>NC_058093.1:192197500-193447500 GCF_020171115.1 Neogale vison
AAGCTGAGGTCCCTACTTTTGCCCAGTTCAGTTCTGACCTCAGTAGTGTGACTCACAAATCTTGAATCTCAGTGTATGTCTGACTGAATTCTTGAAACAAGTATAGTGTTCTCTCATGGCTGTTGATGAACAAGTGGCTGTCATCTCTTCTGGTATAAACAGGTACATTGGTAATCCAGAATCTGACAGAAGAACAAAGTTTGAGAATGCTTTCTTAGCTCATCTTGTCTGCAATCACCAAGACTGCTTGGGAAACCTCAAAACTGAAAGAAAGATCTCAGTATAGTCAGATGCAACAATTTTGGGGGCTGGTATTCAAACTTAAGCTTATAGATTCACATAAAATATCAGTTGCTTTTGTCATTGTTTCTTCTAGTCATCATTTCCATTTGCATATACATTCTCATATTCCTAACCTAGAGTAATTGTGTTAGAAATAAAGAATACTTATTCCTTAGTGAAAAATATATAATGTCATGTTTTATTTTTCTTTGATTTAAAACTGAAAAACAATGTAGCAGAATAGATCTTGATATTGGGGAGGATAGCTCTTATTTTAGATTGAATAAGCAGGGATAGCCTTCTGTAAAGTTGAAAATTCAAAATAATGCTTAGATGGAGTAAAGTACATGAATCTAGAAATCATTCAACAAATGATAAAATTATAATATGGAAAGTAATTGAGGGTCATGATATGAGTATTATGCACATTGATTCTGCCATATAATTTAGAAAATATCAGATCTTCCATGCTAAAAATATTTCTATGTGGTTGGAGGTTGGAAGTGAAATCGTCCAAATCCATCAAATGAGAGGAAAGCAAACAAGAGACTTCAAAGTGTGATAGTCTATTTCTTTAACATTTATGTATGTTTATATTAAATTAAAAATGTATAGAGTGACACAGACCTTACCTATACTCTCCACATGTCTTTTGTAATGAAGGAACAAACATTTTAAGAACAATTCCTAAGGCAAACATTGCAATTTGATAAAAATTATAAAAATAAAAATACCATGTGCAAAAGGGTAACTGCATTTTAATCAATTAGGCGGTGACTTGAACACACTCAAGAAGACATATACACTGAAATAAATGACTGTCATAGATGTGTTGTCCATGAAGAATATTGTAGAAATATATATCATCAAGGCATGAAGAGACTTCCTCCATAAATTTCCACAGCTGAGGAAGAGAAACCATGATGGAAGAGTTAACTTCACCATTCCCTCATTTAATAATTTCATATATTTTTAAGATTCAGAAATTAACTGGAAGCTTCATTTATGACTAGAATATGGAGTTCGTGAGAATGTGTTGCCACTATCCTGATAACAATGAGAAACAACTCAACAGATAAACCACAAAATCACTCTTCCTTTGCACATCAGGCAGCTGAGTCCCCAAATCAGACTAGAAACCTGAAATACAAGGAAAGATGAGGTCCCCAAGGAAAACAAAACAAAACAACAGCAACAACAACAAGAAATAGGACTGTCTTATCACAGATTAGCAGAGTATGAAAACAGATATTCATACTACACAAGCAAGTAAGAATAAATCAGCCAAAATTTTCATTAATTTATAAAGACTTGTTAGAGGTTAAAATCAGTCTATATAACCCCTGGAACTATTAAGGCAAGGACATTTTTACCCACAGATAGTCATTTTATCCATCCATGGACTTCACTGGGTGCTAATAAAAAAGATTGGGAACAGGTGCAGATACAAGAAAGGGTTTCCTTTTTAACTGACAGGAATTCAGGAAATTATTTACTCCCCCTAGAAAAGTCACAAAGCCCCATCCTTTTCTCTTAAAATCCTAAGTCTATCACTCCCAGACATGAGCAAAAGCCCTCTACCTTAGGGGAAGTTGAAACTAACATCTCTGAGCACAACGTCTTACACCAATATGAATGAAGTGGTCTTCTACATCTGAGGAATGGCAAAAAAATATTCTACTGCATAAGACCTACCACAACTCAACTTGAAGTTCCCTTCTACCATGGGAAGGAACAGCAGGCACACTGAGAGAAACCCACCTCTGATGCCACACAGAGCTTACTTGACATGGAGGTGAACTACACTACATAAGAGCAAGCACCAAGTAGAAGCCATAAGAGTCTAATTGGGGAGAAACAAGAGTGGTTTAAGAGAACACCATTGTTCTTACAGACTTACAAGATGACTAAAACTTGGAGCAGACACACATTTTGAGGGAAATCCTCCACAAATCACAAACACACCAATCCTAAAATAATAGCATTGTCATGTGTAGTGCGTGGCTTTCTAGGTTTCCAGGAATATGTCAGAACTTATTAAAGCCTTACATCCCAAAGGATCTCAACACCCAGGCTTTCCTTCCAAACTTTGGTTACTCTATTCTTTTTGCCTATCTCTTTCCCAAGGCAAAAGCAACTAACGTAATTGCTTGCAAAACTTTCTTAACAAATATGTCCTGGGTATCCAGCTCAACTGTAGAGGACTTGTAAGTTAGGTATGTTTAAGGAAATTCCTTTGTAATGGTCCTTCAATAAACCACAAGACAAGTTAATAGAAAGAAAGAAAAAAATAAAGAAAGAAAGGAAGGAAGGAAGAGAAAGAGAGGAAGAAAGAAAAAAAACAACCCATTGTCAAGAGGCAAATCAATCAATAGGAAAGGACTCAGAAATGACCAGATACTCAAACTATCAGGTAGAGAATTCAAAATGATTATGAATAATATCTTACAGTTTAAAGTAGGAGAGATCAATATCAAGAATGAACATATGGAGGTTTTTCAGAGTATTAGAAATTACAAGGGAAAAAAGGTAAAAATGATATAAATAAAAAACTTGATGTCAAATAACAACAGTATCCGCCTTCAGCTCCTCAGTAGATCTGGAACTAAACAACACACTTCTAAATAACCGATGGGCTGAAGTAGAAGTCACAAGGAGAATTAGAAAATACTTTAAATATTTTATTGGAAATAAAAGTAATGTGGGGCAACTGAGTGGCTCAGTTGGTTAAGCAGGTACCTTCAGTTCAGGTTATGATGCCAAGGTCCTGGTCTTATGCCCCATGCTGGCCTCCCTACTTAGCAGGGAGCCTGCTTCTCCCTCTTCTTTTGCCCCTCTTTCCTGTTCATGATCTTTCTTTCCCTCTCTCTCTTTCTTGCAAATAAACAAACCCATAAAAAAGAAAATAAATGAATCATACCAAAATCTGTGTGATGTGACTAATGAACAGGAAAGTAGTACTATTAAATGCTGATATTAGAATGTGTCTCAAAGTGATATTAATTTTCATCTTAAGGAGGGAGGTTAAGATGGCAGGGAAGTAGGAGGAGGCGCCCTTTCAACCTGTACCCTAAAGTGAGCTGATTACCTTCCAAAAAACTCCCATTACCCACGAAATCAGCCTGAGATCAGAATTATACACGTCTGGATCTCTACCGGAGCAGAAGACGCCAGTGGGTAGGTAAAGTGGAGTGGGAAAGTCAGACTGATATGGAAGATAAAGAAATGGAGGAGAGAATCACCAGAAGCAACCCGTTGGAAAGTAATATCCCAATATGAGAGTTCCCTGTGCCTGGGGACCAGCATTAACTCAGGAGTCTGGTAGAAAGCACTCAAAAAGAGCAAATGATCACCGGGGAGGGGAATTGCAGGAATCGGGGTGTTAGGGTCAGGGGCTTAAGTCCCCAGACCCAGGACAGCCACCTCTGGCGCAGAGACAGAGAGAGTGCAGCAGAGAAACCAGTTTTAGGTTTCTGAACCACCAGTGCGCCTGAGAGAGTGTGGTGCCCAGCTCCCATGAGGGGCTGAGAGCCTCGCCAGCCAAAAGAAGTACAGCCTTTTTGCAGTCCCCACACAACTGCCCTGCTGTGCCATCAGAGTCCGAGTCCTGCCACGTGCCCTCCCCTGAGAGAGGTGTGCACAGGCTCCAGCCGGGTGCTCTTGGACCAGGAAAGACCAGGTACTCCCAACCAAAGTCAGCTGGAAAATCTCAGTTTGTGATCGCTGCTTGGAACTTCTCTGGCAGTCTGAAGCTGCCCAGACAGCCGCCGCTACCATAGTTTTGGGTACAAGCAAAAAACCCTGAGTCCCCAGGGACCGCGACTGGGAACTTGCTCTGCCAGTGGTGAAGGGGGGATTTATTTGGGCTCTGCAGCCAGACTGAGGCTTCTCTCTGAGAGGGAGGTCAGGGTTCATATTGCTTTTCTCTAAACCTACAAAAACCACCAAAAACAGTCAACGCAAGAGCGAAAAACAGAAGTGAACAAAAATTAAAATGTCCAGAGATCAAAAGCCTGAAAATAAAACAGTTTCCCCAGAGCCCACCCCCTTGAGGGGGGCAGGGGACTCAACTCATGAAACATCATTGACTGACAACCCACGTGGCAGGCCCCTCCCCCAGAAAACAAACCAAGAAAGAAAATAAAAAAAGGACGACAAGAGAACCACCACTACTTCATAGGAAAACTTGTATTGTTCACTCGTTTCCACTATTCCAGTTCATATTTTTTTTTACACATAGGTAATTTTTTTAACCTATTTACCATCACAGCGAGCTGTACAGTACATCAAATTCCATAATACCTTTCTAACCTGAACTTCTTGATACATACACCTATGTTTTTCTTTTGCATTTTTATTTTTTGAATTCCTTTTTTTAAAATTTCAGTTTAGTTTAGTCTAGTATATTCCTTTTTATTTTTATCCTCTAATATTTTTATAGAGTTAACTTCAAAGTAATCCCCTTTCCCCAATCAATACTACCCGTATAGGTAAACCAATTTTTAATTCCCTTTATCTTAGGAAAGTTGAGTCCTTCAACAAAGATATCAAGATACATCCAGGAAGAATCAAAACAACCTTACTCGCACACACAGAATTTATAAGAACTCTCCCATCTTCTTCCACCAGTGTTTCTGTGTTTTTTGTGTTTGTCCTGATAGCATATAAATTTTACACTTGTGGTTCTTTTTGACGAGGTTCTTTCTTTATTTGCATATATATATATATATTTTTCTTTCTCTTGCCATATAATTGTACCAGTCTTTTTATCTCTTTTTGTTTGTATACTTCATAAATCTTACCTTGGGATCCATCTGGGCTGAACCTTCTCTGTCATCTTCCCTTTCTTTCCTGTCTCTCTCTCTCTCTCTTTTTTTTCCACTTTTTTCTTTATCTTTTTCTTCTTTTCCTTTTTTTCTTTGTCTTTTTCTTTTCTTTTGTCTCTCATTTCGGTGGGGATTCCTGATTGCTCAGAAGTGTTCCAGGGTGCACCTTCACTGCACCAAAGTTGATACATCCAGCTACATATGTTCAGTCTTCTCCCACCAAAATGACTAGAGGGAGGAATGCCCAACAGAAGAAAAATACAGAGGATGGACCTTCTGCAACAGAGCTAACGGCTATCAACATAGACAATATGTCCGAAAGAGAATTCAGGCTAACAATTTTCCAGGCAATAGCTAGGTTGGAGAAATCCATGGATGACCAAACGGAATTGATTAGGGTTGAACTGAAAGCGACCAGACAGGATGTTCACAATGTTAGGGCGGAGCTTAAAGCTACCAGGGAGGATGTCCACAATGCTCTCAATGAGTTCCAATCTAATCTAAACTGTCTCAAAGGTAGGGTAACTGAGATAGAAGATAGAATTAGTGATCTGGAAGACAAAAGATAGAGAAAAGGATCAGGAGGAAGCCTGGAACAAACAGCTTAGATCCCACGAAAGCAGAATCAGGGAAATAAATGATGCCATGAAGCGTTCCAACATCAGAATTATTGGAATCCCTGAAGGGGATGAGAAAGAAAGAAGTCTAGAAGATATCGTGGAACAAGTCCTTCATGAAAATTTTCCCAATCTCGCGAATGAAACCAGCGTTCATGTACTAGAGGCTGAACGGTCTCCACCCAAGATTATACATTCCAAAAAAACATCAAGACACCTGATAGTCAAATTGAGGATTTATAACTGTAGGTATAATATCTTGAAAGCCGCCAGGGCAAAGAGGCTCCTTACTTATAGAGAGAGGCCATCAGAATAACGTCAGACCTGTCCACAGAGACCTGGCAAGCCAGAAGAGGCTGGCAATATATATTCAGGGCACTAAATGAGAAGAACATGCAGCAAAGAATACTTTGTCCAGCAAGACTGACATTCAAAATGGATGGAGAGATAAAGAGTTTCCAAGACCGGCAAGGCTTAAAAGACTATGCAACCACCAACCCGACACTGCAGGAAATATTAAGGGGGGTTCTATAAAAGAGGAAAAATCCCAAGAATAGCATTGAACAGAAATATAGAGACAATCTACAGAAAGGAAGACTTCGATGTCAATAAAAACGTATCTATCAATAATCATTCTCAATGTGAATGGCCTAAGTGCACCCACAAAACGGCACAGGGTTGCAGATTGGATAAAACGACAGGACACATCCATATGCTGTCTACAAGAGACCCATTTTGAACCTAAAGATACACGCAGACTGAAAGTGAAGAGATGGAGAAGCATCTTTCATGCCAATGGGACTCAAAAGAAGACTGGGGTAGTGATTCTCATATCAGATAAATTAGACTTCAAACTAAAGACTGTAGTCAGAGATACAGAAGGACACTACGTAATCCTTAAAGGGACTATCCACCAAGATGATCTAACAATTGTAAATATCTATGCGCCCAATATGGGAGCAGCCAATTACTTAAGAAAACTGTTAATCAAGATAAAGAGTCATATTGATATGAATACACTAATCGTAGGAGATCTTAACACGCCTCTTTCAGAATTAGACAGATCATCGAAGCAGAAAACCAATAAAGAAACAAGAGCATTGAATGACACACTGGACCAGATGGACCTCATAGATATATACAGAACATTCCACCCTAAAACAATAGAATACTCATTCTTCTCAAGTGCACACGGAACCTTCTCCAGAATAGACCACATACTGGGTCACAAATCAGGACTCAACCGATACCAAAAGACTGAGATGATTCCCTGCATATTCTCAGATCACAATGATTTGAAACTGGAACTCAATCACAAGGAAAAGTTCAGAAGGAACTCAAACACCTGGAATCTAAAGACCACCTTGCTTAAGAATGCTTGGATCAACCAGGAGATCAAAGAAGAACTGAAACAATTCATGGAAACCAATGAGAATGAAGACACTTCGGTCCAAAACCCATGGGATACAGCAAAGGCGGTCCTAAGGGGGAAATATATAGCCATCCAAGCCTCACTCAAAAAAATTGAAAAATCTAGAACACAACAGCTGTCTCTACACCTTAAAGAACTGGAGGATCAACAACAAATCAAACCAACTCCACACATAAGAAGGGAAATCATCAAGATTAGAGCTGAGATCAATGAGGGAGAAACTAGAGATACAGTAGAACGTATCAATGAAACTAGAAGCTGGTTTTTTGAAAGAATCAATTAGATTGATAAGCCACTGGCTACACTAATCCGAAAGAAAAGAGAGAAATCTCAAATTCATAAAATTATGAATGAAAAGGGAGAGATCACAACTAATACCAAGGAAGTAGAAACAATCATCAGAAGTTATTATGAACAGTTATATGCCAATAAGGTTAGCAACCTAGATGAAATGGATGCATTCCTGGAAAAATATAAACTACAACATTGAACCAGGAAGAAATCGACAACCTGAATAGACTGATATCTAATAACGAGATTGAAGCAGTGATCAAAAACCTCCCAAAAAACAAGAGCCCAGGACCTGACGCATTCCCTGGGGAATTCTACCAAACCTTCAAAGAAGAAATATCACCTATTCTTCTGAAGCTGTTTCAAAAAATTGAAGCAGAAGGAAAACTTCCAGACTCTTTCTATGAAGCCAGCATTACCCTGATCCCCAAACCAGGCAAGGACCCTACCAAAAAGGAGAATTTCAGACCAATATCACAAATGAATATGGATGCTAAGATTCTCAACAAGATCCTAGCCAACAGGATCCAACAGCACATTAAAAAGATTATCCACCATGATCAGGTGGGATTCATCCCTGGGCTACAAGGATGGTTCAACATTCGCAAATCAATCAATGTGATACAACAAATTAATATGAGAAGAGAGAAGAACCACATGGTCCTCTCAATTGATGCAGACAAAGCATTTGACAAAATCCAGCATCCGTTCCCGATTAAAACGCTTCAAAGTATAGGGATAGAGGGAACATTCCTGAACCTCATCAAATCTATCTATGAAAGGCCCACAGCAAATATCATCCTCAATGGGAAAAAGCTTGCAGCCTTCCCATTGAGATTAGGAATAAGACAAGGATGCCCACTTTCACCACTCTTGTTCAACATAGAATTAGAAGTCCTAGCAACAGCAATCAGACAATAGAGAGAAATAAAAGGTATCCAAATTGGTAATGAAGAAGTCAAACTCTCTCTCTTCGCAGATGACATGATTCTATATATGGAAAACCCAAAAGACTCCAACCCCAAATTACTAGAACTCATACAGCAATTCAGCAACGTGGCAGGATTCTTGTTCAACATAGTATTAGAAGTCCTAGAGAGAGCAATCTGACAAAAGAGAAATAAAAGGTATCCAAATTGGTAATGAAGAAGTGAAACTCTCTCTCTCTTTGCAGATTACATGATTCTTTATATGGAAACACCAAAAGACTCCACCCCCAAACTACTAGAACTCATACAACAATTCAGCAACGTGGCAGGACACAAAGTCAATGTACATAAATAAATGGCTTTCTTATGCAATAATAATAAAAATACAGAAAGGGAAATTAGAGAATGATTCCATTTACTAAAGCACCAAGAACCTTAAGATACTTGGGTATAAACCTAAGCAAAGAGGGAAAGGATCTGTATTCGAGGAACTAGAGAACACTCATGAAAGAAATTGAAGACACAAATAGATGGAAGACCATTCCATGCTCTTGGATCGGAAGAATAAACATTGTTCAAATGTCTATACTGTCTAGAGCAATCTATATTTTTAATGCTATTCTGTTCAAAATTCCACCGGTATTCTTCAAAAAGCTGGAGCAAATAATCCTAAAATTTGTGTGGAATCAGTAGAGACCCCAAATCTCTAAGTAAATGTTGAAAAACAAAAATAAAACGGGGGGCATCACGTTACCTGATTTCAAGCTTTACTACAAAGCTGTGATCACCAAGACAGCATGGTATTGGCATAAAAAGAGACACATAGACCAGTGGAACAGAGTAGAGAGCCCAGATGTGGACCCTCAACTCTATGGGAAAATGATCTTTGACAAAACAGGAAAAAATATACAGTGGAAAAAATACAGTCTCTTCAATAAATGGTGCTGGGAAAACTGGAGAGCTATATGTAGAAGAATGAAACTCCAGCACTCTCTTACACTGTACACAAAGATAAACTCAAAATGGATAAAAGACCTCAACATGAGACAGGAATCCATCAGAATCCTAGAGGAGAACATAGGCAGCAATCTCTTCGATATCAGCCACAGCAACTTCTTTCAAGATATGTCTCCAAAGGCAAAGGAAACAAAAGCGAAAATAAACTTCTGAGACTTCATCAAAATCAGAAGCTTCTGCACAGCAAAGGAAACAGTCAAAAAAACAAAGAGGCAACCCACGGAATGGGAGAAGATATTTTCAAATGACAGTACAGACAAAAGGTTGATATCCAGGATCTATAATGAACTCCTCAAACTCAACCCACACGAAACAGACAAACACATCAAAAAATGGGCAGAAGATATGAACAGACACTTCTCCAATCAAGACATACAAATGGCTATCAGACACATGAAAAAATGCTCATCATCATTAGCCCTCAGGGAGATTCAAATTAAAACCACATTGAGATATCACCTCACACCATTTATAATGGCCAAAATTAACAAGACAGGAAGCAACATGTGTTGGAGTGGATGTGGATAAAGGGGACCCCTCTTACACTGTTGGTGTGAATGCAAGTTGGTGCAGCCTCTTTGGAAAACAATGTGGAGATTCCTCAAGAAATTAAAAATAGAACTCCCCTATGACCCTGCAATTGCACCCCTGGGTATTTACCCCAATGATACAGATGTAGTGAAAAGAAGGGCCATCTGTTCCCCAATGTTTGTAGCAGCAATGGCCACAGTCGCCAAACTATGGAAAGAACTAAGATGCCCTTCAACAGACGAATGGATAAGGAAGATGTGGTCCATATACACTATGGAGTATTATGCCTCCATCAGAAAGGATGAATACCCAACTTTTGTAGCAACATGGACCGGACTGGAAGAGATTATGCTGAGTGAAATTAGTGAAGCAGAGAGTCAATTATCATATGGTTTTACTTCTTTTTGGAGCATAACAAATAGCTTGGAGGACATGGGGAGTTAGAGAGGAGAAGGGAATTTGGGTAAATTGGAAAGGGAGGTGAACCATGAGAGACTATGGACTCTGAAAAACAATCTGAGAGTTTCAAAGGTGCAGGTGGTGGGAGGTCCGGGTACCAGGTGGTGGGTTATCGAGGGCACGGATTGCATGGAGCCCTGGGTGTGGTGAAAAATAATGAATACTGTTTTTCTGAAAATACAAAATAAATTAAAAATAAATAAATAAAACAGAGATTTGGAGATTGGACTGAATTTAAGAACTTTTACAACTCAGAAAATAAATAAATAAAAGAAAAAAAAGAAACTAGAATGAGGGGACATCTGAGTTTCTCAGTGGGTTAAAGCCTCTGCCTTTGGCTCAGGTGATCCCAGAGTCCTGGGATTAAGCCCTGCATCAGTCTCTGTGCTCAGGAGGGAGTCTGCTTCCCTTCCTCACTCTCTGCCTGCCTCTCTGCCTACTTGTGAACTCTGTCAAATAAATAAATAAAACCTAACAAACAAACAAACAAACAAACCAGAATGAGAAAAGCTACTGAAACTCAGGTCAAACAAAAGGAATTTGTAATTAAGCAAACGTAGATGCCATAAACTTGAAAAGAGAAAGACAACCAGTAAAATGAATGAGACCAAATGCTAATTGCTAAGATCATTATAATCACTAAGCTTTAGTAATATGTCTTATAAAAAAAAAAGAATGTAAAAATAAACAATATTAGCGAGAAACAAAAGGATCGTTCAGATGTGCAATTGTTGTTTCGAGATCTCCAGCACCTGAGTATCCGCGAGGGTCAGATGTCTGCTCACGCTGGAGTTTGTATCCATGATGGTCACCGAATGGTGGGATGGCCTCGAGAAGCTTTGGAGGTTTTCCCAATCTGGAGCTTGTGAGCTCCTCCAAACAACAAGGTGTCCTACTGTGGGACAGGAGAAGTCCGCTTACAGGGCTCCAGGGTCCCCCATGTGGAAAGATTCGATAACAGAGCTCTCTGAATGGAGACCTGGGAAGCCCACCTCGCAATACCATTTTATCCGACGAACAGGGCAGGCGTGATTCCTTGGCTCTGATTCCATGCTCCACGTGATCTGCCTTGATGGAAGTTCTCAGTCTAACGGTTCCCAATGCTGCCTGGTGTCCAGGGAGACCATAGAATGTGGTGATGGCTCTGGGACCTTGCAGGATACTCCTACCTGAGGGTTAGACCCAGTTCTCAGGTGCCGGATTTCCTCCTCGGGACAGGTGGGGTTCTCTTTTATGGCTCACGCACCACATATTGAACCATATGTTGGTTTTCCAGAACAGGCCTCTGGGGATAGAGGCCTGAAAACCTAAGCTAGGGTTCCAATGAGGTCCTAGGTGCATGGCAGGTTCAATCTTCTTACTCTGGGCCATTGACTGTGTGTCTTCCTGGAGGTAGGTGCTGATGCTGTGTCAGACTGTTCATTTTCTCCAGGGTGGCCTATGAAATTGGGGTGGGCTCAGTGGCCCTGTAGGTTTATCCTAATGTGGAGGGTTTGGGCAACTGAGATGGGCAGAATTTCCTCAGGGAGCAGGCGCACTGATATTCTGTGATTTTGGAGGACCCATGCTGGAGGGCATGTGGGTGAGGGCTTTGGGACCAAAGTCTTCAGACACAAACTTGGGTAAGAGTTAGGGGCGATGTGATCCAGGCCCGATCTGCAGACCCTGAGGGCAGGTCCTGGGGATTGAAAATTCGGGTGACTGGGAGGCAGGAGCATAGGCTTTTCTGTATGGATTGTGTGTCTAGGATGGCTACAGAATGGAGGAGTGGCCTCATGGGTCCATGGGTTATTCTTCCTATCTGGGGATTCTGCCTGGCACCCAATATTTTGATGTCTTTCTGGGGAAGAGGAAAACACTGTTTTCCATCTCAGGGGTTCCATCCATACAGGGATTCCAGAGATGTGCTCTTGGTCCAGGTGACTGGATAACACAACCAAGGCTCAGGATTTGGGCCTAGGGGCATGAGAGGCCTGCTCCGTGGGCTCCTGGTCCATTACCCAAGTGGGCTTGTTTGAAAAGGTTCTCAGGCTAAGGGTTGCAATGCCTGTTTGTGCCCAGCTGCCCATCCTGACTGGGCGTGGTCTCATGGGCCATGCAACTGGCTCCCACTCTGAGGGTGGCACAGCCATCTCAACATTCTGTTTTCCTGTCATGGGCAATGAGGTCTTTTTGTGCTTCATGGTACCCCATGGGCAGGAATTTGAGCTAAGTTCTGGGACAGGCACCTGAATACCCAGGTTGCTTCGAGATGATGGCCTCGGGCCAAGGCAGGGCTCACCTGCAGTATATGGGGTTTACTGTCTGGGTGGCTGACAGGAGGTCGGGGCTCAAGTTGTGTCAGACAGAGCATTCATGCAGAGGGAGGCCTATGATAATGGGGTGACATTGAGAAACGTGCAGCTGGATCCTCATGTGGGGTTTCTGCGCAGACCCATAGGGCACTTCTTCTTTCTGATGGGCAGACAGAAGGCTGCGTTGTGGCTCCAGAATTCCCAATATGGAGGGCTTGCAGGCGAGAAGTGTGAGGACAGAATTTTGAAAACACAAGCTACGGTTAAGCTCAGTGCTGAGCACATGGCCATTTAAATGTGCAGTGGCTGTTTCAAGATCTCCAGCACCTGACTATCTGCGAGGGTCAGATGTCTGCTCACGCTGGAGTATGTATCCATGATGGACAATGAATGGTGGGGTGGCCTCAAGTAGCCTTGGAGGTTTTCCCAAGCTGGAGCTTGTAAGCTGCTCCAAACAGCAAGGTGTCCTACTGCGGGACAGGGTAAGTCCGCTTCAAGGGCTCCTGGGTCCCCCATATGGAAAGATTCGATAGCAGAACTCTGTGAATGGAGGCCTGGGAAGATTTCCTCGCCTTACCATTGCAGCCGAGCAACAGGACAGGCTTGATCCGCTGGCTCTCTTCCAAGTACCAGGAGACCTGCGTTGAAGGTAGTTCTTAGTCTAATGTGTCACAACGCTGCTACATGTCCAGGGAGACCTTACAATGTGGCTTTGGCCCAGGGGCCATGCAGGGTTAGACTTCGTTCCCAGGAGCCATGTTTCCTGCTCAGGACAGGTGGGGTTATCTTGTATGGCTCACAGCCGACAGGTTGGTCCATATGTTGGTTTTCCAGAACAGTTCTCTGGAGACAGAGGCCTGAAAACCTAAGCTAGGGTTCCAATGAGGTCCTAGGGGCATGGAAGGTTCAGTCTTTGGACTCAGGACCATTGACCTGCATGTCTTCCTGGAGGATGGTTCTGAGGCTGTGTCAGACTGTGCATTTTTCCCAGAGTGGCCTATGAAATTTGGGTGGGCTCTGGGGCCTTGCAGGTTTCTCCTATTCTGGAGGGTTTAGGCAACTGAGACGGCCAGACTATCCTCCAGAGAGCAGGCCCAATGATGTGGTGTGGCTCTAGAGGAGCCATCATGGAATGCATGTGTCTCAGGGCTTTGGGACCAATGTCTTCAGTCATTAACTCGGGTAAGAGTTAGGGGCGAGGAGGGGACAAGATGGCGGGGGAGTAGGAGGAGGCGCCTTTTCAGCCTCTACCCCAAAGTGAGCTGATTACCTACCAAAGAACACCGTTCACCCATGAAATCAGCCTGAGATCAGAATTACACACGTCTGGATCTCTACAGGGGCAGAAGACGCCAGTGGGCAGGTAAAGCGGAGTGGGAACAGTGGACAGATATCAGATATCGGAAGATAAACAAAAGGGGGAGGGAGCCACCAGAGGTGACTGGTTGGAAAGTAATACCCCAATACGAGCGAGAGTGCCCTGAATCTGGGGACCAACATTAACTTGGAGACTGGTTGAAAGCACTCCAAAAGAGCAAAGGATCACGGGGGGAAATTGTGGGAATCGGGGCGGCTAGGGACAGAGACTTAAGTCCCCGTTCCCAGGACAGCCTCCCTGGCGCTGAGGTAGAGAGAGTGCGGCGGAGAAAGCAGCTCCTGGTCCCTAAGCCACCAGAGCGCCCGAGAATGCGTGGGTTCTAGTTCCTGTGAGGGGATGGGAGCCGCGCCGGTCGACAGAACGCGCGCCAGCCCTATGACAAACCTTGAGATACGCGCACACGTCCCTCATTCTCCCCTGAGCTACAATGGCCCGGCAGGCGCTCTTTGACCCGCGCCATTGTTTCAAAGCCTAAGCCGCGCGCCTGAAAAACTTCCCCTGACAGAGGTGCGCAAAAGCCCAGCCTGGGGCTTACGGACCAGCGCCCCGTTCTCAGTGCCCGAGGCGCGTGCCCGACCCATAGCCGCCTCTGAAAAGAGGTGCGCGCAAGCCGGGCACTCCCAGCCTGGGTCAGCAGCAAAATCTCAGTGTGCGATTGCTGCTTGGAACCTCTCTGGCGGTCGGGAGCTCCCAGACAGCCGCCACAGCCTTGGCTTTGGGTACAAGCAAAAGATCCTGCCCCCACAGGGTCTGCAACTTGGAACCTGCTGTGCCGGCGGCCAAGGGGGAACTAATTCAGGTTCTGCACCCAGACTGAGGCTTCTCTCTGAGAGGGAGATCAGGGTGCAGTTTGATTTCCTCTAATACTACAAAAACCATCAAAGGCGGTCAAGGTGAGAGAAAAAAAAAAGTGAACAAGCATAAAAACCGCCAGATTACAAAAGCCTGAAGAAAACCAGTTTCCTCAGAACCCACCCCCTTGAGGGGGGCGGGAGGACTTAACTCAGGAAACATCATTGACTGACAACCCACGTGACAGACCCCTCCCCCAGAAATCAAACCAAGAAAGAAAAAAAAAAAAAAGACTACAAGAGAACCACCACTACTTCATAGTAAAACTTGTATTGTTCACTCGTTCCCACTATTCCGGTCCACATTTTTTTTTTTTTTACACATAGATAATTTTGTTAACCTATTTATCATCATAGCAAGTTGTACACCACATCAAATTCCATAATACCTTTCTAACCTGAACTTTTTGATACATACACCTATGTTTTATTTTGCATTTTTATTTTTTTAATTCCTTTTTTAAAATTTTAGTTTAGTTTAGTCTAGTTTATTCCTTTTTTATTTTTATCCTCTAATATTCATATGGAGTTAAACATCAAAGTAATCCCCATTCCCCAATCAATACTACCCCTAAGGGTAAACCAATTTTTAATCCCCTTTATCTTAGGAAAGTTGAGTCCTTCAACAAAGATATCAAGATACATCCAGGAAGAATCGAAACAACCTTCCTTGCACACACTGAGAATTTATAAGAACTCTCCCATCTTCTTCCACCAGTGTTTCTGTGTTTTTTGTGTTTGTCCTGATAGCATATAAATTTTACACTTGTGGTTCTTTTTGACGAGGTTATTTCTTTATGTGCATATATATATATATATATATATATATATATATATATTTTCTTTCTCTTGCCATATAATTGTACCAGTCTTTTTATCTATTTTTGTTTGTCTACTTCATAAATCTTACCTTGGGGCCCATCTGGGCTGAACCTTCTCTGTCATCTTCCATTTCTTTCATGTCTCTCTCTCTCTCTCTCTCTTTTTTCTCTTTTCTCTTTTTCTTTTTCTTCTTTTCCTGTTTTTCTTTGTCTTTTTCTTTTCTTTTGTCTCTCGTTTGGGTGGGGAATCCTGATTGCTCAGAAGTGTTCCAGGGTGCACCTTTACTGCACCAGAGTTGATACATCCAGCTACATCTGTTCAGTCATCTCCCACAAAAATGACTAGGAGGAGGAATGCCCAACAGAAGAAAAATACAGAGGATGGACCTTCTGCAACAGAGCTAACGGCTATCAACATAGACAATATGTCAGAAAGAGAATTCAGGCTAACAATTATCCAGGCAATAGGTAGGTTGGAGAAAGCCATGGATGACCAAACAGAATTGATTAGGGCCTAACTGAAAGTGACCGGACAGGATGTTCACAATGTTGGGGCGGAGCTTAAAGCTACCAGGGAGGAGGTCCACAATGCTCTCAATGAGTTCCAATCTAATCTAAACTCTCTCAAAGCTAGGGTAACTAAGACAGAAGATAGAATTAGTGACCTGGAAGATAAACAGATAGAGAGAAAGGGTCAGGAGGAAGCCTGGAACAAACAGCTTAGAAACCACGGAAACAGAATCGGGGAAATAAATGATGCCATGAAGCGTTCCAACATCAGAATTATTGGAATCCCTGAAGGGGATGAGAAAGAAAGAAGTCTAGAAGATATCGTGGAACAAGTCCTTCATGAAAATTTTCCCAATCTCGCGAATTGAACCAGCGTTCATGTACTAGAGGCTGAACGGTCTCCACCCAAGATTATACATTCCAAAAAAACATCACGACACCTGATAGTCAAATTGAGGAATTATAATTTTATGTATAATCTCTTGAAAGCACCAGGGCAAAGAGGATCCTTAATTACAGAGGGAAGCCCATCAGAATAATGTCAGACTTGTCCAGAGAGAACTGGCGAGCCAGAAGAGGCTGGCAAGATATATTCAGGACACTAAATGAGAAGAACATGCAGCCAAGAATACTTTATCCAGCAAGAATGGCATTCAAAATGGATGGGGAGATAAAGAGTTTTCAAGACCGGCAAGGTTTATAAGACTATGCAACCATCAAGCCGAGACAACAAGAAATATTAAGGGGGTTCTATAAAAGAGGAAAAATCCCAAGAATAGAATTGAACAGAAATATAGAGACAGTCTACAGAAAGAAAGACTTCAAAGGTCACTCTATGTCAATAAAAGTGTATCTATCAATAATCACTCTCAATGTGAATGGGCTAAATGCACCCATAAAATGGCACAGGGTTTCAGATTGGATAAAACGACAGGACCCATCCATATGTTGTCTACAGGAACCCAAGATACACCCAGACTGTAAGTAAAGGGATGAAGAAGCATCTTTCATGCCAATGGGCCTCAAAAGAAGGCTGGGGTAGCGATTCTCATATCAGATAAATTAGACTTCAAACTAAAGACTAGTCAGAGATACAGAAGGACACTACATAATCCTTAAAGGGACTATGCATGAAGATGAATGAACAATTGTAAATATCTATGCTCCCAATATGGGAGCAGCCAATTACTTAAAAAAAACTGTTAATCGAGACAAAGAGTCATATTGATATGAATACACTACTCATAGATCTTAACATACCTCGTTCAGAATTAGACACATCATCAAAGCATAAAATCAATAAAGAAACAAGAGCATTGAATGGCACATTGGACCAGATGGACCTCATAGATATATACAGAACATTCCACCCTAAAACAACAGAATACTCATTCTTCTCAAGTGCACATGGAACCTTCTCCAGAATAGACCACATAGTGAGTCAAAAATCAGGACTCAACCGACACCAAAAGACTGAGATGATTCCCTGCATATTCTCAGATCACAATGATTTGAAACTGGAACTCAATCACAAGGAAAAGTTCAGAAGGAACTCAAACACCTGGAATATAAAGACCACCTTGCTTAAGAATGCTTGGATCAACCAGGAGATCAAAGAAGAACTGAGACAATTCATGGAAACCAATGAGAATGAAGACACTTCGATCCAAAACCTATGGGATACAGCAAAGGCGGTCCTAAGGGGGAAATACATAACCATCCAAGCCTCCCTCAAGAACACTGATAAATCTAGAACACAATAGCTGTCTCTACACCTTAAACAACTGGAGAATCAACAACAAATCAAACCAACTCCACACATAAAAGGGAAATCATCAAGAGTAGAGCTGAGATCAATGAGGGAGAAACCAGAGATTCAGTAGAACGTATCAATGAAACTAGAAGCTGGTTTTATGAAAGAATCAATAAGATCGATAAACCATTGGCCACACTAATCCAAAAGAAAAGAGAGAAAGCTTAAATTCATAAAATTATGAATGAAAAGGGAGAGATCATAACTAACACCAAGGAAGTAGAAACAATCATCAGAAGATATTATCAACAGTTATATGCCAATAAGCTTAGCAACATAGATGAAATGGATGTATTCTTGGAAAAATATAAACTACCAACATTGAACGAGAAAGATATCAACAACCTGGATATACCGATATCTAATAACGAGATTGAAGCAGTGATCAAAAACCTCCCAAAAAACAAGAGCCCAGGACCTGATGCATTCCCTGGGGAATTCTACCAAACCTTCAAAGAAGAAATATCACCTATTTTCCTGAAGCTGTTTCAAAAAATGAAAGCAGAAGAAAACTTCCAGACTCTTTCTATGAAGCCAGCATTACCCTGATCCCCAAATCAGGCAAAGACCCGACCAAAAAGGAGAATTTCAGACCAATATCACTGATGAATATGGATGCAAAGATTCTCAACAAGATCCTAGCCAACAGGATCCAACAGCACATTAAAAAGATTATCCACCATGATCAGGTGGGATTCATCCCTAGGCTACAAGGATGGTTCAACATTCGCAAATCAATCAATGTGATACAACAAATTAATATGAGAGGAGAGAAGAACAACATGATCCTCTCAATTGATGCAGAAAAAGCATTTGAGAAAATCCAGCACCGTTTCTGATTAAAACGCTTCAAAGTATAGGGATACAGGGAACATTCCTGAACCTCATCAAATCTATCTATGAAAGACCCACAGCAAATATGATCCTCAATGGGAAAAAGCTTGCAGCCTTCCCATTGAGATCAGGAACAAGACAAGGATGCCCACTTTCACCACTCTTGTTCAACATAGTATTAGAAGTCCTAGCAACAGCAATCAGACAACAGAGAGAAATAAAAGGTATCCAAATTGGTAATGAAGAAGTCAAACTCTCTCTCTTCACAGATGACATGATTCTTTATATGGAAAACTCAAAAGACTCCACCCCCAAACTACTAGAACTCATGCAGCATTTCAGCAACGTGGCAGGATACAAAGTCAATGTGCAGAAATCAGTGGCTTTCTTATACACTAACAATGAAAATACAGAAAGGGAATTTAGAGAATCGATTCCATTTACTATAGCACTAAGAACCATAAGATACCTGGGAATAAACCTTACCAAAGAGGTAAAGGATCTGTACTCGAGGAACTACAGAACACTCGTGAAAGAAATTGAAGAAGACACAAAAAGATGGAAGACCATTCCATGCTCTTGGATCGGAAGAAAAAACATTGTTAAATGTCTATACTGCCTAGAGCAATCGATACTTTTAATGCCATTCCGATCAAAATTCCACCGACATTCTTCAAAGAGCTGGAGCAAATAATCCTAAAATTTGTATGGAATCAGAATCGCTAAGTAAATGTTGAAAAACAAAAATAAAGCTGGCGGCATCACCTTACCTGATTTCAAGCTTTATTACAAAGCTGTGACCACCAAGACAGCATGGTTCTGGCATAAAAACAGACACATAGACCAGTGGAACAGAGTAGAGAGCTCATATATGGACCCTCAACTCTATGGTCAATTAATCTTTGAAAAAACAGGAAAAAATATACATTGGAAAAAAGACAGTCTCTTCAATAAATGGTGCTGGGAAAACTGGACAGCTATATGTAGAAGAATGAAACTCCACCATTCTCTTACACCAAACACAAAGATCAACTCAAAATGGATAAAATACCTCAACGTGAGACAGGAATCCATCAGAATCCTAGAGGAGATCATAGTCAGTAATCTCTTCGATATCAGCCACAGCAACTTCTTTCAAGATACATCTCCAAAGGCAAAGGAAAGAAAAGCGAAAATAAACTTCTGGGACTTCATCAAAATCAAAAGCTCTGCACAGCAAAGGAAACAGTCAAAAAAAAAAAAAACAAAAACAAAGAGGCAACCCACGGAATGGGAGAAGATATTTTCAAATGACAGTACAGACACAAGGTTGATATCCAGGATCTATAATGAACTACTCAAACTCAACACACATGAAACAGGCAAACATATTAAAAAATGGGCCGAAGATATGAACAGACACTTCTCCAATCAAGACATACAAATGGCTATCAGACACATGAAAAAATGCTCATCATCATTAGCCCTCAGGGAGATTCAAATTAAAACCACATTGAGATATCACCTTACACCAGGTAGAATGGCCAAAATTAACAAAACAGGAAACAATATGTGTTGGAGAGGATGTGGAGAAAGGGGAATCCTCTTACACTGTTGTTGGGAATGCAAGTTGGTGCAGCCTCTTTGGAGAACAGTGTGGAGATTCCTCAAGAAATTAAAAATAGAACTTCCCTATGACCTTGCCATTGCACTCCTTGGTATTTACCCCAAAGATACAGATGTCGTGAAAAGAAGGGCCATTTGTACCCCAATGTTTATAGCAGCTATGGCCACGGTCGCCAATCTATGGAAAGAACCAAGATGCCCTTCAACCGATGAATGGATAAGGAAGATGTGGTCCATATACACTATGGAGTATTATGCCTCCATCAGAAAGGATGAATACCCAACTTTTGTAGCAACATGGACAGGACTGGAAGAGATTATGCTGAGTGAAATAAGTCAAGCAGAGAGAGTCAATTATATGGTTTCCCTTATTTGTGGAGCATAACAAATAGCATGGAGGACAAGGGGTGTTAGAGAGGAGAAGGGAGTTGGGGTAAATTGGATGTGGAGGTGAACCATGAGAGACTATGGACTCTGAAAAACAATCTGAGGTGTTTGAAGTGGCGGGGGGGTGGGAGGTTGGGGTACCAGGTGGGGTGTATTATAGAGAGCACGATTGCATGGAGCACTGGGTGTGGTGAAAAAATAATGAATATTGTTTTTCTGAAAATAAATAAATTGAAAAAAAAAAGTACTCACCTTTCCTAAGATAAAGGGGGAATAAAAATTGGTTTACCTATAGGAGTAGTATTGATTGGGGAAAGGGTATTACTTTGAAGTTTAACTCTGTATGAATACTAGAGGATAAAAATGAAAAGGAATAAACTAGACTAAACTAAAATTAAAAAAGAAAAATTCAAGGAGCGCCTGGGTGGCTCAGTTGGTTAAGCAGCTGCCTTCGGCTCAGGTCATGATCCTAGTGTCCAGGGATCGAGTCCCACGTCGGGCTCTTTGCTCGGCAGGGAGCCTGCTTCTTCCTCTACCTCTGTCTGCCATTCTGTCTGAGTCTTCCCCTCTCTCTCTCTGATAAATTAAAAAAAGAGGAATTCAAAAAATAAAAATGCAAAGAAAAATATAGGTGTATGTATCAAAAAGTTCAGGTTAGAAGGGTATTATGGAATTTGATGTACTGTACAGCTTGCTGTGATGGTAAATAGGTTAAAAAATTACCTGTGTGTAAAAAAAAATGAACCAGAATAGTGGGAACAAGTGAAAAATAAAAATTTTCCTATGAAGTAGTGGTTGTTCTCTTGTAGTCCTTTTTTTTTCTTGGTTTGTTTTCTGGGGGATGGGCCTGCCACGTGGGTTGTCAGTCAATGATGTTTCCTGAGTTAAGTCCTCCCGCCCCCCTCAAGGGGGTAGGCTCTGAGGAAACTGGTTTTTTTCAGGCTTTTGTTCTCTGGCGGTTTTTATGCTTGTTCACTATTTTTTCTCTCACCTTGTGTGCTTTTGATGGTTTTTGTAGTTTTTTTTTATGATTTTATTTATTTTTCAGAGAGAGAGAGGGAGAGAGCAAGCACAGGCAGACAGAGTGGCAGGCAGAGGCAGAGGCAGAGGGAGAAGCAGGCTCCCCGTCGAGCAAGGAACCCGATGTGGGATTCGATCCCAGGACACTGGGATCATGACCTGAGCCGAAGGCAGCTGCCCAACCAACTGAGCCACCCAGGCATCCCAATGGTTTTTGTAGCTTTAGAGGAAAACAAACCACACTCTGATCTCCCTCTCAGAGAGAAGCCTCAGTCTGGGTGCAGAGCCTAAATAAGCTCCCCCTTGGCCGCTGGCAGAGCAGGTTCCAATTTGCAGACCCTGGTGTTGCAGGATCTTTTGCTTGTACCCAAAGCCAAGGCAGTGTTGGCTGTCTGGGATCTCCTAACCATCAGAGAGATTCCAAGCAGCAATTACACACTGAGATTTTCCTGCTTGCCTGGGCTGGGAGTACCTGGTCTTGCTGGGTCTAAGAGTGCCCGTCTTGCGTGCATCTCTTTCAGGGGTGGCTATGGATCGTGCGTGTGTCTCAGGCACTGAGAACAGGGTGCAGGTCTGAAAGCACCTGGCCGGGCTTTTGCACACCTCTGTCAGGGGAGAGTTTGGGGGCGCAGCTTAGGCTCTGAAACAATGGCGCGGGTCAAAGTGCGCTGGCCGGGCCTTTGTAACTCTCTCAGGGGAGCATGAGGGATGTGTGCGCGTATCTCAGGCTTTGTAGCAGGGTTCGTGTGTTCTGCCCACTGACGTGGCTCCCATCCCCTCACAGGAGCCAGAACCTATGCATTCTCTGGAGTGCTGATGGCTTAGAGACCAAGACCTGGTTTCTCCATTGCACTCTCTCTGCCTCAGCAACAGGGGAGGCTCTCCTGGGACTGGGGACTTAAGCCCCTCTCCCTAGCCGCTCTGATTCCCACAATTTCTCCCCACTATCCTTTGCTCTTTGGGAGTGCTTTCAACCGTCTCCAAGTTAACACTAGTCCCCAGACGCAGGGCACTCTCGCTCATATTGGGGTATTACTTTCCAACCATTCACATCTGGTGGCACCCTCTCCCTTTTGTTTATCTTCTGATATCAGTCGCGGTTCCCACTCAACTTTACCTGCCCACTGGTGTCTTCTGCCCCTGCAGAGATCCAGACGTGTATAATTCGGATATCAGGCTGATTTCATGGGTGGGCGGAGTTCTTTGGTAGGTAGTCAGCTCACTTTGGGGTAGAGGCTGAAAAGGCGCCTCCTCCTACTTCCCTGCCATCTTGTCTATTTTCCTCTTGGGAGGTTTTTGATAAATGCTTCAAAGTCGTTACTAGATATCGGTCTATTCAGATTGTCAATTTATTCCTGGTTCAATTTGGGGCGTTTATAGTTTCCCAGGAATACATCCATTTCTTCTAGGTTGCTGAACTTATTGGCATATAACTCTTGATAATAACTTCTGATGATTGTTTATACTTCCTTTGTGTTTGCTGTGATCTTTCCCTTTTCATTCATAATTTTATTAATTTGAGCCTCTCTCTTTTCTTTTGATTTATTTGCCCAATGGTTTATGTAGTGTCCTTCTGTATCTCTGATGACAGTCTTTAGTTTAAAATCTAATTTATCTGATATGACAATCACTCTCCCAGCCTTCTTTTGAGGTCCATTGGCATGACAGATTCTTCACCATCCCTTCAATATCAGTCTGGATATATCCTTACGTTTGAAATGAGTCTCTGTAGACAACATATGGATGGGTCTTGTCATTTTATCCAGTCGGCAGCCCTGTGTCATTTTATGGGCGCTTTTAGGCCATTCTCATTGCGAATGATTATTCACAGAGGCGTTTTTATTGACATTGCATCACCTGTGAAGTAGTTGTTTCTATAGATTGTCTTCTTATATTTCTGTTCAATGATATTCTTAGGATTTTTCCTCTTTTATTAAACCCCCGTTAATGTTTATTGTATTGTCAGTTTGGTGGTTGCATACTCTTTTAAACCTTGCTATTCTTGGAAGCTTTTTTTCCCCCAATTTATTTATTTTCAGAAAAACAGTATTCATTATTTTTTAAACACATCCAGTGCTCCATGCAAGCTGTGCCCTCTAAATTACCCACCACCTGGTACCCCAACCTCCCACCCCCCTGCCACTTCAAACCCCTCAGACTGTTTTTCAGAGTCCATAGTCTCTCATGGTTCACCTCCCCTTCCAATTTACCCAAATTCCCTATTCCTCTCTAACGCCCCTTGTCCTCTATGCTATTGGTTATGCTCCACAAATGAGTGAAACCATATGATAATTGACTCTCTCTGCTTGACTGATTTCACTCAGCATAATCTCTTCCAGTCCCGTCCATGTTGCTACAAAAGTTGGATATTCGTGCTTTCTGATGGAGGCATAATACTCCATAGTGTATATGGACCACATCTTCCTTATCCATTCATCCATTGAAGGGCATCTTGGTTCTTGGAAGCTCTTTATCTCTGCATCCACTTTGAATGTCATTCTTGCTGGATAAAGTATTCTTAACTGCATGTTCTTCTCATTTCGTGCCCTGAATATATCTTGCCATCCCTTTCTGGCTTGCCAGGTTTCTGGGGACAGGTCTAAAATTATTCTGATGGCCTTTTCTCTGTACATAAGGAATTTCTTTGCCCTAGCTGCTTTCAAGAGCTCCTGTCTACAACTATGATTCACCATTTTCACTATCAGGTGTCTCGAGGTCTTTCTAGATTCTATTATCTTGTGGGTAGACTTTCTGCCTCTAGGATTTGAATGCTGGTTCCATTTGCTAAATTGGAAAAATTTTCATGGAGAATTTGTTCAAAATATATGTTCTAGTCTTCATTCTTTCTCTTCCCCTTCAGGGATTCCAGTAATTCTGAGGTTGTAACATTTCATGGTGTCATATATTCCCTAATTCAATTTTCATGGCTTCTAAACTGTTTGTTCCGGGATTCCTCCTGATCCTTTTTCTCTATGTTTGTCCTCCAGATCACGAATTCTATCTTCTGTCTCAGTTACCCTAGCTTTTAGAGAATTTAGATTAGATTGGACCTCATTGAGAACATTGTGAACATCATTCCTGGTGGCTCTCACTTCTGCCCTCATCAATTCCATTTTGTCATTAAAGGCTATCTCCATCCAAGCTATTGCCTGCATAATTATTAGCCTGAATTCCCTTTGTAACATACTGTCTTTGTCCATGTCCAATAGCTCAGATGGAGAGGGAGTAATCTCTGAATATTTCCTCTGTTGACCATTCCTCCTCCTAGTCATTTTGGTGAGAGTTGGCTGAAGGGATGTGTAGCTGAATGTATCAACTATGCTGCAGTCAAGTTGCATTCCTCTGAAGTGCTTCTGAGCAATTGAGAGTCCCCACCAAAAAGAAATAAAAATAGAAATAGAAAAAGAGAGAGAGAGATACAGGGAAAAAAGAAAAGAAAAAATAAAAGAGAAGGCCCAACCCAAATGGGCCTCAAAGATAAGACTTATAAATCATACAAAGACAGACAAATAAAAAGACCGATAAAATTAGATGACAAGAAAAATAAATAAATAAACAAATAAAAGAAAGAACCCAGACAACATGAACCCCAAGTATAAAATTTATATAATACCATAACAAAAATGAATACAGAGAGACTGACAGAAGAAAAAGATGGGAGAGTGGTTATAAATTCTCAATGTGGAAGAGGCAGGTTATTTTGATTTTTCCTGGATGTATCTTGATATCTTTGTGAATGGACTCAACTTCCCTGAGATAAAGGGAGATCAAAACTGGTTTACCTATAGGGTTAGCATTGACTGGGGAAAGGGAGTTACCTTGAAGCTTATCTCTATATGAATATTTAAAAAAAAAGATAGAAAAGAAAGGAAAAGAAAATAAATAAAATTGAAAAGCGAAAGAAAAACGCAGGAATATATATTAAAAAGTTCAGGTTAAAGGCTATTATGGAATTCAATGTACTGCACATCTCACTGTGATGGTAAATAGGTTAAATGTTACGTATTTTAAAAAATGAAAATAACCAAAGAGTGGGACCAAATTAAAAATAAAAGTTGTATCTATGCAGTAGAGATGGATGTCCTCTTGACTTTGTGTGTGTGTGTGTGCGTGTGTGTGTGTGTGTGGTTGGCTTTCTTGGGGAGAGACCTGTCACATGGCTTTTCAGGCAATGTTCCTAGAGTTAAGTCTTCCTGAACCCATCAAAGAGGTAGGCTCTTAGGAAATGGGTTTTTCAGGCCTTTGTTCTTTGGAGGTTTTGTTTGTTTGTTTGTTTTGCTTGTTGTTTTTTTTTTTTATTTTTTTCAGTGAAACAGAATTCTTTGTTTTTGCACCACACCCAGTGCTCCATGCAAAATGTGCCCTCCATAATACCCACCACCTGGCTCCCCCAACCTCCAAGTCCCTGCCCCTTCAAAACACTAAGGTTGTTTTTCAGAGTCCACAGTCTCTCATGGTTCAGCTCTCCTTCCAATTTCCCTCAACCTCTTATCCTCTCTATCTCCCTATGTCCTCAGGTTATTTGTTACGCGCCACAAATAACTGAAGCCATATGATAATAGACACTCTCTGCTTGACTTATTACTCAGCATAATCTCTTCCAGTCCCGTCCATGTTGCTACAAAAGTTGGGTGTTCATCCTTTCTGATGGAGGCATAATACTCCATAGTGTATATGGACCACGTCTTTCTTACCCATTCATCCGTTGAAGAGCATCTTGGTTCTCTCCACAGTTTGGCAACCATGGCTATCACTGCTGTAAACATTGGGGTACAGATGACCCTTCTTTTCACTATGTCTGTATCTTTGGGGTAAATACCCAGAAGTGCAATTGCAGGGTCATAGGGAAGCTCTATTACTTAATCTCTTGAGGAATTTCCACGCTGTTCTCCAAAGTGGCTGCAACAACGTGCATTCACACCAACAGTGAAAGAGATTTCCCCCTTCTCCACATCCTCTCCAGCACACTTTGTTTGCTGTCTTGCTAATTTTGGTCATTCTAACTAGTGTAAGGTGGTATCTCAATGTGGTTTTAATTTGATTCTCCCTGATGGTTAGTGATGATGAGGTTTTTTTGTTTGTTTGTTTCTTTGTTTCTTCTCCCCTTGGTCTCTGGAAGTTTAGAGGAAAGCAAACTGCACCCAGACCTCCCTCTCAGACAGAAGCCTCAGTTTCTTCCCTTCTGGGTGCTCAAGAGCACATAAATTTTGCCTCTGCCACTGGCAGAGACAAGCACCAGTCATGGTTTCTGGTGTCACAAGAATTCCTCCTTGTACGTAAAACCATGAGAAATACTAGCCTTGGATGTCAGGGTGGCTCCAGACTGCCAGAGCAGTCCGGAGCAGAGAGAGCCCTGAGATTTTCATGCTGGTTTGAGGTGGTAGTGCTCCGACTCTCTGGGTCCTAGAGAGTGCTGTCTGGCTGGCGTCTACATAGAGCTCTCTCTGGAGAGGGTATAGCACATGACTCAGACTCCTTTCATGCAGTCCACACTTGGAACATGCAAAAGGCTGTGGTTCTACCAGCTGGCGAGGCTACCTCACACTCATGGGTGCTGCCAGCCAGAAACTCTCAGGCATGCCACGGCTCACGGACCAAGACCTGGCTTCTTTGCTACACTCTCTCTGGTTCAGTGCCAGCGGTGTTTGTCCTGGGTTGATGGGCTTAAGCCCCTGTGCCTACCGCCCAATTCCCCAATTTCCCCCAATTATCCTTTGTTCTTTTTAGAGTGCTTCAACCAGACCCCCAAGTTAATGCTGGTCCCCAATCACAGGGAACTCTCCTATTGTGGTGTTACTTTTCATGGGGTCACTTCTTGTGGCTCCCTCCCCCTTTTGATTATTTTCCAATATCAATCTGATGTCCCCACTCCACTTTACCTGCCCGTTGGTGTCTTCTGCCCCCGTAATGATGCAGAAGTGTATAATTCCAATCTCAGGCTGATTTCATGGGTGAAAAGAGTTCTTTAGTAGATAATCAGTTCACTTTAGGGGAAAGCATGAAACGGAGCCTCCTCTTACTTCTCCACCATATTGTCTCCCAGAGGTTAAATATTCTTGAAGGTTAAAATAAAAACTACATTTTTTTGGAATGTAACCTTTTGCCTGTTGGATTTCTGCACATTCTTTCTGTTAGAGGAAAATAGAGAAGAGTCCATGGCTTAACCAAAAATGAAGATTTTTATAATCCATTATTCCTAGGGGCAAAGACCTGATCCTTTTCTTTATGTTCTAGTTTTGGGAATGCTGTCTCTGATTCCTCAGTTTTTTCCTATTATATGAATTCATATAACATCGTTCAAAATACATAAAATCAGCTATTGTCAAAAATTAGTTTACTGGACTTAGGCATTCCAAAAAACAAAAATGTGGGCAAGGAAGCAAACTCTATAGATGTAAGGCTGTTACAGAATTTTGCCCTTTCTTAAACGTGTCTATCACATGACTTCACATTTCAATCAACTCATAATTCTCATCTATTTTTTTAATACATCCACTTAGATTCAATATCAATCTTCTTTTTCAAGGGGTCCATATTTAAGGATAAAAATTTAGTATTAGCGTCATTTTAATGACACTCCCATGAACTTCAGTTGGTGGAGTAGAGGCTCATTTCATGTCCAGAAGAAAAAAAAAATAACTCATTCTAGGAGAGATGGCAACTATGACCTGCTCTCCTTTGAAAAGTTTAGATGTTTAGTGTAACGCAAACGGACTTGGTCTGTTATGTGGAAAAGATAAATCTCACAAGCTGTTATTTGTCACCCAAAGAAATGCTAAAACCCAACTTGGTGGTCCCAGAAGGATATTTAAAGTCGTATCATTATTACTTTGACAGATAAGAAGTTTTTGTCTATTCCGTCTAGGAGTGTCTCTCAAAAACAACATTCAAAATTTTCTATAGTGATTTTTATAAACCAGATGTTCCAGTTTTTCTTCTGATACTGTCACAAACTCAGCTATGTCTGTTAAAATCTGTTTCCTATACTTCCTGTGGATAAAATAAACAACTCTACTGTATTCCCTGATTCTACTGTAGTCCACTGGAGTCATGTGACTATGCTGTCCTGTGAGGTAAATAAACATTACCTGCAGCACTTCTGGACCTGGAGCATGAACACCTTTACCCCTCCCGATGCCATCTGAATGTTAACCAAGGCTGCAGAAGGCTTCGCCATCTTTAATGCCTTGATCCCAAACTATCCAGTCTGTGAGTGAGAAGTGAAGCAAGCTGGCACCCACTGCTCCCACTACCTAGACAGTTCACCTGAGTGTAAAGGATGAACTTTTCCTTCCTCACTAAAACTTTATGGATTCAGTTTTATCTTAGCGACTAATTGCAGTAAATAATACAGAAATCTATAAAACTATGTCTGATATTGCTCCTTAGCTTTCCTTCATGGTCATACGTCTTTTTTTTTTCAATTTATTTATTTTCAGAAAAACATTATTCATTATTTATTAACCACACCCAGTGCTCCATGCAAGCCATGCCCTCTATAATACCCACCAACTGGTACCCCAACCTCCCACCCCCCCGCCACTTCAAACACCTCAGATTGTTTTTCAGAGTCCATAGTCTGTAATGGTTCCCCTCCCCTTCCAATATACCCAAATTCCCTACTCCTCTCTAATGCCCCTTGTCCTCCATGCTATTTGTTATGCTCCACAAATAAGGGAAACCATATGATAATTGACTCTCTCTGCTTGACTTATTTCACTCAGCATAATCTCTTCCAGTCCTGTCCATGTTGCTACAAAAGTTGGGTATTCATCCTTTCTGATGGAGGCATAATACTCCATAGTGTATATGGACCACATCTTCCTTATCCATTCATCCGTTGAAGGGCATCTTGGTTCTTTCCATAGTTTGGCGACTGTGGCCATTGCTGCTATAAACATTGGGGTACAGATGGCCTTTCTTTTCACGACATCTGTGTCTTTGGGGTAAATACCCAGGAGTGCAATTGCAGGGTCATAGGGAAGCTCTATTTTTAATTTCTTGAAGAATCTCCACACTGTTCTCCAAAGAGGCTGCACCAACTTGCATTCCCAACAACAGTGTAAGAGAGTTCCCCTTTCTCCACATCCTCTCCAACACATGTTGTTTCATGTCTTGTTAATTTTGGCCAATCTACCTAGTGTAAGGTGATATCTCAATGTGGTTTTAATTTGAATCTCCCTGAGGGCTAATGATGATGAGCATTTTTTCATGTGTCTGATAGCCATTTGTATGTCTTGATTGGAGAAGTGTCTGATCATATCTTCTGCCCACTTTTTGATGTGTTTGTTTCGTGTGGGTTGAGTTTGAGTAGTTCATTATAGATCCTGAATATCAACCTTTTGTCAGTACTGTCATTTGCAAATATCTTCTCCCATTCCATGGGTTGCCTCTTTGTTTTTTTTGACTGTTTCCTTGGCTGTGCAGAAGCCTTTGATTTTGATGAAGTCCCAGAAGTTTATTTTTGCTTTTCTTTCCTTTGCCTTTGGAGACGTGTCTTGATAGAAGTTGCTGTGGCTGATATCAAAGAGATTACTGCCTATGTTCTCCTCTAGGATTCTGATGGATTCCTGTCTCACGTTGAGGTCTTTTATCCATTTTGAGTTGATCTTTGTGTACGGTGTAAGAGAATGGTTGAGTTTCATTCTTCTACATATAGCTGTCCAGTTTTCACAGCACCATTTATTAAAGGGACTGTCTTTTTTCCACTGTATATTTTTTCCTGTTTTGTCAAAGATTAATCTAACATAGATTTGAGGGTCCATATCTGGGCTCTCTAATCTGTTCCACTGGTCTATGTGTCTGTTTTTATGCCAGTACCATGCTGTCTTGTTGATCACAGCTTTGTAATAAAGCTTGAAATCAGGTAAGGTGATGCCGCCAGCTTTATTTTTGTTTTTCAACATTTCATTAGCGATTCGGGGTCTCTTCTGATTCCATACAAATTTTACGCTTATTTGTTCCAGCTCTTTGAAGGATGCCGGTGTAATTTTGATTACAAAATTTGATTACAAATTGCTCTAGATTGCTCTAGGCAGTATGGACATTTTAACAATGTTTATTCTTCATCCAAGAGCATGGAATGTCTTCCATCTTTTTGTGTCTTCTACATTTTCTTTCATGAGTGTTCTGCAGTTCCTCAAGTACAGATCCTTTACCTCTTTAGTTAGGTTTATTCCCAGGTATCTTATGGTTCTTGGTGCTATAGTAAATGGAATCTATTCTCTAATTTCCCTTTCTGTATTTTCAATGTTAATGTATAAGAAAGCCACTGATTTCTGCACATTGACTTTGTATCCTGCCACGTTGCTGAATTGCTGTATGAGTTCTAGTAGTTTTGGGGTGGAGTCTTTTGTGTTTTCCATATAAAGAATCATGACATCTGCGAAGAGAGAGAGTTTGACTTCTTCATTACCAATTTGGATACCTTTTATTTCTCTCTGTTGTCTGATTGCTGTTGCTAGGACTTCTAATACTATGTTGAACAAGAGTGGTGAAAGTGGGCATCCTTGTCTTGTTCCTGATCTCAATGGGAAGGCTGCAAGCTTTTTCCCATTGAGGATGATATTTGCTGTGGGATTTTCATAGATAGATTTGATGAGGTTCAGGAATGTTCCCTGTATCCCTATACTTTGAAGCGTTATAATCAGGAACAGATGTTGGATTTTGTCAAATGCTTTTTCTGCATCAATTGAGAGGACCATGAGGTTCTTCTCTCTTCTCATAAAATTTGTTGTATCACATTGATTGATTTGCGAATGTTGAACCATCCTTGTAGCCTAGGGATGAATCCCACCTGATCATGGTGGATAATCTTTTTAATGTGCTGTTGGATCCTGTTGGCTAGGATCTTGTTGAGAATCTTTGCATCCATATTCATCAGGGATATTGGTCTGAAATTCTCCTTTTTGGCAGGGTTCTTGCCTGGTTTGGGGATCAGGGTAATGCTGGCTTCATAGAAAGAGTCTGGAAATTTTGCTTCTGCTTCAGTTTTTTGAAACAAATTCAGGAGAATAGGTGTTATATCTTCTTTGAAGGTTTGGTAGAATTCTGCAGGGAATCCGTCAGGTCCTGGGCTCTTCTTTTTTGGGAGGTTTTTGATCACTGATTCAATCTCGTTATTAGCTATCAGTCTATTCAGGTTGTCGATTTCTTCCTGGTTCAATGTTGGTAGTTTATATTTTTCCAGGAATGCATCCATTTCATCTAGGTTGCTAAGCTTATTGGCATATAACTGTTGATAATAACTTCTGATGATTGTTTCTACTTCTTTGGTGTTAGTTGTGATCTCTCCCTTTTCATTCATAATTTTATGAATTTGGGCTTTCTCTCTTTTCTTTTGGATTAGTGTAGCAAGTGGCTTATCGATCTTATTGATTCTTTCAAAAAACCAGCTTCTAGTTTCATTGATGCGTTCTCCTGTATCTCTGGTTTCTCCCTCATTGATCTCAGCTCTAATCTTGATGATTTCCCTTCTTATGTGTGGAGTTGGTTTGATTTGTTGTTGATCCTCCAGTTCTTTAAGGTGTAGAGACAGCTGGTGTGTTCTAGGTTTTTCAATTTTTTTGAGCAAGGCTTGGATGGCTATATATTTTCTCCTTAGGACCGCCTTTGCTGTATCCCATAGGTTTTGGACCGAAGTGTCTTCATTCTCATTGGTTTCCATGAATTGTTTCAGTTCTTCTTTGATCTCCTGGTTGATCAAAGCATTCTTAAGCAAGGCGGTCTTCAGCTTCCAGGTGTTTGAGTTCCTTTGGAACTTTTCCTTGTGATTGAGCTCCAGTTTCAAAGCATTGTGATCTGAGAATATGCAGGGAATAATCTCAGTCTTTTGGTATCGGATGAGTCCTGATTTGTGACCCAGTTTGTGGTCTATTCTGGAGAAGGTTCAGTGTGCACTTGAGAAGAATGAGTATTCTGTTGTTTTAGGGTGGAATGTTCTGTATATATCTATGAGGTCCATCTGGTCCAGTGTGTCCTTCAATGCTCTTGTTTCTTTATTGATTTTCTGCTTCGATGATCTGTCTAATTCTGAAAGAGGCGTGTTAAGATCTCCTATGATTAGTGTATTCATATCAATATGACTCTTTATCTTGATTAACAGTTTTCTTAAGTAATTGGCTGCTCGCATATTGGGAGCATAGATATTTAAAATTGTTAGATCATCTTGGTGGATAGTCCCTTTAAGGATTATGTAGTGTCCTTCTGTATCTCTGACTACAGTCTTTAGTTTGAAGTCTAATTAATATGATATGAGAATCGCTACTCCAGCCTTCTTTTGAGTCCCATTGGCATGAAAGATGCTTCTCCACCCCTTTACTTTCAGTCTGCGTGTATCTTTAGGTTCAAAATGGGTCTCTTGTAGACAGCATATGGATGCGTCCTGTCGTTTTATCCAACCTGCAACCCTGTGCCATTTTATGGGTGCATTTAGGCCATTCACATTGAGAATGATTATTGATAGATACGTTTTTATTGACATCGAGTTACCTTTGAAGTCTTTCTTTCTGTAGACTGTCTCTATATTTCTGTTCAATGATATTCTTGGGATTTTTCCTCTTTTATAGAACCCCCCTTAATATTCCGAGCAGTGTCGAGTTGGTGGTTGCATAGTCTTTTAAGCCTTGCCGGGCTTGGAAACTCTTTATCTCTCCATCCATTTTGAATGTCAGTCTTGCTGGATAAAGTATTCTTGGCTGCATATTCTTCTCTTTTAGTGCCCTGAATATATCTTGCCAGCCTCTTCTGGCTTGCCAGGTCTCTGTGGACAGGTCTGACGTTATTCTGATCGTCTTCCATCTGTAAGTAAGGAGCCTCTTTGCCCTGGCGGCTTTCAAGAGATTATACCTACAATTATAATTCCTCAATTTGACTATCAGGTGTCGTGATGTTTTTTTTGGAATGTATAATCTTGGGTGGAGACCGTTCAGCCTCTAGTACATTAACGCTGGTTTCATTCGAGAGATTAGGAAAATTTTCACGAAGGAAGTGTTCCACTATATCTTATAGACTTCTTTCTTTCATATCAGGGAGATCATATGATAGTTGTCTTTCTCTGCTTGACTTATTTCGCTAAGCATGATATGCTCTAGTTCCATCCATGTTGTCGCAAATGGCAAGATTCTGTTTCTTTTCATGGCTGCATAGTATTCCATTGTGTATATATACCACATCTTCTTTATCCATTCATCTGCTGATGGACATCTAGGTTCTTTCCATAGTTTGGCTATTGTGGACATTGCTGCTATAAACATTTGGGTGCACGTGCCCCTTTGGATCACTACGTTTGTATCCTTAGGGTAAATACCCAGTAGTAAAATTGCTGGGTCATAGGACAGTTCTATTTTCAACATTTTGAGGAACCTCCATGCTGTTTTCCAGAGTGGTTGCACCAGCTTGCATTCCCACCAACAGTGTAGGAGGGTTCCCCTTTCTCCGCATCGTCGCCAGCATCTGTCATTCCCTGACTTGTTGATTTTAGCCATTCTGACTGGTGTGAGGTGATATCTCATTGTGGTTTTGATTTGTATTTCCCTGATGCCGAGTGATATGGAGCACTTTTTCATATGTCTGTTGGCCATCTGGTTGTCTTCTTTGCAGAAACATCTGTTCATGTCCTCTGCCCATTTCTTGATTGGATTATTTGTTCTTTGGGTGTTGAGTTTGTTAAGTTCTTTATAGATTTTGGACACTAGTCCTTTATCTGATATGTCGTTTGCAAATATCTTCTCCCATTCTGTCAGTTGTCTTTTGATTTTGTTAATTGTTTCCTTTGCTGTGCAAAAGCTTTTGATCTTGATGAAATCCCAAAAGTTCATTTTTGCCTTTGCTTCCCTTGCCTTTGGCGATGTTCCTAGGAAGATGCTGCTGCGGCTGAGGTCGAAGAGGTTGCTGCCTGTGTTCTTCTCAAGGATTTTGATGGATTCCTTTCTCACATTGAGGTCCTTAATCCATTTTGAGTTTATTTTTGTGTGTGGTGTAAGGAAATGGTCCAATTTCATTTTTCTGCATGTGGCTGTCCAATTTTCCCAACACCATTTATTAAAGAGGCTGTCTTTTTTCCATTGGACATTCTTTCCTGCTTTGTCAAAGATTAGTTGACCATAGAGTTGAGGATCTATTTCTGGGCTCTCTATTCTGTTCCATTGATCTATGTGTCTGTTTTTCTGCCAGTACCATGCTGTCTTGATGATGACAGCTTTGTAATAGAGCTTGAAGTCCGGAATTGTGATGCCACCAACTTTGGCTTTCTTTTTCAATATCCCTTTGGCTATTCGAGCTCCTTCCTGGTTCGATATAAATTTTTAAATTATTTGCTCCATTTCTTTGAAAAAGATGGATGGTTCTTTGATAGGAATTGCATTAAACGTGTAGATTGCTTTAGGTAGCATAGACATTTTCACAATATTTATTCTTCCAATCCAGGAGCATGGAACATTTTTCCATTTCTTTGTGTCTTCCTCAATTTCTTTCATGAGTACTTTATAGTTTTCTGAGTATAGATTCTTAGCCTCTTTGGTGAGGTTTATTCCTAGGTATCTTATGGTTTGGGGTGCAATTGTTAATGGGATTGACTCCTTAATTTCTCTTTCTTCTGTCTTGTTGTTGGTGTAGAGAAATGCAACTGATTTCTGTGCATTGATCTTATATCCTGACACTTTACTGAATTCCTGTACAAGTTCTAGCAGTTTTGGAGTCGAGTCTTTTGGGTTTTCCACATAGAGTATCATATCATCTGCGAAGAGTGATAATGTGACTTCTTCTTTGCCGATTTGGATGCCTTTAATTTCCCTTTGTTGTCTGATTGCTGATGCTAGGACTTCTAGTACTATGTTGAATAGCAGTGGTGATAATGGACATCCCTGCCGTGTTCCTGACCTTAGTGGAAAAGCTTTCAGTTTTTCTCCATTGAGAATGATATTTGCAGTGGGTTTTTCATAGATGGCTTTGATGATATTGAGGTATGTGCCCTCTATCCCTACACTTTGAAGAGTTTTGATCAGGAAGGGATGCTGTACTTTGTCAAATGCTTTTTCAGCATCTATTGAGAGTATCATATGGTTCTTGTTCTTTCTTTTATTGATGTGTTATATCACATTGATTGATTTGCGGATGTTGAACCAACCTTGCAGCCCTGGGCTAAATCCCACTTGGTCGTGGTGAATAATCCTTTTAATGTACTGTTGAATCCTATTGGCTAGTATTTTGGTGAGAATTTTCGCATCTGTGTTCATCAAGGATATTGGTTTATAGCTCTATGTTTTGATGCGATCCTTGTCTGGTTTTGGGATCAAGGTGATGTTGCCTCATAAAATGAGTTTGGAAGTTTTCCTTCCATTTTTATTTTTTGGAAAAGTTTCAGGAGAATAAGAATTAGTTCTTCTTAAATGCTTGGTAGAATTCCCCCGGGAAGCCTTCTGGCCCTGGGTTTTTGTTTGTTTGGAGATTTTTAATGACTGTTTCAATCTCCTTACTGGTTATGGGTCTGTTCAGGCTTTCTAGTTCTTCCTGGTTCAATTTTGGTAGTTTATATGTTTCTAGGAATGCATCCATTTCTTCCAGATTTTCAAACTTGTTTGTGTAGTGTTGCTCATAGTATGTTCTTATAATAGTTTGTATTTCTTTGGTGTTAGTTGTGTTCTCTCCTCTTTCATTCATGATTTTATTTATTTGAGTCCTTTCTCTTTTCTTTTTGATTAGTCTGGACAGGGGTTTATCAATTTTATTAATACTTTCAAAGAACCCGCACCTAGTTTCGTTGATTTGTTCTATTGTTTTTTTTTTTTTTTTTTTGGTTTCTATTTCATTGATTTCTGCTCTGATCTTTATAATTTCTCTTCTCCTGCTGGGCTTAGGGTTTCTTTCTTGTTCTTTCTCCAGCTCCTTTAGGTGTAGGGTTAGGTTGTGTACCTGAGACCTTTTTTGTTTCTTGAGAAAAGCTTGTACCGCTATATATTTTCCTCTCAGGACTGACTTTGTTGTGTCCCACAGATTTTGAACCGTTTTATTTTCATTATCATTTGTTTCCATGATTTTTTAAAATTCTTCTTTAATTTCCCGATTAACCCATTCATTCTTTAGAAGGATGCTGTTTAGTCTCCATGTATTTGTGTTCTTTCCAAACTTCCTCTTGTGGTTGAGTTCTAGCTTCAGAGCATTGTGGTGTGAAAATATGCAGGGAATGATCCCAATCTTTTGATACCAGTTGAGTCCTGATTTAGGACTGAGGATGTGATCTATTAGGGAGAATGTTCCATGTGCACTACAGAAGAATGTGTATTCTGTTGCTTTGGGATGAAATGTTCTGAATATATCTGTGATGTCCATCTCATCCAGTGTGTCATTTAAGGCCTTTATTTCCCTGTTGATCTTTTGCTTGGATGATCTGTCCATTTCAGTGAGGGGAGTGTTAAAGTCCTCTACTATTATTGTATTATTGTTGATGTGTTTCTTTGATTTTGTTATTAATTGGTTTATATAGTTGGCTGCTCCCACGTTGGGGGCATAGATATTTAAAATTGTTAGATCTTCTTGTTGGACAGACCCTTTGATTATGATATAGTGTCCTTCCTCATCTCTTATTATAGTCTTTGGCTTAAAATCTAATTGATCTGATATAAGGATTGCCACTCCTGCTTTTTTCTGATGTCCATTAGTATGGTAAATTCTTTTCCACCCCCTCACTTTAAATCTGGAGGTGTCTCCGGGCTTAAAATGAGTTTCTTGGAGGCAACATATAGATGGGTTTTGTTTTTTTATCCATTCTGATACCCTGTGTCTTTTGATTGGGGCATTTAGCCCATTAACATTCAGGGTAACTGTTGAGAGATATGATTTTAGTGCCATTGTGTTGCCTGTAATGTGACTGTTACTGTATATTGTCTCTGTTCCTTTCTGATCTACCACTTGTAGGCTCTCTCTTTGCTTAGAGGACCACTCTCAGTATTTCCTGTAGAGCTGGTTTGGTGTTTGCAAATTCTTTCATTTTTTGTTTGTCCTGGAAGCTTTTAATCTCTCCTTCTATTTTCAATGATAGCCTAGCTGGATATAGTATTCTTGGCTGCATGTTTTTCTCGTTTAGTGCTCTGAAAATATCATGCCAGCTCTTTCTGGCCTGCCAGGTCTCTGTGGATAAGTCAGCTGCCAATCTAATACTTTTACCATTGTACGTTACAGACTTCTTTTCCCGGGCTGCTTTCAGGATTTGCTCTTTGTCACTAAGGCTTGTAAATTTTACTATTAAGTGACGGGGTGTGGGCCTATTCTTATTGATTATGAGGGACGTTCTCTGAACATCCTGAATTTTGATGCTCGTTCCCTTTGCCATATTGGGGAAATTCTCCCCAATAATTCTCTCCAGTATACCTTCTGCTCCCCTCTCTCTTTCTTCTTCTTCTGGAATCCCAATTATTCTAATGTTGTTTCGTCTTATGGTGTCACTTCTCTCTCGAATTCTCCCCTCATGGTCCAGTAGCTGTTTGTCCCTCTTTTGCTCAGCTTCCTTATTCTCTGTCATTTGGTTTTCTATATCGCTAATTCTTTCTTCTGCCTCATTTATACTAGCAGTGAGAGCCTCCATTTTTTATTGAAGCTCATTAATAGCTCTTTTGATTTCAACTTGGTTAGATTTTAGTTCTTTTATTTATCCAGAAAGGGCTTTTATATCTGCCAAGAGGGTTTCTCTATATCTTCCATGTTTTTTTCAATCCCGGCTAGAACCTTGAGAATTGTCATTTTGAACTCTAGATCTGACATATTACCAATGTCTGCATTGATTAGGTCCCTAGCCTTCGGTACTGCCTCTTGTTCTTTTTTTTTTGTTGTGAACTTTTCCACCTTGTCATTTTGTCCAGCTAAGAGTATATGAAGGAGCAAGTAAAATACTAAAAGGGTGGCAACAATCCCAGGAAAATATGCTTTAACCTAATCAGAAGAGATCCCAAATCGTGAGGGGGGATTTCTTCCCCCTCACGATTGGGTGAGGGATCTCCCCTGATTTGGATCTCCTCTGATTGGGATCTCCCAATCTCCTCTGATTGGGGTCTCTTCTGATTTGGGGATAAAAAGAGGTTCAAAAAGAAATAATGAAAAAAAAGAATTAAAAAAAGAGATTGAATTTAAATTCAATCAAGAATTTAAAAAAAGAATTAAAAAAAGAGATTGAAGAGTTTGGGATCTCTTCTGATTTGGGGATCAAAAGAGGTTCAAAAATAAAGAAAGAAAAAAAAGAATTAAAAAAACGAATAAAAAAGTATAAAAAAGAAAAAATATATGTATATATATTATATAAACTAGTTAAAAAACGTTATAAAAGAAAAGGGTAAAAGTTTAAAAAATATTTTAGCAGAAGAAGAGAAAAAAAATGAAAAAGAAAAACATTAAATTAACTTCAAGACTAAAAAATCACAGGGAGAAAGCCATGAGTTCCGTGGTTTGTTTTCTCCTCCTCTGGAATTCTGCTGCTCTCCTTGGTATTGAAACTGCACTCCTTGGTACGTAAACTTGGTCTTGCCTGGATTTCTTGTTGATCTTCTGGGGGAGGGGCCTGTTGTAGTGATTCTCAAGTGTCTTTGCCCCAGGCGGAATTGCAACGCCCTTAGCAGGGGCCAGGCTGAGTGATCCGCTCGGCTTTGCTTTCAGGAGCTTTTTTTCCCTGAGCGCTTTCCGTAGAGTTCCGGAGGACGGGAACACAAAGGCGGCCTCCTGATCTCCGGCCCAGAGGAGCCTAAAGCCCGGGGCCCCGCTCCCCAGTGCGCCCTCAGCGAACAGCACCCAGTAACTCCCGTCTGCTTAACCTCCGGCCGTGCTCTGAGCTCACCGAGCCCGCGACTGGCTCAAGGCAACACCGAGCTGTGAGCTTACTGTCGGCTCTGTCTCTGAAGATGGCTTTCCCGTTCCAATATCCGCAAGCTCTGCAACACTCAGACACCCCCAATCCTCTGTGACCCTGCGAGACCCGAGGCCATGCTGACCCCGTGTGGGCTTCGCCCCGGTTTAGCCTCTGGAGCGATGTCCCTCAGTGGCACAGACTTTTAAAAGTCCCGATTTTGTGCTCCGTTGCTCTGCCGCTTGCTGGGAGCCGGCCCCTCCCCCCGGGGTCTATCTTCCCGTCGCTTTGGATTTACTTCTCCGCCAGTCCTACCTTTCAGAAAGTGGTTGTTTTTCTGTTTCTAGAATTGCTGTTCTTTTTCTCTTCGATCTGCCGATGGATTTGCAGGTGTTTGCACTCTTTAGATAAGCTCTCTAGCTGATCTCCTGCTAGCTGAAGTAGTCTCAGCCTGCTACTTCTCTGCCATCTTGACTCCTCCCCCCAAGATTTCATTTTGATTAACATCTGAGAACAGTTTAGCATCACTCTGGATTCTCAGTGACTTGTCTCCTAGATTCTCTGTGTTAAAGGGGAAGCATTAAAAAAAAAGCTACAGTGGAAAGTCTTCTCGTAAATATTCTACTATTTTCCTCGTAAATACAGTCCTTTTCTGCAGAATGGAAATCTGTAGTAATTTTATTTTATTTTTATTTTATGATATGTTACATATTCTTTATTTGGCTTAGGCTTAACTTACATAGAGCAATGTGATGCATAAAAAACTTGTTTTAATTTTTTTAATCATTTTTTAAGTTTATTTTCAGCATAACAGTATTTATTGTTTTTGTACCACATTCAGTTCTCCATGCAGTCCGTGCCCTCTCAAATACCCACCACCTGGTTCCCCCTACCTCCCAACCCCCCACCACTTCAAACCCCTCAGGTAGAGTAGAAATCCAGGAAGTTTGTTTTTATAAAGATGATTAACAAGGTAATTTTTATCAATAGGAGAATGTAGGTCATGGATGTTTTGCTTTAAAAATCCCAGGTGGTGGGTATTATAGAGGGCACAGATTGCATGGAGCACTGGGTGTGGGGAAAAAATAATGAATACTGTTATGCTGAAAATAAATAAAATTAATTTTAAAAATCTCATAAATACATAAAATAGCATCATTATTAAATTTTAAATAAGGTGTATTTTTCACTCTTCATATTTTATTGATTCCTATAAGTGAATAAATTATTTTTGAAATTTAATTTAATTTTTCTGAGTTACAAGATCAATTACTTATGCACCACACCCTGTGCTCCATGCAGTATATGCCCTCCTTAATACCCACCACCAGGCTCACCTATCCCCCAATCTTCACCCCTCCAAAACCCTCAGTAAGTGTGTCAGAGCCATAGTCTCTCTGCTTCGTCTCCTCTTACAGTTTCCCCCAAGTCAATTTTCCTTTCCTTCTACTAATGTCCCAAGTGTAATTTCTTATGCACCACAAGTATGTGAAACCGTATGATGATTGACTTTTTCTGCTTGACTTATTTCACTCAGCATAATCTCCTCCAGTCCTCCATGTTGGTACAAAAGTTAGGTATTCATCTTTTTTGATGGCTGAATAATATTTCATTGTATATATGGACCATATCTTATTTATCTAACGTCTGTTGAAGCGCTTCTTGGTTTATTCCACAGTTTGGTGATTGTGAGCATTTCTGCTATGAACAATGGGGTACATATAGCAGTTTTGTTCACTACATATGTATCTTTGGGGTAAATACAAAGTAGTGCAATTGCAGGGTCATAGGCTAGGCATATTTGTAATTTTTTAAGGATTCTCCACACTGTTTTTGAAAGCAGCTGCAATGACTTGCATTCCCACCAACAGTGTAAGAGGGTTCCCCTTTCTCCATATCTTCTCCAACAGACGCTATTTACTGTCCTGTTAATTTGGGTCATTCTTACTGGTGTAAGGTGGCATCTCAATGAGGTTTTGATTTGAATTTCTCTAATGGTAATGATGATGAACATTTTTTCATGTGTCTGTTAACCATTTGTATGTCTTCCTTGGAGAAGTGTCTGCTAATGCCTTCTGCCAATTTTTGATAAAAGTATCTGTTTTTTTCGGTGTTGAGTTCAAGGAGCTATTTATAGATCTTGGATAACTGCCCTTTTTCTGTAGTATCATTTGTGAATGTCTTCTCCCATTCGTGTGTTGTCTCTTTGTTTTGTTGACTCTTTCCTTTGCTGTGCAAAAGCTTTTGGTCTTGATAAAGTCCCAAAAGTTCATTTTCACTTTTGTTTTCTTTGCCCTTGGAGACATGTCTTGAAAGAAGTTTCTCTGGATGCTGTCGAAGAAGTTACTGCCTATCTTCTCCTCTAGGATTTTGAAAGCCTCCTGCCTCACGTTGAGGTCTTTTATCCCTTTCGAGTTTAGCCTTTTGTAAGGAGTTAGAGGATGGTCAAACTTCATTCTTCTATATATAGCTGTCCAATTATCACAACACTGTTTATTGAAGAGACTGTCTTTTTTCCACTGGATATTTTTTCCTGTTTTGTCGAAGATTATTTGACCATAGAATTTGGGTCCATATCTGGACTCTTTCCTCTGTTCCACTGGTCAATGTGTCTGTTTTTGGGCCAGTACCATGCTGTCTTGGTGATCACAACTTTATAATAAATCTTGAAATCAGGCAAGGTGATGATCCCGGTTTATTTATTCATTTATTTATTTAGTTAGTTAGTTAGTTTGTTATGTGACAGACAGAGATCACAAGTAGGCAGAGAGGAGACAGAGAGAGAGGAGGAAGCAGTCCCCTGCAGAGCAGAAAGCCAGATGTGGGGCTTGATCTCAGGATCATGAGGTGGGCTGAAGGCAGAGGCTTTAACCCACTGAGCCACCCAGGTTCCCCATGGCCACAGGTTTCTTTTTCAACATTTCCTTAGCAATTTGTGTCATTTCCAGTTCCATACAAATTTTAGGATTGTTTGTTCCAGCACTTTGAAAATGCTGGTGGCATTTTGACTGGGATGGAATTAAAAATATAGATTTCTCTTTGCAGTACAGACATTTTAACAACGTTTATTCTTCTGATCCATGAGCATTGGATGCTTTTCCATCCTTTTGTGTCTTTTCCAATTACTTTTATGACTGTTCTTTAGTTCCTCAAGTACAGATCCTTTACCCTTTTGGTTAGGTTTATTCCAACGTACTGTGGGCTTCTTGCTGCTAAAGTAAATGAAATTAATTCTCTAATTTCCCTTTCTATATTTTCATGGGTAGTGTATAAGAAAACAACTGATTTATGTGCATTGATTTTGTATCCTGCCACATTACTGAATTACTGTATGAGTTCTAGTAGTTACTGGGTAGATCCTTTTGGGATTTCCATATAAAGTATCATGTCTTCTGCAAAAAGGATTTCATTTCTCCTTTCCCGATTTCAGTACATTTTATTTTGTTTTGTTGTCTGATTTCTGTTTCTAGAACTTCTAGTACTATGTTGAACAACAGGGCTGAGACTGGGCATCCTTCTCTTGTTCCTGATTTCAAAGGGAAGGCTGTCAACATTTTCCCATTGAGAATCATACTCACTGTGGCCTTTTAATTGATAGATTGATGAAGTTGAAGAATGTTCCCTCTATCCCTATACTTTGAAGCATTTTAATCAGGAATGTATGCTGTATTTTGTCAAATTCTTTTTCTGCATCATTTGAGAGGACCACGTGGTTCTTTCTTCTTTTATTGATTTTTTCTATCCCATTGATTTCTTTGTGAATATAGAACCATCCTTGTAACCCAGAGACGAATCCCACCTGGTCATGGGGATAATCTTTTTAATCTACTGTTGGATCCTATTAGCTAGGATCTTGTCGATAATCTTGGTGTCCATATTCAGCAGGGATATTGGTCTGAAATTATTCCTTTTAATGGGATCTTTGCCTGGTTTGATTACCAGGTAATGCTCACTTCATAGCTGAGATGGAAAATTTTCATTCTCTTTCTATTTATCTACTTTTCTCTTTATTATCCTTCTGTTTCTGTTAATCTAAAGAACCCCTTAAGCATTGGCCTGGGGTTATCACTATGAAAGTTCCTACAAATGCTAGTATGGCAAATTTTGAACTCATGTTCACTGTACTTCTCCAAAGTTCAGTCCTACTGGTAATGCCCAGAGGTCAATACAAGGATTGTAAGTAATAAGCATCCACTTGGACACCGAGCCTTATCTTGAGAGAAGCCTGGTGCTGCTTGGGCTTCCAGAGTTTCTTTTACACAAAGTGGTACTTCAATAAATCTGGGGAAATATGTCATCACCACTGAAAAACCGGTTAACAGGGCTGTAAATGAACAAAAATTATAATTCATAATCTCTGTTACTGAGTCAGTAATAACTTAATCTAACAATAAACCTCTCCTCTGAGCAGGGTATAGATTTCCCTCCTGGCATTTGATCAAGCATGAGAAAAGAAAAGGTACCATCATGGTCTTTGTGTGCTATGTGAGGGAACAGAGACTTGAGCACTACTTAGGCACAATCAGCATATGAGAAACTAGGCACTGAAGATTTGGTGCCTTGATTCCAAACCCCATACACTTTCTCTCACGTCTCCACTGCCTGGAAGGGGCTGTAAATTTCTACTCTGAGTTTGGCATCAACCATGACTTTTGTCCTTGCTCTGGAGCCTCCTGTGGGGGACACATGTCAGATGAAAGACATCAGGCCCAGTCCTTGCTCAGCATTCAAGTATTTTAGCATCCAATGGGCATTTCTGACACTGATGATTCGTTGTTCCTCCTTTCCTCACTCCAAAACTATTTTGATTACAGGCAGTTTCAGAGATAATCTTCCCACAGTCTTCAAAGTCTGGAGTTCTGGAGCAGTGCACCTTGCTGTGGCAGTCAGGCCCCAGGGTAGTCACATCCCACACTGTCCTCTGGAAGAGTTGAATAAAATTCACTTCAAATTACCCCAGTTGGGATCTAACATTTCACCTCAGATAATGTTGACAAAAGTGGAAATGCAGTTTCCTTGTGCATAATTTGTATTCTTCACCTGGAGCAGCCATGTTTTGTGTGTGATTAACAGAAGACACTATCCTACCAAAAATAAAAAAGAAACAAACAAACAAATGATGTTCTTCAGGGATTGAGCATTAAGGTGGGCACCTGGCTTCCTTCTGAAGAGGAAGAAAGAATAGGCTATGTGTTGCAAGTTGGAGGAAGAAAAACTCAGCAATGGGAAAGGAAAAGCACCACTTAGGTTTCTCTGAAAGTGACCAAATAAAATAGATTCTTGCTGTGTTATGTAGACCTTTTGAAGAAAACAAACTTAAGTTATCATTTTGGATAAATATAAATACAAAATGAGACAAATTATGGATTGAAGTTTCCTTTTTGACCATATATATACATCCATATGGATGTATATATATATATGTATATGTATACATGTGTATGTGCATATATATGTATATATATATAATCATATATATGATCAAAAAGGAAAATTCAAACATATATATGTATGTATATGCATGTATACGTATGTGTATGTATGTACATGCACATAGGTTTATACATACACATAGAGGTATATGCATGTATGTGTATGCATGTGTATATGTATGTATATATACATATATGCATACATACACACACACACACACACACACACACACATACTGCTGAGCTGGGAAGGAAATATCTGCATGAGTAGCAGAAAACTTTAAGCCAGCAAGATATTGGTGATCATGTGTATCTGATTTGGCTGCCTGAGGGACAACTGTGGAAGGAATTTTCCCAGAACACCTGTATGGTTCATTGGATGCAGTGGGACTGCAATGTCTGGGAGATACTCCCTGATCAAGAAGTAAATGGTTGGGGACGCCTGGGTGGCTCAGTTGGTTAAGCAGCTGCCTTCAGCTCAGGTCATGATCCCAGGGTCCTGGGATCGAGTCCCACATCGGGCTCCTTGCTCGGCAGGGAGCCTGCTTCTCCCTCTGCCTCTGCCTGCCTCTTTGTCTGCCTGTGCTCGCTTGCTTTCTCTCCCTCTGTCTCTGACAAATAAATAAATAAAATCTTTAAAAAAAAAGAATTAAATGGTTGGGGGCCTATGCTTGTGAGAGCATTCTGCTAAGTAGTTACTAAGTCCTCTGGCCCAGCCATGTTTGTAGGAGGCAGCTCAGGGCATAGAATGGGGCACAGTGCTGACTCAGCAAGTCTTGGGTCAAGTAAACCACAAGATATGTCAAGTTCCTCGTGGGTGGTGGGCTGGGTCTTGACAGATTGGGGAACACAGAGGTGTGTGTACAAGGGAAATAGACTGAGAGCTAACTTCTCAGGACTTGAGCAGAGCTCTGGAGGGCAGTTGACCTGAGACTTTAAACCTAAGCTTGATGGCCTGGACACTTCACAGTGAACTTCAAAGGAGCAGAGACTCTCAGTGCTGGAATGAAATAGCGGGGCACATCAAACTATACACCTTCATCTTATTTATTTATTTATCTATTTATTTATATTGTATTTATTTATTTGACAAATAGAAGGACACACACAAAAAGAGCACAAGCACAGGAGTGGGAGAGGGAGAAGCAGACTCTCCACTGAGCAGGGAGCACAATGTGGGACTCCGTAATTTGACCCTGGTATCATGACCTGAGCCAAAGGCAAAGGCTTAATGACTGAGCCACCCAGTTACCTCTATAAACCTTCTTTATAGAAAAGAGAAGACCTTTCTTCATTTTAATACAGTAGAGGAGAATTGTTGGATGATATGTTTGTACTATATCCATTTTTTAAGTATTCTTTACCCCCAATGTGGTGCTCAACCTCATGACCCCAAGATCAAGAGTCAGTCACCCTTCTGATTGCATCATCCAGGTGCCCCTATGTTGAATTTTTGAGAAAACTTGACACTGTTTTCCATAGTGGCTGCACCCATTTACAGTCCACCAACAGAGCCCATTCACCGTCCCACCAATATACCAGAGTTCCCTTTCTTCCACATTTTAGCCAAAATTTTTGTTCAGTCATCTGGATACTAGTCTTTCTGACAGATGACAGGGGACATAATTTTGAGCTTTGGTTTGCATTTCCCTTGTGATAAGTGGTGGTGAACATCTCTTTTTGTATTTGTTGGCCTTCTGTGTGTTTTCTTTGGAGAAATATCTAATCTGAACTCTGCTCATCTTGTAACTGCCATCTGTTTTTGTGTTATTGAGTTGTATCTGTTTTTCAATACTGTGGATGAGAGACAATTATCAGTTAGGCAGTTTGCAAATATTTTCTCCTCTTCAGTATGTTGTCTGTTCAATGTGTTGATGATGAGATTTCCTTTGCTGCACAGAAGGCTTTTATTTCAAAGCAGGAACAGTTGTTTATTTTTCATTGTAGCCATTGCTTCCAATGTCAAATCCAAATGTCAGTGTCAAGAGGGATCTCAAGAAACATTCTTCCAAAAAAATTGTGTTAAGGGGATGAATGAATAGATCTATCCTGAAAACTCTGTGTCCCATTGTTTTAATAGGTTCTTGACTGGCTCAGTCACCACAGCATATGACCCTAGATCTCAGAATCTGGAGTTCAAATTTTGGTCATGGAGCTTATTATAAAAAGCAAGGTGTGTTAATAACATTCTGCCCAATTTCCAGCTAGTTATCTTATGGGCGTAGCTGTTTTGTTGAAGTGCTTGCCACATTGTGACTTCGTTATTGTGGATCGGGTGGGAGACACATTCAGTTCCATTGCTTTACTTGAGGTTGCCTAGTGTTTCCAAAGCCACTTATGGAGGAGACTGCTGCTTCCCTATTTTACATTCTTGGAGCTTTTGTTGTAAATAAATTGACTACATATGTGTGGCTTTTTTCTCTGGGTTTTCTACTCTGTTCCATTGATCTTTGTCTGTCTGTTGGCAGATACTATACTATTTTCATTTCTACAGCTCTGTAATACACTTTGGATTCAGAAATCATGATGCCTCCAGGTTTTTTTTTTTTTTTTCTCTCCAGATGGCTTCGGCTATTCAGGGCCTTCTGTGGTATTATTCACTTTGTAGCATTATTGGTTTTATTTCTAAAAATGCCAGTAGACCTTTATGGGGTTTGCAGTGAATATTTAGATTGCTTTATATAGTGTGGACCTTTGCATTACATATATTCTAGTGATGCATTAGCAGGGGATGTCTCCAAACTTAATTCTGTCTTCTTTAAATTCTTTTATTGATTGTTTAACTTTTCAGTGTACAGGTCTTTCACATCCAGTTGAAAATAATTCCTGTGTATTTTATTCTTTCTGAGTGATTATCAATTAAAAATTACTTACCTTATTTCTATCCTTGATAGCACATTATTCGTGTATAGAGATGAAAATCATTTTTGTATGTACAATCAATGTTCTTGTGTTTAGCATGTAATCCATCTGTTAGTTCTACAAGAATTTTTGTAGAGTCATTAGGGGATCAATATTTGACACCACCTTCTCCTAATAAGTAAAAAATATGCTGAGAATATAAGTTGGTGTCTTCTAACTGGGAAAAGAGGATACAGATATGCTGAGTGTTAGTTTTCAAATTGTCCAAAATGTATTATGGTTAGTGTAAGGAAAGGAATCCATAAATATGGCTTGTTTTTTTTTTTTTTTTTACTGCTTTCTTTCAACCAGATATAAAGAGCTGTGGTGTGGACCAGTTATTTCCCATGCTATTCCACCGTTCACCTTGTACCTCTTGGGAAGCATCCACCATTCTTGCTACTTTCTATCTTGGAAAACAGGGCCTGACTCAGCAACTCAGAAAATTATTTCTCAAAATAGTGCATTTGGTGAAAAGGCCGTTTTCCACAGATTTCCTAGAAGACACACACCAAAATGTTGAATTTTATGAAACTGTTTTAATCTCTCTGTGAATTCTTGAAGATGCCCAACATTGACTGTGGCTTGCTTTGCAGACAGATAAGGGAACTCCTGAAATGACTCTTGGGCCATCAAAGGGGTGTTTGTGCTCTTAACAAGGACATGGACACTGCTCCACCTCCACAGAAGATACAAGATAACCTCATTTTGGACTTCCTTCACAATCTCAGCGAATTTCTTCAAGTAGAGTATACATATTATTCTGCAGATTCTTGTGGATCTATTGACAACTCCCTCCAAGTTACAACCTAAGGTACTACAGTGATTAAACTGCATCCGTTTTACAACTACCAATACATAAAATTATAAATGATTGGATGAAGGTCCGTGGACCCTCCCTTCAGAAAGACAGAAAATGAACTTCAAATCGATCAAAGATCTAAATTCAAGAGCCAAAACTATAAACCTCAGAGAAGAATGCCTAAGAAGAAATCTTCCCTGATTTTAGCTTTGGCATCTGTTTCTTAAGGATGACACCTTAACCATCAAGTGCAAGAGCAGGTACATGGGTAAATTGGGCACTGACACAAATTCCTTAACTATGGACTCTGCATGTGCTCCCAGGCACCAGGCAGAAACTGTATGACTCATTTCTTTCTACATCCCACTTAGCAGTATCCATAACATTCTTCAATTTAAGGATGGGGTCTGTAGCTCCAGAGCCCTGCTTGGGGTCACCCAGCTACAACGAGGCTGAGTGGGGGCCTGAACTGCTGTTTATCTGCCATTGAACTCTGTGTTCCATGCACACGGCTCACCCCTGGAACTCAGAGGTTCACAAAGCTCCACATCCATCCCCTAGCCCTGGAGACCTCACTGATTTCAAGGGGCAGTTGTGCCACCTCTGCCTGGGCTTGTCCTGGGTCTGTTGCCTGATGATGCTGTAACTTAGCACTGAGGACTCTCCCAGTACCAGCCAGCCTTTTTCTGGGAAGGAGGAGGTTTCTCCCTTGGTACAAAGGCTCATGTAACCTAAGAGTTGAAAAGTCTTCTGAAACATCTGGATGAAACCATCTTGTGAGGCTGGGCCAAAAACTCTGGCATGCCCTGGGTTCAAATCCTGCCTGTAACTGAATGTGGAGCATAGAATGTGGCAGTTTCTTAAACTTTTGGTTTCCCTCTTTGTCAAACAGAGCCAGCATTTTTAACTTCTGTAAGGAATTGTTATGGGGCTTAACTGACGTGATACATGCTCTAAAATGATACTCAGTAATCCATAGCTTTACCTTCTAAAATTGGCCCACAGGTAGCACATTGCTGCCATGGGCTCTGGGTTTCTGCCTTGCTGTGCCCTTTGAGCCTGCCAAAGGCTCCCCTGACTCAGATGTCCTTCCAGAAAGACTTCATCCCCTCCAGTATAAGATCCCACAACACTGGTGCTCATCCATCTGTCTCAGGCCAGCCATGAGACAGGATGTCACCTGGAGCTTGAGGCCTGTACATGGACAATCCTCAGTGTGGAGACTGGCAGGCTGGAGCCCCCTAAACTGTCACCTGTTTTTGGAACAAATATTGGTGTACCTTGTGATGGGGCTCTTTATCCCCAAAGCACAGAAATTAGCTGTCCTCCATTCCAGTATGACTGTAACACTTTCCCCCCACTGTGTTACCAAGGAATCTTAGGCTTCCTTGGCTGCCTGGGTCTCACTGCCTTTCCATGGTTGGGGATGAAAGTATTTTATTGATGGCATTTTGGTTTTTGATGGACCTGTTGGTAGGAGGAAGCCTGGCCACTCCCTATAAGCCAACACAAAACCTGTGTCACTGACTAATATGGCAGCACCCAGCCCATGGCAGCCCTTTCCCTAGCGCTCTGAGCTGTCCTTTCTCACTGAGTCCCACTCACTGGTGTTTCTTTCTCTTTCTGCAGGGAGAGCCCCGAATGTCCTCTCTCTGAGAATATCTTCTGAGCCTGGTTATCTCCATGTCATGTCAGAGAAGACAAGAATTAATGACAGTGGCCTCTAATAGATTATCAGATCAAGTGTACTCCCCCTTACATGACTTTGGGTGAAGAAAGGGGTCTCCTCAGGAAGCACAGCCCCCGCTATGAGACAAGCTTAATTTGAGGGATACCAAGGTTGGGGTTGGAAGTATCAGGGGGTCACAGCTAGAAAATCCTGAAAGGTGTGGATGAGCTATGTCCAGTGGCAGAGCCCCTGGTTGAGGCTCTGTCCAACCTGCAGCTTCCATGAGTGCCAGTGCGCTTTGTAAAGGCCTGTCTTGCTCACACAAATTCAAGGGGTTCTTCCTGTTGCCACTAAATCTACATCTGGATGAACAATTGTCTGTGACCCACTTACCTGCTCTGTTTTCAAAGGTTCCTCCTGGAGAGTATTGGGTTCATCCAGGAATGGCAGGGAGCAAGCCGAGAGTAGTGGCCTGGCCTGCACCCCTCTGCTGGCCTGGAGCAGGGTCTTGTTGCTCTAGTTAGCATCTAAGTTAAGAAGCACAAGGGAATGAAGTGGCTTGAGCGTGCAACCAGACAGGGAATGGGTGAGGTGTGTTCCAGGACACAAGGCAGGAAGCTTGTGGGAGAGGACATATGACGGGGCATTTGGGCAGGCTCTTCCATGCTCTGTGGTCATTCCCAATACCCTGATGGTCTCACTGTTGGCTCGTCCACATCATGATTTCAGTTCTCAACTATAGAATCCAGGATCCCTCCTTTCCAAAGCAATGCTTCTCTTTAATAATGAGAGCATGGAGAAGCTAGTAGCCAGGCCTCCAAAAATGTGGTTAAAGTGTTTTCCAGTATTGGTGTTTATAGGAATCATATGTAGAGAAACAGAGATTCGTGGCACAGACATGCTTATCACTTATATTATGAGAGTCAAATAATTGGAAATGACTTAGTTGTTCAATAGATGGGGCTGCTGAGTGCTGTCACTGTGAATGCCCAAGGGGACAGCAGTGACAGTGCCTGTCCACAGTGGGGGTATCAGGTATCAAGAGTGTGGCCCTGGAACCTTCCCAGCCCCACTCTCTCACACACATGTGTGTGCGTGTGCACACAAACACACACATTACACTTACAAGGAAAGGCAGGGAAAACAGATACCGTGTGTTATGAGTGACTATTTCTTGGAAGAAGGAACGTGCCTTCTCTTTTCATATTTAAATCATTATTTACTACATAAACATAGTTTGGATAAAACCTAAAGAACTATTTACTTCAAAACCTAAATTGTGGGCGCCTGGGTGGCTCAGTGGGTTAAGCCGCTGCCTTCGGCTCAGGTCATGATCTCAGCGTCCTGGGATCGAGTCCCGCATCGGGCTCTCTGCTCAGCAGAGAGCCTGCTTCCCTCTCTCTCTCTGCCTGCCTCTCCACCTACTTGTGATTTCTCTCTGTCAAATAAATAGATAAAATCTTTAAAAAAAAAACCTAAATTGTTAGCAATAAATGATAATATTTAAGATATGATTCTAATATTTTATAATATGCTCATTAGAATAGTTTGAACATAGTCTATCCAGGAAAATGAAAGAATTGAAAGTGGCTCATGGACCCAGACATTTCTCTTGTGGTTTCTGCTTTTCAGGCATCCTCATGAAAGGGAAACCTATCACAGATAATGAAAATAGTCATTTTGGGGCTTCCCGTGATCTTTCTTCATTCAGGAAGATCTCCATGTAATAAAATTTTATTTGTATACCTTTTTTAAAGGGCAAATCACTCTTACGTTGTGCAGACAGACAGAGAAAGACTTATTGTACGATTCCAGGCACACGAAAATCCAAGTCAAGTATGTACCAGAGATAGAGAGAAGAGCAGTGGTTTCAGGGACTGGGGTGAGGTAATGAGCAGTGAGAGATTAGTAGCAAAGGTGTCTCTGTGATGGAAATGTTATAGAAGTAAATGGTTGTGCCAAACTCTGAATATACCTAATGAGACGTCAGAGATGTCAATATAACATTGAAAATACTCTGAGTAAAATTTTATGTAAACTCAAATGCTACTTTATTTACTTATTTATTTTTAAATTTTATTTATTTATTTTGACAGAGAGAGATCACAAGTACGCAGAGGCAGGCAGATACTGAAAGGAAAACAGAATCTCCACTGAGCAGCGAGCCTGATGTGGGGCCTGATCCCAGGACCCTGAGAACATGATCTGAGCTGAAGGCAGAGGCTTTAATGCACTGAGCCACCCAGGCACCCCAAATTTTACTTTATTTAATGACCAAAATCTATTAAGTCATTATACAGGTGTATATGAAACACTAATATTACAAAGAAGGCAATGACAGGGGAGGAGATGGCATTGTTTGGGGCTGTAGCCTGCACCAACTGCTGCTCAGGGGATGAGGCTGGTTGCTCCGCTGAGGCAGCTGGTGGTTCAGGTCATTCAGGAACTCCAGGATCAGAGGCAGAACCCTGCTGGACCTCCCCTTTAGGCAAAGGGACTGCTGGGTCCCATCTCAGGGGCATGAATTAGAGCTCTGATTACCACCTGCACTGGCCCCAACAGCACAGGTGAAGTCACTGTTCTTCTTTACTGATGAGCAATAGCAGCAGGGACGGGTGGGCCAACTCAGGCTCCAAAGATGTGGCGGGTGCCAGAATGGGTGTTGGGACAGGTTCCTGAGGTGGATCAGGATCTTGTTCTGGGGCTGGTTGTAGTTCCAAGAAAAGAAAGAAGTATCATCAGCATGATTGACTTCACTTTTGCCTTATAAATGAAAGAAAATCTTCCCACTACTCAATATGGTCCATATCAAGACCCAATCCTTGGAAAGTCTCCCCAACTGAAGCCCGTGGAGACAGGGATCTGAGACTACTCACTCCTCTCAGAACAATTATAATCTATGGAGGTTTACTCAGTGTGGCCCACCCTGCCTCCTCCTCAGGCCAACATCACTCATCCCCAGTCCCTCTCACCCCCAGGCTCTGGCTTTGTGAGCTCATTTACTGCAGCTGTGAGAGCAGAAGCTGGGCACAATGCTCCAGGTCTGAGCATGGCATACTGAGCCCTATGTATTCCAGCAGCATATTCAGGCTGAGAAATTCTGTGGACTGGAAAATATCCCCAGAATATTGTTCCAGCCACGTGTTCAAAATGGAATAGATGGCCCTGGGGACAGGTAGGTAGGCAGAGAAATCAGAGGATAGGGCACCCATCCAAACCAATATCCCAGGGAACCACTGTGGAAACATGGGCCCCTGGATTTCCAGCTCCTGTCAGAAACCAGTCCTAATCCTTCTCTACTTGTTATCTGGCAGTCCCGCCCAGGACAGGCCTGGTCACAGATGTCAGCCTGGCAAAACAGCATTATGAGTGGGATTCTTTGATCAGTGTTGTGAGCACTTCTCTCCCTTTTTTTTTAAAGATTTTATTTATTTATTTGACAGAGAGAGATCACAAGTAGGCAGAGAGGCAGGCAGAGAGAGAGAGAGGAGGAAGCAGGCTCTCTGCTGAGCAGAGAGCCCGATGCGGGGCTCGATCCCAGGATCCTGAGTTCATGACCGGAGCCAAAGGCAGCGGCTTAACCCACTGAGCCACCCAGGCGCCCCCACTTCTCTCCCTTTGAGGGGAGCTGGAAATACTCCTCAGTCTGTCTCCTTGCTCACATGCTACTTAAATTCACCTGCATGTGCCAGGGACGGGTGGTGTCTGGCTTCACTGCATACACCACTTACTCTGCACACACCATTTACACTCACTGCACACACCACTGCTCTGTAAAGATCCAAACAAGGAGTGAACAAAAGTACTGTCTCTATCCAGGCCTTCCCAGAACCCACCCAATACCTCAAATTTTGCATCCTGTGCTCATGTGCTGCTTTATTCACTAGGTGCCAACAGTGGGTCTCCTTCCACTGACACTAATCTCCCACAGGTTGTGGGTTGTGTGGTCCCTGACCTCTCACTGGGTCTCCTGAGCACCCTCTTAACACCTCGTGTCCAGGTTCTAACAGACATGTATGTGACGGTTCCTAATCCTCAGTTCAGAGTCATAGAACTGGGTTAAAGATAGGGCTGGGAGGGGGCAGGGATGGAGAATGACCCTCTTAGGGGTTAAAGCTGTCCTCCATCCCACTATGCTTTTCCACAGTGCTCAGACACCAACCATATTTCCCCACAGAACCTTCTAATTTTCCAGAAAATCTCTCAGACATTTACCCTAAAGCAGGAATAACAGATGTGTGGATGAAGGTCCAGCAGGCCTTCTAATTCACAGTACCTCACTACCCTGGTGGAGAGGAAAATCCCTCCTTTATCAGCTGAAGCTAACTCACACATCCCACTTCTGATCTCTGCTGACCTCATTATAGCTGGAGAAAATGCACCCATATCTAGAGGAGGCCAGGGGACATCACATGAAATGTCCTGTGGATACTACCTCTCATTATCTGAGCCCTGGTAAGTCTGCAGCCCTAGGGTTCTGTCTGTTCTCTGTAGGGATCATATTCAGCTCCTATATAAATGCCTTCACTGAGTGGGGATTCCTGAAGGCTTGATGAATGAAAGGGCCCCAATGAGCCCATCACAGATATGTGAGTGGGCCTGGCCCGCTGCTCACACCCAGGTATCCCTACTCCAGATTCACCCAGACATAGACTCAAGATGGAGTCTCAGATCTCCCTTTCAATGGCAAAACAGCCCAGCTCTAGACCATAGTTATAGTGAGGGATAAGGCAGAGGCTTTGTCATGTGGAGCAGGAGAATGCTCAAATAGTGTGACTACAGGCCCTCTATCAGACTATTCCACAGGAGCAGGCACTCAGGTATACTTTCCCTACAAGTCCCCACTGATTCCCTATAATAACTCTGCCTCAGTTAGGATCAAATTGAGGTTTGGGGAAGTTTGGAGACATGCCACGGTCTCTCAAACAGGCATTGGCCGAATCACACTTGGCCGTTAGGGGCAGCGAGCTTGCCTTGCAAATAAGAGGTCTAGCACCTCTTTTGTGGTTGCAAAGGCTCGGTATCTATCCAGGAACATGTAGACAGAGTTTAGATCTCTTCTCAGAAAGGCAGGTGCCAGGTGATCTATTTCTGTCTCCAGCGTGTTGGCCCGGTTGGTAAATAGCACAAAGGTCTCATTTCTATTTCTGATTGAGCTATTTTTACCCTGAGGTGAATCAGAGGAGACCTGAGTCAGTGCTATAGCCATCAGGAGAAGTGGGTGTTGGAGGGCAAACTGACCCCCCAGATCTCAGTGACTTATTGCAAGAGGTGGGACAAGAGAGTCCGCAGCCCTAAAACAAATAAGTTCACTCAGTGTTTCATTGGGTTAATCATAAGGCTGTTGTTTTTCGTTCAGGTCATGTTCTCAATGTCCAGAGACTGACCTCCTCATAGGTCTGAGCACATAGGGCAAAGTCTGCTTGATGACTCTGTCTCCCTCCTCTTCTCCCCACTCTCTCTTTGCCTCTCTCTCAAATCCATCAATCAAACAATCAATTAATAAACCTTTAAGGAAAAGAAAAAAAGTTTCTTGGCACTCATATAAGGATTTGAAGCAAATGATGTCTGATCTGATTATATCTTGTTTTTCAGAGTCCTTTGTCTCTCATGCATCATCTTCACTTCCAATTTCCCTCAACTTTCTTCTCTTCTCCATTTCCTTATGTCCTCCATGCTATTTGTTATGCTCAACAAATAAGTGAAACCATATGCTAATTGATTCTCTCTGCTTGACTTATTTTCCTCAGCATAATCTCTTCCACTCCTGTCCATGTTGATACAAAGTAGTACTCGTCCTTTCTGATGGAGGCATAACACTCCATACTGTATATGGACCACATCTTCATATCCATTCGTCTATTGAAGGGCATCTTGGATATTTCCACCTTGGTGACTGTGGCCATTGCAGCTATAAACATTGGGGTACAGATGGCCCTTTTGTTCACTGCATCTGTATCTTTGGGATAAATATCCAGTAGTGCTATTGCAGGGTATTGGGAAGCTCTATTTTTAATTTCTTAAGGAATCTCCACACTGTTCTCCAAAGTGGCTGCACCAACTTGCATTCCCAGCAACAGTGTAAGAGGGTTCCCCTTTCTCCACATCCTCTCCAACACACGTTGTTTCCTGTCTTGCAAATTTTGACCATTCTAACTGATGTAAGGTGGTATCTTAATGTGGTTGTAATACGAATCTCCCTGATGGCTAGTTATGATGAACATTTTTTTTCATGTGTCTGATAGCGATTTGTATGTCTTCGTTGGAGAAATGTCTGTTCATGTCTTCTGCCCATTTTTTGACATGATTATCTCTTTTGTGTGTGTTGAGTTCAGGAAGTTTTTATAGATTCTAGATATCAATCTTTTGTCTGTACTTTCATTTGTGAATATCTTCTTCCATTTTCTGCATTGCCTCTTTGTTTTGTTGACTGTTTCCTTTGCTTTGCAGAAGGTTTTGATCTTGATGAAGTCCAAAAAGTTAATTTTCACTTCGCCTTTGGAGACATATTTTGAAAGAAGTTGCTGTGACTGATATCAAAGAGTTTACTGCCTGTTTCCGTCTATGATTCTGATGGATTCCTGTCTCACATTGCGGTCTTTTATCCACTTTGAGTTTATCTTTGCATATGATGTAAGAGAATGGTTGAGTGTCATTCTTCTACATATAGCTGTCCAATTTTCCCAGCACCTTTTATTAAAGAGTATGTCTTTTTTCTACTGTATATTTTTTCCCACTTTGTCGAAGATTATTTGAGCACAGAGTTGAGGGTCCCTAAATGGGCTCTCTACTCTGTACCACTGGTCAATTTTTCTGTTTTTATGCCAATACCATGCTGTCTTGGTGATCACAGTTTTGTTGTAAAGCTTGAAATCAGGTAATGTGATTCCCCCAGTTTTGTTTTTCTTTTTCAACATTTCCTTAGCAATTCGGGGTCTTTTCTAATCCTATACAAATTTTGGGATTATTTGCTCCAGCTCTTTGAAAAATACCAGTGGAATTTTGATCGGAATGGCATTAAAAGTATAGAATTCTCTAGGCAGTATAGACATTTTAACAATGTTTATTCTTCCGCTCCAAGAGCATGGAATGGTCTTTCATCCTTTTTGTCTTTTTCAATTTCCTTCATGAGTGTTCTGTAGTTCCTCGAGTACAGATCCTTTACCTCTTTGGTTAGGTTTATTCCCAGGTATCTTATGGTTCTTGGTGCTATAGTAAATGGAATCAATTCTCTAATTTCCCTTTCTGTATTTTCATTGTTAGTGTATAAGAAAGCCACTGATTTCTGTACATTGACTCTGTATCCTGGCACATTACTGAATTACTGTGTGAGTTCTAGTAGTTTGGGGGTAGAGTCTTTTGTGTTTTGCATATGAAGTATCGTGTCATCTGCGATGAGAGAGAGTTTGGCTTATTCACTGCCAATTTGGATACATTTTGTTTCTCTTTGTTGTCTGATTGCTGTTTCTAGGACTTCTATACTATGTTGAATGAGAGTGGTGAGAGTGTGCATCCTTGTCGTGTTCCTGCTCTCAAGGGGAAGGCTGTGAGATTTTTCCCATTGAAGATGATATTTGCTGTTTTTCACAGAAAGATCTTACGAAGTTCAGGAATGTTTCCTCTATCTCTATACTTTGAAGCATTTTAATCAGGAATAGATGCTTGATTTTGTCAAATTCTTTTTTGCATCCATTGAGATGACCATGTAGTTATTCTCTCTTTTTTATTGATTTCTTCTATCACATTGATTGATTTGCCAATGTTGAACCATCCTTGTAATCCAGGAATGAATCCCACCTGATCATGGTGGATAATCTTTTTAATGTGCTGTTGGATCCTATTTGCTAGGATCTTGTTCAGAATCTTAGATCCCATATTTATCAGTGATATTGGTCTGAAATTCTCCTCTTTGCTTGGTCTTTGCCTGGTTTTGGCATCAGGATAATGCTGGCTACATAAAAAGAGTCTGGAAGTCTTCCTTCTGCTTCAAATTTTTCTAAACAGCTTCGGGATAATAGGTGATATTTTTTCTTTGAAAGTTTGATAGAATTCCCCAGGGAATCGATCAGGTCCTGGGCTCTTGTTTTTTGGGAGGTTTTTGATCACTGCTTCAATCTTTTTACTAGATATTGGTCTATTCATGTTGCCAATTTCTTCGTGGTTCGATTTTGGGAGTTTATAGTTTCCCAGGAATACATCCATTTCGTCTAGGTTGCTTAACGTATTGGCATATAACTGTTGAGAATAACTTCCAATGACTGACTCCATTTCCTTGGTGTTAGTTATGAGCTCCCAATTTTCATTCATTATTTATTTTTTTTTCAATTTATTTATTTTTAGAAAAACAGTATTCATTATTTTTTCACCACACCCAGTGCTCCATGCAATCCGTGCCCTCTATAATACTCACCACCTGGTACCCCAACCTCCCACCCCCCCACCACTTCAAACCCCTCAGATTGTTTTTCAGAGTCCATAGTCTCTCGTGGTTCACCTCCTCATTCAATTTACCCCAACTCCCTTCTCCTCTCTAACACCCTTGTCCTTCATGCTATTTGTTATGCTCCACAAAGAGCCGTCTCACCACACAATTCTTTCTGTGAGGCATGCAGAATTCTGAGTTAGATCCACAACCGGTCTCTGGAATCCCTGTTCTGTGGCACCCATAAGATGGAAAACAACATTCTTCCCTTCCTCGGAAAAGCCACAAAACTATGGGGAGCCACCAGCATCCTTAGGAAAAGTGGCCCATTGACCCATGAGACCACACCTGCATACCGAGGCCATCCTGGACACACAATCCGGATAGAAAAGCCAGTGCTACCCACTTCCCATCACCCTAATTACAGATCCTGACGAGGTCCCCTCCAGGTCTATGAATTGGGCCTGCGACCTCCACGCCACTAACCTTAACCCGAATTTGGGTTTGCAGATTTCTCTCCAAAAACCATGGCTCATATGCCCTCCAGGATGGGGTCTCTGGAGCCACAATATAGGACTGCTGCCATCCCCAAGGACACTGTGCATGTCACAGTTGCCCAAACCTAGTTTATGTGAAATCTGCAAGTCCCCTGAGCCCACCCCAATATTGGCGGCCGCTCTGGAAGAAAATGCACAGTCTGAAACAACCTGATCGCCTACATCCAGACAGACACCCATGTCAATGTTACTGAGTCAGAAGATTAAAACTGACATGCACGTAGGAATGCACTGGAACCCTAGATTAAGATTTAAGACATCTGTACTCAGTGGTCTTTTCTGGAATACCAATTTAGGATACAACTTGTTGTCCCTGGGCCACACAACAGAACATCTTTCCCCAGAAGGACACCGTGCTCTTTGTCCTGTACCAAACCCTAAGGGTAGGAGAATCCTGCAAGTCACCTTAGCCACCAACACATTCTAAAAACTCCCTGGTAACAAAATAGTATTGTGACCCATCTGCAAGAGATTCCATGTCAACTCAAGTCCTTGGTCCATCGCCCCAGAGTCATCATAACATACCTGTCATGTCCCTCAGCTGCAATGCTCAATGGAGGTGTGCTTTCCAGGCATCCATATGGAGAGATCTCCTACCCATACTTTCCACATGGGGGACACCGGAGCAAACAAAATAGACTCCACCTGTCCAGGAGAAGGACCTTGCTGTTTGGAGCATCTCACAAGCCTCAGCATGGGAAATCCTCCATGACCTCTTGATGCCACCCCTCCATTTCTCAGTCATCATAGACAGAAACTCCAGTGTGTGCAAATTTCTGACAGCTGCCCTTACTCAGGTGCTGGATATCTCGAATAAGCTGCTGCACATTGGAACTGCCTTTGGCTTAGTACTGAGTTGAACCATAGAATGTGTTTACAATTCCATCCTCACGCTACTGTAACAAAGGCCTCTTGATAGGGAATTAGAGAGTCACAATGCAGCATTCTGGCTTCCCTATGAACGAAGAAGTGCCTGGTGAGTCTGTCCAGAAACCCCACATGAGGATCAATCTGCTCAGACCTTGAGGGAACCCCAGCTTATAGGCTTCCCTGGCCACTAGTGCTGTGTCTTACAGAGCTTGAGCCCCGACCTAGTCTCAGCCACCCAGAAAGTGGGACCCATATCAAGCATGTGGGACCCGCCATGGCCCTACACCATCACCTCTACCCATCCTTGGTATTCAAGCATCTGTCACCAGACCTTTGCTGGAATCACTGCCAATGGGGGAACCTGAAGCCCAATAGAGAACTCCTCCTTCCCCATGGCATGAATCCTAGCTGTTTGGAAGGGTGTCCAACCCTGTGAGTGAGAGCCGCTGCATGTCCAATGAGACCACACCCACTTATGAGGGCCGCCCTGGGCACAAAGTGGCATTGTGACCCGAAGCCTGAGCATGCTTTCAAACAAACACTCTCTGTTGCACCTTCAGGATCCGGCATTGCAGGCCTGGTAGGCACCTTGGCAGAAATCCTAACACGTCGTGGGATTTTCCAAGAGCCCAGACCCAGAGCCCTTCCTTGAATCTCTGTTCTGGGGCACCCATAAGATGGAAAACAGCACCCTTCCCTTCCCAGAGAAAGCTATCAATCTATTGGGAGCCGCCAGGAAACATAGAGAGGAAAAATCTTCCATGGACCCAAGAGACCACACCTGCATTCAAAGGCCATCCTGGACACACAATCAAGATACAAAAGCCTGTGCTACCACCTTCGAGTCATCCAATTTACAATTCCTGACGAGCTTCCTTCCATGTCTATGCATTGGGCCTCTGATCACCTCACCACTAACCCTAAACCAAATTTTTGTTTACAGACTTCACTCTCAAAACCATGGCTCACATGCCCTCCAGGATAGGGTCCCTGGAGCCAGACCACAGTACTGTGCCTGCCATCCCCAAGGAAACTGTGCCCGTCACAGTTGCCCAAACATTCCAAATTAGGAGAAACCTGCAAGGCGCCTGAACCCTCCCCGATATTGTTGGCCGCTCTGGATGCAAATGCACAGTCTGAATCACCCAGCTTACCTACATCTAGGCATGCAACAAAATCAATGGTCCTGAGTCAGAAGATTGAAACTGACATACCCCTAGGACCTCATTAGAACCCTAGATTAGGTGTTCAGGCATCTGTCCTCAGAAGCCTGTTCTGGAATACCAACTAATGATGCAACGGGTTTTCTCTGAGCCATACCCCAGAACATCTCCTGTCCCCAGAAGGAAACCATGATCTTTGACCTTTGCAAACCCTCAGGGTAGGAGAATCCTGCACAGCACCTTAGCCACCAGCACATTCTATGATCTTCCTGGTAACAAACCAGCATTGTGACCCATCTGCAAGAGATTCCATGTCAACTCAAGGCCTTGGAATTTCGCCCCAGCGCCACCAGAACGAACCTGTCATGTTCTTCAGCTTCAAAGGTCAAAGGACGTGTGCTTTCCAGGCATCCATGTGGGAGAGCTCTGCTACCCATACTTTCCACATAGGGGACCCTGGAGCAAACAAACCGGACTCCACCTGTCAAGGAGAAGGACCTTGCAATTTGGAGCATATTACAGGCCATGGCGTGGGAAATCCTCCATGGGATAGTGACGTCACCCCTCATTTTGACGGTCATCATAGACACAAACTCCAGTGTGAGCAAACATCTGACATCCGCCCTTACTCGGCTGCTGGATATCTCGAATAAGCCGCTGCACATTAGAAGTGGATTCCGCATGGCACTGAATTGAACTGTAGCTTGTGTTTACACATCCATCCTCACCCTACTGGTCCCCTAGCCCTCTTGATAAGGAATTCTTGAGCAACAACGTAACATTCTGCTGCCCTATAGAAAGAAGAAGTGCCTGGTGAATCTACCCAGAAATCCCACATGAGGACCATCTGCTCGGTCCTCGAGGGAACCCCAATTTAAAGGGTTACCTGGCCACTAGTGCTTTGTCTGACAGAGCATGAACCTCGAAATAGTGTTAGCCACACAGAGAGTGGGTCCCATTACCAGCATGTGAGAAAGACAATGGACAAAGTCTGTCCTCTCTACACATTTTTGGTATTCAGGCACCTGTCCCCGGACCTTTGCTGGAAACACTGCCAAAGAGAGTACCTGAAGAATAATATAGAACTCTTCTTTCACATGGCAGGAAGCCTGGCTGTTGGTATGGGTGTCCAGCTCTCAAAGTGGGAGAAAGGTGCATGGACAATAAGAACATGCACACTCCTGAGGGCCAGCCTGGGCACAAACGGACATTGTGACCCTCAGCCTGAGCATGCTTTCAAACAAGCCCTCTCAGTTGTACTACCAGGATCCTGCTTTGCTTGCCTGGTACGCCCTAGGCCCAAATCCTAACATAAGGTGGGATTTTGCAGGAGCCCAGACCCAGAGCCCGTCTCAGGAATCCCTGTTTTGTGGCACCCCTAAGACGGAAAAGAGCACTCTTCCCTTCTCTGAAAAAGACACCAATCTATGGAGAGCCACCAGGATCCTTAGAGAGGAAAAGTCTCTCATGGACCAATGAGATCACACCCGCATTCCCAACCCATACTGGACACACAATTCAGATAGAAAACCCTGTGCTACCGCCTTCCAGTCGCCCTATTTACATTTCCTGACGTGTTTCCCTCAGATCTATGCATTGGGCCTGCAATAACCACTCCACTAACCCTAACCCGAATTTGTGTATGCAGACTTCAATCTCAAAACCATGGCTCTCATGCCCTCCAGGATGGGGTCTCTGGAGCCACACCACAGGACTGTGCCTGCCATCCCCAAAGGAACTGTGCCTGTCACAGTTGCCCAAACCTTCCAGATTAGGAGAAAGCAACAAGGTCCTGATTCTACCCCTATATCAGCGACCATTCTGGACTGAAATGCACAGTCTGAAAAAACCCGATCACCTCCATCCAGGCAGACAGCCAAGTCAATGATCCTGAGTCAGAAGATTAAACCTGACATGCCCCTAGGACCACATTGGAACCCTCAATTAGGTTTTCAGAAATATGTCCTCAGGGCCCTGTTCTGGAATACCAAGTTATGATCCAGCATTTGGGCCCTGGGCCACACAAGATAACATCTCCTGTCTGCCGAAGGAAACCGGGGTCTTCCCACTGTGCCAATCCCTCACGGTAGGAGAATCCTGTACAGTACCTTACCAACCAGCACATTCGAATATCTCCCTGGTAACAAAGCATCATTGTGGCCTTTCTTCAAGACATTCAGTGTGGACTAAAGGCCTTGGTACTTCACCCCAGAGCCACCAGAACGAACCTATCATGTTCTTCAGCTGCAATGCTCAAAGGAGGTGTGCTTTCTAGGCATCCATGCAGGAGAGATCCGCTACCCAAACTTTCTACATGGGGGACCCTGGAGCAAACAAACCAGCCTCCATCTGTCTAGTAGAAGAAAACCTTTCTGTTTGGAGAATCCCACAAGCCTCAGCATGGGAAATCCTACAGGGCCTCTTGACGCCACCCGTCCATTTGTTGGTCATCATAGACACAAACTCCAGTTTGAGCAAACATCTGACATCCGCCCTTACTCATGCCCTGGAAATCTCAAATAAGACCCTGCACATTGGAACTGTCTTCCGCCTGGCACTGAATATAACCGTGGCTTGGGTTTACAATTCCATCCTTACCGTACTCATTCTCATGTCCTCTTGATGAGGAATTCTGGAGCCACAACGCAGCATTCTGTCTTCCCCATAGAAAGAAGATGTGCCTGGTGAGACTTACAGAAAATCCCACATGAGGATCTGTCTGCTTGGCCCTCACGGGAAACCCAATTTATAGGTACATTTGCCACTACTGCTGTGTCTAATAGAGCCTGAGCCCCGACCTCTTGTCAGCCACCCAGATAGCCGGGCCCATATCCAGCATGTGAGACCAGAGATGGCCCATGGCCGTCATCTCTAGCCATCCTTAGCATTCAGTCATCTGTCCCCAGACCTTTGCCGGAATCCCTGCCAATGGGGGACTCTGAATCACAATAGAAACTTCCTATTTCCCCAAGGCAGGAAACGTGGCTTTTGGGATTGGTTTCCTCAGAGTGGGAACCAGATACATGGCCAATGAGACCACGCCCACTCCTGAGGGCTGCCCTGGGGACAAACAGGCATTGTGACCCTCAGCTTGAGCATGCTTTCAAGCCAGCCCTCTCAGTTGCACCACCAGGATCGGGCTTTGAAGGCCTGGTATGCCCCTAGACCCAAATCCTAACCCTTGGTGGGATTTTTCAGGTGCCCAGACCCAGAGCCCATCTCTGGAATCCCTATTTTGGGGCACACGTAAGTTGGAAACCATCACTCTTCCCTTCCATGAAGAAGCCACCAAATTACAGGGAGCCAGCAGGTTCCATAGAAAGGAAAAGTCTCCCATGGATCCATGAGGCCACACGTGCATTCGGAAGTCATCCTGGACACACAATCCAGATATAAAAGCCTGTGTTACCACTTTTGAGGCACCCTAATTACAGTTCCTGATGAGCTGCTCTCCAGGTCTATGCATTGAGCCTGTTATCACCTCTCCTCTAACCCTAACACGAGTTTGTGTATGCATATTTCACACCCAAAACCATGGCTCACGTGCCCTCCAGGATGGGGTCTCTGTAGTCACACCAGAGGACTGTGCCTGCAATCCCCAAGGAAACTATGGCTGTCACATTTGCCCATACCCTCCAGTTTAAGAGAAACCTGCAAGGCCCCTGAGCCCATCCCAATATTGTAGGCCAGACTGGTTGCAAATGCCCAGTCTGAAACACCCTGATCACCTCCATCGAGGCAGACACCCAAGTCAATGGGCCTGAGTCAGATGATTGAACCTGACATGCCCCTAGGACCTCATTGGATCCCTAGATTAGGTTTTCAGACATTTATCATATGTTCTGGAATACCAATTTAGGGCACAACATGTGGTCCCTGAGCCACACAACAAAGCATCTCCTGTCCCTAGAAGCCAATCATCCGCTTGGACCTGTATAAAACCCTCAGGGTGGGAGAATCCTGCATGGCCCCTTAGCCACCAGCACAATCTAAGATCTATCTGGTAACAAACCAGTATAGTGAAACATCTGTAAGAGATTCCATGTCAGCTCCAGGCCTTGGTACTTTGCCCCAGAGGCAACAGAAGGAACATGCCATGATCCCCAGGTGCAATGATTAATGGACGTGTGCTTTCCAGGCATCCATGCAGGAGAGCTCTACTACCCAAACTTTCCACATGGAGGACTGTGGAGCAACCAAATCAGAGTCCACCTCTTCCGTAGAAGGAAACCTTGCTGTTTGGAGCATCTCACAAGCCTCAGTGTGTGGAATTCTCCGTAGTCTCTTGACACCACCCCTCCATTTGTCATGTCATAGACACAAACTCCAGTGTGAGCAAATATCTGACATCCCCCCTTACTCAGGTGCTGGCTATCTCCTATAAGCCACTGCCCTTTGGAACTGCCTACCGCTTGGCACTGAATTGAACCATAGCTAGTGTTTACAATTCCATCCTCACCTGACTGGTCCCCAAGCCCTCTTGATAGGGAATTCTGGAGCCACAATGCAGCATTCCTCATTCCCCAAAGAAGAATTGTCTGGTGAGACTGTCCAGAAACCCCACATGTGGATCATCTGCTCAGCCCTCGAGGATCCCAGATTTATCAGCTGCCCTGGCCAGTAGTGCTGTGTCTGACAGATCCTGAGCCATGACTTCGTGTCAACCACCCAGTGATTGGTTTCCATATCCAGCATGTGAGACTGGCCATGGCTCAATCCGTCCTCTCTACCCATCCTTGGTATCCGGGCATCTGTCCCAAAACCTTTGCTGGAATCCCTGCCAGTGGGGGAACCTGAAGCTCAATAGCGAACTGCTCCTTCCCCATGGCATGCAACCTAGATGTTGGGATGGGTGTCCAAACTTCAGAGAGGGAGCCAGCTATATGGGCAATGAGACCATGCCCACTCCTATGGGTCGCTGTGGTGATAAACAGGCATTGCGACCCTCAACCTGAGCATGCTTTCAAATAAGCCCTCTCTATTGCACCACCAGAACCCCACATTTCGGGACTGGTATGCCCCTAGGCCCAAATCCTAACCCTTGGTGGGAATCTCTTTGTGCCCAAACCCATCTCCAGAATCCCTGTTTTGGGGAACCCCTAAGATGGAAAACAGCAATCTCCCCTTCCCTGAGAAAGCCACCAATCTATTGGGAGCCACCAGGATCCTTAAGGAAGAAAAATCTCCCATGGACCCATGAGACAACACCTGAATTCTGAGGCCATCCAAACACACAATCCAGATAGGAAAGTCTGAGCTACTGCCTTCCAATCACCCCAATTACAGTTCCTGACGAGCTCTTCTCCAGGTCTATGCATTGGGCCTGTGATCACCTCACCACTAAGCCTATCCTGAGTTTGAGTTTGCAGTCTACTCTCCCAAAACCATGGCTCATATGTCCTCCAGGATGGGGTTTTTGGAGCCACACCACAGGACTGTGCCTGCCATCCACAAGGAAAATTTGCATGTCCCAGTTTCCCAAACCATCTAGATTAGGAGAAACCTCAAAGGCGCCTGGGCCCACCACCATATTGGACGCTGCTCTGTACACAAATGCACAGTCTGAAACAACCTGATCACCTACATCTGGCAGACGCCAAAGTCAATGGTCCTGAGTCAGAAGATTAAACCTGACATGCCCCTAGGACCTCACTGAAATCCCAGATTAGGTTTACAGGTATTGTCCTCAGAGGCTTGTTCTAGAATACCAACTTATGATATAACATGATATTACAAGAACATCTCCTGTTTCCAGAAAGAAACCGTGCTCTTCGACTTCTGTCAAACCCTCCGGGTAATAGAATCCTGCTTGGCCCCTTAGCACCAGGGCATTCTAAGCGTTCCTTGGTAAAAAACCAACATTGTAACCCATCTGAAACAGATTCCATGTTAACTCATTGCCCTTGGTACTTCGCACCAGAGCCACCAGAACAAACCTGCCATGTTCCTCAGCTGCAATGGGGAATGGAGGTTTGCTTTCCAGGTATCCATGCGGTAGTGCTCTGCTACACAAACTTTCCACATGGGGGAACCAAGAACAAACAAACCAGGCTCCACATGTCCAGTAGATGGAAACCTTGCTATTTGGAGCATCTCACAAGCCTCAGTGTGGGATATCCTCCATGGCTTCTTGACGCCAACACTCCATTTGTCTATCATCATAGATTCAAACTCCAGTGTGAGCAAACATCTGACAACCGCCCTTACTCAGGTGCTGATTTCTCAAATAAGGCACTACATATTGGTACTGCCTTCCGCTTGGCACTGAATTGAACCACAGCTTGGTTTTACAATTCCATCCTCAACCTACTGGTCTCCAAGCCTTGTTGAGAGGGAATTCCGGAGACAAAGTGCAGCATTCTGCCTTCCCCATAGAAAGAAGAAGTGCCTGGTGAGTCTTCCAAGAAACCCCACATGAGGATCAATCTGCTTAGCCCTCGAGGGGACCCCAATTTATAGGCTGCCCTGGCACCTAGTGCTGTGTCTGACAGAGCCTGAGCCCCGACCCTATGTCTTCCACCCAGAGGATGGGACCCATATCCAGCCTGCAGACCGGCCATGGCTCAAGTTCGTCATATCTTCCCATCCTTGGTATTCAGGCATCTGTCCCCAGTCTTTTGTTGGAGTCCCTGTCAATGGAGGAACTTGAAGCACAATAGAGAACTCCTCCTTCCCCTTGACAGGAAACCTGGCTGTTGGGATGGGTGTCCAACCATCAGTGTGGGAGCCAGCTGCATTGCCAATGAGACCACACCCACTCCTGAGGGCCGCCCTGGGATCAAACAGGTATTGTGACCCTCAGCCTGAGCATGCTTTCAGACAAGCACTGTCAGTTTCACCACCAGGATCCTGCTTTGCCAGCCTTGTACACCCCTAGGCCCAAATCCTAACCCTTGGTGAGATTTTCCAGGTGCCCATACCCAGTTTGCATCTCTGGAATTTCTCTTTTGGGGCACCCCTTAGATGGAAAACAGCACTCTTCTCTTCCCCCAAAAAGCCACCAAAGTATTGGGAGCTGCCAGGATCCTTAGAGAGGAAAAATATCCCATGGACCCATGAGACCACACCTGCAATCCAAGGCCATCCTGGACACACAATGCGGATAGAAAAGCCTGTGCTACCTCTTTCAAGTCACCCTAAGTACAGTTCCTGATGAGCTGCCATCGAGGTCTATGCATTGGGTCTGTGATCACCTCGCCACTAACCCTAACCAGAATTTATGTTTGCAGATCTCTCTCCCAAAACCATGGCTCAAATGGCCTCCAGGATGGGGTCTCTGGAGCAGGACTGTGCCTGTCATCCCCAAGGAAAATTTGTACATCACAGTTTCCCAAACCCTCCAGATTAGGAGAAACCTGCAAGGCCCCTAAGCCCAACACAATATTGGAGGTTGCTCTGGAAATAAATGTGTATTATGAAAATCCATGATCACCTACATCTGGAAGACACTCAAGTCAATGGTCCTGAGTCAGAAGATTGAAACTGACATGACCCTAGGACCTCACTGGAACCCTAGATTAGGTGTTCAGGCATTTGTCCTCAGAGGCCTGTTCTGGAATACCAACTTATGATACAACATGTGGTTCCTGAGCCACAGAACAGAACATCTCCTGTCCCCATAAGGAAACCATGCCCTTCAACCTGTGTCAAACCCTCCAGGTGGGAGAATCCTACAATGCCCCTTAGCCACCAGGACATTCTAAGATTTCCTTGGTAACAAACCAGCATTGTGAACCATCTGAAAGAGATTCCATGTTAATTCATCGCCCTTGGTATTTCACACCAGAGCCACCAGAACAAACCTTCCATATTCCTCAGCTGCAATGGACAATGGAGGTGGGCTTTCAAGCAGCCATGCGGCAGAGCTGTACTACCCAAACTATCCACATGGAGGACACTGGAGCAAACAAACCAGACTCCCTAACTCCAGTAGAAGAAAGCCTTGCTGTTTGGAGAATCTCACAAGCGTCAGTGTGGGATATCCTCCCTGGCTTTTTGATGCCACCCTTCCTTTAGTCTGTCATAATAGATACAAACTCCAGTGTGAGCAGACATCTTACATCTACCCTTACTCAGGTGCTGGATATCTCGAATCAGCCGCTGCACACTGGAGCTGCCTTCTGCTTGGCACTGAATTTAACCGTAGCTTGTGTCTATAATTCTATCCTCACCCTCAAGGTCTCCATGGCCTCTTAATAGGTAATTCTTGAGCCAAATCAGAGCATTCTGCCTTCCTCATAGAAGGAAGAAGTGCCGGTCAGTCTTCCAAGAAAGCCCACATGAGGATCAGTCTGCTCAACCCTTGAGGGAGCCCCGATTTGTAGGCGGCCCTGGCCACTAGTGCTGTGTCTGACAGGGCCTGAGCCCTGACTTCATGTCAGCCACCAAGAGACCGGGGACCATATCCAGCATGTGAGACTGGCCATGGCTCAAGTCCATCATCTCTACCCATCCTTGGTATTCAGGCATCTATCCTGGATGTTTGCTGGAATCCCAGTCAATGGGGGAACCTAGAGCAAAATATAAAATTCCTCCTTCCCAATGGCAGGAAACCTGCCTGTTGGGATGGGTGTGCAACACTCAGAGTGGGACCCAGTGGTATCACCAATGAGATCACGCCCACTCCTGAGGGCCGCCCTGGGATCAAACAGGCATTGGGACCCTCAGCCTTAGCATGCTTTCAAACAAGCCCTCTCAGTTTCACCACCAGGATCCCGCATTGTAGGCCTGGTATGCCCCTAGGCCCAAATCCTAACCCTTGGTGGGATTTTCTAAGCACCCTGGCCCAGTGCCCGTCTATGTAATTTCTGTTTTGGACCACCCCTAAGATGGAAAGCAGCACTCTTCCCATCCCCGAAAAAGCCACTAAACTATTGGGAGCAGCCAGTATCCTTAGAGAGGTAAAGTCTCCCATGGACCCATGAGACCATACCTACATTCCGAGGCCTTCCTGGACACACAATCCAGATAGAAAATCCTTTGCTACTGTCTCCAAGTCACCCTAATTACAGTTCCTGCCGAACTTCCCTCCAGGTCTATGCATTGAGCATGCGATCACCTTGCCACTAACCCTAACCTGAGTTTGTGTTTGCAGAATTCTCTCCCAAAACCATGTCTCAAATGCCCTGCTGGATGGGCTCTCTAGAGCCACATCACAGGAATAAGCCTACCATTGCCAAGGAAAATTTGCCCGTCACAGTTTCCCAAACCCTCCAGAATAGGAGAAACCTGCAAGGCCCCAGGGCCAACCCCCTTATTGGAGGTTGCTCTGGTCATAAATGCACAGCCTGTACACCTGATCACCTATATCCAGGCAGACAACCAAGTCAATGTTCCTGAGTCAGACTATTGAACCTGACATGGCCCTAGGACCTCTTTGGAACCCTAGATTAGGTTTCCAGGCATCTGTACTTAGGAATGGGTCACAATGCTGAATTGTTACCAGGGAGATCTTAGAATGTGCTGGTGGCTAATGTGCCCGGCAGCATTCTCCTACACTGAGTGTTTGGCACAGGTTGAAGAACACAGTTTCCCTGGAATATCAACTTATGATAGAACATGTTGTCCTTGAGCCACACAACAATACATCTCCTGTCCCCAAAAGGAAACTGTGCTCTTGGAACTGTGTCAAACCCTCAGGGTTGGAGAATCCTGCATGGTACCTTAGCCACCAGCACATTCTAAGATCTCCATGGTAAGAAACCAGCATTGTGACCCATCTGCAAGAGATTCAGTGTCAACTCAAGGCCTTGGTACTTTTCCCCAGAGCCACCAGAAGAAACCTGCCATGTTCCTGAGCTGCAATGGTCATTGTGGGTGTGCTTTCCAGGCATGCATGCGGAAGAGATCTGATCCCAATCTTTCCACATGCGGGACGCTGGAGCTAGCAAACCAGACTCCCCCTTTCTGGTAGAAGGAAAGCTTGCGGTTTGGAGCATTTCACAAGCCCCAGCGTGGGCTTCCTCCAGCGTAGGAAATCCTCCATGAGGATGGAGTCCTCCATGACTCCATTTGTCAGTCATCATAGACACAGACTCCAGGGTGAGCAAACATCTGACATCCGCCCTTACTCAGGTGCGGGGTATCTCGAATTAGCCTCTGCACATTGGAACTCCCTTCCACTTGGCACTGAATTGAACTGTAATTTTTGCTGACAATTCCATCCTCAATCTACGGATCACCAAGCCCTCTTGATGAGGAATCTGGAGCCACAACACAGCATTTTGCCTTCCCCATAGAAAGAAGAATTGCCTGGAAAGTCTGCCCAGAAACCCCACATGAGAATCTATCTGCTTGGCACTCGAAGGAATTCTGATTTATAGGCTGTCCTGGCCACTAGTGCTGTGTCTGACAGAGTCTAAGCCACGACCTAGTGTCAGCCACCCAGAGAGCTGGCCCCATATCCAGCATGTGAGGCTGGCCATGGCCCAAGGTCATCATCTCTATCCATCATTGGATTCAGGCACCTTTCCCTAAACATTTGCTGGAATACCTGCCAATAGGAGAACATGATGCACAAAAGAGAACTCCTCCTTCCCCATGACAGGAAACATGGCTGTTGGGATGTTTGTCGAAACCATATGATGGGAGCCAGCTTCTTGGACAATGAGATCACCCCACCTCCTGAGGGCCAGCCTGGGCACAAACAGGCATTGTGACCCTCAGCCTGAGCATGCTTGCAAACAAGCACTCTCAGTGGCATGGCCAGAATCCCTCATTGCAAGCCTGGTACGCCCCTAGGCCCAAATAATAACCCTTGGTGTGATTTTCCAGGCACCCAGTCTCAGCGCCCGTCTCTGGAATCCCTGTTTTGGGGCAACCCAATGACGGAAAACAGCACACTTCCTGTCCCTGAAAAAGCCACCAAACTTGGGGAGCTGCCAGGATCTTAAGAGGGGAAAAATCCCCCATGGACCCATGAGACCACACCTGCATTCCGAGGCCATCCTGCAAACACAATCCACATAGAAAATCCTGTGCTACCACCTCCGAGTCACCCTAATTACATTTCCTCACGAACTACCCTCCAGGTGTATGCATTGGGCCTGCGATCACCTCGCCACTAACCCTAACCCAAATCTGTGCTTGCAGACTTCTTTCCCAAAACCATGGCTCACTTGCCCTCCAAGATGGTGTCTCTGGAGCCAGAGCACAGGACTGTGCCTGCCATCCCCAAGGAAACTGTTCCTGTCTCAGTTGCCCAAATATTTCAAATTTGGAGAAACCTGCAAGGCCCCAGACCCAACCTCAATATTGACGGCCTCTCTGCACGCAATGCCCAGTCGGAAAGACCCTGATCACCTATATCCAGGCAGACACCCAAGCCAATGGTCCTGAGTCAGAAATTTGAAACTGACATAACTCTAGGACCTCATTGGAACCCTAGATTAGGTTTCCAGGCATCTGTCCTCAGTGAACTTTCTGGAATACCAACTTATGATACAACATGTGGTCCCTGAGCCCCACAACAGAAGATATCCTGTCCCCAGAAGGAAACCGTGCTCCTTGACCTCTGCCAAACCCTCAGAGTAGAAGAATCCTGCACGTCACCTTAACCAACAGCACATTCTAAGATCTCCCTAATAAGAAACCCCCATTGTGACCCCTCTGCAAGAGATTCAATATCAACTCAAGGCCTTGATACTTCGCCCCAGAGCCACCAGTTGGACCTGCATGTTCCTCAGCAGCAATGATCAATGGAAGTGCGCTTTCCAGGCATCGATGTGGGAGAGCTCTGCTACCCAAACTTTCCACATGGGGGACCTGGAGCAAACAAACTAGACTCCACCTGTCCAGTCGATGGAAACCTTACTCTTTGGAGCATCTCACAAGCCTCAGAGTGGGAAATCCGTCATGGCCTCTTGACATCACCTCTCCATTTGTCTGTCATCATAGATACAAACCCCAGTGTGAGCAAACATCTGACATCCACCTTTAGGTGCTAGATATCCCGTATAAGCCGCTGCACAAAGGAAATGCCTTCTGCTTGGCAATAAATTGATCCACAGCTTATGTTTACAGTACCACCCTCACCCTCCTGGTCCCCAAGATCTCTTGATAGGAAATTCTGAAGCTACCACGCAGCATTCTTCCTTCCCCATAGAAAGAAGAAGTGTATGGTGTGTTTGCCCAGAAACCCCACATGAGACTCAATCTGATCGGGCTTCAAGGGAACCCTGATTTATAGGCTTTCTGGCCACTAGTGCTGGGTCTGACAGAGCCTGAGCACTTAAGTAGTGTCAGCAAACCTGAGAGCGGGCAACATATCCAGCATGTGAGACTGGTCATGGACAAAGTCTGTCATCTCTACCCATCCTTGGTGTTCAGGCACCTGTCCCCAGATTTTGCTGGAATCCCTGCCAATGGGGGAACCTAAAGCACAATAGAGAACTCCTCCTTCCCATGGCAGGAAACCTGGCTGTTGGGATGGGTGTCCAACCCTCAAAATGGGAGCCAGATGCAAGGCCAATGAAAGCATGCCCACTCCTGAGGGCCACGCTGGGCACAAACAGGCATTGTGTACCTCAGCCTGAGCATGTTTTCAAAGAAGCCCTCTCAGTTGCACCATCAGGAACCCACATTGCAGGCCTGGTATGCCCCTTGGCCCAAATCCTAAGCCTTGTGGGATTTTTCAAGCACCCTGACCCAGAGGCCATTGCTCGAATCCCTGCTTTGCTGCAGGAATAAGATGGAAAACAGCACTATTCCCTTTGGCGAGAAAGCCTCCTAACAATGGGAGCCGCCAGGATCTTTAGAGCAGAAAAATATACCATGGACCCATGAGTCCACACCTGCATTCTGAGGTCATCCTGGGCACACAATCCAGATATAAAAGCCTGTGTTACCACCTTAGAGTCACCCGATTTATGATTCCTGATGAGCTGACCTCCAGGTCTATGCATTGGGTCTGCGATCACCTCACTACTAACACTAAGCCGAGTTTGTGTTTGCAGACTTCTCTCCCAAAACCATGATTTACATGCCTTCCAGGATAGGGTCTGTGGATCCACACCACAGGACTGTGCCTGCCATCCCCAAGGACATTGTGCCCTCAAAGTTGCCCAAACCCACCAGATGGGAGAAATCTGCAAGGCCCCTGAGCCCACCCCAATTATGGAGGCTGTTCTGGAATCAAATGCATAGTCTGAAACACCCTGATCATCTACATCCAGGAAGACACAAAGTCAGTGGGCCTGAGTCAGATGATTGACCCTGGCATGCCCCTAGTACTTCATTGGAACCCTAGATTAGGTTTTCAGCCACCTGTCCTCAGAGGCCTGCTCTGGAATACCAACTTATGATTCAACATGTGGTACCTGAGCCACAAAACAGAATATGTCCTGTCCCCAGAAGGAAATCGTGCTCTTGGACCTGTGTCAAACCCTCAGGGTAGATGAGTCCTTCACAGTCCCTTAGCCACCAGCACATTCTAAGATCTCCCTGGTAACAAACCAGCATTGTGACCCATCTTCATGAGACTACATGTCAACTCAAGGCCTTGGTACTTCACCTTAGAACCACCAGAATTAACCTGCCCTGTTCCTCTGCTGCAATGGTCAGTGGAGGTGTGCTTTCCAGTCATCAATATGGGAGTGCTCTACTACAGAAACTTTCCTCATGGGGGACCCTGGAGCAAACAAACCAGAATCCCCCTGTCCAGTTGAAGGAAACCTTATTGTTTGGAACAACTCACAAGCCCCAGTGTGGGGAATCCTTATGACCTCTTGACGCCACCCTCCATTTGTTGGTCAGCATAGACACAAAGTCTTGTGTGAGCAAACAGCTGGCATCCACACTTATTCAGGCGTTGGATATATCCAATCAGCTTCTGCACACTGGAACTGCCTTCTGCTTTATAATGACATTAATAGTTGCATGAGTTTACCATTCAATCTCCACCCTCCTGGTCCACAAGCCCTCTTGATAGGGAATTCTGGAGCAGCAAGGCAGCATTCTGCCTGCCCCAAGAAAGAAGAATTGCCTGGTGATTCTGCCCAGAAACCCCACATGAGGATCCACCTGCAGGGCCCTCGACGACACCCTAATATCTTAGACCACAATGGGAACTAAGGCTCTCTCTGACAGAGCCTGAGCCACGACCTCCAGTCAGCAATACAGATAGTGGGCCCCATTTCCTGCAGGTGGGACTTGTTGTGGCCCAAAGCCGTCATCTCTACTCAACCTGGATATTCAAGGCTCTGTGCCCAGTCTGTAACTCAAATCCCTGCCTATGGGGTACCTGAAGCACAAGCGTACTCCTCCTTCCTGATGGCAGGAAATTTGGCTGTTGGGATGGGTGTGCAACCCTCAGGGTGCTAACCAGCTGCATGGACATGAGACCACGGACACACATGGGAGCCTCCCTGCGCACAAACAGGCATTGTGACCATCAGCGTGAACCTGCTTCCAAACAAACCCCCACGATAGCTGGACCAGGAGCCCGCAGAGTGGGATATCCAGGCCCCTAGAGGCAAATCCTCACCCTCATTGGTGTTTTTCAGTCACCTAGACCCAGAAACTGTCCCTGGAATCCCTCTTGTGGGAGTCCATTTAGATGGAAAACAGAAGTCTTCCCTTCCCCCAGAGATAGCAAATTCTTGGGAGATGGGCAGAATCCCAAGAGATGAAGAATGTTCCACAGCCCCATGAAGCCACCCCTACATTTTGCGACCGTTCTGGACGCACAATCCAAACTGAAAAGCCTGCCCAACTGCCTGGACGACACCTTAATTTCACTACACAATGAGTTGCCCTCAGAGTCTGCAGATCGGGGCTGTGATCACCTTGGGCCTTACCCTATGCTAGTTTATGTTTTTAGATTTTTGTCTCCAAAAACCTGTCGCACATGCCCTCCAGGATGGGGGCTCTGGAGCCACACTGGACGATGGTGCCTACCCTCCCTAAGGAAAATCTGCCCTTCACTGTTGCCCAAACCCTGAAGCTTAGGAGCAAAGTACAAAGCCCCTGAGCCCACCTCAATTTCCAAGAATGGTCTGGACCGAAGTGTACATTGTAACACACAGTGAGCACCTGCCTGCAGGCAAACATCCAAGTCAAAGGCCCTGAGTCAGAAAATTGAACCTGACATGCCCCTAGGACTTCATCAATGCCCTAGCTTGGGTTTTCAGGCACCTGTCCGGCTGGGCTGGCCACTAGTGCTTTGTCTGACAGAGCCTGAGCCCCGACCTAGTATCAGCTAACCAGAGAGCAGAGCCCATAACCAGCATGTGAGACTTAACATGGCCAAAGTCCATCATCTCTACCCATCCTTGGTATTCTGGCATCTGTCCCCAGACCTTTTCTGGAATGCCTGCCAATGGGGGAACCTGAAGGACAAGAGAGAACTGCTCCATTCCCATGGCAGGAAACGTGGTTGTTGGGAAGGGTGTCCAACCCTCAGAGAGGGAGCCAGCTGCACAGTCAATGAGACCACGCCCACTCTTGAGGTTCGCTCTGGGGACAAACAGGCATTGTGACTCTCGGCCTGAGCATTCTTTCAAACAAGCCCTGTCAGTTGCACCACCAGGATCCCCCATTGCAGGCCAGATACGCCACTAGGCCCAAATCCTAACCCTTGGTCAGATCTTCCCTGCGCCCAGACCCAGAGCCTGTCTCTGGAATCTGTTTTGGTAACCCCTATGATGGCAAAGAGTACTCTTCCCTTCCCTGAAAAAGCCACCAAACTGTTGGGAGCTGCCAGGATCCTCAAAGAGGAAAAGTGTCTCATGGACCCCTGAGACCACACCTGCATTCCGAGGTCATCCAGATAAAAAACCCTGTGCTACCGTTTTCGAGTCACCCTAATTACAGTTACTGATGAGCTGCCTTCCAGGTCTATGCTTTGGGCCTGGTATCATCTCGCCACTAACCCTAACCCAAGTGTAATTGCAGATTTCTCTCCATTACCATGGATCACATGCCCTCTAGGATTGTGTCCCTAGAGCCACACCACAGGACTGTGCCTGCCATCCCCAAGGAAATTTTGCCTGTCACATTTGCACCAACCCTCCACATGAGGAGAAACCTGAAAGGCCCCTGAGCCCACCCCAATATTGGAAGCCATTCTGGATGCAAATGCACAGTATGCACTGATTACCTACATGCAGTCCAACACCAAGTTAATGGTCCTGAGTCAGAAGATTGAACCTGAAATGCCCCTAGGACCTCATTGGAACCCTAGATTAGGTTTTCAGGCATCTGTCCTCAGTTGACTGTCCTGGAATAACATCTTATGATACAACATGTGGTCCTTGGGCTACACAGCAGAACTTCTTCTGTCCCCAGAAGGTAACCGTGCCCTTTGACCTGTGTCAAATCCTCAGGTTATGAGAATACTGCATGATCCCTTATCCACCAGCACATTCTAAGATCTCCCTGGTAAGAAACCAGCATTGTGACGCATATGCAAGAGATTCCATGTCAACTCAAGGCCTTGGTACTTTGTGCCAGAGGAACCTGTCATGTTCCTCAGCTGCAATGGTCTATGGAGGTGTGCATCTAGGTATCCATCTGGTGCAAATTCTGCTACCTAAACATATCACACTCCAGTGTGAGCAAACATCTGACATCCACCCTTACTCAGGTGCTGAATATCTCATTCGTTGGCCATCATAGATACAAACTCCAGCGTGAGCACATATCTGACCCTGGCCCATACTCAGGTGCTGGAGATCTCGAATCAACTGCTGCACATTGGAATGGCCATGTGCTTGGCACTGAGCTTAACCGTAACTTGTGTTTTCAGACTTCTGTTCTCACACACCTCGCCTATAAGCCCTGCATACTGGGAAGGTTGGAGCCAAAATGCAGCCTTCTGCCTGCCCAACAGAAAGAAGTACTGCCCTATGGGACTGCGCAGAAACCCCACATGAGGATCCACCTGCACGGTCCTCTATGACACCCCAATATCTTAGACCACCCTGTGTACTAATGCTCTGTTTGACACAACTTGAGCCCCAAACTCCTGGCAGCCACCCAAATAGCGGGCCCCATGTCCTGCAGGTGGGTCCTGGCTTTACCTGAGTCCTTCATCTCGAATCACCCTGGGTATTCTGGTACCTGTCCCAGAACATAGCTCAAATTCCTGCCCATGGGGTACCCAGAAGCACAGAAGAGTACTCCTCCTTCCCCATGGCAGGAAAACTAAATGTTGAGATGGTTGTCCAACCCTCAGATTGGGATCCAGGTGCATGGAACAAGAGACAATGCCCACTCAGGATGGGCAGCTGGGCAAAAACAGGAATTGCAATCCTTAGCCTGAGAACCTCTTGAATCAAGCCCACTCAGGTACTGGACTCGGAGCCAACAGAGAGGGCCTCTCATGCCCCTAGTCCCAAATCCTATGCCTTGTTTGGTTTATCCAGTCACCTGGACCCAGAACACATCTCTGGAATCCCTGTATGGACGGGGCCCCTGAGATGGAAAACAGTGTTTTCCTCTTCCCCAGAATGTCATCAAAATCTTGGGTGCTGGACAGAATACCCAGAGAGGAAGAATACCCCATGGATCTATAAGGCCACCCCTCTATTCTGTGGCCATCCTAGACACACAATCCATACAGAAATGCTTGTGCTCCCGCCTCCCAGCCGCCCGAATTTCAAATTTCGAGAAGCTGCCCTCAGGGTCTGAAGATTGGGAATGCCATCACTTCACCCCTAACTCTTACTGGAATTCGTGACTATAGACTTTGGTCCCAAAGCCCTGACCCACATGCACTGCACACTGGATACTCCAAAACCACACCACATCATTCTGCCTGCTCTCCCGAGGAAAGTCTGCCCGTCTCAGTTGCCTAAACCCTCCAGATTAGGAGAAACCTGCAAGGCCTTTGAGCACATTCCAATTTCATAGACCGCTCTGGAGCAAATGCACAGTCTGACACAGTCTCAGCAACTACCTGCAGGAAGACATGCAGGTGAATGGTCCTGAGTTTAAAGATTGAACCTGCCATGCTCCAAAGACCTCTTTGGAAAGCTAGCTTGGGTTTTCAGGCCTCTGTCCCCAGAGGCCTGTTCTGGAAAACCAACCTATGGTCCAACCTATGGTCCCGCCTGTGGTTCGTGAGTCATACAAGAGAACCCCACCTGTTCCAAGGAAACCTGGCTCCCGGTAACTGAGTCTAACTCTGCATGGCCCCAGGGCCACGCCACAATGTAAGGATTCCCTGGACATGAAGCAGTGTTTTGACGCATTAGACTATGAACTACCTCAATGCAGATCAATCTTCAGTCTCAGGGCCATTGACCTGCGTGTCTTCCTGGGGGTAAGAACTGAGGGTGTGTCAGACTGGGCATTTTCTCCAGCGTGGCCTATGAAATTACAGTGGACTCGGATAACTAGCAGGTTTCTCCTAAATTGGAGGGCTTCGGCCACTGAGAGGGGCAGAGGTTCCTCTGGAGAGTGGGCCCAGTGATTCTGTGTGGTTGTGGAGACCACATCATAATGGGCATGTGGGTCAGGGCTTTGGACCAAAGTCTTCAGAAACAAACTCGGGTTAGGGTTAGGGGCGAAGTGATGGCAGGCCATATCTGCAGACCCTGAGGTCAGCTTCTCAGGATTTGAAATTCGGGTGGCTGGAAGGTAGTACCACATGCTTTCCTGTCTGGATTGTGTATCTATGATGGCCATGGAATGGACAGATGGTCTCATGGGTCCATGGGAACTTCTTCCTATCTGGGGTTTCTGCACTGCTCCCAGGATTTTGGTGTCTTTCTGGGGGAAAGGAAGAGTGCTATTTTCCATCTCAGGGTTCCCGCCCAGACACGGAATCCAGAGGGGTTCGGGGTCTGGGTGCTGCCTAACCCAAACAAGGTTTCGTATTTGGGCCTAAGGGCATGACAGGCCCGCTCTGTGGGCTCCTGCTTCAACCACTGTGGGGGCTTGTTTGTGAAGTGTCTCAGGCTAAGTGTCACAATGCCTGTTTGTGACCAACTGCCCCTCCAGAGTGGGTGTGGTCTCATGCGCCATACAACTGGCTCCCATTCTGAGGGTTGGACAACCATCTCAACATCCACTTTTCCTGCCATTGGGAAGGAGGCAATATCTTTTGTGATTCAGGTTCTGCTATAGGCTGGAATTTGAGCTATGTTCTGGGTACAGGTACCTGAACACCCAGGTTCATTGAGATGATGGCCTCGGGCCAAGGCAGGTCCCACTGGCAGGATATGGGGCCCTTTATCTGGGTGGCTGACAGGAGTTCGGGGCTTGGGTAATGTCACACAGATCATTATTTGACAGGATGTCCTCCGATATTGTGCTGCTGTTGAGGGCCATGCAGGTGTATCCTCATGTGGGGTTTATGGAAAGACCCATAGGGCTCTTCTTCTTTCTGGTGGGCAGGCAGAAGGCTGCCTTGTGGCTGCAGAATTCCCAATATGGAGGGCTTGTAGGCATGAAGTGTGAGGACGGAAGTGTGAAAACAGCAGCTACGGTTAAGTTCAGGCCTGAGTTAATAGCAGTTCCAATGTACAGCGGCTGTTTCGAGATCTCCAACACCTGAGTAAGGGAGAGCGTCAGATGTCTGCTCAAGCTGTAATTTGTATCCATGATGGCCAAAGAATGGTGGAGTCGCCTCAAGAAGTCGTGGAGGCTTTCCTTAGTTGGAGTTTGTGAGCTGCTCCAAACATCAAGTTGTCCTTCTGTGAGAGAAGGGAATCCATTTAGAGGACTCCAGCATCCCCCATATGGAAATATTCAATAGCAGAGCTCTCTTAATGGATGCCTGGAAAGCCCAACTCATGTTACCATTGCAGCCGAGGCACAAGGCAAGCTTGATCTGCTGGCTCTGGGGACGAAGTTCCAAGTGATCTGACTTGATGGACTTTCTCAATCTAATTGGTCACAATGCTGCTTGGTGTCCAGGGAGACTTTAGAATGTGGAGGTGGCTCTGGGGACATGCAGGATTCTCCTACACTTAGTACTGGACCCTATTCCCAAGAGCCAGTTTTCCTCCTCGGGACAGGAGGTATTCTGTTGTATGGCTAGGTACCACATTTTGGGCTCTATATTGGATTTCCAAAACAGGCCTCTGGGGACAGTGGCCTGAGAACCTAAGCTAGTGTTCCTTTGAGGTCCTAGGGGCATGTCAGGTTCAATCTTTGGACTCAGAGCCTTTGACCTGCGTGTCTTCCTGGAGGTAGGAGTTGAGGGTGTGCCTGACTGTGCATTTTCTCCAGAGTGCCCTATGAAATTAGGGTGGGCTCAGGGAATGTGCAGGTTTCTCCTAAATTGGAGGGTTTGGGCCACTGAGATGGACAGAGTTTTCTCGGGATTGCAGGCCCATTGATGCTTGGTGGTTGTGGAGGCCCCATCCTGGAGGCATGTTGGTCAGGGCTTTGCAACCTACATCTTCAGAAACAAACTCGGGTAAGGGTTAGGGGCGAGGGGATGGGACGCCATATCTGCAGACCCTGAGGGCAGTTCCACAGGATTTGACATTCAGGGGGCTTGGAGGCAGTAGCACAGGCTTTTCTGTCTGGATTGTGTGTCTAGGATGGTCACGGAATGGACTGGTGACCTCATGGGTCCATGGAGATTCTTCCTATCTGGGGATTCTGCCCTCCTCCCAAGAGTTTCGTGTCTTTTGGGGGGAAGGGAAGAGTGCTGTTTTCTGTCTCAGGATTCCCGGCCAAACAGGGATACTAGAGATGGGTTCTGGGTCCAGGCGCCTTGATAACCCCAACAAGGATTAGGATTTGGGCCTATGGGAATGAGAAGCCTGCTTTGTTTGCTCCCAGTCATGCTCCTGAGGGGGCTTGTTTGAAAGCGTTCTCAGTCTGAGGGTCACAAGGCATGTTTGGGCCCAGCTGCCCATCCTGAGTGGGCATGGTCTCATGTGCCATGCAGCTGGCTCCCACTCTGAGGGTTGGACAACCATCTCAACATCCATGTTTACTGCCATGGGGAAGGAGGTGAACTCTTTCATTCTTCAGGTTCCGCCATGGGCAGAAATTTGAGCTGTTTGGGGACAGGTACCTGAATACCCAGGTTGTTTGAGATGATGGCCTCGGGCCAAGGCAGGTTCCACCTGCAGCATATGGGCCCACTATCTGGGTGGCTGACAGGAGGTCGGGGATCAGGCTGTGTCAGACAGATCATTAGTGCACAGAGCTTCCTATGATATTGGGGTGCTTTTGAGGGCCATGCAGGTAGATACAAATGTGGGGTTTCTGGGCAGACCCATAAGGCTCTTCTTCTTTCTGGTTGGCAGGCAGAAGGCTGTTGCAGCTGCAGTATTCCAAATATTGAGTGCTTGCAGGTATGGAGTGTGAGGATGGAACTGTGAAAACAGCAGTTACGGTTAAATTCAGGGCCGAGTGCATGGCAGTTCTAATGTACAGTGGCTGTTTCGAGATCTCCAGCACCTGAGTAAGGGCGAGTTTCAAATGTCTACTCACGCTGGAATTTCTATCCATGATGGCCAAGGAATGGTGGGATCACCTCAAGAAGCCTTGGAGGCTTTCCCAAGCTCAAGCTTGTGAGCTGCTCCTAACAGCAAGGTGTCCTTTTGTGAGACAGCAGAAATCCGGTTAGAGAGCTCCAGGGTCCCCCATATGGAAATATTCAATAGTAAAGCTCTCTGAATGGATGCCTGGAAAGCCCACCTCATTTTAACAGTGCAGCCAAGGAACAGGCCAGGCTTGATCCGCTGGCTCTGGGTTCGTAGTTCCAAGTGATCTTAGCTGACGGAGGTTCTCAGTCTGATGAGTCTCAATGCTGCTTGCTGTCCAGGGAGACCTTAGAATGTGGCACATCTCTGGTGTCATGTAGGATTCTTTTACACTGAGACTTGGACCCTGTTCCTGCTGGGGTCCGTGATCAATGGAACAAGACTGATTCAAAGTGAAGGCCAAGCAAAGCTTAATTTTGCACCAAGCATCAAGAATCAAAGTGAACGGTCAGGGCTGTCTCTTAGGAAAAGGTGATGACGACGACCCCAGCAAGAGCACTCCCAACATGGCCGCTCTGGACGAGGCCTCTCCCCAGACGAGGCTTCTCCTGACCTGGCCACTCACCGAAGTGGCCTCATGTCGAGGAAGCCAGTCCCGGAATGAAGCTGCTCCCCGGAATGACGCTGCTCCCGCAAGGCCGCTTGGCGATGCCGCAGCTTGGGGTGGCGGGGTCACTGGCAGTGGGGCCACTGGCAGCTCTCTTGGCTCTTACAGCTCTGACAAGGGCTCTGACAGCTATGACAGATCTTACAAGAGCTCTGACGGCTCTGGAGACTCTTACAACTCTTACAAGAGCTCTGAACAATCTTACAGCTCTTACAAGAGCTCTGATGGCTCTGACAACTCTGACAGCTCTCCTGGCTCTGATGACTCTCCTACTCCTCGATGGCTCTCCTTCTTCTTCTCCGACAGATCTCCTTCATCTCTGACGACTCTCCTTCTTCTTCTCCGATGACTCTCCTTATTCTTCTAGGACGACTCTCCTACTCCTCCTCAGCCTTAGCCTTGCAGACTAACCTTTATAGGGATGGTTGAGCCCCGCCCACACACAGGTGGCCAAAGGAATTTAAACTCACTTTAGTAAATATATGTGCACCCCTATGATTGGAAGTCTTCACCTGGCCTGACTCGCCCTTGTATCTAGGCTTTGCAAGTAAGTTCTTCTGGGAGGGACAAGGTCAGTCTAAGTTCATTGCAACAAAATGGCTCCATCTATCCAACCAGGCCCTTACACTCTCCCCTTTTCTTTGGATATTAGTCAAATCCTTCACTTTTCAGCCAGGTCTATGATATATTGAGCATGTAAGACTAACATTTTATCGCTCTAATTTTTTTTTTTTTTGTCCAAATGACATTAGGGCGTTTATAATACAGGGGCCAAAAAGTAACAGTAGTACACAGTTGCCTGATAAGTTAGCCATTCAATGCTTTGTATAACCTTTTCCATTTTTTTCTAATTCCGTTCATCTAATTTGTCACCTATACTTTACGTAAACAGGTCACAATAGGAGCAAGGAAAGGAGATCCACCCATCCACCACCAGTATCCAGAATTAGTTCTGTCAAGGTCTCTTTAGGAGTCCGGTTCATTCTCTCTACTTGCCCAGAATTCTGGGGCCGATAGGCACAATGTTGTTTCCAATTTGTGCCCACGGCCGTGGCCAATGCCTGTGAGAGTGAACTCACAAATGCAGAGCCATTGTATGACCCAATCACGAGAGTTAGCCCAAACCTAGGAGCTATTTCTTCTATTAGCTTTTTGGCTACCACTCCTGCTGTCTCATGTTTGGTGGAAAAAGCCTCTACCCAGCCTGAAAAGGTATTTATAAAAACTAACATAAACTTGTGCCCATATTTTCCAGGTTTCATTTCTGTAAAATCTATTTCCCAATAAATTCCTGGTTCCTTACCTCTCTTTTCCCTCTTCTCATTCTAGTTCCTCCCACATTAACTGCCTGGCATTGAACACATCAATCAACTATATCCTGAACCATACGCCATAATTTAGAAACCTGGAATTGTGGGCACCTGGGTGGCTCAGTGGGTTAAGCCGCTGCCTTCGGCTCAGGTCATGATCTCAGGGTCCTGGGATCGAGTCCCGCATCGGGCTCTCTGCTCAGCAGGGAGCCTGCTTCCCTCTGTCTCTCTGCCTGCCTCTCCATCTACTTGTGATTTCTCTCTGTCAAATAAATACATAAAATCTTAAAAAAAAAAGAAACCTGGAATTGCTTGCCTATAAGGTCCTTGAGTTTGCGTATCCCCAAATGAGTACCCTGATGTATGTGGTCTACTAACTTCTTACCTAGTTTTTGAGGAAGAATTATTTTTTCCTGCTTTAGTCTTAGCCCAGTCCCCTTCACAGTCCAATTTAACCAATTTCTGTAAATACCTTAAATCTTCTTCTGAGTAGTTCGGTTTTTCTGGTAGAGCCAGATTCAAAAGTGAAAGCAGTTCTTGCACTGTTTCTCGGGCTGCCTGCTTTGCATCTTGATCTGTTAAGTGGTTTCCTTTTGAAATCAGATAAGTCCCCTTTTGGTGTTCTGGGAAATGCAAAACAGCCACCTCTTTTGAGTCCCAAATAGCCTGGAGGAGAGCCAATATTTCTCCTCTGTTTTTAATTCCTTTTCCTTCTGCTGTTAATAGGCCCCTTTCTTTATAAATAGCCCCGTGCATATGGAGAGAAGCAAAGGCATACCTGCTGTCCCTACAGATGTTGGTGGTTTTAGCTTTGGCCATCTGCAGTGCCTTAATGAGTGCAATCAGTTGCGCTTTTTGTGCTGAAGTTCCATGTGACAGGGCTGCTGTACAGAGTTTCTGCTCAGGAGAAACCACCACAGCCCCTGCAAACCTCTTTCCATTGACCATGTAGCTACTCCCATCTGTGAACAAAGTCATCTCAGCATCGGGGAAGGGAATGTCTCTGAGATCTGGCCTTATTCCTGTGACTTGGTTTAGGACTTCCCCACAGTCGTGTGGATGGTCAGCTAACTCCTCTGGCAGCAGTGCGGCTGAATTTAGCACCGCTGGGGGCTGGAAGTTCACTCTTGGTTCGTTGAGGAGAAGGGCCCGATACCCCGTCACTCAGGCGTTCATCATCCATTGGTCTGGTGGAGTCTGGAAAAGGCCCTCAATAGCGTGTGTCATGGTTACTATGAGATTTTGACCCAAAGTCAATTTACTTGCATCCTTGACCAGGAGGGCCATTGCAGCAATTATGCGAAGGGGGAAACCCAGCTGCTACTGGATCTAGTTTCTTGCTAAGATAGGCTACTGGCCTTCACCAAGGCCCAAGAGTCTGAGTTAAAATTCCTTTGGCCACCCCTGCTTTTTCATCAACATATAATTGGAAGGCCTTGGTAATATCTGGTATGGCCAATACTGGGGCACTCAGTAAGGCTGTTTGTAATTCCTGAAATGCTCCATCTGCCTTAACTGTCCACTCTATCATAGTGAGCACTCCTTTTGCCAGTTTGTAGAGAGGTCGGCAATCTCCACAAACCACGGTATCAACAGACTACAGTATCCCTCCATCCCAAGAATCTCCCTTACTTCTCGGGACGTGGTGGGGTGGGGTATCGGGTGATCACCTGTTTCCTTGACTCAGACAGTGTACATACTCCCTCGTGGAGATCAAAGCCTAGACAGAGTTGTCCTTTCTTCACTGACACCTGATACCCTTTTTCCTGCAGAGTCTGTAAGATAGCTCTTGTCCTCCGCAAACATAACTCATAGTACTCAGCAGCTATTAGCAAGTAATCAATGTACTGTAACAGAGTGACTCCTAGGTTGGAGGTTCTGTACTCATGCAAATCCTTGTGTAGGGCCTCATTGAAGATAGTGAGTGAATTTTTGAACCCTTGGGGAAATCTTGTACAGGTGAGCTGGCCTTGAAACCCTTTCTGTCGGTCAGACCACTCAAAAGCATAAAGGGGCTGAGATTACCTTGCTAAAGATATACAGAAAAATGCATCCTTGAGATCTAAGATGGTATGCACAGTTCTTTTGGGGCCCAGGAGGGAGAGTAGGGTGTAGGGGTTAGGCACCATTGGGTGGATATCTTCAACCCATTTATTAACTTCCTGCAAGTCCTGGACAGGTTGGTACCCCCCTGTCTCGGCCTTTTAAGCGAGCAGCAAAGGTGTGTTCCATGGAGATTTGTAAGGAACTAGGATTCCCTCTCCTTGGAGGTGGTTAATGTGTTTTCTGATCCCTTCCTTTGCTTCCCGGGGAAGGGGGTACTGCCAAACGTGAATAGCCGTAGCTGCCACCTTTAATTGTACCACCACTGGAGGTTGTTCCTTGGCCAATCTAGGGGCTTCCCTTCTGCCCAGACCTTGGGAAACTTGTCCTGTAGGATTTGGAGAAGGTGCTGCCCCCCGCTTTGTTTCCTCTGGTTTTGAGACTGGCTTGTAAAGGAGGTATATCTACTGCTACCATAAACACTTGTACAGTGGGTTGTCTCAAGGTTACAGTCAAGTCTCCTTCCAAGAAATGAATGCCAGCTCTTAACTTGTGGAGGATATCTATTCCCATCAAGTTATATGGGGCATTAGGGAGGACCAAAAATCGATGTTTAACTACTCCCGAGGCCAAATTTAAAGTCCTTTCTGTTGTCCATTAATGTCTCGCTGTGTCATTTGCTCCTTCTACCCAAACTTCCTCTCCAAGTAGTTTTCCCATAGGTTTAAGTAATGATGAAAATTGGGCTCCCGTTTCCACCAAAAAAATCCACTGATTTCCCCTCCACTTTACCCAAGGTTCAGGAAGGGGCTCCGAACCATGGCCCCTTCAATCACTGGTGGCAAGCATTGCTGTCTTCCTTTTAGGGCACTTCCTGTCGCAATGTCCTTTTCCCTTACAGTAAGCTCACTGATCTGAATCTAAGTCTTCCCACCTTTCTTCTCTGTGCTTAGGCTTTTCCTTCCATTTACTATACCCTACCGTCTCCTCCACACCTCATGTAAGGCCAAAGCCTTAACCAATTCTTTGGTCTGTTTTTCGTCCTCTTGTGCACTCTGTTGTTGTTGTTGAACACCTTTTCTGCTATTCCCACTAACTCAGCCATATTCTTCCCTTAAAATCCCTCAATTTTCTGAAGTTTCCTCCTTATATCTGGGGCTGACTGACTGGCAAATGCAAGATTCATTGCCCTCTGATTTTTGGGTGCCTCAGGATCGAACGGGCTATACATTTTATAGGCTTCAATTAGCCTTTCTAGTAAAGCTCCTGGAGTCTCATTTTTACCTTTAATCACTGTACTACTTTTAGATAAATTTATGGGTCTCCTTGTAGCTGCATGGAGGCCTCCCAGTAGAGAATTCCCGTAGAAATGTAAGCTCTCCTTGCCTTTATCTGAGTTTGGATCCTAGTCGGGGGGATCCCTCAGACAGTAGTCCTCCATTCAGCAGGGATCGAGGTCCCTGCCACATTTCTCTTTTATCACCTTATGGGTTTCTCGCATGATGTGAACCCGCTCTTCCCCGTTAAAGAGAGCCATAAGGAGCTGTTGAACATCCAACCAGGTAGGTTGATGAGTAAGAGATATAGTCTCCAAGAGGCTAAATAAATCCTGAGGGTGGTCAGAAAAGGATTTGTGTTGGGTCTTCCAGTTATAGATGTCAGAAGAGGAGAAAGGGATATAGCTTAGGTAGGGCCGCCCTCTCCCATCTGGTAGAGCAACCTCAAGAAGAGGCAGCATTGGCATGGACAGTACCGGTGAGGCAAAGGGAGGCAGAGGGGGATAGAGGAAAGGGGAAGGGTCAGGGCAGTCTCTCTGCTTGGTGGTTCCATAGGTGGACCCCAACCGTGTACAAGGTGGATGGTAAAGACATTTCAGGACCGAGAGTTAGATTTAGAGAACAAATAAGGCGGGGGGATTCCATATCTTCCATAGCCAATGGAGGTCGAACAGTCTTCTTCCGTGGTTCCCCCTCATCTGTCTGTTCTGGTTTTGGTGCTACAACCTGCCTTAGAGGGAGAGAAATGATTTCGTTAGCAAGGGGAAGGTGGGACTTGAGCCATGACAGCGGCTCTTCTATCAGATATCACCAGTCCACAATGTACGGTATTTGGTCTCGATGCAGATCAAAGACCTCACTCAGGGTAGAATAGATCTGAGTCAAGGCAAACATTCCTTCTGGCGGCCACCCTGTGGAGAAAGTGGGCTACTCAAATGGCAGTGTTTTTAGTTTTCCCAGGTAAACCTTGTCACCTGAGTGGCTTTACCTTGAAAATCCTTGAAATGTTCAAGAACAAGACCTAGAGGTGTCACAGGCCCCTTACTCCCCATTTGTCCCATTTCTCCAAATACAACAAATAGCACAACAGACAACAACAACAACAAAAAAAAAAAACAAGGCTAAGACAACTGCAGACCCAGTGATTCCCATCCAGAGCCTGCTGCTGGTGAGGACTTTCTTAGTCCCTTGCAAACACAACAAACCACACAACAGACAACAAAAGAACAAGGCAAAGACAACCACAGACCCAATGATTCTTACCCAGAATCTGCCACTGGTGGGCGCTTTCTTTATCCCTCAACCTCCTAGGGGGACTCGAACCCCTCAACTCTCTGGGGGACTTGAACCACCCGAACGTCTAGGGAGACTTGAACCGCCCATCTGCCCAGGAGGACTTAAATCCCCTGACTGCCGAGGGGGACTGGAACCCTTTGTTGATGTGCCAGCAGAGGCATGGGGCATCCGTGCATCCACTCCAGCCCTGGAGAGCATGGCTGCATGCAGCTTCTCCCCAGTGGGTTATACCCTGGAACTCCAACCAGACAGATAGACAGGATCCCAATACCCAAGATTCAAATACCCAAGATTCCAATACCTCCTGAGGCTTTTCCCAAAAATCCCATTGCTGGCTTAGTTCTTGTAGTTTGATTCTGGACAAGCCCCCAATGTTGGGATCCTGGATCAAAGGAATGAGACTGATTCAAAGCGAAAGACAAGCAAGGCTTTATTTCACGCCAAGCATCAAGAATCAAAGTGAAAGTTCAGGGCTGTCTCTTAGGAAAAGGTGACGATGACGACTCCAGCAAGGCCACTCCCAACGTGACCACTCTGGACAAGGCCTCTCACCAGACGATGCTGCTCCTCACTAGGCCGCTCACCGAGGCGGCCTCACGTCGAGGAAGTCAGTCCCAGAATGAAGCTGCTCCCTGGAATGACGCTGCTCCCGCAAGGCCCCTCAGAGAGGCCACTGCTCATGGCAGTGGGACTGCTGTCGGCCAGGCCGTTGGTGGCTCTCCTGGCTCTTACAACTCTGACAAGTGCTCTGATAGCTCTGACAGCTATTACAAGAGCTCTGACGGCTCTGACAGCTCTGAGAGCTCTTACAAGAGGTCTGATGGCTCTGACAGCTCTGACAGCTCTCCTGGCTCTGATGACTTTGCTACTCCTTTAACAGCTCTCCTTCTTCTTCATTGATGGATCTCCTTCTTCTTCTATGATGACTTTCCTTCTTCTTCTCTGAAGATTCTCCTTCTTCTCGGACGACTCTCCTACTCCTCCGACGACTCTCCTATTCCTCCCCAGCCTCAGCCTCACAGACTAACCATTTTAGGGGTGGTTGAGCCCCGCCCACACACAGGTGGCCAATGGGATTTAAACTCACCTCAGTAAATCTATACACGACCTTCTAATTAGATGTCTTCACCTGGCCTGAAACGCCATTGTATTTAGGTTTTGCAAGTAAGTTCCTCTGGGAGGGGCAGTGATCATCTAAGTTCACTGCAACAAAATGGCTCCTTCTGGAGAAACAGGCCCTTACTGTTCCCAAGAGCCAGGTTTCTTCCTCAGAACAAGAGGATTTCTGTTGTATGGCTCAGGGACCACATGTTAGACTATATGTTGGTGTTCCAGAACAGGCCTCTGGGGACAGAGGCCTGAAAACCTAAGCTAGGGTTCTGTTGAGGCCTAGGGGCATGTCAGGTTCAATCTTCAGACTCAGGGCCAATCATGAGCATGTCTTCCTGGAGGCAGGTGCTAGGGTGTGTCAGACTGTTCATTTTTTTCCAGAGCGGGCTATGAAATTAGGGTGAGCTAAGGTGACTTTCAGGTTTCTCCTAATCTGGAGGGTCTGGGGCACTGAGACGGGTAGAGTTTCCATGGAAGAGCAGGCCCAGTGATGCTATGTGGTTAAGGAGGCCCCATCTTGGAGGGCAGGTTGGTCAGGGATTTGGGACCAAAATCTTCAGAAAGAAACTTGGGTAAGTGTTAGGGGCGAGTGGATGGCAGGCTCTATCTGCAGACCCTGAGGGCAGTTCCTCGGGATTTGAAAATTGGGTGGCTGGGAGGCAGTAGCACAGGCTTTTTTGTCTGAATTGTGTGTCTAGGATGGCCACGGAATGGACTGGTGGCCTCATGGTTCCATGGGAGATTCTTCCTATCTGGGGATTTTGCTGGGACCCAAGAATTTGGTGTCTTTCTGGGGGAAGGGAAGAGTGCTATTTTTTATCTCAGGAGTCCCAGCCAAACAGGTATCCCAGAGATGGGTTCTGGGTCTGGGTGCCTTGATAAGCCCTGCGAGGTTTAGGAATTGGGCCTAAGGGCATGAGAAGCCACTCTGTGGGCTCCTAGTCATGCTCCCGAGGGTGCTCGTTTGAAAAGGCTCTCAGACTGAAGGTCACAATGCCTGTTTGTGTTCAGCTACCTCTCCTGAGTGACCATGGCCTCATGCGCCATGCAGCTGGTCCCACTCTGAGGGTTGGACAACCATCTCAATATCCAGTGTCCTGCCATGGGGAAGGAGGCATACTCTTTTGTGCTTCAGGTTCCCCCATGGGCAGGAATTTGAGCTACATTCTGGTTACAGGTACCTGAATACCCAGGATGGTTCGAGATGATGGCCTCGGGCCAAGGCAGGTCCCACCTGCAGGATATGGGGCCCGCTCTCTGGGTGGCTGACAGGAGGTCGGGACTCGGGCTGTGTCACACAGATCATTAGTGCACAGGGCGGCCGTTGAAATTGGGTTGCTATTGAGGGCCGTGCAGGTTGATCCTCATGTGGGGTTTCTGGGCAGACATATAGGGCACTTCTTCTTTCTGGTGGGCAGGCAGAAGGCTTTACTTTGGCTGCAGAATTCCCATAAGGACGGTTTGCAGGTGTGGACTTTGAGGACGGAAGTCTGAAAACACCAGCTACAGTTAAGTTTAGAGCTGAATGCATGGCAGTTCCAATGTGCAGCAGCTGTTTGAGATCTCCAGCACCAGAGAAAGGGCAAGTTTCAGATGTCTACTCACGCTGGAGTTTGTATGCCTGATGGTCAACAAATGGTGAGGTGGCCTCAAGAATCCTTGGAGGCTTTCCCAAGTGGGAGGTTTTGAGCTGTTCTAAATATCAAGGTGTCCTTCTGCAGGACAAAGGAAGTCCAGTTAGAGGACTCCAGGGTCCCCCATATGGAAAGATTCGACAGCAGAGCTCTGTGAATGGATGTCTGGAAAGCACAACTCATTTTATCATTGCAGCTGAGGAACAGGGCAGGCTTGATCCGAAGGCTCTGGTTTGAGGCTCCAAGTGATCTGGGTTGAGGGGGTTCTCAGTTAGATGGGTCACAATGATGCTTGGTGTCCAGGGAGACCTTAGAATGTGTCAGTGGCTCTGGGGCCATGCTGGATTCTCCTACATGAGGGTTGGATCCAGTTCCCAAGAGCCAAGATTCTTTCTCGGGACAGGAGGGGGTCTGTTGTATGGCTCAGGGACCACATGTTGCACCATATTTTGGTTTTCCAGAACAGGCCTCTCAGGACCGAGGCCTGAAAACCTAAGTTAAGGATTCTATGAGATCCTCTGCAGGTTCACTCTTCGGAGTCAGGGCCTTTGACCTGTGTGTATTCCTGGAGGTAGGTGCTGAGGGTGTTTCAGACTGTGCTTTTTTTCCCAGAGTGGCCTATGAAATTGGGATGGGCTCAGGGACCTTGGAGGTTTCTCCTAATGTTGAGGCTTTGGGCAACTGAGATGGGCAGTGTTTCCTCGGGAGAGTAGGCCCAGTGATGCGACCTGGTTTTGGAGGCCTCATCCTGGAGGGCATGAGGGTCAGGGCTTTGGGACTGAAGTCTTCAGACCTAAACTCGGGAAAGGGCTGGGGCAAGGTGATGGCTGGCCATATCTGCAGAACCTGAGGTCAGCTCATAGGGATTTGAAATTCAGGCAGCTGGGATGCAGTAGCAGAGGATTTTCTGTCTGGATTGTGTGTCTAGGATGGCCACAGAATGGACAGGGCCTTCATAGGTCCATGGGAGATTCTTCCTATCTGTGGATTCTTTCCGACTCCAAAGAGTTTGGTTTCTTTCTGGGGAAAGGAAGAGTGCTGTTTTCTGTCTCAGGAGTCCTGCCCAAACAGGGATTCCAGACTCGGGTTCTGGGACTAGGCTCTGCCTAACCCAAACAAGAGTTAGGATTTGGGCCTAGGGGCATGACAGGCCTGCTTTGTGGGCTTCTTCTCCAACTCCAGAGGGAGCGTGTTTGAAATGGGTCTCTCTGAGGGTGACAATGCCTGTTTGTGCCCAGGGCGGCTCCAATGATTGGCCATGGTCTCATGGGTCATGGAGTTCCTTCTCACTCTGATGGTTGGACACCCATCTCAACAACATGGTTTCCTGCCATCGGGTAGGAGGAGTTTCTTGTGCTTCAGGTTCCTGCATAGGCAGAGATTTGATCTACAGTCTGGGGACAGAGGTCTGATTATCCAGGTTGAGTAGAGATGATAGCTTCAGGCCATGGCAGGTATCACCTGAAGGATGGGGGGCCCGCTATCTGGGTGGCTGACTGGAGGTCGTGCCTAAGGCTGAGTCAGACAGAGCCTTAATGCCCATTGTGGCCTAAGATATTAGGGGTTGTCGAGGGCCATGCACGTGGATTCTCATGTGGGGTTTCTTGGCAGATTCACCAAGCACTTCTTTCTATGGGGAAGGCAGAATGCTGCATTGTGGCTCCAGAATTCCCTATTCAGAGAGCTGGGGACCAGTAGGGTGAGGATGGAATTGTAAAACCAAGCTATGGTTAAATTCAGAGCCAAGCAGAAGGCAGTTCCAGTGTGCAGCAGCTGATTCGACATATCCAGTACCTGAGTAAGGGCAGATGTCAGATGGATGCTCACACTGGAGATTGTGTCTATGATGACCGAAAACTGGAGGGGTGGCGTCAAGAGGCCATCGAGGATTCCCCACTCTGGGGTTTGTGAGATGCTCCAAACAACAAGGTTTCCTTCTACTGGACAGGGAATTCTGGTTTGTTTGACCCAGGGTCCCCCATATGGAAACAAACCAGACTCCCCCATATGGAAACTTTGGGTAGCAGAGCTCTCTGAATGGATGCCTGGAAAGCACACCTCCATTGACCGTTGCAGGTGATGAACATGGCAGGTTCGAACTGGTGGCTCTGGGGCGAAGTTCCAAGTTGCTGAGTTGACATGGAGTTTCATGCTGTTGGATAACAATGGTCATTTGTATCCAAGGAGATGTTGGAATTTTGGGGTTTTCAGGGTCCATGCAGGATTCTCCTAGACTGAGTCTTGGACACAGCTACCAAGAGCAAGGTATCCTTCTGGGGAAAGAAGGGGTTCTGTTATGTGGCGCAGGGAGCATATGTTGGAATATAAGCTGGTATTGGATAACAGGACTCTGGGGACCGGCGCCTGAAAACCTAAGCTAAGGTATTGATGAAGTCCTAGGGGCATGTCAGGTTGAATCTTCTGACTCAGGGTCTTTGACTTGGATGTCTGCCTAGAGGTAGGTGCTCATTGTGTGTCAGAATGCGCATTTGGGACAAGAGCATTCTTCAAAATTGAGGTGTTCTCAGGGGCTTTGTACTTTGCTTATAATTTTCAGGGTTTTGGCGACAGTGAAGGGCAGTGTTTCCTTCGGGAAGCTAGGCACAATCCTCTGATGTGACTCCAGAAGCCCCATCCTGGAGGACAAGTGGGCCAGGGTTGTGGGGACAGGAATCTGCAAAATTGAACTAGGGTTAGGGTGAGGGCTGAGGTGATCACAGGTCCAATCGGCAGGACCTGAGGGCAGCTCATAGTTTACTGAAATTAATGTGTCATCGAGGCGGTAGCACAGGATTTTCTGTCAGTATTGTGTGTCCAGGATGGTCGCTAAAGGTAGGGGTGGCTCCATGGGGCCATTGGAGTCTTCATCTATGGGGATTCTGCCCAGCTCCCAAGAGTTTCTTGTCTCTGGGGGAAGGAAAGGGTGCTGTTTTCTGTCTCAGGGGACCTCCAAAAGAGGCACTCCAGAGACAGGTTCTGGGTGTGGGCGCCTGGACAACCCCTACGAAGGTGAGGAATTGGCCCTGGGGACCTGGCAGGCCCACTCTGCAGGCTTCTGGTCCAGCTACCGAGGGGGGGTTGTTTGAATTAAGGCTCACACTGAGGGTCACAATGCCTGTTTGTGTCCCAGAGTGGCTCCCAGGAGTGGCCGTGGTCTCATGGGCCATGCAGCAGGTTCCCACTCTGGGGGTTTGACACGCATCTCAACAGCCAAGTTTCCTGCCATCGGGAAGGAGTACTCTTGTGCTTCAGGATCCCCCATAGGCAGGGATTTGAGCTACGGTCTGGGGATAGATGTCTGATTATCCAGGTTGAGTCGAGATGATGTCTTCGGGCCATGGCAGGTCCCACGTGCAGGATATGGAGCACACTGTCTGTTTGGCTGACTGGAGGTCGTGGCTCATGCTGTTTCAGACAGAGCCTTAATTCCCATGGCGACCTATGATATTAGGGTTCCATGAAGGTGGATCCTCAAGTGGGGTTTCTGGGCAGACTCAGCAGGCACTTCTTCTTTCTATGGGGCAGGCAGAATGCTGCGTTGTGGTTCCAGAATTGCCTATCAAGACGGCTTGAGGACCAGGAGGGAGAAGATAGAATTGTAAACCCAAGCTATGGTTCAATTTAGGGCAAAGTGGAAGGCATGTCCAGGGTGCAACTGCTGATTCGAGATATCCAGCACATGAGTAAGGGTGGATGTCAGATATTTGCTCACACTGGTGTTTTTGTCTATGATGACCGACAATTGGAGGGGTGGTGTCAAGAGTCCATGGAGAATTTCCCACGCTGGAGCTTGTGAGATGCTCCAAACACCAAGGTTTCCTTCTAGTGCACAGTGAAGTCTGGTTTGTTTGCTCCAGTGTCCTCCATATGTAAAGTTTGGGTAGCAGAGCTCACCTGCATGGATGACTGGAAAGCACACCTCCATTGACCATTGCAGCTGAGGAACATGGCAGGTTCGATCTGGTGGCTCTGCGGCGAAGTTCCAAGAGGCCTGATTTGACATGGAGTTTCATACTGTTGCATCACAATGCTGGATTCTATCCAGGGAGACTTGGAATATTGGGGTGGTCAGGGGCCATGAAGGATTCTCCTACACTGAATCTTGGACACAGCTACGAAGAGCAAGGAATCCTTCTTGGGACAGGAGGGGTTCTGTTGTGTGGCTCGGGGACCACATGTTGGAATAAAAGTTGGTATTGGAGAACAAGTCTCTGGGGACAGGCGCCTGAATACTTAACCTAGGGTATCGATGAAGTCCTAGGGACATGCCAGGTTCAATTTTCTGACTCAGGGCCTTTAACTGGGATATCTGCCTGGAGGCAGGTGCTCATTTTTTGTCAGAATGTGCATTTGCATCCAGATCATTCTTTGAAATTGAGGTGGGCTATGGGCCTTTGTACTTTGCTCCTTATCTTCATGCTTTGGACAGCAGTGAAGGGCAGGGTTTCCTTCGGGAGGGTAGGCACAGTTGTCTGGTGTGGCTCCAGAGGCCCCATCGTGGAGTGCTTGCTTACCAGGCCTTTGGGGACAGGAATCTGCAAACATGAACTAGGGTTAGGGTGAGGGCTGAGGTGATCACAGGCCTAATCTGCAAGCCCTGAGGGCAGCTCATAGGGTACTGAAATTAAGGTGTCATGGAGGAGGTAGCGCAGGCTTTTCTATCGAGATTGTGTGTCCAGGACGTCCAGGATGTCGCAAAAGGTAGGGGTGGCTTCATGGGTCCATGGGAGATTCTACATCTCTGAGGACTCTGCCCAACTCCCAAGAGTTGTTGTCTCTGGGGGAAGGGAAGAGTGCTGTTTTCCATCTCAGGGAACCCCCAAAAGAGAAATTCCAGTGACAGGTTCTGCATCTGGGTGCCTGGAAAACACCGACGAGGGTGAGGATTTGGCCCAAGGGACCTGGCAGGTCTGCTCTGTGGGCTCCTGGTACAGACACCGAGGGGGTTTATTTGAAAGCAGGCTCACACTGAGGGTCACAATGCCTATTGGTGCCCAGTGCGGCTCCCAGGGGTGACCTCAGTCTCATGGGCCATGCAGATGTTTCCCACTCTGAGGGTTGGACACCCATCTCAACAGCCAGGTTTCCTGCCATTGGGATGTAGGAGTACTCTTGTGCTCCATGTTCCCACTATAAGGAGGGATTTAAACTACGATCTGCGGACAGATGCCTGAATATCCAGGTTGAGTGGAGATGATGGCTTCGGGCCAAACAGGTCCCTCCTGCAGGATATGGGGGCCACTGTCTGCATTGCTGTATGGAGGTCGTGGCTCAGGCTGTTTCAGACAGAGTTTTAGTGCCCGTGGCCGCCTATAATATTAGGATGCCATAGAGGGCCATGCAGGTGGATCCTCATGTGGGGTATCTGGGCTGACTCACCAGGCAATTCTTCTTTCTATGGGCCAGGGATAATGTTGTGTTGTGGTTCCAGAATTCCCTGTCAAGAGGGCTGGTGACCAGGCAGGTGAGAATGGAATTGTAAACCCAAGTTATTATATTCAGGGCCAGGTGGAGGGTATTTCCAGGCTGCAACTGCTGATTCGAGGTATCTAGCACCTGTGTAAGGGAGGATGTCAGATATTTGCTAACACTGGAATTTGTGTCTATGATTACCAACAAATGGAGGGGTGTCGTCAAGAGGTCATTGAGGATTTCCCACCCTGGGGCTTGTGAGATTCTCCAAACAGCAAATTGTCCTTCCACTGGACTGGGGGAGTCTGGTTTGTTTGCTCCAGGTTCCCCTATATGGAAAGTATGGGTAGCAGAGCTCTCCCTCAGGGATGCCTGGAAAGCATGCCTCCAGGACCATTGCAGCTGAGAAACATGGCAGGTTCGATCTGTTGGCTCTGGGGCGAAGTTCCAAGGGGCCTGAGTTGACATGGAGTTTCATGCTGTTGAAGAACAATGCTGGTTTGTATCGAGGGAGACGTTGGAATGTTAGGGTGGTCAGGGCCCATGCAGGATTCTCCTACACTGAATCTTGGACACAGCTACCAAGCGCAAGGTTACCTTCTGGGGACAGGAGGGCCTCTGTTGGGTGACTCAGAGAACACATGTTGGAAGATAAGTTGGTATTGGAGACCAGGGTTCTGGGGACAGGGGCCTGAAAACATAAGCTAGGGTATCAATGAAGTCCTAGGGGCATGTCAGGTTCAATCTTCTGACTCAGGGCCTTTGATCTGGATGTCTGAATGGAGGCAGGTGCTCATTGGGTATCAGAATGCACATTTGGGTCCAAAACATTATTTGAATTTGAAGTGGGTTCAGGGGCTTTGTCATTTGCTCCTAATCTTCAGGGTTTGGGCAACAGTGAAGAGCAGATTTTCGTTCGGGAGGGTAGGCACAGTCTTCCGGTGTAGCTCCAGAGTCCCCATACTGGAGGGCATGTGGGCCAGGGCATTGGTGACAGGAATCTGAAAACATGAACTAGTGTTAGGGTGAGGGATGCGGTGATCACAGGCCCAATCTGGAGGCTCTGAGGGCAGCTCAAACTGTAGTGAAATTAAGGTGTCTTGGAGGGGGTAGTGCAGGATTTTCTGTCAGGATTGTGTGCCCAGGACGGTCGCAAAAGTTAGGGGTGTCTTCATGGGCCTAGGTGAGATTCTTCATCTCTGGGGATTCTGCTCAGCTCCCAAGAGTTTGGTGCCTCTGAGTGAAGGGAAGACAGTTCTTTTCCATCTCAGGGGACCCACAAAAGAGGGATTCCAGAGTCAGGTTCTGGGTCTGGGTGACTGGAAACACCAACGAGGGTGAGTATTTGGCCGTAGCTACCTGGGAGGCTTGCTCTGCGGGCTCCTGGTCCAGTTACCAAGGGGGGTTGTTTGAAAGCAGGCTCATGCTGAGGGTCACAACGCCTGTTGGTGCCCAGGGCAGCTCCGAGGAGTGGTCGAGGTCTCATGGGCCATGCATCTGGTTCCCACTCTGAGGGTTGGACACCCATCTCAACAGCCAAGTTTCCTGCCATTGGGAAGGAGGAGTAGTCTTGTGCTTCAGGTTCCCCCATCAGCAGGGATTTGAGCTACAGTCTGGGGACAGATGCCTGAAAATCCAGGATGAGTCGAATGTTGGTCATGGGAAGTCCCACCTGAAGGATACGGCGACCACTGTCTGCGTGGATGAATGGAGGTCGTGGCTCAGGCTGTGTCAGACAGAGCCTTAGTGCCCATGGTGGCCTATGATAGGGTGCTATCGAGGGCCATGAAGGTGGATCACATATGGGGTTTCTTGGCAGACACACCAGGCAATTCTTTTTATGGGGCAGGAAGAATGCTGCCTTGTGGCTCCAGAATTCCCTATCAAGAGTGCTTGGGGACCAGGAGCGTGAGGATGGAATTGTAAACCCTAGCTACGGTTAAACTCAGTGCCAAGCGAAAGGCAGTTCCAGTGTTCAGTGGCTGATTCGAGCAATGCAGCACCTGAGTAAGGATGGATGTCAGATGTTTGCTCACTCAGGAGTTTGTGTCTATGACCACCAACAATTGGAGGGGTGGCTTCAAGGAGCCATGGAGTATTTCCCACGCTGGGGCCCATGAGATGCTCCAAACTGCAAGCTTTCCTTCTACTGGAAAAGTGGACTCTGGTTTGTTTGCTCCAGGGTCCCCCATATGGAAAGTTTGGGTAGCAGAGCTCTCCCGCATGGATGACTGGAAAGCACACCTCCATAGACCATTGCAGCTGAGGAACGTGGCAGGTTCGATCTGGTGACTCTGGGGCGAAGTTTCAAGGGACCTAATTTGACATGGAGCTTCATGCTGTTGGATCCCAATGCTGGTTTCTATACAGGGAGACTTGGAATGTTGGGGGCATCAGGGGCCTTGCAGGATACTCCTACCCTGAGTCCTGGAAACAGCTACCAAGAGCAAGGTATCCTTCTTGGGACAGGAGGGATTCTGTTTGTGTGGCTCAGGGACCACATGTTGGAATATAAGTTGGTATTAGAGAACTGGACTCTGGGGACAGGCACATGAAAACCTAAGCTAAAGTATTGATGAAGTCCTAGGGACATGTCAGGTTCAATCTTCTGAGTCAGGGTCTTTGACTTGGATGTCTGCTGGAGGTAGGTACTCATTGTGTATCAGAATGCGCATTTGGGTCCAGAGCTTTCTTTGAAATTGAGGTGGATTCAGGGGGTTTGTACTTTGCTCCTAATCTTCAGGGTTCTGGTAACAGTGAAGGGCAGAGTTTCCTTCGGGAGAGTAGGCACAGCCATGTGGTGTGGCTACCGAGGCCCCATCCTGGAGGGCATGTGGGCCAGGGCTTTGGGGACAGGAATCTGCAAACACGAAGTAGGTTAAGGTGAGGTCTGAGGTGGTCACAGGCCTGATCTGTCAGGGAAGGCTCTCATAGTGTACTGAATTTAGGTGTCATGGAGGCGGTAGCACAGGGTTTTCTCTCAGCATTGTGGGTCCAGGATGGTCACAAAAGGTAGGGGTGTCTTCATGGAACCATGGGAGATTCTTCATCTCTGGGGATTCTGCCCAGCTTCCAAGAGTTTGGTGTCTCTGGGGGAAGGGAGACTGTTGTTTTCCGTCTCAGGAGACCCCCAAAAGAGGGATTCCAGAGACAGTTTCTGGGTCTGGGTGCCTGGAAAACACTAATGATGGTGAGGATTTGGCCCTAGGGACCTGGCAGGCCCGCTCTTTGGGCTCCTGGTCCAGTAACCGAGAGTGTCTGTTTGAATGCAAGCTTACGGTGAGTGTCACAATGCCTGTTTGTGCCCAGAGCAGCTTCCAGGAGTTGCCGTGGCTTCACAGGCCATGCAGCTGGTTCACACTCTGAGGGTTGGACACCCATCTCAACAGCCAGGTTTCCTGACTTCAGGAAGTAGGAGTACTCTTGTGCTTCAGGTTCCCCCATAGTCAGGGATTTGAGCTACGGTCTGGGGATAGATGCCTGAATATCCAGGTTGAGTAGAGATGACGGCTTCGGGAAATGGCAGGTCCCACCTGCAGGATATGGGGCCTACTGTCTGCGTGGATGACTGGAAGTCGTGGCTCAGGCTGTGTCAGACAAAGCCTTAGTGCCCATGGCGGCCTAGGATTTTAGGGTGCTGTAGAGGGCCACGATACTCATTGTGTGTCAGAATGAGAATTTGGGCCCAGAGCATTTTTTTGCAATTGATTTGGGCTCAGGGGCTTTGTACTTTGCTTCTAATCTTCAGGTTTTTGGTAACAGTGAAAGGCAGAGTTTCCTTTTGGAGGGTAGGCACAATCGTCTGGTGTGACTAAAGAGGTCCCATCCTGGAAGGCTTGTAGGCCAGGGCTTTGGGGACAGGAATCTGCAAACACGCACTGGGGTTAGGCTGAGGGTCGAGGTGATCACAGGCCCGATCTACAGGCCCTGACAGTGTTCATAGTGTACTGAAATTAAGGTGTTATGGAGGCGGTAGCGCAGGGTTTTCTGTCGGGATTGTCATCCAGGACGGTCACAAAAGGTAGGGGTGTCTTCATGGGACCATGGGAGATTCTTCGTCTCTGGGGATTCTGCCCAGCTTCCAAGAGTTTGGTGTCTCTGGGGGAAGGTAGACTGTTGTTTTCCATCTCAGGGGACCCCCAAAAGAGGGATTCCAGAGACAGTTTCTGGGTATAGATGCCTGGAAAACACCAACGAGGGTGCAGATTTGGACCTAGGGATATGACAGGCCTGCTCTGTGGGCTTCTGCTGCAGTTACTGAGGGTGCTTGTTTGAAAGCAGGCTCTTGCTTAGGTTCACAATGCCTGTTTGTGCCCAGAGCGGCTCCCAGGAGTTGCCGTGGTCTCATGGGCCATGCAGCTGGTCCCCCATCTGAGGTTTGGACACCCGTCACAACAGCCAGGTTTCCTGCCATCAGGATGTAGGAGTTTTCTTGTGCTTCAGGTTCCCCGATAGTCAAGGATTTGAGCTATGGTCTGGGGAGAGATGCCTGAATATCCAGGTTGAGTAGAGATGATGGCTTTGGGAAACGGCAGGTTCTACCTGCAGGATATGGGGTCCACTCTCTGTGTGGCTGACTGGAGGTCGTGACTCAGGCTGTGTCAGACAGTGCTTTAGTGCCCATGGCGGCCTCTGATATTAGGGTGCTGTCGAGGGCCATGCAGGTGGATCCTCATGTGGGGTTTCTGGGCAGACCCACCAGGCACTTCTTCTTTCTATGGGACAGGCAGAATGCTGCCTTGTGGCTCCAGAATTCCCTGACAAGAGGGCTTGTGGACCAGTGGGAGAGGATGGAATTGTAAACACAAGCTATAGTTCAGTTCAGTGACAATCGGAAGGCAGCTCCAATGTGCAGAGGCTTATTTGAGATATCTAGCACCTGAGTAAGGGCATGTGTCAGATGTTTGCTGACACTGGAGTTTGGGTCTATTATGACCAACAAATGGAGGGGTAGCGTCAAGAAGCCATGGAGGATTTCCACACTGAGTCTTGTGAGATGCTCCAAACAGCAAGGTTTCCTTCTACTAGACAGGTGGAGTTTGGTTTGTTTGCTCCAATGTACCCCATGTGGAAAGTTTGGGTAGCAGAGCTCTCCCGCATGGATGCCTGGAGCACACATCCATTGCCCATTGCAGCTAAGGAACATGAGAAATTCATTCTGCTGGCTGTGGGGCAAAGGGCCCAGGCCTTAAGTTGACATGGAATCTCTTGCAAATATGTCACAATGCTGGTTTGTTACCAGGGACATCTTAGAATGTGCTGGTGGCTAAGGGCACATGCAGGATTCTCCTACCCTGAGGGTTTTGCACAGGTCGAAGAACACGGCTTCCTTCTGGGGACAGGAGATGTTCGGTTGTGTGGCTAAGGGAACACATGTTGTATCATAAATTGGTTTTCCAGAACAGAACCCTGAGGACAGATGCCTGAAAACCTAATCTAGTGTCCCAATGAGGTCCTAGGGGCATGTCAGGTTCAATCTTCTGACACAGGACCATTGACTTGGCTGTCTTCCTGGATGTAGGTGATCAGGGTGTTTCAGACTGTGCATTTGTTTCCAGAACAGCCACCAATATTGGGGTGGGTTCAGGGGCCTTTCAGGTTTCTCCTAATTTGAAAGGTTTGGGTAACTGTGATGGGCTCAGTTTCCTTGGGGATGGAAGGCCCAATCCTGTGGTGTGGCTTCAGAGACCCTGTCCTTGAGGGCATGTGAGCCATGGTTTTGGTAGAGAAGTCTGCAAACATAAATTCAGGTAAGGTTAGTGGCGAGGTGATCGCAGGCCCAATGCGTTGACCTGGAGGGCAGCTTATCAGGAACTTTAATTGGGGTGACTGGAAGGCAGTAGCACAGGCTTTTCTATCTGGGTTGTGTGTCCAGGATGGCCGTGGAATGCTGGTGTGGTCTCATGGGTCCATGGGAGATTTTTCCTCTCAAAGGATCCTGGCGGCTCCACATAGTTTGGTGGCTTTTTCAGGGCAAGGAAGAGTGCTGATTTCGATCTTAGGGGTGCCCCAAAACAGGGATTCCAGAAATGGGCTCTGGGTCTGTGCACCTGGAAAATCACACCACGGGATAGGACTTGGACCTAGGGGCGTATCAGGCCTACAATGCAGGATCGTGGTGGTGCAACTGAGAGGGGTTGTTTGAAAGCATGCTCAGGATGAGGGTCACAATGCCTGTTTGTGCCCAGGGAAACCCTATGGACTGTGCGTGGTCTCCTTGGCCATGCACCTGGTACCCACTATGAGGGTTGGATGCCAATTCCAACAGCCAGGTTTCCTGGCATGGGGAAGGAGGAGTCCTCTATTGTGCCTCAAGTTCCCCCATTTGCATGGATTCCATCAAAGTTCTGGGGACAGATGACTGAATAACAAGAATGGGTTGAGATGACAGATGAGGGCCACAGTCGGTCTCACATACTGGATATAAACCACGCTCTCTGGGTGGCTGACACTAGTTCGGTGCTCAGGCTCTGTCAGACAAAGCACTAGTGGCCAGGGCAGCCTATAAATCGGGGTTTCCTCGAGGGCCTTGCAGATTGATCCTCATGTGGGGTTTCTGGGAAGTTTCATCAGGGGTTTCATCAGGAAGTTCTTCTTTCTATGGGGAAAGCAGAATGCTTTTTTGTTTCTCCAGAATTACCAATCAAGAGGGCTTGCGGACCAGTAGGTTGAGGATGGAATTGTATACAGAAGCTATTGTTAAATTCAGTGCCAAGCAGAAGGCAATTCCAATGTGCAGCAGAGCATTCGAGATATCCAGCATGTGAGTAAGGGCAGATGTCAGATATTTGCTCACACTGGAGATTTTGTCTATGGTGACTGACAAATGGAGGGATGGAGTCAAAAGGCCATGGAGGATCTCCCACGCTGAGGCTTTTGAGATGCTCCAAACAGCAAGGTTTCCTTCTACTAGACAGGTGGAGACTGCTTTGTTTGCTCCAGGTTCCCGCAGGTGGAAAGTTTGGGTAGCAGATCTTTCTCTCATGGATGCCTGAAAGCACACCTCCCTTGACTGTTGCACCTGAGTAACATTTTGGGTTCATTCTGTTAGCTCTGGGGCGAAGTACCAAGGCCTTGAGTTGAAATGGAATCTCTTGCAGTTGGGACATGGAATCTCTTGTAGCAACAAACAATGATGGTTTGTTACAAAGGACATCTTAGAATGTGCTGGTGGCTAATGGGCCATGCAGGATTCTTCTACCCTGAGGGTTTGACACAGGTTCAAGAGCACGGTTTCCTTCTGGGGACAGGAGATGTTCTGTTGTGTGGCTCAGGGACAACATGTTGTATCATAAGTTAGCATTCCAGAAGAGAACTCGGAGGACAGATGCCTGAAAACCTAATCTAGTGTTCCAATGAGGTCCTAGGGGCATGGCAGGTTCAATCTTCTGACTCAAGGCCATTGACCTGGTTGTCTGCCTGGATGAAGGTGATCACAGTGTTTCAGACACTGCATTTGCGTCCAGAGCGGCCTCCAATATCGGGGAGGGCTCAGGGTCTTGCAGGTTTCTCCTCATCTGGAGGGTTTGGGCAACTCTGACGAGCACAGTTTCCTAGAGATGGCAGGCACAGTCCTGTGGTGTGGCTCCAGAGAACCCAATGCACAGACCTGGAGGGCAACTCGTCAGTAACTGTAATTACGGCGACTCAAAGGCAGTTGCACAGACTTTCCTATCTGCATTGTGTGTCCAGGATGGCCTTGGAATGCAGGTGTGGTCTCATGGGTCAATGGGAGATTTTTCATGTCTAAGGAACCTGGCGGCTCCCAGTAGTTTGGTGGCTTTTTTGGATAAGGGAAGAGTGCTGTTTTCCATCTTCGGGGTGCCCCAAAACAGGGATTCCAGAGATAGTCTTTGGGTCTGGGTGCTAGGAAAATCCCACCAAGGGTTAGGATTTGGGCCTAGGAGAGAACTAGGCCTGTAATGTGTGATCCTGTTTATGCAACTGAAAGGGCTTGTTTAAAAGCATGCTTGGGCTGAGGGTCACAATACCTGTTTGTGCCCAGTGCAGCCCTCAGGAGTGGGGGTGGTATCATTGGCCATGCACATGAGACCTCATGAGGATTGGACCCCCATTGCAACCGCCAGGTTTCCTACCATGGGGAAGGAGGAATTCTCTATTGAGCTTCAGGTTTTTCCATTGGCAGAGATTCCAGCAAGCATCTGGGGACAGAAGCCTGAATACCATGGACGGGTAGAGATGACAGACTTGGGCCATGGCTGGTCTCACATGCAGGATATGGGCCTCAATCTCTGGGTGGCTGACACTTGTTCGGGGCTCAGGCTCTGTCAGACTCAGCACTAGTGTCCAGGGCACCCTATAAATCGGGGTTCCCTGGAGGGCTGAGGAAATTGATCCTCATGTGGGGTTTCTGAGCAGACTCACCAGGCACTTCTTTTTTTTTTTTTTTTTATGGGTAAGGCGAGTGCTGCATTGTGGCCCCAGAATTCCCTATCAAGAGGGCTTGTGGATCTGTAGGGTGAGGAAGGAAATGTAAACACAAGCTATGGTTCAATTCACTGCCCAGCAGAAGTCAGTTCCAATGTTTAGCGGCTTATTTGAGATATCCAGCACCTGAGTAAGGGCGGATGTTTGCTCACACTGAAGTTTTTGTCTATGGTGACCGACAAACAGAGGGGTGGCGCCAAGAGGACATGGAGGATTTTCCACACTGAGGCTTTCAAATGCTCCAAACAGCAAGGTTTCCTTCTACTGGACAGGTGGAGTCTGGTTTGTTTGCTTCAGGGTCCCCCATGTGGAAAGTTTGGGTAGCAGAGCTCTTTTGCATGGAAGCATGGAAAGCACACCTCCCTTGACCATTGCAACTGAGGAACATGGAAGGTTAGCTCTGATGGCTCTGGGGTGAAGGACCCAGGCCTTGAGTTGACATGGAATCTCTTGAAGATGGGTTACTATGCTTGTTTGTTACCAGGCACATCTTAGAATGTGCTGGTGGCTAAGGAGCCATGCAGGATTCTCCTATCCTGAGGGTCTGGCACAGGTCAAAGCGCACGGTTTGCTTCTAGGGACAGGAGATGTTCAGTTGTATGGCTCAGGGACAACATGTTGTATCATAACTTGGTATCCCAGAACATGCCTATGATGACAGATGCCTGAAAACCTAATTGAGGGTTCCAATGAGGTCCTAGGGTCATGTCACATTCAATCTTCTGACTCAGGACCATTGACTTTGACTCCACCCCCAAACTACTAGAACTCATACAGCAATTCAGCAACGTGGCAGGATACAAAGTCAATGTGCAGAAATCAGTGGCTTTCTTATACACTAACAATGAAAATACAGAAAAGGAAATTAGAGATTCGATTCCATTTACTATAGCACCAAGAACCATAAGATACCTTGGAATAAACCTAACTAAAGAGGTAAAGGATCTGTACTTGAGGAACTATAGAACACTCATGAAAGAAATTGAAGAAGACACAAAAAGATGGAAGACCATTCCATGCTCTTGGATCAGAAGAATAAACATTGTTAAAATGTCTATACTGCCTAGAGCAATCTATACTTTTAATGCCATTCCGATCAAAATTCCACCGGCATTCTTCAAAGAGCTAGAGCAAATAATCCTAAAATTTGTATGGAATAAGAAGAGACCCCGAATCGCTAAGGAAATGTTGAAAAACAAAAATAAAGCTGGCGGCATCACCTTACCTGATTTCAAGCTTTATTACAAAGCTGTGATCAACAAGACAGCATGGTACTGGCATAAAAATTGACACATAGACCAGTGGAACAGAGTAGAGAGCCCAGATATGGACCCTCAACTCTATGGTCAATTAATCTTCGACAAAACAGGAAAAAATATACAGTGGAAAAAAGACAGTCTCTTCAATAAATGGTGCTGGGAAAACTGGACAGCTATATGTAGAAGAATGAAACTCGACCATTCTCTTACACCGTACACAAAGATCAACTCAAAATGGATAAAAGACCTCAATGTGAGACAGGAATCCATCAGAATCTTAGAGGAGAGCATAGGCAGTAATCTCTTTGATATCAGCCACAGCAACTTCTTTCAAGATATGTCTCCAAAGGCAAAGGAAACAAAAGCGAAAATAAACTTCTGGGACTTCATCAAAATCAAAACCTTCTGCACAGCAAAGGAAACAGTCAAAAAAACAAAGAGGCAACCCACGGAATGGGAGAATATATTTTCAAATGACAGTACAGACAAAAGGTTGATATCCAGGATCTATAATGAACTCCTCAAACTCAAACCACACGAAACAGACAAACACATCAAAAAATGGGCAGAAGATATGAACAGACAATTCTCCAATCAAGACATACAAATGGCTATCAGACACATGAAAACATGCTCATCATCATTAGCCCTCAGGGAGATTCAAATTAAAACCACATTGAGATATCACCTTACACCAGTTAGAATGGCCAAAATTAACAAGACATGAAACAACATGTGTTGGAGAGGATGTGGAGAAAGGGGAACTCTCTTACACTGTTGTTGGGAATGCAAGTTGGTGCAGCCTCTTTGGAGAACAGTGTGGAGATTCTTCAAGAAATTAAAAATAGAGCTTCCCTATGACCCTGCAATTGCACTCCTGGGTATTTACCCCAAAGACACAGATGTCGTGAAAAGAAAGGCCATCTGTACCCCAATGTTTATAGCAGCAATGGCCACAGTCGCCAAACTATGGAAAGAACCAAGATGCCCTTCAACGGATGAATGGATAAGGAAGATGTGGTCCATATACACTATGGAGTATTATGCCTCCATCAGAAAGGATGAATACCCAACTTTTGTAGCAACATGGATGGGACTGGAAGAGATTATGCTGAGTGAAATAAGTCAAGCATAGAAAGTCAATTATCATATGGTTTCACTTATTTGTGGAGCATAACAAATAGCATGGAGGACAAGGGGCATTAGAGAGGAGTAGGGAATTTGGGTGAATTGGAAGGGGAGGTGAACCATGAGAGACTATGGACTCTGAAAAACAGTCTGAGGGGTTTGAAGTGGTGGGGGGGTGGGAGGTTGGGGTACCAGGTGGTGGGTATTATAGAGGGCACGGCTTGCATGGAGCACTGGGTGTGGTGAAAAAATAATGAATACTGTTTTTCTGAAAATAAATAAATTGAAGGAAAAAAATACTGTTAATCAATATAAAGAGTCATATTGATATGAATACACTAATCGTTGGAGATCTTAACATGCCTCTCTCAGAAATAGACAGATCATCGAAGCAGAAAATCAGTAAAGAAACAAGAACATTGAATGACACATTGGACCAGGTGGACCTCATAGATATATACAGAACATTCCACCCTAAAAGAGCAGAATACTCATTCTTCTCAAGTGCACATGGAACTTTCTCCAGAAGAGACCACATACTGGGTCACAAATAAGGACTCAACCGATACCAAAAGACTGAGATTATTCCCTGCATATTCTCAGATCACAATGTTTTGAAACTGGAACTCAATCACAAGGAAAAGTTCAGAAGGAACTGAAACACCTCGAAGCGAAAGACCACCCTGCTTAAGAATGCTTGGATCAATCAGGAGATCAAAGAAGAACTGAAGCAATTCATGGAAACCAATGAGAATGAAGACACTTCAGTTGATAACCTATGGGATACAGCAAAGGCATTCCTAAAGGAGAAATACATAGCCATCTAAGCCTCCCTCAAAAAAAATTGAAAAATCCAGAACACACCAGCTGTCTCTATGCCTTAAAGAACTGGAGAATCAACAATAAATCAAACCAACTAAAACATAAGAAGGGAAATATTCAAGATTAGAACTGAGATCAATGAGGTAGAAACCAGAGATACAGTAGAATGTATCAATAAAACTAGAAGCTGGTTTTTCTAAAGAATTAATAAGATAGATAAACCATTGGCGACACTAATCCAAAAGAAAAGAGAGAAAGCTCAAATACATAAACTTATGAGTGAAAAGAGAGAGATCACAACGAACACCAAGGAAGTAGAAACAATCATCAGAAGTTATTATTAACAGTTATATGCCAATAAGCTAAGCAAACTAGATATTTACTAGATGTTCAGACAGTTCTGGTAGATATGTAGCTCAAATTAGGGGATTGGTTGAAACAGGGTTTCCTACTCCTCCACCATCTTCCCCACCTTCCCAGGGACACTACTTAATGCTCAGTTCATTATCACATTCAGAAAGTGATGGGAGTTTAAGATTCATTTTATCCTGAAAATAATGAAACTCTGGGAATCTAGTTAAGAGAAAATAATAGGAAATAAGCATTATGTTTGACCAACTGGAAATTATCCAATTTCATAATTTTGTTTTCAAGGTCTTTTCTATGATGAATCAGAAGTGTTCCCATAAGAAGCCAAAGTTTCTACTATGACAACTAGATTCTTTACTGCATTGCCTAGAGGCAAAAATATACATAAATATCATTGCTTTGAAAAATAAATCTGGCTTTATATAACACCTTTTTTAGGTTAAAAACAAGATATATTTTTGGGAAAATATACAGAGTCCTACTATTATAATAAAAAAGTACTATTTGCACTATAAGCAAGAAGTACAAAGTTAAACAAGTATATTTGATCCAATTCTATTTACAGCGTGAGAAAACATTCATCATTGTATTTTAACTGATGTTTTATAAAAATCAGTAACTTTGTTGCACAGGCAGAAATTCTCAAGAATTTTTTTTTCTTTCCTCTCAAGGAAGAAATCCAATTCTTTTGCGTAAGAAGTTGCCCATGAAAAGGACTGCTCGAAATTACTATTCTACCTCTGAAGTAGCCCAAGGAGAAAATAAGTAAAGCATTCATGTTTCAGTTCGGAACCAAATTGGAAAGGGTTCTACTGTTTATAATTTCAATCACTAAATTAACAATAAATGTATAATCTGGTAACATTCCATCATTCAAATAGCATGCCCTTGAAACTCATGATGTTTCCCTGACATTGGGTATGCAAAAAAGTCTGGAACCATAACTGTTGATATTATACCAGATGTATATAAGATTTTCAACAGGTGAAGTCAATGAGAAAGTCAGGATGCTTGTAGAGCAGATTAGTTTGGGATGGAAGGAAAGTGCTTAGAGTCAAAAATGGTGTCTTTTTAGTCGTGGTTTAACGTCAGATTAAACTTGAATATAAAACGTGCTTTTAGGGGCACCTGCATGGCTCAGTTGGTTAAACACTTGTCTTTGGCTCAAGTCATGATCCTTGAGTCCTGGACTGAAGCCCAGTTTCTTGTCAGCCTCCCTACTTGGAGGAGAGTCTGCTATCTCCCTCTCCCCTGCACCTGCCCCTACTCATTCTCTATTTCAAAAAAAAATAAATAAATAAAACCTGAAATCTTTAAGTTGTGTTTCTAGTGAAGATTTGCTAATGTAAAACAAATTTTGATCAGTGCAATATTTGATAAGTCTAGCATAACCTGAAAATCATAAGTGCTTTAAATAGAGGTTTTAGAGATATTGACACATTACTTCTAAATTTAAGGTATTGCAAATACTTTGAGGGTACCACTTTAAGCATTGCCTTAATCAAAATCCTGGACTGCTTCTCATGTGAGAAGATGTTCTATAAAATCAGAAATCAAAGAGAAGTACTTAAGTATTAGAAGTGCACATGGGATCCATATTTGAGGCTAAAAGTTCAATCTGATAAATTATCAAGCACCTATAGAAATGGATTCCTAGTCTAACAAGTGACAATGTATTGTTTAATAAATTTCCATGTTTTCATCAGGTTCTGCCATTCAATAGCTGTGACTTTGGGCAAGTTACATAATGTTTTGAACCTCTTTTCCTATGGAAACTAAGAACAATCAGTATCTCATAACCCATTGTGGATGAAAGGACATGGTAAAGACTAATTCTATAACAAATTACCTTACTTTTACTATGTGTTGAGTGTTTCCAAACCACCTAATGTCTGTGTACCTCTAATAATAGTTTTATCTGATATTCCATTTTCCCTCACAGATAAAAGTTCCAATGAAGATATTTCCCCAAGCCCACAATACTTCTTCCTTCAATTGCCAAAGAACACTCCATAGGTCTGGAACGTATCTTTGTCTTCTTGAGGACTTTCCCCCTGATTTTATCAAAATATTTTGGAAAGAATAGAATGGCAAACCAATTCTGAAATCCCATCTGGGAGACACCATGAAAACAAATGACACATACATGAAATTCAGCTGGCTGACTGTGATTGGAGTGTAAATGGATAAAGAACACAAATGTATCATCAAACATGAGTGTAATAAGGGAACGATTGATCAAGAGATAATTTTTCCTTCAATGAAAAAAAGGTATGTGCTTATAGAAAAAGATAAAACCTCCTAGAAACTATTTTTCCACCAAAGGGAATACCGTAACTTTCTATAAAGTATTAATGGAAAACAAAGGTCTAGAAGTCTTTCTTTCATGTTGATGCTTTTAACAGTAGCATAAATATCCTGCTATATGTCCCCATGGAGTAAAAATAGTCGAGGCTTTGGAGCATACAGAGAAAATGAAAAAGACAAAATCTCTTGCCCTTTCTCCCCTTAGTTTTGTCATCCAAAATATTAAGGTCACAGTGATTTATTTTAGGGTCATCAGGTGCATCAAATGAAACAATACACATTAAAGCAGCTAGCAACCTCACACAGAATAAACTCACAAAAGAGAACCAGTTTTGATTATCTTTCTTGATCAGGAAATAAGAACAATCAGACATCTTTCAGAAATGGTTCAGTCAGCATTCAAATTCCCTCTCATTTCAATCTTGCTCTATTCTAAGTATAAATCATAAACAGTAAGATCAAGGCAACAAAATGCTGTTCATTTCTTGGAGCCATATTGCAGCTCTACAGAAAATAGTAATTTGGCTGTTGAGGTTTTAATATAGCATTGGGTTTCTCAAATTTAGATTTTATATATGACTGTAAGGTGAAATTTCAACTGAAGATTGGGTGAGTCTAACGTGTCTATTTTTCCATTGTGCACAAGGAATGTATTCCATAAATGTTGCTCAGCAAACATTATTACACTTCCAGTATGTGCCAGGTATGGGAGAGATGCAGGATATACTACTGTCCCAAGGAGGATCACTATAGTAAGGCCAATATACTTTTCCTAACCACTCAAGTTTATCTGTGATTCTGGCATGGTATCCCAAATTAACCTCATTGGTGCAGTTTCTGGTCATATTTAGAAAGCGTGTGCAGATGGCTGAATGTTCCCTGGCCAGAAAGTGGATCAGTAACTCACCAGATTCAGAAATCAACTCCTGAGCATTCACATGACGGATTTAGACTCCAGCGAGCCCATGGGGAGGAATTTTTGTTTGTACTTTTCTCTGTTCTTAAAGAGAAATTTTTCAGAGGTGGGTGTAAAGCACATAAAAAGACCTGTGAAGTACATTCTATATAGAAGTCTTAAATTTTAAAGTCAGTCTGCATCTTCTTGGGTCTGTTAAAATGAAAGCCATAGAGATGCCTGGGTGTCTCCATTAGTTAAGCGTCTACCTTAGGCTCAGGTCATGATCTGGGTGTTCTGGTATCAAGTCCCACTTAAGAATCCCTGATCTTCTCCCTCTGCCTGCTGTTCCCCTTGCTTGTGTTCTCTCTCTCTCTCTCTCTCTCTCTGACAAAATAAATAAATAAATAAAATATTAAAGAAAAAAAACCCTACAGACCAAAAATGGCAACCTTCAACTTCAGGTCCAGATAACTAAATGAAAACTTACTACTTAACTCAAGTACAATTTCAACCCCCAGAAGAGACCCTCAAGCAGGAAACATCGGAGTTTCCTCTTCAGCCCCACGAAGATTCCTGATTGATCCTTCCCATTCCTCTTAGGAGGGAAATAATACCTAATACAATGGATTTTTTAAAAATATTTTATTCATTTATTTAACGGCAGAGACCACAAGGAGGCAGAGAGGCAGATGGCAGGGTGAGGAAGGCTCCCTGCTGAGCATTGAGCCCACTGTGGGGCTCCATCCCAGAACCCTGAGATCATGACCTGTACCAATGGCAGAGGCTTAACCCACTGAGCCAGCCAGACATCCCACAATGGACTTTTTGTTAATGATTTCCCTTTTTTCTCCTTTTCCTTTGCTGTAATCTTTTGGCGCTCACCTATACTTGCAAGGTGGGATGATGCCTCACTCATGAATTGATTGATTAATAAAGACTTTGTGTCTTTAACATTTACTTGGTTGAATTTTTGTTATTTAATCAATTTGGTGGCAGCAATGGGCTCAGAAGCGGACTTCCATGTACATTCATACACAAGGAGAAACAGGTGTGGGAGCCCTGAGTCCTTGGGGTTCCCTGTCTTCCCTTCTATTTTCAAGTCCTATGAGTGAGTTCCTCCTGGTTCTGAGCTCCCCTATCTTTCTATTCAGGCTCCTGAACTAAGTGGCTTTCAGGTCAACATGGGATGGCCAAGGGTTATGCTCAGAGCTCAGCTGAGCTGGCGTGTTTGTCTAGAGCTCTATTGAGATTGCATATTTTCCCCAGGTGCAATTGAACTGGCAGAAACGTCTGTCTTGAGCCAAGCCCCAAAAGCTTTCAGACTCCAGTTCCCTGGGTACAATCCAAGCATGGTTCCAGGGAGAATTGTTGATGATCACAGAGCCTTCCTTGTCCAGAACTCAGTAGTATCTTTATTTCCCATACACCAAGGTGTATATTATTGTTTGTCTTGTTATGTTTGAAGATAAGGACTACTCCTAACAGGGATCTCAGAGACAGAATAACCTGCAAAAATCAGAAGGCATCGGTCAAGCATTCAAAAGCTATTAGAGCCCTTGCCACCCCAAGAACACCCCCTTGGTAATATAAGTTGGTCATGGAGCGGGTAGGCAGGACAATAGGTCAGCCATTATCCTCAAGAAAACTCGTGGACTGAGAGCTAACACTGTAACACACACACACAATCCCCAATTCCAGGACACATTCCTTCAAGGTGTTAGCTCTGCTCAGAAAAGTCTTAGCTCCTAGGGTTCCTTAAATTATGATGAGTCAAGCTCACCATCTTCTAGTACACCTGCTTATTGTACAACTAACAACTATTGCCACAAATATTACAGATATCTAACAACAATGGCAAGATGCTTCTAAGCTTGTTTTGTGTCCTAAGGAACTGGCTTGGTAACTGTCAGGTTGGAGATCCAAAAATAAGGCCTGACAGAAGTGTGAACTACAACTTATTTGTTGATATATAGATGGGTAGAAAGGGATGTTAATTCCATTAGTGGCTAGTTTTCATTCTGCTGCCAGCCCTCAGGACAATTAGAACCTAGAAATACAATGTCCAAAATGGGGAAATTTCCGATTGGATAAAAGCACTTAAGAAATGCATTTAGAAGCAAGCATTTTCCAATTAAGCAGTCTAAGACCCCTCTGTTAATAGGCAAGAGAAGTCTATAAAATGTTTCAAAATTCCAAAGTTATTCAAACATTCATTGCAAAAGTTTGATTAAAAAAATAAGGTTGGAGAAGTACCTAAAACAGAAAAACCTATTGAAGACTGACATAACTATTCATGGTCCCATTTTTGCTCCTTTGAGCACTCATTCTAGTCCGAATTGTTTTTCCACTCTGCAGACTTCACAGCCAGTCTGAGGTGTAAGATTATACACGTCTAGATCTCTATGAGACCAGAAGACATCAATTGAGAGGTAAAACAGAGTGGGGATGCTCAGACTGATATCAGAGCATAAACAGAAGGGGAAGGGAGCCACCAGAAGAACCCCATTGGAAAATAATACCCCAATACAAAAGTGCCCTGTGGTAGGGGACCAGCATTAACTTGGAGTCTAGCTAAAAGAACTCAAAAAGAACAGAAAAATCTTAAGGGGCAACTGATGGAATCAGGTAGTCAGGAACATGGCCTAATCCCACTGATACAGGATGGCTACTATCAATGATGATCCATGCCAGAGAGAGTGTGGCAGAGCCTCCAGTCCATGGTCCCTGAGCCCCCATCTTTCTTCTGCTTGCACCACCACTTGGCTGGGTGGATTCCTGCCCGCACATGAGAGTCTGGTATGGGCTCCTGCTTGTGCTCTCTAGGTCCACATACTTCCACACTATTCATGCCCTGCATGGACTATGGATTCTGGCACTATTGCCCATGTGTGAGAGAGTCTGGTGTGGGCACCAGCTGGTGCTCTCTATGACTGTGATTTTCTGTCACTGGCCAAAGGGTCTGAATGATTCCAGGCCATGCCTGAGAATGCATGATTTCTGGTCAGGATCCCTCAATGGCAGCTTTCCACAAACTATGTGACCTTGGGGTCTGAACGCACCCTGCCTTGGGCCTGGACCATAGTACTGACAAAGGCAGCCTCCAGAAGGGGACTCCCTGGACCAATATCACTCACACTTTTAGTGACAAGGCGGGTGAAGAGACAAGCAGGCACCTCTGGTGAACACTGAAACAGTGCCTGGGGAAGCTCACTGATTTTGGGAGGTTGTGCTGTTCAGCGAAGTTTGCAGTGGGGGTGGTCTACATGATCTGGACCACAGAGGGGAGCAGTCTGAGGCTTCTCTCTAAGGAAAAGGATTGGGTGCAGTTTGCTTCCACTAAACCACCAAAGGAATAAAAGAATAAAACCTCCAGAGAACAAAACCCTGAAAAACTGATTTCCACAGAACCCAGCCCCTTGAGAGGCATCAGGGAGATTCAGCTCAAGCAAGACTGACTGGAAAACCATGCCGCAGGCTTCTAATCCATAAGGCAAGCCAAAAGAATGAGAAAATAATCATCACAGGGTCTCCAAAAACTATAAAACTCCAACATCAGGGGAAAAAAACAATATATTAGCTAAATGTATTTCCCTAAAGCCTGTAAATTTCATATATATATAACTTTTTTTTTTAATTCATTCTCAGGATTCTCGTTTTTTAAAGAAATTTGAACATACTTACCATTACAATTAGAGGCTTAATACAACATAATTCATGATAACCCTCCAGAAGAAAGACATCGCCCTCTGGGGTTACCCAGAATCCCCAAATGAGGATCAATCTGCATGCCTCTTGACTGTACCCCAATTCTACAGGATGCCCTGAGCACGAATGTCCTTTCTGACATAGCCTGAGCCTGGACCTCCTGACCCACACACATCCTGCTTGCTGCACACTGAGCACATCGGTCCAACCATGGCCTTAGGTCATCCCTCCCCAACCTCGGTTTTCAGGTGTCAGAACCTAGACCTTATCTACAATCACTGCCCAGGGTTGAACATGATGCAGAAATCAGAACTCCTTCCCCATGACAAGAAATCTTGTGCTTGGCATGTGGTCCAAAGTTCAGTGTAGTTGAAACCAGTGTGGCCCATGAGGCCCTGCCCATGCTTCAGGGCCGCTTTGGTCACAAACACGATTTGTGACCCCCAGGATGAGCCCAGTCCTCAAGTAAGGGCTCTCAGCGGCTGGACCAAGAGACGGATATTGGGCTTGTCATGCCCTAGGCCCCAATTTTTAACCATAGTTCGGGTTATCCATTTACCCCTCCCCAGGGCCCTACTTTGGAATCCCTCTTTTTGTGGGACACCTGAGGTAAGAAAACTGAAAGAACTCTTCCCATCCCACAGACTGACCCCAATCAATTGGGATCAGGCCAAGACCCCAGAGAGGAAGTCTCATCCATGACCCATGAGGCCTCCCTGACATTTCACAGCCATCGTTGACACAAAATCCAGAGACAAAAGCCTGAATAAGCATCTCATACTCACTCTTTCTTCATATTCTGAAGAGTGCTCCTCATGGTCCGTAGATCGGGCCTTCCATACCTACGTCCCCAAACCTAAGCCGAGTTTGTGTTTTCAGACTTCTGTCCCCACAGTCCTGGCCCACAAACCCTCCAGGCTGGGGACCCTGTACCCACACATCAGGTCTGTGCCTTCCCACTCCATGGGAATTCTGCCCATTCCGTTGTCCACAATCGTACAAATTAGGAGAAACCTCCAAATTCCCGAGGCCATCCCAACCGTATAGGCCGCCTGGGACAGACAGGGGCCGTCTGACACCAGCTGAACATCTACCTCCACTCATACCGTAGAAGGATGTCCCAAGAGGAGAAGTTTGAACCATACAGGCACCCAGGCCCTAATCGGATCCATTGCTTTCATTTCCAGGTATCTCTCCTCAGAGGCCTGGTTTCCAATATCAGCATATGGGGGTTTCCTGAGGCACCAATCAGAACAAATATCGTCTCCACATGGGAAACTTGTCCTTTGAGGGTGTCTCAAAACCTCCGGATAGCAGAATCCTTCAGGGCCCGTGTGCCACCGCCCCATTCCAAGGTCTCCATGGACACACACTCACATTAGGACCCATCCGCAGGAGAGTCCATTTCAATTCAGCACCCTTGGTTGCTCCACTAGAGTTAGCATATCAAACGTATCTATTTGCTAGGAGACAATTGGAATATGAGGTGGGCTGCCCAGGCATCCACCCTTAGATCCCTGCTCTGGTGTCGTTCCATATGGGATGTCCTGGAGTGATGCAACAGGTCTCAAATGTCGATCAGAAGGAATCCTTGTGGTTTGAAGCATCTCACAACTCCCATCATGGGTAAACCTCCATGGCCTCGAGATGCCACCCCCTTCATGAAGGGGCCATAATGGACAGAATCTCCAATCTGAGCATCGGTCTGAACCTCGCCCTGACTTCAGATACACGAAATCCTATTCAGATCTGCAGAGGGTGTCTGCCGTGCCACTGGCCCAAAACCTATGCCTAACATGTGTTCTCAGACTTTCATCCTCACACTCCTCACCCACAAAGCATCCTGTTTGGAAATTCCAGAGCCACAATGCAGCACTCTGCCTGCCCTCCAGAAGAAAAACATTGCCCTTGGGGATAGCCAGATACTCCAAATGAGGATTAACCTGCACGGCACTCGACTGTACCCTAATTATACAGTCTATCCTGGGCAGTAATGCCCTTTCTGACACAGCCTGAACCTGAAGATTCTGAACAACACACGGACAGTTGGCTCCACACTGTGCACATCAAACCCGTCATGGCCTTAAGTTGTCATCTCTTCCCAACCTCGTTTATCTGACTTCACAACCTAGATCTTAACTCCAATACTGCCCAGGGGTGAATGGGATGCAGAAATCAGAACTACTACTTCCCCATGGCAAGAATACATGTGGTTGTCATGTTGTCCAACGTTCAGTGTTCGAGAAACCAGCATGAACCATGAGTCCCCACCCAAGCTCGAGCGCCACGAGGGCGTAAGGTCACATTGTGAACCTCAGCGTGAGTTCTGTCCTCAAGGATGGCCTCTCAGTGGCTGGACCATTAGAAGGCATATTGGGCTTGCCATGCACCTAGGCTCCAATTTTTAACCAGATTTCTGGTTGTTCAGTCACCCCTCCCCAGGGCTCTGCTCTGGAATCCCATTTTGGTGGGACACCTGAGGTAACAAAACTGAAAGGCCTTCTGCATCCCACAGATTGACCCAAAACAATTGGAATGGGTCCAAATCCACAGAGAGGCAGACGTCCATGGCCCATGAGGCCTCCCTGACATTCCACGGCCATCGCTGACACAAAATCCAGAGACAAAAGGCTGAGCAAAGGTCTCACACTTGCCCTTTCTTCAAATCCTGAATAGTTCTCCTCACGTTCCCTAGATCAATCCTGTCATACCTACGTCCCCACCCTAAGCTGAGTTTGTGTTCTCAGACATCTGTCCCCACAGTCCTGGCCCACACACCCTCCAGGCTTGGGCCCCTGGAGCCACACATCAGGTCTATGCCTGAGTACTCCATGGGAGTTCTGCCCCTTCCATTGCCCATAATCGTACAAATTAGGAGAAACCTCCAAAGACCCCGAGGCAATCCCAATAGTGTAGACTTCCCAGACAAACAGGGTGGTCTGACACCAGCTGAGCAACTACCATAACTCATACCATAGATAGATGTCGCCTGAGAAGAAGATTGAACCAGCCAGGCCCCTAGGCCCTAATCGGATCCATTGCTGTGGTTTCCAGGTATCTCTCCTCAGAGGCCTGGTTTCCAACACCAGCATATGGGGTTTTCTTGAGGCACCAATTAGAACAATCTTGCCTCCACATAGGAAACTTGCTCCTTGGAGCTGTCTCAAAATCTCTGGTTAGGATAATCCTTCAGGGCCCTCGTGCCACCGCCCCATTCCAAGGTCTCCATGGACACAAAACCACATTAGGACCCATCCACAGGAGATTCCGTTTCAACTCAACCCCCTTGCTTGCTCCCTCAGAGTCAGCAGATCGAACCTGTCTTGTCACTAGGAGACAATTTGAATGCGAGGCGGGCTGCCCAGGCAGCCATCCTTAGAACACTGCTCTGGCGTCATTCTGTATGGGACGTCCTGGAGCCATCCAGCAGGTCTCAAATGTCCTGCAGAATGAATCCTTGCATTTTGGAGCATCTCACAACTTCCAACATGGGAAAACCTCGATGGCTTTGTGATGCCACCGCCCCCCGAAATGAAGAAGAAATCATAGACAGGACCTCCAACCTGAGCCAACGTCCGATCCTCACCCTGACTTCAGATGCACGAGATCTAGATTCTGCTCTAAGCAGTGTGCCTGCCTTGCCCTCACCATGAAACCTATGTCTCGTTTGTGTTCTCAGACTTCCGTCCTAACACTCCTGGCCCCCAAGCCCTCATGTTTGGCAATTCTGGACCCACAATTCAGCTCTCTGCCTGGCCTCCAGAAGAAAAATGTTGCCCTATGGGGCTTCCCAGACACTCCAAATGAGGATAGACCTACACAGCACTCTACTGTACCCAAATTATATAGTCTAACGTGGACACTAATACACTGTCTGACACAGCCTGAGCCCAGACCTCCTGACCAACACCGAGACAGCTGACCACACACTGAGCACATCGGACCCGCCATGGCCTTTTTTCATCATCTCTTCCCAACCTAGCTTTTCAGGCTTCAGAACATAGACCTTAACTCCAAACCCTTCCAAGAGGTGAACGTGACACAGATATCAGAACTCCTCCTTCCGCATGGCAAGAACATTATGGTTGGCATGTTGTCCAACATTCAGTGTAGGAGAAACCAGCATTCACCATGAGGCGAGGTCCATGCTTGAGAGCTGCGAGGGCATAAACACACATTATGACCATCAGCGTGAGTCCTGTCTTCTAGTAAGTCCTCTCAGGGGCTGGACCAATAGATGTCATAATGGGCTTGCCATGACCCTAAGCCCCAATTTTTAACCAGATTTCTTGTTGTCCAGTCGCCCCTCCCCAGGACTCTGCTCTGGAATCCCTCTTTTGGTAGGACACCTGATGTAAAAAAATAAAAAAAATAAAAATTAACGGACTCTTCCCATCCCACAGAATGACCCCAAAGTCTTGGGATCAGGAAAAATCCCCAGAAAGGAAGATTTGTCCATTGCCCATGAGGTCACCTGGACATTCCACGGCCATCGGTGACACAAGTTCCAGAGATAGATGCCTGAGCAAGTGCCTCACACTCGCCCTTTTTTCATAACCCTAAGAGTTCTCCTCACGGTCTGTACATCAGTCCTGCTGTACCTACCACACGAAACCTAAGCCAAGTTTGTGTTTTCAGATTTCTGTCCCCACAGCCCTGACCCACACAACCTACAGTCTCAGGCCCCTGGAGCCAAACCTGAGGATTGTACCTGCCCTCTCCATGGGAATTCTGCCCATTCCATTGGCCACAACCCTACAAATAGGATAAACCTCCAAATTCTCCGAGGCCATCCCAATAGTGTTGGCTGCCCAGGACAAAGAGGGGCAATCTGAGCCCATCTGAGCACTTACCTGGACTCAGACACGTAGACAGATGTCCCCAGAGGTAAATTGGAATGAATAGGCCCCTAAGCCCTAATAGGATACATTGCTTTGGTTTCCAGGCATTTCTCCTCAGAGGCCTGGATTCCAATACCAGCATATGGCTGTTTCTTGAGACCCCCGTCAGAACAAATCTCGTCTCCACATGGGAAACTTGTGTGTTGGAGCTGTGTCAAAGCCTCTGGTTAGGAGAACCCTTCTGGGCCCCGGTGCCATGGCCTTATTCCAAGGTCTCCATGAACACAAACCCACATTATGTCCCATCCGCAGGAGAGTCCATTTCAACTCAGCCACCTCGGTTGCTCTCCCAGATCCAGCAGATCTAACCTGTCTTGTCACTAGAAAATTGGAATGACAGGCGGGCTGCCCAGGCTTCCATCCTTAGAACCCTGGTCAGAATCATTCTGTATGGGAAATCCTGGAGCCAACTAATAGGTCTCAATTGTCCCGCAGAATATTCTTTGCAGTTTGGAGCATCTCACAACTCCCTTCGTGGGAAAACCTCCATGGCCTCATGATACCCCCCACCCTTCATGAAGGGGACACCAGGGACAGAAACTTCAACCTGAGCGATCATCTAATCCTCGCCCTCACTTCAGATGCACTAGATCTCGATTCACATCTGCAGAATGTGACTGTCGTGCCCTCGCCCAGAAACCTAAGCCTAGCTTGTGTTCTCAGACTTCCGTCCTCATACTCCTGGCCCACAAGCCCTCCAGTTTGACAATTCTAGAACTGCAGTGCAGCACTGTGCCTGCCTTACAGTAGAAAGACATTGCCCTCTGGGGCTACCCAGAAACCCCAAATGAGGATCAACCAGCACTCCACTTGACTGTACCCCAATTATAGAGGCTGCTCTGGGCACAATGCCCTTTCTGACACAGCCAGGGCCTGGACTTCCCGACCCACACCCAGCCAGCTGGCCGCACACTAGGCACATTGGACCCACCATGGCCTTAGGTCGTCATCTCTTCCCAACCTCGGTTTTCAGGCTTCAGAACCTAGAACTTATCTCTAATCACTGCCCAGGGTTGAACTTGATGCAGAAAACAGAACTCCTTCCCCATGGCAAGAAACTTTGTGCTTGGCATGTGGTCACACATTCAGTGTAGTTGAAACCAGTGTGGCCCATGAGGCCCCGCCCATGCTTGAGGACCACTTTGGTCACAAACACGCATTGTGACCCTCAGGATGAGCCCAGTCCTCAATAAGGCCTCTCAGTGGCTGGACCAAGAGACGGCATATTGGGCTTGCCATGACCCTAGGCCCCAAATTTTAAACATAGTCCGGGTTGTCCATTCGCCCCTCCCCAGGACTCTGCTTTGGAATCCCTCTTTTTGTGGGACACCTGAGGTAACAATACTGAAAGGACTCCTCCCATCCCACAGATTGACCCAAAACAATTGGGATCAGTCCAAATCCCCAGAGAAAAAGACTCTTCCATAGCCCATGAAGCCTCCCCGAAATTCCACAGCCATCGTTGACACAAAATCCAGAGACAAAAGCCTGAATAAGCACCTCACACTCGCTCTTTCTTCATATCCAGAAGAGTTCTCCTCACGGTCTGTAGATCGGGCCTTCCATACCTACGTCCCCAAACCTAAGCTGAGTTTGTGTTTTCAGACTTCTGTCCCCACAGTCCTGGCCCACACACCCTCCAGGCTGGGACCCCTGTACCCACACATCAGGTCTGTGCCTTCCCACTCCACGGGAATTCTGCCATTCCATTGTCCACAATCATACAAATTAGGAGAAACCTCCAAAGTCCCCGAGGCCATCCCAATAGTATAGGCCACCCAGGACAGACAGGGGCCGTCTGACTCCAGCTGAGAATCTACCTCTACTCATACCATTGAAGGATGTACCAAGAGAAGAATATTGAAGCAGACAGGCCCCTAGGCCCTAATCAGATCCATTGCTTTTGTTTCCAGGTATCTCTCCTCAGAGGCCTGGTTGCCAATATCAGCATATTTGGTATCTGTGAGGCTTGGTTATTGAGTGCCTTGAGGGCACAAACACGCATTGGGACCCTCAGCATGTCACCTATGCTCAAGTACGGCCTTTCAGTGGCTGGACCAAGAGATGGCATATTGCAATTTCCATCCTCCTAGGCCCCAATCTTCAACCAGAAGTCGGGTTGTCTAGTTGCCCCTAACCAGGGCTCTGCTCTGGAATTCCTTTTTTTGTGGGACACCTGAGGTAACAAAACATAAATGACTCATCCCATCCCACCGATTGACCCAAAAGTCTTGGGAACAGGCCAAATCCACAGAGAGGAAGACTTGTCCATGGCCCATGAGTCCTACCCGACATTCCACAGCCATCGTTGACACAAAATCCAGAAACAAAAGCCTGAGCAAGCACTTCACACGTGCCATTTGTTCATATCCCGAAGAGTTCTCCTCATGGTTTGTAGATGGGGCATGCCATACCTACATCCCCAAACCTAAGCTGAGTTTGTGTTTTCAGACTTCTGTCCCCACAGCCCTGACACACACACCCTCCACGCTTGGGCCCTTGGAGCCATACCTCAAAACTGTGCCTTCCCTTTCTGAAGGAATTCTGCCCATTCCATTGGCCACAACCTTGCAAATTAAGAGAATCTTCCAAAGTCACCGAGGCGATCCCAATATTATAGGCCGCCCAGGACAAACAGGGGCGATCTAACAACAGCTGAGCATCTACCTACACTCAGACATATAGACAGATGTCCACAGAGGAGAAAATTGAACCAGATGGGCCTATAGGGACTTCCCACTACTGTGAGGCGCCCTGGACAAACAGGGGCATTCTGACACAAGCTGAGAAACTACCTCCATGCAGGCGTGCAGACAGATGTCCACAGAGACAGAAGATTGAACTGGACAGGCCCCTAGGCCCGAATATGAACTCTTGCTTTGGTTTCCAGGTGTAACTCCTAAGAGACCTGGGTACAAAGACCAGCATAAAGGGCTTTCCTGAGGCACCGAGCAGAACACCTCTCATCTCAACATGGGAAGCTTCCTTGTTGGAGCTGTGTCAAACCTTTTGGGTTGGAGAATCCTCCAGAGTCCCTGACCACCGCTACATTCCAAGGACTCCATGGCCATCAACACACATTATGACCCATCATCACGAGAGTCCATTTCAACTCAGCCCTTTGGGCAGCTCGCCCAAGAGCCCAAAGATTGAGCCTTCCTTGTCCCGACCAAACAGTGGGAATGTGAGGTAGCGTTTCCAGGCATCCATGCTTAGACCCCTGCTCTCGAGTTTTTCCGTATGGGGCATCCTGGAACCATCCAATAGTACTTGACTCTCCTGCAGAAGGAAACCTCGAGGTTTGGAGTAGCTCACAATTCCCATCATAGGGAAACCACCCTGGCCTCATGAAGCCCCCACACCCTTCAGGAAGGGGCCATCATGGACACAAACTCTAGCCTGAGGCAATGTCACATTCCTGACAATGTCACATTCCTGACAAACTCTAGCCTGAGGCAATGTCACACTCGTCCTGACCTCAGATGAAGGAGATCTCGATTTAGCCTCTGCAGAGCGAGCCTGCCGTGCCCTAAGCCTAAACCTAACGCTAGCTTGTGTTTTCAGACTTCCTTCCTCACACTCCTGGCAAACAAGCCCTCCATACTGGGAATTCCGGAACCACAATGCAGCCCTCTGTCTGTCCACCAGAAGAAAACGTTGCCCTATGGGGCTCTCCAGAAACCCCAAATGAGGATCAACCTGCTCAGGCCTCAACCACATCCCAATTGGATAGGCTGCCCTGGGCACTAATGCTCTGTCTGACACAGCCTGAGGCCAAACGTCCGGACAGACAAGGAGGCAGCTGGCTGCACACCCAGCACATTGGTCACACGATGGCCTTAGGCCATCATCTCTTCCCTACCTCGGTTTGCAGACATCTGAACCTAGACATTATATCAAATACCGACACACGTGGGTACCTGAAGCACAAATCAGAACTCCTCCTTCCCCATGGCTGTAAAGCTTGCTGTTGGCATGGAGTCACGCCTTCAGGGTAGGAGAAACCTTCATGGCCCCTGAGGCCATGCCCAAACTTGAGTGCCGCCGTGGACACAAACTCACATTGTGACCCTCAGTGTGAGGCCCATGTCTAACCAAAGCCTCTCAGGGCCTGGACCAACAGCCCCCATATTGAGCTTGCCAAGACCCTATGTTCCCAATCCTCACCGGAGTTTGAGTTTTCCAGTCTCCCGTACCTGGGGCTCTGCTCTGGAATCCCTCTCTTGGAGAGACACCTGAGCCAGACAAGAGGATTCCACTCCTCCACTCTACCCACAAAATGATCCCAAACTCTTGGGAGTTGGGACAAATCCCCAGAGAGGGAGACTTGCCCATAGTCCCTGAGGCCACCCCTACAATCCACGGCTATCCTGGACACAACATCCAGAGACAAAAGCCTGAGGGAACGCCTCCCACCCACCCTTCTTTCATAAGCCAAGGAGCTCCACTCACAGTCTGTAGATCCGGTCTGCCATACACTTGGAGCCACACCTAAGACGAATTTGTGTTTTCAGACTTCTGTGCCCATAGCCTGGACCCACACAACTTCCAGGCTAGGGCCTCTGGACCCACAACAAAAGACTGTGCTTGTCCTTTCCAAAGAAATTGTGCCTAATCCATTGACCACAACCCTATAGGTTAGGAAAAACCTCCAAGGCCCCTGAGTCCATCCTGATAGTGTAGTCTGCCCTGGACTAAGAGGGGCATACTGACACCAGCTGAGCAACTATCTCCACTTAGACACTCAGACAGTGTCCCCAGAGACAGAAAATTGAAACAGACAGGCCCCTAGGCCCTAATCTGAACCCTAGCTTTGGTTTCCAGGTGTCCCTCCTCAGATGACTGGTTTTGAAGATCAGCATATGTGGCTTTTCTGAGGCACCAAACCAAACCTCTCTCGTCTCCATATGGGGAGCTTTTTTATTGGAGCTGTATCAAACCCTTCAGGTAGGAGACTTCTGCAGGGCCCCTGAAACACCAGCACATTCCAAGGTCTCCATGGACACAAACCCACATTATGACGCATCCTCAGGAGAGTCTATTTCAACTCAGCCCCCAGGGTATCTTAATCCAGAGCCAGCAGATGAAACATGTCTTGTGGCTAATGGCCAATGGGAATGCGAGGCATGCTGTACAGGGATCCATCCTTCGAAACCTGCTCTCCAGTCCTTCCGTATGGGACGTCCTGCAGCCATGCAACAGGACTCGACTGTTCCAACCAAAGGAAACCTTGTGGTTTGGAACCACTCACAACTCAGCATGGGAAAACCTCCTTGGCCTCATGAGGTCGCCGCTTCATGAAGGGACCATCATGGACACAACCCCAGCCTCAGCCAACGTCTAATCCTCACCCTGACTTCAGATGAAGGAGATTTCGATTCTGCCTCTGCAGAGTGAGCCTGCCGTGCCCTTGGTCCAAACCTCACCCTAGCTTGTGTTTTCAGAATTCCATCCTCACACTCCTTGCCCACAAGCCCTCCCGATTGGGAATTCTGGGGACAAAACGAAACATTCTGCCTGCCTCCAAGAAGAAAAGCATTATCTATAACATTGTCCAGAAACCCCAAATGAAAATCAACCTGCTCAGCCCTCGGCAACACCCCAATTGCATAGGCTACCCTAAGCACTAATGCTCTGTCTGACATAGCCTGAGCCCAGACCTCCTGACAGACACCAAGACAGGTGGCTGTACACCCAACGCATCGGACCCGCCATGGTCTTGGGCCATTCATCCCTTCCCATTGACCTGTGCGTCTTCCTGGGGTATGTTCTGAGGCTGTGTCAGACTGTGCATTTTTTCTGAAGTGGCCTATGAAATTGCGGTGGGCTCAGGGGCCTTGCAGGTTTCTCTTAATCTGGTGGGTTTGGGAAACTGAGATGGGCTGAGATTCCTCGGGAGAGCAGGACCAGTGATTTGGTGTGGTCCTGGAGGCCCCATCCTGGAGGGCATATGGGTCAGGACTTTGGGTCCTAAGTCTTCAGACATATACTCGGGTAAGATTAAAGGGCGAGGTGATCGCAGACCTGATCTGCAGACCCTGAGAGAAGCTCCTTGGTATTTGAAATTTGGACAGCTGGGAGACAGGAGCACATGATTTTCAGTCTGAATTGTTTGTCTAAGATGGCCACGAAATGGAGGGGTGGCCTCATGGATCCCTGTGAGAGTCTACCTCTTTGGAAATTCTGTCTGGCACCCAAGAGTTTGGTGTCTTTCTGGGGGATTGGGGGAGCGTGGATTTCTCTTTCAGGGGTCCTGTCCAAACAGGCATTCCAGAGATGGGTTCTGGGTCCGGGAGCCTGGATCACTCGAACAAGGCTTAGGATTTGGGCCTAGGGGCATGAGAGGCCCGCTCTATGTTCTCCTGGTACAGCTCCAGAGGGTACTTGTTGGAAATGGTTCTCAGGCTGAGGGTCATAATGTCTGTTTGTGCCCAGATGCCCATCCTGTGTGGTCATGGTCTCACGGGCCATGCTCTTGGCTCCCACTTGAGGGTTGGACAGCCATCTCAACATTCAGTTTTCTGGCCATGGGGAAGGAGGTGTACTTTTTTGTGCTTCAGGGTACCCCATGGGCAGGAATTTGAGCTAAGTTCTGGGACAGGTACCTAAATACCTTGGATGCATCAAGATGAGGTCCTTGGGCCAAGGCAGGACCCACCTGCAGTAAATGGGGCCCGCTGTCTGGGTAGCTGACAGGAGGTCGGGCTCGAGCTCTGTCAGACAGAGAATTCGTGTAGAGGGCAGCCTATGATATTGGGGTGCTGTTGAGAGCTGTGATCCTGGGTCCTCATGTGGGGTTTAGGCGCAGACCCTTAGGGAATTTCTTCTTTCTGGTGAGCGGGCAGATGGCTGCATTATGGCTCCAGAATACCCAAGATGGAGGCTTGCAGGGGAGGAGTGTGGGGACAGAAGTCTGAAAACCCAAGCTACGGTTAAGCTCAGTGCTGATCACATGTCCGTTCCAATGTACAGCAGTTGTTTCGAGACCTTCAGCACCTGGGCGAGGGTCAGATGTCTGCTCACACTAGAGTTTGTATCCGTGATAGCCAATGAATGGTGGGGTGGCCTCAAGAATTCTTGGAGGTTTTTCCAAGCTGGAGCTTGTGAGCTTCTCCAAACATCAAGGTGTCCTACTGCACGACAGGAGAAGTCCGCCTACAGGGCTCCAGAGTCCCCCATATGGAAGAATCGATAGCAGAGCTCTCTGAATGGAGGCCTGGGAAGCCCATCTCGCATTACCATTGCAGCTGAGGAACAGGGCAGGCTTGATCCAATGACATTGATTCCAAGTTCCAAGTGATCTGCATTGACAGAAGTTCTCAGTCTAACAGGTCCCAATGCTTCTTGGTGTCCAGGGAGACCTTAGAATGTGGTGGCAGCTCTCGGGCCATGCAGGATTCTCTATCCTGAGGATTAGACCCAGTACCCAGGAACCAGGTTTCCTTCTTGGGACAGGAGGTGTTCTCTTGAATGGCTCATGGACCACAGGCTGGACGATATGTTGAATTTCCAGAACAGGCCTCTGGGGAGAGAGGCCACAAAACCTAAGCTGGGTTCTGATGAGGTTGTAGGGGCATGGCAGTTTAAATCTTTGGACTAAGTGCCATTACCCTGCGTGTCATCCTGGAGGTAAGTGCTGAGGCTGTGTCAGGCTGTGCATTTTTTCCAGAGTGGCCTATGAAATTGGGGTGGACTCAATGGCCTTGCAGTTTTCTCCTAATCTGGATGTTTTGGGAAACTGAGTTCGGCAGAGTTTACTCGAGAGAGCAGGCCCATTGATGTTGTGTGGTTCTCGAGGCCCCATCCTGGAGAGCATGTGGGTCAGGTCTTTCGGACCAAAGACTTCAGACACAAACTAGGGTAAGTGTTAGGAGCGAGGTGATGGCAGTCGCAATCTGCAGACCCTAAGGGAAGCTCCTCGGGATTTGAAATTCAGGCGGCTGGGAGGGAGGAGCACAGGCTTTTCTGTCTGGATTGTGTGTCTAGGATGGCCACAAAATGGAGGTGGCCTCATGGGTCCATGGGATATTCTTCCACTCTGGGGATTCTGCTTGGCATCCAAGAGTTTGATGTCTTTCTGGGGAAGAGGAAAAAGCTGTTTCCCATCTCAGGAGTCCTGACCAAACAGGAGTTCCAGAGATGGCTTCTGGGTCCAGGCACCTGGAAAACCCAAGCAAGCCTTTGGTTTTGGGCCTAGGGGCATGACAGGCCCACTCTGTGGGATCCTGGTATAGCTCCCAAGGGGGCTCTTTGGAAAGGGGTCTAATTCTGAGGATCACAATGCCTGTTTGTGCCCAGCTGCCCATCTTGTGTGGGCATGTTCTCATGGGCCATGCACTTGGCTCCCACTCTGAGGGTTGGACAGCCATCTCAACATTCGGTTTTCTGGCCATGAGGAAGGAGGATTACTCTTATGTGCTTCAGGTTCCCCTGTGGGCAGGAATTTGAGCTAAGTCTGAGACAGGTACCTAAATACCCAGGTTGGTTCAATATGATGGCCTCGGTCCAAGGCTGGACCCACCAGCAGGTTATGGGGCCCACTGTCTGGGTGGCTGACAGGAGGTTGGGGATCGGGTTGTGTCAGACAGAGCATTTGTGCAGAGGTCGGCCTATTATATTGGTGTGCCATTGAGGACCATGCAGGAGTAACCTCATGTGGGTTTCTGTGAAGACCCACAGGGCACTTCCTCTTTCTGGTAGGCAGGCAGAAGGCTGTGTTGTAGCTCCCGAATTCCCAATATGGAGGGCTTGCAGGCGAGGAGTGTGAGGACAGAAGCCTGAAAACACTATCTACGGTTAAGCTCATTGCCGAGCAAATTGCTGTTCCAATGTGTAGCGGTTGTTTCGAGATCTCCAGCACCTAAGTACGGGCAAGGGTCAGGTGTCTGCTTACAATGGAGTTTGTATCTATGATGACCAACAAACGAAATATCCAGCACCTGATAAAGGGTGGATGTCAGATGTTTGCTCACACTGGAGTTTGTGACTATGATGACCGAGAAATGGAGGAGTGGCGTCAAGAGTCCATGGAGGATTCCCCACGCTGATGCATGTGAGATGCTCCAAACAGCAAGGTTGCTTTTTCTACTGGACAGGTGGAGTCTCATTTGTTTGCTCCAGGGTCCCCCCTGTGAAAAGTATGGGTAGCATAGCTCTTCCACATGGATGCCTGGAAAGCACAACTCCATTGACCACTGCAGCTGAGGAACATGACAGGTTTTTTAGGGTGGCTCTGGGGCAAAGTACCAAGGCCTTGAGTTGACATGGAATCTCTTGCAGATGAGTCACAATGCTGGTTTGTTACCAGGTAGATCTTAGAATGTGTTGGTGGCTAAGGTGCCATGCAGGATTCTCCTAACCTGAGGGTTTAACACAGGTAGAAGAGCACGGTTTCCTTCTGAGGACAGGAGATGTAGTGTTGTGTGGCTCAGGGACCACATGTTGTATTATAAGTTCATATTCCAGAACAGGCCTCTGAAGACAGATGCCTGACAACCTAATCTATGGTTCCAGTGAGGTCCCAGGGACATGATAGTTTCTTCAGACTCAGGACATTTGACTTGGGTGTCTGAGTGGATGTAGGTAATCAGGGTGTCTTGTGTCCAGAGTAGCCTCCAATATAGGGGAGGCCTCAGGGGCCTTGCATGTTTCAACCTACTCTGGAGGGTTTGGGTAACTGTGACAGGCACAATTTCCATGGGGATGGCAGGCACAGTCCTGTGATGTGGGTCCAGAGACCCCATCCTGGAGTGCATGTGAGCCATGGTTTTGGGAGTGAAGTCTGCAAACACAAACTCGGGTTAGGGTTAGTGGCGACGTTATCGCAGGGCAATGTGTGTATGTGGAGGGCTACTCATCAGGAACAGTAATTTGAGTGACTCGAAGGCAGAAGCACAGGCTTTCATATCTGGATTGTGTGTAGAGGATGGCCTTGGAATGCAGTTGTGGTATCATGGGTCCATGGGAGACTTTTCCACTCTAAGGATCCTGGTGGCTCCCAATAGTTTGATGGCTTTTCAGGATGGGAAGAGTGCTATTTTCGATCTGAGGGGTGCCCCAAAACAGGGATTCCAGAGACGGGTTCTGGGTCTGGGAGCCTGGAAAATCCCACCAAGGATTAGGATTTGGGCTTACGGGCATACCAGGCCTGCAATGCAGGATCCCTGGGGTGCAACTGAGAGGGCTTGTCACCATGCATGTTTGTGTGCAGGTGAGCCCTCAGAGAGGGTGTGGTCTTATTGGCCATACAGCTGGTTCCCACTTTGAGGGTTGGACACTGGTCGCTACAGTCAGGCTTCCTGCCATGGAAAGAGGAGTTCTCTATTGTGCTTCAGGTTCCCCCACTGGCAGGGTTTCCAGCAAAGTTCTGGGGAAAGGTGCCTGAATACCAAGGATGTGTAGAGATGACGGACTTGGGCCATGGCCGGTCGCACATGATGGTAATGGGGCCTGTTCTCTTGGTGGCTAACACTATGTAGGGGCTCATGCTCTGTCAGACACAGCACTAGTTGCCAGTGCAGTCTATAAATCAGGTTTCCCTTGAGGGCCGAGCATAGTTATCCTTATGTGGGGTTTCTGGACAGACTCACCAGGCACCTCTTCTTTCTATGGGTAAGTCAGAATGCTGTGCTGTGGATCCAGAATGCCCTATCATGAGGGCTTGGGGACTAGTAGGTTGACGATGGATTTGTGAACACAAGCTATGGCTCAATTCAGTCCAAAGTAGAAAGCAGTTCCAATGTGCAGTTGCTTATTCGATATATCCAGCAGCTGAATAAGGGCAGATGTCAGATCTTTGGCACATTGAATTTGTGTCTATGATGACCGACAAATGGAGGGTGGCATCAAGAGGCCATGGAGGATTTCCCACGCCAAAGGTTGTGAGATGCTCCTAACAGCAAGGTTTCTTTCTACAGGACAGTTGGAGTCTGGTTTTGTTTGCTCCAGGGTATCCCATGTGGAAAGTATTGGTTTCAGAGACCTCCCGCTTGAATGTCTGGAAAGCACAACTCCATTGACATTTGCAGGTTAAGAACATGACAGATCCCTTCTGGTGTCTCTGGGACGAAGTACCAGGCCTTGAGATGACAGAAATCTCTTGAAGTTTGGTAACAATGCTGGTTTGTTATTAGGAAGACCTTAGAATGTGCTGGTGGCTAATGTGCCATGCAGGAATCCCATACACAGAGGGTTTGACACAGGTCAAAGAGCACGGTTTCCTTCCTGGGGCAGGAGATGTTCTCTTGCATGGCCCAGGGAAAAGGTGATGTATCCTAACTTGGTATTCCAGAACAGGTCCCTGAGCACAGATGCTTAAATCCTAATCTAGGGTTCCAATACAGTCCTAGGGACATGTCAGGTTCAATCTTCTGACTCAAGACCATTGAATTGGCTGTCTGCCTGGATGTAGGTGATCAGGGTGTTTCAGACTGTGCATTTTCATCCAGAGTGGGCACCAATATGGGGGTTGGCTCAGGGGCCTTGCAGGTTTCTCCTAATCTGGAAGGTTTGGGCAACTGTGACAGCTATAATTTCCTTGGTGATAGCAGAACAGTGCTGTAGTGTGGCTCCAGAGACCCCATCCTGTTGGGCATGTGATCCATGGTTTTGGGAGAGAAATCTGCAAACACAAATTCAGGTTAGGATTAGTGACGTGGTGGTGGCAGACCTAATGCGTAGACCTGGAGGGCAGCTCATTAGGAACACTAATTGGGGTGACAAGAATGGGGTAGCACAGACTTTTCTATCAGGATTGTGTGTCCACGATGGCCTCGGAATGCAGGTGTGTTCTCCTGGGTCCATGGGACACTTTTCTTGCCTAAGGATCCTGGTGGCTCCCTATAGTTTGCTGGCATTTTCGGGGAAGGGAAGAATGCACTTTTCCATCTTAGGGGCGCCCCAAAACAGGGATTCCAGAGATGGGCTCTGGGTCTGGGCGCCTGGAAAAGCCCGCCAAGTGTTAGGATTTGGGCCTAGGTACGTAACGGAACTGCAACGCAGGACCTGGTGGTGTAACTGAGATGGCTTGTTTGAAAGCATGAAGAAGGGCCTGGTTATTCTACCCAGAAACTCCCCATGAAAATCAATCTACTCGGCCCTCGACGGAACCCCGATTTATACTTTTTCCTGGACACTAGTGTTGTGTCTGACAGTGCCTGAGCCCTGACTTCATGTCAGCGACCCAGAGTGTGGGCTCCATATCCAGCATGTGAGACCAGCCATGGCCTAGGGCCGTCATCTCTACCCATCCTTGGAATTCATGCAACTGTCCAGACATTTGCTGAAATCCCTACCAATGGGGGAGCCTGAAGCACAATAGAGAACTCCTCGTTCCATATGGCAGGAATCCTGACTGTTGGGATAGGTGTCAAACCCTCAGAATGGGAACCAGCAGAATGGCCAAGGAAACCACGCCCAATCCTGGGGCCTCCCTGAACACAAGCAGGTACTGTGACCCTCAGTCTGAGCATGCTTTCAAACAAACGCTCTCAGTTGCAACTCAAGGATCTGACATTGCATGACTGGTACGCTCCTAGGCCCAAATCCAAACTCTTGGTGGGATTTTCCATGCATCCATTTCCAGAGTGTGTCACTGGAATTCCTGTTTTGGGGCACCCCTAAGATGGAAAACAGCACTCTTCCCTTCCCTTAGAAAGCAACCAAACTATTGGGAGCCACCAGGATCCTTCAGAGAAAAAATCTCCCATGGACCCATGAGACAACACCTGCAATCCGAGGCCATCCTGGACACACAATCCAGATACAAAAGCCTGTGCTACCGCCTTTGAGTCACCCTATTTACAGTTCCAGATGAGCTGCCCTACAGAACTACGCATTAGGCCTGTGATCACCTCGCCATTAACCCTAAACCACGTTTGTGTTTGAGGACTTCTCTCCCAAAACCATAGCTCACATGCCCTCCAGGATGGGATCTCTGGAGCCACACCACAGGAAAGTTCCTGCCATCCCCAAGGAAACTGTGTCCATCACCGTTGCCCTAACCCTACATATTAGGAGAAACCTGCAAGTCCCCTGAGCTTAGTCCAATATTGGAGGCCGCTCTGGATGCAAATGCGCAGTCTGAAGCACCCTGATCACCTCCAACAAGGCAGACACCCATGTCAATGGTCCTGAGTCAGATGATTGAATCTGACATGCCCCTAGGACCTCATTGCAAGCCTAGATTAGTTTTTCAGGCATTTCGCCTCAGAGGCCTATTCTGTAATACCAATATGATACAACATATGGTCCCTGAGACCCACAATAGAATATCTCCTGTCCCCAGATGGAATCCGTGCACTTTGACTTGTGTCAAACCTCAGGGTATATGAATTCTTCACAGCCCCTTAACCACCAGCACATTCTAAGATCTCCCTGGCAACAAACCAGCATTGTGACCCATCTTTATGAGATTCCATGTCACATCAATTCCTTGGTAATTTGACCCAGAGCCACCATAATGAACCTTCCATGTCCCTAAGCTGCAATGTTCAATGGAGGTGTGCTTTCCAGGCATCCATGTGGGAGTGCTGTGTTTCCCAGTCTTTCCCAATGTGGGATCCTGGAGCAAACGCACCAGTCTGCCACTGACCCTTAGAAGGGAACCTTCTGTTTGGAGCATCTCAGAAGCACCAGCGTGAGAAGTCCTCCATGGACTCTTGACACAACCCCTCCATTTGTCAGTCATCATATACAAAAACTCCAGCATGAGAAAACATCTGGCATCTGCCCTTATTTAGGTTCTGGATTTTCATTTCACTACTGCACACTGGAACTGTGTTTCACTTGACACTGAATTTAACCATAGCTTGGGTTGAGAATTCCATCCTCAGCCTCCTGGTCCCCAAGCCCTCTTGAGAGGGAACTCTGGAGCAACAAAGCAACATTCTGCATTCCCAATCAAAATAAATAGGGCCTGGTGAATCTGCCCAGAAACTCCACATGAGGATCAATCTGCTTGGCGCTCAAGGGAACCTTGATTTATAGGCTGTCCTGGGCACTAGTTCTGTGTCTGACAGAGCCTGATCAAAAACCTAGTTTCAGCCACCCAGAGATATGATCCCATATCCAGCATGTGAGATCGGCCAGGGCCCAAGTCCGTCACCTCTACCCATCCTTGGTATTCAGGCATTTGTCCCCAGACCATTGCTGGAATTCCTGCCAATGAGGGGAACCTGAAGCACAACAGAGAACTCTTCCTTCCCCATGGCAGGAATCCTGGCTGTTGGGATGGCTGTCCAACCTCAAAGTGGGCGCTGGCTGCATGGCCAAGGAGATTACGCCCACTCATGAGGGCCGCCCTAGGCACAAGCAGGCAATGTGAACCTCAGCCTGAGCATGCCTTAAAACAAGCCCTCTCAGTTGACCCAACAGTATCCCGCATTGAAGGCCCAGGTATGCCCCTTGGCCCAAATCCTAACACTTAGTGTGATTATCCAGAGCCCAGACCCAGAGCCAGTCTCTGGAATTCCCTATTTTGGGTAACCTCCAAGATGAAAAACGCACTCTTCCCTTTCCCGAGAAAGCCACCAAACTATTGGGAACCACCACGTAACTTAGAGAGGAAAACCTCCATGGACCCATTAGATCACACCTAGATTCTGTGGCCATCCTGGACACACAATGCAGATACAAAAGCCTGTGCTACCCCCTTCGAGTCATCTAATTTACAATTCCTGATGAGTTGCTTTCCAAGTCTATGCATTGGGCCTGCGATCACCTCGCCACTAACCCTAACCCAAGTTTGTGTTTGCAGACTTCTCTCCCAAAACCATAGCTTACATGGCCTCCAGGTTGTGGTATTTGGAGCCACACCTAATGACTATGCCTGCCTTCCTCAAAGAAACTGTGCCCGTCAATGTTGCCCAAAATCTCTAGATTAGGAGAAACCTGCAAGGCCCCTGAGCCCACCTCAATATTAGAGGCCACTCTGGACTCAAATTCACAGTCTCAAAAACCCTGATAACCTCCATCCAGGCAGACACCCAAATCAATGATCCTGAGTCTGAAGAATGAAACTGACTTGCCCCGAAAACTTCATTGGAACACTAGATTGGTTTTTCAGCTATCTGTCCTTAGAGGCCTGTTCTGGAATACCAAGTTATGATACAACGTGTTGTCCCTGAGCCACAGAACAGAACATCTCCTTAAGCCAGAAGGAAGCCGTGCTTGTGGACCTGTGTCAAACCCTCAGGGTAGATGAATCCTACATGGCCCCTTAGCAACCAGCACATTCTATGATCTCCCTGGTAACAAATCAGCATTGTGACCCATCTTCATGAGACTCCATGTCAACTCAAGGTCTTGATACTTCACCCAAGAGCCACCAGAATGAACCTGCCATGTTCCTCAGCTGCAATGGTCAATGTAGTGTGCTTTCTAGGCATCCATGCAGGAGTGATCTGCTACACAAACTTTCCACATGGAGAAACCTGAACAAAAAAAATCAGACTCCTCCTGTCCGGTAGAAAGAAACTTTGATGTTTGGAGCATCTCACAAGCCCCAGGGTGGGAAATCCTCCATGGCCTCTTGACACCACCACTCCATTTGTCGGTCATCATAGACACAACCTCCAGCCTGAGCAAACATCTGACATCCGCCCATACTCAGGTGTTGATATTGGAATCAGCCGAGGCACACTGGAATTGCCTTTCAATTCGCACTGAATATAACCCTAGCTTCGAATTACAAATCCATCCTCACCTTACTGGTGTGCAAGCCCTCTTGATAGGGAATTCTGGAGCCACAATGCAGCATTCTGCATTCCCCATAGAAAGAAGAAGGACCTGGTGAGTCTGCCCAGAAACTGCACATGAGGATCAATCCACTCGGCCCATGAGGGAACCCTGATTTCTAGTTTTCCCTGGCCACTAGTGCTGTGGCTGACAGAGCCTGAGTCCCGACCTCGTGTCAGCTACCCAGAGGGCAGAGCCCATATCCAGCATGTGAGACCAGCGATGGCCCATGTCCGTCATCTCTACCCATCCATGGTATTCAGGCATCTGTCCCCTAGACCTTTGCTGGAATCCCTACCAATGGGGGAACCTGAAGCACAATAGAGAACTCCTCCTTCACCATGACAGGAATCCTGGCTTTGGAATGGGTGTCCAACCCTCAGAATGGGATCCTGCTGCATGGGCAATAACACCACACCCACTCCTGAGGTCTTCCAGGGCACAAGCAGGCATTGTGACCCTCAACTTGAGCATGCTTTCAAACAAATGTTCTCAGTTGCACCTCCAGGACCCTCATTGCAGGCCTGGTACACCCCTAGGCCCAAATCCTAACACTTAGTGGGATTTTCAATGCACCCAGACCCAAAGTCTGTCTCTGGAATCCCTGTCCTGGGGCACCCCTAAGATGAAAAACAGCACTCTTCCTTTCCCTGAGAAAGCCACCAAACTTTTGGGACCCGCCAGGATCTTTAAGAGGAAAAATCTACCATGGACCTATGAGACCACACCTACATTCCAAGGCCATCCTGGAAATTCAATCCAGATACAATAGCCTGTGCTACCGCCTTCCAGTCACCTGATTTACAGTTCCTGACTTGCTGCCCTCCAGGTCTATCCGTTGGGCCTGCAATCACCATGCTGCTAAGCTTAACCCGAGTTTGTGTTTGCAGAATTCACTCCCCAAACCACGGCTCACATGCCCTCTGGAATGGGGTCTCTGGAGACACACCAAAGGACTGTGCCTGCCATCCCCAAGGAAACTATGCCCGTCAAAGTTGCCAAAATCCTCCAGATAAGGAGAAAACTGCAAGGACCATGAGCACACCACAATATTGGATGCCGCTCTGGATGAAAATGCGCAGTCTGAAATACCCTGGTCACCTCCATCCAGGCAGACGCCAGAGTCAATTTTCCTGAATAAGAAGATTGAACCTGACATGCCCCTAGGACTTCATTGGAATGCTAGATTAGGTTTTCAGGCATCTGTCATCACAGGCCTGTTCTGGAATACTAACTTATGATACAACATATGGTCCCTGAGCCCCACAACAGAACATCTCCTTTCCGCAGACGGAATCCAGGCTATTGGACCTGTGTCAAATCCTCGGGGTAGATGAATCCTGCACGGCCCCTTAGCCACCAGCACATTCTTAGTTCTCCCTGGTAACAAACCAGCATTATGACCTATCTTCATGAGATTCCAGATCCAATTCAGTCCTTGGTACGTCACCTCAGAGCCACCAGAATGAACCTGACATGTTCCTCAGCAGCAATGGTGAATGGAGGTGTGCTTTCCAGGCATCCATGCAGGAGAGCTATGCTACACATTCTTTCCACATGAGGGACTCTGGAGCAAACAAACCAGACTGCCCCTGTCCGGTAGAAGGAAACCTTGCTGTTTGGAGCTTCTGACAAGCCCCAACCTAGGAAATACTCCATGGCTTCTTGATGCCGCCACTCCATTTGTCAGTCATCATAGACACAAACTCCAACATGAGCAAATATCTGACATCCAACCTTACTCAGGTGCTGAATATTTGGTTCAACCGCTGCACACTGGAAGTGCCTTTCGCTTGATACAGAATATAACCATAGCTTGGGTTTACAATTCCATCCTCAGCCTCCTGGTCCACAAGCCCTCTTGGTAGGGAATTCTGGAACCACAATGCAGCATTCTGTCTTCCCCATAGAAACAATAAGGGTCTAGTTATTCTGCCCAGAAAGACTACATGAGAATCAATCTGCTCGGCACTCAAGGGAACCCCGATGTATAGGCTGCCCTGGGCACTAGTATTGTGTCTGACAGATCCTGAGCCAAGACCTACTGTCAGCCACCCAGAGATCGGGGCCCATATCCACGATTTGAGACTGTCCATGGCCCATGTCCGTCATCTCTACCTATCTTTGGTATTCAGGCATCTGTCCCAAGACATTCGCTAGAATCCCTGCTAATGGGGGAACCTGAAGAACAATGTAGAACTCCTCTTTCCCCATGGCAGGAATCCTGGCTGTTGGGTGGGTGTACAACCCTCAAAGTGGGAGCCAGCTGCATGGTCAAGGAGATCACGCCCACTCATGAGGTCCACCCTGGGCACAAGCAGGCATTGTGTCCCTCAGCCTGAGCATGATTTCAAACAAGCCCTCTCAGTTGCACCTCCAGGATTCCGCATGCAGGCTTTGTAAGCCACTAGGCCCAAATCCTAACCCTTGGTGGGATTTTCCAGGGGACCGACCCAGAGCCCGTCTCTGGAATCCCTATTTTGGGGCACCCTATCATGGAAAACAGCACTCTTCCCTTCCCTGAAAAAGATACCAACTATTGTGAGCTGCCAGGATCCTTAGAGAGGAAAAATCTCCCATGGACCTATGAGGCCACACCTGCATTCCGAGGCCATCCTGGACACACAATCCAGATACAAAAGCCTGTGCTACCACCTTTGATTCACCTGATTAACAGTTCCTGATGAGATGCCCTCCATGTCTATTCATTGGGCCTGTGATCACCTTGCCACTAACCCTAACCCGAGTTTGTGTTTGCAGATTTCTCTCCCAAAACCATGGCTCACATGCCCTCCATGTTGTGGTATCTGGAGCCACAACACGGTAGTGTAACTGTCTTCCCCAATGAAACTGTGCCTGTCAATATTGCACAAACCCTCTAGATTAGGAGAAACCTGCGAGGCCCCTGAGTCTACCCCAATATTGGAGGCCACTCTGGATGCAAATGCATAGTCTGACACACGCTATCACCTATATCCAGGCTGATAGCCAAGTCAATGGTCCTGAGACAGAAGACTGAACATGACATGCCACTAGGATTCATTGGAACACTAGATTATGTTTTCAGGTATCTGTACTCAGAGGGCTGTTCTGAATATCAACTTATGATACAACATGGTCCCAGAGCCACACAACAGAACATCTCCTATCTCCAGAAGGAAACCGTGCTCTTGGACCTGTGTCAAACACTTTTGGTAGATGAATCCTGCAAGGCCCCCTGAAAACCAGCACATTCTATGATATCCCTGACAACAAAGTAGCATTGTGACCCATCTTCATGAGACTCCATGACAACTCAAGGCCTTGGTACTTTGCCCCAGTGCCACCAGAACGAAACTGCCATGATCCTCAGCTGCCATGCCATCCCAGCTGTCAATGTAGGAGTTCTTTCTAGGCATCCAGTGGGAGTGCTCTGATACCAACTTTCCACAAGGGGAACCCTGGAGAAAACAAACCAGACTGCCCTGTACGGTAAAAGGAAACCTTGATGTATGGATTATCTTACAAGCCGGAGCATGGGTAATTCTCCTTGGCCTCTTGAGGCCACCCATCCATTTGTTGGTCATCATAGACAGAGACTCCTGCATGAGCAATCAATTGACATCCTCTCTTACTCCAGTGCTGTATATTTGAATCAGCTGCTACACATTGGAATTTTTTGCTTGGCACTCAATTTAAAAGTAGCTTGGGTTTACAATTCCATTCTCACCCTAGTGTTCAGTAAGTGCCCTCTTGATAGGGAATTCTGGAGCCACAACACAGCATTCTGCCTTCCCCATAGTAAGAAAAAGGGCCTGGTTAGATTGTCCAGAAACCCTACATGAGGATAAATCTACTCGACCTTTGAGGGAACCCCGTTTTCTAGGTTTCCCTGGCCACTATTGCTTTGTCTGACCGAACCTCATCTCTGACCTCATCTCAGGACCCAGAGGGCGGGTTTCATCTCCAGAATGTGAGACTGGACATGGCCCAGGGTTCTCATCTCTAATGATTCTTGGTTCAGGCATCTGTCCCCAGACCTTTGCTGGAATCCCTGCCAATGGGGGAACCTGAAGCACAATAGAGAAATCCTCCTTCCCCATGGCAGAAATCCTGGCTATTGGGATGGGTGTCAAAACCTCAGAGTGGTAGCCAGTTGAATGGCCAAGGAGACCACGCCCACTCATGACGGTGACCCTGGACACAAGCAGGCATTGTGACCCCTTACCTGAGCATGCTTTCAAAAAAAAGCTCTCAGTTGCATCTCCAGGATCACGCATTGCAATCCTGGTATGCCCCTAAGCCCAAATCCTAACCCCTGGTGGGATTTTCAGGTGCGCAGAACCACAGCCTGTCTCTAGAATCCCTGTTATGGGGCATCCATAAGATGGAAAATAGCCCTCTTCCCTTCCCTGAGGAAGCCACCATAGCATAGGGAGCAGCCAGGATCCTTGAGAGGAAAAATATCCCATGGACCCATGAGACCACACCTGCATTCCGAGGCCATCCTGGAAACACAAGCCAGATACAAAAGCCTGTGCTACCACCTTCGAGGCACCTGATTTACAGTTCCTGACGAGCTGCCCTCCAGGTGTATGCATTGGGCCTGTGAACACCTCGCCGCTAACTTTAACCCGAGTTTGTGTTTGCAGACTTCTCTCCCAAAACCATGGCTCATATGTCCTCCAGTTTTGGGTCTCTGGAGCCACACCAAAGGACTGTGCCTGCCATCCCCAAGGAAAATGTGTCTGTCACAGTTGCCCAAACCCTCGGGATAAGGAGAAACCTGCAAGGCCCCTCAGCCCACCCCAATATTGGAGGCTGCTTTGGATGCAAATACACAGTCTGAAACACCCTGATCCCCTGAATCCAGGCAGACAACCAAGTCAATGGTCCTGAGTCAGAAGATTGAAACTGACATGCCCCTATGACCTCATTGTAACCTTAGATTAGGTTTTCAGGCATCTGTAATCAGAGACCTGTTCTGGAGTACCAACTTATGATACAACATATGGTCCTTGAGCCCCACAACAGAACTTCTCCTTTTCCCAGATGGAAGCCATGTTCTTGGACCTGTGTCAAACCCTCAGGGTAGATGAATCCTACTCATCCCGTAGCCACCAGCAGATTCTATGTTCTCACTGGTAACAAGCAAGCATTGTGACCCATCTTCATGAGATTCCATGTCAACTCAAGGCCTTGGTACTTCACCCCAGAGCCTCCAGAACGAGCCTGCCATGTACCTTGGCTGCAATGTTCAATGGAGGTGTGCTTTCCAGGCATCCATGTGGGATTGCTCTGCTACGCAAATTTTCCACATGGGGGCTCTCGAGCAAACAAACCAGACTGCCCCTGTCCGGTGTAGGAAACTTTGCAGTTTCGAGCATCTCACAAGCCCAAGTGTGGGAAATCCCCCATGGCCTCTTGTCACCTCCCCTCCATTTGTTGGTCATCATAGACACAAACTCGAGAATGACCAAAGATCTGACGTCTGCCCTTACTCCAGTGCTGGACACTCAAATCAGCCACTGCACACTGGAAATGCCATTCGCTTGTCACTGAATTTATCCATAGCTTGCGTTTACAATTCCATCCTCACCCTACTGGTTCGCAAGCCCTTGTGATAGGGAATTCTGGAGCCACAAGGCAGCATTCTGCCTTCCCCATAGAAAGAAGAAAGGCCTGGTGAGTCTGCCCAGAAACTCCACATGAGGATCAATCTACTCGGCCCTCGAGGGAACCCCGACTTATAGGCATCCCTGGCCCCTACTGCTGTGTCTGACAGAGCCTGAGCCCTGACCTCGTATCAGCCACCCAGAGGGAGGGGCCCATATCCAGCATGTGAGACAGGCCAAGGACCAGGGCCATCATCTCTATCCATCTTTGGTATTCAGGCATCTGTCCCCAGAACTCTCCTGGAATCCCTACCAATGGGGGAACCTGAATCACAATAGAGAAATCCTCCTGCCCCATGGCAGGATTCCTGGACATTGGGCAGGTTGTTTGACACTCAGAGTGGTAGCCTATGGCATAGCCATTGTGACCATACCCACTCCTGAGGGCCACCCTGAGCAAAAGTTGGCATAGTGACCCTCAGCCTGAGCATGCTTTCAAACAAACACTCTCCGTTGAAACTCCAGGACTTGCATAGGAGGCCTGGTAAGCCCCCAGGCCCAAATTATAACACTTGGTGGGTATTTCCAAGTGCCCAGAGCTAGAGCACGTCTCTGCAATCCCTGTTATGGGACACCCTTAATATGGAAAACAGAACTCTTCCCTCTCTGAGAAAGCCACCAAACTATAGGGAGCCGCCAGGATACTTTAGAGGAAAAATCACCCATGGACCCCTGAGACAACACCTGCATTCCTAGTCCATCGTGGATACACAATCCAGATACCAAATCCTGTGCTACCGCCTTCGAGGCATGCAATTTACAGTTCCTGACACGCTGCCCTCCAGGTCTATGCATTGTGCCTATGATCACCTTGCCACTAAACCTAATCCGTGTTTGTGTTAGCAGACTTCCCTCCCAAAACCATGGCTCACATGCCCTCCAGGATGGAGTCTCTGGAGCCACACCACAGGACTGTGCCCACCATTGCCAAGGAAACTGTGCCCATCAAAGTTGCCCAATCCTTCCAGATTAGTAGAAACCTGCAAGGCCCCTGAGCCAACCCCAATACTGGTTGCGACTCTGTACACAGATGCACAGTCTGGAAAACTCTGATCGCCTACATCTAGGCAGACATCGAAGTCAATGGTCTTGAGTCAGATGATTGAACCTGACATTCCCCTAGGACTTCATTGGAACCATAGATTAAGTTTTCAGGCATCTATCCTCAGAGGCCTGTTCTGGAATACCAACTTATGATACAACATTTGGTCCATGAGCCCCACAAAAGAACACATCTGATCCCCAGAAAGAAACCGTGTTCTTCGACCAGTGTCAAACCCTCAGGATAGATAAATCCTACATGTCCCCTTAGCCCCCAGCACATAGTAAGATCTCCTGGGTAACAAACCAGCATTCTGACCCATCTTCATGAGACTCCATGTCAACTCCAGGCCTTGGTACTTCACCCTAGAGCAAACAGAACGAACCTGCCATGTTCCTCAGCTGCAATGGTCAATGGAGGTGTGCCTTTCAGACATACACGTGGGAGTGCTATGCTATCCAAACTGTTCACATGGGGGAACCTGGCGTAAACGAACCAGACTCCTCCTCTCCAGTACAAGGAAACCTTGCTGTTTGGAGCATCTCACAAGTCCCAGCGTGTGAAATACTCCATGGCCTCTTGACTCCACTTCTCCATTTGTCGGTTATCATAGACACAAACTCTAGTGTAAGCAAATATCTGACATCCTTCCTTATTCTGGTGCTGGATGTCTCAAATAAACCACTGCACATTGGAACTGCCTTCCACTTGGCACTAAATTGAACCGTAGCTTGTGTTTACAATTCCATCCTCACCCGACTTGCCCACAAGCCCTCTTGATAGGGAAATCTGGAGCCACAATGCAGCATTCTGCCTTTCCCATCGAATGAAGAAGTGCCTGGTGAGTGTGCCCAGAAACCCCACATGAGGATCAATCTGATCGGCCCTCGAGTCAACCCCAATTAATAGGCTGCCATGGCCACTAGTGCTGTGTCTGACAGAGCCTGAGCCCCGACCGAGTTTCATCCACCACAGAGCGGGCCCCATATCCAGCATATAGGATGGTCATGGCGCTCATACGTCATCTCTATCCATCCTTGGTATTCAGGCCCCTGTCCCCAAACATTGACCGGAATCCCTGCCAAAGGGGGAACCTGAGGCACAAAAGAGAAGTCCTCCACCCCCATAGCAATAAACCTGGCTGTTGGGATCGGGGTCCAACCCTCAAAGGGGAGGCAGTTACAAGACCAATGAGACCACTCCCACTCCTGAGGGACGCCCTGGGCACAAACAGGCATTGTGACCATTACCCTGAGTATGCTTTCAAAAAACCCATCTCAGTTGCACCACCATGGTCCCGAATTGCAGGTCTCGTACGCCTCAAGGCACAAATCCTAAAACTTGGTGGGATTTTCCAGATGCCCAGACCCAGAGCCCGTCTCTGGAATCCCTGTTTTGGGGCACCCCTATGATGGAAAACAGCACTCTTCCCTTCCCCGAAAAAGCCACCAAAGTATGGGGAGCCACCAGGATCCACAGAGAGGAAAAGTTTCCCATGGACCCATGAGAACACACCTGCATTCCGATGCCATCCTGGACACAAAATCCAGAGAGAAAACCCTATGCTACCGCCTTTCAGTCACCCTAATTACAGTTGCAGTGGAGATGACTTCCAGGTCTTTGCATTGGGCCTGCGATCACTTTACAACTCACCCTAATCTGAATTCGTATTTGCAGACTTCTCTCCCAAAACCATGGCACACATGCCCTCCAGGAAAGGGTCTCTGGATACAACCACAGGACTGCTCCTGCCATCCCCAAGGAAACTGTGCCCGTCAGAGTTGCCCAAACCTTCTAGATTAGGAGAAACCTGCACAGACCCTGAGCCTACCCCAATATTGGAGGCCGCTCTGAACACAAACGCGCAGTTGAAATCACCCTGATCACCTACATCCAGGCAGACAGCCAAATCAATGGTCCTGAGTCTGAATAGTGAACCTAACATGCCCCTAGGACATCATTGGAACCCTAGATTCGGTTTTCAGACATGTGTCCTCAGAGGCCTGTTCTGGAATGCAAAAGTATGATACAGCATGTGATCTCTGGGCCACACAACAGAACATCTCCTATCCCCAGAAGGAAACCGTGACCTTCCATCTGTGCCAAACCCCAGGCTAGTAGAGTCCTGAACAGCAACTTTGCCACCAGCACAACCCCATGGTAGTAGAATCCTGCATGGCACCTTAGCAACCACCACATTCTAATATCTCCTTGCTAACAAACCACCATTGTGGCCCATCTGCAAGAGATTCCACGTCAACTCAAGGACTTGGTACTTCACTCCAGAGACAACAGAATGAACCGGCATGTTCCTCAGCTGCAATAGACAATGGAGCTGAGCTTTCCAGTTATCCATGTGGTAGAGCTCTGCTACCCAAAATTTCCACATGGGGGACTCTGCAGCCAATAAACCAGACTCGACCTGTCCAGTAGAACAAAACCTTGTTGTTTGGAGCAGTGCATAAGCCTCAACGTGAAAACCCCTCCATGGCCTCTTGACCCACCCCTCCATTTGTCAGTCATCATAGACATAAACTCAGGTGGATATTTTGAACAAGCCCCTGCACATATGAACTACTTTCCACCTGGCACTGAATTGAACCGTAATTGTGTTTACAATTCCATCCTCACCCGATGGTCCCCAAGCTCTCTTGATAGGAAATTATGGAGCTACAATGCAGCATTCTTCCTTCCCCATCGAATGAAGAAGTGCCTGGTGAGACTGCCCAGAAAACCAACATGAGAATCAATCTCCTCGGCTATAGAGGGAGGCTCGATTTATAGGGTACCCTGGCCACTAGTGCTGTGTTTGGCAGAGCCTGATCCCCGACCTAGTGTCAGTTACCAGAGAGTGGGCCCCACATCTAGCATTTGGGATTTCCATGGCCCAAGTACGTCATCTCTACCCAACCTTGGTTTTCAGTCACCTGTCCCCAGACCTTTGCTAGAATCCCAGCCAATGGGGGAACCTGAAGCACAATAGAGAACTCCTCCTTCCTCATGGCACGAAACTTGGCTGTTGGAATGGGTGTCCAACCCTCAAAGGGGGAGCCAGTTACAAGACCAATGAGACCACGCCCACTCCTGAGTGGGTGCAAGCAGGCATTGTGACTCTCAGCCTGAGCATGCTTTCAAACAATCCCTCTCAGTTGCACCTCCATGATCCTGCACTGCAGGTCTCCTAAGCCCCTAGGCTAAAATCCTAACCCTTGTTGGGATGTCTCAGAAGCCCAGAACCAAGCCCATCTCTGGAATCCCTGTTTCGGGGCACCCCTAAGATGGAAAACAGCACTCTTCCCTTCCCTGAAAAAGCCACCAAACTATGGAGAGCTGCCAGGATTCATAGAGAGGAAAACCCATGAGACCACACCTGCATTCCGAGGCCATCCTGGACATACAATTCAGAGACAAAAGCCTGTGCTACTGCCTTCCAGTCACCCTAATGAAAGTTTCTGACGAGCTTCCCTCCAGGTCTATGCATTGGGCCTGCGATCACATCTTCCAAACTTCTCTCCAAAAACCATGGCTCACATGCCCAGCAGAATGGGATCTCTGGAGACACACCACAGAACTCTGGCTGCCATCCACAAGGACACTGTGCATATCAGAATTGCCCAATCCTTCCAGAATAGGAGAAACCTGGAAGGACCCTGAGCCCACCTAAATATTGCCGGCCACTCTGGACTCAAGTGCGTAGTCTGAAACACCCTGGTCACCTGCATCCAGGGAGACAGCCAAGTCAATGATCATGAATTAGAAGATTGAACCTGAAATGCCCCTAGGCCCTCAATGGAACCCCAATCAGTTTTCAGACATCTGTCCTCAGGGGCCTGTTCTGGAATAACAATAAATGACACATCATGTGGTCCCTGAGCCATACGACAGAACATCTCCTGTCCGCAGAAAAATACTGTGTTCTTAGACCTGTGCCAAACCCTAAGATTAGGAGAATCCTGCATGGCACCTTAGCAACCAGCACATTCTAAGAACTCCTTGGTAACAAACCAGCGTTGTGGCCCATCTGCAAGAGATTACGTGTCAACTTAAGGCCTTGGTACTTCACCCTAGGGCCACCAGAACGAACCTGCCATGTTCTCAGCTGCAATGGTCAATGGAGGTATGCTTCCCAGGCATCCATGCTGGATTAGCTCTGCTTCACAAACTCTCCACATGGGGGAACCTAGAGCAAACAAACCAGACTTCACCTGCCCAGTAGAAGGAAACGGTATGTATGGAGCAGCTCACAGGCCTCAGCGTGTGAACTTCTCCATGGCCTCTTGACGCCACCCTTCCGTTGGTCGGTCATCATAGACACAAACTGCAGTGTGAGCAAACATCTGCCATGTACCCTTATTCTGGTGCTGGATGTCTCGAATAAACTGCTGCACATTGGAACTGCCTTCTGCTTGGCACTAAATTTAACCATGGCTTGTGTTTACAATTCCATCCTCACCCGACTGGTCCCCAAACCCTCTTGATAGGGAAATCTGGAGCCACAACGCAGCATTCTGCCTTCCCCATCGAATGAAGAAGTGCCTGTTGAGTGTGCTCAGAAACCCCACATAAGGATAAATCTTCTCAGCTCATGAGTCAACACCAATATATAGGCTGCCATAGCCACTAGTGATGTGTCTGACAGAGCCTGAGACCCGACCGAGTTTCAGCCACCAGAGAGCGGGCCCCGATCTAGCATTTGGGATGGTCATGGCCCAAGTACATCATCTCTACCCATCCTTGGTATTCAGGCACCTGTCCCCAGACCTTTGCTGGAATCTCTGCCAATGGGGGAACCTGAAGTACAATGGAGAACCCCTCCTTCCTCATGGCAGGAAACTTGGCTGTTGGGATGGGTGTCCAACCCTTAATTGGGGGAGCCAGTTACAAGATCAATGAGACCATGCCCACTCCTGACGGCAGACCTGGGCACAAACAGGCATTGTGACCCTCAACCTGAGCTTGCTTTCAAACAATACCTCTCATTTGCACCACCATGATCCCGCATAGCAGCCTGCTATGCCTCTAGGCACAAATCCTATAATTTGGTGGGATTTTTGAGGTGCCCAGACCTAGAGCCCGTCTCTGGAATCCCTGTTTTGGGGCATCCCTAAGATGAAAAACAGCTCTCTTCCCTTCCCCGAAAAAGCCACCAAACTATGGGGAGCCACCAGGATCCATAGAGAGGAAAAGTCTCCCATGAACCCATGAGACCACACCTGCATTCCGAGGCCATCCTGGACACACAATCCAGAGAGAAAAGCCTGTGCTACTGCCTTCCAATCACCCTAATTAAAGTTCCTGACGAGCTTCCCTCCAGGTCTATGTATTGGGCCAGTGATCACATTGGCACAAATTCGCTAACCCGAATTTATTTTTCCAGACTTCTTTCCTAAAATTATGGCTCACGTGCCCACCAGAATGGGATCTCTGGAGCCACACCACAGACCTGTGGCTGCCATCACCAAGGACACTGTGCATATCAGAGTTGCCCAAACCTCCCAGATTAGGAGAAACCTGTAAGGCCCATGAGCCCACCCCAATACTGCTGGCCACTCTGGACGCAAATGTGCCGTCTGAAACACCCTGGTCACCTGCATTCAGGGAGACAGCCATGTCAATGATCGTGAGTTAGAAGATTGAACCTGAAATGCCCCTAGGCCCTCAATGGAACCCCATTAGGTTTTCAGGCATCTGTCCTCAGGAGTCTGTTCTGGAATACCAATTTATGACACAACATGTGGTCCCTGAGCAACACGACAGAACATCTCCTATCCCCAGAAGGATACCATGCTCTTTGACCTGTGCCAAAACCTCAGGGTAAAAGAACCCTGCATGGCACCTTAGCAACCAGCACATTCTGAGATCTCCTTGGTAACAAACCAGTATTGTGGCCCATTTGCAAGAGGTCCCAGTCAACTCAAGGCCCTGGCCCTTCACCCCAGAGCCACCAGAACGAACCTGCCATGTTCTCTGCTGCAATGTTCAACAGAGGTTTGCTTCCAGGCATCCATGCCGGAGAGCTCTGCTTCACTAACTTTCCACTTAGGGGAAACTAGAGCAAACAAACCAGACTTCACCTACCCAGTAGAAGGAAACCTTACTGTTTGGAGTAGCTCACAGTCCTCAGCGTGTGAACTTCTCCATGGCCTCTTGATGCCACCCTTCCTTTGGATGGTCATCATAGACACAAACTCTAGTGTGAGCAAACATCTGACATCCACCCTTATTCCGGTGCTGGATGTCTCGAATAAACTGCTGCACATTGGAACTGCCTTCCGCTTGGCACTGATTAGAACCTTAGCTTGTGTATACAATTCCATCCTCATTGGCACAAATTTGCTAACCCTAATTTGTGCCAATGTAATCCCCAGGCCCTCTTGATAGAGGATTCTGGAGGCACAACGTAGAATTCTGCCTTCCTTATAGAAAGAAGTGCCTGGTGAGTCTGGCTAGAAACTCCACATGAGGGTCAATCTGCTTGGCCCTTGAGGTTACCCCCATTTATAGGTTGCCCTGTCTACTAGTGCTGTGTCTGAGAGAGCCTGATCCTGGACCGAATGTCAGTCACCATTGCATGGGCCCCACATCTAGCATTTTGGATTGCCATGGCCCAAGTACATTATCTCTACCTATCCTTTGTATTCAGGACCTGTCTCCAGACCTTTGCAGGAATCCCTGTCTATGGGGGAACCTGAAGCACAATAGAGAATTTCTCCTTCCCTATGGCTGGAGACCTGGTTGTTGGGTTGGGTGTCCAACCTTCAAATTGGGAGCCAGCTACATGGCCAATGAGACCATGGCCACTCCTGAGTGCCACCCTGTGCACAAACAGGCATTGTGACCCTTAGCCTAAGCAGGCTTTCAAACAAGCCCTCTCAGTTGCACCAACATGATTCCACATTGCAGGCCTGGTACGCCCTTAAGCCCAAATCCTAAAACTTAATGGGATATTCCAGGGACCCAGATCCAGATCCCATCTCAGGAATCCCTGTTTTGGGGCACCCTTAAGATAGAAAACAACACTCTTCACTTCCCCGAAAAAGCCACCAAACTATAGAGAGCTACCAGGATCCTAAGTGAGGTAACATCTTCCATGGACCCAAGAGACCACACCTGCATTCAGAGTCCATCGTGGACACACAATCCAGATGGAAAAGCCTGTGTTATCACCTTCAAGTCACCCTAATTACAGTTCCTGACGAGCTGCACTCCAGGTCTGCACATTGGGCCTGCGATCTACTTTCCACTAACCCTAACCCACATTTGTGTTTGCAGAATTATCTCCCAAAACCATAGCTCATATGCCCTTCAGTGTAGCGTCTCTGGATCCACACCACAGGACTGTGCCTGCCATCCCCAAGGAAACTGTGTCCGTCAAAGCTGCCTAAACCTTCCAGATTAGGAGAAACAAGCAAGGACCCTGATCCCACCCCAATATTGTCAGCAGCGCTGGATGCAAATGCCAGTCTGAAACTCCCTGATCACCTATATCCAAGCAGACAGACAACTCAATGTTCCTGGGTCAGAAGATTGAACCTGACATGCCCCTAGGACCTCTTCGGAACCCTGGATTAGGTTTTAGGCATCTGTCCTCAGGGTCCTGTTCTGGAATACCAATTTAGGATACAACATGTGGTCCCTGAGCCACACAAAAGAACATCTCCTGTCCCCAGAAGGAAACCGTGCCCTTTGACCTGTGCCAAACCCTCAGGGTTGGAGAATCCTGCATAGCACATTAGACACCAGCACATACGCTTATTTGTGCATTGCGCCAAACCACAAGGTTTCCATCTGCAGGAAAGTCGAGTCCTGTTGTCTGGCTCAGGTGTTCCTCCTGGAGAGGGACTCCAGATCACAGCCCTGGGTACGAGTGACTGGAAAACTCGAACTCTGGTAAGGATTGGGAACACAGGGGCATGGCAAGCCCCATATACGGGCGCTTGGTCCAGGCCCTGAGAGGACTTACTTCGACATGGGGCTTACGCTGATGGTCACAATGCGAGTTTGTGCCCAAGGCGGCACTCAAGTTTGGGCTTGGCTTCAGGGGCCATGAAGATTTCTCCTACCCTGAAGGTGTTACTCCATGCCAACAAAGCTTTATAGCCATGGGGAAGGAGGAGTTCTGATTTGTGCTTCAGGTACCCACGTGTGCTGGGATTTGATATAATGTCTAGGTTCAGATGTCTGAAAACCCAGGTTGGGAAGAGATGATGCCATAAGGCCATGGCGTATCCGATGTGCTGGGTGTAAGGCCAGCTGTCTCCTTGTCTGTCGGGATGTCTGGCCTTAGGCTGTGTCAGACAGAGCATTAGCGCCCAAGACAGCCTATCCAATTGGGGTGCGGTTGAGGCCCGAGCAGGTTGATCTTCATTTGTGGTTTTGGGAGATCCCCATAGGGCAAGGTTTTTATTCTGGTGAGCAGGCAGAGGGCTGTGTTGTGGCTCCGGAATTCCCAGTCTGGAGGACTTGTCTGCCAGGAGTGTGAGGAAGGAAGTCTGAAAACACAAGCTAGCATTAGGTTTGTGTCCAAGGGCACAGCAGGCCCACTCTGTAGAGGCTGAATTGAGATCTCCTGCATCTGAGGTCAGGGTGAGTATCAGACGTTGCCTTAAGCTGGAGTTTGTATCCATGATGGCCCCTTCCTGAACGGGGTGGTGCTCTCATGATGCCAAGGAGGCTTCCCTACTTGGGAGTTGTGAGCTGCTCCAAACCTCAAGGTTTCCATCTGCAGGACAGTCGAGTCTTATTGGATGGTTCCAGGATGCCCCAAATGGAAAGACTCGAGATCAGGGGCCTATAAGCATGGATGCCTGGAATCGCCACCTCACATTCCCACTGGCTACTCGAGGCAAGGCAGGCTCAATCTGCAGGCTCTTGGGTGAGCTATCCAGAGGGCTGAGTTGAAATGGACTCTCCTGAGGATGAGTCATAATGTGGGTTGGTGGCCATGGAGACCTTGGAATGTGTCAGTGGCTCAGGGACTCTGCAGGATTCTCCAACCCAAAGGGTTTGACACAGCTCCTACAAGGAAGCTTCCCATGATGAGACGAGAGGTGTTCTGTTTGGTGCCTCAGGAAAGCACCATATGCTGGTCTTTGAATGCAGGCCTCTGAGGAGTGACACCTGGAAACCAAAGCAAGAGTTCAGATTCGGACCTAGGGGCCTGTCCGGTTCAATCTTTTGTCTCTGCAGACATCTGTCTGTGTGTCTGTGTGGAGGTAGTTGCCCAGATTGTGTTAGGATGCCCCTGTTTGTCCAGGGTGGCTTACAGTAGTGAGATGTCTTGGGGCCTTTAGGTTTTTCCTATTCTGTGGGGTTGTGGGAAATGGAATGGGCACAGTCTCCTAGGAGAGAGTAGAGAAGTCCTGTGGTGTGGCTCCAGATTCCCCAGCCTGGAGGCTGTGTTGCCTATGGCTGTGGGACAGATGTCCCAAAACACAAACTCGGCTGAGGTTTGGGGCCGAGGTTATGGTAGGAGTGATCTCGAGTCCGTGAGGGGAGCTCTTCACGATTAGAAAAGAGGGCGAGTGAGAGGCGGTCATTCAGGTTTATGTCTTTGGATGTTGTATTCATGATGGTCGTTTAATGTAGGGGTGGCCTCATGGGCCGTGGAAGAGTCTCCCTCTCTGGTGATTTGCCCAGCTCCCAAGTGTTTGGGGTCATTCTGTGGGAAAGGAGGAGTCCTGTTTTCTGCCTCATGTGACCCCCCCAATAGAGATATTCTAGAGCAAAACACTAGAGTAAACTGGAATACCCGCCCTCTGGTTAGGCCTGGGGGTCTATGAGCATGTCAAGCCCCATATGCGGGCTCTTGGTCCAGCCACTGAGAGGCGTTACTTGAATAGTGGCCTCACGCTGAGGGTCACAATGTGTGTTTGTGACCAATGCGGCCCTCAATATTGGGCGGGGCCTCAATGAGCATGTAGGTTTCTCCTACACTGAACCTTGGACATGCCACCCTCAAGGTTTCTTGCCATGGGGAAGGAGGAGTTCTGATTTCTGTATCACGTTCACCTCTTGGCAGTGATTGGAGATAAGGTCTAGGTTCTGAAGCCTGAAAACCGAGGTTGGGAAGAGATGACGACCTAAGGCCATGGCGGGTCCAATGTGTTCAGTTTGGGGTCAGCTTTCTAGGTGTCGTTCAGGAGGTCTGTGCTCAGGCTGTGCCAGACAGGGCATTAGTGCCAAGATATGCTGCATAATTGGAGTACAGTTGAGTGGCGTGCAGAAGATAATCATTTGGGGTTTCTCAGTAGCCCCATAGGGCAAAATTTTTCTTCTGGAGTGCAGGCAAAGTGCTGCATTCTGGCGCCGGAATTGCCAAACTGAAGGGCTTTTGGGCCAGGAGTCTGAGGGCGTAAGTTTGAGAACACAAGCTTGGCTTTGGTTTCGGGGTGAGGACACAGCAGGCACACTCTGCAGAGCTGAATCAAGATCTTGTGCATCATATCAGGGTGAGGTTCAGACGTTGGCTCAGGTTGAAGTTTCTGCCCATGATGGCCCCTTTCTGAAGGGGGGTCATCACGAGGCCATGGGGGTTTTCCCATGATGGGAGTAGTGAGATGCTCCAAACCACAAAGATTTTCTGTGGGTCAATTGAAACCTGTTGGATGTCTCCAGGACATCCCATATGGAATGACTCCAGAGCAGGGTTCTAAGGATGGATGCCTGGGCAACCCACCTGGCATTCCAATTTTCTCCTAGTGAGAGGAAACATTTGATCTGCTGGTTCTGGCATAGCAACCGATGGGGCTGAGTTGAAATGGTTTTTCCTGAGGATGGGTCATAATGTGGGTTTGTGTCCATGGAGACCTTGGAATAGGGCGGTGGCACTTGAAGGATTCTCTTAACCGGAGGTTTTGACACAGCTCCAACGAGCAAGTTTCCCATGGGGAGACAAGATTTTTTCTCATTGATGCTTCAGTAACCACCCGTATTCTGGTATTAGAAACCAGAACTCTGAGGAGAGATGCCTGGAAACCAAAGCAATGGATCTGATTAGGACCTAGGGTGCTGTCCGGTTTAATCTTCTTCTCTTGGTTCATATGTCTAAGGGTCTGAGTGGTGATAGTTTCTCAGCTGGTGTAAGATCGCCCCTGTTCATCCCGGGCAGTCTACACTATTGGGATGGCCTCAGTGACTTTGGAGGTTTCTCCTAATTTGCAAGTTTCTGCCAATGAAAGGGGCAGAATTCCTTTGGGGAGGGAAGGCATAGTCCTGAGGTGTGGCTTCAGGGACCCAAGCGTGGAGGCTGTGTGGGTCAAAGCTGTGGGGACAGGAGTCTGAAAACAGAAACTTGGCTTAGGTTTGGGGACGTAGGTATGGGAGGCCCGATCTAAAGACCTTGAGGAGAACTCTTCAGGATATGAACAAAGGGTGAGTGTGAGGTGCTTGCTCAGGCTTTTGTCTCTGGATTTTGTGTCACTGATGGCCATGGAATGTTGGGGTGAACTCATGGGCCATGGATGAGTCTCCCTCTCTGGGGATTCTGCCTGATCCCAAGATTTTGGGGTCATTCTGTGGAATGGGAGGAGTCCTTTCTGATTTTTTTTACCTCAGGTGTGCTTCTAAAAGAGGGATTCTAGAGCTGAGCCATGGGGAGGGGCGACTGGACATCCGGAACTCTGGTTAAGATTGGTTGCCTAGGGGCATGGCAAGCCCCATATGCGGGACCTTGGTCCAGCCACTGAGAGGTTTTACATGGGGACAGGGCTTACACTGAGGGTCACAATGCATGCTTGTGCCCAACGGAGGCCTCAAGCAAGGACGGGGACTCATGGGCCACGCTGGTTTCTCCTACACTGAACTTTGAACAACATGCCAACAACAATATTTCTTGCCATGGGGAAGGAGGAATTCTGATTAGTGCATCACTTTCACTCCTGGGCAGTGATTGGAGATAAGGTCTAAGTTCTGAAGCCTGAAAACCGAGGTTGGGAATAGATGATGACCTAAGGCCATGGCGGGTCCGCTGTGCTCAGTGTGCGGTCAGCTGTCTGGGTGTTGTTCAGGAAGTCTGGGCTCAGGCTGTGTCAGACATTGCATTATTGCCCAGGTTAGACTATATAATTGGGTACAGTCGAGTGTCATGTAGGTTTATTCTCATTTAAGGTGTCTGGGAAGCTTATTAGGGCAATATTTTTCTTCTGGAGAGCAGGCAGAGTGCTGCATTGTGGGTCCGAAATTGCCAAACTTGAGGGCTAAGGGCTCAGGAGTGTGAGGATGGAAGTCTGAGAAAACAAGCTAGACTTAGGTTTCAGGGCAAAGGCATGGCAGGCACCCTCTACAGATCTGAATCAAGATCTCGTGCATCTGAAGTCAGGGCGAGGATCAGACGTTGGCTCAGGTTGGTGTTTCTGTCCATGATGGTCCCTTCATGAAGGAGGGGGAATCTTGAGGCCGTGGAGATTTTCCCACGTTGGGAGTTGTGGGATGCTCCAAACTGCAAGGATTCCTTCTGCGGGACAATTGAGACCTGTTGGACAGCTCCAGGACGTCCCGTATGGAATGACTCCAGAGCACCGTTCTAAGGATGGATGCCTGGGCAGCCTGCCTCCAATTCCAATTGTCTCCTAGAAACAAGACAGGTTCTATCTGATGGCTTTGTGGGAGCAACTGGGGAGGCTGAATTGAAATGGACTCTCCTGAGGATGGGTCCTAATGTGTGTTTGTGTCCATGAGGACCTTGGAATGGGGCGGTGGTACTGAGACCCTGAGGATTCTCCTAAGATTTTGACACAGCTCCAACGCACAAGTTTCCATGTGGAGACGAGATTTGTTCTGATTGGTGCCTCAGGAAACCCCCCTATGTTGATACTGGAAACAGGCCTCTGAGAAGAGATATCTGGAAACTAAAGCAATGGATCCTATTATGGCCTAGGGGACTGTCTGGTTCAATATTCTTCTCTGGGGACATCCATCTACTGTATGAGTGGAGGTAGATGCTCAGCTGGTGTAATACTGCCCTTGTTTGTTCCGGGGGACCTACACTATTGCAATGGCCTAGGGAAAATTGGAGGTTTCTTCTAATTTGTACAATTGTGGACAATGGAATGGGCAGAATTCCCGTGGAGTTGGCAGGCACAGTCTTACTGTGTGGCTCCAGGAGCCCCAGGCTGGAAGGTATGTGGGCCAGAAGTCTAAAAAACAAACTCAGCTTAGGTTTGGGTACATAGGTATGGCACGCCCGATCTACAGGCCGTGAGGAGAACTCTTTGGGATATGAAGAAAGAGTGAGTATGAGGTGCTTATTCAGGCTTTTGTCTCCGGATTTTATGGCCGTGGAATGTCGGGGAGGCCTCATGGGCCATGGACGAGTCTTCCTCTCTGTGGTTTTGGCCCGATCCCAATTATTTTGGGTCAATATGTGGGATGGGAGGAGTCCTTCAGTTCTGTTACCTCAGGTGACCCACCAAAAGAGGGATTTCAACGCAGAGCCCTGGGGAGGGGTGAATGGACAACTCGATCTATGGTTAAAAATTGGGGTCTAGCGGCATGTCAAGACCAATATGCCGTCTCTTGATCCAGCCACTGAGAGGCCTTACTTGAGGACTGGGCTCACGCTGAGAGTCACAATGCGTGTTTATGACCATCGCTGCCTTCAAGCATGGGCAGGGCCTCATGGGCCACACTGGTTTCAACTACACTGAACGTTGGACAAAATGCCAACCATGCAGATTCTTCTACAGGACCATTGAGACCTGTTGGTTGGCTCCTGAAAATCGAGGTTGGGAAGAGATGAGGAGGTAAGGTCATGGTGGGTCTGATGTGCTCGGTGTGCGTTCAGCTGTCTGGGTGTTGGTCAGGAGGTCTGGGCTCAGGCTGTGTCAGGCATTGCATTATTGCCCAGGTTAGACTATATAATATGGGTACTGTAGAGTGCTATGTAGGTCTATCCTCTTTTGGGGCTTCTGGGAAGCTCCATATGGCAACATTTTTCTTCAGGAGGGCAGGCAGAGTGCTGGATTGTGGGTCCGGAATGCCAAACATGAGGGCTTGGGGGACAGGAGTGTGAGGATGGAAGTCTGAGAACACAAGCTAGACTTAGGTTTCAGGGCGAGGGCAAGGCAGGCACACTCTGCAGAGCTGACTAGAGATCTTGTGCATCTGAAGTCAGGGCTAGGATCAGACTTTGGCTCAGGTTGGAGTTCCTGTCCATGATTTCCCCTTCATAAAGGGGGAGGCATCACAAAGCCATCAAGATTTTCCTCGTTGGGAGTTGTGAGATGCTCCAAAATGTAAGGATTCCTTTTGCAGGACATTTGAGACAAGTTGGATGGCTCCAGGATGTCCCATACAGAATGACGCCATAGCAGGGTTCTAAGGATGGATGCCTGGGCAGCCCGCCTCGCATTCCAATTGTCTCCCAGCGACAAAACAGCTTCGATCTGCTGGCTCTGGGGGAGCAACCAAGGGGGCTGAGTTGAAATGGAATCTCCTGTGGATGGGTACTAATGTGGGTTTGTGTCCATGGAGACATTGGAATGGGGTGGGGACACCGGGACCCTGAAGGATTCTCCTAACCGGAGATTTTGAGACAGCTCCAAAGAGCAAGTTTCCCATGTGGAGACAAGATTTGTTGTAATTGGTGCCTCATGAAACCCCCTTATGCTGCTATTGGAAAGCAGGCCTCAGAGGAGAGATACCTGGAATCCACAGCAATGTATCCAATTAGGGCCTAGGGGTCTGTCCGGTTCAATCTTCTTCTCTGGCAACATCTGTCTATGGTATGAGTGGAGGTAGTTGCTCAGCTGGTGTCAGAGCTCCCCTGTTTGTCTGGGCAGCCTACACTATTGTGATGGCCTCAGGGACTATGGAGGTTTCTCCTAATTTGCAAGATTATGGACAAGGAAAGGGGCAGGATTCCCGTGGGGTGGGCAGGCACAGACCTGATGTGTAGATCCATGTTCCCCATCCTGGAGGGTGTGTGGCCACGAATGTGGGGACAGATGTTTGAAAACACAAGCTCAGCTTAAGTTTGGAGATGGAGGTATGGAAGGCCAGATCTACAGACTGTGAGGAGAACTCTTAGGGATATTAATTAAGAGAGAGTGTGAGGCGCTTGCTCAGGCTTTTGTCTCTGGATTTTGTGTCAACGATGGCCGTGGAATGTCGGGGAGGCATAATAGGCCTTGGATGAGGCTTCCTCTATGCGGATTTGGCCCGATCCCAATAGTTTTGCGTCAATATGTGGGATGGGAAGAGTCCTTTCAGTTTTGTTATCTCAGGTGTCCCACCAAAAGAAGGATTCCAGAGCAGAGCCCTGGGGAGGGGCGACTGGAAAACCAGAAATCTGGTTAAAAATTGGGGCCTAGGGGCATGGTAAGCCCAATATGCCTTCTAATTGTCCAGCAACTGAGAGGTCTTCCTTGAGGACAGAACTCACACTGAGGGTCACAATGAGTGTTTGTAACCAACGTGGCCCTCAAGCATGGGCAGGGCCTCATGGGCGACACTGGTTTCAACTACTCTGAATGTTGGACAAAATGCCAACCTCATGGTTTCTTGCCATGGTGAAGGAGTTCTGATTTTTGCATCATGTTCAACCCTGGGCAGTTATTGGAGATAAGGTCTAGGTTCTGAAGCCTGAAAACCGAGGTTGGGAAGAGATGACAAACTAAGGCCATGTCGGGTCCGATGTGCTCAGTTTGCGGCCAGCTAGCTGGGTGTTGGTAGGGAGGTCCAGGCTCAGGCTGTGTCAGAGAGGGCATTAGTGCCCAGGGCAGCCTGTATAATTGGTGTACAGTCAAGTGGCGTGCAGGTTGATCCTCATTTGGGGTTTCTGGGTATCCCCATAGGGCAATATTTTTCTTCTGGAGGGCACGGAGAGTGTTGCATTGTAGTTCTGGAATTGCCAAACTAGAGGGCTTGTGGGTCAAGAGTGTGAGGACAGAAGTCTGAGAACACAAGCTAGGCTTAGGTTTCTGGGCAAGGGCATGGCAGGCACACTCTGCAGAGCTGAATTGAGATCTCGTGCATCTGAAGTCAGGGCGAGGATCAGACGATCGCTCAGGTTGGAGTTTCTGTCCCTGATGGCCCGTTCATGAAGGGGGGTTGGATCACAAAGCCATGGAGGTTTTCCCACGATGGGAGTTGTGATATGCTCCAAACTTCAAAGATTCTTCTTCATGACCATTGAGACCTGTTGGTTGGCTCCAGGATGTCCCATACGGAACGACTCCAAAGCCAGGCTCTAAGGATGGATGCCTGAGCAGCAGGCCTTGTATTCCAATTGTCTCCTAGTGACAAGACAGCTTCAAACTGCTGGCTCTGGGAGAGCAATGTAGGGGGCTGAATTGAAATGGAATCTCCTGTGGTTGGGTTCTAATGTGGGTTTGTGTTCATGGAGACTTTGGAATGGGGCGGTGGCACCAGGGCCCAAAAGGATTCTCCTAACCAGAGATTTTGAGACAGCTCTAAAGAGCAAGTTTCCCATGTGGAGGCAATATTTGTTCTAATTTGTGCCTCAGGAAACCCCCATATGCTGGTATTGGAAAGCAGGCCTCTGAGGAGTGATACCTGGAATCCACAGCAATGGATCTGATTAGGGCCATGGGGCCTGTCCCGTTCAATCGTCCTTTTTGGTGACATCTGTCTATGGTGTGAGTGGAGGTAATTGCTCAGCTGTTGTCAGACCGCCCCAGTTTGTCCGGGCGGCCTACACTATTGGGATGGCTTTGGGGATTTTGGAGGTTTCTTGCAATTTGTACAATTATGGACAATGGAATGGGCAGAATTCTTGTGGAGTTGGCAGGCACAGACCTGATGTGTGACTCCAGGGGTCCCAGCCTAGAGGATGTGTGGGCCAAGACTGTGGGGACAGATGTCTGAAAACATAAACTCAGCTTAGGTTTGGGGACCTAGGTATGGCAGGCCCGATCTACTGACCATGAGAAGAACTCTTCAGGATATGAAGAAAGGGTGACTGTGAGGCGCTTGCTCAGGCTTTTGTCTCTGGATTTATGTCAACGATGGCCGTGGAATGTCGGGGAGGAATCATGGGCCATTGACGAGACTTCCCCTGTGTGGATTTGGCCCGATCTCAATTATTTGGGGTCAATCTGTGGGATGGGAGGAGTCCTTTCAGTTTTGTTAACTCAGGTGTCCCAACAAAAGAGGGATTCCAAAGCAGAGACCTGGGGAGGGGCAACTGGAGAGCCAGAAATCTGGTTAAAAATTGGGGCCTAGGGGCATGGCAAGCCCAATATGCCTTCTAATGGTCCAGCCACAGAGAGGCTTTCCTTGAGGACAGAGCTCTTACTGAGGGTCACAATACGTGTTTATGCCCTTGTTTTGCTACAGCATGAGCGGGGACTCACCGTGCACACTTGTTTCTCCTACACTGAACATTGGCCAACGTGCCAAACACAAGTATTCTTGCCATGGGGAAGTAGTAGTTCTGATTTCTGCATCTCATTCACCCCTGGGCAGTGATTAGAGATAAGGTCTAGGTTGTGAAGCCTGTAAACCAAGGTTGGAAGAGATGACGACCTAAGGCCATGTCGGGTCCTATGTGCTTAGTGTGGAGCCAGCTGTCTGGGTGTTGGTTGGGAGGTTCAGGCTCAGGCTGTGTTAGACAGGGCATTAGTGCCCAGAATAGATTTTATAATTGGGGTACAGTCGAGTGCCGTGCAGGTTGACCCTCATATGGCGTTTCTGGGTAGCCCCAAGGGCAACGTTTTTCTTCTGGAGGGCAGGCAGAGTGCTGCATAATGGCTCCAGAATTGCCAAACTGGAGGCCTTTTAGGCCCAGAGTGTGAGGACTGAAGTCTGAGAACACAAGCTAGGAATAGGTTCGGGGTGGGGGCACTGAAGGCACACTCTACAGAGCTGAAACGAGATCTTGTACACCTGAAGTCAGGGCGAGGATCAGACGTTGGCTCAGTTTGGAGTTTCTGTCCATGGTTGCCCCTTCAGGAAGGGGGGTGGGACAACACGACGCCATAAAGTTTTTCCCTCGATGGGAGTTTTGAGATGCTCCAAACCGCTAGAATTCCTTCTGCAAGACAATTGAGACATGTTGGATGTCTTAAAGACGTCCCATATGTAACAACTCCGGAACAGTGCTCTAAAATTTGATGCCTGGGCAGCCCTCTTCAACTTCCAATTGTCTCCTTGGGACAAAAGAAGTTCAATCTGCTGGCTCTGGGGGAGCCAACGAGGGGGATGGCCTGTCCGGTTCAGTCTTCTTCATGGGGGACATCTGTCTACGGTTCTGAGTGGCGGTAGTTTCTTAGCTGGTGTGAGATCAACACTGTTTGTCCTGGGGGGGCCAACACTATTGGGATAGCCTCAGGCACTTTGGAGGTTTTTCCTAATTTGTACGGTTGTGGCCAGTGGAATGGGCAGAATACCCTTGGAGAAGGCATGCACAGTCCTGAAGTGTCCCTCCAGGGACCTCAGCCTGGAGGGTGTGTGGGCCAGGGCTGTGGGGACAGAATTCTGATAACACAATCTTGGCTTATCTTTGGGGATGTAGGTATGGCAGGTTGAATGTACAGACCGTGAGGAGAACTCGTTGGGATATGAACAAAGGCCAGGAGTGAGGCACTTGCTCAGGCTTTTGTCTCTGGATTTTGTGTCATCGATGGCCATGGAATGTCGAGGAGGCCTCATGTGCCATGGATGAGTCCCCATCTCTGGGGATTTTGTCCAATCCCAGGAGTTTGGGGTGATTCTGTGGGATGGGAGGAGTCCATTCTGTCTTTCTACATCAGGTGTCCCACCAAAAGAGGGATTCCAGAACATAGCCCTGGGGAGGGATGAATGGAAAAACCGACCACTGATTAAGAATGGGGGCCTAGGGGCATGGCAAGCCCCATATGTGGGCTCTTGGTCCAGCAACTGACAGGCCTTACTTGAGGACAGGACTCACGCTGAGGGTCACAATGCGTGTTTGTGCCCAATGCATCTCTCACACATGGGTGGGGCCTCATTGGCCATGCTGGTTTCTCCTACATTGAACGTTGGAAAACATGCCAACCACTAGGATTCTTGCCACGGGGAAGGAGCAGTTCTGATTTCTGCATCACGTTCACCACTGGGCCTTGATTGGAGTTAAGGTCTAGTTCTGAAGCCTGAAAAATGAGGTTGGGAAAAGATGATGACCTAAGGCCATGGCAGTTCCGATGTGCTCAGTGTGCGGTCAGCTGGCTGGGTGTCGGTCGGGAGGTCTGGGCTCAGGCTGTGTCAGACAGGGCATTAGTGCTCGGGGTAGACTGTATAATTGGGGTACAGTAGTGTTGCGTGCAGGTTGATCCTCATTTGGGGTTTCTGGGTAGCCCCATAGGGCAACGTTTATCTTCTGGAGCACAGGCTGAGTGCTGTATTGTGGCTCTGGAATTGCCGTCCTGAGGGCTTTTGGGCCAAGAGTGTGAGGACGGAAGTCTGAGAACACAAGCTAGGCATAGGTTTTGGGGCGAGGGAACTGAAGGCACACTATGCAGAGCTGAATCGAGATCTCATGCATCTGAAGTTAGGGCGAGGATCAGACAAATGCTCAGGTTGGAGATTCTGTCCGTGATGGCCCCTTCATGAAGGGGGCGGGGCATCACAAGATCATGGAGGTTTTCCCACGATGGGAGTTGTGAGATTCTCCAAACCATAAGGATTCCTTATACGGGACCATTGAGACCTTTTGGGTGGCTCCAGGACATCCCATAGGAATGAATCAAGAGCAGGGTTCTAAGGCTGGATCCCAGGACTGCCCGCCTAGAATTCCGAATTTCTCCTTGCGATAATACAGGTTCATTCTGCCGGTCTGGGGGAGCAACCGAGGACCCTGAGCTGAAATGGACTCCGATATTCCATGGCCATCATTGACACAAAATCTAGACAAAAACCTGAGCAAACGCATCACACTCACACTTTGTTCATATCCCGAAGAGTTCTCATGATCTGAAGATCGGGCCTGCCATACCTATGTCCCCAAACCTAAGCCGAGTAGCTGTTTTCAGACTTCTGTCCCCACAGTCCTGGCCCACACACCCTTCAGGCTGGGATCCCTCGAGTCACACCTCAGGACTGTGCCTGCCCTCTCAAAGGGAATTCTTCCCATTCCATTGGCCACAACCGAACAAATTAGGAAAAACCACCAAAGTTCCCGGGGCCATCCCAATAATGTAGGCCACCCGGGACAAACAGGGGCGATCTGACACCAGCTGAGCAGCTAGCTCCACACAGACTGGAGACAGATGTCCACAGATTAAAAGATTGAACCGGACAGGCCCTTAGGCCCTAATCAGATCCATTGCTTTGGTTTCCAGTCATCTCTCCCCAGAGGCCTGGTTTCCGATACCATCATATGGGATTTCTTGAGACATGGATCAGAACAAATGTCATCTCCACATGTTAACTGTGCTTTTTGGAGCTGTGTCAAAACCTCCAGTTAGGAGAATCTTTCAGGGCCCTGGTGCCACTGTCCCATTCCAAGGTCTCCCTGGACACAAACCCACATTATGACCCATCTGCAGGAAAGTTCATTTTGACTCAGCCCCCTCAGTTGCTACCACAGACCCAGCAGATCGAAAATATCTTTTTGCTAGGAGAAAATTTGAATTTGAGGCAATATGCCCAGGCATCTATACTTAGAACACTGCTCTGGAGTTGTTTCCCATGGGACGTAGTTGAGCCAACCAACAGGTCTCAATTGTACCACAGAAGGAATCCTTGCAGTTTGGAGCATCTCACAATACCCATCATGGGAAAGCCTCAATGGCCTCCTGATGCCCCCCCTCATGAAGGGGCCATCATGGACAGAAACTCCAATGTGAGCCAACATCTGATTCTCGCCCTGACTTCAGATGCACGAGATCTCAATTTAGCTCTGCAGAGTGTGCCTGCCCTGCCCTTGCACCGAAACCTAAGACTAGCTTGTGCTCTCAGGTTTTCGTCCTCACACTCCTGGCCAAAAAGTCCTCCAATTTGGGAATTCTGGAGACACAATGCAGCACTCTGCCTGACATCCAGAAGAAAAACGTTGCCCTATGGGACTACCCAGAAACCTCAAATGAGGATCAACCTGCAGGCCACTCAACTGTACCCAAATTATACAGCTTACCCTGGGCACTAATGCCTTGTTGGACACAGTCTGAGCCCGGAACTCCTGACCGACACCCAGACATCTGGCCACACACTGAGCACATGGCACCCGCCATGGTCTTAGGTCGTCATCTCTTCCCACCCTTGGTTTTCAGGCTTCAGAACCTAGATCTTATCTCTGATCACTGCCCAGTAGTGAACATGATGCAGAAATCTGAAATACTCCTTCCCCATGGCAAGAAACCTTGTGGTTGGCATGTTGTTCAACATTCAGTGTAGGGGAAAACAGCGTGGATCATGAGGACCCACCCATGCTTGAGGGCCACATTGGGCACAAACACTCATTGTGACACTAAGAGTGAACCCTGTCCTCAAGTAAGGCCACTCAGTGACAGGAACAAGAGCCCGTATATGGGGCTTGCCATGCCCCATGGCCCCCAATTTTTTTTTACATTTTTTTCCAATTTATTTATTTTCAGAAAAACAGTATTCATTATTTTTTCACCACACCCAGTGCTCCATGCAAGCCGTGCCCTCTATAATACCCACGACCTGGTACCCCAACCTCCCACCCCCCCCGCCACTTCAAACCCCTCAGATTGTTTTTCAGAGTCCACAGTCTCTCATGGTTCACCTACCCTTCCAATTTATCCAAAATCACATACCCTCCCCAATGTCAATAACACTATCCCCCTTCTCCCAACCCCCCTCCCCACAGCAACCCACAGTTTGTTTCGTGAGATTAAGAGTCACTTATGGTCTGTCTCCCTCCCTAACCCATCTTGTTTCATGGATGCTTCTCCTACCCACTTAAGCCCCCATGTTGCATCACCACTTCCTCATATCAGGGAATCATATGATAGTTGTCTTTCTCCGCTTGACTTATTTCGCTAAGCATGATACGCTCTAGTTCCATACATGTTGTCGCAAATGGCAAGATTTCGTTTCTTTTGATGGCTGCATAGTATTCCATTGTGTATATATACCACATCTTCTTTATCCATTCATCTGTTGATGGACATCTAGGTTCTTTTCATAGTTTGGCTATTGTGGACATTGCTGCTATAAACATTCGGGGGCACGTGCCCCTTTGGATCACTACGTTTGTATTTTTAGGGTAAATACCCAGTAGTGCAATTGCTGAGTCATAGGGCAGTTCTATTTTCAACATTTTGAGGAACCTCCATGCTGTTTTCCAGAGTGGTTGCATCAGCTTGCATTCCCACGAACAGTGTAGGAGGGTTCCCCTTTCTCTGCATCCTCACCAGCATCTGTCATTTCCTGACTTGTTGATTTTAGCCATTCTGACTGGTGTGAGGTGATATCTCATTGTATTTTTGATTTGTATTTCCCTGATGCCGAGTGCCATGGAGCACTTTTTCATGTGTCTGTTGGCCATCTGGATGTCTTCTTTGCAGGAACGTCTGTTCATGCCCTCTGCCCATTTCTTGATAGGATTATTTGTTCTTTGGGTGTTGAGTTTGTTAAGTTCTTTATAGATTTTGGACACTAGTCCTTTATCTGATATGTCGTTTGCAAATATGTTCTCCCATTCTGTCAGTTGTCTTTTGATTTTGTTAACTGTTTCCTTTGCTGTGCAAAAGCTTTTGATCTTGATGAAATCCCAATAGTTCATTTTTGGCTTTGCTTCCCTTGCCTTTGGCGATGTTCCTAGGAAGATGTTGCTGCGGCTGAGGTCAAAGAGGTTGCTGCCTGTGTTCTCCTCAAGGATTTTATGGATTCCTTTCTCACATTGAGGTCCTTAATCCATTTTGAATCTATTTTTGTGTGTGGTGTAAGGAAATTGTCCAATTTCATTTTTCTGCACGTGGCTGTCCAATTTTCCCAACACCATTTATTAAAGAGGCTGTCTTTTTTCCATTGGATATTCTTTCCTGCTTTGTCAAAGATTAGTTGACTATAGAGTTGAGGGTCTATTTCTGGGCTCTCTATTCTGTTCCATTGACCTATGTGTCTGTTTTTGTGCCAGTACCATGCTGTCTTGATGATGACAGCTTTGTAATAGAGCTTGAAGTCCGGAATTGTGATGCCACCAACTTTGGCTTTGTTTTTCAATATCCCTTTGGCTATTCGAGGTCTTTTCTGGTTCCATATAAATTTTAAAATTATTTGTTCCATTTCTTTGAAAAAGATGGATGGTACTTTGATAAGAATTGCATTAAATGTGTAGATTGCTTTAGGTAGCATAGACATTTTCACAATATTTATTCTTCCAATCCAGGAGCATGGAACATTTTTCCATTTCTTTCTGTCTTCCTCAATTTCTTTCATGGGTACTTTATAGTTTTCCGAGTATAGATTCTTAGCCTCTTTGGTTAGGATTATTCCTAGGTATCTTATGGTTTGGGGTGCAATATTAAATGGGATTGACTCCTTAATTTCTATTTCTTCTGTCTTGTTGTTGGTGTAGAGAAATGCAACTGATTTCTGTGCATTGATCTTATATCCTGACTCTTTACTGAATTCCTGTACAAGTTCTAGCAGTTTTGGAGTCGAGTCTTTTGGGTTTGCCACATAGAGTATCATATAATCTGCGAAGAGTGATAATTTGACTTCTTCTTTGCCGATTTGGATGCCTTTAATTTCCTTTTGTTGTCTGATTGCTGAGGCTAGGACTTCTAGTACTATGTTGAATAGCAGTGGTGATAATGGACATCCCTGCCGTGTTCCTGACCTTAGTGGAAAAGCTTTCAGTTTTTCTCCATTGAGAATGATATTTGTGGTGGGTTTTTCATAGATGGCTTTGATGATATTGAGGGCACATACCCTAAACTTTGAAGAGTTTTGATCAGGAAGAGATGCTGTACTTTGTCAAATGCTTTTTCAACATCTATTGAGAGTATCATATGGTTCTTGTTCTTTCTTTTATTGATGTGTTGTATCACATTGACTGATTTGCAGATGTTGAACCAACCTTGCAGCTGTGGGATAAATCCCCTTTGGTCGTGGTGAATAATTTTTCAATGTACTGTTGATATTGGCTAGTATTTTGGTGAGAATTTTCACATCTGTGTTCATCAAGGATATTGGTCTATAGCTCTCTTTTTTGATGGGATCCTTGTCTGGTTTTGGGATCAAGGTGATGCTGGCCTCATAGAATGAGTTTTAGAGTTTTCTTTCCATTTCTATTTTTTTGAACAGTTTCAGGAGAATAGGAATTAGTTCTTCTTTAAATGTTTGGTAGAATTGCCCCGGGAAGCCGTCTGGCCCTGGGATTTTGTTTGTTTGGAGATTTTTAATGACTGTTTCAATCTCCTTACAGGTTATGGGTCTGTTCAGGCTTTCTATTTCTTCCTGGTTCAATTTGGGTAGTTTATATGTTTCTAGGAATGCATCCATTTCTTCCAGATCGTCAAATTTGTTGGCGTAGAGTTGCTCATAGTATGTTCTTATAATAGTTTGTATTTCTTTGGTGTTAGTTGTGATCTCTCCTCTTTCATTCATGATTTTATTTATTTGGGTCCTTTCTCTTTTCTTTTTGATAAGTCTGGCCAGGGGTTTATCAATTTTATTAATTCTTTCAAAGAACCAGCTCCTCGTTTCGTTGATTTGTTCTATTGTTTTTTTGGTTTCTATTTCATTGATTTCTGCTCTGATCTTTATGATTTCTCTTCTCCTGCTGGGCTTAGGGTTTCTTTCTTGTTCTTTCTCCAGCTCCTTTAGGTGTAGGGTTAGGTTGTGTACCTGAGACCTTTCTTGTTTCTTGAGAAGTGCTTGTACCGCTATATATTTTCCTCTCAGGACTGCCTTTGTTGTGTCCCACAGATTTTGAACCGTTGTGTTTTCATTATCATTTGTTTCCATGATTTTTTTCAATTCTTCTTTAATTTCCCGGTTAACCCATTCATTCTTTAGAAGGATGCTGTTTAGTCTCCATGCTTTGGGGTTCTTTCCAAACTTCCTCTTGTGGTTGAGTTCTAGCTTCAGAGCATTGTGGTCTGAAAATTTGTAGGGAATGATCCCAATCTTTTGATATCGGTTGAGTCCTGATATAGGAACGAGGATGTGATCTATTCTGGAGAATGTTCCTGTGCACTAGAGAAGAATGTGCTTTGGGATGAAATGTTCTGAATATATCTGTGATGTCCATCTCATCCACTGTGTCATTTAAGGCCTTTATTTCCCTGTTGATCTTTTGCTTGGATGATCTGTCCACTTCAGTGAGGGGAGTGTTAAAGCCCCCTATTATTATTGTATTATTGTGGATGTGTTTCTTTGATTTTGTTATTAATTGGTTTATATAGTTGGCTGCTCCCACATTGGGGGCATAGATGTTTAAAATTGTTAGAACTTCTTGTTGGACAGGCCCTTTGAGTATGATACAGTGTCCTTCCTCATTTCTTATTATAGTCTTGGGATTAAAATCTACTTGATCTGATATAAGGATTGCCACTCCTGCTTTTTTCTGATGTCCTTTAGCATGGTAAATTCTTTTCCACCCCCTCACTTTCAACCTGGAGGTGTCTTCGGGCTTAAAATGAGTTTCTTGGAGGCAACATATAGATGTTTTTTTTTTTTTTTTTTTTTTTTTTTTTTTTTTTTTTATCCATTCCAATATCCTGTGTCTTTTGATTGGGGCATTTAGCCCCTTAACATTCAGTGTAACTATTGAGAGATATGATTTTAGTGCCATTGTATTGCTTGTAAGGTGACTGTTACTGTATATTATCTCTGTTCCTTTCTGATCTACCACTTGTAGGCTCTCTCTTTGCTTAGAGGACCCCTTTCAGTATTTCCTGTAGAGCTGGTTTGGTGTTTACAAATTCTTTCAGTTTTTGTTTGTCCTGGAAGCTTTTAATCTCTTCTTCTATTTTCAATGATAGCCTAGCTGGATATAGTATTCTTGGCTGCATGTTTTTCTCGTTTAGTGCTCTGAAAATATCATGCCAGCTCCTTCTGGCCTGCCAGGTCTCTGTGGATAAGTCAGCTGTCAATCTAATACTTTTACCATTGTATGTTACAGACTTCTTTTCCCGGCTGCTTTCAGGATTTTCTCTTTGTCACTAAGGCTTGTAAATTTTACTATTAAGTGACGGGGTGTGGGCCTATTCTTATTGATTATGTGGGGCGTTCTCTGAACCTCCTGAATTTTTATGCTCATTCCCTTTGCCATATTGGGGAAATTCTCCCCAATAATTCTCTCCAGTATACCTACTGCTCTCCTCTCTCTTTCTTCTTCTTCTGGAATCCCAATTATTCTAATGTTGTTTCGTCTTATGGTGTCACTTATCTCTCGAATTCTCCCCTCATGGTCCAAATGACATTCTCTGTCATTTGGTCTTCTATATCGCTAATTCTTTCTTCTGCCTCATTTATCCTAGCAGTGGGAGCCTCCATATTTGATTGCACCTCATTAATATCTTTTTTGATTTCAACTTGGTTAGATTTTAGTTCTTTAATTTCTCCAGAAAGGGCTTTTATATCTCCCGAGAGGGTTTCTCTAATATCTTCCATGCCTTTTTCAAGCCCGGCTAAAACCTTGAGAATTGTCATTTTGACCTCTAGATCTGACATATTACCAATGTCTGTATTGATTAGGTCCCTAGCCTTCGGTACTGCCTCTTGTTCTTTTTTTGTTGTTGCTGTGAATTTTTCTGCCTTGTCATTTTGTCCAGCTAAGAATATATGAAGGAGCAAGTAAAATACTAAAAGTGTGGCAACAATCCCAGGAAAATATGCTTTAACCAAATCAGAAGAGATCCCAAATCGTGAGGGGGGATTTCTCCCCCCTCACGATTGGGTGAGGGATCTCCTCTGATTGGGATCTCCTCTGATTGGGATCTCCCAATCTCTTCTGATTAGGATCTCTTCTGATTTGTGGATAAAAAGAGGTTCAAAAAGAAAGAAAGAAAGAAAAAGAATTAAAAAAATGAGATTGAATTAAAAATTCAATCAAGAATTAAAAAAGAGATTGAAGAGATTGGGATCTCTTCTGATTTGGGGATAAAAAGAGGTTCAAAATTAAAGAAAGAAAAAAAGAAAAAAAAAGAATATAAAAAAGAAAACGAATAAAGAAAAGTATAAAAAAAGAATATATATACATATTAGATAAACTAGTTAAAACTAGTTAAAATCGTTAAAAAAGAAAAGGGTAAAAGTTAAAAAAAATTTTAGCAGAAGAAGAGAAAAAAAATGAAAAAGAAAAAAATTAAATTAAGTGCAAGACTAAAAAATCACAGGGAGAAAGCCATGAGTTCTGTGGTTTGTTTTCTCCTCCTCTGGAATTCTGCTGCTCTCCTTGGTATTGAAACTGCACTCCTTGGTAGGTGAACTTGGTCTTGCCTGGATTTCTTGTTGATCTTCTGGGGGAGGGGCCTGTTGTAGTGATCTCAAGTGTCTTTCCCCCAGGCAGAATTGCACCGCCCTTACCAGGGGTCGGGCTGAGTGATCCGCTCGGCTTTGCTTTCAGGAGCTTTTGTTCCCTGAGCGCTTTCTGTAGAGTTCCGGAGGACGGGAATACAAATGGCGGCCTCCTGGTCTCCTGCCCGGAGGAGCCAAGAGCCCGGGGCCCTGCTCCCCAGTGCGCCCTCAGCGAACAGCTCCCAGTAACTCCCGTCTGCCTAACCTCCGGCCGCGCTCCGAGCTCACCGATCCTGCCACAGGTTCAAGGCAACACCGAGCTGTGAGCTTACTGTCAGCTCTAGCTCTGCAGCCGGCTTTCCTGTTCCAATATCCGCAAGCTCTGCAACAATCAGACAGCCCCAATCCTTCTGTGTCCCTGCGGGACCTGAGGCCACTCTGACCCCATGTGGGCTTCGCCCCGGTTTAGCCTCTGGAGTGATGTCCCTCAGCGGAACAGACTTTTAAGTGTCCTGATTTTGTGCTCCATTGCTCCGCCGCTTGCCGGGAGCCGGCCCCTCCCCCCAGGGTCTATCTTCCCATTGCTTTGGATTCACTTCTCCGCCAGTCCCACCTTTCGGAAAGTGGTTGGTTTTCCGTTTCTAGAATTGCTGTTCTTCTTCTCTTCGATCTGCCGATGGATTTGCAGGTGTTTGCAATCTTTAGATAAGCTCTCTAGCTGATCTCCTGCTAGCTGAAGTAGCCTCAGCCTTCTACTTCTCTGCCATGATGACTCCTCCCCCATGGCACCCAATCTTAACCAAAGGTCCAGTTTTCCAGTCGCCCCTCCCCAAGGCTCTGCTCTGGAATCCCTCTTTTGGTGGGACACCTTAGGTTAAAAACAAAACAAAACATAAAGCATTCCCCCATCCCACAGAATGAGCCCAAATTCTTGGTCTTGGGCCAAATCCCCAGAGTGGGAGACTCGTCCATGGCCCATGAGGCCACTCCGATATTCCACGCCTATTTTTGACACTAAATCCAGAAACAAAAGCCTGAACAAGTGCCTCACACTCGCCTTTTCTTCATATCCTGAAGAGTTCTCCTCTTGGTCTTTATTTCAGGCTATCCATACCTTCGTCCCCAACCCTAAGCCAAGTTTGTTTTTTGAGACTTCTGTCCCCACAGCCATGGCCCACCACCCTCCATGCTTGTTTCCCTGGAGACACACATCAAGACTGTGTCTGCCCTATCCAAGGGAATTCTGCCCATTCAATTGACTACAACCCTACAGGTTATTAGCAACCTCTAAAGCTCCCGTGGCCATCCCAATAGTGTAGGCACCCTGGGACAAACAGTGCGATCTGCCACCAGCTGAACAACTTCCTTCACTCAGAGCCAGAGACAGATGTCCCCAGAGAAGAACATTAACCAGACAGGGCCCTAGGCCCTAATCGGATCCATTGCTTTGTTTTCCAGGCATCTATCCCCAGAGGTCTGGTTTCTAATACCATCATATGGGGGTTTCCTAAGGCACCAATCAGAACAAATATCGTCCCTACATGGGAAACTTGCTCTATGGAACTGTTTCAAAACTTCTGATTAGAGCAATCCTTCAGGGCCCCAGTGCCACCACCCCATTCCAAGGTCTCCATGGACACAAACACACATTATTACCTATCCGCAGGAGAGTCCATTTCAACTCAGGCCCCTCGGTGGCTCCCCCAGATCCAGCAGATGGAGCCTGCTTTGTCGCTAGGAGACAATTGGAATGCGATGCTGGCTGATAGGCATCCATCCTTAGACCCTTGCTCCGGAGTCATTTTATATGGTATGTTCCAGCACCATCCAACATGTGTCGACTGTCCCGCAGAAAGAATCCTTGCTGTTTGGAGCATCTCACAACTCTCATAATGGGAAAACCCCCATGGCCCCGTGATGCCCGCCCCCCCTTCTTGAAGGGGCCATCAGGGACAGAAACACCAATATCTGATCCTCCCGCTGACTTCACATGCATGAGATCTCTATTCAGGTCTGCAGAGTGTGCCTGCCATGCCCTCGCCCCAAAACCTAAGCATAGCTTGTGTTCTCAGACTTCTGTCCTCACACTTCTGGCCCACAAGCCCTCTAGTTTGGGAATTTCGGCCACACAAGGCAGAACTCTGCCTGCCCTCCAGAAGAAAAACATTGCTTTATGGGGCTACCCAGAAACCCAAATTGAGGATCAACTTGAAGGCCATTTGACTCTACCCCCATTATAGAGCCTACAGTGAGTACTAATGCCCTTTCTGACACAGCTAGAGCCCAGACCTCCCATTTGACACACAGAGAGCTGGCCGCACACTGAGCACAACGGACCTGCCATGGCCTTAGGTCGTCATATCTTCCCAACTTCGGTTTTCAGTTTTCAGACCCTTGACCTTATCTCCATTCACTTCCCAGTGGTGAATGTGATGCAAAAATCAGAACTACTCCTTCCCCATGGCCAGAAACCCTGTGGTTGGCATGTTGTCCAACGTTCAGTTTAGGAGAAACCAGCGTTGCCCATGAGGACCTGCCCATGCTTGACGGCCAGTTTGGGCACAAACACGCATTGTGACCCTCACTGTGTTCCCTGTCCTCAAGTAAGGCCTCTCAGTGACGGGAACAAAATCCCGCATATGGGGCGTTCATGCCCATAGGCCCCCATTCTTAACCGGAGTTCTGGTTGTCCCATCGCCCCTCCCCCATGCTCTGTTCTGGAATCACTCTTTTTGTAGAACAACTGAGGTATAAAAACAGAAATGACTCCTACCATCCCACAGCATGGGGCTTGGGATTGGGCCAAACTCTTGGGATTGGGCCAAATCCCCAGAAAGAAAGACTCGTCGATTGCCCATGAGGCCACCCCAAAATTCCACGCTCACCGTTGACACAAAATATAGAGACAAAAGCCTGAGCAAGTACTTAACATTAGCACTTTGTTAATAGCCTGAAAAATTCTCCTCACAGTCTGTAGAATGGTCCTGCCATACCTATGTCCCCAAACCTAAGCCAAGATTGTGTTTTCAGACTTCTGTCCCCATAGCTCTGGTCCACACACTCTCCATGCTTGGGCCCTTGGAGCCACAAATCAGGACTGTGCCTGCCCTCTCTAGGGGAATTCTGCCCATTCCCTTGACCACAACCCTACAGTTTAGGAGAAACCTCCAATATCCCCGAGGCCATCCCAATAGTGTCAGCACACAGTTCAAACAGGGGCTATCTGTCCCAAGCTGAGTAACTACTTCCACTCAGACGCATAGACAGATATCCCCAGAGATACTAGGCCATAGTAGGATCCATTGCTCTTGTTTCCAGGCATCTCTCTTCAGAGGCCTGATTTCCATTACCAGCATATGGGGGTTTCCAGAGGTACCAATCAGAACAAATCTCGTCTCCACATGGGAAACTTGCTCTTTGGAGTTGTGTCAAACCTCCAGTTAAGAGAAACCTTCAGGTCCCAGGATCCCCTGCCCCATTCCAAGGTCTCCATGGACACAAACCCACACAATGACCCATCCTCAGGAGAGTCCATTTAAGCTCAGCCCACTCAGTTGCTTCCCCAGAACCAGCAGATCAAACGAGCCTTGTTGCAGGAGACAATTGGAATGCCAGCCGGGCTCTCCAGGCATCCACCTTAGAACACTGCTCTGGCGTCGCTCCATATGGGACATCCTGGAGCCTTCCGACAGGTCTTGACTGGTCTTCAGAAGTAATTCTTGCCGATTAGAGCATCTCACAGCTCCCATCGTGGGAAAATCTCCATAGCCTCATGATGTCACCCCCCTTCATGAAGGGGGATCATGGAAAGTAACAACAAACTGAGCCAACGTCTGATCCTCGACCTGACTTCAGATGCACGAGATCTCGATACAGCTCTGCAGAGTGTGCCTGCCATGACCAAGCCCCAAAACACTGACCTAGCTTGTGTTCTGAGACTTCCGTCCTCACTGTCCTGGGCCACAAGCCCTCCAGTTTGAGAATTCCGGAGCCACAATGCAGCACTCTGCCTGCCCTCCAGAAGAAAAACGTTGCCCTATGGGGCGACCCAGAAAACCCAAATAAGGATCAAAATGCATGCCACTCAACTGTACCCCAATTATACAGTCTAGCCTGGGTAATAATGCCCTGTCTTACAGAGCCTGAGCGCAGACCTCCCAACCGACACCCAGACAGCTGGGGCCATACCTCAGGACTTTGCCTGTCCTCTCCGTGGGAATTCTGCCCCTTCCATTGGTCACAGCCCTGCAGACTAGGAGTAACCTCCAAAGATCCCTAGACTATCCCAATGGTTTCGGCCACCCGGGACAAACAGGGGCGATCTGACACAAGCTGAGCAACAACCTCCACTCAGAACCATAGACAGATGTTCACAGAGAAGAAAATTGAACTGGTCAGACCCCTAGGCCCTAATTAGATCAACTTCTTTTGTTTCCAGGTATCTCTCCTCAGATGCCTGCTTTCCAATACCACCTTATTGTGGTTCCTGAGGCACCAATCAGATCAAATCACATATCCACATGGGAATCTTGCTCTTTGGAGCGGTCTCAAAATCTCTGGTTATGAGAATCCTTCAGGGCCCCGGAGCCACTGCCACATTCCAAGGTCTCCATGGACACAAACCCACATTACGACCGATCCTCAGGAGAGTCCATTTCAACTCAGCCCCCTCGGTTGCTTCCCCAGAGCCAGCAGATCGAACCTGCCTTGTCACTAGGAGACAATTGAAATGCGAGTTGGACTGCCCAGGCATCCATCATTAGAACTCTGCTCTGCAGAAGGTCCTTTTGGGATGTCCTGAATCCATCCAACAGGTCTCCACTGTCCTGCAGAAGGAATCCTTGCGGTTTGGAGCATCAGACAATCCCAGCGTGGGAAATCCTCCATGTCATCGTGATGCACCCCCACCTTCATGAAGGGGCCATCATGAATAGAAATTCCATCTTGAGCCAACGTCTGATCCTCGCTGTGACTTCAGATGCATGAAACCTCGATTCAGCTCTGAAGAGTGTGCCTGCCGTGCCCTCATCCCGAAACCTAAGCATAGCTTGTGTTCTCAGATCCGTCCTCACACTCCTGGCTCACAAGACCTCCAGTTGGGAATTCTGGGGACACAATGCAGAGCTCTGCCTTCCTGCCAGAAAAAAAGTTGCCCTATGGGGCTACCAAGAAACCCCAAATGAGGATCAACCTGAATGCCACTTGGCTGTACCCCAATTATACAGTCTAGACTGGGCACTGAAGACCTGTGTGACACAGCCTGAGCCCAGACCTCCCTACCGACACCCAGACATCTGGCCGTACACTGAGCACAGCGGACCCGCCATGGCCTTAGGTCATCATCTCTTCCCAACCTCGGTTTTCAGGCTTCAGAACCTAGACCTTATCTCCACTCACTCCCCAAGGGTGAATGTGATGCAAAAATGAGAACTCCTCCTTCCACATGCCCAGAATCCTTGAGGTTTGCATGTTGTCCAATGGTCAGTGTAGGAGAAACCAGTATTCCCAGGTGGCCCTGCCCATGCTTGAGGGCCACATTGGACACAAACATGCATTGTGAACCTCAGTGTGTGCCCTGTCCTCAAGTAAGGCCTCTCAGTGGCTGGAACAAGAGCCCGCATATGGGGCTTGCAATGCCCCTTGTCCCCCAATCTTAACCAGATGTCGAGATGTCTAGTCAACCCGACTCAGGGTTCTGCTCTGGAATCCCTCTATGGTGGGACACTTGAGGTAAAAAAAATACCGAAAAGACTTTTCCCATCCATAGAATGACCCAAACACTTGGGATCGGGCCAAACCCCCAGAGAGGAAAAACTCGTCCATGGCCCTTGAGGCCACATCGACATTCCATGGCCACAGCTGACACAAAATCCAGAGACAAAAGCCTGAGCAAGCGCCTCACACTGGCCTTTTGTAAATAGCCCGAAAAATTCTTCTCATGGTCTGTAGATCGGGCCTGCCATACCTCTGTTCCCAAACCTAATCAAAGTTTGTGTTTTCAGACTTCTGTCACCATAGCCCTGGCCCACACACCTTCCAGGGTGGGGGCCCTGGAGCCACACGCCAGGACTATACCTGCCCTCTCCAAGGGAATTCTGCCCATTCCATTGACCACAACCGTACAAATTAGAGAAACCTCCAAAATCTTCAAAGCTATCCCAGTGGTGTAGGTCATCCGGGACAAACAGGGGCTATCTGCCACCAACTGAACAACTACCTCCACTCAGACACGTAGGCAGATATCCCCAGAGAAAAATATTGAAACCGACAATCCCCTAGACCCTAATCAGATCCGTTGCTTTGGTTTCCAGTCATCTCTCCCCAGAGCCCTGGTTTCCAATACCAGCATATGGGGTTTCCTGAGGCACCGATCACAACAAATGTCATCTCCACATGGGAAACTTGCTCATTGGAACTGTGTCAAAACCTCAGGTTAGGAGAATCCTTCAGGGCTCCGGTGCCACCACCCCATTCCAAGGTCACCATGGACATAAACACACATTGGGACCCATCTGCAGGAGAGTCCATTTCAACTCAGCCCCCTCAGTTGCTCCCCCTGAGCCAGCAATCAAAACTGTCTTTTTGCTAGGAGACATTTGGAATGCGAGGCGGTCTGCCCAGGCATCATCTCTTCCCAACCTCAGTTTTCAGGCTTCAGAACGTAGACCTTATCTCCAATCACTGCCCAGTGGTGAACATTATGCAGAAATCAAAACTCTTCCTTCACCATGCCCAGAATCCTCCTGGTTGGCATGTTGTCCAAAGTTCAGTGTAGGAGAAACTAGCATGCCCAGGTGGCCTTGCCCATGTTTGAGGGCCGCGTTGGGCTTAAACACGCATTGTGACCATCAGCGTGTGCCCTGTCCTCAAGTAAGGGCTGTCAGTGGCTGGAACAAGAGCCCGCATATGGGGATTGCCATGCCCCTAGGACCAAATATTAACCAGATATCGGGTTGTCCACTTGCCCCTTCCCAGGGCTCTGCTCTGGAATCCCTCTTTTGGTGGGACACCGTAGGTTTAAAAAAAAAAAAAAAAAACCAGAAAGGACTCCACCATCCCACAGAATGAACCCAAACTCTTGGAGTCTGGCTAAATCCCTGAGAGGGAATCTCGTTCATGGCCCATGAAGCCACCCCGTCATTCCACGGCCATCATTGACACAAAATCCAGTGACAAAAGCCTGAGCAAGCACCTCACACTCTCCCTTTGTTCATTTCCCAAAGAGTTCTCCTCAAGGTCTGTAGACCGTGCCTGCCAAGCCTACATCCCTTAATCTAAGCCAAGTTTCTGTTTTCAGACTTCTGTCCCCACAGCCCTGGCCAACACACCCTCCAGGCTGGGACGCCTGGAACCACACCTCAGGACTGTGCCTGCTCTCTCCAAGGGAATTCTACCCATTCCATTGTCCACAACCATATAGATTGGCAGAAACTTTCAAAGACCCCGAGGACTTCCCAATAGTGTTGGCCGTCCAGGACAAACAGGGGCTATGTGACACAAGCTGAGCAACCACCTCCAGTAAGAACCGTAGACTGATGTACCCAGAGCATCAGATTGAACCGGACAGGCCCCTAGGCCCTAATTGGATACATTTGTTGGTTTCCAGACATCTCTACTCAGAGTCCTGGTTTCCAATACCAGCATATGGGGGATTCCTGAGGCACTCATCAGAACAAATCTTGACTCCATATTGGAAACATAGTTTTTGGAGCTCTGTCAAAACCTCCGGTTAGGAGAATCCTTCAGGGCCCAAGATCCACCGCTCCATTCCAAGGTCTCCATGGACACAAACACACAATATAACCCATCCTCAGGAGAGTCCATTTCAACTCAGCCCCCTCGGTTGCTCCCCCAGAGCCAGTAGTTTGAACCTGCCTTGTCGCAGAATGTGAGGCGGGCACACCACACATCCATCCTTAGAATCCTGCTCTGGAGTCGTTCCATATGAGTACTCTGGAAGCCATCCAACTGTTCTCGAGGATCCTAGAGAAGGAATACTTGTGGTTTGGAGCATCTCACAACTCCCAACGTGGGAATACCTACATGGCCTCTTGAGACCCTCCCTCTTCATGAAGGGGCCATCATGGACAGAAACTCCAACCTGAGCCAAAGTCAGATGATCACCCTGAGTTCAGATGTACATGATCTCTATTAAGCTCTGCAGAGTGTGCCTGCCATGCCCTCGCCTAGAACCTAAGGTTGCTTGTGTGCTCAGACTACGGTCCTCACACTCTTGGCCCACAAACCCTCCAGATTGGCAATTCAGGAGCCACAATGCAGCACTCTGCCTGCGCTCCAGAAGAAAAACATTGACCTATGGGGCTACCGGAAACCCCAAATGAGGATCATCCTGCACGCCATTCGACTGTACCCCAATTATACAGTCTACGCTGGGCACTAATGCCCTGTGTGACAAAACCTGAATCCGGACACCACGACCGACATCCAGACAGCTGGCCGCACACTGAGCACACCTGACCCGCCACGGCCTTAGGTCATCATCTCTTCCCACCTTCGGTTTTCAGGCTTCAGAACCTAGACCTTATCTCCAATCACTGCCCAGGGTGGAAAATGATGCAGAAATCAGAACTCCTCCTTCTGCATGGAAGAAACCATGGTTGGCATGTTGTAGAACATCCAGAGTAGGAGAAAACAGCTTGGCCCCTGAGACCCCACCCATGCTTGAGGGCCAGGTTGGGCACAAACTATAATTGTTATACTCAGTGTGAGCCCTGTCCTCAAGTAAGGCCTCTCAGTGGCTGGACCAGGAGCCCGCATATGGGGCTTGCCATGCCCCTAGGCCCTCATTCTGAACCAGAGGTCGGGTTGTCCAGTCACCCATCCCCAGTGCTCTCCTCTGAAATCAGTCCTTTGGTGGCTCACTTGAGGTAAATTAACAGAAAGGACACCTCCCATCCCAAAGAATGACCCCAAACTCTTGGCATCAGTCTAAATCCCCAGAGATGGATACTCGTCCGTGCCTGATGAAGCCACCTTGACATTCAACGGCTATCGGTGAAGCAAAATCCAGAGACAAAAGCTTGAGGAAGCACCTCACATTCACCCTTTGTTCATATCACAAAGAGTTCTCCTCACCGTCTGTTGATCGTGCCTGCTGTACCTACACCCCAAATCTAAGCTGAGTTTGTGTTTTCAGACTTCTTTCCCCACAGCCTTATTCCACACACCCTCCAGAATGGTGCCCCTGGAGCCACACTTCAGGACTGTTCCTGTCCGCTACATGGGAATTCTGCCCATTTCATTGGCCCCAATACTACAGATTCAGAGAACCCTCCAAAGACTCTGAGGCCATTCCAATACTGTGGGCCGCCTGGGACATACATAGGCGATATGACACCAGCTGCGCAACTACCTCCACTCAGACCCATAGACAGAAGTCCCCAGAGAAGAATATTCAATCAGACACGCCCCTAAGCCCTAATCGGATCAATTGTTTTGCTTCCAGATATCTCTCCTCAAAGTCCTGCTTTCCAAAACCAGGATATGGGGGTTTCCTGAGGCACTGATCATAACAAATCCCATCATCACATGGGAAATTTGCTCAATGGAGATGTGTCAAAACCTCCGGTTAGGAGAATCCTTCAGTGCCCCGGTGCCACAGCCCCATTCCAAGGTCTCCATGAACAAAAAGCCACATTATGACCAATCCTCAGGAAGAGTCCATTTCAACTCAGCCCCCTTGGTTGCTCCCCCAGAACCAGCAGATCGTACCTGTCTTGTCGAGAAGATAAAATTGGAATGTGAGGCGGGCTGCACAGGCATCCATCCTTAGAATGCTGCTCTGGCGTCATTCCAGATAGGAGGTCCTTGAGCCATCCAACTGGTCTCAATTGTCCTGCAGAAGGAATCCTTGTGGTTTGGAAATTCTCACAACTCCCACCGAAGGAAAATATCCATGGCCACATTATGTGCCCCCCCCCTTCATGAAAAGGCCATCATGGACAAAAACTCCAACCTATGCCAAAGTCTGATCCTTGCCCTGACTTCAGATACACGAGATCTCGATTTAGCTCTGCAGAGTGTGAATGCCATGCTCTTGCCTCGAAAACCTGGACTAGCTTGTGTTCTCAGACTTCTGTCCTCACACTCCTGGGCCACAAGCCCACCAGTTTGGGAATTCCGGAGCCACAATGCAGCACTCTGCCTGCCCACCAGTAGAAAAACGTTGCCCTATGGGGCTACCCAGGAACTCCAAATGAGGATCAACCTGAACGCCACTTGACTGTACTCCAATTATATAGTCTAGCCTGGGCACTAATGCCCTGTCTGACACAGCCTGAGCCCGGATCTCCCGACGGAAACCAAGACAGCTGGGGCCACACCTCAGGACTGTACCTGCCCTCTCCAAAGAAAATTCTGTCCATTCCATTGGCCACAATCCTACAGATTAGGAGAAATCTCCAAAGACCCCGAGACCATCCCAATAGTGTCGGCCGCCCGGGACAAACGGGTCGATCTGGCACCAGCTGAGCCACGACCGCCACTCAGGACCATAGGCAGATGTTTCCAGAGAAGAAGATTGAAGAGGGCAGGCCCCTAGGACCTAATAGGATCAATTGCTTTGGTTTCCAGGCATCTCTCCTCAGATGCCTTGTTTCCAATACCACCGTATTGTGGTTCCTGAGGAACGAATTAGAACAAATCTCAACTCCACATGGGAAACTTGCCTTTGGAGCTGTCTCAAAACTCCGGTTAGAAGATTCTTTCAGGGCGCCGGCGCCACGGCCCCATTCCAAGTTCTCCATGGACACAAACCCACATTACGACCGATACTCAGGAGAGTCCATTTCAACTCAGCCCCCTCAGTTGCTCCCCCAGAGCCAGCAGATCGAACATGCCTTGTCACTAGGAGACAATTGAAATGTGAGTTGGGCTGCCCAGGCATCCATCCTTAGAACCCTGCTCTGGAAAAGTTCCTTATGGGGCGTCCTGGATCCATCCAACAGGTCTTGACTGTCCTGCAGAGGAATCCTTGCAGTTTGGACTATCACACAATTCCAACTTGGGAAAACCTCCATGACCTCGTGATGCACCCCCACCTTCATGTCAGGGAAATCATGGAAAGAAACTCCATCCTGAGTCAATGTCTGATCCTCGCCCTGACATCAGATGCACAAGATCTCGATTCAGCTCTGCAGAGTATGCCTGCCATGCCCTCGCCCCGAAACCTAAGCCTAGCTTGTGTTCTCAGAAATCCGTCCTCACACCTCTGGCCCACAAGCCCTCCATTGGGAATTCTGGAGACACAATGCCCTCCAGAAGAAAAACATTGCCCTATGAGGCTACCGAGAAACGCCAAATGAGGATCAACCTGCATGCCTCTTGACTGTACCCCAATTATACAGTGTAGCCTGGGCACTAAAGCCCTGTCCGACACAGCCTGAGCCCAGAACTCCCGACCGACACCCAGACAGCTGGCCTTACACTGAGCACATCAGACCCGCCATGGCCTTAGGTCGTCATCTCTTCCCAAACTCAGTTTTCAGGTTTCAGAACCTAGAACTTATCTCCACTCACTACCTAGGGGTGAACGTGATGCAGAAATCAGAATCCTTCTTCCCTAAGGCAAGAAACCTTGTGGTTGGCATGTTGTCCAAAATTCATTGTAGGAGAATCCAGCATGGCCCATGAGGCCCCACCCATGCTTGAGGGCCGCAATGGGCACAAACACACATTGTGACCCTCAGCATGAGCCCTGTCTGCAAGGAAAGCATCTCAGGGGCAAGAACAAGAGCATGCATATGGGGCTTTCCATGCCCCTAGTCCCCCAGTCTTAACCAGAGGTTGAGATGTCTAGTCTCCACTACTCAGGGCTCTGCTCCGGAATCCTTCTATGGTGGGACTTCTGAGGTAAAAAAAAAAAAAAAAAAAAAAAAATACCGAAAGGACTCCTCCCATCCACTGAATTACCCCAAACACTTGGGATTGGGCCAAATCCAGAGAGAAAGACTCGTCAATGCCCCATGAGGCCATCCCGACATTCCATAGCCACTGTTGACACAAAATCCAGAGACAAAAACCTGGACAAGCGCCTCACACTTGCCCTTTGTTCATAGCCTGAAAAATTCTCCTCATGGTCTATAGATTGGGCCTGTCATACATACGTCCACAAACCTAAGCCCAGTTTGGGTTTTCAGACTTCTGTCAACACAGTACTAGCCCACACACCCTTCAGGCTGAGACCCCTCGAGCCACACCCCAGGACTGCCTGCCCTCTCCAGGGGAATTCTGCCCACTCCATTGGCCACAACTCTACAGATTAGGAGTAACCTCCAAAGTCCCCGAAGTCATCCCAATAGTGTAGGCCGCCCAACACAAACAGGGGTGATCTATCCCAAGGTGAGCAATTACCTCAACTCAGACCCGTAGATAGATATCCCCAGAGAAGATTGAACCGGACAGGCTCCTAGGCCCAAATCGGATCCATTGCTTTTGTTTCCAGGCAGCTCACCTCAGAGGCCTGGATTCCAATACCAGCATATGTGTTCTTCTGGAGGTAACAATCAGAACAAATTTCATCTACACATGGGAAACGTGCTTTTTGGAGTTGTGTCAAAACCTCCAGTTAGGGGAAAACTTCAGGTCCCTGGAGCCACTGCCCCATTTCAACGTCTCCATGGACACAAACCCACATTATGACCCATTCTCAGGATAGTCCATTTCAACACAGCCCCATCGGTTGCTCCCCCAGAGGAAGCAGTTCAAACCTGTCTTGTCGCTAGGGGACAAGAGGAATGCGAGGCAGGCTCTCCAGGCATCCATTCTTAGAACCCTGCTCTGGCGTCCCGTATGGGATGCCCTGGGGCCATCTGACCGGACTAGACTGTCCTGTAAAAGGAATCCTTGCCGATTGGAGCATCTTACAACTCCCATCGTGGGAAAGTCACCATGGCCCCATGATGTCCCCCACCTTCATGAAGGGGCCATCCTGAACAGAAACGCCAGCCTGAGCCTACGTCTTATCCTCACCCTAACTTCAGATGCACGGGATCTCAATTTAGTTCTGCAGAGTGTGCCTGCCGTGCCCTCGCCCCGAAACCAAAGCCTAGCTTGTGTTCTCAGACTTCCTTCCTCACACTTCTGGCCCTCAAGCCCTCCAGTTTGAAAATAACAGAGCCACAGTGAAGCACTCTTCCAGCCCTCCAGAAGAAAAACGTTGCCCCTGGGGCTACCCAGAAATGCCAAATGATGATTAATCTGCACGCCACTCAACTGTACTCCAATTATACAGTCTACCATGGGCACTAATGCCCTTTCTGACACAGCCTGAGCCCGGACCTCCCGACTGACACCCAGACAGCTGGGGCCACAACTCATTACTGTGCCAGCCCTCTCCAAGGGAATTCTGCCCATTTCATTAGCCACAACCCTACAGCTTAGGAAGAAACTACAAAGTCCCCCAGACCAGCCCCATAGTGTTGGCCTCCCGGGACAAACAGGTGCGATCTGACACAAGCTGGGCGATGACCTCCATTCTGAATTGTAGACAGAGGCTCTCAGAGGAGAGTATTGAAGCAGAAAGGCCCCTAGGCCCTAAACGGATCCATTGCTTTGGATTCCAGGCATCTCTCCTCAGATACTTGGTTTCCAATACCAGCTCATGGGGTTCCTGAGGCACCGATCAGAACAATTCTCTTCTCCACATGGGAAACATGCGCTTTGGAGCTGTCTCAAAACCTCAGGTTAGGAGAATTCTTCAGGGCAACAGAGCCACTGCTCCATTCCAAGGTCTCAATGGACACAAACCCACATTATGACCGATCCTCAGGAGAGTCCATTTCAATTCAGCCCCTCGGTTGTTCCCCCAGCGCCAGCAGATGGAACCTGCCTTGTCACTAGGAGACAACTGGAATGCGAATTGGGCTGCCCAGGCATCCATCGTTAGAACCCTGTTCTGGAGAAGTTCGTTATTTGACGTCCTTGATCCATCCAACAGGTCTCGACTATCCCGCAGAAGGAATCCTTGTGGTTTGGAGCATCAAGCACTCGCACAGTGGGAAAACATCCAAGGCTTCCTGATGTCCCACCCCACCTTCATGTCGGGGAAATCATGGACTGAAACTCCAATTTAAGACAAAGTCTGATCCTCGGCCTGACTTGAGATGCACGAGATCTTGATTCATCTTTGCAGAGTGTGCCTGCCGTGCCACCACTGGGAAAACTAAGCCTAACTTGTGTTCTCAGACTTCCGTCCTGAAACTCCTGGACCACAAGCCCTCAAGTTGGGAATCCTGAAGCCACAATGCAGCACTCTGCAGCACTCTGCCTGGCCTCTAGAAGAGAAATATTGCCATATGTGGCTACCCAGAAACCCCAAATGAGGATCAACCTGCATGCCACTTGACTGTACCCCAATTATACAGTCTAGCCTGGGCACTAATGCCCTGTCTAAAACAGACTGAGCCCGGACCTTCTGACCGACACCCAGACAGCTGACCGCACACTGAGCACACTGGACCCACCAGGGCCTTAGGTCGTCATCTCTTCCCAACCTCGGTTTTCAGGTTTCAGAACCTAGCCCTTAACTCTACTCACTGCCAAGCAGTGTACGTGATGCAGAAATCAGAACTTTCCCTTACCCATGACCAGAAACTTTGTGGTTGGCATGTTGCCCAACGTTCAGTATAGGAGAAACCAGCGAGGGCCATGGGGCCCCGCCCATGCTTGAGCCCGCAGTGGGCACAAACACACAGTGGGACCCTCAGCATGAGCCCTGTCCTCAAGTAAATCCTCTCAGGGGCTGGACCAAAAGCCCACATATGGGCTTGCCATGCCACTAATCCTCCAATCTTAACCAATCTTAACCATAGCTCATGAAGTCTAGTCACCCCTACTCAGTGCTTTTCTCTGGAATCCCTCTTTTGTGCGATACATGAGGTAAAAATTAAAATAGAAGAGGACTCCTACCATCCAAAGAATGATCCCAAACACTTGGAATCAGGCCAAATCCCCTGATAGAAAAACTTGCCCATGGCCGATAATGCCAGCCCGACATTCCCCGGCCACTGTTGATGCAAAATCCAGAGACAAAAGCCTGAAAAAGCTCCTCACACTCGCCCCTTGATCATAGCCTGAAAAATTCTCATCGAGGTCTGTAGATAAGTCCTGCCATACCTACATCCCCAAAACTAAGCAGAGTTTGTGTTTTCAGATTTCTGTGCCCCTGGAACCACATCTCAGGACTGTGCCTGCACTCTCCAAGGGAATTCTGATCCTTCCTTTGGACACAACCTGACAGATTAGGAAAAATCTCCAAAGTCCCCGAGGTCATCCCAATAGTGTCGGCCACCCAAGACAAACAGGGGTGATCTGTCACAAGCTATGCAACTACCTCAACTCAGTCCCATAGACCAATATCCCCAGAGAAGAAGATTGAACCGGACAGGAACCTAGGCCCTAATTGGATCCATTGCTTTTGTTTCCAGGCATCTCTCCTTAGAGGCCTGCTTTCCAATACCAGCATATGGGTTCTTCCAGAGGTACCAATCAGAATAAATCTCTTCTACACATGGGAAATGTGTTTTTTGGAGCTGTGTCAAAACTTCCAGTTAGGGGAAACCATCAGGTCCCTGGAGCCACCGCCCCATTCCAAGGTCTCCATGGAAAGAAATCCACATTATGACCCATCCTCAGGAGAGCCCATTTCAAATCAGCCCCCTCTGTTGCTCCCCCAGAACCAGTGATCGAACCTGCCTTATCACAAGTAAATAATTGGAATGCGAGGTGGGCTGCCTAGGATTCCATCCTTAGAACCCTGTTCTGGTGTTGTTCCATAATGGACGTCCTGTGACATCCGACAGGTCTCAACTGTCCTGCAGAAGGAATCCTTGGGGATTGGAGCATCTCACTACTCCCATCTTGGAAAATCCACCATGGTCTCATGATGTGCCTGCCCCTTCATGAAAGGGAGAAATGGACAGAAACTGCAACCTGAGCCACTCTGATCCTCGCCCTGACTTCATATCCACGAGATCTCGATTCAGTTCAGCAGAGAGTGCCTGATGTGTCCTTGCTCCGAAACCTACGCCTAGCTTGTGTTCTCAGACTTCCCTCCTCACCCTCCTGGGCCACAAGCCCTCCAGTTTTGGAATTCTGGAGCCACAATGCAACATTCTTCCTGCCGTCTAGAAGAGAAACGTTGCCCTATGGAGCTACCCAGAAACCCCAAATGAGGATCAACCTGCATGCCACTCGACTGTACCCCAATTGTATAATCTACCCTGGTCACTAATGCACTGTCTGATACAGTCTGAGCCCAGACTTCCCAAACAACACCCAGACAGCTGGGGCCACAACTCAGGACTGTGCCTGCCGTCTCCAAGGGAATTCTGCCCATTCCATTGGCTACAACCCTACAGATTAAGAGAAACCTCCAAAGACCCCGAGACCATAAAAATAGTGTAGGCCTGCCGGGAGAAACAGGGGTGATCTGATGCACGCTGAGTAAAGCCCGCCAATCAGGACCATAGACAGATGTTCCCAGAGAAGAAGATTGAAGCATACAGGCCCCTAGGCCCTAATTGAATCAATTGCTTTGGTTTCCAGGCATCTCTCCTCAGAGGTCTGGTTTCCAATACCAGCTCATTGGGTTCTGAGGCACCAATCAGAACAAATCTCGTCTCCACATGGGAAACTTGCTCTTTGAAGCTGTGTCAATACCTTCTATAAGGAGAAACCTTCAGGGCACCGATGCCACTGCCCCATTCCAAGGTCTCCATGGACACAAAACCACATTATGACCAGTCCTCAGGAGAGTTCATTTCAACTCATCCCCCTCGGTTTCTCCCCCAGAGCCAGCAGACCGAACCTGCCTTGTCACTCGGATACAATTGGAATGCGAGCTGGGCTGCCCACACATTCATGGTTAGAACCCTGCTCATGAGAAGTTCCTTATGGGATGTCCTAGATCCATCCAACATGTCTCGACTGTCCCACAGAAGGAATCCTTGCAGTTTGCAGCATCAGACAATCCCATCGTGGGAAAACCTCCATTGCCTCGTGATGCCCCCCCCCCACTTTCATTGATGGGCCATCATGGACAGAAACTCTAACCTGAGCCAACGTCTGATCCTGCCCTGACTTCAGATTCACGTGATCTCAATTCAGTTCTTCTGAGTGTACCTGCCGTGCCCATGCCTCAAAACCCAAGCCTAGCTTGTGTTCTCAGACTTCTGTCCTCATAGTCCTGTTCCCCAAGCCCTCCAGTCTGGCATTCCAGAGACACAATGCAGCACTCTGCCTGCCCTCAGAAGAAAAATGTTGCCCTATATGGCTACTCAGAAATGCCAAATGAAGATCAACCTGCATGCCACTTGACTGTACCCCAACTGTAAAATCTAACCTGGGCACTCATGCGCTGTCTTACACAGACTGCGGCCAGACTTCTCGACTGACACCCAGACACCTGGCTGCACACTGAGCACATCGATCACGCCATGGCCTTATGTTGTCATCTCTTCCCAACCTGTTTTCAGGATTCAGAACTTAGACGTTATCTCCACCCACTGCCAAGCAGTGTACGTGATGCAGAAATCAGAACTTCTCCTTCCCCATGACCAGAAACCTTGTGGTTGGCATGTTGTCCAACGATGAGTGTAGGAGAAACAAACGTGGCCCATGAGGCCGCGGCTATGCTTGAGGGCCCCGATAGGCACAAACACACCTTAGGACCCTCAGCGTGAGCCCTGTCCTCAAGTAAATCCTCTCCCAGGCTGGACCAAGAGCCCGCATATGGGGGTTGCCATGCCCCTTGTCCCGCAATCTTAAGCAGATCTTGAGAAGTCTACTCACCCATATTCCGATCCCTTCTCTGGTATCCCTCTTTGGTGAAACACATGAAGTAAAAAAAAAAAAAAAATGGAGAAAGTACTCCTACCACCCAAAGAATGACTCAAACACTTGGAATTGGGCTAAATCCCCAGTGAGAAAAATTCGTCCATGGCCGATGAGGCCAGCTCAACATTCCATGGCCACGGTTGTCACAAAATCTGGAGACAAAAGCCTGAAAAATCGTCTCACACTAGCCCATTGATCATAGCCCTTAAAATTCTCCTCAAGGTCTGTATCGGGCCTGCTGTACCTACGTCCCCAAACCTAAGCCGAGTTTGTGTTTTCAGACTTCTGTCCCCACAGTCCTGCCCACACACCCTCCAGGCTGGGCCCCCTGGAGCCACACCTCAGGACTGTGCCTGCCCTTTCCAAGGGAATTCTGCTCATTTTTTGGACACAACACGACAGATTAGGAGAAACCTCCAATGATCCCGAGGCCATCCCAATAGTATCGGCCACCCGGGACAAAGAAGGGTGATCTGTCACAAGCTGTGCACTACCCCCACTCAGACCCGTATACAGATATCCCCATAGAAGAAGATTGAACCAGACAGGCACCTAGGCCATGGTAGGATCCAATGCTTTTGTTTCCAGGCATCTCTCATCAAAAGACTGGTTTCCAATACAAGCATATGTGGGTTCCCGTAGGTATCAATCAGTACAAATCTCGTCTCCACATGGGAAACTTGCTCTTTGGAGTAGAGTCAAAACCTCCAGTTAGGAGAAACCCTCAGGTGCACGGAGCCACTGCCCCATTCCAGGGTCTCAATGGATACAAACCCACATTATGAACTATCCTCAGGAGAGTCCATTTCAACTCAGCCCCCTCAGTTGCTCCCCCAGAACCAGCAGATCGAAATTTCCTTGTCACTAGGAAATAATTGGAATGTGAGGCAGGCACAACTGCATCCATTCTTAGAATTGTGCTCTGGAGTCATTCCGTATGGGACCTCCAGAAGCCATCCAACAGTTCTCGAGGGTCCTACACAAAGAATCCTTGCGGTTTGGAGCATCTCACAATTCCCATCCCACATGGCCTCTCTCCTTCGTCACACACCCTCCAGTTTGGAAATTCCGGAGCCACAATACTGCCACTCTGCCTGACCTCCAGAAGAAAAACGTTGCCCTATGGGGCTACCCAGATACCCCAAATGAGGATCAACCTGCACGCCACGCGACGGTACCCCAATTGTACAGTTTACCCTGGGCACTAATGTGCTGTCTGACAAAGCCTGAGTCCAGAACTCCCGACTGACACCCGGACAGCTTGGGCCACACCTCAGGACTGTGCATGCCCTCTCCAAGGGAATTCTGTGCATTCCATTGGCCACAACACTACAGATTAGAAGAATCCTCCAAAGACCCTGAGACCATCCCAATAGTGTAGGCCTCCTGGGAGAAACAGGGGTGATCTGACGCAAGCTGAGCAATGACCTCCACTCAGAATCATAGACAGATGTTCCCAGAGTAGAAGATTGAAGCGGACAGTCCCCTAGGCCCTAATCGGATCCAGTGCTTTGGATTCCAGGCAACTCCCCTCAGGTGCCTGGTTTCCAATACCAGTTTATGGGAGTTCCTGAGGCACCAATCAGAACAAATCTCAACTCCACATGGGAAACATGCTCTTTGGAGCTGTCTAAAAACTTCAGGTTAGGAAAACGCTTCAGGGCACCAGAGCCACTGCCACATTCCAAGGTCTCCATGGACACAAAGCAACATTATGACCGATCCTCGCGAGACTCCATTTCAATTCAGCCCCCTCGGTTGTTCCCCCAGTGCCAGCAGATCGAACCTGCCTTGTCACTCAGAAACAATTGGAATGTGAGTTGGGCTTCCCAGGCATCCATCGTTAGAACGCTGCTCTTGAGAAGTTCCTTAAGGGACGTCCTGGATCCATCCAACAGGTCTCGACTGTGACACAGAAGGAATCGTTGTGGTTTGGAGCATCAGACAATCCCACTGTAGGCAAACTCATGGCCTCCTGATGCCCCCAACCTTCATGTAGGGGACATCATGGACAGAAACTCCAACCTAAGCCAACGTCTGATCCTCTCCCTGACTTCAGATGCACGAGACCTCAATTCAGCTCTGCAGAGTGTGCCCTCACTCCGAAACCTAGGCCTAACTTGTGTTCTCAGAATTCTGTCCTCAAACTCCTGACTCACGGCGCTCAAGGTGGGAATTCTGGAGACACAATGCAGCACTCTGCCTGCCCTCCAGAAGAAAAACATTGCCTTATGGGTCTATGCAGAAACAACAAATGAGGATCAACCTGCACGCCACTCGGCTGTAACCCAATTATACAGTCTAGCCTGGGTACTAATGCCCTGTCTGACACAGCCTGAGCCCGGAACCCCCAACTGACATCCAGACACCTGGATGCACACTGAGCACATCGAACCCGCCATGGCCTTAGGTCATCATCTCTTCCCAACCTCGGTTTTCAGGCTTCAGAACCTAGACATTAACTCCAATAACTGCCCATGGGTGAACGTGATGCAGAAATCAGAACTTTTCCTTACCCATGGCCAGAAACTGTGGTTGGCATGTTGTCCAATGTTCAGTATAGGAGAAACCAGCATGGCCCATGAGGCCCCAGTCATGCATAATGATCACGATGGGCACAAACACACATTGTGACCCTCAGCGTGAGTCATAGCCTCAAGTAAATCCTTTCAGTGACTGGCCCAAGAGCTCGCATATGGGGCTTGCCAAGCCCCTAGTCCCCCAATCTTAACAAAAATTTGAGATATCTAGTCACCCTACTCAGGGCTCTGCTCTGGAATCCCTCTTTGGTGGGGCACCTGAGGTAAAAAAATACAGAAAGACTCCTCCCATCCACAGAATGACCCCAAACACTTCGGATCTGGCCAAATCCCCAGAAAGCAAGACTCGTCCATGGCCCATGAGGCCATCCCGACATTCCACAGCCACTGTTGACACAAAATCCATAGACAAAAGCCTGAGCAAGCACCTCACACTCGCCCTTAGTTCATACCCGAAAAATTCTCCTCACTGTCTGTAGATCGGGCCTGTCATACATATGTCCCCACCTAAGTCGAGTTTGTGTTTTCAGACTTCTGTCCCGACAGTCCTGGTCCACACACCCTCCAGGCTGGGGCTCCTGGAGCTACACCTCAGGACTGTGCCTACCCTTTCCAGGGAAATTATGCCCATTCCATTGGCCACAACCCTACAGATGAGGAAAAACCTAAAAAGTCCCCGAAGCCATCCCAATAGTGTATGATGCCCAGGACAAACAGGGGCGATCTCTCACAAGCTGAGCAATGACCGCCACTCAGACCCATAGACAGATATCCCCAGAGAAGAAGATGCCGGACAGGCAACTAGGCCATAATCAGATCCATTGCTTTTGCTTCCAGGCATCTCTCCTCAGAGGCCTGGTTTCCAATACCAGCATATGGGTTTTCCAGAGGCACTAATCACAACGAATCTCGTCTCCACATGGGAAGCTTGCTCTTTGGAGCTGTGTCAAAACCTCCAGTTAAGGGAAACCTTCAGGTTCCCAGAGCCACCGCCCCATTCCAAGGTCTCCAGGGACACAAATCCACATTATGACCCCTCCTCAGGAGAGTCCATTTCAACTCAGCCCCCTCGGTTGCTTCCCCAGAGCCATCAGATGGAACCTCCCTTGTCGCAAGGAGACAATTGGAATGCGAGTTGGCTGCCCAGGCATCCATCGTTAGAACCCTGCTCTGGAGAAGTTCCTTACAGGGCATCCTTGAGCCATCCGACAGGTCTCGACTGTCCTGCAGAAGGAATCCTTGTGGTTTGCAGTATCACACACTTGCACCATGGGGAAACCTCCATGGCCTCGTGATGCCCCCACCTTCATGTAGGGGACATAATGGACAGAAATTCCAGCCTGAGGCAATGTCTGATCCTCGCCCTGACTTCAGATGCACGAGATCTTGATTCAGCTCTGCAGAATGTGCCTGCCGTGCCCTTGCCCAGAAACCTAAGCCTAGCTTGTGTTCTCAGACTTCCGTCCTCACACTCCTGGCTCACAAACCCTCCAGTTTCTGAATTCTGGAGACACAATGCAGCACTCTGCCTGCCCTCCAGAAGAAAAATGTTGCCCTATGGGGCTACACAGAAAAGACAAATGAGGATTAACCTACACGCCACTCAACTGTACCCCAATTATACAGTCCAGCCTGGGCAGTGATGCCCAGTCTGACGCAGCCTATGCCCAGACCTCGTGACCAACACCCAGACAGCTGATTGCACACTGAGCACATCGGCACACCATGACCTTAGGTCATCATCTCTTCCCAACCTCGGTTTTCAGGCTTCAGAACCTAGCCCTTATCTCCACTCACTGCCAAGCAGTGTACGTGATGCAGAAATTTGAACTTCTCCCTCACCATGGCCAGAAACCTTGTGGTTGGCACGTTGTCCAAAGTTCATTGTAGGAGGCACCAGCGTGGCCATGAGGCACCAGCTATGCTTGATGGATGTGATGGGCACAAACACACATTGGGACCCTCAGTGTGAGCCCTGTCATCAAGTAAAGCCTCTCACGGGCTGGACCAAGAGCCCACATATGGGGCTTGCCATGCTCTAGTCTCCCAATCTTAACCAGAGCTCGAGAAGTCTAGTCACCCTTACTCAGTGCTCTTCTCTGGATTCCCTCTTTGTTGGGACACATGAGGTTAAAAAAAATATAGAAAGGACTCCTACCATCCAAATAATGACCCCAAACACTTGGAATCGGGCCAAATCCCCAGAAAAAAAAAACTCGACCCTGGCCGATGAGGCCAGCCCAACATTCCACGGCCACTGTTGACACAAAATCCAGAGGCAAAAGCCTAAAAAAGTGCCTCACACTTGCCCTTTGTTTATAGCCCCAAAATTTCTCCTCGCGGTCTGTAGATTTGGCCTGCCATACCTTTGTCCCCAAACCTAAGCCGAGTTTGTGTTTTCAGGCTTCTGTCTCCACTATCCTGGTCCACACACCCTCAATTATGGGGCCCCTATAGCCACACCTCAGTACTGTGCCTGGCCTCTCCAAGGGAATTCTGCTCATTTCTTTGGACACAACCCTATTATTAGGAAAAACCTCCAATGTTCCCGAGACCATCCCAATAGTGTAGGACATCCAGGACAAACAGGGGCGATCTGACACAAGCTGAGCCACTACCTCCACTCAGACCCGTAGAGAGATATGCCCAGAGAAGAAGATTGAACCGGATCGGATTAGGCCCTAATTGGACCCATTGCTTTTGTTTCCAGGCACCTCTCCTCAGAGGCCTGGTTACTAATACCAGCATATAGGGGTTTAGGGAGGTACCAATCAAAACAAATCTCGTCTCCACATGGAAACTTTTTTCTATGAAGCTGTGTCAAAACTTCCCATTAGGAGACAAGTTCAGGTCACTGGAGCCACCACCCCATTCCAATGTCTCCATGGACACAATTCCACATTATGACCCATCCTCAGGAGAGTCCATTTTAACTCAATTCCTTCAGTTGCTCCCCCAGAGCCAGCAGATCGAACCATCTTTGTCTCTAGGAGACAATTGAATTGCGAGGCAGGCTCTTCAGGCCTCCATCCTTAGAACCCTACTCTGACGTTGTTCCTAATGGGACTTCCTGGAGCCATCCAACAGGTCTCGACTATCCCTCATAAGGAATCCTTGTGCATGGAGCATCTCACAACTCCCATCATGGGAAAACTTCCCAGGCCACATGATGTCCCCTGTCTTCATGAAGGTGGATCATGGGCAGAAACCCCAACCAGAGCCAATGGCTGATCCTCGCCTTGACTTCAGAAGCACAAGATCTCGATTCAGCTCTTAAGAGTGTGCCTGTGGTGTCCTCGCAGAAACCTAATCCTAGCATGTGTTCTCAGACTTCCGTCCTCACACTCCTAGCCCACAAGCCCTCCAGTTTGGGAATTCCGGAGCCACAATGCAGCATTGTGCCTGCCCTCCAGAAGAAAAACATTACCCTATTGGGATACACAGAAATCCCAAATGAGGATCAAACTGCACATCACTTGACTGCTTCCCAATACTACAATCTACCTTGGGCACTAATGCCCTGTCTGACACAGCCTGAGCCCGGACATCCCGACTGACACCCAGATAGCTGGCTGCACAATGAGCACATTGGACCCGTCAGGGACTTAAGTCATCATCTCTTTCCAACCTCGTTTTTTGGGCTTCAGAACCTAGACCTTATCTCCAATCACTGCCAGCAGTCAACATGATGCAGAAATCAAAATTCCTCCTTCCCCATGCCCAGAAACCTTTGGTTTGCATGTTGTCTAAAATTTAGTGTAGGAGAAATCAGCATGGACCATGAGGCCCTGGGCATGTTGAGGGCCGCTTTGGACACAAACACGCTTTGTGACCCTTAGCTATTTGACACAAGCTGAGCAACTACCTCCACTTAGACAATAGACAGATGTCCCCAGAGAAGCAGACTGAACGAGACAGGACCCTAGGCCTTAGGCTGTCATCTCTCCCCAACCTGGGTTTTCAGACATCTGAACCTAGACATTATATCAAATCCCGCACACCTGGGTACCTGAAGCACAAATCAGAACTCCTCCTTCCCCATGGCTGGAAATCTTGCTGCTGGCATGGAGTCACACCTTCAGGGTAGGAGAAACCTTCATAGCCCCTGAGGCCACGCCCAAACTTGAGTGCCGACTTGGGCACAAACTCGCATTGTGACCCTCAGCATGAGCCCCATGTCGAAGTAAGGCCTCTCAGAACCTGGACCAAGAGCCCGCATATGGGGCTTGCCAAGTCCCTTTGATCCCAATCCTCACCAGAGTTCGAGTTTTCCAGTTGCCCGTACCTGGGGCTCTGCTCTGGAATCCCTCTCTTGGAGAGACACCTGAGCCAGACAACAGGACTCCACCCTTCGTACAAAATGACCCCAAACTCTTGGGAGCTGGGCCAAATACCCAGAGATGGTGTCTCGTCCATAGCTCCTGAGGCCACCCTACAATCCACAGCTATCCTGGACACAACATCCAGAGACAAAAGCCTGAGGGACTACCTCCCACTCGCCCATCTTTTAATAGCTGAGGAGCTCCCCTCATGGTCTGTAGATCCGGCCTTCCATACCCTCAGTGCCACACCTAAGCTGATTTATATTTTCAGTCTTCTGTGCCCACAGCCCAGAACAACACATCTTCCAGGCTAGGGCCTATGGAGACACACCAAAGGACTATGCCTGTCATATCCAAGTTAACTGTGCCCAATCCTGTGACCACAACCCTACAGATTAGGAGAAGCCTCCAAGGCCCCCGAGGCCATCCCGATAGTGTAGGCCACCCTGGACTAAGAGGTGCACTCTGACACCAGCTGAGCAACTATTTCCACTCAGACACTCAGACAGTGTCCCCAAAGACAGAAGATTGAAACAGACAGGCCCCTAGGCCCTAATCTGAACCTGAGCTTTGGTTTCCATGTGTCTCTCCTCAGAGGACTGGTTTGAAGACCAGCATCTGGGGCTTTTTTGAGGCACCAAACAGAACCTCTCTCGTCTCCACATAGGGAGCTTTCTTATTGGAGCAGTATCTAACCCTTCGGGTAGGCAAATTCTGCAGGGCCCCTGGGCCACCAGCACATTCCAAGGTCTCCATGGACATAAACCCACATTATGTCCCATCTTCAGGAGAGTCAATTTCAACTAACACCCCTGGGTAGCTCGCCCCAGAGCCATAGTTCAAACATGTCTTGTTGCAAAGAGCCAATGGGAATGCTAGCTATGCTGTACAGGCTTCCATCCATCGAACCCTGCTCTCCAATCTTTCCGTAAGAAATATCCTGGAGCCATCCAACAGGGCTCGACTGTCCCGCAGAAGGAAACCTTGTGGTTTGGAGCAACTCACAAATTCAGCATGGCAAAACCTCCTTAGCCTCACGAGGCCCCCGTTTCCTGAAGTGGCCATCATGGACACAAACTCCAGACTCAGCCACCGTTTGATCCTCATGCTGACTTCAATTGCAGGAGATCCCGATTCGGCCTCTGCAGAGTGAGCCTGTCATGCCCTTGGCCCCAAACCTCACCCTAGCTTGTGTTTTCAGACTTCCATCCTCACACTCCTGGCACACAAGCCTTCCCGATTGGGAATTCTGTGGCCACAAAGAAGCACTCTGCCTGCCCACCAGAATAAAAACATTGTCTATGGCTTTGCCCAGAAACCCCAAATGAGGATCAACCTGCTCAGCCCTCGACAACACCCCAATTGCATAGGCTATCCTAAGCATGAATGCTCTGTCTTACATAGCCTGAGCCCAGACCTTCCAACAGACACTGAGACAGCTGGCCGCACACCCAGCACCTTGGACCCGCTATGGCCTTCGGGCATTTATCCCTTCACATTGACTTGTGTGTCTTCCTGGAGGTATATTCTGAGGCTGTGTCAGGCTGTGCATTTTTTCCAGAGTGGCCTATGGAATTGGGGTGGGATTGGGGCCTGCTGGTTTCTGCTAATCTGGAGGGCTTGGGAAACTGAGATGGGCAGATTTTCCTCGAAAGAGCATGCCCAATGATGTGATGTGGATCTGGAGACCCCATCCTGGAGGGCATGTTGGTCAGGGATTTGGGACCAAAGTCTTCAGACACAAACTCTGGCAAGAGTTAGGGCTGAGGTGATGGCAGGCCCGATCTGCAGACCCTGAGGGCAGCTGCTCAGGATTTGAAATTTGGATGGCTGGGAGGCAGGAGCACAGGCTTTTCTGTCTGGATTGTGTGTCTAGGATGACCATAGAAAGGAGGGGTGGCGTCATGGGTCTATGGGAGATTCTACCTCTCTGGAGATTTTGCCTGGCACCCAAGAGTTTGGTGTCTTTCTAGGGGAAGGGGAGAGCACGGTTTTCCATCTCAGGGGTACTGTCCAAACAGGCTTTCCGGAGATTGGTTTGAGGTCTGGGCACTTGGATAACCCAACCAAGGCTTAGTTTTGGGCCTAGGGCCATGACAGGCCCGCTCTGTTGGCTCCTGGTACAGCTCCCCAGGGGGATTGTTAGAAAGGGGTCTCAGGCTAAGGGTCACAATGCCTGTTTGTGCCCAGAAGCCCATACGGGGTGGGCGTGGTCTTATGGGCCATGTACCTGGCTCCCACTCTGAGGGTTGGCCAGCCATCTCCACATTCAGTTTTCCTTCCATGGGGAAGGAGAAGTACTCTTTTGTGCTTCTGGGTCACCCATGGGCAGGAACTTGTTCTATGTTCTGGGAGAGGTACCTGAATACCCAGGTCAGTTCGAGATGATGGTCTCGGGCCAAGACAGGATCCACCTGCAAGATATGGGGACTGCTGTCTGGGTGCCTGACAGGAGGTTGGGGCTCGAGCTGTGTCAAACAGAGCATTTGTGCAGAGCGAAGCCTATCATAATGGGGTGTCATTGAGAGCTGTGCACCTGGATCCTCATGTGGGGTTGCTGTGCAGACCCTTAGGGCACTTCTTCCTTTTGGTGGGCAGGCAGAAGACTGCTTTGTGGCTCCAGAATTCCCAATATGGAGAGCTTTCAGGCGAGAAGTGTGAGGACAGATGTCTGATAACACAAGCTATGGTTAAGCTCAGTGCTGAGCACATGGACGTTCCAATGTACAGTGGCTTTTTCGAGATCCCAGCACCTGAGTATGCATGAGGGTCAGATGTCTGCTCACGCTGGAGTTTGTACCCATGATGGCCAATGAATGGTGGGTTTTTCTCAAGAAGCCTTGGAGGTTTTCCCAAGCTGGAGCTTGTGAGCTGCTCCAAACAGCAAGGCGTCCTACTAAAGGACAGGTGTAGTCTGCTTAGATTCGATCGCACATCTCTCTGAACGGAGGCCTGAGAAGCCCACCTCGGGTTACCATTACAGCCAAGGAACAGAGCAGGCTTGATCTGCTGTCTATGGTTCCAAGTTCCAAGTGATTGGAGTTGACGGAAGTTCCCAGTCTAACGGGACTCAATGCTGCTTCATATACAGGGAGACCTTAGAATATGGCAGAGGCCTTGGGGCCATGCAGGATTTTCCTTTCCTAAGGGTTAGACCCAGTTCCCAGGAGAAAGGTTTTCTTATCGGGACAGGAGGTGATCTCTTGTATGGCTCACGGACCACAGGTTGGACCATATATTGGTTTTCCAGCACAGGCCTCTAGGAACAGAGACCTGAAAACCTAAGCTAGGGTTCCGATGAGGACCTAGGGCCATGGCAGATTCAATCCTCGGGCTCAGAGCCATTGACCTGCATATCTTCCTGGAGGTAGGTGCTGAGGCTGTGAAAGACCGTACATTTCTTTCAATAGCAGCCTATGAAACTGGGGTGGGCTCAGGGTCTTTGCAGTTTTCTCCTAATCTGGAAAGTTTGGGCACCTGAGACGGGAATAATTTCTTCTGGAGAGCAGGCCCAGTGATGTGCTGTGGTTCTGGAGACCCCATCCTAGAGGGCATGTGGTTCAGGTCTCTGGGACCAAAATCTTCAGACACAAAATTGGATAAAAGTTAGGGGTGAGGTGATGGCAGGCCTGATCTGCAGACCCTGAGGGCAGCTCCTCGGATTTGAAATTCGGGCTGCTGGGAAGCAGGAACACAGGCTTTTCTGTCTGGATTGTGTGTACGATGGCCACGGAATGGAGGGGTGTCCTCATGTGTCCATGGGAGTTTCTTCCTATCTGGGGATTCTGCCTGGCACCCAAGAGTTTGGTGTCTTACTGGGGGAAAGGGAGACTGCATTTTACCGTGTCAGGGTTCCTGTCAAAACATGGATTCCAGAGATGGGTTTTGGGTCCTGGTGCCTGGATAACACCACCAAGGCTTAGGATGGGCTCACGGTCATGACAGGGGCGCTCTGTAGGCTCCTGTGCAAGCACCCGAGGGGATTCGTTGGAAGGGGATCTCAGGCTGAGGGTCACAATGCCTGTTTGTGCCCAGCTGCCCATAGTGAGTGGGTGTTATCTCTTGTTTCATGCACCTGGATCCCAACCTGAGGGTTGGACAACCATCTCAACATTTAGTTTTCCTGCCATGGGGAAGGAGGAGTTCTCTTTTGTGCTTCAGGTTCCCCCATTGGCAGGGATTCCCGAAAAGGTCTGGGGAGAGGTGCCTGAAAAACAAGGATGGGTGAGATGACAGACTTGGGCCATGGCCGTTATCACATGCTGGATATGGGTCCCGTTCTCTGGGTGGCAGACACTAGGTTGGGGCTCAGTCTATGTGAGACACAGCACTAGTGGCCAGGGCAGACTATGAATCGGTATTCTTTCGAGGACCTAGCAGATTGATCCCCATGTGGGGTTTCTGGGCAGAATTATCAGGCACTTCTTCTTTCTAAGGGGAAGGCAGAATGCTGTGTTGTGGCTCCAGAATTCCTCATCAAGTGGGCTTGGGGACCAGTAGGGTGAGGATGGAATTTTAAACATAAGCTAGAGTTGAATTCCCTGCCAAGCAGAAGGCAGTTCCAATGTGCAGCGGCTGATTCTAGATATCTAGCAACTGAGTAAGGGCGGATGTCAGATGTTTGTTCACACTGGAGCTTGTGTCTATGATGACCAACAAATGTAGGGGTGGTGTTCAAGAATCCAAAGATGATACCCCACGATGTGGCTTATGAGATGCTCCAAACAGCAAGGTTTCCTTGTACTGGACAGGTGGAGCCTGGTTTATTAAGTCTAGTGTTCCCCTGTGGAAAATTTGGGTAGCAGAGCTCTCCCGCATGGATGCCTGGAAAGCACACCTCCATTGACCTTGCAGCTGAGGAACAAGGCATGTTCGTTCTAGTGGCTCTGGGGTGCAGGACCAAGGTCTTGAGTTGACATGAACTCTTGCAGATGGGTGACAATGCTGGATTGTTACCAGGGAGATCTTAAAATGTGCTGGTGGCTAAGGTGCCCAGCAGGGTTCTCCTACCTTGAGGGTTTGCCACAGGTCGAAGAGCACGGTTTCCTTTTTTGGGACAAGAGGTGTTCTGTTGTGTGGCTCAGGGACCACCTGTTGTATCATAAGTTGGTATTCCAGATCAGGCCCCTGAGGATAGATGCCTGAAAACCTAATCTAGGGTTCCAGTGGGGTACTAGGGGCATGTCAGTTTCAATCTTCTGACTCAGGGCATTTACTTGGATCTCTGACTGGATGTAGATGATCAGGATGTTTCACACTGCACATTTTCATCCTGAGTGAATGCCAATGTGGGGGTGGGCTCAAAGGCCTTGCAGGTTTCGCCTAATCTGGAAGGTTTGGACAAATATGATGGGCACAGTTTCCATGGAGATGGCAGGCACAGTTCTTTGGGGTTGCTCCAGGGTCCCCATCCTAGAGGGCATATGAGCCATGGTTTTAAGAGAGAAGTCTGCAAACACAAATTCGGGTAAGGGTTAGTGGCAAGGTGATTGCAGGACCAATGCTGAGACCTGGATGGAAGTTCATAATGAATTGTAATTAGGGTGACTGGAAGGCAGTAGCACAGGCTTTTTTATCTGGATTGTGTGTTCCAGATGGCCTTGGAATGCAGCTGTGTTCTCATGGGTCCATGGGAGCTTTGTCCTCTCTAAGGATCCAGGTGGCTCCCCATAGTTTGGTGGCTATTTCAGGGAAGGGAAGCATGTGGTTTTCCAACTTAGGGGTGCCCCAAAACAGGGATTCTAGAGAGGGGTTCTGGGTCTGGGTGCCTGGAAATCCCACCAAGAGATAGGATTTGGGCCTAGGGGCGTATGAGGCCTACAATGCAAGATCCTGGTGGTGCAACTGAGCAGGCTTGTTTAAAAGCATGCTCAGGCTGAGGGTCACAATGCCTGTTTATGCCCAGGGTGGCCCTCAGGAGTGGGCGTGGTCTCATTGGCTCTGCAGTTTGCTCCCACTTTGAGGATTGGACAACCCTCCCAACTGCCAGGATTCCTGCCATGGTGAAGGAGGAGTTCTCTATTCTGCTTTAGATTCCCCTGTTGGCAAGGATTTCAGCAAAGGTCTGTGGACAGATGTCTGAATACCAAGGATAGGTAGAGCTGACGGACTTGGGTCATGGCGGATCTCACATCCTGGATATGGGGCCCACTCTCCTCGTGGCTGACACTAGGTTGGGGCTCAGGCTCTCCCAGACACAGCTCTAGTGCCCAGGGCAGCCTATAAATCGGGGAACCCTCAAGGGCCGAGCAGATTGATACTCTAGGAGGGTACCTGGGCAGACTCACCAGGCACTACATTTTACTATAGTGAAGGCAGGATGGTGGGTTGTGGGTCCAGAATTCCTTTTCACCAGGACTTGAGGACCAGTAGGGTGAGGATGAAATTGCAAACACAAGCTACGGTTCAATTCAGTGCCAAGCAGATGGTAGTTCCAATGTGCAGCAGATTATTCGAGATATTCAGCACCTGAGTTAGGTGTTTGCTCACACTGGAGTTTGTGTGTATGATGACCATCCAATGGAGGGGTGGCATCAAGAGGCCATGGAGGATTTTCCATGATGAGACTTGTGAGATGCTCCAAACAGCAAGGTTTTCTTCTACAGAACAGGTGGAGCCTGGTTTGTTTGCTCCATGGTCCACCATGTGGAAAGTGTGGGTAGTAGAGCTATCCCGCATGGATGCCTGGAAAGCACACCTCCATTGACCATTGCAGCTGAGGAACATGGCAGGTTCCTTCTGGTGGATCTCGTGTGAAGGTCCAAGGCCTTGACTTGACATGAAATCTATTGCAGATGGGTCACAATGCTGGTTTGTTACCAGGGAGAAATTAGATTGTGCTGGTGGCTAAGGTTCTGTGCAGGCTTCTCCAAATCTTCGGGTTTGGCAAAGGTCGAAGCGCACAGTTTCCTTCTGGGGACAGGAGATGTTCTGTTGTGTGGCTCAGGGACCACATGTTGTATCATAAGTTGGTAGTCCAGAACAGGCCTCTGAGGACAGATGCCTGAAAACCTAATATAGTTTTCAAATGTGGTCCTAGGGGCATGTCTGGTTCAGTCTTCTGACTATGAACCATTGACTTAGGTGTCTGCCTGGATGTATGTGATCAGGTTGTTACAGACTGCTCATTTGCATACAGAACGGCCAACAATATTGGGGTGGTCTCAGGGTCCTCAGGTTTCTCCTAATCTGGAAGGTTTGGGCAACTGTGATGGGCACCGAATCCTGGGGGATGGCAGGAGAGCGGGCCCCATAAGTGTAAGGGTGGGGCAGACTGAGTGGAGTCATCCAATCAGTAGGCCGTATGTATATCCGCTGGGAAGGTTGAAATTCAATTGGCCACCTGTGTAGGGGCGGGGCTCAACCACCCCCATAAAGGTTGCTCTGCCAGGCTGCCAAGGGGGGGCTGCTGCAGGAGAGCCGGGGGATCCTGCAGGAGAGCAGCGGCTGCTACAGGAGGGATGAAGTCGGCGGAGGGCGGTGAAGTCGGCGGAGAGCGGTGAAGTCGGCGGAGAGCGGTGAAGTCGGCGGAGAGTGGTGAAGTGGAGCGGAGAGCGGTGGAAGTCGCAGAAGAGCAGGGGAGTCAACGGTGTATAGAAGAGCTGTAACAGCTCTTGTAAGAGCTATAACCGCGTTTGGCGGTCCAGCCTCCACCCTCCGGCGGCGGCCCCGAGCGCCGCCGCCTGCAGCCTCCGGCGGCGGCCCCGAGCGCCGCCGCCTGCACCCTCCGGCGGCGGCCCCGAGCGCCGCCGCCTGCACCCTCCGGCGGCGGCCCCGAGCGCCGCCGCCTGCACCCTCCGGCGGCGGCCCCGAGCGCCGCCGCCTGCAGCCTCCGGCGGCGGCCCCGAGCGCCGCCGCCTGCAGCCTCCCTCGACGCCTGCGGTCCTGAGACATCTGCGGTCCAGTTGTTAGCGGTCCCTCGACGCCTGCGGTCCTGAGACATCTGCGGTCCAGTTGTTAGCGGTCCCTCGACGCCTGCGGTCCTGAGACATCTGCGGTCCCTCGACGCCTGCGGTCCTGAGACATCTGCGGTCCAGTTGCCAGCGGTCCCTCGACGCCTGCGGTCCTGAGACATCTGCGGTCCAGTTGTTAGCGGTCCCTCGACGCCTGCGGTCCTGAGACATCTGCGGTCCAGTTGCCAGCGGTCCCTCGACGCCTGCGGTCCTGAGACATCTGCGGTCCAGTTGTCAGCGGTCCCTCGACGCCTGCGGTCCTGAGACATCTGCGGTCCAGTTGCCAGCGGTCCCTCGACGCCTGCGGTCCTGATGCCTACAGACCCTAGAGGCCAGCAGTCGGTCCTGACACCTGCAGCCCCTAGATGCCAGCAGTCTGGAGGCATAAGCAGCCCTGAGATGCCAATGGCCCCTAGACACCAGCAGCCTCCCTGCAAAATGCCTCGCCACCCCGAACCACAAGTGGCCTTGTCCGCAGTGGTGGCTTCCTCCGGGTGGAAGCCTGGTCAGAGTAGCATCGTGGGGAGCAGAGTCTGTGTCATCTGGGTTGTCCTCCTTGTCATTGTTGCTTCTTCGTCATTGGGAGTGGCCTCATCCAGGAAATGGTCTTGTCCAGAACAGCCTCTTCTTGGGAGCGGCCTTGTCCGGGGAGAAACTTCATTGAGCAGTGGCCTTGTCTTGGGAGTGGCCTCTTCTTGGGAACGGCTCCAATCATGGAGCGGCCTCATCTGTGGAGCAGCAACGTCATCTAGAGCAGCCTCGTCCAGAGTGGCCTTCTTGGAAGTGACCTTGTTGGGTTCATCGTCACCGCCTTTTCGTAAGAGGTAGCTCTGACCGGTAGTTTGATTCCTGATGCTTGGCGCGAAATAAAGTTTTGCTTGACTTTCGCTTTGTATCAGTCTCGTTCCTTTGATCACGGACCCTAACACTGGAGCCATCCAACAGGTTTCAATTGACCCGCAGAAAATCCTTGTGGTTTGGAGCATCTCACTACTCCCATCATGGAAAACCCCCATGGCCTCGTGATGACCCCCCTTCAGGAAGGGGCCATCATCGACAGAAACTCCAACCTGAGCCAACGTCTGATCCTCGCCCTGACTTCAGATGCAGGGAATCTTGATTCAGCTCTGCACAGGGTGGCTGCCGTGCCCTCGCCCCTAAACCTAAGCTTAGCTTGTGTTCTCAGACTTCTATCCTCACACTCCTGGCCAAAAAGCCCTCCAGTTTGGCAATTCTGGACCCACAATGCAGCATTCTGCCTGCCCTCCAGAAGAAAAACTTTGCCCTATGGGGCTACCGAGAAACCCCAAATAATTATATTCTGCACACCTCTCCACTGTACCCCAATTATACAGCCTATCTGGGCACTAATGCCCTGTCTGGCACAGTCTGATTGCAGACCTCCTGAACGACAGCTAGAAAGCTGGCCCCAAACTGAACACATCGGACCCACCATGGCCTTAGGTCATCATCTTTTCCCAACCTCGGTTATCAGTCTTTAGGACCTACATCTTATCTCCAATCAGTGCCCAGTGGTGAACGTTATGCAGAAATAAGAACTCCTCCTTTCCCATGGCAAGAAACCTTGTGTTTGGTATGTTGTCCAACGTTCAGTGTAGGTGAAACCTGCATGCTCACTAAGGCCGCCCATGATTGAGGGCCGCCTTGGGCACAAAAACACATTGTGACCCTCAGCGTGAGTCCCCTATTCAAGAAAAGCCTCTCAGTGGCTGGACCAAGAGCCCGTATATGGGGCTTGCCATGCCCATAGGCCCCCAGGCCTAATCAGAGGATGGGTATTCCAGTTGTCTGTACCCAGTGTTCTGCTCTAGAGTCCCTCTATTGGGGGGACACCTGAGGCAGAAAACAGGACTCCTCCCTTCCCACAGAATGACCCCTATCTCTTGGGAGCTGGGCAAATCACCAGAGGAAGACTCTTCCATGCCCCATGAGGCCACCCCTACATTAAACGACCATTGTGAATACAGCATCCAGAGACATAAACCTGAACAACCGTCTCCCACTCGCTCTCTTTTCATATAGCGAGGAGCTCCGCTCATGGACTGTAGATCAGTCCTGCCATAACCTCGGCCCCAAACCTCAGCAGAGTTTGTGGTTTTGGTCGTCTGTCCCCACAGCCCTGTTCCACACTGTCTCCAGGCTGGGGCCTGTGGAGCCACACCACAGGACTGTCCTGCTCTCTCCTAGGAGACTGTGACCATTCCATTGCCCACAACCCTACAGAATAGGAAGAACTTCAAGGTCCCCTAGGACATCCCACTACTGTAAGCTGCCCTGGACAAACGGGCATTCTGACACAAGCTGAGCAAGTACCTCCATGCAGACACACAGACAGATGTACACAGAGACAGAAGATTGAAATGGATAGGCTCCTAGGCCCCAATCTGAAGTCTTGCTTTGGTTTCCAGGGGTCAATCCTCAGAGGCCTGGGTTCGCAGAACAGCATATGGGGCTTTTCTGAGGCACCAAACAGAACATCTCTCGTCTCCACATGGGAAGCTACCTTGTTGGCGCTGTGTCAAACCCTTCGGATTGGAGAGTCCTGCAAAGTCCCTGAGCCACAACGATATTCCAAGGTCTCCATGGCCACCAACACACGTTATGACCCATCCTCAGTAGAGTCCATTTCAACTCAGCCCTCTGGGTAGCTTGCCCAAGAGCCCACTGATTGAGCCTGCCTTGCCCTGACCAGCTAGTGGGAATGTGAGGTGGCTGTTCCAGGCATCCATGCTTAGACCCCTGCTCTCGTGTCTTTCTGTATGGGGCTTCCTGGAACCATCCAATAGGACTCGACTGTCCTGCAAAAGGAAACCTTGAGGTTTGGAGAAGCTCACAATTCCCAACGTAGGGAAACCTCCCTGGCCTCATGACACCACCAACCCCTTCAGGAAGGTTCCATCATGGACACAAACTCCAGCCTGAGGCAACATCTCATACTGGCTCTGGCCTCAGATGCAGGAGATCTCGATTCAGTCTCTAAAGAGTGGGTCTGCCGAGCCCTTGGCTCCAAACCCAACGCTAGCTTGTGTTTTCAGACTTCCTTCCTCACACTCCTGGCAAACAAGCCTTCCAGACTGGGAATTCCAGAACCACAACGCAGTCCTCTGCTTGCCCACCAGAAGAAAAATGTTGCCTATGGGGCTCTCCAGAAACCCAAATGAGGATCAACCTGCTCGGGCCTCGACCATACCCCAATTGGATAGGCTGACATGGGCACTAATGCTCTGTCTGACACAGCATGAGGTCAGACATCCCGACAGACAAGGAGACAGCTGGCCACACAACCAGCGCATCAGACATGCCATGGGCTTAGGCTGTCATCTGTTCTCAACCTGGGTTTTCAGACATCTGAACCTAGACATTATATCAAATCGCCGCACAGGTGGGTACCTGAAGCACAAATCAGAACTCCTCCTTTTGCATGGCTGTAAGCTTGCTGTTGGCATGGAGTCACACCTTCAAGGTAGGAGAAACCTTAATGGTCCCTGAGCCCAAGCCCAAACTTGAGTGCTGCCTTGGGAACAAACTCACATTGTGACCCTCAGCATGAGCCCCATGTTGAAGTAATGCCTCTCAGGGCTTGGACCAAGAGCGTGCATATGGGGCTTGCCAAAAGCCTATGCTCCCAAACTTCCCCAGAATTCGAGTTGTCCAGTTGCCCATACCCAAGTCTGTGATCTAGAGGCCCTCTCCTGGGGAAACACATGAGCTAGACAACAGGACTCCACCTCTCCCACAAATTGACCCCAAAATATTGGGAGCTGAGCCAAATCCTCAGAGAGGGAGACTCTTCCATAGCCCTTGAGGCCACCCTTACATTCCACGGCTCTGGGAGACACAACATGCAGAGACAAGAGCTTGAGCGACTGCGCCCATTCACCCTTCTTTCATAAACCGAGGAGCTCCCCTCACAGTCTGTGGATCCAGCCTGCCATACCCTCGGCACCACACCTAAGCCAAGTTTGTGTTTTAAGACTTCTGTGCCCACAGCCCGTACCCAAACACCCTCCAAACTAGGGCCTCTGGAGCCACACCAAAAGACTGTGCCTGTCCTCTCCAAGAAAACTGTGCCCAATCCATTTATCACAACCCTACAGATTAGGAGGAACCTCCAAGGCACCCTAGGACATGCCAATCATGTAGGCCGCCCTGGACTAAGAGGGGCACACCAACACCAGCTGAGCAACTATCTCCACTTAGACACTCAGACAGTGTCCCCAGAGACAGAAGATTGAAATGGACAGGACCCTAGGCCCTAATCTGAATCCTAGCTTTGGTTTCCTGGTATCTCTCCTCAGAGGACTGGTTTCGAAGACCAGCATCTGGGGCTTTTCTGAGGCACCAAACAGAACCTCTCTCATCTCCACATGGGGAGCTTTCTTATTGGAGCTGTATCAAACTCTTCAGGTAGGCGGATTCAGCAAGGCCCCTGAGCCACCAGCACATTCCAAGGTCTCCATGGACACAAACCCACATTACGACCTATCCTCAAGAGAGTCCATTTCAACTAAGCCCCCTGGGGAGCTCGCCCCAGAGCCAGAAGTTCAAACATATTTTGTCACTAATAGCCAATGGGAACGTGAGATATGGTGTACAAGCCTCCATACTTCGAACCCTGCTCTCCAGCCCTTCCATATGGAACGTCCTGGATCCATCCAACAGGACAAAACTGTCCCGCAGAAGGAAACCTTGTGGTTTGGAGCAACGCACAGACTCAGCGTATGTGCTGGTGTCTAAGGTGCTGTGCAGGATTCTCCAACCCTGAAGGTTAGGCACAGGTCAAAGGGCACCGTTTCTTTCTGGGGACAGGAGATGTTCTGTTGTGTGGCTCAGGGACCAAATGTTGTATCCTAAATTGGTATTCCAGAACAGGACCCTGAGGACAAATGCCAGGAAACCTAATCTAGGTCTCCAATGATGTCCTAGGGGCTAGTCAGGTTCAATCTTCTGATTCAGGGACATTGACTTGGCTGTCTGCCTGGATGTAGGTGATCAGGGTGTTTCAGACTGCGCATTTGCATCCAGCACTGCCGACAATATTGGGGTGGATTTCGGGACCTTGCAGGTTTCTCCTAATCTGGAAGGTTTGGGCAACTTTGACCGGCACAGTTTCCTTGGGGATGGCCGGCACAGTCCTGTTGTGTGGCTCCAGAGACCCTATTCTGGAGAGCAGTGAGCCATGGATTTGTGAGAGAAGTCTTCAAACACAAATGTGGGTTAGGGTTAGTGACAAGGTGATTGTAGGCCCAGTGCTTAGACCTGGAGTGCAGCTCATCAGGAGCTGTAATTAGGGTGACTGGAAGGCGGTAACACAGGCTTTGCTATCTGCTTTGTGTGTCTAGGATGGACTCTGAATGCAGGTGTGGTCTCTTGGGTCCACACAGATATTACCTCACTTAGGATCCTGGTGGTTCTCCATAATTTAGTGGTTTTTTGGGGGAAGGAAAGAGTGCTGTTTTCCATCTTAGGGGTGCCCCAAAACAGGGATTCCTGAGTTGAGCTCTGGTTCTGGGTGCTTGGAAAATCCCACCAAAATTTAGGATTTGGGCCTAACGGCATACCAGGCCTGCAATGTGAGATACAACTCACATTGTGGCTGTTGTGTGGTACAACTGAGAGGGCTTATTTGAAACCATGCTCAGAATGAGGTTCACAATGCCTGTTTGTGCACAGGGCGGCCCTCAGGAGTGGCTCTGGTCTCATTGGCCATGTAGCTGTCTCCCACTTTGGGGGTTGGATACCAATCCAAAAAGCCAGGTCCGCTGCCATGGGGAAGGAGGAGTTCTATATTGTGCTTCAGGTTCCCCCATTGGCAGGGCTTCCAGCAAAGGTCTGGAGACAGGTACCTGAATACAAAGGATAGGTAGAGTTGACAGACTTGGGACATGGCCCGTCCCACATGCTAGATATGGGAAACGCTCTCTGGGTACCTGACACTAGGTCGGATCTCAGGCTCTGTCAGAAACAGAACTAGTGGCCAGGGCAGCCTATAAATCGGGGTTCCTTTGAAGGCCAAGCAGATTTATCCTCCTGAGGGCTTTCTGGGCAGTCTCACCAGGCACTTCTTTCTATGGACAAGGCAGAATGCAGCGCTGTGGCTGTAGAATTCCCTATCAAGAGGACGAGTGGGGGACGAGTAGGGGACGAGTAGGGTGAAGACGGAATTGTAAACAAAAGCTACGATTCAATTCAGTGCCAAGCGGAAGGCAGTTCCAATGTGCAGTGGCTTATTCGAGATATCCAGCACCTGAGTAAAGGTGGAAGTCAGATATTTGCTCACACTGGAGTTTGTGTCTATGAAGACCGACAAATGGTGGAGGATTTCCCACGCTGAGGCTTTGGAGATATTCCAAACAGCAAGGTTTCCCTCTACTGCACAGGTGGAGTTTGGTTCGTTTGCTCCAGGGTCCCCCATGTGGAAAGATTGGGTAGCAGAGCTCTTCTGCATGGATGCCTGGAAAGCACACCTCCACTGACCATTGCAGCTGAGGAACATGGCAGGTTCATTCTGGTGGCTCTGGGGCGAAGTACCAAGGCCTGGACTGGACATGGAATCTCTAGAAGATGGGCCACAATGCTGGTTTGTTATGAGGGAGATCTTAGAATGTTCTGGTGGCTAAGATGCCATGCAGGATTCTCCTACCTTGAGGGCTAGGCACAGGTTTAAGTGCACGGTTTCCTTCTGGGAACAGGAGATGTTCTGTTTTGTGGCTCAGGGCACACATATTGTATCATAAGTGGGTATTCCATATCAGGCCTCTGAGGACAGATGCCTGAGAACCTAATCTAAGGTTCCAATAAGGTCCTAGGGGCTTGAAAAGTTCAATCTTCTGACTCAGGACATAGACTTAACTGTGCCTGAATGTAGGTGATCAGGTTGTTTCACCTACACATTTGTGTCCAGAGTGGCCGCCAATATTGTGGTGGGCTCAGAGTCCTTGCAGGGTTCTCCTAATCTGGAAAGTATGGGCAACTATGACAAGCACAGTTTCCATGGTGATGGCAGGCACAGTCCTGTGGTGTGGCTCCAGAGAAATCATCCTGGAGGGCATGTGAGCCATGAGAGAAGTCTGGAAACACAAATTCGGGTTACGGTTAGTGGCAATGTGTTCACAAGGCCAATGCGTAGATCGTGAGGGCAACTCGTCAGGAACTGTAATTAGGGTGACGGAAGGTGCTTTTACAGGCTTTTCTATCTGGATTGTGTGTCCAGGATGGCCTTGGAATGCAGGTGTGTTCTCATGGGTCCATGAGAGACTTTTTTCTCTAAGGATCCTGGTGGCTCCACTTAATTTGGCATTTTCGGAGAATGGAAGAGTGCTGTTTTTCATCTTAGGGGTGCTCCAAAATAGGAATTCCAGAGATGGGCTCTGAGTCTTGGCGCCTGGAAAACTCCAGCAAGGGTTAGGAGTTAGGTACGCCTAGGGGTGTACCAGGCCTGCAATGCGGGATGCTGTTGCTGCAACTGAGAATATTTGTTTGAAAGCATGCTCAGGCTGAGGGTCACAGTGCATGTTTGTTCCCAGAGCGGCCCTCAAGAGTGGGCGTGGTCTCATTGGCCATGGAGCTGGCTCCTACTGGGAGTGTTGGACACCCATTCCAACAACCAGGTTTCCTGCCATGTGGAAGGAGGATTTCTCTATTGTGCTTCAGGTTCCCTCACTGGCAGGGATTCCAGCAAATGTCTGGCACAGGTGCCTTAATACAAGGATGTGTAGAGATGACGGACTTGGGCCATGGCCGGTCTTCCATGCTGGATAAGGGACCCCTCTCTGGGTGGCTGACAGAAGGCCGGGACTCAGGCTCTGTCCCACACAGCATTAGTGGCCAGGGCAGTGTATAAATCAGGGTTCCCTCGAAGGCCAAGTAGATTGATCCTCATGTGGGTTTTTTGGGCAGAATCACCAGGCACTTCTTTCTATGGGGATGGCAGAATGCTGCGTCGTGGTTCCAGAATCCCCTATCAAGAGGGCTTAGGGACCAGTCGGGGGAGGATGGAATTGTATACACAAGCTCGGTTAAATTCATTGCCAAGAGGAAGGCAGTTCCAATGTGCAGGGGCTGATTCAAGACATCTAGCACCTGAGTAAGGACGGATGTCAGATGTTTGCTCACACTGAGGTTTGTTTATGATGACCTACAAATGGAGAGGTTGTATCAAGAGGCCATGGAGTATTTCCCTTGCTGAGGATTGTGAGATGCTCCAAATAGCAAGGTTTCCTTCTACTGGACTGGTGGAGTCTGCTTGGTTTGCTCCCAGGTCCCCCATGTGTAAAGTTTGGGTAGAATAGCACTCCCAAATGGATGTCTGGAAAGCACAAATCCATTGACAACTGCAGCTGAAGAACATATCAGGTTCGTTCTGGTGGCTCTTGGGTGAAGTGCCAAGGCATTGAGTTAACTTGGAATCTCTTGCCCATGGGTCAGAGTGTTGGTTTGTTACCAGGGAGAACTAGGAATGTGATGGTGGCTAATGGGCCATTCAGGATTCTCCAACCCTGAGGGTTTGGCACAGGTCGAAGATCCCCGTTTCCTTCTGGGGATAGGAGATGTTCTGTTGTGTTGCTCAGGGACCACATGTTGTATCACAAGTTGGTATTCCAGAACCGGCTTCTGAGGACAGATGTGTGAAACATAATCTAGGGTTTCAATGAGGTCCAAGGGGCATGTCAGGTTCAATCTTCTGACTCAGGACCATTGACTTGGGTGTCTGCCTGGATTCAGGTGATCAGCGTGTTTCAGACTGCGCATTTGCTTTCAAAGCAGCCTCCAATAGTGGGTTGGGCTCAGGGGTCTTGCAGATTTCTCTTAATATGAAGGTTTGGGGTAACTGTGATGGGCACAGTTCTTGGGGATGGCATGTCCAGGCTTGTAGTGCGGCTCCAAAGACCCCATCCTGAAGGGCACGTGAACCATGGTTTTGGGTGAGTAGTCTGCAAACACAAACTCGGTTTAGGGTTAGTGGCGAGGTGATCGCAGGCACAGTGTGTAGACCTGGAGGGCAGCCCATAAGGAACAGTAATTAGGGTGACCTGGCGGCGGTAGCACAGGCTTTTGTATCTGGATTGTGTGTCCAAGATTGCCTCAGAATGAAGGTGTGGTCTCAAGGGTCCATGGCACTTTTATCCTCTCTAAGCATCCTATCGGCTCCCAATAGTTCGGTGCCCATTCGGTGAATGGAAGAGTGCTGTTTTCTATCTTAGGGGTGCCCCAAAACAGGGATGTCAGAGACGGCATCTGTAACTAGGCACCAAGAAATTCTACCAAGTGTTAGTATTCGGGCCGAGGGGTGTACGAGGGCTGCAATGCGGGATCCTGGTGGTGCAACTGAGAGGGGTTGTTGAAAGCTTGCTCAGGCTGAGGGTCACAATGCCTGCTTGTGCCCAGGGCGTCCCTCATGAGTGGGCGTTGTCTCAAGCAGCTGGCTCCCACTCTGAGGTTTGGACACCCATACCCACAGCCAGGTTTCCTGCTATGGGGAAGGAGCAATTTCCTATTGTGCTTCAGGTTCCCTCATTGGCAGGGATTCCAGCAAAGGTCTGGGGACAGGGACATGAATACCAAGGATGGGTAGAGAGGAAGGACTTGGACCATGGCCGCACTAACATGCTGGATGTGGGCCCCAAATTCTAGGTGGCTGTGACTAGGTCAGTGCTCAGTAACAAGGCCTTGAGTTGACTTGGAACCACTTGCACATGGGTTGCAGTGCTCGTGTTACCAGGGAGATATTAGAATGGGCTGGTAGCTAAGGTGCCATGCAGGATTCTCCTACCCTGAGAGATTGGCACAGGTCCAAGAGCACAGTTTCCTTCTGGGGCCAGGAGATGTTCTGTTGTGTGGCTCATGGACCACATGTTGTATCATAAGTTAGTATTCCAGAACAGCCCTCTGAGGACTGATGCCTGAAAAACAAATCTAGGGTTCCCTAGGAAGGGGAGTGTCAGGTTCAATCTTCTGACTCAGGACCATTGACGTGGGTGTTTCAGACTGTGCATTAGCATCCGGAGAAGCTACAGTATTGGGTTTGGGCTCAGAGGAATTGCAGGTTTCTCCTAATCTGGAATATTTGGGAAACTGTGAAGGGCACAGTTTCCTTGGGGATGGCAGGGACAGTCCTGTGGTGTAGCTCCAGAGACACCATCCTGGAGCGCATGTGAGCTATGGTTTTAGAAGAGAAGTTTGCAAACACAAACTCAGGTTACGGTTAATGGTGAGGTGATCACAGACCCAATGCGTAGACCTAGAGTTCATCTAGTCAGGCACTGTATTTAGGGTGACTGAAAGGTGATATCACAGATTTTTCTATCTGGATTGTGTGTCAAGGAAGTCCTAGGAATGCAGGTGTGGTCTCATGGGTCCATGGGAGACTTCCTCTCTAAGGATCCTGATGGCTCTCCATCGTTTGGTGGTTTTTTGGAAGAAGGGAAGAGTGCTGTTTTCCATCTTGTTGGTGCCCCAAAACAGGGATTCAAGAGAGGGGCTCTGTGTCTGGGCACTGGAAAAATCCCACCAAGGGTTAGGATTTGGGCCTCGGGTCATGCCAGGCCTGCAATGTGGGATTCTGGTGGTGCAACTGAGAGGACTTGTTTGAAATCATGCTCAGGCTGAGGGTCACAATGCCTGTTTGTGACCAGGGCAGCCCTCAGGAGTGGGTGTAGTCTCATTGGCAATGCAGCTCTCTCCCACTCTGAGGGTTGGAAACCCATCCCAACAGCCAGGTTTCCTGCCATGGCTAAGGACCTGTTTTCTTTTGTGCTTCAGGTTCCCCCATTGGCAGGGATTCTAGCAAAGGTCTGGGGACAGATGTCTGAATACCAAGGATGGGTAGAGAGGATGGACTGTGTCCATGGCCGGTCTCACATGCTGCATATGGGCCCAGGTCTCTGGGTGTCTGACACGAGGTCGGGGCTCAGGCTCTGTCAGAAACATCACTAGTGGCCAGGGCAATTTACAAATCTGGGTACCATCAAGGGCCGAGCAGAATGATCCTCATGTGTGATTTCTGGGCAACTCACCAGGCACTTCTTCTTTCTATGGGGAAGGCAGAATGATGCGTTGTGGCTCCAGAAGTCTCTATCAAGAAGGCTTGGAGACCAGTAGGGCGAGGATGGAATTGTAAACACAAGCTCAGTTAAATTCATTGCCAAGAGAAAGGCAGCTCCAATGTGTAGCGGCTGATTTGAGACATCCAGCACCTGAGTAAGGGCGGATATCAAATGTTTGCTCACACTGGATTTTATGTATGATGACCTGCAAATGGAGAGGTTCTGCCAAGAGGCCATGGAGGATTTCCCACGCTGAGGATTGTGAGATGCTCCAAATAGCAAAGTTTCCTTCTACTGGACTGGAGGAGTGTGGTTTGTTCCGGTGTCCCCCATATGGAAAGTTTGGGTGCAGAACTCTACTGCATGGATGCCAGGATAGCACAGCTCCATTGACTATTGCAGCTGAAGATCACGGCAGGTTCATTCTGGTGGTTCTTGGGCGAAGAAACAAGGTTTTGAGTTGACATGGAATCTCTTGCACATCGGTCACAGTGCTGGTGTTACCAAGGAGATATTAGAATATTCTGGTGTTAAAGGTGCCATGCAGGATTCTCTGACACTGAGGGTTTGACAGAGGTCCAAGAAAACGGTTTCCTTCTGGAGACAGGTGTTGTTCTGTTGTGTGGCTCAGGGACCACACGTGGTATCATATGTTGGTATTGCAAAACAGCCCTTTGAGGAGAGATGCCTGAAAATCTAATTTACATTTCCAATGAGGTCCTAGGGGCATGCCAGGTTCAATCTTCTGACTCAGGATCAGTGACTTGGCTGTCTGCCTGGATGTAGGTGATCAGGGTGTTTCAGACTGTGCATTTGCATCCAGAGCGGCCTCCAATAGTGGGGTGGGCTTAGGGGCCTTGCAGGTTTCTCCTAATCTGGTGGGTTTGGGCAAATGTGATGGTCACAGTTTCCTTGGGGATGGCAGGCACAGTCCTGTGGTGTGGCACCAGAGACCTCATCCTTGAGGGTATGCGAGCCATGGTTTTGGGACAGAAGTCTGCAAAAACAAACTCGGGTTAGGGTTAAGGCGATGTGATACAGGCCCAATGCGTAGACCTGTAGGGCAGCTCCTAAGGAACTGTCATTAGTGGAACTCGAAGGCAGAAGCACAGGCATTTTTATCTGGATTGTGTGTCCAAAATGGCCTCGGATTGCAGGTGTGATCTCATGGGTCCAAGGGAGATTGGTCCTATCTAAGCATCTTGGTGGCTACCAATAGTTGGGTGGTTTGGGGGGGAAGGGAAGAGCGATGTTTTCCATATTAGGAGTACCCAAATCAGGATTTCCAGAGACGGGCTCTGGGTCTGAGTGCTTGGAAAATCCCAACAAGCATTAGGATTTGGCCTAGGGCCGTCCCAGGCCTGCAATGCAGGATCTTCGTGGTGCAACTGAGAGACTTCTGTCCTCACACTCCTGGCACACAAGCCCTCCCAATTGGGAATACTGGGACTACAATGAAGAACTCTGCCTGCCCACCAGAAGAAAAACATTGTCTATGGCTTTTCCCAGAAACCCCAATTTAGGATCAACCTGCTCGGCCCTTGGCAACACCCAATTACATAGGCAAACCTAAGTACTAATGCTCTGTCTTACATAGCCTGAGCCCAGACCTTCCAACAGACACTGAGACAGCTGGCTGCACACCCAGCCAATCGGACCCACCATTGTCTTAGGCCATTCATCCCTTCCCATTGAACTGCATGTCTTCCTGGAGGTATGTTCTGAGTCTGTGTCATACTGTGCATTTTTTCTGGAGCAGCCTATGAAACAGGTGGGCTTAAGGGCCTTGCAGGTTTCTCCTAATCTGGAGGGTTTGGGAACCTGGGACAGGCAGATTTTCCTTGGGAGAAATTGCCCAGTGATGTGGTGTGGTTCTGAAGGCCCCTTCCTGGAGGACATGTGGGTCAGGTCTTTGGGACCAAAGTCTTCAGACACAAACCCGGGTAAGAGTTAGGGGCGAGGTGATGGCATTCCCGATCTGCAGACCCTGAGGGCAGATCCTCGGGATTTGAAATTTGGGTGGTTGGGAAGCAGGAGCACAGGATTTTCTGTCTGGATTGTGTGTCTAGGATGGCCACAGAATGGAGGGGTGGCCTCATGGGTTCATGGGAGATTCTACCTCTCTGGGGATTCTGCCTGGCACCCAAAGCTTGGTGTCTTTCTGTGGGAACGGGAGAGTGCGGTTTTCCATGTCAAGGATCCCACCCAAACAAGCATTCCAGAGATGGTTTCTGGTTCTGGGAGCCTGGATAAACTCACCCGGGCTTAGGATTTGGGCCTAGGGACCTGACAGGCCCATTCTGTGGGCGCCTGGTCCAACTCCCAAGGGGGCTTGTTGGAAAGGGGTCTCAGGCTTTGGGTCACAATGCCTATTTTTCCCCAGCTTCCCATATGGGGTGGGCATGGTCTCATGGGTCATGCACCTGCCTCCCACTCTGAGGGTTGGACAGCCATCTCAACATTCAGTTTTCCTGCCATGGGGAAGGAGAAGTACTCTTTTGTGCTCCAGAGTCCCCCATGGGCAGGAATTTGAGCTAAGTTCTGGGACAGGTACCTGAATACCCAGGTTGCTTTGAGATGATGGCCTTGGGCCAAGGCAGAACACACCTGCTGGATATGGGGCATGTTCTCTGGGTGGCTGACAGGAGTTCGGGGATCAAGCTGTGTCAGACAGAGCATTCGAGCAGAGGGCGGCCTATGATAATGGGGTGCTGTTGAGAGCCATGCAGCTGGATCATCATGTGGGGTTTCTGTGCAGACCCATAGGGCAATTCTTCTTTGTGGTGGGTAGGCAAAAGGCTGCATTGTGGTTCCAGAATTCCCAATATGGAGGGCTTGTAGGCGAGGACTGTTAGGACAGAAGTCTGAAAACACAAGCTATGGGCAAGCTCAGTGCTGAGCTCATGGCTGTTCCAAATTGTAGCAGCTGTTTCAAGATCTCCAGCACCTGAGTATGCACAAGGGTCAGATATCTGCTCACACTGGAGTTTGTAACCATGATGGCCAGGGAATGGTGGGGTGGCCTCAAGAAGCCTTGGAGGTTTTCCTAAGCTGGGGTTTGTGAGCTGCTCCAATCAGCAAGGGGTTCTACTGTGGGACAGGGGAAATCTGCTTCGAGGGCTCCAGGGTCCCCCATATGGAAAGATTTGATAGCAGAGCTCTCTGAATGGAGTCCCCACATTACCATTGCAGCCGTGGAACAGGGCAGGCTTGATTCCCTGGCTCTGATTCCAATTTCCAAATGATCTGCGTTGACGGAAGTTTTCAGTCTAACGGGTCCCAATGCTGCTTGATGTCCAGGGAGAACTTAGAATGTGACGGTGGCTCTGGGGCCATGCAGGGTTCCCTGCCTGAGGGTTAGACCCAGTTCCCAGGAGCCAAGTTTCCTTCTCAGGACAGGTGGGGTTCACTTTATGGATCACGCACCACATGTTGGACCATATGTTGGTTTTCAAGAACAGACCTCTGGGTACAGAGCCCTGAAAACCTTAGCTAGGGTTCTGATGACGACCTGGGGCATGGCAGGTTCAATCTTCGGACTCAGCACCATTGACCTGCCTGTCTTCCTGGAGGTAGGTTCTGAGGCCATGTCAGACTGTGCATTTCCTTCAGAGCAGCCTATGAAATTGGGGTGGGCTCAGGGGCCTTGCAGTTTACTCCTATTGGGGAAGGCTTGGGCAACTGAGACGGGCAGAATTTCCTCAGGGAACAGGCCCACTGATGTGCTGTGGTTCTGGAGGCTCCTTCCTGGAGGGCATGTGGGTCATGGCTTTGGGACCAAAGTCTTCAGTCACACACTCGTGTAAGAGTTAGAGGCGAGGTGATAGGAAGCCCGATCTGCAGACCCTGTGGGCAGATCCTCGGAATTTGAAATTCGGGCGGGTGGGAGGCAGGAGCACAGAATTTTCTGTATGGATTGTGTGTCTAGGATGGCCACGGAATGGTGGGATGGCCTCATGGGTCCATGGGATATTCTTCCTATCTGCGGATTTTGCCAGGCACCCAAGATTTTGATGTCTTTCTGGGGAAGAGGAAAACGCTGTTTTCCGTCTCAGGGTTCCCATCCAAACAGGGATTCCAGAGATGGGTTCTGGGTCCAGGTGACTGGATAATGGAGCCAAGGCTTAGGATTTGGGCCAAGGGGCATGAGAGGCCCGCTTTGTGGGCTCCTGGTCCAGTATCCGAGTGGGCTTGTTTGAAGAGATTCTCAGGCTAAGGGTCACAATGCCTGTTTGTGCACAGCTGCCCATCGTGAGTGGGCGTGGTCTCATGGGCCATGCACTTGTCTCCATTCTGAGGGTTGGACAACCATCTGAACATTCAGTTTTCCTGCCTTTGGGAAGGAGTACTCTTTTGTGCTTCAGGGTCCCCTTTGGGCAGGAATTTGAACTATGTTCTGGGACAGGTACCTGAATACTCAAGTTGGTTTGAGATGACGTCCTTGGGCCAAGGCAGGACCCACCTGCAGGATGTGGGACCCGCTATCTGTGTGACTGACAGGAGGTCAGGGAATGGGCGGCTGTAGACAGAGCATTCATGCACAGGGCTGCCTATGATATTGGGGTGCCGTTGAGGGCCGTGAAGGTGGGTCCTCATCTTGGGTTTATGTGCAGAACCATAGGGCACTTCTTCATTCTGGTGGGCTGGCAGAAGGCTGTGTTGTGGCTCCAGAATTCCCAATATGGAAGGCTTGTAGGCGAGGTGTGTGAGAACGGATGTCTCAAAACACAAGCCTTGGATAAACTCAGTACCGAGGACATGGCCCTTCCAATGTGCAGCGGTTGTTTTGAGATCTCCAGCACCTGAGTATGCACGAGGGTCAGATGTCTGCTCATGCTGGAGTTTGAATCCATGATGGCCAACCAATGGTGGGGTGGCCTCAAGAAGCCTTGGAACTTTTCCCAAGCTGGAGTTTGTGAGCTGTTCCAAAAAGCAAGGTGTCCTACTGCAGGACAGGGGAAGTCCACTTCAAGGGCTCCAGGGTCTCCCATATGGAAAGATTCGATAGCAGATCTCTCTGAATGGAGGCCTGGGAAGCTTTCCTTGCATTACCCTTGCAGCTGAGGAACAGGACAGGCATGAACCCCTGGCTCTCTTCCAAGTACTAGGAGATCTGCGTTGATGGTAGTTCTCAGTCTAATGTGTCACAACGCTTCTTGGTGTCCAGGGACACCTTACAATGTGATGGTGGCCCTGGGGCCATGCAGGATTCTCCTATCCTGAGCTTTAGGCCCAGTTCCCAGGAGCCAGGTTTCCTTTTCGGGACAGGTGGGGTTCTCTTGTATGGGTCACGGACCACAGGTTGGACCATATGTTGGTTTTCCAAAAGAGGCCTCTGGGGACAGAGGCCTGAAAACTTATGCTAGGCTTCCGATGAGGTCTTAGGGTCATGGCAGGTTCAATCTTTGGACTCAGGACCATTGATATGCATGTCTTCCTGGAGGAGGGTGCTGAGTCTGTTTCAGACTGTGCAATTTCTCCTGAGCGGCCTATGAAATTGGGGTGGGCTCAGGGGCCTTGAAGTTTTCTCATAATCTGGATGGTTTAGGCAACTGAGATGGGCAGACTTTCCTCCAGAGAGCAGGCCTAGTGATGTGTTGTGTTTCTGGAAAGCCCATCATGGAGTGCAAGTGGGTCAGGGCTTTGGGACCAAAGTCTTCAGTCACTAATTCGGGTAAGAATTAGGGGTGAGGTGATGGCAGGCCCGATCTGCAGTCCCTGAGGGCAGCTCCTCGGGATTGGAAATTCGGTGGCAGGAAGGAAGGAGCACAGGCTTTTCTGTCTGGATTGTGTAGGATGGCCATGGAATGGAGAGGTAGCCTCATGTGTCCATGGGAGATTCTACCTTTCTGGGAATTCTGCCAGGCACCCAAGATTTTGGTGTCTTTCTGGGGTAAGGGGAGAGCATAGTTTCTGTGTCAGGGATCCCTTCCAAACAGGAATTCCAGAGATGGGTTCTGGGTTTGGACAACTGGATAACCCAACCAAGGCTTAGGATTTGGCCCTAGGGGCATGACAGGACTGCTCTGTGGGCTCCTGGTCCAGCTTCCGGGGGGGCATGTTGGAAAGGCGTCCCGGGATGAGGGTCACAATGCCTCTTTTTGCCCAGCTGCCCATCGTGAGTGGGCATGGTCTCAGGGGCCATGCACTTGGCTCCCACTTTGTGAGTTGGACACCATTTCAACATTCAGTTTTCCTGCCATTGGGAAGGAGGAATACTCTTTTGTGCTTCAGGGTCCCCCATGGATAGGAATTTGAGCTAAGTTCTGGGAGAGGTATCTGAATACCCAGGTTGGTACGAGATGACGGTCTAGGGTCAAGGCAGGACCCACCTGCAGGATATGGGGCCCGCTATCTGGGTGGTTGACAAGAGGTCGGGTCTCGGGCTGTGTCAAAAAGAGCATTAATGCAGAGAGAGGCCTATGATATTGGGGTGACGTTGAGGGCTGTGCTAGTAGATCCTCATGTTGGGCTTCTGTGAAGACCCATAGGACACTTGTTCTTTCTGTTGGGCAGTTAGTAGGCTGCTTTGTGGCTCCAGAATTCCCAGTATGGAGGGCTTACAGACATGCAATGTGAGGTCATAAGTCTGAAAACACAAGGATCAGTTAAGCTCAGTGCAGAGCACATGGCCATTCCAATGTGCAGCGGTTTTTTCGAGATCTCCAGCACCTGATTATGTGCAAGGGTTAGATATCTGCTCATGCTGCAGTTTGTATCCATGATGGCCAACAAATGGTTGGGTGGCCTCAAGAAGCCTTGGAGGTTTTCCCAAGCTGGAGCTTGTGAGCTGCTCCAAACAGCAAGGTGTCCAACTGTGGGATGGGGGAATTCCTCTAAGACGGCTCCAGGGACCCCATATGAAAATATTCGATAGCACAGCTCTCTGGATGGAGGCCTGGGAAGCCCACCTAACTTTACCACTGCAGCTGAGGAACAGGGCAGACTTGATCCGCTGTCTTGGTTTCAAGTTCCATGTGATCTGCGTTGAGGGAAGATCTCAGTCTAATGGGAGCCAATCCTGCTTTGTGTCCAGGGAGAACTTAGAATGTGGCAGTGTCCACATGCAGGCTTTTCCTATCCTGAGCTTTAGACCTAGTTCCCAAGAGCCAGGTTTCCTTCTCGGGACAGGTGGGGTTCTCTTGTATGGCCCACGGACCACCGGTTGCACCATATGTTGGTTTTCCAGAATGGGCCTCTGGGGACTGAGGCCTGAAAACATAGGCTAGGGTTCTGATGAGATCCTAGGTGCATGGCAGATTCAATCTTAAGACTCAGTGACATTTACCTGCGTGACTTATTGGAGGTAGGTGCTGAGGCTGTGTCAGACTCTGAAGTTTTCTCAAGAGCAGCTTATGAATTTGGGTTTGGCTCAGGGGCCTTGCAGGTCTCCTGATCTGGAGGGTTTGGGCAACTGAGATGGGCAAATTTTCCTCAGGAGAAAGGCCCAGTGATGTGCTGTGGTTCTGGAGGCCCCATCCTGGAGGGAATATGGGTAAGGGCTTTGGGAATAAAGTCTTCAAACACAAACTCGGGTAAGAGTTAGGGGCGAGGTGATGGCATTTCCAATCTGCAGACCCTGAGGGCAGTTCCTTGGGATTGGAATTTCGGGTGGCTGGGAGGCAGGAGCATAGGGTTTTCTGTCTGGATTGTGAGTCTAGGATGGCCAAGGAATGGAGAGGTGGTCTCATGGGTCCAGAGGAGGTTCTTCCTCTCTGGGGATTCTGCCCGGCACCCAAGAGTTTGGTGTCTTACTGGGGGAAGGAGAGAGCATGGCTTTCCATGTCAGAGTTCCCATTAAAGCAGGGATTCCAGAGATGGGTTCTGAGTCCTGGTGCCTAGATAGCCTTACTGAGGCTTAGGATTTGGGCCTAGAGGCATGAGGAGCCCACTCTGTGGGGTCCTGGTCCAGCACCTGAGTGGGCATTTTTGAAATGGTTCTCAGGGTGAGGGTCAAAATGCCTGTTTGTGTCCAGCTGCCCATCCTGAGTGGGCATTGTCTCTTATTCAGTACCAAGCGAAAGGCAGACCCAATATGAAGTGGCTTATTCGAGATATCCAGCTCCTGAGAAGGGCAGATGTCAGATGTTTGCTCACATTGGAGTTTGTGTCTATGATGACTGACAAATGGAGGGCTGTCTTCAAGACGCCATGGAGAATTTCCCATGCTGAGGCTTATGAGATGTTCCAAACAGCAAGGTTTCCTTCCACTGGACAGGTGGAGTCTGATTTATTTCCTCGAGGTTACCTCATGTGATAAGTTTGGATAGCTGAGCTCTGCCGCATGGATGCCTGGAACACGCACCTCCATTGACAATTGCATCTGAGGAACATGGCAGGTTCATTCTGGTGGCTCTGGGGCGAAGTACCAAGACCTTGAGTGTCATGGAATCTCTTGCAGATGGGTCACAATGCTTGTTTGATACAAGGGAGATCTTTGTATGTGCTGCTGGATTCTCCTACCATGCACGTTTGACAAAGGTCGAAGAGCACGGTTTCCTTCTGGGGAAAGGAGATGTTCTGCTGTGTGGCTCACGGACCACTTGTTGTATCATAAGATATTATTCCAGAACAGGCCTCTGAGGACAGGTGCCAGAAAACCTAATCTAGGGTTCCAATGAGATCCTAGGGGCTTGTCAGGTTCAATCTGCTGATTCCGGAACATTAATTTGGGAGTCTCTCTGGATATAGGTGATCAGGGCGTTTCAGACTACGCATTTGTGTTCAGAGTGGCCTCCAACATTGGGGTGAGCTCAGGGGCCTTGCAGATTTATCCTTATATGGAGTGCCTGGGCAACTCTGACAGACATAGCTTCCTTGGGGACCACAGGCACAGTCCTGTGGTGTAGCCCCAGAGACCACATTCTGGAGGGTATGTGAGCCATGGTTTTGGGAGAGAAGGCTGCAAACATAAACTCTGGTTAGTGTTAGTGGCGAGGTGATCGCAGGCCCAATGTGTACAAATGGAGGGCAGCTCGTCAGAACCTGTAATTAGCGTGACTCGAAGGTGGTAGTACAGGCTTTTTATATCTAGATTGTGTGTTCAGGATGGCCTCAGAATGCAAGTGGAGTCTCATGGCTCCATGGGAGATGTTTCCTCTCTGTGGTTCCTGGTGGCTCCCCATAGTTTGGTGGCATTTTCGGGGAAGGGAAGATTGCTGTTTTCCATATTATGTGTGCCCCAGAACAGGGTTTAGAGACTGCCTCTGGTTCTGGGTGCCAGGAAAATCCCACCAAATTTAAGTTTGGGCCCAGGGGCATACCAGGTCTGCAATGCAATGGCCTGGAAGTGTACCTGAGAGGACTTGTTTGAAAGCATGCTCAGGCTGAAGGTCACAATGCCTGCTTGTGCCAATGGTGACCCGAAGGAGTGGCCGTTGTCTTAATTGCCATGCAGCTGGCTCTGATTCTGGGGGTTGGACACCAGTCCCAACAGTCAGGTTACCTGCCATGGGGAAGGAGGAGTTTCTATTGGGCTTCAGGTTCCCCATTAGCATGTATTCCAGCAAAGGCCTGGGGACATGTGCCTGAATACCAAGGATGTGTAAAGATGACGGACTGGGGCCATTGCTGGTCTCACATGGTGGATATAGGCCCCACTCTCTGGGTGGCTGACATGAGTTTGGTGCTCAGGCTCTGTCAGACACAGCACTAGTGGCCAGGGCAGCATTAAATTGGGATCCCTCAAAGGCCAAGCATTTTGATCTTCATGTGGGGTTTCTGGGCAGACTCACCAGAGAGAGTTCCCCTTTCTCCACATCCCCTCCAACACATGTTGTTTCCTGTATTGTTAAATTTTGCCATTATAACTGGTGTAAGGTGATATCTCAATGTGGTTTTAATTTGAATCTCCCTGAGGGCTAGTGATGATGAACATTTTTTGATGTGTCTGATAGTCATTTGTATGTCTTCATTGGAGAAGTCTCTGTTCTTATCTTCTGCCCATTTTTTATATGATTGCCTGTTTTCTGTGTGTTGAGTTTGAGGAGTTCATTATAGATCCTGGATATCAACCTTTTGTCTGTACTATCATTTGCAAATATCTTCTCCCATTCTGTAGGATGCCTCTTTGTTTTTTTTGTTTTTTTTTTTTTGACTGTTTCCTTTGCTGTGCAAAGCTTTTGATTTTTATGAAGTCCCAAGCAGGTTCATTCTGGTGGCTCTGGGGCTTAGTACCATGACCTTGAATTGACATGGAATCTCTTGCAGATGGGTCACAATGCAGGTTTGTTACCAGGGAGATCTTAGAATGTGCTGATTGGTTTGGTGCCATGCAGGATTCTCCTACCCTTAGTCTTTGACACACGTCCAAGAACACAGTTTCCATCTGGGTACAGGACATGTTCTGCTGTGTGGCTCAGGGACCACATGTTTTATCATAAGGTTGATATTACAGAACAGGGCTCGGAGTACAGATGCCTAAAGCCTAATCTAGGGTTCCAGTGAGGTCCTATGGGCATGTCAGGATCAATCTTCTGACTCAAGAGCATTGACTTGGCTGTCTGCCTGGATCTAGGTTTCTGGGCAGACTCATCAGGCACTTCTTCTTTCTATGGGGAAGTCAGAATGCTGTATTGTGGCTCCAGAATTCCCTATCAAGAGGGCTTGGCGACCATTAGGGGGAGGATGGAAGTGTAAACAAGAGCTATGGATAAATTCAGTGTCAAGCGGAAGGCAGTTCCAATATGCAGCAGCTTATTCGCGAAATCCAGCACCTGAGTAAGGGCGGATGTCAGATGTTTGTTCACAGTGGAGTTTGTGTCTATGATGACTGACAAATGGAGAGGTGGCATCAAGAGGCCACGGAGGATTTCCCACGCTGTGGCTTGTGAGATGTTCCAAATAGAAAGGTTTCATTCTACTGGACAGGAGGAATCTGGTTTGTTTGCTCCAGGGTCCCCCTTGTGGAAAGCTTCGGTAGCAGAGCTCTCCTGCATGGATGCCTGGAATGCACATCTCCATTGGCCATTGCACCTGAAGAACATGGCAGGTTCGTTCTGGTGGTTCCGGGGTGAAACACCAAGGCGTTGAGTTGACTTGGAATCTCTTGCACATGGGTCACAGTGCTGGTTTGTTACCAAGGAGATCTTAGAATGTGCTGGTGGCTATGGTGACATGCCGGATTCTACTACCCTGAGGGTTTGACACAGGTCCAAGAGCACGGTTTCATTCTGGGGACAGGGGATGTTATGGTGTGTGGCTCAGGGGCCACATATTGTATCCTAAGTTGGTATTCCAGAACAGGCCTCTGAGGACAGATGCCATAAAACCTAATCTGGGGTTCCAATGAGGTTCTAGGAGTATGTCAGGTAAAATCTTCTGACTCAGGACCATTGACTTGGCTATCTACCTGGATGTAGGTCATCAGGGTGTTTAAGACTGCGATTTGCATCCAGAGCAGCCTCCAATAGTTGGGTGGGCTCAGGGGCCTTTCAGGTTTCACCTAATCTGGAGGGTTTGGGCCACTGTGACGGGTACAGTTTCCTTTGGGATGCAGGCACCGTTCTGTGGTTCAGCTCCAGAAACCCCATACTGGAGGACATGTGAGCCATGGTTTTGGGAGAAAAGTTTGCAAACACAAACTTGAATTAGGGTTAGTGGTTAGGTGACCGCAGGCCTAGTGCATAGACCTGGAGCGCAGTTCATCAGTAACTGAAATTAGGGTGACTTGAGGCAGAAGCACAGGCTTCTCTATCTGGATTGTGTGTCCAGCCTAGCCTCCGAATGCAGGTGTGGTCTCATGGGTCCATGGGAGATTTTTCCTCTCTAAGTATCTTGGTGGATATGAATAGTTGGGTGGCTTTTTCAGTCAAGGGAAGAGTGCTCTTTTCCATCTTAGGGATGCCCCAAAACAGGGATTCCAGGATGGGCTCTGGGTCTGAGTGCTTGGAAAATCCCACCATGTATTAGGATATGGGCCTAGGGGTGCCCCAGGCCTGCAATTCGGGATCCTGGTGGTGCAACTGAGAGGGCTTGTTTGAAAGCATGCTCAGGCTGAGGGTCACAATTCCTCTTTGTGCCCAGGGAGGCCCTCAGGATTGGGCGTGTTCTCATTGCCATGCAGCTGGCTCCCACTCTGAGGGTTGGACAACCATCCAAACAGCCAGGTTTCCTGCCATGGGGAAGGAGAAGATCTCTATTGTGATTCAGGTTCCCTCATTGGCAAGGATTCCAGCAAAGGTCTGGGACAGATGCCTGAATTCCAAGGATGAGTAGAGAGGTCGGACATGGGCCTTGGCCAGTCACAATGCTGGATATGGGCCCTGTTCTCTGGGTGGCAGACATGATGCCGGGGCTCAGGCTCTGTTAGACACAGCACTAGTGGCAAGGACATCCTATAAATCGGGGTTCCCTTGAGACCAAGCAGATTGATCCTCATGTGGGGTTTTTGGGCAGAGTCAAAAGGCACTTCATCGTTCTATGGGGCAGGCAGAATGCTGCGTTATGGCTCCAGAATTCCCTATCAAGAGGGCTTGGGGACAAGTAGGGTGAGGATAGAATTGTAAACAGCAGCTACGGTTAAATTCAGTGCCAAGCGCAAGTCAGTTCCAATGTGCAGTGGCTTATTCTAGACATCCAGCACCTGAGTAAGGACGGATGTCAGACGTTTGCTCACACTGGAGTTTCTGTCTATGATGACAGACAAATGGAAATGTGGCATCCAGAGGCCGTGGAGGATTTCCCACGCTGAGGCTTGTGATATGCTCCAAATAGCAAGGTTTCCTTCTACTGGACAAGTGGAGCCTGGTTTGTTTGCTCCGGGTTCCCCCATATGGAAAGTTTGGGGAACAGAGCTCTCCCGCATGGATGCCTGGAATGCACACTTCCATTCTCCATTGCAGCTGAAGAACATGGCAGGTTCTTTTGGTGGCTCTGGGGCGAACTACCAAGGCCTTGAGTTGACATGGAAGCTCTTTCAGATGGGCCACAATGCTGGTTTGTCACCAGGGAGGTCTTAGAATATGTTGGTGGCTAAGGTGCCGTGCAGGAGTCTCCTACCCTGAGGGTTGGACACACGTCCAAGAGCATGGTTTCATTCTGGGAACAGGATATGATCTGTTTTGTGACTGAGGGACCACATGTTGTATCCTAAGTTGGTATTCCAGAACAGGCCTCTGAGGACAGATGCCATAAAACCTAATCTAGGGTTCCATTGAGGTGCTAGGGTCATGTCAGGTTCAATCTTCTGACTCAGGACCATTGACTTGGCTGTCTGACTGGATGTAGGTCATCAGGGTGTTTAAGAGTGTGATTTGCATCCAGAGCAGCCTCAAGTCGTTGGGTGGGCTCAGGGGCCTTGCAGGTTTCACCTAATCTGGAGGGTTTGGGCCACTGTGACGGGTACAGTTTCCTTTGGGATGCAGGCACCGTCCTGTGGTTCAGCCCAGAAACCCCATAGTGGAGGGCATGTGAGCCATGGTTTTGGGAGAGAAGTTTGCAAACACAAACACGAATTTGTGGGGTTAGTGGTGAGGTGATCGCAGGCCCAAACCATAGACCTGCAGCACAGCTCATCAGTAACTGAAATTAGGGTGACTCGAAGCAGAAACACAGGCTTCTCTATCTGGATTGTGTATCCAGGATGGCCGTGGAATGCAGGTGTTGTCTAATGGGACCCTGGGAGTCTTTTCCTCTCTAAGAATACTGGCGACTCCCCGTAGTTGGGTGGCTTTTTTGGGGAAGGGAAGAGTGCTCTTTTCCATCTTAGGGGTGCCCAAAACAGGGATTCCAGAGTCAGGGTCAGGGTCTGGGCCTCTGGAAAATCCCTCCAAGTGTTAGGTTTTGTATCTAGGGGCGTACCAGGCCTGAAATGCGGGATTCTGTTGGTGCAACTGAGAGGGCTTGTTTGAAAGCATGCTCGGGCTGTGGGTCACAATTCCTCTTTGTGCCCAGGGTGGCCCTCAGGAGTGGGCATGTTCTCATTGGCCATGCAGCTGGATCCCTCTTTGAAGGTTGGACAACCATCCCAAGAGACAGGATTCCTGTCATGGGGAAGGAGGAGTTCTCTATTGTGCTTCAGGTTGCCCCGTTGGCAGGGCTTCCAGCAAAGGTCTGGGAACAGGTGCCTGAATACCGAGGACTTGGGACATGGCCAGTCTCACATCCTGGGATTGGCTGACACTAGGTCGAGACTTAGGCTCTGTCAGACACAACACTAATGGCCAGGGGAGCCCAAAAATCGGGGTTCCCTAGGGCCGAGATTATTGATCCTAAAGTGGGGTTTCTGGACAGAATCACCAGGCACTTCTTCTTTATATGGGGAATTCAGAATGCTGCTATGTGGCTCCAGAATTCCCTATCAAGAGGGCTTGGGGACCATTTGGGTGAGGATGGAATTGTAAACAGAAGCTACAGTTCAATTCAGTGCTAAGCGGAAGGCAGTTCCAATGTGCAGCGGCTGATTTGAGATATCCAGCACCTGAGTAAGGGAGGATGTCAGATGTTTGCTTACACTGGAGTTTGTGTCTGTGATGATGGAGAAATTCAGGGGTGGTGTCCAGAGGCCGTGGAGGATTTCCCATTCTGAGGCTAGTGAGATTCTCCAAATAGCAATGTTTCCTTCCACTGGACAGTTGGACTCTGGTTTTTTGCTTCAGTGTGCCCCATGTGGAAAGATTGAGTAGCAGAGCTCTCCCGCATGGATGCCTGGAAAACACACCTCCATTAACCACTGCAGCTGAGGAACATGGTAGGTTCATTATGGTGGCTCTAGCGCAAAGTACCAAGGTCTTCAGTTGACATGGAATCTCTTGCAGATGGGCCACAATACCTGGAGATTTGTTACCAGGGAGAACTTAGAGTGTTCTGGTGGCTAAGGTATTGTGCAGGATTCTCCTAACCTTAGGGTTAGGTACAGGTCGAAGTGCACGGTTTCCTTCTGGGTACAGGAGATCTTCTGTTGTGTGGCTCAGGGACAACATTTTGAAACATAAGTTGGTATTCCAAAACATGCCTCTGAGTTCAGATCCCTGAAAACCTAATGTAGGGTTTCAATGAGGTTCTGGGGTCATGTCAGGTTCAATCCTCTGACTCAGGAACATTGACGTGGCTGTCTGCCTAGATTTAGGTGATTAGGGTGTTTTAGACTGTACATTTTCGTCCAGAGAGGCCATCAATATTGGGGTTGGCTCAGGGGACTTGCAGGTTTCCCCTAATCTGGAAGGATTGGGCAACTGTGACCTGCACAGTTTCCTTGGGGAAGGCATTCACAGTCCTGTTGTGTGGCTCCAGAGACCCCATCCTGGAGGCCCTGTGAACAATGCTTTTGGGAGAGAAGTCTACAAACACAAATTCAGGTTAGGGTTAGTGGCGAGGTAATCACAGGCCGAATGCCTAGACCTGGAGGGCAGCTCGTCAGGAACTATAATTAGGGTTATGGAAATGTTACAAGTCACAGAAGTAACCTGATTTTCTTGCCAGTTACATTGTAAATTCTCATCTCACCAGCTCTTTACCATATATGTTCTGAGTTTTTGTCATTTGTAATTGTTTTAATTCTCTTGGAAGATAAATTCCGTCTCAAAGAAAATTCATATGGGAGACTTTCAGGGCACATACAGGTCTTTGATATGTTTAAATTCTGAAACTGAAATGGGTAAGAATTTACAGAAGTAAAAGCTGCATTCAGACTAAACCAGAATTATTAACATGGGGCTAGGTGAACTGAAAGACTGTAATGTTGTATCTCTTGATGTTTTGTCTTATGTTTGCTCTTCCAGATTAGGGAAACTTATTCTTAAGTTATCTGTAACTTATAGAAATAAAATGTAGTCATTTGTCAACAAATCAAGGTATTCAACTCTTTCTCTCTATTTGAACCCTCTGAAATCAAAAGGCCTCAGCAAGTATTCTTTCTTCCGTGGCAATCAGTCATTTGCATAAGGTCAATTAGAATACATTCTCCTTGTAACAGGACACCATGGGAAACATTGGGTTATTTTATTATACCTGGCTTTGACTGGAATGCCATATTAGAAAAGACTAGGATATGACTAGACAGCTTAAAGGAACTAAGGTTGACTTTATAAAACCTGGAACCGGAAAGCTCTTTGGAAATGTTGGCCTGATACCTTGCCTACAGAGTTCCCAGCAGCCTCACCAGGTGAGTAAAGGATGTTACTTCCTGGCAGGTGCAGGAACCTCAAGAATCTTTGGGGTCCTCAGGAAGAAGAATTCACCCAAATCGACAGGTATTGCAGGCATGTCTGATGGCAAGTATGTAGCTTGGCTTCTGGCCTGGAGAGGCTATCATAAGTTCAACCTAGAGATTCCTTACAAGAAGTTCCAGCAGAGCAGATTCTAAAAGGTTTATATGATCCCTCACTGTTATTGAATTTATGTAAAAATTAGACCAAGCTTATTAAAACTGGCCTTGTTTTTCAAATAAATTAGTCCAGATTTGGCTATCTCTGAAAATGAGGGTTATTTTAGAGAGAAAAATTATGTTTTAATAACACAACTTTATGGATGTTAAATTCTAGATTTGATTGTCTTTAAATGTTTGTTTACTTAAGCTAGACAACTTGAGGTAAACTTCAGGGAAGTTGCAGGATAGCTCACTTAGACGATATCGCTTTGTCAGTCAGTCAGTCGCCGATATAGGAAACTTCATAAAATTGAAGGATTTGAAGGGGAGAATCTGACAGTGTTAGTGGGTATAGCAGAAAAGGTGTTTGACAACACAGATGCAGAGGAGGATGGAAAACAGACAAAAAAAAAAAAAAAAAACCTGGTTAAGGCTTTGGTATTACATGAGGCAGAGAGGAGATGTTTAGAGGATAGTAAATGGAAGGAAAGTCCTAAGCACAGAGAAGGCAGGCAGGAAGACTTAGACTCAGATCAGTGTGCATACTGTAAGGAAAGAGGACATTGGGCCAGGGAGTGCCCCAAAAGGAAGACAACAATGCTTGACACCAGACACTGAAGGGGTAATGGTTCAGATCCCCTTCTCGAAACTCGGGTAAAAATTGAAGTGGAGGGGAAATCATTTGATTTTTTGGTGGACATGGGAGCCCAATTTTCATCATTACTTAAATCTATGGGAAAACTACTTGGAAAGGAAGCATGGGTACAAGGAGCAAATGGCACAGAGAGATATAAAAGGGCAACAGAAAGAACTTTAAATTTGGCCTCGGGAATAGTTAAACATCAATTTTTGGTCCTCCCTCCCTAATGCCCCGTATAACTTGATGGGAAGTTATCTCCTCCTCCTCCCTCCTTCCCTGATGGGAAGATCTCCTCCACAAGTTAAGAGCTGGAATTCAGTTCTCAGGAGGAGTCATGACTGTAACCTTGAGACAACCCACTGTACAAGTGCTTATGGCAGCAGTAGATGAATACCTCCTTTACGAACCAGTCTCAAAACCAGAGGAAACAAAGTGGGAGAAGCCTTCTCCAAAACCTACAGGAGGAGTTTCCTGAGGTCTGGGCAGAAGGGAAGCCCCCTGGCTTGGCCAAGGAACAACCTCCAGTGGTGGTACAATTAAAGGCGAAAGCTATGGCTGTTCGCGTTCCGCAGTACCCCCTTCCCCAGGAAGCAAAGGAAGGGATCAGAAAACACATTAACCACCTCCAAGGAGAGGGGATCCTCGTTCCTTACAAATCTCCATAGAAAGCACCTTTGATGCCCGTCAAAAAGGCCGAGACTGGGAAGTACTGACCGGTCCAGGACTTGCGGGAATTTAATAAATGGGTTGAAGATATCCACCCGACGGTGCCTATCCCCTATACCCTACTCACCCTTCTAGGCCCCAAAAGAACTGTGTATACCATCTTAGAGCTCAAGGATGCATTTTTTCTTCATGTCTTTAGCAAGATATTCTCAGCACCTTTTCGCTTTTGAGTGGTCTGACCCACAGGAAGGATTCCAAGTCCAGATCACCTGGACAAGACTTCCCCAAGGGTTCAAGAATTCACCCACTATCTTCAACGAGGCCCTCCATGAGGATTTGCATGAGTACAGAACCTCCAACCCAGGACTCACTCTGTTACAATAGGGGGATGACTTGCTAGTAGCCACTGAGGACTATGAGTCATGTTTGAGTCATTGAGAGCTCTCTTACAGACTCTGCAGGGAAAGGGGTATTGGGTGTCAGTGAAGAAAGTACAGTTCTGTCAGAGCCATGCCACTGAAAGGCTTTGATCTCCATGAGGGCGTGCATTCACTGTCTGAGTCCAGGAAACAGGTGATCACCCGATACCCCCACTCCACCACGTTCTGACAAGTGAGGGAGTTTCTTGGGACAATGTGCTACTGTAGGCTGTGGATACCATAGTTCGCCAAAATTGCCTGACCTCTCTATGGACTGGCAAAAGGAGGGCTCACTATGATAGAGTGGACAGCTGAGGCAGAAGGAGCATTTCAGGAATTACAAACAGCCTTACTGAGTGCCCCAGCATTGGCCATCCCAGATTTTACCAAGCCCTTCCACATTGCCCAGGACACCAAAAGGGGACTGATCTGATTTCAAAAGGAAACCACTTAGCAGATCAAGCCGCAAAGCAAGCAGTCTGAGAAACAGTGCAAGAGCTGGTTACACTCCCGGCTCTAGCTCTACCAGAAAAACTGGACTATTCAGAGAAAGATTTAAAGTATTTACCAAAATGGGATAAATTGGAATAAGAAGGAGACTGGGCTAAGACTAAAAGAGGAAATTTAATTCTTCTTTGAAGACTAGGTAAGAAGATAGTAGACCAGATACATCAGGGTACTTATTTGGGGATACACAAACTCAAGAACCTTATAGGCAAGCAATTCCAGGTACCAAACATGAGATGGCAGGAGTGGTAGGCAAAAAAAGGTTACTAGAAGAAATAATTCCTAGGTTTGGGCTGCCTCTCACGATTGGATCAGACAGTGGCCCTGCATTTTTTAGCTCAGTGTCACAGACATTGGCAAGGCTGTGGGCACAAATTGGAAACTACATTGTGCCTATCGGCCCCAGATTTCTGGGCAAGTAGAGAGAATGAACCAGACTCTTAAAGAGACCTTGACAAAGCTAATTCTGGAGACTGGTGGTGGATGGCTGGATATCCTTCCTTTGCCCTCCTCAGGGCATGATGTACACCCTATTTAAACAAGGTGACCCCATTTAAAATGATCTTTGGGAGACCCCCCCACCCCACTCTGTCCTCCACTACAAGAGGTTGCCCTAGCAGAAATTAATGATCAGTCTGACTTCAGTCACTGCAGGCATTACAGTCTGTCTTAAAAAAATAGCCCATGCCAGGATCTGGACTCCCCACACTGGGATGGAGTTGGAGGTGGAACCACATCTTTCCCAACACAAGGACTTGGATTGCATTTATTGCTATTAAGTGGGGAACTTGGAGGCTCACTGAAAGGGACCCTTTACTGTTATCCTGACCACCCCTACAGCAATAAAAGTAGAAGGCATCAGGGCCTGGATTCACAAGGGTCCTGTCAAACGAGCTGAGGATGAAGATGTCCCCCAGAGGTGGAAGCCTCAGCCAATGGACCCCACTGACCACGGACTAAAGCTAAGACTCAAAAGACTATGAGTTTATTGTTGCTCTTATTGTTATCTGTTTAGGTAAAGTATAGGTAGGAAATTAGATGAAGCGGTAAATGGCTAACTCATCATCCAACTGTGCACTAGTGTCATTTGTACAAAAGAAAACTAGAGCAATAAAAATGTTAGACTTACATGCTCAATATAACCCCTTACAACCAGAGAACATAGAACTGGCTGAAAAGTCAAGGATTTGACTAATCTCCAAAGAAAAGAGGGAATGTAAGGGCCTGGTTGGCCAGAGGGCATCATTTTGTGTTTATGTAGTGAACTTAGATTGACCCTATGCACTAAATATAGATTGACCCTGCCCCTCCCAGAGAAACTTAATTACAGAGCCTAGATACAAGGGCGGGTCAGGCCAGATGAAGACATCCAATCAGTGGGGCACGCATATATCTCCTAGGGTAAATTGAAATTCAGTTGGACACATGTGTGTTACTTAACTTTTTTTTTTCTGTGTGAGGCAGACATACCATGAATGCGCAGTATTCTCTGTGTACTGCAGTCTCATTGGCCACCTGTGTATAGCCTGGCTTAACTAACTCTATAAAAGTTAGTCTGTGAGCCTGGGAGGGGTATCCTCTTTGTAAGAGACACAGCACTAGTGGCCAGGGCAGTCTATAAGTCAGGTTTCCCTCAAGGCAGGAGTAGATTGAACCTCAAGTGGGGTTCCTGGGCAGACTCACCAGGCACTCCTTCTTTTTATGGGGAAGGTAGAATGCTGCGTTGTGGCTCCAGAATTCCCTATTAAGTGGGCTTGGGGACCAGTAGGGTGAGGATGGAATTGTAAACACAAGCTACAGTTAAATTCAGTGCCAGGCAGAAGGCAGTTCCAATGGGCTGCTTCTTATGCGAGATATCCAACATGTGAGTAAGGGTGGATGTCAGATGTTTGCTCACACTGGAGTTTGTGTCTATGATGACCAACAAATGGAGGGTTGGCATCCAGAGGCCATGAAGGATTTCCCGTGCTGAGGCTTGTGAGATGCTCCAAACAGCAAGGTTTCTTTCTATTGAAAGGTTGGAGTTTGGCGTTTTAGCTCCAGGGTCCCCCATATGGAAATTTTGGATAACAGAGCTCTCTTGCAAGGATGCCCGGAAAGCGTATCTCAATGGACCACATAGCTGAGGAACATAGCAGCTTCGTTCTGGTGGCTCTGGGGTGAAGTACCAAGGCCTTAAGTTGACGTGGAATGCCTTGTACAGGGGTTACAATGCTAGTTTGTTACCATGGAGATCTTAGAATGTGCTGATGGCTAAAGTGCCATTCAGGAGTCTCCTAACTTCAGGGTTTGACACAGGCCCAAGAGCACATTTTTCTTCTGGGGACAGGAGTTTTTCTGCTGCGTATCTTAGGGACCACATGTTGTATCATAAGTTGGTATTCCAGAACAGGCATCTGAAGACAAATGCATGAAAACCTAATTGGATTCCAATGAGGTCCTAGGGGCATGTGTGTTTCAATCTTCAGACTCCAGACCATTGACTTGATTGTCTGCCTAGATGTAAGGATGAAGCGTGTTTCAGACTATGCATTTGTGTCTACAGCAGCCTCCAATAATGGGTTGGACTCAGGGGCCTTGCAGGTCTTTCTAATCTGGAGGGTTTGGGCAAGTGGGGTGGGCAAAGTTTCCTTGGAAATGGCAGGCAAAGTCCTGTGGTGTGGCTCCAGAGACACCATCCTGGAGGGAATGTGATCCATGGTTTGAGAGAGATGTCTACAAACACAAACTAGGGTTAGGGTTAGTGGCGATGTGATCACAGGCCCAGTGCATAGACCTGGAGGGCAGTTTGTCAGGAACTGTAATTAGGGTGATGTGAGGCAGTAGCACAAGCTTTTATATCTGGACTCTTGTCCCGGATGGCCTCGGAATGCAGATGTTGTCTCATGGGTATTTGGGAGATTTTTCCTCTCTTAGGATCCTAGTGGCTCCCAATAGTTTGGTGGCTTTTTTGGGAAGTGAAGAGTGCTGTTTTCCATTTAGGGGTGACCCAAAACAGGGATTCCAGAAACAGGAACTGGGTCTGGGCCCCTGGAATATCCCAACAAGAGTTAGTATTTGTGACTACGAGCATACCAGGCCTTCAATGTGGGATCCTGCTGGTGCAACTGAGAGGTCTTGTTTGAAAGCATGCTTAGGCTGAGGGTCACAATGTCTGTTTGTGCCAAGGGTGGCTCCCATGAGTGACCGTGGCCTCATGGGCCACGCAACTGGTTCACACTCACATGGTAAACACCAGGTTTCCTGTCATTGGGAAAGAGGAGTACTCCTGTGCTTCAGTTTCCCCCATAGGCAGGGAATTGAGCTATGGTCTAGGGAGAGATGCTGAAAATCCATGTTGAGTAGATGTGATGGCTTCGGGCCACAACAGGTTCCACCTGCAGAATATGGGGCCCACTGTCTGCATGGCTAAATGGACGTTGTGTCTCAGGCTGTGTCAGACAGAGCCTGAGTGCCCACGGCGGCCTATGATATTAAGATTCCATCAAGGGTCACGCAGGTGGATCCTCATGAAGTTTTTCTAGTAGACTCACCAGGCACTTCATTCTGTTAGACAGGCAGAATGCTGCATCATGGCAACAGAATTCCCTATCAAGAGGCCTTAAGGAACAGGAGCATGAGGATGGATGGTAAACACAAACTACAGTTCAACCCAGTGCCAATCAGAAGGCTGATTCGAGCTATCCAGCACCTGAGTAAGAGCGGATGTCAGATGTTTGCTCACACTGTAATTTGTGTCTATGATGACCAACAAATGGAGGGGTGAAACAAGAGGCCATGGAGGATTTCCCATGCTGTGATTTGTGAGATGCTCCAAACAGCAAGATTTCCTTTTACTGGACGTGGGGATTTTGGTTTGTTTGCTCCAGGGTCCCCCATATGGAAAGTTTGGGTAGCAGAGATCTCCCACGTCGATGCCTAGAAAGCACACCTCCAGGGTCCATTGCAGCTGAGGAAATGGCAGGTTCGAAATGGTGGCTTTGGGGCTAAGTTCTAAGCAGCCTGAGTAGACATGGAGTTTCTTGCTTTTGTACCGCAATGCTGGTTGGGATCCATGGAGAAGTTAGAATATTGGTGTGGTCGGAGGGCCATGCAGGATTCTTCTACACTGTGTCTTGGTCACAGCTACCAAGAGCAACGTATACTTCTGGAGACAGGAGGAGTTCTGTAGTGTGGCTTAGGGACCACATGTTGGAATATAATTTGGTATTGGGTAACAGGCCCCTGTGGATAGGCACCTGAAAATCTAAGCTCTGTCAGGTTCAATCTTCTGACTCAGGGCCTTTGACTTGGATGTCTGCCTAGAGGCAGGTGCTCATTGTGTGTCAGAATGTGCATATGGGTCCAGAGCATTCTTCAAAATGGAGGTGTGCTCAGGGGTTTTATACTTTGCTCCTAATCTTCGGGGTTTTGGCAACAGTGAGGATAGAGTTTCCCTCAGGAGGGCAGGCACAGTCGTTCGGTGTGGCTCCAGAGGCCCCATCCTGAGGGCATGTGGGCCAGGGTATTGGGGACAGAAATATCGAAATGCAAGCTAGGTTTAGGGAGAGGGCGAGGTGATCACATGCCTGATCTGCAGACCCTGAGTGCAGCTCATATTGTACTGAAATTAAGGTGTCATAGAGGTGGTAGCACAGGCTTTTGTGTCTGGATTGTGTGTCCAGGACGGTCGCAAAATGTAGGAGTGTTTCATGGTGCCATGGGAGATTCCTCGTCTCTGGGGATTCTGCCCAGCTCCCAAGAGTTTTGTTTCTTTGAGGGAAGGGAAGATTGCTGTTTTCGGTCTCAGGGGACAACCACAAGAGAGATTCTAGAGACAGATCCTTATTATGGGCACCTGGAAAACACGAATGTGGGTAAGGATTTGGACCTAGGAACCTGGCAGGCCCACTCTGCGAGCTCTTGGTCTAGCTACGGAGTTTGTTTGAAAGTAGGCTCACGCTGAGAGTCACAATGCCTCTTTGCGCCCAAGGAGGCTCCCATGAGTGGCCGTGGTCTCAGGGGCCATGTAGCTGGTTCCCACTCTGAGCGTTGGACACCCATCTCAACAGCCAAGTTTCCTGACATCGGGGATGAGGAGTACTCTTGTGCTTAATGTTCCCCTATAGGCAGGGATTTGAGCTACGGCCTGGGGAGAGACGCCTGAATATCCAGGTTGAGTAGAGATGACGGCTTTGGGCCATGGCATTTCCCACCTGCAGAATACGGGGACCACAGTCTGCATAGTTGTCTGGAGGTTTTCTCAGGATGTGCCAGACAGAGTCAGAGTGCCCATTGTAGCCTATGATATTAGTGTGCCTTCGAGGGCCATGCAGGTGGACTCTCTTGTGGGGTTTCTTGGCAGAATCACCAGGCAGGACTTCTCTCTGTGTGGTAGGCAGAATGCTGAGTTCTGGCTCCAGAATTCCCTTTCAAGTGGGTTTGTAGACCAGGAGGTTGAAGATGGAATTGTAAACACAAGCTATGGTTAAATTCAGTGCCAAGCGGTAGGCAGCTCCAGTGTGCTGTGGCTGATTTGAGATATCCAGCACCTGACTGACGGGGGATGTTAGATGCTTGCTCACCCTGGAATTTGAGTCTATGATGACCAACAAATGGCAGGGTGGCGTCCTGAGGCCATGGAGGATTTCCGACGCTGGGGCCTGTGAGATGCTCCAAACAGCAAGGTTTCCTTCTACTGGACAGGGGGAGTCTGGTTTCTTTGCTCCAGGGTGCCCCCATATGGAAATATGGGTAGCAGAGCAATCTCTCATGGATGCCAGGAAAGCACAACTCCATTTACCTTTGCAGCTGAGAAACATGGCAGGTTTGATCTGGTGCCTCTGGGGCGAAGTTCCAAGAGGCCTGAGTTGACATGGAGTTTCATGCTGTTGGATCACAGTGCTGGTTTGCATCCAGGGAGATGTTAGAATGTTGGGGTGGTCAGGGGCCTAAGCAGGATTCTCCGACATCATGTCTTGGACACAGTGACCAAAAGCAACATATCCTTCTGTGGACAGGAGAGGTTCTGTTGTGTGGCTCAGGGACCACATGTTGGAATATAAAGTTGGTATTGGAGAACAGGTCTCGGGCGACAGGCACCTGAAAACCTAAGCTCGGGTATCGATGAGGTCCTAGAGACATGTCAGGTTCAATCTTCTGACTCAGGGCCTTTGACTTGGATGTCTACATGAAGGCAGGTCCTCATTGTGTGTCAGAATGTGCATTTGGGTGCAGAGTTTTCCTTTGAATTGAGGTGTGCTCAGGGGCTTTGTACTTTGCTCCTAATCTTCAGGGTTTTGGCAACAGTGAAGGGCAGAGGTTCCTTCGGGAACATACGTACACTTGTCCGGGACTCCAGAGACCCCATCCTGGAGGGCATGTGGGTCTGGGCTTTGGGGACAGAAATCTGCAAATGCAAACTAGGGTTAGTGTGAGGGCCGAGGTCATCACAGGCCCTGAGTGCAGCTCATAGTGTACTGAAACTAAGGAGTCATGGAGGCGGTAGCACAGGCTTCTCTGACTGGATAGTGTGTCCAGGACGGTCGCAAAATGTATGGAAGTCTTCATGGGGCCATGGGAGTTTCTTCATCTCTGGGGATGCTGCCCAGCTCCCAAGAGTTTGGTGTCTCTGGGGGAAGGGAAGATTGCTGTTTTCCATTTCAGGGGACCTCCAAAAGAGGGATTCCAGAGACAGTTTCTGGGTCTGGGCGCCTGGAAATCACGAACAAATGTAAGGCTTTTGCCCTAGACATATGGCAGGCCTGCTCTGCAGGCTCCTGGTCCAGCTACCGAGGGGGTGTGTTGGAAAGCAGGCTCACGCTGAGGGTCACAATTCCTGTTTGTGCCCAGGGCGGTTCATATGAGTGACCGTGGTCTCATGGACCATGCAGCTGGTTCCCACTCTGAGGGTTGGACACCCATCTCAACAGCCAGGATTTCTGCCATCAGGAAAAAGGAGTACTCCTGTGCTACAATTTCCCCCATAGGCAGGGACTTGAGAGCTACAGTCTGGGGAGAGATGCCTGAAACACCAAGTTGAGTAAATGTGATGGTTTTGGCCACGGCAGGTCCCGCCTGCAGTATATAAGTTCCACTGTCTGTGTGGCTGACTGAAGGTCGTAGCTCAGGGTGTGTCAGACAGAGCCTGAGTGCCCATGGCAGCCTAAGATATTAGGGTCCCGTCGAGGGCCATGCTGGTGGATCCTAATGTGGGGTTTCTGGGAAGACTCATCAGGCACTTCTTCTTTCTGTGGGGCAGGCAGAATGCTGCGTTGTGGCTCAAGAATTCCCTATCAAGAAGGCGTGGGCAAAAGGAGGGTGAGGATGGAATTGTAAACACAAGCTAAGGTTAAATGCAGTGACAAACATAGACAGTTCCAGTGTTCAGCAGCAGATAGGAGATATCCAGCACCTGAGTAAGGGTGAATATCAGATGTTTGATCACACTGGAGTTTGTGTCCATGATGACTGCCAAACGGAAGGGTGGTGTCACAAGGCCATGGAGGATTTTCCATGCTTTAACTTGTGAGATGCTTCAAAGAGCAATGTTTCCTCGTACTGGATAGGTGGTGTCAGGTTTGTTTGCTAGAGGGTCCACATTATGGAAAGTTTGTGTAGCAGAGCTCTCCGTCATGGATGCCTGAAAGCACAACTCTATTGACCATTGCAGCTGAGAAACATGGCAGGTTTGTCCTGATGTCTCTGAGGCAAAGTTCCAAGAGGCCTGAGTTGACATGGAGTTATATGCTGTTGGGTCACAATTCTGGTTGTTATCCAGGGAGATGTTAGAATGTTGGGGTTGTCACAGGGCCATGCAGGATTCTCCTGCACTGAGTCTTGGACACAGTTACCAAGAGCAAGGAATCCTTCTGGGGACAGGAGGGGTTCTGTTGTGTGGCTGAGGGACCATATGTTGAAATATAAGTTGGTACTGGAGAACAGGCCTCTGGGTACAGGAGCCTGAAAACCTAAGCTAGGGTATCGATGAAGTCCTAGAGGCATGTCAGGTTCCAGCTTCTGACTCAGGGCCTTTTACTTGCATGTCTGTCTGGAGGCAGGTGCTCATTGTGTATCAGAATATGCACTTGGGTCGAGAGCGTTCTTTGAAATTGAGCTGGGCTCAGGTGCTTTGTACTTTACTCCTGAGATTCATGGTTTTGGCAAACGTGAAGGGCAGAGTTTTCTTCAGGAGTGTAAGCACACTCGTATGGTGTGGCACCAGAGGCTCCATCCTGGAGGGCATGTGGGCCAGAAATCTGCAGATGCAAACTATGTTTAGGGTGACGGCCGGTGTGATCACAGGCCAAATCTGCAGGGCGTGAGTTCACCTCATAGTGTACTGAAATTAAGGTGTCATGGAGGCGGTAGTGCTGGCTTTTCTGTCTGGACTGTGTGTCTAGGACAGTCGCAAAATGTGGGGAATTCTTCATGGGGCCATGGGAGATTCTTCGACTCTGGGGATTCTGCCCAGCTCCCTAGAGTTTGATGTGTCTAGTGGAAGGGAAGACTGCTGTTTCCCGTCTCAGGGGACCCCCAAAAGATGGATACCAGAGACAGGTTCTGGGACTGGGCGTCTGGAAAATATCAAGGGTGAGGATTTGGCCCTAGGGACTTGGCAAGCCTGCCCTGTGTGCTCCTGGTCCAGCTAACCAAGGCAGTTTGTTTGAAAGTAGGCTTATGCTGAGAGTCACAATGCGTTTGTGCCCAGGGAGGCTCCCATGAGTGGCTGTGGTCTCATGGGCCATGCAGCTGGTTCCCATGCTGAGGGTTGGACACCCATCTAAACAGCCAGGATACCTGCCATTGGGTAGGAGGAGTACTCCTTTGCTTCAGGTTTCCCCATAGGCAGGGATTTGAGCTATGGTCTGGGGAGAGATGCCTGAATATCCAGGTTGAGTAGATGTGATGGCTTTGGGCCACGACAGGTACCACCTGCAGGATATGGAGCAAACTGTCTGTGTGGCTGACTAGAGGTCGTCACTCAGGCTTTGTCAGACCGAGCCTGAGTGCCCATGACGACCTATAATATTAGGGTGCCATTGAGGGCCATGCAGGTGGATCCACATGTGGGGTTTCTGGGCAGACTCACCAGGCACTTCTGTCTGTGGGTTAGGCAGAATGCTGCGTTTTGGCTCCAGAATTCCCTGTCAAGAAGGCTTGGTGATGAGGTGGGTGAGGATGAAATTGTAAACACAAGCTACGGTTAAATTCAGTGCCAAGCGGAAGGCAGTTCGAGTGTGCAGTGTCTGATTCGACATACCAGCACTTGAGTAAGGGCTGATGTAAGATGTTTGATTATACCAAACTTTGTGTCTATGTTGGCCACCAAATGGTGGGGTAGCATCACGAGGCCTTGGAGCATTTCCCACACTGGGGCTTGTGAGATGCTACAAACAGGAAAGATTCCTTGTACTGGACAGGGCGAGTCTGGTTTGTTTGCTCCACCGTACCCCATATGGAAAGTTTGGGTAGCAGAGCTCTCCAAAATGGATGCCTGAAAAGCACACAATCCATTGACCATTGTAGCTGAGGAACATGGCAGGTTCATTCTGGTGACTCTGGGGCGAAATTCCATGCGGCCTGAGTTGACATGGTGTTCCATGCTGTTGGATCATAATGATGGTTTGTATCCAGGGATATGTTATAATGTTGGGGCGGTCATGGGCCATGCAGAATTCTCTTACACTGAGTCTTGGATATAGCTACCAAGAGCAAGCTATCCTACTGGAGACAGGAGGGATTCTGTTGTGTGGCTCACGAACCACATGTTGGAATTTAAGTTGTTATTGGAGAAAAGGCCTCTGGGGACAGGCGTCTGAAAATCTATCTATGGTATTGATGAAGTCCTAGGGGCATGTCAGGATCAATCTTCTGACTCAGAGCCTTTGACATGGATGTCTGCCTGGAGGCAGGAGCTCATGGTGTGCCATAATGCGCATTTCAGTCCAGAGTTTTCCTCGCAATTGAGGTGGGCTCAGTTACTTTGTATATTGTTCCTAATCTTCGGGGTTTGGGCAGCAATGAAGGGCAGAGTTTCCTTCGGGAGGGTAGGCACAGTCGTCTGGTGTCTCTTCAGAGGCCCCATCCTGGGGGCATGTGGGCCAGAGCCTTGGGGACAGAAATCTGCAAATGCGATCTAGGGTTAGGGTGAGGGCCGAGGGGATCACAGGCCCAGTATGCAGGCCCTGGGGGCAGTACATAATGTACTGAAATTAAGGTGTCTTGGAGGCGTTAGCGCAGGCTTTTTTGTCTGGATTGTGTGTCCAGGATGGCTGCAAATGGTAGGGGTGGCTTCATGAGGCCATGGGAGATTCTTCTGCTCTGGGGATTCTGCCCAGCTCCTAAGAGTTTGGTGTCTCTGGGGGAAGGGAAGACTGCTGTTTTCTGTCTCAGGGAACACCCAAATGTGGGATTCCAGAGACAGGTTCTGTGCCTGGGCACAATGAAACACGAACTAGGGTAGGCATTTGGCACTAGGGACCTGGTAGGCACGCTCGGCAGGATCCTGGTCTGGCTACCAAGGGTGTTTGTTTCAAAGCAGGCTCACACTGAGGAACACAATGCCTGTTTGTGTCCAGGGCGCCTACCAAGTTTGGCCGTGGTCTCATGGGCCTTTCAACTATTTCCCACTTTGAGGGCTGGACACCGATCTCAAGAGCCAGGTTTCCTATCATCTGGAAGGAGGAGTACTCTTGTGCATCAGGTTCTCCCATGGTCAGGGATTTGTTGAGCTACAGTCTGGAGAGAGATGCCTGAATATCCAGGTTGAGCAGATGTGACGGATTTGGGCCAAGTCAGGTCCCACCAGAAGTTTATGGGGCCCACTGTCCTTGTTCCAGACTAGAGGTAGTGGCTCAGGCTGTGTCAGAAAGAGCCTGAGTACTCTTGGTGGCCTATGATATTAGGGTGCCGTCAAGGGCCAGGCAGGTGGATCCTCATGTGGGGTTTCTGGGCAGTCTCACCAGGCACTTCTTCTTCCTGTGGGGCATGAAGAATGTTGCGCTGTGGCTCCAGAATTCCCTATCAAGATGGCTTGGGGACCAGGAGGTTGAGGATGGAATTGTAAACACAAGCTACTGTTAAATTCAATGTAAAGCAGAAAGCAGTTCCAGTGTGTAGTGGCTGATTAGATATATCCAGCACCTGAGTAAGGCAGATGTCAGATATTTGCTCATACTGTTGTATGTGTTTAAGATGACCACCAAATGGAGGGGTGGTATCAAGAGGCCATGGAGGATTTCCCACGCTGGAGCTTGTGAGATGCTCCAAACAGCAAGGATTCCTTCTACTGGACAGGGTGAGTCTGTTTTTTTTTTTTTTTTTCTCCACCATTCTCCATATAGGAAGTTTGGGTAGCAGATCTCTCCCGCATGGATGCCTGGAAAACACACCTCCATTGACCACTGCAGTTGAGGAACATAGCAGGTTCGATCTGGTGGTTCTGGGTTAAAATTCCTTCCGGTCTGAGTTGACATAGAGTTTCATGCTGTTGGATCACAATGCTGGTTCGTATCCAGGGAGATGTTAGAATGTTGGTGTGGTCAGGGTCCCATGCAATATTCTCCTACATGAGTTTTGGACAAAGTTACCAAGAGCAAGGTATCCTTCTGGGGACAGGAAGGGTTCTGTAGTGTGGCGCAGGAACCACATGTTGGTATATAAGTTGGTATTGGAGAACAGAGCTCTGGGGCTGGCACCTGAAAATCCAATTTAGGGTATTGATGAAGTCCTAGGGGCATGTCAGATCAAATCTTCTGACTCAAGGCCTTTGACTTGGATGTCTGCCTGGAGGCAGGTGCTCATCGTGTGTCAGAATGCGCATTTCGGTCCAGTGCATCCTTCAAAATTGACATGGGCTCAGGGACATTTACTTTGCTCTTAATCTTCAGGGTTTGGGCAACAGTGAAGTGTAGAGTCTCTTTCGGGAGGGTTGGGACAATCATCTGGTGTTGCACCAGTCCCCATCCTAGAGGGCATGTAGGCCAGGGATTTGGGGACAGATCTGCAAACATGAGCTAGGGTTAGGGAGAGGGCCGAGATGATCACAGGCCCGATCTGCAGGCCCTGAAGTCAGCTCATAGTGTATTGAAATTAAGGTGTCATGGAGGCGGTAGTGCAGGCTATTTTGTGTGGATTCTGTGTCCAGGACAGTCGCAATATATAAGGGTGGCTTCATGGGGCCATGGGAGATTCTTCGTCTCTGGGTATTCCGCCCAACTCCCAAGAGTTTGGTATCTCTGGGGGAAGGGAAGACTGCTGTTTTCAGTCTCAGGGGCACCAGAAAAGATAGATTCCGGAGAGAGTTTCTGGGTCTGGGTGCCTAGGAAACACCAATGAGGGAGAGGATTTGGCCGTAGCAACCTGGTAGGCCTGCTCTGCCGACTCCTGGTGCAGCTACTGAGGGGGACTGTTTGAAAGCAGGATCATACTGAGGGTCACAATGCCTGTTTGTGCCCAGGGCATCTCCCAAGAGTGACCGTGGTCTCAAGGCTGGTTCCCACTCTGATGGTTGGACACCCATTTCACAGGCCAGATTTCCTGCCATCGGGAAGGAGGAGAACATTTGTGCCTCAAGTTCCCCCATAGGAAGGGATTTGAGCTAAGTTCTGGGGACAGATTCCTGAATAACCAGGTTGAGCAGAGATGATGGTTTCAGGCCACGGCAGGTCCCACCTGCAGGATATGGGGCCCAATGTCTAGGTGGCTGCCTGGAGGTCGTGGATCAGGCTATGTCAGACACAGCTTTAGTGCCCATGGTGGCCTATGATATTAGGGCATTGTTGAGGGCCCTGCAGGTGGATCCTAATGTGGGGGATTTGGACAGACTCACCAGGCCCTTCTTCTTTCTATGGGGCAGGCAAAATGCTGCGTTGAGCCCCCAGAATTACCTATTAAGAGGGCTTGGGGACAAGTAGGGTGAGGATGGAATTGTAAACACAAGCTATGGTTAAATCAGTGCCAAGAGGAAGGCAGTTCCAATATGCAGCTGTTGATTCAAGATATCCAGCCAATATTTGGTCACACTGGAGTTTGTGTCTATGATGACCGACAAATGGAGGGGTGGCGTCAAGAGGCCATGGAGGATATCCCATGCTGAGGCTTGTGAGCTTCTCCAAACAGCAAGGTTTCCTTCTACTGTATCGTTCCAATTTTAGTATATGTGCTGCCGAAGCGAGCACGGTTTACTTCTACTGGACAGGTGGAATCTGATTTGTTTGTTCCAGGGTCCCCCATGTCGAAATTCTGGGTAGCAAAGCTCTCCAACATGGATGCCTGGAAAGCACACCTCCAGTCTCCATTGCATCTGAGGAACATGGCTGGTTCATTTTGGTGGCTCTGGTGTGAAGTACCAAGGGCGATGAGTTAACATGGAATCTCTTTCAGATGGGTCAAACTGCTGGTTTGTTACCAGGGATAACTTAGAATGTGCTGGTGGCTAAGGTGCGGTACAGAATTCTCCTCTTCTGAGGGTTTGGAACAGGTTGAAAAACACAGTTTCCTTCTGGGGACAAGAAACGTTCTGTTGTGTGGCTCAGGGAACCACATGTTATATCATAAGTGTCAGGGTGTCCGGGACCCCAAAAGGCAAGCCAGACAAGATGGCGGCTGGCAAGGAGCCAGTGCGGTCAGGCTCCAAGGTAAACAAGCTCCACTTGAATGAGGAAGTGACCCCCATTGGACCGGGCGCTGCATGCTTTCTGCGTGAGCACTGCATGCCCTATATGCCTTGGTGTAGTGTCCACGCGCTTGACTCATGTACTTCTTCTTGATTGGTTAGCTATGCATATATAACTGTGTGTTCTTCCTCACGAAAAGAAGGATCCTCCGGAGTGTAAGAAGCTAGCATGCAAGAATAAAAGAGCTCTCCTCAATTACGTGTTGTGTCTCTCTGCGAGCAGAGTAAACGCGATAAGTGTTGCCGAAACCCGGGAATTCGAAACTACATTAAGGTAAGCAAATCATAAGGTAAGCAAATAAAACTAAGGAAAGGCAGCCTTGACGTTCGCGGTATTGCGACTATCCAAACACGTGAAACGCGATTCAGTAACTTTAAAACTAGGCACGCGAAAAGCGGACATTAAAACTGAAACTAAACTAGGCACGCAAAAAGCGGCCACTAAAACTGAAGCGATACATAAGTGAAGAGAAATTATGGGCTCAGAGATATCCAGAGCCTGTATGGAAGGGGCCCTAAAGACTCTGTTAAAGGCTAATGGGACGCCCCTAAAAACCTCCTCCGCAAGGAGATTTTTACAAACAGTAGAGGATATCGCTCCTTGGTTTTTAGATGAGGGGCTATTAAATATCACACAATGGGAACATTTGGGGGAAGACTTACAAAAGTATAACAAAACTCCTCTGCCTTCTGGTACCATGGCTATATGGACCCTAGTAAAAGGTTGTTTAACTTCACCCAAAGAAAAATATAAACCCCCTTTAGAAGAGGGAAATACAATTCTAGAGGAATTAAAAGAACAGCAGTCATACTCTCATAAAACTGATACCAGCAGTAGTTCAGAAGAGGAACTCTCAGATGAGGAACTAGAACGAAGGGCAAGGAGGTTACATGTTAAGGACTCCTCTGTACCAACAGCGCCACCTCCTGCATACAATTCAGAGTATCAAGCCTGTAAAAATTCTCGAAGGTGGGAAGATTTAGAACCCCCCCGGGGCTTCCTGCTTTCCAGCCTTTGAGGACACACAAAATGCAAGATATCACCAACCATTAGAATTTAAGTTAGTTAAACAGTTGAAAGAAGCAGTCAACACTTACAGTCCTCAGGTTGCCTTCACTGTTTCTTTGTTGGAAACCATCTCATCATTGAATTTAACTCCACGCAATTGGGAAAATCTAGCCAGAGCCACCCTTTCAGGTGGTCAATATTTAATGTGGAAAACAACCCATCGTGAGCTCTGTTTAGACACCTCTAGGCGAAATGCAGCAGCAGGTAACCCTGCATAGAACCTAGATATGCTGACAGGACAAGGTCAATATGATAATATACAAGCTCAAACCCAATATCCACCAGCTGTATACTTACAGATAGCCGTGGCAGCATCCAAAGCTTGGAAAACCTTACAGGGCGCAGTGATTTACAGGGTCCGTTATCCAAAGTGATACAAGGTTCTAATGAACCCTATGCAGATTTCGTGGACAGACTGATACAAACTGCAGGCCGTATTTTTGGGGAAGAAGAACAGGCTATGCCATAGATTAAACAATTAGCCTATGAACAGGCTAATGAATGGTGCAAAGAAGCCAACAGACCTTGGAAAAGTAAAGATTTAACAACCCATTTAAAGGTCTGCAAATATATTAATGATTCTGTTATACAAGGTCAAGTTCTAGCCTTGGCAATAATGCAAGGGTTTAGCGGAGCTATCCAACCTAAGACACGCCCCGGTGCATGCTTTTCATGTGGGCAGATGGGGCATAGAAAGGTCAATTGTCCAAACTTAAAACCTGATTCTAGTAAGGAGCCAGGGCTTTGTCCCAGATGTAAAAAGGGAAATCACTGGTCTAGTGTATGCCAGTCTGTCAAACACAAGGACGGAAGTTACTTAGGTACTAACCCTAGACTTTCAAAAAACGGGAAACAGGGCCCAGCCCGGGGCCCTCAACAAATAAACGGGATGATTCAGCAAGTTCCCCGAGCATGGTACCCTCCAACCCAAAAGGGGGAACAAGCAGAACAACCACTGGAAGTGCAGGATTGGACATCTGTGCTACATCCCGACTGGTGCTAACTCCAGAAATGGGCGTTCAAACTATAGACTCTGATTGGGATGATTTTATACCAGAAAATTCAGTAGGATTATTATTAGGAAGGAGTTCCACTACCTTAAAAGGTCTTATTGTGCATCCTGGAGTAATAGACTCTGATTCAAAGGTAAAGTTAAAATTCTAGTATCGTCACCTAGAGGAATTACTGTTATCTCCCCAGGAGATTGCATTGCTCAAATGCTCATACTGCCTAGTAACCATTCCCAGTGGCCTAGTAAAAGAAATCAAAGGGGAACCCAAGGATTTGCCTCGACAGGGGACCCTCTTACCTGCTTTACCATGGATTTAGGCAATCGACCTTTATTAGATCTTACCATAGGAAGAAAAAGATTCAAAGGACTTCTGGATACTGCAGCTGATAAAAGTATTACAAATTCTACTGATTGGCCAAAAGGCTGGCCACTAGTTACTGCTAATCAGACCCTCAGAGGACTAGGCATGGCTTCCAGTCCGAGCCAAAGTGCCGCTTCCTTGCAATGGAAAGATGATGAAGGACATACGGGAATCTTCCAGCCATATGTTCATAACCTACCTATTTCCTTATGGGGAAGGGATGTTTTACAACAAATGGATATAAAACTCACTACTGATAAAATCTATCTAAGAACCCCTGTTAAGGAAATGCTACAAAATATGGGATATGAGGGAGGAAACGGCCTAGGCAAAAAACAACAAGACCACGTCCATTCTACCTCTATCCCTGTCCCAAAGAGTGATACCTCAGGGTTGGGTTTTTCTTAGGGGCCACTGATAGAGATGCCATCCCAATAGTCTGGAAAGATGATAAACCTCCCTGGATTCATCAGTGGCCCCTAACAAAAGAAAAACTAGAGGCTGCTCATACTCTAGTCAAGGAACAAATAAATGCAGGACATCTCCAGCCTTCTACTTCCCCTTGGAATACACCTATTCTTGTAATTAAAAAGAAATCTGTAAAATGGAGACTATTACATGATCTCAGAGCTGTAAACAACCAGATGCATCCCATGGGCCCTATTCAATGTGGACTACCCTTAGTCTCTGCTCTTCCAAAAAAAATGGCCCACTATTATAGTGGATCTAAAGGATTGTTTTTTTCTCCATCCCCTTACATAAAAATGACTGTTGGAGATTTGTCTTCACCTTGCCTGCTATAAATCATTCCCAACCTGATCAAAGATATGAATGGACAGTATTGCCCCAGGGCATGACTAATAGTCCTACATTATGTCAAATTTATGTAGATAAGGCCCTACATTCCACCCAAACACGATATAAAAACCTGTTGATTTATCATTACATGGATGATATCCTCTTATGTCATCAAAACATACCCATCTTACAAGATGCAGTACAGTTCATGACTAAAGAACTAAAAACCTGGGGCCTTACCATAGCTCCAGAAAAAATACAAACAAATGAGTTGCAAAATTATCTAGGGACTGTGTTATCAGCTACTACAGTCTGACCATTTAAACTCACTATTAGATTGGATCATTTATCAACCTTAAATGATTTTCAAAAATTACTAGGAGACATAAATTGGATTAGACCATATCTGAAACTTTCTACAGGAGAATTAAATCCTCTATTTGATATCCTCAAAGGAGATCCAGATTTAAACTCAAAAAAGAACACTAACATCAGAGGCCAGGCAAGCTATTGAATTAATCCAAACAAGACTACAATCTTGTCAAATAGTTCGCCGTGATCCAAAAAACGTTTACTATTAATTATTCTCCCAGAAAACCATAGCCCCTCAGGTATTATATGGCAAGGTGGTCCTCTGCAAAGTATTCATTTGGCAAGCTCTTCCTCAAAAATGTTACAGCCTTACCCTGTTGCAATGTCACAACTTATATTTAAAGGTATAGAAACCTGTCTATCCACATTCGGTACACAGCCCACTACCATCATTACACCATATACTGCGAGCCAGATACAGTGGTTGATAAACAATAATTCAGACTGGGTCATCCTTTGCTGCACAACCACCGCGGAATTTGATAATCATTATCCTAAACCCCCATGGATCCAATTTTATAAAAATACTCCCATTATCTTCCCCAAGATAACTAAATCCATCCCCAAACAAGGATGTATAACTGTCTTCACCGATGGGTCCAAAATGGAGTTGGCTCTGTTCTCATGAATAAGGATGTATTTGCCACCATCATTCAATCTTCATCTGCTCAAGTTTCCGAATTAGCTGTGGTAATCCTAGCCTTTAAACTGTTACATAAAATGCCATTCAACCTACTCACAGATAGTAACTATATTGTCAATTCACTAACTGTACTGGAAACTGTACCATATATTTCCCCACAGTCTACCATAGCCCCTTATTTCTCTACTCTACAAACATTAATTCTTAAACGCTCCCACCCCTTTTTTGTAGGGCACATCAGAGCTCATACAAATCTGCCTGGGCCCCTAACTAAAGGCAATGACATAGCAGATCAAGCCACCAAAACTGTCTTTGCCTTTTCAGCTCAAGAGCAGGCAAAACTTTTCCATGAAAAATTTCATGTTAATTCCACCACCCTAACCAGAAAATTCCCAATACCAAAAGTCCTCACGAGACAAATAGTCAAAGGCTGTCAACTCTGTGCACCTCTTATCCCTATTCAATCCTTTGGGGTTAACCCCCGCGGCCTCTTACCTAATCATATTTGGCAGATGGATGTCACTCATATACATGAGTTTGGAAATCTTAAATTTATCCATGTCTCGGGTGATACTAGTTCAGGGATCATTATGGCTTCCCCTCTGACCGGGAAAAGGTAAGTAACGTTATTCAACATTGCTTACAGGCATTCGCTTGTTGGGGCATCCCAAAAACCATCAAAACAGACAACGGCCCTGCCTACACTTCCAAAGCGTTTAAAGAATTCGCCACCACCTTTGGCATACAATTAATAACCAGTATTCCCTATAATCCCCATGGGCAAGGAATTATAGAAAGAACACACCTAACCTTGAAAAACTGTTTATTAAAACAATAAGGGGGAATAGGAAGATCCTTTAGATCCCCTAAAGACAAACTTAACCTAGCCCTTTTTATCTTAAACTTTTAAACTTTGGACAACCACGGACGCTCAGCTGCTGACCGTCATAGTTCCCCCAACCAAGCACCACAACAGTGGGCACAATGGAAGGATATTCTCACGGGGCAATGGAGAGGTCCAGATCCCATGTTACGTTGGGCCTGAGGGTCTGTTTGTGTTTTCCCACAGGATCAACAAACTCCTATCTGGGTGCCGGAGCGACTGACACAAATGGTGCAAAATGCGGACCCTACTGATCACACTGAAACTCCTGATGGTGGCGAAAGCAGCCCTGGAAACGAATGAAGAGACAGAACATCTGCTGTGGGCCTTAGTAAAGGCTTGGCCTTTTCCCATGCCTCTAGGAGATAGCTCCCAATTATTGCCATTCATCATTAGTACTAATGCCACTTCTGAATGGCCAACATTACCCTTTGATCCTACTACTGCCACTAACAACTTTTCAAAAATCCTTTTACCTGGAAGCTTCTGTCTCCTCAAGCGCTTCAACTTCTCCAACAGTTTGGGTGGCTCTCCCCCTCCATTTCACCTTCTCCCCCAAAATTCCTACTTTCACTAATTCTTCTTTCTCTGGATATAACTTATTTGGGAACCCCACACAGGGAGTTCCCGCCAATCCTTTTGAATCCTGGTTGCTATGCTCCAAGAGGGGTGCTTGCACTCAACTCAATGGTTTGGCGTTCCTAAACGGAGGCAGTTTTAAAAATTGTAGTTATGTATATAATACTAGTAACTCTATTGAAACTGATGTAAATGTCAACTGCTCTAAGGGCCCAACCATTCCATTTGCTCCTACCCCAGTATGTGTTTGGGCTCCATTTGTCTTCATTTTATCCAATTATTCTCATGTCAGTAATAATAGCTTGGATTGTACCCAGAATAATGATTCTTGTGTTATATCTGTTTGCTGGAACGGTTCCGTATATGATTTAGCTATACTTGCTCGCATTCCAACCTATATTCCTTTCCCAGTAAAGGTACACAACAGAGACTTAACAGTAATGATACGAGCAAAAAAAGACTTTGGAATCACTGCTGCTGTTATTATGGCAATCGCCGTAGCGGCCACCTCAGCAGCAGCTGCCGGAACAGCTCTGGCACTGTCTGTGCCCACTGCTCAAGCGCTCAACAATCTTACCAGCTCCACGGGAGCGGCCCTCTCTACACAAAGTGCCATTAATCAACACCTCCATAGGGGCATCATGCTACTGAACCAACAGGTGGACCTCCTACAAGAACAAATGAACATCATTTCAGAGGTCCTGACTTCTACATGTGTGGCCTCTATGACAGGACTTTGTATCACCAGCACACAATATACCAACCTATCTCGGGCAGCCAGTATTTCCAAACATCTCGGAACTTTGCTCAATGGTACATGGACCTTTGAGTTTGATAACGTTACTCAAACCTTACAGCAGGAGATATCCTCCCTCAATGCCTCGAGGGTTGATATAGCCAAAGCCATGGACTTCATATCATGGGTGACTCATGCGACCAGCTTTGTGAAACAATGGGCGGGCATTGGGGCCTTGTTTATATTATTTGGCCTGGGTTTTCTCCTCTTAATCCATTTCATTACAAGCATACGATCATCGGTTCGGCGAGACCGCCTAATATTCCAACAAGCCATGGTTGCCTTAGAAACAGGCAGCTCCCCTCAAGTCTGGCTTAGTATGCTAGACCGGTAGTCAAACACGGGTAATGTAGGAGGTGGCCGTATACCAACCCAAGACAGAAGCTGTAGCATGCTCTACAGTCTTTGAGAATGGGTAAGGATACGAGCAGTCCCCTCAACGTAAGACAGGCACGGTGTCTTGCCAGCCCTTATAACAAAATGAAAAGGGGGAGCTGTCGGGGTGTCCGGGACCCCACAAGGCAAGCCAGACAAGATGGCAGCTGGCAAGGAGCTAGTGCGGTCAGGCTCCAAGGTAAACAAGCTCCACTTGAATGAGGAAGTGATCCCCATTGGACCGGGCGCTGCATGCTCTCTGCATGAGCTCTGCATGCCCTATATGCCTTGGTGTAGTGTCCACGCGCTTGACTCATGCACTTCTTCTTGATTGGTTAGCTATGCATATATAACTGTGTGTTCTTCCTCACGAAAAGAAGGATCCTCTGAAGTGTAAGAAGCTAGCATGCAAGAATGAAAGAGCTCTCCTAAATTACGTGTTCTGTCTCTCTGCGGGCAGAGTAAACGTGATAATAAGTTGGTTTTCCAGAACAGGCCCCTGAGGAAAGATGCTTGAAAACCTAATAAATGGTTCCAATGAGGTCCAAGGGCATGTCAGGTTCAATCTTCTGACTCACGACCATTAACATGGCTGTCTAGCTGAATGTAGCTGATCAGGGTATTTCCGACTGAGCATTTGCGTCCAGTCAGCCACCAAAATTGGGGTAGGCTCAGGGGCCTTGCAGGTTTCTCTTAATCTGTAGGGTTTGTGCAACTGTGATAGGCACAGTTTCTTTGGGGAATGCAGCCACAGTCCTATGGTTCACCTAGAGTGACCCCATCCTGGAGAGGATGTGAGCCATGGTTTTGGGAGAGAAGTCTGCAAACACAAATTCATGTTCGGGTTTGTCGCGAGGCGATTGCAGGCCAAATGCATAGACCTTGGGTGCAGCTCGTCAGGAACTGTAATTAGTGTGACTGGAAGATGGTAGCACAGACTTTTCTATCTGGGTTATGTGTCTAGAATGACCTTGGAATGTAGATGAAGTCTCATGGGTCCATGGGAGAATTTTCCTCTCTATGGATCCTGGAGGCTCCCCTTAGTTTGGTGGCTTTTGTGGGGAAGATAAAACTGCTGTTTTCCATCTTAGAGGTGCCCCAAAACAGGGATTCCAGAGACAGGCTCTGGGTCTTGGCACCTGGAAAATCCCACCAAGGGTTAGGATTTGGGCCTAGAGGCATACCAGGCCTGCAATGCGGGAAACTTGTGGTGGAACTGAGAGGGTTTGTTTGAAAGCATACTCGGGTGAGGGTCACAATGTCTGTTTGTGACCCGGGCAGCCCTCAGGAGTTGGCGTAGTCACATTGGCCATGTACCTTGCTCCCACAATGAGGACTCGACATCCATCCAAACAGCCAGGTTTCCTTCCATGGGGAAGGAGTAGTACTCTATAGTGCTTCAGGTTCTCCCATTGGAAGGATTTCAGCAAAGTCTGGGGAAAGGTACCAGAATACCACTTATGGGTAGAGATGACAGACTTGGGCCATGGCCAGTCCCACATGCTAGATATGGGGCCCGATTTCATGGTGACTGACACTAGGTCGGGGTTCAGGCTCTGTCAGACACAACACTAGTGGCCCGGGCAGTCTATAAATCAGGGTTCCATGCGGGGCCGAGAAGATTTATCCTAATGTGGGGATTCTGGACAGACTCAGAAGGCAACTTCTTTCTATGGGGGAGGCAGAATGCTGCATTATGGCTCCAGAATTCAATATCAAGGGGCCTTGAAGAGCAGTAGAGTGAGGATGGAATTGTAAACACAAGCTACTGTACAATTCAGTGCCAAGCGGAATGCAGTTCCAATGTGAAGTGTCTTTTTTGATATATCCAGTACCTGAGTAAGGGCGGATTTCAGATGTTTGCTCATACTAGAGTTTTTGTCTATGATGACCAACAAATATAGGGGTGGCATCAAGAGCTCATGGAGGATTTCCCATGCTGAGGCTTGTGAGATGCTCCAAACAGCAAGGTTTCCTTCTACTGGACAGGTGGAGTCTGGTTTGATTGCTCCACGGTACCCCGTGTGGAAAGCTTGGGTAGCAGAGATCTTTGGCATGGATGCCTGGAAAGCACACCTCCATTGACCATTGAAGCTGAGGAACATGGCAGGTACGTTCTGGTGATTCCGAGGCAAAGTACAAAGGCATTGAGTTCACATGGAATGTCTTGAACATGGGTCACAATGCTGGTTTGTTACCAGGGAGATCTTAGAATGCGCTGTTGGCAAAGGGGTCTTGAAGGATTCTCCTAACCTGAGCATTTGACACAGGTCCAAGAGCCCGGTTTCCTTCTGGGGACAGGAGTTGTTCTGTTGTGTGGCTCAGAGACCACATGTTGTATCATACGTTGTTATTCCAGAACAGGCCTCTGAGGACAGATGCCTGAAAAACTAATGGAGGTTTCCAATGAGGTCCTAGGGGTGTGTCTGGTTCAATATTCTGACTCCGGACCATTGACTTGGGTGTCTTCCTGGACATAGGGAATCAGGGTCTTTCAGAGTGTGCATTTGCGTGCATAGTGTCCTCCAATATTGGGGTGGGCTCAGGGGCCTTGCAGGTTTCTCCTAATCTAGAGGTTTTGGGCAACTGTGATGGGCAAAATTTCCTTGGGAATGGCAGGCACAGTCCTGTGGTGTGGCTCCAAAGACGAGATCCTTGAGGGCATGTGAGCCATGGTTTGGGAGAGACGTCTGTAAAGAAAAACTTGGGTTAGAGTTAGTGTTGAGGTGATCGCAGGCCCAATGCATAGACCTGGAGTGCAGCTCGTCAGGAACTGTAAAGAGGGTGACACGAATGCGGTAGCACAGGCTATTATATCTGGATTGTGTGTCCCGGATGGCCTCAGAAAGCAGATGTTGTCTCATGGATACATGGGAGATATTTTCTCTCTAAGGATTCTAGCGACTCCCAACAGTTTGATGTCCTTTTTGGGGAAGGGAAGAGGGCTCTTTTCCATATTAGGGATGCCTCAAAACAGGGATTCCAGAGATGGGCTCTGGGTCTGGGTGCCTGAAATATCCCACCAAGTGTTAGTATTTGAGACTAGGGGAGTACCAGGCCTGCAATGCAGTATCCTGGTGGTGCAACTGAGAGGACTTGTTTGAATGCATGCTCAGGCTTAGGTGTACAATGCCTGTTTGTGACCAGGGTGACTCCCATGAGTGACTGTGGTCTCAAGGGCCATGCAGCTGCTTCCCACTCTGAGCGTTGGACACCCATCCCAACAGCCAGGTTTCCTGCCATAGGGGATGAGGAGTACTCGTGTGCTTCAGTTTCCCCATAGGGAGGGATTTGAGCTACAGTCAGGGAAAGATGCCTGAATACCCATGTTGGGTAGAGATTATGGCTTTGGGCTATGGCAGGTCCCACCTCAGGCTATGGGGCCCACTGTCTGCATGGCTGTCTGGAGGTCATGGATCAGGCTGTGTCAGACAGAGCCTGAGTGCCCATAGCGGCCCATGATATTAGGGTGCTGTCGAGGGTCAGGCAGGTGGATCCTCATGTGGGCTTTCAGGAAGACTCAACAGGCACATTTTCTTTCTTTGTAGTATGCAGAATGCTGCGCTGTGGCTCCAAAGTTCCCTATCAAGAGGGTTTGGGGACGAGGAGGGTGAAGATGGAATTGTAAACACTATCTATAGTTCAATTCAGTGCCAGGCTGAAGGCAGTTCCAATGGGCTGCTTCTTATGCGAGATATCCAGCAGCCAAGTAAGGGTGGATGCCAGATATTTGCTCACACTGGAGTTTGTGTCTACAATGACCTCCAAATGGAGGGGAGGCGTCACAAGGCCATGGAGGATTTCCCAACCTGGGGCTTGTGAGATGCTCTGAATAGCAAGGTTTCCTTATACTGGACAGGGGGAGTCTGGTTTGTTTGATCCAGTGTCCCCCATATGGAAAGTTTGGGTGCAGAGCTCTCCCACATGGATGCCTGAAAAGCACAACTCCATTGACCACTGCAGCCAAGGAACATGGCAGGTTCGAGCTGGTGGCTCTGGGGAGAAGTTCCAAGTGGCCTGAGTTGACATGGGATTTCATGATGTTGGATCACAATGCTGGTTTGTATCCATGGATAGTTAGAATGTTGGGGAGGTCAGGGGCCATGCAGGATTCTCCTGAACTGAGACATGGACACAGATACCAAGAGCAAGCTATACTTCTAGGGACAGCAGGGGTTCTGTTGTGTGGCTCAGGGACCACATGTTGGAATATAAGTTGGCATTGGAGAACAGGCCCCTGGGGAAAGGTGCCTAAACATCTAAACTACGGTATTGATGAAGTCCTATAGTCTTGACAGGTTCAAAATTCTGACTCAGGGCCTTTGACTTGGATGCCTGCCTGGAGGCAGGGGCTCATTGTGTGTCAGAATGCGCATGTGGCTCCAGAGCCTTCTTTGAAATTGAGGTGGGCTCAGGGGATTTATACTTTGCTCCTAATCTTCAGGGCTTGGGCAACCGTGACGGGTAGAGTTTCCTTCGGGTGTATAGGTCAGTCGTCTGGTGTGGAACTAGAGGCCCAATCCTGGAGGGCATGTGGACCAGTGCTTTGGGGACAGAAATCTGCAAAAGCAAACTAGGGTTAGGGTGAGAGCTGTGGTGATTAGAGGCCCAATCTGCTGGCCATGTGGGCAGCTCATAGAGTACTGAAATTAAGGTGCCATGCAGGTGGTAGGGAAGGGTTTTCTGTCTGGATTGTGTGTCCAGGACAGTCGCAAAAGGTAGGGGTGGCTTCATGAGGCCATGGGAAATTCTTCGTCTCTGGGGATTCTGCTCAGCTCCCAAGAGTTTGGTGTCTGTGGGGGAAGGGAAGACTGTTGTTTTCCATCTCAGCGGACACCCAAAGAGGGATTCCAGAGACAGGTTCTGGGTCTGGGTGCCTGGAAAACACGAACAAGGGTGAGCATTTGGCCCTAGGGACCTGGCAGTCCCACTCTGTGGGCTCCTGATCCAGCTACCAAGGAGTTTTGTTTGAAAGCAAGCTCACGCTGAGGATCACAATGCCTGTTTGTATCCAGGGAGTCTTCCATGTGTGACCGTGGTCACCGTGGTCTCATGGGCCATGCAGCTGCTTCCCACTCAGAGGGTTGGGAAGGGGGAGTACTCTTGTGTGTCAGGTTCCCCCATAGGCATGGATTTGATCTACGGTCTGGGACAGAGTTCTAAATATCCAGTTTGAGTAGAGATGTAGGTTTAGGGCCACAGGAAGTCACACCTGCTGGGAATGGGGCCCACTCTCTGGATGGCTGACTGGAGGTCCTGGCTCAGGCTCTGTCAGACAGAGCCTTGGTGCCCATGGAAACCTATGATATTACAGTGTTGCCAAGGGCCATACAGGTAGATCCTCATTTGGGGTTTCTGGGCAGATGCACCAGACACTTCTTCTTTTGATGGGGCAGGCAGAAAGCTGCGTTATGTCTTCAGAATTCCCTATTAAGAGGGCTTGTCGACCAGGAGGGTGAGGATGGAATTGTAAACACAAGCTACTGTTAAATTCAGTTCCAAGCGGAAGGTAGTTCCAGTGTGCAGCAGCTGATTCAAGTTATCCAGCACCTGAGTAAGGGCGGATGTCAGATGTTTGCTCAAACTGGAGTTTGTTTCTATGATGGACAAATGGTGGGGTGGCGTCTAGAGAATATGGAGTATTTCCCACTCTGTGGCTTGTGAGGTGCTCCAAACAGCAAGGTTTCCTTCTACTGGACAGGAGGAGTCTGGTTTGTTTGCTCCAGTGTCCCCCATATGGATAGTTTGGGTAGCAGAGCTCTCCCGCATTGATGCCTGGAAAGCACAACTCCATTGACCGTTGCAGCTCAGGAACATGGCAGGTTCGATCTGGTGGCTCTGTGACGAAGTTTTAAGGGGGCTGAGTTGACATGGAGTTTCATGCTGTTGGATCACAATGCTGGTTTGTAACCAGGGAGACGTTGGAATGTTGGGGTTGTCAGGGGTCCATTCAGGATTCTCCTACACTGAGTCTTGGACACAGTTACCAAGAGTAATGTATCCTTCTGGGGACAGTAGGGGTTCTGTTGTGTGGCTCAAGGACCACATGTTGGAATATAAGTTGGTATTAGAGAACAGACCTCTGGGGACTGGTGCCTAAAAATCTAAACTAGAGTATTGATGAAGTCCTATAGTCATGCAGGATCAAGCTTCTGATACAGGGCCTTTGACTTGGATGTCTACCTGGAGGCAGGTGTTCATTCTGTGTCAGAATGTACACTTGGGTCTGGAGCATACTGGGAAATTGAGGTGGGCTCAGGGGGGTTGTACTTTGTCCTTAATCTTCAGGGTTTGGGCAAAAGTGAAGGGCAGAGTTTCCTTCAGTAGTGTAGGCACAGTATTCCGTGGTGGCTCCAGAGACCCCAACTTGGAGGGCATGAGGGCCAGGGTTTTGGAGACAGAATCTGCAAATGCAAACTAGGGTTAGAGTGAGGGCCGAGGTGATCACAGGCCCGATCTGCAGGCCCTGAGGGCAGCTCATAATGTACTGAAATTAAGGTGTCATGGAGGCCATAGCTCATGCTATATTGTCTGTATTCTGTGTCCAGGATGGTCACAAAATGTAGAGGTGTCTTCATGGGGCCATGGGAGATTTTTCCTCTCTGGGTATTCTGCCCAACTTCCAAGAGTTTGGTGTCTCTGGGGGAAGGGAAGACTGCTGTTTTCAGTCTCAGGTTAATTCCAAAAGAAATATTCCAGAGACAGTTTCTGGGTGTGGGCACCTGTAAAAACACCAATGAGAGGGGAGCCTGGGTGGCTCAGTGGGTTAAGCCACTGCCTTCGGCTCAGGTCATGATCTCAGGGTCCTGGGATCGAGCCCCACATCGGGCTCTCTGCTCAGCAGGGGGCCTGCTTCCCTTCCCCTCTCTCTGCCTGCCTCTCTGCCTACTGTGATCTCTCTCTGTCAAATAAATAAATAAATATCTTAAAAAAAAAAAAACACCAACGAGAGAGATGATTCGGCCGTATCCACCTGTCTGGCCTGCTATGCGGACTCCTGGTCCATCTACCGAGGTCATTAGTTTGAAAGCAGGCTCACTCTGAGGGTCACAATGCCTATTTAAGCCTGGGGCGACCCCTATGTGTGACAGTGATCTCAAGGCCCATGCAGCTGGTTCCCATTCTGAGGTTTGGACAAGCATCTCAAAGGCCATACTTCCTGCCACCGGAAAGGAGGAGAACTCTTGGGCTTTATGTACCCCCATAGTCTGGGATTTGAGCTATGGTCTGGAGACAGATGCTTGTATAATCAGGTAGAGCAGAGGTGTTGATTTCAGGCCACAGCAGATCCCATCTGCAGGATATGGGACCCACTGTCTGCGTGGCTGACTGGAGATCGTGGCTCAACCTGTGTCAGACAGAGCCTTAGTGCCCATGGCGGCCTATGATATTAGGGTGTCGTCGAGGGCCATGCAGGTGGATCCTCATGTGTGCATTCGGGGCAGACTCACCAGGCACTTCTTCTTCTATGGGGCAGGGAGAATGCTGCATTGTGGCTCCAGAATTCCCTATCAAGAGGGCTTGGGGACCAGGAGGGTGACGATGGAATTGTAAACACAAGCTATGGTTAAATTCAGTGCCAAGCAGAAGACTGTCCCAATGTACAGTGGCTGATTTGAGACATCCAGCACCTGAGTAAGGGCGGATGTCAGTTGTTTGCTCACACTGGAGTTTGTGTCTATGATAATGGACACAGGTGGGGTGGCGTCAAGATGCCATGGAGGATTTTCCACGCTGTGGCTTGTGAGATGCTCCAAAGAGCAAGGTTTATTTCTACTGGACAGGAGGAGTCTGGTTTGTTTGCTCCAGTGTCGCTCACATGGAAATTTTGGTAGCAGTGCTCTCCCGCATGGATGCCTGGAAAGCACACCTCCATTGACCATTGCAGCTCAGGAACATGGCAGGTTCGATCTGGTAGCTCTGGGATGAAGTTATAAGGGGGATGAGTTGACATGGAGTTTCATGCTGTTGGATCATAATGTTGGTTTGTAACCAGGGAGACATTAGAATGTTGGGGTGGTCAGGGGCCATGCAGGATTCTCCTACACTGAGACCTGGGCACAGCTACCAAGAGAAAGGTATCTTTCTGGGGACAGCAGGGGTTCTTTTGTGTGGCTCAAGGACCACATGCTGGAATACAAGTTGGTATTGGATAACAAGACTCTGGGGACAGGCACCTAAAAATCTAAATTAGGGTATCGATGAAGGCCTATAGTCATGGCAGGTTCAAACTTCTGACTCAGGGCCTTGGATTTGGATGTCTGCCTGGAGGCAGGGGCTCATTGTGTGTAAGAATGCGTATTTGGGTGCAGAGCATTCTTCGAAAATGAGGGGGACTCAGAGGCTTTGTAATTTGCTCCTTATATTCAGGGTTTGGGCAATAGTGAAGGGCAGTTTCCTTCAGGAATATAGGCACACTCATCCGGTATGGGACCAGAGGCCCAATTCTGGAAGCGTGTGGGCCAGGACTTTGGGAACAGAAGTTGCAAACACGAACTAGCATTAGGGTTAGGGCCGAGGTGTTCACAAGACCGATCAGCAGGCCCTGAGGGCAGCTCATAGTGTACTGAAATTAAGGTGTCATGGAGGCAGTAGCGCAGGCTTTTCTGTCGGGATTGTGTGTCCAGGACGGTAGCAAAAGGTAGGGGTGGCTTCCTGAGGCCATGGGAGATTCTTCGTCTCTGGGGATTCTGCCTAGCTCCCAGTGTTTGGTGTCTCTTGGAGAAAGGAAGAATGCTGTTTTCCATCACAGAGGACCCCCAAAAAAGGGATTTGAGGGACAGGTTCTGGGTCTGGGTGCCTGGAGAGCACAAACGAGGGTGAGGATTTGGCCCTAGGGACCAGGCCAGTCCACTGGGTGGACACCTTGTCTAGCTACCAAGGGTGTTTGTTCAAAAGGAGGATTACGCTGAGGGTCACAATGCCTGTGTGTGCCCAGGGCGTCTCCCATGTGTGACCCTGGTCTCATGGGCCGTGCAGCTGGTTCCCACTCTGAGGGTAAGACTCCCATCTTAACAGCCAGGTTTCCTGCTATCAGAAAGGAAGAATAATCCTGTGCTTCAAGTTCCCCCATAGGCAGGGATTTGAGCTCTGGTCTGGGGACAGATGTCTGAATATCCAGGTTGTGTAGAGATGATGGCTTCAGGCCATGGCAGGTCCACCTGCAGGATATGGGGTTCACTCTCTGCGTGGCTGCCTGGAGTTTGTGGCTCTGGCTATGTGAGACAGTCTTAGTGCCCATGGCGGCCTATGATATTATGGTGCTGTCGAGGGCCATGCAGGTAGTTCCTCATGTGGGGTTTCTGGGCAGACTCACCAGGCACTTCTTTTTTCTGTGGGGGAGGCAGAATGTTGCATTGTAGCTCCAGAATTCCCTATCAAGAGGGCTTGGGGACGAGGAGGGTGATGATTGAATTGTTAACACAAGATATGGTTAAACTCAGTTTCAAGTGGAAGGCACTTCCAGTGTGCAGCAGCTGATTTGAGACATCCAGAACCTGAGTAAGGGCGGATGTCAGATGTTTTCTCACACTGGAGTTTGTGTCTATGATGACCAACAAATGGAGGGGAGGCGTCATGAAGCTATGGAGCATTTAATACCCTGGGGCTTGTGAGATGCTACAAACATCAAGGTTTCCTTCTAATGGACTGGTGGAACCATGTTTGTATTCTCCACGTTCCCCATGTGGAAAGTTTGGGGAGCAGAGCACTCCTGCATGGATACCTGGAAAGCACACCTCCAGTGTCCATTGCAGATGAGGAAATGGCAGTTTCGTACTGGTGGCTCTGGGGTGAAGTTCAAAGTCGCCGGTGTTGACATGGAGTTTCATGCTGTTGGATTCCAATGCTGGTTTGTATCCAGGGAGACGTTAGAATGTTGGGGCGGTCAGGGTTCATACAGGATTCTCTTACACAGAATCTTGGACACAACTACCAAGAGCAAGATATCCTTAAGGGACAGGAGGGGTTCTGCTGTGTGGCTCAGGGACCACATGTTGGAATATAAGTTGGTATTGAAGAAGAGGCCTCTGGGGACAGGCACTTGAAAATCTAATCTAGGGTATTGATAAAGTCCTAAAGGCATGTCAGGTTCAATCTTCTGGCTCACGGCCTTTGACTTGGATGTCTTCCTGGAGGCAGGGGCTCATTGTGGGTCAGAATGCACCCTTGGGTCCAAAGTTTTCATCGGAATTGAGGTGGGCTCATGGGTTTTGTACTTTGCTCCTAATCTCCAGGGTTTGGTCAACAGTGAAGGGCAGAGTTTTCTTTGAGTGTGTAGGCACTGTCGTCTGGTGTGGCTCCAAAGGCCCCATCCTGATGGGCATGTGGGCCAGGGCTTTGGGATAGAAATCTGCAAACGCGATCTAGGGTTAGGTTGAGGGCTGAGGTGATCACAGACCCGATCTGTAGGCCCTGTTGGAAGCTCATAGTGTACTGAAGTTAAGGTATCATGGAGGCGGTAATGCAGGCTTTTCTGTCTGCTTTCTTTGTCCCAGACTTTTGCAAAATGTAGCGGTGGCTTCATGGGGCCATGGGAGATACTTCAGACCTGGGGATTCTGCTCAGCTCCCAAGAGTTTGTTGTCTCTGGGAGAAGAGAACACTGCTGTTTTCCGTCTCAGGGAACCCCTAAAAGAGGGATTCCAGAGATAGTTTCTGCGTGTGGGCACCTGGAAAACACCTACGGGGGTGTGTTTGGCCCTAGGGTGGTAGGGGCACTCTGGGGGCTCCCGGTCCAGCTACCAAAGGGTTTTGTTTGAAAGCAGCCTCACACTGAAGGTAACAATGCAAGTTTGTTCCCAGAGTGGCTCCCATGAGTGACTGTGGTCTCATGGGCCATGCAGCTGGTTCCCACTCTGAGGGTTGGACACCTATCTCAATAGCTAGACTTCCTGCCTTCGGGAAGGAGGAGTACTCTTGTGCTTCAGGTTCCTCCGTAGTCAGGGATTTGAGCTACAATCTGGGAAAGATGTTTGAATATCCAGGTTGAGTAGAGATGACGGCTTTGGGCCATGACACGTCCAACCTGCAGTATATGGGGCCCACTAAATGCATGGCTGATTCTAGGATGTGGCTCAGGCTGTGTCAGACAGAGTCTTAGTGCCCATCTCAACAACAAGGTTTTCTGCCATCGGGAATAAGGACACTCCTGTGCTTCAGGTTCCCCCATAGGCAAGGATTTGAGCTACAGTTTGGGAAAGATGCCTGAATACCCAGGTTGAATAGAGATGACGGGTTCCGGCCACGGTAGGTCCCACCTGCAGGATATGGGTCCACTGTCTTCATGGCTGCCTGGAGGTCGTGTCTCCGGCTGTGTCAGACAGAGCCTGAGAGCCCATGGTGCCCTAAGATATCAGGGTGCCATCGAGGGCCATGCAGGTGGATCCTAATGTGGGGTTTCTGGGCAGACTCACCAGGCACTTCTTCTTTCTATGGGGAAGGCAGAATGCTGCGTTGTGGCTACAAAATTTCCTATCAAGAGAGCTTGGGGATCAGGAGGGTGAGGATGGAATTAAAAACACAAGCTGGGGCGCCTGGGTGGCTCAGTGGGTTAGGCCACTGCCTTCGGCTCGGGTCATGATCTCAGGGTCCTGGGATCGAGTCCCACATCGGGCTCTCTGCTCGACAGGGAGCCTGGTTCCTCCTCTCTCTCTCTCTGCCTGCCTCTCTGCCTACTTGTGATCTCTCTCTGTCAAATAAATAAATAAAATCTTTAAAAAAAAAACACAAGCTATGGTTCAATTCAGTGACCAGTGGAAGGCACTTCCAGGGTGCAGCGGCTGATTCGAGACATCCAGCCCCTGAGTAAGGGCAGATGTCGGATATTTGCTCACACTGGTATTTGTGTCTAGGATGACGGACAAATGGTGGGTTTGTGTCAAGAGGCCACGGAGTATTTCCCACTCTGCGGCTTGTGAGATTCTCCAAACTGTAAGGTTTCCTTCTAATGGACAGGGGGAGTCTGGTTTGTTTGCTCCAGGGTCCCCCATATGGAAAGCTTGGTAGCAGATCTCTCCCTCATGGAAGCCTGGAAAGCACTACTCCATTGACCACTGCAGCTCAGGAACATGGCACGTTCGATCTGGTGGCTCTGGGTTGAAGGGGGCTGAGTTGACATGGAGTTTGATGCTGTTCAATCACGATGCTGGCTTTTATACAGGGAGGCACTGGAATGTTGGGATGGTCAGTGGCAATGCAGGATTCTAATACACTTAGTCTTGGACACAGCTACCAAGAGCAAGGTATCCTTCTAGGGACAGGATGGGTCTGTTGTGTGGCTCAGGCACAACATGTTGGAATATAAGACGGTATGGGGGAACAGTACTCTTGGGACAGGTGTCTGAAAACCCAAGCTAGGGTATCGATGAAGTCCTAGGGGCATGTCAGGTTCCATCTTCTGACTCAGGGCCTTTGACTTGTATATCTCCTTGGAGGCAGGTGCTCACTGTGTGTGATAATGTACACTTGGGTCCAGACGTTCTTGGAAATTGAGGTGGGCTCAGGGGCTTTGTACTTTGCTCCTAAGCTTCAGGATTTGGGCAACAGTGAAGGGCAGAGTTTACTTCAGCAGGGTAGGCACAGTTCTCCGGTGTGGCTCCAGAGACCCCATCATGGAGGACTTGTGCGACAGGGTTTTGGAGACAGAAATCTGCAAACGCGAACCATGGTTAGTGTGAGGCCCGAGGTGATCATAGCCCTGATCTTCAGGCTCTGAGGGCAGCTCATTGTGTAGTGAAATTAAGGTGTCATGGAGGCAGTTGGGCAGACTTTTCTGTCTGGACTGCGTGTCCAGAACAGATGCAAAATGGCTTCATGGGGCCATGGAACTTTCTTCATCTCTGGGGATTCTGCCCATCCCCCAAGAATTTGCAGTCTCTGGGGGAAGGGAAGACTGCTGTTTTCCTTCTCAATGGACCCCCACAAGAGGGATTCCAGGGGTCGTTTCTGAAAAACACCAACGAGGGTTAGGATTTGCCCCTAGGGGCCTGGGTGTCCCACTCTGCGGGCTTCTGGTCCAGCTACTGTGGGTTTTTTGTTTTGTTTTGTTTTTTTTTTTTTTTTTTGGAATCAAGTTCATGCTGTCAGTCTCAATGCCTGTTTGTGAAAAGGGCTGCTCTTATGTGTGGCCGTGGTCTCATGTGAACGCAGCTGGTTTCCACTCTGAGGGTTAGACACCCATCCCAACAGCCAGATTTCCTGACATCAGGAAGGAGAAGTATCCTTGTGCTTCAGGTACCCCATAGACAGGGATTTGAGCCACGTGCTGGGCACAGAGGCTTGAATATCCAGGTTGAGTAGAGATGACAACTTTAGACCACAACAAATCCCTCCTGCAGGAAATGGGGCCACTGTCTGGGTGGCTGACTGGAGGTCGTGGCTAAGGCTCTGTCAGAGAGAGCCTTATTTCCCATGGTGGCCTAAGATATTAGGGTGTCATCGAGGGCCCTGCAGGTGGGTCCTCATGTGGGGTTTCTGGGAAGACTCACCAGGCAATTCTTCTTTCTCGGGGCAGGAAGAATGCTGCGTTGTTGCTCCAGAATTCCTTATCAAGAGGGCTTGTGGACCAGGAGGGTGACAATGGAATGGTAAACACACACAACTGTTAAAGTCATTACCAAGCCGAAGGCAGTTTCAGTGTGCAGCAGCTGATTGGATATATCCAACACCTGAGTAAGTGCTAATGTCAGCTGTTTGCTCGCACAAGAGTTTGTGTCTATGATGACCAACAAATGGAGGGTAGCGTCAAGAGGTCATGGAGGATTTCCCGTGCTGGGGCTTGTGAGATGCCCCAAACAGCAAGGTTTCCTTCAACTGGACAGGGGGATTCTGGTTTCTTTGCTCCAGTGTCCCCCATGAGGAAAGTTTGTGTAGCAGAGCTCTCCAAAATGGATGCCTGGAAAGCACACCTCCATTAACCCTTGCAGCAGAGGAACATGGCAGGATAGTTCTGGTGACTCTAAGGCGAAGTACCAAGGCCTTGAGTTGACATGGAGTCTCATGATGATGGGTGACAATGCTGATTTGTTACCACGGAGATCTTAGAATGTGCTAGTGTCTAAGGGGTCGTGCAGGATTCATCTACCTTGAGGGTTTAACACAGGTCCAAGAGCACGGTTACCTTCTGGTGACAGGAAATGATCTGTTGTGTCTCAAGGACCACATGTTGAATCATAAGTTGGTATTACAGAACAGGCCTCTGAGGACAGGGGCCTGAAAACCTAATCTAGGCTTTCAATGGAGTACTAGGGGCATGTCGTGTTTAAACATCTGACTCAGGCCCATTGACTTGGGTGTCTGCCTAGATATAGGTGATCAGGGTGTTTCAGACTGCACATTTGAGTCGATAGCGGCCTCCAATATTGGGGTGGACTCAAGGGCCTTGCAGATTTCTCCCATTTGGTGGGTTTGGGCAACTTTGGTGGCACAATTTCCTTGGGGATGGCAGGCACAGTCCTGTGGTGTGGCTACAGTGATCCCATCCTGGAGGGCATGTAAGTCATGGTTTTGGGAGAGAAGTCTGCAAACACTAACTCGGCTTAGGGTTAGTGGTGAGGTGATCGCAGGCCCAATGCATAGACCTGGAGGGCAGCTCATCAGGGACCGTAAATCGGGTGACACGAAGGTGGTAGCACAGGCTTCTGTATCTGGATTGTGTGTCCAGATGGCCTCGGAATGCAGGTGTGGACTCATGGTCCATGGGAGATTTTTCCGCTCTAAAGGTCCTGGTGGCTCCCATTGTTTGGTGGCTTTCTCGCAAAAGGGAAGAGTGCTGTTTTCCATCTTATGCGTGCCCCAGAACAGGGATTCAAGAGACGGGCTCAGGGTCAGGGTGCTTGGAAAACCCTACCAAGGCTTAGGATTTGGGACAAGGGGCATACCAGGCCTGCAATGTGGGAACCTGGTGGTGCAACTGAGAGGGCTTGTTTGAAATCATGCTCAGGCTGAGGGTCACAAAGCCTGTTTGTTCCCAGCGTGGCCCACAGGAGTGGGCGTGGTTGCATTGGCCATGCAGCTGGCTCCCACTTTCAGGGTTGGACACCCATCCCAACAGCCAGATTTCCTGCCATGGGAAGGAAGAGTTCTCTATTGTGCTCCAGGTTCCCTCATTGGCAGGAATTCCAGCAAAAGTCTGGGGACAGGGGCCTGAACACCAAGAATGGGTAGAAATGACAGACTTTGTCCATGACCAGTCACACATGCTGGATATTGGGCCCGCTCTCTGGGTTGCTGACACTAGGTAAGGGCTCAGGCTCTGTCATACACAGCACTAGTGGCCAGGAAGACTATAAATCAGGGTTCCTTCGAAGGCCAAGCAGATTGAATCTCATGTGGGGTTTCTGGGCCCACCCACCATGCACTTTTTCTTTCTATGGGGAAGGATGAATGCTGCGTAGTAGCTCCAGAATTCCCTATCAAGAGGGCTTGGGGACCAGTAGGATGAGGATGGTACTGTAAACATAAGCTACGGATCAATTAAGTGCCATGCGGAAGGCAGTTCCTTTGTGCAGCGGCTTATATGGGATATCTAGCACCTAAGGTTGGATGTCAGATGTTTGCTCACACTGGGGTTTGTATCAATGATGACTGACAAATGGAGGGGTGGTGTCAAGAGGCCATGAAGGATTTCCCACTCTGAGGCTTGTGAGATGCTCCAAAGAGTAAGGTTTCCTTCGACTGAACAGGTGGAGTTAGTTTGTTTGCTTGCTTTAGTTTGTTTGCTCCAGGGCCCCCATGTGGAAAGTTTGGGAAGCAGAGTTCTCCCGTTTGGGTGCCTGGAAAGCACACCTCCATTGATCATTGCAGCTGAGGAACATGCAGGTCTGTCTTTTGGCTCTGGGGTAAAGTATCAAGGCCTGGACTTGACAGCGAATCTCTTGCAGAGGGGTTACAATGGTGGTTTCTTATTAGGGAGATCTTAGAATGTGCTGCTGGTTAAGGTGCCGTGCAGGATTCTCTTACTCTGAGGGTTTGGTAGAGGTTGAGGTGCACAGTTTCCTTCTAGGGACAGGATATCTTCTGTTCTGGAGCTCAGGGACCACATGTAGTATCATAAGTTGGTATTCCAGAAAGTTCACTGAGGACAGATGCCTGAAAACCTAATCTAGGGTTCCAATGAGGTCCTAGGGGCATGCCAGTTTCAAACTTCTGACTCAGGACCATTGACTTGGGTGTCTGCCTGGATGTAGGTGACCAGGGTGTTTCAGACTGGGCATTACGTGCAGAGTGGCCGTCAATATTGAGGTGGGCTCTGGGGCCTTGCATGTTTCTCCAAATTTGAAATGTTTGGGCAATTGAGACGGGCACAATTTCCTTGGGGATGGCAGGAACATTCCTGTGCTCTGGCTCCAGAGACACCATCCTGGAGGGCAAGTGAGCCATGGTTTTGGGAAAGAAGTCTGCAAGTACAAATTTGGATTAGGGTTAGTGGCGAGGTGATTGCAGGCCCAATGCGTACAACCGGAGGGTAGCTTGTGAGGAGCTGTAATTAGGGTGACTCGAAGGAGGTAGCACAGGCTTTTGTATCTGGCTTGTGTGTCCAGGATGGCTTCAGAATGCAGGTGTGGTATCATGGGTCCATGGGAGATTTTTCCCCTCTTAGGATTCTGGCAGCTACACAAGTTTGGTGGCTTTTTCAGGAACAGGAAGTGTGTTGTCTTCCGTCATTGGGTTGCCCCAAAACAGGGATTCCAGAGAGGGGCTTTCAGACTGGGTGCCTGGAAAATCACACCAAGAGTTATTATTTGTGCCTAGGGGCATACCAGGCCTGCAATGCGGGATTCTGGCTGTGCCACTGAGAGGGCTTGTTTGAAAGCATGCTCTGACTGAGGGTCACAATGCCTGTTTGTGCCCAGGGCGGCCCTCAGGAGTTGGCGTGATCTCATTGTTCATGAAGCTCCCTCCCACTGTGTAGTTTCGACAAACATCCCAACTGCCAGGTTCCTGTCATGGGGAAGGAGGAGTTCTCTATTGTGCTTCATGTTCTCCTATTGGCAGGTATTCCAGCAAAAGTCTTGGGAAAGGTGCCTGAATCCAGTGATGGATAAAGATGATGGACGTGGGCCATGGCCGGTCTCACATGCTGGATATGGGGCCCGCTGTCTGGGTGGCTGACACTAGGTCGGGGCTAAGGCTCTGTCAGACACAGCACTAGTGGCCAGGACAGCCTATAAATCAGAATTCCTTCGAGTGCCAAGGAGATAGATTCTCATGTGGGGTTTCTGGGCAGACTGTCCAGGCAATTCTTCTTTCTATGGGGAAGGCAGAATGCTACGTTGTGGCTCTAGATTCATCATCAAGAGGGCTTGGAGACCAGTAGGTTGAGGATGGAATTGTCAACACAAGTTATGGTTCAATTCAGTGCCAAGCGGAAGGGATTGCCAATGTGCAGAGGATAATTCGAGATATCCAGCACCAGAGTAAGGGCGGATGTCAGATGGTTGCTCACACTGGAGTTTGTGTCTATGATGACTGACAAATGGAGTTGTGGCGTCAAGAGGCCATGGAGGATGTCCCACGCTGGGGCTTGTGAGATGTTACAAACAGTAAGGTTTCCTTCTATGGGACAGGGGGAGTCTGGTTTGCAAGCTCCAGGGTCCCGCATGTGGAAAGATTGGGAGCAGAGCTCTTCTGCATGGATGCCTGGAAAGCACACCCCCAATGACCATTGCAGCTGAGGAACATGGCAGGTTCCTTCTGTTGGCTCTGGGGCGAAGTACCAAGGCCTTGAGGTGACATTGAATCTCTTGCAGATGTGTCACACATGCTGGTTTGTTACCTCAGAGATCTTAGAATGTGCTTGTGGCTAAGGGGCCATGCAGGATTCTCCTACCCTGAGGATTTGACACAGGCCCAAGAGGACAGTTTCCTTTTGGAGACAGGAGATGTACTGTTGTGTGGATCAGGGACCACATGTTCTATCATAAGTTGGTATTCCAGGGAAACCGTGCACTTCGACCGGAGCCAAACCCTCAGGGTAGGAGAATCCTGCCGGGCACATTAGCCACCAGCACATTCTAAGATCACCCTGGTAACAATCAAGCATTGTGATCCATTACTGAGGACAGGTGCTTGGCAACCTAATCTAGGGTACGAATGACGTCAGGTTCAATCGTCTGACTCAGGAACATTGATGTGGGTGTCTGCCTTGATGTACGAGATCAGATGTACAGACCGCACATTTGCGACCAGAGCAGCCTCCAATAAGGAGGTGCACTCAGGGGCCTTGCAGGTTTCTCCTATTCTGGAGGATTTGGGAAACTGTGACGGGCAAATTTTCCTTGGCTATGGCAGGCACAGTCCTGTGATGTGGCTCTAGAAAACCCATCCAGCAGGGCATTTGAGCTGTGGTTTTGAGAGAGAATTCTGCAAATACAAACTCCGGTTAGGGTTAGTGGTGAGGTGATCATATGCTCAATGCATAGACGTTGAGTGCAGTTCATCAGGAACTGCAATTAGGGTGACTCGAAGACAGTAGCAAATGATTTTCTATCTGCATTGTGTGTCCAGGAAGGCCTCGGAATGTAGGTATGGTCTCATGGGTCCATGGGAGACTTTATCTCTCTAAGGATCCTGGCAGCTCCCAATAGTTTAGTGGCTTTTTCGGGGAAGAGAAGATTGTTGCTATCCATCTTAGGGGTCGCCCAAAACAGAAATTGCATAGACGGGCACTGGGTCAGGGCACCTAGAAAATCCCACCAAGGGTTAAGATTTGGGCCTAGGGGCATACCAGGCCTACAATGTGGGATCCTTGTGGTGAAACTGAGAGGGCTTGTTTGAAAACATGCTCAGGCTGAGGGTCACAATGCCTGTTTGATCCCAGGGTGGCCCTCAGGAGTGGGCGTGGTCACATTGGCAATACCGCTGGTTCCCACTCTGAGGGTTGCACACACATCCGAACAGACAGGTTTCCTGCCTTTGTGAAGGAGGAATTCTCTATTGTGCTTCAGGTTCCCCCATTGACCGGGATTCCAGCAAGGGTCTAGGGACAGATTCCTGAATACCAAGAATGGGTAGAGATGACAGACTTGAGCCATGGCCGGTCTCACATGCTTGATATGTCCCCTGGTCTCTTGGTGGCGGACACAAAGTCGAGGTTCACGCTCTGTCACACACAGCACTAATGGCAAGGGCAGCCTACAAATTGTAGTTCCCTCGAGGGTCGAGCAGACTGATCCTCATGTGGGATTTCTTGGAAGACTGACTGGCACTTCTTCCTTCTATGAGAAAGTCACAATGCTCTGATGTGGCTCAAGTTTTACCTATTCAGAGGCCATGGAGACCTTGAGGGTGAGGATAGAATTGTAAACACAAGATATGGTTAAATTCAGTGCCACGCGGAAGGCTGCTCCAGTGTGGAGCGGCTGAATCAAGATATCCAGCACCTGAGTAAGGGTAGATGTCAGATGTCTGCTCACACTGGAGTTTGTATCTATTATGACCGAGTAAAGGAAGGGTGTGTCAAAAAGCCATGGAGGATGTCCCACGCAGGGGTTTGTGAGATTCTCCAAACAGCAAAGCTTTCTTCTACTGGAGTTGGGGAGTCTGGTTTGTTTGCTCCAGTGTCCTCAATGTGGATAGTTTGGGTAGCAGAGCTCTCCATAATGGCTGCCTTGAAAGCACACCTTCATTGTCCACTGCAGCTGAGGAACATGACAGCTTCATTCTGGTGGCTCTGGGGCAAAGTACCAAGGCCTTGAGTTGACACTGAATGTCTTGCAGAAAGGCCACAATGATGGTTTGTTACCAGGGAGATATTCGAATGTGCTGCTGGGTAAGGTGCCATACAGGATTCTCCTACCCTGAGGAATTGGCACAGTTCGAAAAGCACGGTTTCCTTCTGGGGACAGGAGATGTTCTCTTGGGTGGCCTAGAGCCCAAATGTTGTATCATAACTTGGTATTCCAGAGCAAGGCCCTGAGGACTGATTCCTGAAAACTTAATCGAGTGTTCCAATGTGGTCCTAGGGGTATGCCAGGTTTAATCTTCTGACTCAGGACCATTGACTCTGCTGTCTGCCTGGATGTAGGTAATCATATTTTTTCAGACTGTGAATTTCCCTCCAGAATGGCCGCTGATATAGGGGTGGGATCAGTGCCTAGCTGCTTTCTCCTAATCTGGAAGGTTTGGGCAACTGTGACGAGCACAGTTTCTTTCAGGCTGGCAGGCACAGTCCTGTGCTGTAGCTCTAGAGACCCCATCCTGGAGGGCATGAGAGTCATGGTTTGGGGATTGAAGTCTGCATACACAAATTCGGAGTGGTGGTCCCAGGGCCAATACATAGACCTAGAGGGAGACACGTCAGGAAAAGTAGCTAGGCCGACTGGAAGGCGGTACAACAGGGTTTTCTATCTGGATTGTGTGTCCAGTATGGGTTGGGAATGCAGATGTGGTCTCATAGGTCCATGGGAGACTTTTCCTCTATAAGGATCCTGGTGGCTCTCCACAGATTGGTGTCTTTTTCGGAGAATGGAAGAGTGCTCTTTTCTACCTTAGGGGTGCCACAAAACAGGGATTCCCGAGATGGGCTCTGGGTCTGGGTTCCTGCAAAATCCCACTATATGTTAGGATTTGGACCCAGGACGTACCAGGCAAGCAAAGCAGGATCCCGGTAGTGCAACTGAGAGGGCTTGTTTGAAAGCATGTTCAGGCTGAGGGTCACAATGCCTGTTTGTGCCCAGGCTGGCCCTCAGGAGTGTGCAGGGTCTTATTGTCCATGTAGGTTTCTCCCACTTTGAGAGTTGGACACCCATCCGAACAGCCAGTCTTCCTGCCCTGGGAAAGAAGAGGTCTCTATTGTTCTTCAGGTACCCTCATTGGCAGTGTTTCCAGCAAAAGTCTGGGGACAGGTGCCTGAATATCAAGGGTGTGTAGAGATAACAGACTTGGGCCATGGCCTTTCTCACATACTGGTAATGGGACCCATTCTCTGTGGTGCTAACACTATTTGGGGGCTCGTGCTCCTCCAGACACAGGACCAGTGGCCAGGGCACCCTTTAAATTGGTGTTCCCTCGAGGGCAAAGCAAATGATCCTCATGTGGGGTATCTGGGTAGATTCACCAGGCACTTCTTCTTTCTATAGGGCAGGCAGAATGTTACATTGTTGCTCAAGAATTTCCCATCAAGAGGGATAGGGGACCAGTAGGGTGAGGATGGATGTGTAAATACAAGCTAAAGTTCAATTCAGTGCCATGTGGAATCCACTTCCAATGTGCAGTGGCTTATTTGAGATATCCAGCAGCCGAGTAAGGGCGGATGTCAGATGTTTGCTCACACTGGAGTTTGTGTCTATGATGACCATCAAAAGGAGGGGGTGGCGTCATTATCCCATGGAGGATTTCCCACGCCAAGGCCTGTGATATGCTCCAAACTGCAAGGTCCTTCTCCTTGACAGGTGGAGTCCGGTTTGTTTGCTCCAGGGTCCCGCATGTGGAAAGTATGGGTAGCAGAGCTCTCCCACATGGATGTCTGGAAAGAACACCTCCATTGACCTTTGAAGCAGAGGAACATGACAGGTTCATTCTGGTGGTGCTGGGGCGAAGTTCCAAGGCCTTGCGTTGATATGGAATCTCTTGCAGATGGGTCACAATGCTGGATTGTTACCAGGGAGATCATAGAATGTGCTGGTGGCTAAAGTGCTGTGCTGGATTCTCCTACCCTGAGGTTTTGCAAAGGTCAAAGATCATGGTTTCCTTCTCGGGAAAAGAGATGTTCTGGGGTGTGGCTCAGAGAAATCCTGTTGTATCATTAGTTGGTATTCCAGAACAGGCCTCTGAGGACAGATGCCTGAACACCTAATCTAGGGTTTCAATGAGTTCCTAGGGGTATGTAAGTTTCAATCTTCTGACTCAGGACCATTGATTTTGTTGTCTGCCTGGATATATGTAAGCAGGGTGATTCAGACTGCCCATTTGCATGCAGAACAGCCAAAAATATTGGGGAGGGTTCAGGCACCTTGCAGGTTTCTCCTAATTTGGAATGTTTTGGCAACAGTGATGGGCACAGTTTCCTTGGGGATGCAGGCACAGTCCTGTGGTCTGGCTCCAGGGACCCTACCCTGGAGGGCATGTGAGCCATGGTTTTGAGAGCAAAGTCTGTAAACAAAAATTCGGTTTAGGGTTAGTTGTGAGATGATCACAGGCCCAATGCATAGACATGGAAGGCAGCTCGTCAGTAACTGTAAATTGGATGACTCGAAGGTAGTAGCACAGACTTTTGTATCTTGACTGTGTGTCTGGGATGGCCTCCGAATGCAGGTGTGGTCTCTTGGGTCCATGCCAGATTTTTCCTCTCTATGTTTCCTGGCGGCTCCCAATAGATTGGTGGCTTTCTCTGGGAAGGGAAGAGTGCTGTTTTCCATCTTAGGGGTGCCCCAAAACAGGGATTCAAGGAAAGGCTCTGGGTTTCGGCCCTTGGAAAATCCCACCACGTGTTAGGATTTGGGCCAAAGGGCATACCAGGCCTGCAATGCGGGATCCTGAAGGTGCAACAGAGAGCGTTTGTTTGAAAGCATGCTCAGGCTTAGGGTCACAATGCTTGTTTGTGCCCAGGGCGGCCCTCATCAGTGGGCGTGGTCTCATTGGCCATGTAGTAGCTCCCACTCGGAGGGTAGGACACCCTTCCCAACAGTTAGGACTCATGCCATGGGGAAGGAGAATTTCACTATTGGACTTCAGGTTTCCCCATTGGCAGTGATTCCAGCAAAGGTCTGGTGACAGATGCCTGAATACCAAGGATGGGTAGAGGTGATGGTATAGGGCCATGGCCAGTCCCACATGCTAGATATGGGTCCTGCTCTCTGGGTGGCTGAGACTAAGTCTGGGCTCAGGCTCTGTCAGACACAGCACTAGTGGCCAGGGAAACTTATAAGATGGGGTTCCCTCGAGGTCTAAGCAGATTGATCCTCATGTGGGGTTTCTGGGCAGACTCACCAGGCACTTCTTCTTTCATGGGGAAGGCAGAATGCTGTGTTGTGGCTCTATAATTCCCTATCAATAGGCCTTTAGTACCAGTAGAGTGAGGATGGAATTGTAAAAACATGCTGTGGTTCAACTCACTGCTAAGCCAAAGACAGTTCCAATGTGCAGCAGCTTATTCGAGATATCCAGCACCTGAGTAAGGACAGCTGTCAAATAATTGCTCACATTGGAGTTTGTGTCTATGATGACTGAGAAATGGAGGGGTGGCGTCAAGAGGTCATGGAGGATTTCTCATGCTGAGAATTGTGAGATGCTCCAAACAGCAAGGTCCTTCTCCTGGACAGGTGGAGTCTGGTTTGTTTGCTCCAGTATACCCCATGTGGAAAGTATGAGTAGGAGAGCTCTCCCATATGGATGCCTGGAAAGCACACCCCCATTGTCCTTTGCAGCTGAGGAACATTTCGGGTATGTGATGATGGCTCTGGGGCGATGGACCAAGGACTTGAGTTGACATGGAATCTCTTGAAGATGGGTCACAATGCTGGTTTGTTACCAGGGAGTTTTTAGAATGTGTTGGTGGCTAAGGTCCTTGCAGGATTCTCCTACCTTTAGGGTTTGGTACAGGTCAAAGAGCACGGTGTCCTTTTGGGGAAAGGAGATGTTCTTTTGTGTGGCCCAGGGCAACATGTTGTATCCTAAGTTGGTATTCCAGAAAAGACCACTGAGGACAGATGCCTTAAATCTTAACCTAGGGTTCCAGTGCGTTCCTATAGGCATGTCAGTTTCAATCTTCTGACTCAGTACCAGTGACATGGGTGTCTGTCTGGATGTAGGTGATCAGGTTGTTTCAGACCGTGCATTTGCTTCCAGAGCAGCTGCCAATATTGAAGTGGGCTCAGGGGACTTGCAGGTTTTTCATAATCTGGAAGGTTTGGGCAACTGTGACGTGCACAGTGTCCTTGGGGATGGCAGCAGTCCTATGGTGTGGCTCCAGAGACCCCATTCTGGAGGGCATATGAGCCATGGTGTTTGGAGAGAAATCTGCAAACCCGAATTCGGGTTAAGGTTAGTGGGGTGGAATTCACAGGCCCAATGCATAGACCTGGAGGGGACCTCGTTAGGATCTGTGATTAAGGTGATGGGAGGGCGGTAGCACAGGCTTTTCTATCTGGATTGTGTGTCCAGGATAGCCTCGGTATGCAGGTGTGGTCTCATGGGTCCATGGGACACTTTTCCTCTTTATGGATCCTGGTGGCTCCCCATAGTTTTGTGGCTTTTTCAGGGAAGGGAAGAATGCTGTTTTCCATTTCAGGGGTGCCACAAAACAGGAATTCCAGAGACCGGCTATGGATCTAACTCAGAAATCTGCATGACCCACAGAAAGAAGAATTGTGTGGTGAGTATGCCCAGAAACCCACATGGGGATCCACCTGCATGGCCCTCGATGGCACCATAATAGCATAGGCCACCAGAGCTCAGGCTCTGTCTGACAGAGCCTGAGCCACGACCTATAGTCTGGCTTGTGGTCAGTGGGCCCCATAACCTGCTGATGGGACCTGCCTTGTCCCGATGCCATCACATCTACTCAACCTGGATATTCAGGCATCTCTCCCCAGACCGTAGCTCAAATTCCTGAGTATGGGGGAACCTGATGCACAAGAGTACGCCTCATTCCAGATGGCAGGAAACCTGTTGGGTGAGATGGGTGTCCAATCCTCAGAGTGGGAAACAGCTGCATGTCCCATGAGACCACGGCCACTTTTGGTAGCCGCCCTGGGCACAAACAGACATTGTGACCCTCAGCGTTTGCCTGCTTTCAAACAAATGCCCTCGACAGCTAGACCAGGAGCCCGCCGAGCATTCATGCAAGTCCCTAGAGCCAAATCCTTACCCTCATTCATGTTTCATGGCACCCAGACCCCGAAACTGTCTCTGGAATCCCACATTTGGTATTCCCTGAGACGGAAAACAGCAATCTTCCCTTCCACCAGAGACACCAAACTCTTAGGAGCTGGGCAGAATCCCCATAGACGAAGAATCTCCCATGGCCTCATGAAGCCACCAGTACAATCTGCGACTGTCCTGGACATACAATCCAGACAGAGAAGCCAGCGCTACTGCCTCCAAGACACAGTAATTTCAGTACACTATGCACTGCCCTCAGGGCCTGCATATCGGGCCTGTGATCACCTCGGATCTCACCCTAACCCTAGTCCACGTTCACAGACTTCTGTCCCCAAATCCCTGGCGCACATGCTTTCCAGGATGGGGACTCTGGAGACACACCAGACAACTGTGCCTAATTTCCCGAAGGAAACTCTGCCCTTCACTGTTGCCCAAATCCTGAAGTTAGGAGCAATGTACAAAGCCCCTGAGCCCACCACAATTGTGAGGAAAACTCTGGACCAAAATGTGCATTCTAGCACACCATGAGCACCTGCCTCCAGGCAGACATCCATGTCAAAGGCCCTGAGTCAGAAGATTGACCCTGACATGCCCCTAGGACTTCATCAACACCATAGATTAGATTTTCAGGCGCCTGTCCCCAGAGGCATTTTCTCCAATACCAACTTATATTCCAACATGTGGTCCTTGAGCCACACAACAGAACCCCTCCTGTCCCCAGTAGGATAGATTGCTCTTGGTAGCTTTGTCCAAGACTCAGTGTAGAATTCTGCAAGGCCCCTGACCACCCCAACATTCTGCATCTCCCTGGATATTGGATCATTATGATCCAACAGCATGAAACCCAATGTCAACTCGGGCCACTTGGAACTTCGCCCCAGAGTCACCAGAACGAACCTTCCATGTTCCTCCGGTGCAAAGGTCAATGGAGGTGTGCTTTCTAGGCATCCATTTTAGAGAGCTCTACTACCCAAACATTCCATATGGGTACCCTGGAGCAAACAAACCAGACTCGCCCTGTCCAGTACAAGATAACCTTGCTGTTTGGAGCATCTCACAAGACCCAGCGTGAGATATCCTCCATGGCCTCGTGACTCCACCCGTCCATTTGGTGGTCATCATAGACACAAAGTCCAGTGTGAGCAAGCATCTGACATGAGCCCTTACTCAGGTGCTGGTATCTCGAATCAGCCGCTACACACTCGAACTGCCTTCCGCTTGGCACTGAATTTAACCGTAGTTTGTGTTTACAACTTTATCCTCACCCTCCTTGTCCCCAAGTCCTCTTGACAGGGAATTCTGGAGCCAAAAGACAGCATTCTGCCTACCCCTCAACAGAAGATGTGCCTGGTGAGTCTGCCCAGAAAACCCACATGAGGATCCACCTGCATGGCCCTTGATGGCACCCTAATATCATAGGCCGCCATGGACAATCAGGCTCTGTCTGACACAGCCTGAGCCTCGACCTTTAGACAGACACACAGTTCACCCCATATCCTGCAGGTGGGACCTGTTGTGGCTCAAAGCCTTCACATCTACTCAACCTGGATATTCAGGCATCTCTCCCCAGACCGTAGCTCAAATCCCTGCATATGGAAGAACCTGAAGCACAGGAGTACTCCTCCTAACCTATGGCAGGAATGCTGGCTGCTTAGATGGGTGTCCAACTCTCAGAGTGGGAACCGGCTAAATGACCCATGAGACCCCGGCCACTCATGGGAGCCGCCCTGGGCTAAAACAGGCATTGTGACCCTCAGCGTGAGCCTGTTTTCAAACTAACCGCCTTGGTAGCTGGACTAGGAGCACACAGGGCAGGCCTGGCAAGTCCCTCGGGCCAAATCTTCACACTCGTTCGTGTTTTCCAGGTGCCCAGACCCCTAAAATGTCTCTAGAATCCCTCTTTTGGGGGGTCCCCTGAGTCAGAAAACAGCAGTCTTTGCTTCCCCCAGACACACCAATCTCTAGGGAGCTGGGCAGAAACCCCAGAGACGAAGAATCTCCCATGGACCAATGAAGACTCCCCTACATTTTGCAACTGTCCTAGACACACAATCCAGACAGAAAAGTCTGTGCTACCGCCTCCATGAAACCTTAATTTCAGTACACAATGAGGTTCACTCACGCCCTGCAGATTAGGCCTGTGATCACACCAGCCCTCACACTAACCATAGTTTGTGTTTGCAGATTTCTATCCCCAAAGCCCTGGCCCACATGCCCTACAGGATGAGGCCTCTGGTGCCACACCGTTTGAGTGTGCCTACCCTCGTGAAGTAAACTCTGCCCTTCACGGTTGCCAAAACCATGAATATTATGAGCAAAGTACAAAGACCCTGAGCCCAGCTCAATTTCGAAGAATGCTCTGGAACCAAGTGCATATTCTGACACACAATGAGCACCTGTCTCCAGACAGACATCCAAGTAAAAGGCCCGGAGTCAGAAGTTTGAACCTGACATGCCTCTAGGACTTTATTGATACCCTAGCTTAGGTTTGTAGGCTTCTGTACCCAGAGTCCTGTTACCCAGTACCAACTTATATTCCAACATGTGGTCCCTGAGCCACACAACAGAACCCCTCCTGTCCCCAGGAGGACACCTTGCTCTTGGTAGCAGTGTCCAAGATTCAGTGCAGGACAATCCTGCATGGCCCCGTGACTACCCATACATTCTAACATTTCACTGGATAACAACCAGCATGTGACCCAAAAGCATGAAACTCCATGTCAACTAAGGTCTCTTGGAACTTCGCCTCAGAGGCACCAGATAGAACCTGCCGGGTTCCTCAGCTGCAATGGTCAATAGAGGTGTGCTTTCAGGCATCCATGAGGGAGAGCTCTGCTACACAAACTTTCCATATTGGGGACCCTGGATCAAACAAACCAGACTCCACCTGTGCAGTAGAAGTAAACATTGCTGTTTGGGGCATCTCACATGTCACAGAGTGGGAAATCCTCTATGGCCTCATGATGGCACCCTTCCATTTGGCAGTCATCATAGACACAAATTCCAGTGTGAGCAAATATCTGATATCCACACCTACTCCAGTGCTGGATATCTTCTTTCAGCTGCTACACACTGGAACTGCCTTCCGCTTGTCACTGAATTGAATCATAGCTTGTGTTTACAATTCCATCCTCACCTTCCTTTTGCACACACCCTCTTGATAGGGAATTTTTGAGCCACAACACAGCATTCTGACTGTCCCACAGAAGAAGAAGTGCTTGGAAATCTGCACAGAAAACCCACATGAGGATCCACTTGCATGGCCCTCGACGGCACCCATATATCATAGGCTGCCATGGGCACTGAGAATATGTCTGACACAGCCTGGGCCATGACCTCAAGATAGCCACTTAGACAGTGGACCCCATATCTGCAGGAGGGACCTGCCATGGAACGAAGCCATCACATCTACTCAACTTAGATATTCAGGCATCTATCCCCAGACAGTAGCTCAAATCCCTGCCTATGGGAACCTAAAGCCCAGGTGTACTCCTCCTTCCCGATGGTAGGAAACCTGGCTGATGAGATGGGTGTCCAACCTTCAGAGTGGAGCCAGCTGCATAGGTCATAAGACCACGGTCACTCACGGGAGCAGCCCTTGGCACAAACAGTCATTGTGACCCTCAGTATGAGCCTGATTTCAAACAAACCCCTCAGCAGCTCGGCCAGGAGCCTGCAGAGCAGGCCTCCCAGGTTCCTAGGGCAAAATCCTCACTGCTTTTCATTATTTCCACGCTCCCACCCAGAACCTGTCTCTGGTATACCTCTTTTGGGCGTCCCCTGAGACCGAAAACAGCAGTCTTCCCTTCCTACAGAGATACCAAACTCTTGTGTCCGAGCAGAATCCCCTGAGATTAAACATCTCCCATGATGGCCCCATGATACACCCCTATATTTGCGACCGTCCTCGACACACAGTCCAGGCAGAAAAGCCTGTGCTACTGCCTCCATGACACCTTAATTTCAGTACAATATGAGCTGCACTCAGGGACTGCAGATCGGGCCTGTGATTACCTCGGTCCTCACCCTAACCCTAGTTTGCATTTGCAGATTTCTGTCCCCAAAGCCCTAGCCCACATGCCCTCAGCAAGGGGACTTTGGAGCCACACTAGAGGACTGTGCCTATCCTTCCGAAGGAAACCCTGCCCTTCAATGTTGCCCAAACTCTGGAGATTAGGAGCAAAGTACAAAGTACACCTCCATATTGAAGAACGTTCTTGACCCAAGTGCACATTCTGACACACAACGAGCACCTGCCTCCAAGCAGACATTAAAGTCAAAGGCCCCGAGTCAGAAGATTGAACCTGACATTTCTCTAGGACTTCATCAATCCCCGAGCTTAGGTTTTCAGGTGCCTGTCCACAGGTGGCTCTTCCCCAATACCAACTTACATTCCAACATGTGGTCCCTGAGCAACACTAAAGAACACCTCCCATCGTCAGTAGGATACCTTGACTTGGTAGTTTTGTCCCAGAAACAGTGTAGGAGAATCCTGCATGGCCCTCTGACCAACCAACATTCTAATTTCTCCATGGATACCAACCAGCATTGTGATCAGACAGCATGAAACTCCATGTCAATTCAAGCCGGAAGGAACTTTTCCCCAGAGCCATCAGATCGAACCTGCCATGTTACTCAGGTAAAATGGACCATGGAGGATTACTTTCCAGGCATCCATATGGGAGAGCTCTGCTACGCAAACTTTCCATATGGGGGACAGTGGAGGAAACAAACCAGACTCGCTCTGTCCAGTAGAAGGAAACATTGCTGTTTGGAGCATATCACAAGCCCCAGCGTGGCACATCCTCCATTACCTCCAGACCACACCCCTCCATTTGGTGGTCATCATAAACACAAACTCCAGTGTGAGCAAACATCTTACATCTGCCCTTACTCAGGTACTGGATATCTCGAATCAGCCACTACGCACTGGAACTGCCTTCTGCTTGGCACTGAATTTTACCATAGCTTGTGTTGACAATTCCAATCTCACGCTCCTGGCTCCCAAGTCCTCTTGATAGGGAATTCTGGAGCCACAATGCAGCATTCTGCATGCCCCACAGAAAGGAGTGCCTGGTGAGTCTGTCCATAAACCGCACATGAGGATCCAACTGCATGGCCCTTGATGGCACCCTAATATTATAGGCTGAAATGGCATGCAGGCTCTGTCTGACACAGCCTGAGCCAGGACCTCCAGTCAGGCGTGTGGACAGTGGGCCCCATAACCTGCTTGTGGGACCTGTCTTGGCCCGAAGCTGTCACATCTTCTCAACCTGGATATTCAGGCATCTCTCCCCAGACCGTAGCTCAAATCCCTGAGTATGGGGGAACATAATGCACAAGAGTACTCCTCCTTCACGATGGCAGGAAACCGGACTGTTGAGATGGGTGTCCAACCCTCAGAGTGGGAAGCAGCTGCATGGACCATGAGACCACGGCCATTCATAGGAGCTGCCCTGCGCACAAACAGGCATTGTGACCCTCAGCATGATCCTGCTTTCAAACAAACCCCCTCAGTAGCTGGACCAGCAGCCCACAGAGCGGGCCTGCCAGGTCCCTAGGGGAAAATCCTCACCCTCATTCGTGTTTGTCAGGTGCCCAGACCTAGAACCTATCTCTGGAATCTCTCTTTTGGGGTGTCCTCTTAGACGGAAAACCACATTCTTCCCTTCCCCCAGAGACACCAAACTCTAGGGAGCTGGGAAGAATCCCCATAGATGAAGAATCTCCCATGGCCCCATGAAGCCAACCCTGTTTTTTGAAACCATCCTGGACACAGTCCAGACAGAAAAGCCTGTGCTATTGCTTCCATGACGCCTTGATTTCAGTACACTATGAGCTGCCCTCAGGGTCTGTAGTTCGGGCCTGTAATCACCTCAGCCCTCACCCTAACCCTCGTTAGATTAGCTGGGTCTTGGCGCCAAGTGCCCGGCGCTAACCCCAGTTAGCAGATTTCTGTCCCCAAATCCCTGGCCCACATGCCCTCAGGAAGGGGACGCTGGAGCCACACCGGATGACTATGCCTAAACTCCCAAAGGAAACTCTGCCCTTCACTGTTGCCCAAATCCTGAAGATTAGGAGAAATGTACAAAGCCCCTGAGACCATCTCAATTGAGAGGAAAATTCTGGACTGAAATGTGCATTCTGGCACACCATGAGCACCTGCCTCCAGGCAGACATCCATGTCAAAGGGCCCGAGTGAGAATATTGACCCTGACATGCCCCGATGACTTCATCAATACCCTAGCTTTGATTTTAAGGTTCCTGTCCCCAGAGGCCTTTTCTCCAATGCCAACATATATTCTAACATGTGGTCCATAAGCCACACATCAGACCCCTTCTGTCCCCAGTAGGATAACTTGCTCTTGGTAGCTATGTCCAAGACTCAGTGTAGGAGAATCCTGCATGGCCCCTGACCACCCCAACATTCTAACGTCTCCCTGGATACAAACCATCATTATGATCCAACAGCATGAAACTCCATGTCAACTCAGGCCGCTTGGAACTTTGCCCCAGAGCCTCGAGATCGAACCTGCTATGTTCCTCAGGTGCAATGGTCAATCGAGGTGTGTTTTCCAGGCATCCATTTTATAGAGTTCTGCTACCCAAACTGTCCATATGGGGACCCTGGAGCAAACAAACCAGACTCACCCTGTCCGGTACAAGGAAACCTTGCTGTTTGGAGCATCTCACAAGCCCCAGCATGGGAAATCCTCCATTGCTTCATGACGCCACCCCTCCATTTGGTGGTCATCATAGACAGAATGTCCACTGTGAGCAAGCATCTGACATCCACCCTTCCTGAGGTGCTGGTATCTCGAATCAGCCTGTGCACACTGGCTGCCTTCCACTTGGCACTGAATTTAACCATAGCTTGTGATTACAATTCCATCCTCACCCTTCTGGTCACAAAGCACCCTTGACAGGGAATTCTGGACCTAAAACAAAGCATTCTGCTTACCCCAAAGACAGAAGAAGTGCCTGGTGAATCTGCCTAGAAACCCCACATGAGGATCCACCTGCATGGCCCTTGAAGGCACCCTAATATCATAGGCTGCCATGGGCAATCAGGCTCTGTCTGACACAGCCTGAGCCATGACCTCCAGACAGCCACGCAGACAGTGGGCCCCATATCCTGCATGTGGGACCTACCATGGATCGAAGCCGTCAGCTCTACTCAACATGGGTATTCACGCTTCTGTTCCCAGACCGAAGATCAAATCTCTGCCTAAAGGGGAACCTGAAACACAAGAGTACTCCTCCTTCCCGAAACCAGGAAACCTGGCTGTTGAGATGGGTGTCCAACCCTCTTAATGGGAACAAGTTGCATTGCCCATTAGCCTACGGCCACTCATGGGAGCCATCCTGGGCCCAAACAGGCATTGTGACTGTCAGTATGAGCCTGTTTTCAAAAAATCCCCTCGGTAGCTGGACCAGGAGACCGCCGAGTGGGCCTGCCATGTCCCAAGGGCCAAATTCTCACCATTGTCGTGATTTCCTGGCGCCAAGACCAAGAACCTGTCTTTGGGTTCCCTCTTTTGGGGTTCCCCTGAGACAGAAAACAGCAGCATTCCCTTGCTCCAGATACACCGAACTCTTGGGAGCTGGGCAATATCCACAGAGATGAAGAATGTCCCATGGACCCATGAAGACTCCCCTATGTTTTGTGGTCGTCCTGGACACATATTCAGGAAAAAAAGCCTGTGCTACCGCCTCCATGACATCTTAATTTCAGTTCACTATGAGCTGCAATCACGGCCTGCAGATGGGCCTGTGATCACCTTGGCCCTCACCCTAACCCAGGTTCGCATTTGCAGATTTCTGTCCCCAGAGCCCTGGCCCAAATGCCCTCCAGGATGAGCCCTCTGGTGCCACAACAACGAGTCAGCCTACCCACCCAAAGGATACTCTGCCCTTCACTGTTGCCCAAACCATGAAGATTAGGAGCAAAGTACAAAGCCCTTGAGCCGACCTCAATTTCAAAGAACGTTCTGGACCCAAATGCATGCTCTGACACACATTGAGCACCTGCCTCCAGGCAGACATCTAAGTCAAAGGCCCTGAGTCAGAAGATTGGACCTGACAGGACTCTAGGACATCATTGATACCCTAGTTTATGTTTTCAGGCGCCTGTCCCCAGAGGCCTGTTTTCCAATACCAACTTATATTCCATCATGTGGTCTCTGAGCCACACATTAGAACCAAACCTGTCCCCAGAGGGATACCTTGCTCTTGGTAGCTGTGTCCAAGACACAGTGTAGGAGAATCCTGCATGGAACCCTGACTACACCAACATTCTAACATGGATACTAACATACATGCATGGTATCCATGCTTGCATCCATGGATACATGCATGGATACCAACCAACATTGTGATCCAACAACATGAAACTCCATGTCAATTCAGGCCACTTGGAACTTCGCTCCAGAGCCACCATATTGAACCTGCCATGTTCCTCAGCTGCAATGATCAATGGAGTTGTGCTTTCCAGGCATTGATAAGGCAGAGTTCTGCTACGCTAACTTTCCATATGGGGGGCCTTGGAGCAAACAAACCAGACTCCCCCTGTCCAGTAGAAGGAAACCTTGCTGTTTGGAGCATCTCACAAACCCCAGTGTGGGAAATCCTTTATGGGCTCATGATGCCACTTCTCCATTTGGTGGTCATCAGAGACACAAACTCCAGTATGAGCAAACATCTGGCATCTGCTCTTACTCGGGTAAAGGATATCTCGAATAAGCCACTGCACCCTGAAACTGCCCTCCGCTTGGCACTGAATAACCATAGCTTGTGTTTACAATTCCATCCTCACCCTCCTGGTCACCAAACCCTCTTGATATGGATTTCTGGAGCCACGATGCAGAATTTGCCTGTCCAACAGAAAGAAGAAGTGCCTGGTGAGACAGTCCAGATACCCTACATGAAGATCCACCAGCATGGTCCTCAACAGCACCCTAATATCATAGGCCGCCATGGGCACTCAGGCTCTGTCTGACACAGCCTGAGCCACGACTTCCAGTCAACCATGCAGACAGTGGGCCCCATAACCAGCAGGTGGGACCTGCCATGGCCCTAAACCATCACATCTCTTCACCCTGGATATTCAGGCATCTTTCCCCAGACCGTAGCTCAAATCCCTGCTTATGGTGGAGCCTGAAGCACAAGAGCATTCCTCCTACCCGATGGCAGGAAACCTGGCTGATGAGATGGGTGTCCAACCCTCAGAATGTGAACCAGCTGCATGGCCCATAAGACTACTGTAACTCATGGGAGCCTGCCTGGGCACAAACAAGCATTGTGACCCTCAGGATGATCCTGCTTTCAAACAAACGATGCTCCATGCAGCAAGGATTTTTTCTGCAGGAAAATAGATACCTGTTGGATGGATTCAAGACATCTCATATGGAATTACTGCAGAGTAGGGTTCTAAGGATTTATGCCAGGGCAGCCTGCATCACATTTAGATTGTCTTCTTGTGACAAGTCAGGTTCGATCTGCTGGTTGAGAGGGAGTAGAGAGGATTCTGCAATTTGCTACAATGTGGGTTTGTGTCCATGGAGACCTTGGAATTTTGGGGTGGCACCAGGGCCTGGAAGGATTCTCCTAACCGTATGTTTTGACACAATTCCAATGAGCACGTTTCCCATGTGGAGATTAGATGTCTTCTGATGGGTCTCTCTGGAAACCCCCATATGCTGATATTGGAAACCAGGCCTCTGCGGAGAGATGCCTGGAAACCAAAGCGATGGATCTGATTAGGGCCTAGGGCCCTGTCCAGTTCATTTTTCTTCCCTGGAGACATCTGTCTATGGGTTGGAGTGGAGGTAGTTGCACAGCTGGTGTCAGATCGCCCCTATTTGTCCTGGGCAGCCTACATTATTGGGCTGGCCTCGGGGACTTTGGACATTTCTCCTAATTTATATGGTTCTGGCCAATGGAATGGGCAGAATTCCCTTGGAGAGGGCATGCACAGTCCTGTGGTTTGGCTCCAGGGGTCACAGCCAGGAAGGTGTGTAGGCCAGGGCTGTGGGTACAGAAGTCTGAAAACACAAACTCGGCTTAAGTTTCAGGACATAGGCATGGCAGACCCGATCTACAGACCATGAGGAGAACTCTTTGAGATATGAACAAAGGGTGAGTGTGAGGCGCTTATTCAGGCTTTTGTCTCTGGATTTTGTGTCAATGATAGCCGTGGAATGTCGGGGTGGCCTCATGTGATATGGACGTGTGTCCCTCTCTGGGGATTTAGCCCGATCCCAAGAGTTTGGGGTCATTCTGTGGGATGGGAGGAGACCGTTCTGTGTTTGTTTGATTTTTTGTTGTTGTTATTGTGTTGTTTTGCTTTTGTTTTTGTTTTTTAACACAGGTGTCCCACCAAAAGAGGAATTCCAGAGGAGAGCCCTGAGTGGGGTGACTGGACAACCCAACCTCTAGTTAAGATTGGGGGCCTAGGGGCATGGCGAGCCCCATGTTCGGCCTATTGGTCTAGACACTGAGGGCCCTTTCTTGAGGACAGGGCTCGAGCTGAGTGTCACTATGTGTGTTTGTGCCTAAAGCTACCTTCCAGGATGGACGGAGCCTCATGGGCAATGCTGGTTTCTCCTACACTGTACATTGGAGAACATAACAAACACAAGGTTTCTTGTCATGGGGAAGGAGGAGTTTTGATTTCTGCATCACGTTCACCCCTTGGCAGGGTTTGGAGATAAGGTCTAAGGAAGCCTGAAAAGCTAGGTTGGGAAGAGATGATGAGCTAAGACCATGGCGGGTCCAATGTGCTCAGTGTGCGGTCTGCTGTCTGGGTGTCGGTCGGAAAGTCCGGGTTCAAGCTGTGTCAGACAGGGCACTAGTGCCCAGGGTGGACTATATAATTGTGGTACAGTCGAGTGGCGTGCAGGTTGATCCTCATTTGGGGTCTCTGGGTAGTCCCAAAGGGCAATGTTTTTCTTCTGGAGGGCAGGTAGAGTGCTGCATAATGGCTCCAGAACTGCCAAACTGGAAATACCAAGGAGAGCAGCAGAATGCCAGAGGAGGAGAAAGCAAAGCACGGAACTCATGGCTTTCTCCCTGTGATTTTTTTAGTCTTGCAGTTAAAGTAATTTTCTTCTTTTTCATTTTTTCTATTCTTTTGCTAATTTTTTTAACTTTAAACCTTTTCCTTTTTAACGTTTTTTAACTAGTTTATATAATATATATTTTTTTCTTTTTTATACTTTTCTTTATTCGTTTTCTTTTTTTAATTCTTTTCTTTCTTTTTTTTCCCTTTCTTTCTTTTTGAAACTCTTTTTTATCCCCTCTCTCCCCCCTCACAATTTGGGATCTCTTCTGATTTGGTTAAAGCATATTTTCCTGGGGCTGTTGCCGCCCTTTTAGTATTTTACTTACTCCTTCATATACTCTTATCTGGACAAAATGACAAGGCAGAAAAATTCACCACAAGAAAGAAGAATAAGAGGCAGTACCGAAGGCTAGGGACCTAATCAATAAAGACATTGGTAATATGTCAGATCTAGAATTCAGAATGACAATTCTCAAGGTTCAAGCCGGGCTCAAAAAAGGCATGGGAGATATTGGAGAAACCCACTCGTGAGATATAAAAGCCCCTTCTGGAGAAATAAAAGAACTAAAACCTAACCAAGTTGAAATAAAAAAAGCTATTAATGAAGTTCAATCAAAAATGGAGGCTCTCACTGCTAGGATAAATGAGGCAGAAGAAAGAATTAGCGATACAGAAGACCAAATGACAGAGAATAAAGAAGCTGAGCAAAAGAGGGACCAACAGCTACTGGACCATGAGCGGAGAATTCGAGAGATAAGTGACACCATAAGACGAAACAGAATAATTGGGATTCCAGAAGAAGAAGAGAGAGGCGAGCAGAAGGTATACTGGACAGAATTATTGGGGAGAATTTCCCCAATATGGCAAAGGGAACGTGCATCAAAATTCAGGAGGTTCAGAGAACGCCCCTCAAAATCAATAAGAATAGGCCCACATCCCGTCACCTAATAGTAAAATTTACAACCCTTAGTGACAAAGAGAAAATCCTGAAAGCAGCCCGGGAAAAGAAGTCTGTAACATACAATGGTAAAAGTATTAGATTGGCAGCTGACTTATCCACAGAGACCTGGCAGGCCACAAAGAGCTGGCATGATATTTTCAGAGCACTAAACGAGAAAAACATGCAGCCAAGAATACTATATCCAGCTAGGCTATCATTGAAAATAGAAGGAGAGATTAAAAGCTTCCAGGACAAACAAAAACTGAAAGAATTTGCAAACACCAAACCAGCTCTACAGGAAATACTGAAAGTTGTCCTCTAAGCAAAGAGAGAGACTACAAGAGGTAGATCAGAAAGGAACAAAGACAATATACAGTAACAGTCACCTTACAAGCAATACAATGGCACTCAAATCATATCTCTCAATAGTTACCCTGAATGTTAATGGGCTAAATGCCCCAATCAAAAGACACAGGGTATCAGAATGGATAAAAAAAAAAAAACCCATCTATATGTTGCCTCCAAGAAACTCATTTGAAACCCGAAGACACCTCCAGATTTAAAGTGAGGGGGTGGAAAAGAATTTACCATGCTAATGGACATCAGAAAAAAGCAGGAGTGGCAATCCTTATATCAGATCAATTAGATTTTAAGCCAAAGACTATAATAAGAGATGAGGAAGGACACTATATCATACTCAAAGGGTCTGTCCAACAAGAAGATCTAACAATTTTAAATATCTATGTCCCCAACGTGGGTGCAGCACACTATATAAACCAATTAATAACAAAATCAAAGAAACACATCAACAATAATACAATAATAGTAGGGGACTTTAACACTCCCCTCACTGAAATGGACAGATCATCCAAGCAAAAGATCAACAGGGAAATAAAGGCCTTAAATGATGCACTGGATGAGATGGACATCACAGATATATTCAGAACATTTCATCCCAAAGCAACAGAATACACATTTTTCTCTAGTGCACATGGAACATTCTCCAGAATAGATCATATCCTCGGTTCTAAATCAGGACTCAACCAGTATCAAAAGATTGGGATCATTCCCTGCATATTTTCAGACCACAATGCTCTGAAGCTAGAACTCAACCACAAGAGGAAGTTTGGAAAGAACCCAAACACATGGAGACTAAACAGCATCCTTCTAAAGAATGAATGGGTCAACCGGGAAATTAAAGAAGAATTGAAAAAATCATGGAGGCAAATGATAATTAAAATACAATGGTTCAAAATCTGTGGGACACAACAAAGTCAGTCCTGAGAGGAAAATATATAGTGGTACAAGCTTTTCTCAAGAAACAAGAAAGGTCTCAGGTACACAACCTAACCCTACACCTAAAGGAGCTGGAGAAAGAACAAGAAAGAAACCCTAAGCCCAGCAGGAGAAGAGAAATCATAAAGATCAGAGCAGAAATCAATGAAATAGAAACCAAAAAAAAAAAAAAAAACAATAGAACAAATCAACCAATCTAGGAGCTGGTTCTTTGAAATAATTAATAATATTGATAAACCCTTGGCCAGACTTATCAAAAAGAAAAGAGAAAGGACCCAAATAAATAAAATCATGAATGAAAGAGGAGAGATCACAACTAACACCAAAGAAATACAAACTATTATAAGAACATACTATGAGCAACTCTACGCCAACAAATTTGACAATCTGGAAGAAATGGATGCATTCCTAGAAACATATAAACTACCAAAATTGAACCAGGAAGAAATAGAAAGCCTGAACAGACCCATAACCCGTAAGGAGATTGAAACAGTCATTAAAAATCTCCAAACAAACAAAGCACAGGGCCAGATGGCTTACCGGAGGAATTCTACCAAACATTTAAAGAAGAACTAATTCCTATTCTCCTGAAACTGTTCCAAAAAATAGAAATGGAAGGAAAACTCCCAAACTCATTTTATGAGGCCAGCATCACCTTGATCCCAAAACCAGACAAGGATCCCATCAAAAAGGAGAGCTATAAACCAATATCCTTGATGAACACAGATGCAAAAATTCTCACCAAAATACTAGCCAATAGGATTAAACAGTTCATTAAAAGGATTATTCACCACGACCAAGTGGGATTTATCCCAGGGCTGCAAGGTTGGTTCAACATCCGCAAATCACTCAATGTGATACAACACATCAATAAAGGAAAGACAAAGACCATATGATACTCTCAATAGATGCTGAAAAAGCATTTGACAAAGTACAGCATCCCTTCCTGATCAAAACCCTTCAAAGTGTAGGGATAGAGGGCACATACCTCAATATCATCAAAGCCATCTATGAAAAACCCACTGCAAATATCCTTCTCAATGGAGAAAAACTGAAAGCTTTTCCACTAAGGTCAGGAACACGGCAGGGATGTCCATTATCACCACTGCTATTCAACATAGTACTAGAAGTCCTAGCCTCAGCAATCAGACAACAAAAGGAAATTAAAGGCATCCAAATCGGCAAAGAAGAAATCAAACTATCACTCTTTGCAGATGATATGATACTCTGTGTGGAAAACCCAAAAGACTCCATTCCAAAACTGCTAGAACTTGTACAGGAATACAGTAAAGTGTCAGGATATAAAATCAATGCACAAAAATCAGTTGCATTTTTCTACACCAACAACAAGACAGAAGAAAGAGAAATTAAGGAGTCAATCCCATTTTCAATTGCACCCCAAACCATAAGATACCTAGGAATAAACCTAACCAAAGAGGCTAAGAATCTATACTCAGAAAACTATAAAGTACTCATGAAAGAAATTGAGGAAGACACAAAGAAATGGAAAAATGTTCCATGCTCCTGGATTGGAAAAATAAATATTGTGAAAATGTCTATGCTACCCAAAGCAATCTACACATTTAATGCAATTCCTATCAAGGTACCATCCATCTTTTTCAAATAAATGGAACAAATAATTCTAAAATTTATATGGAATCAGCAAAGACCTCGAATAGCCAAAGGGATATTGACAAAGAAAGCCAAAGTTGGTGTCATCACAATTCCGGACTTCAAGCTCTATTACAAAGCTGTCATCATCAAGACATCATGGTACTGGCACAAAACAGACACATAGATCAATGGAACAGAATAGAGAGCCCAGAAATAGACCCTCAACTCTATGGTCAACTAATCTTCGACAAAGCAGGAAAGAATGTCCAATGGAAAAAAGACAGCCTCTTCAATAAATGGTGTTGGGAAAATTGGACAGCCACATGCAGAAAAATGAAATTGGACCATTTCCTTACACCACACACAAAAATAAATTCAAAATGGATGAAGGACCTCAATGTGAGAAAGGAATCCATCAAAATCCTGAGGAGAACACAGGCAGCAACCGCTTCGACCTCAGCTGCAGCAACATCTTCCTCGGAACATCGCCAAAGGCAAAGGAAGCAAGGGAAAAAATGAACTATTGGGATTTCATCAAGATCAAAAGCTTTTGCACAGCAAAGGAAACAGTTAACAAAATCAAAAGACAACTGACAGAATGGGAGAAGATATTTGCAAACGACATATCAGATAAAGGACTAGTGTCCGAAATCTATAAAGAACTTAGCAAACGCAACACCCAAAGAACAAATAATCCAATCAAGAAAGGGGAAGAGGACATCAACAGACATTTCTGCAAAAAGATATCCAGATGGCCAACAGACACATGAAAAAATGCTCCATATCACTCGGCATCAGGGAAATACAAATCAAAACCACTATGAGATACCACCTCACACCAGTCAGAATGGCTAAAATCAACAAGTCAGGAAATGACAGATGCTGGCGAGGATGCGGAGAAAGGGGAACACTCCTCCACTGTTGGTGGGAATGCAAGCTGGTGCAACCACTCTGTAAAACAGCATGGAGGTTCCTCAAAATGTTGAAAATAGAACTTCCCTATGACCCAGCAATTGCACTACTGGGTATTTACCCTAAAGATACAAATGTAGATGTCCAAAGGGGCACGTGCACCCGAATGTTTATAGCAGCAATGTCCTCAATAGCCAAACTATGGAAAGAACCTAGATGTCCATCAACAGATGAATGGATCAAGAAGATGTGGTATATATACACAATGGAATACTATGCAGCCATCAAAAGAAACGAAATCTTGCCATTTGCGACAACATGGATGGAACTAGAGCATATCATGCTTAGTGAAATAAGTCAAGCAGAGAAAGACAACTATCATATGATCTCCCTGATATGAGTTAGTGGTGATGCAACATGGGGGCTTAAGTGGCTAGGAGAAGAATAAATGAAACAAGATGGGATTGGGAGGGAGACAAACCATAAGTGACTCTTAATCTCACAAAACAAACTGAGGGTTGCTGGGAGTAGGGGGGTTGGGAGAAGGGGGTTGGGGCTATGGACATTGGGGAGGATATGTGCTTTGGTGAGTGCTGTGTAGTGTGTAAACCTGCGATTCACAGACCTGTACCCCTGGGGATAAAAATAAATGTTTATAAAAAATGAAAAAAAAAAAAAAAGAATCAATGGAGGAGGTCACACACTGAGGCCTGTGAGCTGCTCCAAACAGTGAGATTTTCTTCTACTGGGCAGGCCAATCTGGTTTGTTTGCTCTAGGTTCCCCTATGTGGACAGTTGTGAAGCAGAGCTCTCTGGGATGGCTGCCTAGAAATCACACCTCCATTGACCATTGCAGCTGAGGAACGTGGCAGGTTTGTTCTGGTGACTCTGGGGTGAAGTGCCAAGGTCTTGTGTTGACGTGGAATCTCTTGCAGGTGGGTCACTATGCTGGTTTGTTACCAAGGAGATCTTAGAATGTGCTGGTTGCTAAGGTGCCATTCAGGATTTTCCTATACTGAGTGTTTGGAACAGGTCGAAGAGCACAGTATCCTTCTAGGGACAGGAGATGTTCTGCTGTGTGGCTCAGGGACCACATAGTGTGTCATAAGTTGGTATTCCAGAACAGGCCCCTGAGAACAGATGCCTGAAAACCTAATGGGGTTCCATTGAGGGCCTAGGGGCATTTCAGTTTCATTCTTCTAATTCACGAACATTGACTTGGCTGTCTCCCTGGATGTAGGTGATCAGGGTGTTTCAGACTGCGCATTTGTGTCAGAGTGGCTGGCAATATTGGGGTGGGCTCAGGGACCTTCCAGGTTTCTCCTAATCTGGAAGGTTTGGGCAACTCTGATATGCACAGTGTCCTTGGGGATGGCAGCCAGAGTTCTGTGTTGTGGCTCCAGAGATACCATTCTGGTCGTCATGTGAGCCACGGTTTAGGTAGAGAAGTCTGGAAACACAAATTCGGGTTCGTGATTTTGTGGCGATGTGATTGCAGGCCCAATACGTATACCTCGAGGGCAGTTCATCAAGAACTTTAATGAGATTGACTTGAAGAGAGTAGCACAGACTTTTCCTTCTGGATTGTTTGTCCAGGATGGCCTAGGAATGCAGGTGTGGTCTCATGGGTGGATGGGAGACTTTTCCTCTCTATGGATCCTTGCGGCTCTCCATAGTTATGTGGCTTTTTAGGGGAAGGGAAGAGGGGTGTCTTCCATCTTAGGGGTGCCCCAAAACAGGGATTCCAGAGACGGGCTATGGTTCTGGGCATCTGGAACATACCACCAAGCGTTAGGATTTGGCCTAGGGGCATAGGAGGCCTGCAATGCAGGATCATGATTGTGCAACTGAGGGATTGTTTGAAAGCATGCTCAGGCTGAGGTTCACAATGCCTGTTTGCGCCCAGGGCAGCCCTCAGGAGTGGGCATGGTCTCATTGCTCTTGTAACTGACGCCCTCTTTGAGGGTTGAGCACCCATCCCACCAGCCAAGTTTCCTGCCATGAGGAAGGAGGCGTTCTCTACTGTGCTTCAGGCTCCTGCATTGGCAGGGATTCCAGCAAAGCCTGAGGACATGTGCCTGAAAACCAAGGATGGGTAGATATGACGTACCTGGGCCATGGCAATCCAAAATGCTAGATGTGGGGCCCACTCTCTGGTGACTGACACTATGTTGGGGCTCAGGCTCTGTCAGACAAAGCACTAGTGGCCAGGGCAACCTATAAATTGGAGTTCCCTCGAGGGCCGAAGAGATTGATCCTCATGTGGGGTTTCTGGACAGGCTAACTGGGAACTTCTTTCTATAGGGAAGGCAGAATGCTGCATTGTGGCTCCAGATTTCCCTGTCAAGAGGGCTTGGCGTCCAGTCAGGTGAGAATGGAATTGTAAACACAAGCTTCGGCTCAATACAGTGCCAAGTGGAAGGCAGTTCCTATGTGCAGCGGCTTATTCGAGATATCCAGCACCTGAGTAAGGGCGGATGTCAGATATTTCTTTGCATTGGAGTTTGTGTCTATGATGACTGACAAACAAAGGGGTGGTGTCAAGAGTCCAAGGATGTATTTTCACGTTGAGGCTTATGAGCTGCTCCAAACAGCAGGGTTACATTCTACTGAACATGTGCAGTCTGGTTTATTTGCTCAACGGTCCCCCATGTGGAAAGTTTGGGTGTCAGAGCTCTACCACATGTATTCCTGGAAGGTCAACTCCATTGACCATTGCAGCTGAGTAACATGGAAGGTTCGTTCTGGTTTCTCTGGATAGAAGTACCAAGTCTTTGAGTTGACATGGAATCTCTTGCAGATGGGCCACAATGCTGGTTTGTTACCAGGGAGATCTTAGAATGTGCTGGTGGCTAAGGTGCTGTGCAGGATTCTCCTACCCTGGGGTTGTGCTGGTGGTAAATTTTCTGTGCATGACTCTGTCAACCTGGGCTTTGGCAGAGAGGGAAGGGCACGGTTTCCTTCTGGGGGCAGGAGGTGTTCTGTTGTGTGGCCAAGGGATCACATGTTGTATCATAAGTTTGCATTCCAGAACAGGCCTCTGAGGACAGATGTCTGGATACCAAATCTAGGGTTCCAATGACGTCCTTAAGGCATGTTAGGTTCACTATTCTGACTCAGGAACATTGACTTGACTCTCTGCCTGGATGTAGGTGATCAGGGTGTTTCAGACTGTGCATTTGTGTTCAGAGCAGCCGCCAATATTGGGGTAGGCTCAGGGGCCTTGCAGGTTTCTCCTAATCTAACATTTTTGGGCAAATGGATGGGCACAGTGTCCTTGGTGATGGCAGGGACAGTGCTGTGCTTTGGAACAGAGACCCCATCCTGGAGGGCATGTGTGCCATGCTTTTGGTAGAGAAGGCTGCAAACACAAATTTGGATTAAGGTGATTGGCGAGGAGATCGCAGGCCCAGTGCATAGACCTGGATGGCAGCTCGTCTGGAACTGTAATTAGGGGTACTGGAAGGCAGTAGCATAGGCTTTTCTCTCTGGATTGTATGTCCACCATGGCCTCGGAATGCAGGTGTGTTCTCATCGGTCCATGAGGTACTTTTCCTCTCTATGGGTCCTGGTGGCTCCCCATAGTTTGGTGGCATTTTGGGGAAGGGAAGGGTGCTGTTTTCCATCTTAGGGGTGCCCCAAAACAGGGTTTCCAGAGACGGGTTCTGGGTCTGGGCACCTGGAAAATCACACCAAGCTTTAGGATTTGTGCCTAGAGGTTTACTAGTCCTGCAATGAGGGATCATGGTGGTGCAACTGAGATAGATTTTTTGAAAGCATGCTCAGGCTGAGGGTCACAATGCCTGTCTGTGACCAGGCGACTCTCAGGAGTGGTTGTGGTCTCATTGGTCTTGTAACTGTCTCCCCTTTGAGGGTTGGACACCCATCCCAACAGACAGCTTTATTGCCATGGGGAAGGAGGTGTTCTCTATTGTGCTTCATGTTCCCCATTGGCAGGTATTCCAGAAAAGGTCTTGGGATAGGGGCCTGAATACCAAGGATGGGTAGAGATGAAGTACTTGGGCCATGACCATCCCAAATTGTAGATATGTTGTCTGCTCTTTTGAGGCTGAAACTCGGTCGGTGCTCAGGCTCTGTCAGACACAGCACTAGTGGCCATGTCAGCCTATAAATCGGTGTAGACTCAAGGGCCGAGCAGATTGATCCTCATGTGGCGTTTCTGGGCAGACTCACCAGGCACTTCTTCATTCGATGGGGAAGTTAGAATGCTGCATTGTGGCTCCAGAATTTTCTATCCAGAGGGATTGTGGACCAGTCGGGTGAGGATTGAATTGTAAACAAAGCTACTGTTCAATTTAGTGCCATGTGGAAGTCAGTTCCAATGTGCATTGGTGTATTTGAGACATCTAGCACCAGAATAAGGGTGGATGTCAGATATTTGCTCACACTGGAGTTTGTGTCTATGATGACTGACAAATGGAGGGGTGGCGTCAAGAAGCTATGGAGGGGTTTTCACGTTTAGGCTTATGAGCTGCTCCAAACAGCAAGGTTTCCTTCTACTTGACAGGAGATGTTCTATTGTGGGGCTCAGAAACCATATGTTGTATCATAAGTTGGTATTCCAGAACAGGCCTCTGAGGACAGAAGCCTGAAAACCTAGTCTAAGGTTCGAATGAGGTCCTAGGGGTATGTCAGGTTCAATCATATGACTCTGATGTCTGACTGGATGCAGGTGATCAGGGTGTTTCAGACTGCGCATTTGCATCCAGAGTAGAGTCCAATACTAGGGGAGGCTCAGGGTCCTTGCAAGCTTCTCCTTACCTGGAGGGTTTGGACAACTGTGACAGTCAGTTTCCTTGGGGATTGCAGGCACAGTCTTGTGGTGTGACTCCAGAGACCCCATCCTGGAGGACATGTGTGCCATGGTTTTGACAGAGAAGTCTGCAAACACAAACTTGGGTTAGGGTTAGTGGCGAAGTGATCGTAGTCCCAATCCATAGACCTGAAGGACAGAAAGTCTGGAACTGTAAATCAGGTGACTCAAAGGCGGTAGCACAGGTTATTGTATCTGGATTTAATTTTCAGGATGGCCTTGGAATGCAGGTGTGGTCTCATGGGTCCATGGGAGATTTCTCCTCTCAAGGATTCTGGCGGCTCCCAATAGTTTGGTGGATGTCTCAGGGAAGGGATGAGAGCTGTTTTCCAGCTTAGGCTTGCCCCAAAACAGATTCCAGAGATGGCATCTGGGTCTAAGCACTTGGAAAATCCCACCAAGGATTAGGATTTGGGCCTAGGGCCATACCAGGCCTACAGTGTGGGATCCTGGAGGTGCAACTGAGAGCATTTTTTGAAAGCATGCTCAAGCTGAGGGTCACAATGTCTGCTTGTGCCCAGAAGGCCGTCAGGAGTGGGCGTTGTCTACTTGGCCATGCAGCCGGTTTCCATTCTGAGGGTTGGACACCCATCCGAAAGCCAGGATTCCTGCCATGGGAAAGGAGGAGTTCTATATTGTGCTTCAGGTTCCCCCATTGGTAGGGATTCCAGCTAAGGTCTAGGGGTCAGATGCCTGAATACAAAGGGCCGTGATGACGGCCATGGGCCATGGCCGGTCTCACATACTCAATATGGGCCCCACCCTCTGGGTGGCTGAAACGAGGTCGGGACTCAGGCTCTGTCAGACACAGCTCTAGTGGCCAGGGAAAACTATAAATGGGGTTCCCTCCTGGGATGAGTATATTGATCCTCATGCGCAGTTTCTGGGAAGACTCACCAAGTCCTTCTTTCTATGCAGAAGGCAGAATGTTGTGCTGTGGCTCCAGAATTCTTTATCAAGAGATATGGTGGACCCGTAGGGTGAGGATAAAATTGTAATACAAAGCTAGGGCAAAATTCAGTGCCAAGCGAAAGGTAGTTCCAGTGTGCAGCAGCTGATTCCAATATCAGCACCTGAGTATGGGCAGTGGTCAGATGTTTGCTCAGGCTGGAGTTTGTGTCTATGATGACCAACAAATGGAGGGGTGGCGTCAAGAGGCCATGGAGGCTTTCCCACCCTGGGGCTTGTGAGATGCTCCAAACATCAATGTTTCTCTCTACTGGACAGGGGGAGTCTGGTTTGTTTGCTCCAGTTTCTCATGTGGAAAATTTGTGCAGCAGAGCACTCCCATATGGAGGCTTGGAAATCACATCTCCATTGCCCATTACAGCTGAGGAACATGGCAGGTTTGTTCTGGTGGCTCTGAGGCGAAGTACCAGAGCCTTGAGTTGACATGGAGCCTCATGAAGATGGGTCACAATGCAGGTTTGTTACCAGGGAGGTCTTAGAATGTTCTGGTGGCTAAGGGGCTGTGCAGAATTCATATACCCTGAGGGTGGGACATAGGTCCAAGAGCACAGCTTCTGTCTGGGGACAGGAGATTTTTTGTTGTGGGGCTCAGGGACCATATGTTGTATCATAAGTTGGTATTCCAGAACAGGCCTCTGAGGACAGATGCCTGAAAAGCTAATCTAGGCTTCCAGTGAGGTCCTAGGGCCATGTCAGGTTCAATTATCTGACTCAGGACCATTGACTTGGGTGTCTGCAGGATGGAGATGATCAGAGTGTTTCAGAGTGTGCGTTTGCATCCAGAGCAGCCTCCAATATTGGGGTGGGCTTAGGAGACTTGCAGGTTTCTCCGAATCAGGAGAGTTTGGGCAACTGTGATGGGTCCAGTTTCCTTGGGGATGGCAGACACAGTATTGTGGTGTGACTCTAGGGGCCCCATCCTGGAGGGCATGTGAGCCATGGTTTGGGGAGAGAAGTCTGCAAACACAAACTCAGGATAGGGTTAGTGGTGAGGAGTTCACAGTCCCAATCCATAGACCTGGAGGGCAGCACGTCAGAAACTGTAAATCAGGTGACTCGAAGGTAGTAGCACAGTATCTTTTATCTGGATGGGGTATCCACGATGACCTCGGAATGCAGGTGTGGACTCATGGGACCATAGGAGATTTTTCTTCTCAAGGATACTGGGGGCTCCCAATAGTTTGGTGGATTTCTCAGGGAAGCGAAGAGTGCTGTTTTTCATCTTAGGGGTGCCCCAAGACAGGGATTCCAGGGACAGGGTCTGGGTATGCGCACATGGAAAATTCCACCAAGTTAGGATTTGGTCCGAAGGGCGTACCAGGCCTGCAATGTGGGATCCTGGAGGTGCAACTGAGAGCGTTTCTTTGAAAGCATGCTCAAGCTGAGTGTCACAATGGCTGCTTGTGCCCAGGGCAGCCCTCATGAGTGGGCATTGTATCCTTGGCCATGCACCTGGCTCCCACTTTGAGGTTTGGACAGCCATATCAAAGCCAGTATTCCTGCCATGGGGAAGGAGGAGTTCTCTATTGTGCTTCAGGTTCCCCCATTGGCAGGGATTCCAGCAAAGGTCTGGGGACAGATACCTGAATACCAAGGATGGATAGAGGTGAGGGACTTAGGCCCTGGCTGATCTCACATGCTGGATATGAACTCAGATCTCTTGGTGGCTAAAACTAGGTCTTGGTTCACGCTCTGTCAGACACAGAACTAGTGCCCAGGACAGCCTATAAATCAAGATTCTCTCGAGTGCCAAGCAGATTGATCCTCATGTGGAGTCTCTGGGCAGATTCACCAGGCCCTATTTCTTTCTATTGGGAATGCAGAATGTTGCTATGTGGCTACCGAATTCCCTCTCAAAAGGGCTTGGGGACCCGGAGGCTGAGGATGGAATTCTAAACCCAAGCTATGGTTAAATTCAGTGTCAAGCGAAACACAGTTCCAGTGTGAAGCAGTGGAAAAGAAAATCCAGAACCTAAATAAGGGCGGATGTCAGATGTTTGCTCATGCTGGAGTTTGTGTCTATGATGAACGACAAATGGAGGGGTTGTGTCAAGAGGCCATGGAGGATTTCTCACGCTGGTGCTTCTGAGATGCTCCAAACAGGCGGTTCCCTTCTACCACTCAGTGGCAGTCTGATTTGCTCGCTCCAGGGTCCCACATGTGGAAAGACTGGGTAGCAGATCACTCCCACATGGATGCCTGGAAAGCACACCTCCACTGACCATTGCAGCTTACGAACATGGCAGGTTCATTCCGGTGTCTCTGGGGCAAAATATCAAGGACTTGATGTGACATGGAATCTCATGAAGATGGGTCACAATGCTGGTCTGTTACCAGAGAGATCTTAGAATGTGCTGGTGGCTAAGGGGTTGTGCAGAATTCATATAACCTGAGGGTTGACACGAGTCAAAGAGCACGGATTCCATCTGGGGACAGGAGATATCCTATTGTGGGGCTCAGGGACCATATGTTGTATCATATTGGTATTCCACAATAGGCCTCTGAGGCAAAATGCCTGAAAAGCTAATCTAGGCTTCCAATGAAGTCCTACGGGCATGTCAGTTTGAATAATCTGACTCACGACCATTGACTTGGGTGTCTGCCTGGATGGACGTGATCAGGATGTTACAGACTGTGCATTTGCATCCAGAGCAGCCTCCAATATTGGGGTGGGCTCAGGGGCCTTGCATGTTCAACCTAATCTGGGGGGTTTGGGCAACTGTGACGGACACAGTTCCCTTGTGGATGGCAGGAACTTTCCTGTGGTGTGCTCCAGAGACTCCATCCTGGAAGGCATGTGAGCCATGGTTTTGGGAGAGTAGTCTTCAAACACAAACTTGGGTTAGGGTTAATGGCGAGTTGATCACAGGCCCAATGCGTAGGTCTGTAGGGCAGCTCATCTGGAAATGTAAATCAGGTGAATCGAAGGCAGTAGCACAGACTTTTGTATCTGGATTGTGTGTCCAGTATTGCCTCGGAATGCAGGTGTGGTCTCATGGGTCCATGAGAGATTTTTCCTCTCTTAGCATCCTGGCAGCTCCCAATAGTTTGAAACTTACTCGGGGAAGGGAAGAGTGCTGTTTTCCATCATAGGGTTTCTCCAAAACAGAGATTCCAGAGTCGAGCTCTGGATATAGTGGCATGCAAAATACCACGAAGAGTTAGGTATGGTCCTAAGGGTGTACCAGGGCTGCAATGCGGGATCCTGGAGATGGAACTGAGAGCGTTTGTTTGAAAGCATGCTAACGTTGAGGGAAACAATGCCTGCTTATGCCCAGGGCGGCACTCAGGAGTGGGCGTTGTCTCATTGGCCATACACCTGGTTCCCATTCTGAGGGTTGGGCACCCATCACAACAGCGAGGCTTCCTGCCATGGGGAAGGAGGAGTTCCCAATTGTGCTTCAGGTTTCCCCATTGGTAGGGATTCAAGAAAATGTCTGGGATAGTTGCCTGAATACCAAGGATGGGTAGAGATGACGGACATGGGCCATGGCTAGTCTCACATGCTGGATAAGGGCCCACACTCTGGGTGGCTGACATGAAGTCAGGGCTCAGGATCTGTCAGACACAATGCTAGTGGCCAGGGCAAGGTATAAATTGGGGTTCCCTCGTGGGCCGAGTAGATTGATCTTCATGGGGAGTTTCTGGGCAGACTCACAAGGACCTTCTTGTTTCTATGGGGAAGTCAGAATGTTTTGTTTTGGCTCCAGAATTCCTTATAAAGAGGCTTGTGGACCAGTAGGGGGAGGATGGAATTGTAAACCAAAACTATGCATGAATGCAGTGTCAAGTGAAAGGCATTTTCAGTGTGCAGCGACTGATTCAAATATCCAGCACCTGAGTAAGGGCAGTCGTCAGATGTTTGCTCATGTTGGAATTTGTGTCTATGATGACTGACAAATGGAGGGGTGGCGTCAAGAGAATATGGAGGACTTCCCACACTGGGGCTTGTGAGATGCTCCAAAGAGCAAGGTGTCCTTCTACCTGACAGGGGCAGTCTGGTTTGTTTGCTCTAGGGTTCCCCTTGTGGAATTTTTGGGTAGCAGAGAACTTCCTCATGGATGCCTGGAAAGCACCCATCCATTGACCATTGTAGCTGAGGAACATGGCCGGTTCGTTTCGTGGCTCTTGGACAAAGTACTAACACCTTGAGTTGACATGGAGTCAAATGAATATAGGTTACAATGCTGTTTTGTTTTTTTTTTTTTTTTTTTTTTTTTACCAAGGAGATCATAGAATGTGCTGGGGCTAATGCGCCGTGTAGGGTTCATCTAACCTGAAAGTTGGACACAGGTCCAAGAGCAGCGTTTCCTTCTGGGGAGAGGAGATGTTCTGTTGTGGGGATCAGGGACCACATGATGTATCATAATTTGGTATCCCAGAACAGGACTCTGATAACAGATGTCTGAAGACCCAATCTAGGGTTCCAGTGAAGTCCTAGCGGCATGCCGCTTTCAATTATTTGACTCAGAACCATTGACTTGACTCTCTGCCTAGATGGAGGTTCTCAGGGTGTTTCAGACTGCACGTTTGCATCCAGAGCAGCCTCCAGTATTGGGGTGGGCTCAGGGTCCTGACAGGTTTCTCCTAATCTGGAGGTTTGGGGCAATTGTGACGGGCACAGTTTTCTTGGGGATGGCAGGCACTTTTCTGAGGTGTGGCACCAGAGACCATATCCTGGTGGGTATGTGAGCCATGGTTTTGAGAGAGAAGTCTGCAAACACAAACTGGGGCTAGGGTTAGTGATGAGATGATCGCAGGCCCAATGCATAGACATGGAGGGCAGCTCATCAGAAACTGTAAATACAGTGACACGAAGGCGGTAGTAGAGGCTTTTTGCTCTGGATTGGGTGTTCAGGATGGCCTCTGAATGCAGGTTTGTTCTCATGGGTCCATGGGAGAATTTTCCTCTCTAAGGATCTTGGCGGCTCCCAACAGTTTGGTGTCTTTCCGGGGAAGGGAAGAGTGCTGTTTTCCATCATACGGGTGCCCCAAACAGGGATTCCGAGACAGGCTCTGGGTCTGGGAACCTGGAAAATCCCACCAAGGGTTAGGAATGGGCCTAGGGGTATACCAGGACTGCAATGCGGGATCCTGGAGGAGCAACTGAGAGCGTTTGCTTGAAAGCATGCTCAGGCTGATGATCACCATGCCTGCTTGTGCCCGGGTCGGCTCTCAGGAGTGGGTGTAGTCTCATTGGCCATGCAGCTGGCTCCCATGCTGAGGGTTGGACAACTATCCCAACAGCCAGGATTCCTGCCATGGGGAAGGAGGAGTTCTCTATTGTGCTTCAGGTTTCCCCATTGGTAGGGATTCCAGGAAAGTTCGGGGGACAGATGCCTGTATATCAAGGATGGGTAGAGATGATGGCCCAGTGCTGTAGCCTATCTCTCATGCTGTATATGGGCCCCGACCTCTGGGTGGCTGACACGAGGTCAGGGCGCAGGCTCTGTCAGACGCAGCACTAGTTGCCAGGGAATACTATTAATTGGGGTTGCCTCTTGGACCGAGTAGATTGATCCTCATGTGCAGTTTCTGGGCAGTCTCAACAGGTCCTTCTCCTTTTTATGTGGAAGGCAGAATACTGTGTAGTGACTCCAGAATTCCCTATCAATAGATATTGCGGATCAGTAGGGTGAGGATGGAATAGTAATACAAAGCTATGATTAAATTCATTGGAAGCGAAAGGCAGTTCAAGTGTGCAGCTGCTGTTTCCAATATCCAGCACCTGAGTAAGGGTGAATGTCAGATGTTTGCTCATGCTGGAGTTTGTGTCTATGATGAGCCACAAATGGAGGGGTGGCGTCAAGAGACCATGGAGGATTTCCCACGCTTGGGCTTGTGAGATGCTCCAAGTAGCAAAGTTTCTTTCTACCAGACAGGGGGAGTCTGGTTCGTTTTCTCTGGTTTCTCCATGTGGAAAGTTTGTGTAGCAGAGCACCCTGCATGGATGCCTGGAAAGCACCCCTCCATTGACCATTGCTTATGAGGAACATGGCAGGCTCGTTCTGGTGGCTCTGGGGCGATATATCGAGGCCTTCAGTTGACATGGAGTCTCATGAAGATGGGTCACAATGCTGGTTTCTTACCAGGGAGATCATAGAATGTGCTGGTTGCTAAGGGGCCATGCAGGATTCAACTATCCTGAGGGTTTAACACAGGTCCAAGAGCACGGCTTCCTTCTCGGGGAGATGTTATGTTCTGTGGCTCAGGGACCATACGTTGTATCATAATTTGGTATTCCAAAACAGGCCTCTGAGGACAGATACCTGAAAAGCTAATCTAGTGTGCCAATTAAGTCCTCGGGGCATGTCAGGTTGAATCTTCTGACTCAGGACCATTGACTTGGGTGTCTGCCTGAATGGAGATGATCAGGGTGTTTCAGACTGTGCATTTGCATCCAGAGCGGCCTCCATTATTGGGTTGGGCTAAGGGGCTTTGCAGGTTTCTCCTAATCTGGGTGGTTTGGGCAACTGTGATGGGCATAGTTTCCTTGGGCATGGCAGGCACAGTCCTGCGGTGTGACTCCACAGACTCCATCCTGAAGGGCATGTGAGCCATGGTTTTGGGAGAGAAGTCTGCAAACACAAACTCGGCTTAGGGTTAGTGGTGAAGTGATCATAGGTCCAATGCATAGACCTGAAGGGCAGCACATCAGGAATGGTAAATCAGGTGACTCGAAGGCAGTAGCACAGACTATTGTATCTGGATTTTGTATCCACGATGGCCTCAAATGCAGGTGTTGTCTCATGGGTCCATGGGAGATTTTTTCTCTGAAGGATCCCGGCGGCTCCCAATAGTATGGTTGCTTTCTAAGGGAAGCAAAGAGTGCTGTTTTCCATCTTAGGGGTGCCCCAAAACAGGTATTCCAGTGACAGACTCTGGGAATGGGCCCAAGGAAAATCCTACCAAGAATTAGGATTTGGGCCTAGGTGCATACCAGTCGTGCAATGTGGGATCCTGGCATTGCAACTTAGAGTGTTTGTTTGAAAGCATGCTCAAACTGAGGGTCACAATGCCTGCTTGTGTTCAGGGCAACCCTCAGGAGTGGGCTTGGTCTCATTTGCCATGCAGCTGGTTCCCATTCTGAGGGCTTGACACCTATCCCAACAGTCAGGATTCTTACCATTTGGAACAAGGAGTTCTCTATTGTGCTTCAGGTTCCCGCATTGGTAGGGATTTCAGCAAAGGTTTGGGGAAGTTGCATGAATACCAAGGATGGGTAGAGATGACGGCCCTGGGCCATGGCTGGTCTCACATGCTGGATATGAACCCCGCGCTGTGGTTCGCTGACATGACAGAAGGGCTCAGACACTGTCAGACACAGCACTAGTAGACAGGGCGTTGTATAAATCTGGGTTCCCTCGAGGGCCAAGTAGAATGGTCTTCATGGGGAGTTTCTGGGCAGACTCACCAGGCCCTTCATCATGCTTTCAAACAAGCCCTCTCAGTTACACTACTAGGATCCTGCGTTGCAGTTCCATTACACCCGTAGGCCCAAATCCTAACACTTGGTGGGCTTTTCAAGGTGCCCAGTCCCAGAGCCCATCTCTGTAATCCCTGTTTTGGGGCACCTCTAAGATGGAAAAGTGCATTCTTCCCTTTCACAAAAATTCCATCAAACTATGGGGAGCTGCCAGGATCCTTAGAGAGGAAAAGTGTCCCATGGACCCATGAGAACACACCTCATCCCGAGGCCATCCTGGACACACAATCCTGATAGAAAAGTCTGTGCTACTGCCTTCCTGTCACCTCAAATACAGTTCTTGATGAGCTTCCCTCCAGGTCTACACATTAGGCCTTGCGACCACCACGCCACTAACCCTACCCTAAATTTGTGTTTGCAGATTTCTTTCCAAAAACCATGGATCACATGCTCAACAGGATTGGGTCTCTGCAGCCACACTACAGGACTGTGCTGTTATCACCAAGGAAACTGTGCCCATCACAGTTGCCAAACCTTCCAGATTAAGAGAAACCTGCAAGGCACCCACAATATTGGCAGCCACTCTGGATGCAAATGCACAGTCTGAAACAACCTGATCACCTACATCCAGGCAGACAGCCAAGTCAATGGTCCTGAGTCAGAAGATTGAACCTGGCATGCCCCTAGGGCTGTTTTCGAACCCTAGATTAGGATTTTAGGCATCTGTGCTCAGGGGTCTGTTCTGGAATACCACGTTAGGATACATCACGTTGTCCCGGGGCCAAACAACAGAACATCTACTGTCCCAGGAAGGAAACCGTGCTCTTTGACCTGTGCCAAACCCTCTGTGTACGAGAATACTACATGGCACATTATCCACCAGCACATTCTAAGATCTCCCTTATAACAAACCAGCATTGTGACCAAACTGCAAGAGATTCCTATCAACTCAAGGCCTGGGTACTTTGTCCCAGAGCCACCAGAAGGAACCTGTCATGTTCCTTAGCTACAAATGTCAATAGAGTTGTGCTTTCCAGGCGTCCAAGTGGGAGGGCTCTGCTACCCATACTTTCCACATGGGGGACCCTGGAGCAAACAAACCAGACTCCAACTGTCTTGTAGAAGGAAACCTTGCTGTTTGGAGCATCTCACAAGCTTTGGCGTGGGAAATCCTCCATGGCCTCTTGGTGCCACCCTCCATTTCTTAATCATAGACACATATTCAGTGTGAGCAAAGATCTGATATCTGCCCTTACTCAGCTGCTGGATATCTCGAATAAGCCACTGCACACTGGAAATGCTTTTTACTTGGGACTGAACTGAACCATAGCCTGTGTTTACAAATCCATCGTCAACCTACTAGTCCCCATGCCCTCATGATAGGGAATTATGGAGCCACAATGCAGCATTTTGACTTACCCATAGAAAGAAGAGGTGCCTGGTGAGTCTGTCCAGAAACCCCACATGAGGATAAATATGCTTGCCCCTCAAGGGAACCCCGATTCATCGACTGCCCTGGCCACTAGTTTTGTTTCTGACAGAGCATGAGCCCTGACATAGTGTCAGCCACCAAGAGAACAGGCCCCATTACCAGCATGTGAGACCAGCCATGGCCCAAGTCTGTCATCTCTACACATCCTTGGTATTCAGGCACCTTTCCCCAGAACTTTGCTGGAAACCCTGGCAATGGGGGTTCCTGAAGCACAATAGAGAACTCCTCTTACTATGGCAGGAAGCCTGGCTGTTGCGATGGGTGTACAACCCTCAAAGTGGGAGCCAGCTCTATGGCCAATGAGACCACACCCTCTCCTGAGGGCCCCTCTGGGTACAAACAGGCATGGTGACCCTCAGCCTGAGCATGCTTTCAAACAAGCCCTCTCAGTTCCACCACTAGGATCTTGCATTGCAGGCCTAGAATTCCCCTAGGCCCAAATCCTAACACTTGGTGGGATTTTCCAGGCGCCCAGACCCAGAGCCCGTCTCTGGAATCTCCGTTTTGGGGTACCCCTAAGATGGAAAAGAGCACTTTTTTCTTCTCCAAGAAGCTACCAATCTATGGAGAGCCACCAGGATCCTTAGAGAGGAAAAGTCTCCCATTGAATCATGACACCACATCTACATTCTGAGCCCATCCTGGACACACAATACAGATAGAAAAGCCTGTGCTACCAGCTTCAAGTCACCCTAATTACTGTTCCTGATACGCTGCCCTCTAGGTCTATGCATTGGACCTGTGATCACCTTGGCACTATCCCTAACCCAAATTTGTGTTTGAAGACTTCCCTTCCAAAACCATGGCTCTCATGCCCTCCAGGATGGGGTCTCTGGAGCCTTCCCACAGGACTGGGCCTTCCATCCCCAAGGAAACTGTGCCCATCACAATTCCCCAAAGCCTCCAAATTAGGATAAACCTGCAAGGCCCCTGAGCCCACCCCAATATTGGAAGTGTCTCTGGATGCAAATGCACAGACTGAAACACCCTGATCACCTAAATCCAGACAGACATCAAAGTCAATGGTCCTTAGTCAGAAAATTGAACCTGACGTGCACCTAGGACATCATTGAAACCCTAGATAAGGTTTCAAGCATCTGTCCTCAGAGGCCTGTTCTTGCATACCAAGTTAGGATACAACATATGTACTCTGAGCCACAAAACAGATCGTCTCCTTTGCAAAGAAAGAAACTGTGCACACCGACATCGGCCAAACCCTCAGACTAGGAGAATCCTTCATGGCCCCTTAGCCACCAGCACATTATAAGACATCCCTTGTAAGAAACCAATATTGGGACACCTCTGCAAGAGACTCCAAGTCAGCTCAAGGCTTTGGTACTTGGCCCCGAACCACCAAAACGAACCTGTCATGTTATTCAGCTGCAATGGTCATTGTTCGTGTGCTTTCCAGTCATCCATGCGGGAGGGCTCTGCTACCCAAACTTTCCACATGGGGGACTTTGGAGGAAACAAACCAGACTCCTCCTGTCCATTAGAAGGAAACCTTGTTGTTTGGAGCATCTCAGAATCCTTAGCGTGGGATATCTTCCATTGCCTCGTGAAGCCACCCCTCCATTTGTCGGTCATCATAGACACAAACTCCAGTGTGAACCAACATCCGACATCCGCCCTTACTCAGGTACTAGATATCTCGTATAAGCTGCTGCACATTGGAACTGACTTCTGCTTGACACTCAGTTTAAGCATAGCTGGTGTTTACAATTGCATTCTCACCCTACTTTTCCCCAAGCCCTCTTGATAGGGAATTCTGGAGGCACAATGCAGCATTCTGCCTGCCCCATAGAAAGAAGTGCTTCGTGAGTCTGCACAGAAACCCCACATGAGGATCAATCTTTTCGGCCCTCGAGAGAACCCCGATTTATAGTCTTCTCTGGCCACTAGTGCTATGTCTGTCAGAGCCTGAGCCCAGACCTCGTGTCAGCCACCCAGAGAGCGGGGTCCGTATCCAGAATGTGAGAATGGCCATGGCCCAAATCTGTCATCTCTATGCATCCTTGGTATTCAGGTATCTGTCCCAAGACCTTTTCTGGAATCCCTGCCAATGGGGGAACCTGAGCACAATAGAGAATTCCACTTTACCCATGGCTGGAAACCTGGCCATTGGAATGGGTGTCCATCCCTCAGGGACGTTGGAGGTTTCTCCTAATTTGTCCTGATTGGTACCACCCCGACATTCCACGGCCATCATCGACACAAAATCCAGTGACAAAAACTTGAGCAAGCGCCTCAAACTCGCCCTTTGTTCATATACCCAAGAGTTCTCCTCAAGGTCTGTAGACCGTGCCTGCCATACCTACGTCCCCAAACATAAGCCGTGTTTGTGTTTTCAGACTTCTGTCCCCACAGTCCTGGCCCACAGAACCTCCAAGCTTGGGACCCTGAAGCCACACCTCAGGACTGTGCATGCCCTCTCCAGGGGAATTATGTCCATTCCATTGAGCACAATTCTACAGATTAGGAGAAACATCCACACTTCCTGAGGCGAACCCAATAGTGTCGGCCGCCCAGGACAAACAGGGGTGATCGGTCACAAGCTAAGCAACTACCTGTTCTCAGACCGAGAGAGAGATATCCCCATAGAAGAAGATTGAACTGGACAGGCACCTAGGCCCTAATCGGATCCATTGCTTTTGTTTCCAGGCATCCGTCCTCAGAGGCCTGGGTTCCAATACCAGCATATGGGGGATACTGAGCCACTCATCAGAAAAATCTCATCTCCACATAGGAAACGTACTCTTTGTTGCTCTGTCAAAACCTCCAGTTAGGATAATATTTAAGGGCCCTGGATCAAGCACATCATTCAAAGGTCTCCTTGGACACAAACCCACATTATGACCCATCCTCAGGAGAGTCCATTTCATCTCAACCCCCTTGGTTTCTCCCCCAGAGCCAGCAGATCGAACCTGCCTTGTTGCTAGGAGACAACTGGAATGGGAGGCAGGCTGCCCAGGCATCCATCCTTAGAGCCCTGCTCTGGAGTTGTTCCATAAGGGACATCCTGGAGCCATCCAACAGGTCTGGAGTGTCCCATAGAAGGAATCTTTGTGGTTTGGAGCATCTCACAGCTCGCATCGTGGGAAAATGTCCATGGCCTCTTGCAATGCTCCACTTTATAAAGGGGCCATCACGGACAGAAACTCCAACCTGAGCAAATGTCTGATATTGGCCCTGGCTTCAGGTACATGAGATCTTGTTTCAGCTCTGCAGAGCGTGCCTGCCGTGACCTACGCCCTGAAACCTAAGCCTAGCTTGTGTTCTCAGACTTCCGTCCTCACACTCCTGGCCCACAAGCCCTCCAGTTTGGTAATTCTGGAGACACAATGCCGCACTCTCCCTGCCCTCCAGTAGAAAAACTTTGCCCTATGGAACTACCCAGAAACCCCAAATGAGGATCAACCTGAACGCCACTGGACTGCACCCCAATTATACAGTCTACCCTGTCTAATGCCCTCTCTGAAACAGCCTGAGCCTGCACCTCCAGACCTACACTCAACACGTGGCCACACAGAGTTCATCAGACGCACCAGGTCCTTAGATCTTCATCTCTTCCCAACCTCGGTTTTCAGGCTTCAGAACCTAGACCTAAAGCCCAATCACTGTCCAGGGGTGAATGTGATGCAGAAATCAGAACTCCTCCTTCCCCATGGCCAGAAATCTTGTGGTTGGCATGTTCTCCAACATTCACTGTAGGAGAAACCAGCATGGCCCATGAGGCCCTGCCCATGCTTGAGGGCCTCATTGGGCACAAATAGGCAATGTGACCCTCAGTGTGAGCCCTGCCCTCAAGGAAGGCCTCTCAGTGCCTATACCAAGAGCACGCATATGGGACTTGCCATGCCCCTAGGCCCCCAAACGTAACCAGAGGTGGGGTTGTCCAGTTGTCCCTCCCAAGGGCTCTGCTCTGGAATCCCTCTTTTGGTGGGACACAGGACATAAAAAAAAAAAAAAAAAAAAAAAAAAAAAAAACAGAAAGGACGCCTTCCATCCCACAGAATGTACCCAAACTCTTGGGATCAGGCCAAATCCTCAGAGAAGGAAAAATGTCCATGGGCCATGAGGCCACGCCAACATTCCACCCACATTGTTGACACAAATCCAGAGACAAAACCTGATCAAGCACCTCAAACTCACACTTTTTCATATCCCGAAGAGTTCTCCTCATGGTCTGTAGATCGGGTGTGCCTTACCTACATCCCAAATCCTAAGCGGAGTTTGTGTTTTCAGACTTCTATTCACACAGAAGTGGGAACCTCCAGGTGGGGTTCCCAGGCTGGGGCCCCTAGAGCCACACCTCAGGACTGTGTCTGTCCTCTCCATGCCAATTCTGCCCATTCCAGGGTCACAACCATACAGATAAGGAGAAAACTCCAAAGTCCCAAGGCCATTCCAATATTATAGGCCGCCCAGGACAAACAGGGGTGATCAGACACTAGCTGAGTAGCTACCTCCACTCAGACCTGTCGACAGATTTCTCCAGAGAAGAAGATTGAACCAGACAGGCCCCTAGGCCCTAATCCTATCCATTGCTTTGGTTTCCAGGCATCTTTCCTCAGAGGCCTGGTTTCCAATACCAGCATACGGTGGTTTCCTGAGGCACCAATAAGAAGAAATCTCGTATCCCCATAGAAAACTAGCTCGTTGCAGCTGTGTCAAAACCTCTGGTTAGGAGAATCCTTCAGGGTCCTGGTGCCACTGCCGCATTTCAAGGTCTCCATGGACTCAAACCCACATTATGACCCATCCTCAGGAGAGTCCATTTCAACTCAGCCCCCTTGGTTGCTACCCCAGAGCCAGCAGATCAAACGTGTCTTGTCACTAGGAGACAATTGGAATGTGAGGCCAGCTGCCCAGGCATCCATCCTTAGAACCCTGCTCTGGTGAACTTCCTTAAAGGACATTCTGGAGCCATCCAACAGGTCTTAATTGTCCCGTAGAAGTAATCCTTGCTGTTTGGAGCATCTCACAACTCCCATCATGGGAAAACGTCCATGGCCTTGTAATGCACACACCCTTTCATGAAGGGGCCAACATGGACCGAACCTCCAGCCTGAGCCAATGTCTGATCCTCGTCCTGACTTCAGATGCATGAGATCTCGACCCAGCTCTGCAGAGTGTGCCTGCCGTGCCCTTGTCCCAAAACCTAAGCCTAGATTGTGTTCTCAGACTTCCACCCTCACTCTCATGGCCCACAAGCCCTCCAGTTTGGGAATTCCAGAGCACAATGCAGCCCTCTGCCTGCCCTCCAGAAGAAAAACTTTGCCCTATGCTGCTAATAAGAAACCCCAAATAATTATCTAATGCACGCCACCAGACTGTAAAGCAATTATACAGCCTACTCTGTGTACTAATGCCCTGCCTGGCACAGCCTGACACCAAACATCTCAAACGACTCCCAGTCAGCTGGCCCCAAACTGAACACATCGGACCTGACATGGCCTTAGTTCGTCATCTCTTCCCAACCTCTGTTTTCAGGCTTCAGAACCCAGACCTTATCTCCAATCACTGCACAAGGGTGAACGTGATGCAAAAATCAGAATTCTTCTTTCTCCATAGCAAGATACCTTGTGCTTGGCATGTTGTCCAATGTTCAGTATAGGAAAACCTGTGTGGTCTGAGAGGCCAGGCCATTCCTTGAGAGCCGCCTTGGGCACACACACGCATTGTGACCCTCAGCATGTGTTCCATATTCAAGTAAAGCCACTCAGTGGCTGGAACAATAGCTCGCATATTCTGGGTTACCCAGAAGCTCCAAATGAGGATCAACCTCCTCAGCCCTTGGCAACACACCAAATGCATAGGCTACCCTAAACACTAATGCTCTGTCTTACATAGCCTGAGCCCAGACCTTCCAACAGACAGAGACAGCTTGCCCCACACCCAGCACTTCTGACCCACCATGGCCTTAGGCCATCATCCCTTCCCAACCTGGGTTTTCAGGCATCTGCACCTAGACCTTATCTCCAATCCCTGCACAGGGGGGTATCTGATGCACAAGCCAGAACTTCTCCTTCCCCATGGAAAAACCTGATGTTGGCAGGGAGTCAAACCTTCAGTGTAGGAGAAACCCGCATGGTCCATGAGGCCACGCCCATGCTTGAGGGCCGCCTTGGGCACACACACGCATTGTGACCCTCAGCGTGAGTTCCGTATTCAAGTAAATCCACTCAGTGGCTGGACCAATAGCTCGCATGTGGGGTTTACCATGAGCATAGGACTCCAAGCCTAACCAGAGGGTGGGTATTCCAGTTGTCAGTACCCACTGCTCTGCTCTATATTCCCTCTACTGGGGGGGAGAGCTGAAGCAGAAAACAGGACTCCTCCCTTCCCACACAATGACCCCAAACTCTAGGGATCTGGATAAATCATCAGAGAGGGAATACTCTTCCTCGGCCCATGAGTCCACCCCTACATTAAATGGCCATCGTGGACACAACATCCAGAGACAAAAGCCTGAGGGACCGCCTCCCACTCGCCCCCCCCTTTTATATCCCGAGGTGATCCCTTCATGGACTGTAGATGAGGCCTGCCATAATCTCGGTCCCAAACCTGAGCCGAGTTTGTGTTTCTGGATGTCTGTCCCCACAGCCCTGGCACACAGATCCTCCAGACTGGGGCCTCTGGAGCCATACCAAAGGACTGTGCCTGCTCTCTCCTAGGAAACTGTGCCCATTCCTTTGGCTATAAACCTATAGAGTAGGAGAAATCTCAAGGTCCCCGAAGACATCCCACTACTGTAAGCTGCTCTGGACAAACAGGGGCATTCTGACACAAGCTGAGCAACTATCTCCATGCAGAAACACAGACAGATGTCCACAGAGAAATTAGATTGAACCATAAAGGCCCCTAGGCCCTAATCTGAACTCTTGCTTTGGTTTCCAGGTGTCACTCCTAAGAGGCCTGGGTTCGAAGACCAACATATGGGGCTTTCTTGACCACCAAACAGAACACCTCTGGTTTCCACATGGGAAGCTTCCTTGTTGGAGCTGTGTCAAACGCTTCGGGTTGGAGAATCCTGCAAAGACCCTGAGCCACCACCACTTTCCAAGGTCGATATGGCCACCAACCCACATTATGACGCATCCTTAGGAGAGTTCATTACAAATCAGTCCTCTGGGTAGCTCGCCCATGATCCCGCAGATGGAGCCTGCCTTATCCCATCCAGTCATTGGGAATGTGAGGTAGCGTTTCCAGGCATCCATGCTTAGACACCTGCTCTCAAGTCTTACCATATTGGGCATCCTAGAAACATCCAAAGGACTCGACTGTCCTGCAGAAGGAAAGCTTGAGGTTTGGAGCAGCTCACAACTCCCAGCCTAGGGAAACTTCTCTGGCCTCATGACGGCCCCACCCCCTTCAGGAAGAGGCCATCATTGACACAAACTCCAACCTGAGGCATTGTCTGATACTCGCTCTGACCTCAGATGCAGGAGATCTTGATTCAGCCTCCGCAGAGTGGGCCTGCTGTGCTCTCAGACTGAATCTCATACTAGCTTATATTTTCAGACTTTCTTCCTCACACTCCTCCAGACTGTAAATTCGGGAACCACAATGCAGCCCTGTGCCTGCCAACCAGAAGAAAAACGTTGCCCTATGGGGCTCTCCAGCAACCCCAAATGAGGATCAACCTGCTCTGGCCTCGACCGCACCCCAATTGGATAGGCTGCCCTGGGCACTAATGCTCTGTCTGACACAGCCTGAGTCCAGATGTCCTGACAGACAAGGAGGCAGCTGGCCTCACACCCAGCACATCGGACACGCCATGTCCTTAGGCCGTCATCTCTTCCCAACCTGGGTTTTCAGACATGTGAACCTAGATATTATATCAAATCCCGACACAGGTGGGTACCTGAAGCACAAATCAGAACTCCTCCTTCCCCATGGCTGTAAAGCTTGCTTTTGGCATGGAGTCACACCTTCACGGTAGAAGAAACCTTCATAGCTCCTGAGGTCACGCCCAAACTTGAGTGCCGACTTGGGCACAAACTCGCATTGTGACCCTCAGCGTAAGCCCCATGTCAAAGTAAGGTCTCTCAGAGGCTGGACTAAGAGCCCACATATGGGGCTTACCAAGCCGCTATGTTCCCAATCCTCACCAGATTTCAAGTTTTCCAGTCGCCTGTACCAGGGGCTCTCCTCTGGAATCCCTCTCTTGGAGAGGCACCTGAGCCAGAGTACATGACTCCACCCTTCCCACAAAATGACCCCAAACTCTTGGAAGCTGGGCCAGATCCCCAGAGAGGGAGACTCATCCATATCCCCTGAGGCCACGCTACAATCCACGGCTATCCTGGACACAACATCCAGAGACAAAAGCTTGAGTGACCGCCTTCCATTTGCCCTTCTTTTAATAGCTGAGGAGCTCCCCTAACGCTCTGTAGATCTGGCCGGCCTACCCTCGGTGCCAAACCTGACCCGACTTTCTGTTTTCAGACTTCTGTACTCACAGTACGGACCCACACACCTTCCAGGCTCGAGTCTATGGAGCCACACTGAAAGACTGTGCCTGTCCTCTCCAGACAAATTGTGCCCAATCCATTTGCCACAACCCTACAGATTAGGAGAAATCTCCAAGGCTCCCAAGGCCATCCAGATAGTGTAGGCTGCCCTGGACTAACAGGGGCACTCTGACACCAGCTGAGCAACTATCTCCAGCTAGATACTCAGACACTGTCCCCAGAGACAGAAGATTGAAAAAGACAGGCCCCTAGGCCCTAATCTGAACCCTAGCTTTGGTTTCCAGGTGTCTCTCCTCAGAGGACTGGTTTTTAAGACCAGCATCTGTGGCTTTTCTGAGGCACCAAACAGAACCTCTCTCATCTCCACATTGGGAGCTTACTTTTTTTTTTTTTTAAATATTTTATTTATTCATTTGACAGAGAGAAATCACAAGTAGATGGAGAGGCAGTCAGAGAGAGAGAGAGAGAGAAGCAGGCTCCCCACCGAGCAGAGAGCCTGATGTGGGACTCGATCCCAGGACCCTGAGATCATGACCTAAGCCGAAGGCAGCGGCTTAACCCACTGAGCCACCCAGGCGCCCCACATTGGGAGCTTACTTATTGGAGCTGTATCAAACCCTTCAGGTAGGTGAATTCTGAAGGGCCCCTCAGCCACCAGCACATTCCCAGGTCTCCACGGACACAAACCCACATTATGATCTATCCTCAGGAGAGTCCGTTTCAACTCAGTCCCCTGGGTAGCTCACTCCAGAGCCAGCAGTTCAAACATGTCTAGTCGCAAATAGCCAATGGGAATGAGAGCTATGTTGTACAGGCATCCATCCTTCGAACCCTGCTCTCCAGTCCTTCTATATGGGACGTCCTGGAGCCATCCAACATGACTCGACTCTCCTGCAGAAGGAAACCTTGTGGTTTGGAGCAACTCACAAACTCAGCGTGGGAAAACCTTCTTAGCCTCAGGAGACACCCACTTCATGAAGGGGCCATCATGAAAACAAACTCCAGCCTCAGCCAACGTTTGACCCTAACCCTGACTTCAGATGCAGAAGATCTCAATTCAGCCTCTGCAGAGTGCACCCACCATGCCCTTGGCCCCAAACCTCACCCTAGCTTGTTTTCAGACTTTCGTCCTCACACTCCTGGCCCACAAGCCCTCCTGATTGGGAATACTGGGGCCAAAACGAAGCACTCTGCCTGCCCACTGGAAGAAATACATTATCTATGATCATACAGGTGGATCAACCTGCTCGGCCCTTGGCAACACCCCAATTGCATAGGCTACCCTAAGCACTAATGCTCTGTCTTACATAGCCTGAGCCCAGACCTTCCAACAGATACTGAGACAGTTGGCCGCACACCGGGCACCTTGGACCCACCATGGTCTTAGGGCATTCATCCCTTCCCATTGACCTGCATGTCTTCCTGGAGGTATGTTCTGAGGATGTGTCAGACTGTGCATTTTTCCAGAGTGGCCTATGGAATAGGGGTGGGCTTAGGGGCCTTGCAGGTTTCTGCTAATCTGGAGGACTTGGGAAACTGAGACGGGCAGAGTTTCCTCAAAAGAGCAGGCCCAGTGATGTGATGTGGTGTTGGAGGCCCATTCCTGGAGTGCTTGTGGGTCAGGACTTTGGGATCAAAGTCTTCAGACACAAACTCAAGTAAGAGTTAGGGGGGTGGTGATGGCAGGCCCGATCTGCAGACCCTGAGGGCAGCTGCTCAGGATATGAAATTCGGACGGCTGGGAGGCAGGAGCACAGGCTTTTCTGTCTGGAATGTGTGTCTAAGATGGCCACAAAATGGAGCAGTGGCCTCATGGGTGCAATGGGAGATTCTACCTCTCTGGGGATTTTGCCCAGCACCCCAGAGTTTGGTGTCTTTCTGGGGTAAGGGGATAGTGCGGTTTTCCATCTCAGTGGTCCCATCCAAACAGGCTTTCCAGAGATTTGCTCAGTGTCCGGGCAACTGGATAACCCCACCAAGTCTTAGGATTTGGACCTAGGAGCATGACAGGCCCGCTCTGTGGGATCCTGGTCCAGCTCGCGAAGGGACTTGTTGGAAAGGGTCTTAGGGTGAGGGTCACAATGCCTGTTTGTGCCCAGCTGCCCATCCTGAGTCGGCGTGGTCTCATGTGCCATGCACCTGGCTCCCACTCTGAGGGTTGGACTGTCATCTCAACTTTCAGTTTTCCTGCCATGGGGAAGGAGTAGTACTAATTTCTGCTTCAGGGTCCCCCATGGGCAGGAATTTCTTCTAAGTTCTGGGACAGTTACCTGATTACACAGATTTCTTCAAGATGAGGCCTCTGGCCAAGGCAGGACACACCTGCCACATATGGGGCCCACTGTCTGGGTGGCTGACCAGAGGTTGGGGCTCGAGGTGTGTCAGACAGAGCATTCGGGCAGAGGGCAGCCTATGATATTGGGGTGCCGTTGAGAGCTGTGCAACTGGATCCTCATGTGGGGTTTCTGTGCAGACACTTAGGGAACTTCTTCTTTCTGGTGGGCAGGCAGTAGGCTGAGTTGTGGCTCCAGAACTCCCAATATGGAGGACTTGCAGGTGAGGACTGTGAGGACAGAAGCCTGAAAACACAAGCTATGGTTAAGCTCAGTGCCGAGCACATGGCCGTTCCAGTGTACAGCGGTTGTATCGAGATCTCCAGCACCTGAGTATGGTCGAGGGTCAGATGTCTGCTCAAGTGGAGTTTGTATCCATGATGGACAACGAATGGTGGGGTTTTCTCCAGAAGCCTTGGAGGTTTTCCCAAGCTGGAGTTTGTGAGCTGCTCCAAACAGCAAGGTGTCCTACTGTGAGACAGGGGAAGTCTGCTTAGAGAGCTCCAGGCTCCCCATATGGAAGATTCGATAGCACAGGTTTCTGAATGGAGGCTTGGGAAGCCACCTCGAGTTACCATTACAGCTGAGGAACATGGTAGGCTTGATCCTCTGTCTTTGGTTCCAAGTTCTAAGTGATCTGAGTTGATGGAAGTTTTCAGTATAATGTGTCCCAATGCTGCTTCGTGTTCAGGGAGACCTTAGAATGTGGCGGAGGCCCTGGGCCCATGCTGGATTCTCCTATCCTAGTTGTTAGACCCAGTTCCCAGGAGAAAGGTTTCCTTCTCGGGACAGGAGGCATTTTCTTGTATGGCTCACGGGCCACAGGTTGCACCATATATTGGTTTTCCAGAACAGACCTCTAGGGACAGAGACCTGAAAACCTAAGCTAGGGTTCTGATGAGGTCCTAGGGGCATGGCAGATTTAATCTTCGGACTCAGCGCCATTGTCCTGAGTGTCTTCCTGGAAGTAGGTGCTGAGACTGTGTCAGACAGTGCATTTTTTCCAGAGCGGCCTATGAAATTGGGGTGAGCTCAGGGGCCTTGCAGGTTTCTCCTAATGTGGAGGGTTTGGGCAACTGAGATGGGCAGAGTTTCCTCCGGAGAGCAGTCCCAGTGATGTGCTGTGGTTCTGGACTCCCCATCCTGGAGGGCATTTGGTTCATGGCTCTGGGACCAAAATCTTCAGACACAAAATCGGGTACAAGTTTGGGGCAAGGTGATGGCAGGCCTGATTGGCAGACCCTGAGGGCAGCTCCTCGGATTTGAAATTCGGGCAGCAGGGAGGCAGGAGCACAGGCTTTTCTGTCTGGATTGTGTCTAGGATGGCCACGGAATGGATGGGTGTTCTCATGTGCCCATGGGAGTTTCCTCCTATCTGGGGTTTCTGCCTGGCACCCAAGAGTTTGGTGTCTTACTGGGGAACGGGAGACCGCGTTTTACCGTGTCCGGGTTCCTGTAAAAACATGGAATCCAGGATGGGTTATGGGTCCTGGTGCCTGAGTAACCCCACAAGGCTTAGGATTTGGGTTTAGGGGCCTGACAGGCTCGCTCTGTGGGGTCCTGGTCCAGATCCTGGAGGGGTTTGTTGGAAATGGGTCTCAGGGTGAGGGTCACAATGCCTATTTGTGCCCAGCTCCCCATCCTGAGTGGGCGCTGTTTCTTGTTCCATGCACATGGATCCCAATCTGAGGGTTGGACAACCATCGCAACATTTAGTTTTTCTGCCATGGGGAAGGAGGAGTACTCTTTTGTGCTTCAGGTCCCCCATGGGCAGGAATTTGAGTTATGTTCTGGACCAGGTACCTGAATACCCAGGTTGGCTGGAGATAAAAGACTCAGGTCAGGGCAGCTCACACCTGTAGGATATGGGAACCACTATCTGTGTGGCTGCCAGGTGGTCGGGGCTCGGGCGGTGTCAGACAGAGCATTGGTGCACAGGGTGGCCTATTATATTGGGGTGCCATAGAGGGCCATGCAGGTGGATCCTCATGTGGATTTTCTGTGCAAATCCACAGGGCTCTTCTTTTTTCTGGTGGGCAGACAGAAGGTTGAACTGGGGACTACAGGTGAGGAGTGTGAGGACAGAAGTCAGAATAAACAAGTTACATTAAACTCATTGCCGAGCACATTGCCGTTCCAATGTGCAGTGGTTTTTTCGAGATCTCCAGCACCTAAGTATGGGCGAGGTCAGATGTCTGCTCACGCTGGAGTTTGTATCTATGATGGCCAACAAACGAGATATCCAGCACCTGAATAAGGGCAGATGAATGATGTTTGCTCACACTGGAGGTTGTGTCTATGACGACCGATAAATGGAGAGGTGGCGTCAAGAGGCCATGGAGGATTCCCCATGCTGATGCTTGTGAGATGCTCCAAACAGCAAGGTTGTCCTTTCTACTGACAGGTGGAGTCTGGTTTGTTTGCTCCTGAGTCCCCCACGTGGAAAGTATGGATAGCATAGCTCATCCACATGGATGCCTGGAAAGCACACCCCGAATGACCATTGCAGCTGAGGAACATGGCAGGTTCCTTCGGTGGTTCTGGGGCGAAGTACCAAGGTCTTGAGTTGACATTTAATCTCTTGCAGATAGGTCACAATGCTGGTTTGTTACCAGGGAGATCTTAGAATGTGCTGGTAGCTAAGGCGCCATGCAGGATTCTAATACCCTGAGGGCTTAACTCAGGTCGAAGAGCTGTGGCCCCTTCTGGGGACAGGAGATGTAGTGTTGCGTGGCTCAGGGACCACATGTTGTATCATAAGTTCATATTCCAGAACAGGCCTCCAGAACAGGACAGATGCCTGAAAACCTAATGTAGGGTTCCAATGAAGTTCCAAGGGTATGTCAGGTTCAATCTTCAGACTCAGGACAGTTGACATGGATATCTGCCTAGATGTAGGTGATCAGAGTGTTTCAGACTGTGCATTTGTGTCCAGAGCAGCCTCCAATACTGCACTGTGCTCAGGAGATTTGCAGGTTTCTCCTAATCTGGAGGTTTGGGAAACTGTGACATGTACAGTTTTCTAGGGTATGGCATGCACAATCCTGTGGTGTGATTCCAAGACCCCACCCTGGAGGGCATGTGAGACATGATTATGGAGAGAAATCTGCAACACAAACTCAGGTTAGGGATAATGGAGAGGTGTTCACAGTCACAATGCATAGACCTGGAAGGCAGCTCATCAGGAACTGTAATTAGGATGACGTGAAGGCGGTAGCACAGACTTTTATATCTGGATTCTGTATCCAGGATGGCCTTGGAATGCAGGTGTGGTCCCATGAGTCCATGGGAGATTTTACATTCTAAGGATCCTGGCATCTCCCAATATTTTTGTGGGTTTTTCGGGGAAAGGAAGAGTGCTATTTTCCATCTTAGGGGAGCCCCAAAACAGGGATTCCAGAAACGGGCTCTGGGTCTGAATGTTTGGAATATCCCACCAGGGTTAGATATGGGCCTAGGGGTGTCCCTGGCCTACAAAGAGGGATCCTGGTGGTGCAACTGAGAGGGCTTGTTTGAAAGCATGCTCAGGCTGAGGGTCACAATGCCTATTTGGTCCCTAGGTGGCCCTCATGTGTGGTTGTGGTCTCATTGGCCATGCAGCTGGCTCCAACTCTGAGAGTTGGACACCCATCCCAACAGTTAGGATTCCTGCCATGGAAATGGTGGAGTTCTCTGTTGTGCTTCAGGTTACCCAAGTGGCAGGGTTTCCAGCAAAGGTCTGAGGACAGGTACCTGAATACAAAGGATGAGTAGAGATGATGGAGTAAGGCCATGTTCAGTCCCATATGCTAGATACGGGTCCCGCTCTCTGGGTTGCTGACACTAGGTTGGGGCTCAGGTTCTGACAGACACCATACGAGAGGCCAGGGCAGCCTATAAATCAGGGTACCCTCAGGGGCCTCGCAGATTGACCCTCATGTGGATTTTCTGGTCAGACTCACCAGGCACTTCCTCCTCCTATGGGAAAGGCAGAATACCGTGTTGTGACTCTAGAATTCTGTATCCAGAAGGCTTGGGGACCAGTAGGGTGAGAATGGAATTGTAAACACAAGCTATGGTTAAATTCAGTGTAAGGTGGAAGGCTCTCCCCATTTGCAGAGGATTATGTGAGATATCCAGCACCTGAGTAAGGGAGGATATCAGATGTTTGCTCACACTTGAGTCTGTATCTATGATGACGGAAAAATGGAGAGGTGGCGTCAAGAGGCTATGGAGGATTTCCAATGCTGGGGCTTGTGAGATGCTCCAAACAGCAAGGTTTCCTTCCACTGGACAGGTGGAGTCTGGTGTGTTTGGTCCAGGGTCCCCCAGGTGATAAGTTAGGTAGTAGAATTCGCCCAGATAGATGCCTGGAAAGCACACCTCCATGGTCCATTTCAGCTGAGTAACATGGCAGATTCGATCTGGTGGCTCTGGAGATAAGTTCAAGCAGCCTGAGTTGACATGGAGTTTCATGCTGTTGGGTCACAATGCTGGTTGGTATCCATGGAGAAATTAGAATGTTGATTGATCAGAAGGCCATGCAGGAGTCTCCTACACTGTATCTGGGACACAGCTACCAAGAGCAAGGTATCCTACTGGCGACAGGAGGGGCTCTTTAGTGTGTCAAAGGGACCACCTGTTGGAATATAAGTTGGTATTGGGGAAGAGGCACCTTTGAACAGGCACCTGAAAACTTAAGCTTGGGTATTGATGAAGTCCTAGAGGAATGTCAGGTTCAATCTTCTGACTCAGGGCCTTTGACTTAAATGTCTGCTTTGAGGCAGGTACTCATTGTGTGCCAGAATGCGCACTTGGGTCCAGAACGTTCTTCAATATGGAGGTGGACTCAGGGGCTTTGTACTTTGTTCCTAATCTTCAGAGTTTGGGCAACAGTGATGGGCAGAGTTTCCTTCAGGAGGATAGGCACAATTGTCCAGTGTGGCTCCAGAGGCCCCTTCCTGAGGGCATGTGGGCCAGGGCTTTTGGGACAGAAAATGCAAATGCGAACTAGGGTTAGGGTGAGGGCCAAGGTAATCACAGGCCCGATCTGCAGTCCCTGAGTGCAGCTCATATTGTACTAAAATTAAGGTGTCATGGAGACAGTAGCGCAGGCTTTTCGGTCTGGATTGTGTGTCCAGGACGGTTGCAAAATGTAGGGGTGTCATAGGGCCATGGGAGATTCTTCGTCTCAGGGGATTCAGCTCAGATCACAAGAGATTGGTTTCTTTAGGGGATGGGAAGACTGCTGTTTTCGGTCTCAGGGGACCCCCAAAATTGGGATATCAGAGATAGGTTCTGGGTGGGAGCATGGAAATAAAAAAAGACGGTGAGGATTTGGCCCTAGGAACCTGGGAGGGCTGCTCTGCGGGCTCCTGGCCCAGCTACTGAGGGTATTTGTTTGAAAGCAGGCTCATGCTGAAGGTCACAAAGCTTGTTTGTGCCCAGGGCGGCTCTCATGAGTGACCGTGGTCTTATGGCCCATGTAGCTTTTTTCACTCTGAGGGTTGGACACCCATCTCATCAGCCAGGTTTCCTGCAATCGGGAAGGAGGAGTACACCTGGGCTTCAGGTTCCCCCATAGGCAGGGATTTGAGCTACGGTCTGGGGATAGATGCCTGAATATCCAGGCCGAGTAGATGTGACGGCTTCGGGCCATGGCAGGTCCCTCTTGCAGGATAAGGGGTCCACTGTCTAAATGGCTGTCTGGCGTTTGTGGCCCAGGCTGTGTCAGACAGAGTCTGAGTGCCCATGGTGGCCTATAATATTAGGGTGCTATTGAGGGCCATGCAGGTGGATCCACATGTAGGTTTTCTGTGCAGAATCACCAGGCACTTCTTCTTTTGTGGGGGAGGCAGAATGCTGTGTTGTGGTTCAAGAATTCCCTATCAAGAGGGCTTGGGGACAAGGAGGGTAAGGATGAAATTGGAAACACAAGCTACGGCTCAATTCAGTGACAAGCGGAAGGCAGTGTCCGTGTGTAGTGTCTGATTTGAGATATCCAGCACCTGAGTAAGGGTGGATGTCATATGTTTGCTCACTCTGGAGTCTTTGTCTATGATGACTGCCAATTGGAGGGAGGGGCATCATGAGGCCATGGAGGATTTCCCACCCTGGAGCTTGTGAGATGCTTCAAACAGCAAGATTTCCTTCTATTGGACAGGGGGAGTCTGGTTTGTTTGTTCCCCCATATGGAAAGTTTGTGTAGCAGAGCTCTCCCGCATGGATGCCTGGAAAGCACAACTCCATTGACCACAACAGCCAAGGAACATGGCAGGTTTAATCTGGTGGCTCTTGGGCGAAGTACCAAGTGGCCTGAGTTGACATGGAGTTCCATGCTGTTGTATCACAATGCTGGTTGTTATTCAGGGAGACGTTAGAATGTTGGGGGTAGTCAAGGGGCCATGCAGGTTTCTCCTACACTGAGTCTTGGATACAGATACCTAGAGCAAGGAATGCTTCTGGGGACAGGAGGGTTTCTGTAGTGTGGCTCAGGGACCATATGTTGGAATATAAGTTGGTTTTGGAGAAAAGGCCTCTGGGGACAGGCGCCTGAAAATCTCAACTAGGGTATTGATGAAGTCCTACAGGCATGTCAGGGTGAATCTTCTGACTCAGGCCCTGTGACATGGATGTCTGCCTGGAGGCAGGTGCTCATTGTGTGTCAGAATGTGCATTAGGGCCAGGGCGTTCTTCAAAATTGAACTGGGCTCAGGGACTTTGAACTTTGCTCCTAATCTTCAGGGTTTGGGCAACCGTAAAGGGCAGAATTTCCTTTGGGAACATAGGGACAGTCATTCGCTGTGGTTCCAGAGGCCGCATCCTGGAGGGCATGTGGGCCAGCGATTTGGGTACTGAAATCTGCAAAAGCAAACTAGGGTTAGGGTAAGGGCCATGGTGATTATAGGCTCGATCTGCAGGCCCTGTGGGCCACTCATAGAATACTGAAATTAAGGTGTCATACAGGCGGTAGGGCAGGCTTTTCTGTCTGGACTGTGTCTCTAGGACGGTTGCAAATTGTAGGGTACTCTTCATGGTGCCATGGGAGATTCTTCGTCTCTGGTGATTTTGCCCAGATCCCAAGAGTTTGTGTCTCTGGGGGAAGGGAAGACTGCTATTTTCGGTCTCAGGAGACCCCCAAAAGAGGGATTCCAGAGATAGGTTCTGGGTGTGGATGACTAGAAAACACGAATGCAGGTGAGGATATGGCCTAGGGACATGGCAGTCCCATTCTGCATGCTCCTAGTCCAGTCACCAAGGGGGTTTGTTTGAAAGCAGGCTCACGCTGAGGGTCACAACGCTTGTTTGTGCCCAGGCAGGCTCCCATGAGTTACAGTAGTCTTATGGGCCATGCAGCTGGTTCACATTCTGAGGGTTGGACACCCATCTCATCAGCCAGGTTTCCTGCCATCGGGTAGGAGGAATGCTCTTGTGCTTCAGGCTCCACCATAAGCAGGGATTTGAGCTACGGTCTGGGGAAAGATGCCTGAATATCCAGGGTGAAGAGATGTGATGGTTTAGGGCCACGGCAGGTCCCACCTGCTGGTTATGGGGCCCACTGTCTGCATGGTTGACTGGAAGTCGTGGCTCAGGCTGTGTCAGACAGAGCCTGAGTGCCCATGGCGGCCTATGATATTAGGGTGCTGTTGAGGACCATGCTGGTGGATCTTCATGTAGGGTATCTGGACTGTCTCACCAGGCACTTCTTCTTTCTGTTGGACAGGCAAATTCTGCATCGTGGCTCCAGAAATCCATATCAAGAGGGTTTGGTGACCAGGAAGGTGAGGATGGAATTGTAAACACAAGCTATGGTTATCCAGTGCCAAGCGGAGGGCAGTTTCAGGGTGCAGTGGCTTATTCGAGATATCCTTTACCCGAGTAAGAGCAGATGCCAGATGTTTGCTCATACTGGAGTTTGTGTCTCTGATGACCACCAAATGGAGAAGTGGCATCATGAGCCCATAAAGGATTTCCCACACTGGGGTTTGTGAGATGCTCCAAACAGCAAGGTTTCCTTCTACTGGACAGGGGGAGTCTGGTTTGTTTGCTCCAAGGCCCCCCATATGGAAAGTTAGCGTAGCAGAACTCTGCCTTATCAATGCCTGGAAAGCACAACTCCATTGATCATTGCAGCTGAGGAACATGGCAGGTTCAATATGGTGGCTCTGGAGCGAAGTTCCAAGTGGCCTGAATTGACATGGAGTTTCATGTTGTTGGATCACAATGTTGGTTGGTATCCATGCATGTATCCATGGATGCAAGCATGGATACCATGCATGTATGTTAGTATCCATGTTAGAATGTTGGTGTAGTCAGGGTTCCATGCAGGATTCTCCTACACTGTGTCTTGGACACAGCTACCAAGAGCAAGGTATCCCTCTGGGGACAGGTTTGGTTCTAATGTGTGGCTCAGAGACCACATGATGGAATATAAGTTGGTATTGGAAAACAGGCCTCTGGGGACAGGCGCCTGAAAACATAAACTAGGGTATCAATGATGTCCTAGAGTCCTGTCAGGTCCAATCTTCTGACTCAGGGCCTTTGACTTAGATGTCTGCCTGGAGGCAGGTGCTCAATGTGTGTCAGAGCATGCATTTGGGTCCAGAACGTTCTTTGAAATTGAGGTCGGCTCAAGGGCTTTGTACTTTGCTCCTAATCTTCATGGTTTGGGCAACAGTGAAGGGCAGAGTATCCTTTGGGTGGGTAGGCTGACTCGTTGTTGTGGCACCAGAGGGCTCATCCTGGAGGGCATTTGGGCCAGGGCTCTGGGGACAGAAATCTGCAAATGCGAACCTGGGTTAGGGTGAGGGCCAAGGTGATCACAGGCCCATCTGCAGGCCGTGATTGCAGCTCATAGTGAACTGAAATTAAGATGTCATGGAGGCGGTAGCACAGGCTTTTTTTCCTGAATATGTGTCCAGGACGACCACAAAACATAGGGGAGTCTTCATGGGTCCATGGGACATTCTTCATCTCTGTGGATATTGCCCAGCTCCCAAGAGTTCGGTGTCTCTGGAGCAAGGGAATGCTGCTGTTTTCTGTCTCAGGGGAACCCCAAAAGAGGGAACCCAAAGACAGGTTCTTGGTCTTGGCGCCAGGAAATCACGACAATGGTGAGAATTTGGCCCTTGGGACATGGCAGGCCCACTCGGCGGTCTCCTGGTCCAGCTACCGAGGGGATTTTTTGAAAACAGGCTCATACTGACAGTCACAATGCCTGTTTGGGCCCAGGATGGCTCCCATGAGTGGCCGTAGGCTAATGGGCAATGCAACTTGTTCCCATTAAGAGGGTTGGACACCCATCTCAACAGCCAGGTTTCCTGGTTTCGGGAAGGAGGAGTACTCTTGTGTTTCAGGTTCCCCTTTAGGCAGAGATTTGATCTTCGGTCTGGGAACAGAAGCGTGAATACCCATGTTGAGTAGAGCTGACGGCTTCGATCCATGGTAGGTCCCACATGCAGGATATGGGGCCCACTGTCTGCGTGGCTGTCTGGAGGTCATGGCTCAGGCTGTGTCAGACAGAGCCTGATTGCCCATGGCAGCCTATGATATTAGGGTGCCTTCAAGGGCCATGCAGGTGGATCCTCATGTGGGGTTTCTAGGCAGATTCACCAGGCACTTCTTCTGTCTTTGGGGTAAGCAGAATGCTTTGTTTTAGGTCCAGAATTCCCTGTCAAGGGTGCTTTGTGACCAGAAGGGTGAGGATGGAATTGTAATCACAAGCTATGGTTAAATTCAGTGCCAAGTGGAAGGCAGCCAGTGTGCACAGGCTGATTCGAGATACCAGCACCTCAGGAAGGGTGGATGTCAGATGCTTGCTCACAGTGGACATTCTGTCTATGATGACCACCAAATGGAGGGGTGGCGTCATGAAGCAATGGAGGATTTCCCATGCTGGGGCTTGTGAGATGCTCCAAACAGCAAGGTTTCCTTGTACCGGACAGGGTGAGTCTGGTTTGTTTGCTCCAGGGTCCCCATATGGACAGTTTGGGTAGCAGAACTCTATAAAATGGATGCCTGGAAAACACACCTCGATTGACCATTGCACCTGAGGAACATAGCAGGTTCGATCTCGAGGCTCTGGGGCAAAGTTCCAAGCGGCCTGAGTTGACATGGAGTTTCATGCTGTTGGATCATAATGATGGTTTGTATCCAGGGAGACGTTAGAATGTTGGGGTGGTCAGGGGCCATGCAGGATTCTCCTACACTGAGTCTTGGACATAGCTACCAAGAGCAAGTTATCCTACTGGGGACAGAAGGGGTCTGATGTGTGGCTTATGGACCACATGTTAGAATATATGTTGGCATTGGAGAAAAGGCCTCTGGGGACAGGAACCTTAAAATCAAAGCTAGGGTATTGATGAAGTCATCGGGGCATGTCAGGGTCAATATTCTCACTCGGGCCCTTTGACATGGATGTCTGCCTGGAGGCAGGTGCTCATGGTGTGCCAGAATGCACATTTCAGTCCAGAATTTTCCTCTCAATTGAGATGGTCTCAGGGGCTTTGTACATTTCTCCTAATCTTCAGGATTTGGGCAACAGTGAAGGGCAGAGTTTCCTTTGGGAGTTTAGGCATAGTCATCCGGTGTGGCTCCAGCGTCCCCTTCCTGAGGGCATGTGGGCCAGGGATTTGGGGACAGAAATCTGCTAACTGGGGTTAGCGCCGGGCACTTGGCGCCAAGACCCAGCTAATCTAACGAGGGTTAGGGTGAGGGCTGAGGTGATTACAGGCCCGAACTACAGACCCTGAGGGCAGCTCATAGTGTACTGAAATCAAGGCGTCATGGAAGCAATAGCACAGGCTTTTCTGTCTGGACTGTGTCCAGGATGGTTTCAAAAAACAGGGTTGGCTTCATGGGGCCATGGGAGATTCTTCATCTATGGGGATTCTTCCCAGCTCCCTAGAGTTTGGTGTCTCTGGGGGAAGGGAAGAATGTGGTTTTCCGTCTAAGAGGACACCCCAAAAGAGAGATTCCAGAGATAGGTTCTAGGTCTGGGCACCTGACAAACACGAATGAGGGTGAGGATTTTCCCCTAGGGACCTGGCAGGCCCGCTCTGTGGGCTGCTGGTCCAGCTACTGAGGGGGTTTGTTTGAAAGCAGGATCATGCTGAGGGTCACAATGCCTGTTTGTGCGCAGGGCAGCTCCTATGAATGGCCGTGGTCTCATGGTCCATGCAGCTGCTTCCCACTCTGAGGGTTGGACACCCATCTCAACAGTCCGGTTTCCTGCCATCGTGAAGGAGGAGTACTCTTGTGCATTATGTTCCCCCATACTCAGGGATTTGAGCTACGGTCTGGGGAGAGATGCCTGAATATCCAGGTTGAGAAGATGTGACAGCTTCGGGCCAAGACAGGTCCCACAAGCAGGTTATGGGGCCCACTGTCCACACGCCTGACTGGAGGTCCTGGCTCAGGCTGTGTCAGACAGAGCCTGCATGCCATTTCAGCCTATAATATTAGGGTGCCATCAAGGGCCATGCAGTTGGATCCTCATGTGCGGTTTATGGACAGACTCACCAGGCACTCCTTTCTGTGGGGCATGCAGAATGCTGCATTGTGGCTCCAGAATTCCCTATCAAGAGGACTTGGGAGCCAGGAGCGTGAGATTGGAATTGTCAACACAAGCTATGGTAAAATTCAGTGCCAAGCAGAAGGCAGTTCCAGTGCGTAGTGGCTGATTCGAGATATCCAGTACCTGAGTAAGGGCAGATGTAAGATGTTTGCTCACACTGGAGTTTGTGTTTATGATGACCACCAAATGGAGGGGTGTGGTCTGGAGGTAATGGAGGATGTGCCACGCTGGGGCTTGTGATATGCTCCAAACAGCAATGTTTCCTTCTACTGGACAGAGCGAGTCTGGTTTGTTTCCTCCACTGTCCCCCATATGGAAAGTTTGCGTAGCAGAGCTCTCCCATATGGATGCCTGGAAAGTAATCCTCCATGGTCCATTTTACCTGAGTAACATGGCAGGTTCGATCTGATGGCTCTGGGGAAAAGTTCCTTCCGGCTTGAATTGACATGGAGTTTCATGCTGTCTGATCACAATGCTGGTTGGTATCCATGGAGAAATTAGAATGTTGGTTGGTCAGAGGGCCATGCAGGATTCTCCTACACTGTTTCTGGGACAAAACTACCAAGTCAAGGTATCCTACTGACGATGGGAGGTGTTCTTTAGTGTTGCTCAGGGACCACATGTTGGAATGTAAGTTGGTATTGGGGAAGAGCCACCTGTGGACAGGCACCTGAAAACCTAAGCTCGGGGATTGATGAAGTCCTAGAGAAATGTCAGGTTCAATCTTCTGACTCGGGGCCTTTGACTTTAATGTCTGCTTGGAGGCAGGTGCTCGTTGTGTGTCAGAATGTGCACTTGGGTCAAGAACGTTCTTCAATATGGAGGTGTACTTTGTACTTTGCTCCTAATCTCCAGAGTTTGGGCAACATTGAAGGGCAGGGTTTCCTTCGGAAGGATAGGCACAGTCCTCTAGTGTGGCTCCAAAGTCCCCTTGCTGAGGGCATGTGGGCTAGGGCTTTGGGGACAGAAATCTGCAAATGCAAACTAGGGTTAGGGTGAGGACCGAGGTAATCACAGGCCCGATCTGCAGTCCCTGAGTGCAGCTCATATTGTACTGAAATTAAGGTGTCATGGAGGCAGTAGCACAGGCTTTTCTGCCTGGACTGTGTGTCGAGGACGGTCGCAAATATAGGGGTGTATCATGGGGCCATCATGGGAGATGTTTAATCTCAGGGGATTCTGCTCGGACACAAGAGTTTGGTATCTCTGTAGGAAGGGAAGACTGCTGTTTTCGGTCTCAGGGGACGCCCAAAAGAGGTATACCAGAGACAGGTTCTGGGTGGGAGCGTGGAAATAATGAAAAGCAGTGAGGATTTTGCCCTAGGAACCTGGGAGGCCTGCTCTGCAGGCTCCTGGCCGAGCTGCTGAGGGGTTTGTTTGAAATCAGGCTCATACTGAGGGTCACAATGACTGTTTGTGCCAAGGGCTGCTCCCGTGAGTGACCGTGGTCTTATGACCTATGCAGCTGGCTCCACTCTGAAGGTTGGACACCCATCTCATCAGCCAGGTTTCCTACCATCGGGAAGGAGGAGTACACCTGGGCTTTAGGTTCCCATAGGCAGGGATTTGAGCTACTGTCTGGGGATAGATGCCTGAATATCTAAGTTGAGTAGATGTGATGGCTTCGTTCCATGGCAGGTCCCTCCTGCAGATATGGGGTCCACTGTCTAAGTGGCTATCTTGAGGTCATGGCCCAGGCTGTGTCAGACATATTCTCAGTGCCCATGGCAGCCTATGATATATGGGTGCCGTCGAGGGCCATGCAAGTGGATCCTCATGTGGGTTTTCTGTGCAGATTTCCAAGCACTTCTTCTTCTGTGGGACAGGCAGAATGCTGTGTTGTGGCTCAAAAATTCCCTATCAAGAGGGTGTGTGCAAAAGGAAGGTGAGGATGGAATTGTAAACACAAGCTATGATTCAATTCAGTGACAAGCGGAAGGCAGTTCCAGTGTGTAGCAGCTGAAAGAAGATATCCAGCACTGGAGTAGGTGTGGATATCAGATATTTGCTCACACTGGAATTTGTGTCTATGATGACTGCCAAATGGAAGGGTGCCATCATGAGGCCATAGAGGATTTCCCACTCTGTGACATGTGAGATGCCCCAAACAGCAATGTTTACTTCTACTGCACAGGTGGAGTCTGGTTTGTTTGATCCAGGGTCCCCAATATGGAAAGTTTGTGTAGCAGAGCTCTCCCTCATGGATGCCTGAAAGCACACCTCTATTGACCATTGCAGCTGAGGAACCCGGCAGGTTCTATCTGGTGCCTCTGAGGCGAAGTTCCAAGAGACCTTAGTTGACATGGAGTTTCATGCTTTTGGGTCACATGCTGGTTGTTATCCAGTGAAATGTTAGAATGTATGGGTAGTCACGGGGCCATGCAGGATTGTCCTGCACTGAATCTTGGACACTGCTACCAAGAGCAAGGTGTCCTCCTGGGGACAGGAGGGGTTCTGTTGTGTGGCTCAGGGACCACATGTTGGAATATAAGTTGGTACTGGGTAACAGGACTCTGGGTACAGAAGCCTACAAACCTAAGCTAGGGTATCAATAAAGTCCTAGAGGCATGTCAGGTTCAAACTTCTGACTCCGGGCCTTTTACTTGGATGTCTGTCTGGAGACAGGTGCTCATTGTGTGTCAGAATATGCACTTGGTTCCAGAGCATTCTTCGAAATTGAGCTGGGCTCAGGGTCTTTGTACTTTGCTCATAATATTCATGGTTTTGGCAACCGTGAAGGGCAGAGTTTACTTCACGAGGGTAGGCACACTCAAACGGTGTGGCACCAGAGGCCTCATCCTGTAGGGCATGTGGGCCAGGGCTTTGGGGATAGAAATCTGCAAACACAAACTATGGTTAGTGTGAGGGCTGGTGTGATCACAGGCCTAATCTGCAGGGCGTGAGTGAACCTCATTGTGTACTGAAATTAAGGTTTCATGGAGGCGGTAGCACAGACTTTTCTGTCTGGATTGTGTGTCTAGGACAGTTGCAAAATGTAGGGGAGTCTTCATTGGTCCATGGGAGATTCTTCGTCTCTGGGGTTTCTGCCCAGCTCCCTAGAGATTGGTGTGTCTGGGGGAAGCAAAGACTGCTGTTTTCTGACTCAGGGGACCCCCCAAAAGAGGGATTCTAGAGACATTTTAGGGGTCTGGGCACCTGGAAAACACGAACGAGTGTGAAGATTTGGCCCGAGGGACTTGCCAGGCCTGCCCTGTGTGCTCCTAGTCCAGCTACCAAGGCGGTTAGTTTGAAAACAGGCTCACGCTGAGGGTCACAATGCCTGTTTTAGCCCAGGGCGGCTCCCATGAGTGGCCGGGGTCTCATGGGTCATTTAGCCGGTTCCCACTCTGAGAGTTGGACACCCATCTAAGCAGCCAGCATTCCTGCCATAGGTTAGGAGGAGTACTCCTGTGCTTCAGGTTCTTCCATATGCAGGGATTTGAGCTACGGTCTGGGGAGAGATGCCTGAATATCCAGGTTGAGTAGATGTGAAGGCTTTGAGCCACAACAGGTCCCACCTGCAGGATATGGGGTGAACTGTGTGTCTGTCTAAAGGTCGAGGCTCAGGCTGTGTCAGACAGAGCCTGATTGTCCATGGCGGCCTATGATATTAGGGTGCCATCAAGGGCCATGCAGGTGGATCCTCATGTGGGTTTTCTGGGCAGACTCACCAGGCACATCTTCTGTTGAGGGGTAGGCAGAATGCTGTCTTTTGGCTCCAGAATTCCCTGTCAAGAGGACTTGGGGACAAGGAGGGTGAGGATAAAGTTGTAAACACAAACTACGGTTAAATTCAGTGCCAAGCGGAAGGCAGTTCGAGTGTGTAGCGGCTGATTCGAGATACCAGCACCTGAGTAAGGGCTCATGTCAGATGCTTGCTCACACTGGACTTTGTGTCTATGATGACCACCAAATGGACGGGTGGAGTCACGAGGCCATGGAGGATATCTCACGCTGGGTCTTGTGAGATGCTCCAAACAGCAAGGTTATCTTGTACTGGACAGGGCGAGTCTGGTTTGTTTGCTCCAGGGTACCCATATGGAATGTTTGGGTAGTAGAGCTCTCTAAAATGGATGCCTAGAAAGCACACCTCCATTGACCTTTGCACCGGAGGAACATGGAAGGTTCGTTCTGGTGACTCTGGGGCGAAGTTCCAAGTGGCCCGAGTTGACATTGGGTTTCATGCTGTTGGATCATAATGATCCAATATCCAGGGAGATGCAGAATGTTGGGGTGGTCAGGGGCCTTGCAGAATTCTACACTGAGTCTTGGACAAAGCTACCAAGAGCAATCTATCCTACTGGGGACAGGAGGGGTTCTGTTGTGTGGCTCAAGGACCACATGTTGGAATATAAGTTGGTATTGGAGAAAATGCCTCTGGGGACAGGCGCCTGAAAATCTAATCTATGGTGTTGATGAAGTCCTAGGGGCATGTCAGGGTCAATCTTCTGACTCAGGGCCTTTGACATGGATGTCTGCCTGGAGGCAGGTGCTCATGGTGTGCTAGAATGCACATTTTGGTCCAGAGTTTTCCTCACAATTGTGGTGGGCTCAGGGGCTTTGTACATTGCTCCTAACTTCAGGATTTGGGCAACAGTGAAGGGCAGAGTTTCCTTCGGGAAATTAGGCACAGTTGTCTGGTGTGTCTCCAGAGTCCCCATCCTGGAAAGCATGTGCGCCAGGGATTTGGGGACAGAAGTCTGTGAACGTGGACTAGGGTTAGGGTGAGATCCGAGGTGATCACAGGCCCGATATGCAGGCCCTGAGGGCAGTGCATAGTGTACTGAAATTACTGTGTCTTGGAGGCAGTAGCGCTGGCTTCTCTGTCTGGATTGTATGTCCAGGACAGTCGCAGATTGTACTGGTGGCTTCATGAGGCCATGGGAGATTCTTCGTCTATGGGGATTCTGCCCAGCTCCTAAGAGTTTGGTGTCTCTGGTGGAAGGGAAGATTGCTGTTTTCCGTCTCAGGGAATACCAAATGTGGGATTCCAGAGACAGTTTCGGGGTCTGGGTGCCATGAAACATGAATGAGGGTAAGGATTTGGCTCTAGGGACTTGCATGAATGCTCGGCGGGCTCCTGGTCTAGCTGTCGAGGGCATTTGTTTGAAAGCAGGCAAACGCTGAGGGTCACAATGTCTGTTTGTGCCCAGGGCGGCTACCAAAAGTGGCCGTGGTCTCATGGGACATGCAGCTGTTTCCCACTCTGAGGATTGGACACCCATCTCACCCAACAGGTTTCCTGCCATCTGGAATGAGGCGTACTCTTGTGCATCAGGTTCCCCCATACTCAGGAATTTGAGCTACGGTCTGGGGAGAGATGCCTGAATATCCAGGTTGAGTAGATGTGATGGCATCGGGACAAGGCAGGTCCCATCAGCAGGTTATGGGGCCCACTGACCACAAGCCAGACTATAGGTCGTGGCTCAGGCTCTGTCAGACAGAGCCTGAGCTCTGGTGGCCTATGCTATTATGGTGCCATCGAGGGCCATGCAGGTGGATCCCCATGTGGGTTTCTGGGCATACTCACCACACAATTCTTCTTTCTGTGGGTCATGCAGATTTCTGAGTTAGATCCATAGCCGGTCTCTGGAATTCCTGTTTTGTGGCACCCCTGAAATGGAAAACAGCATTCTTCCCTTCCCTGAAAAAGCCACAAAACTATGGGGAGCCACCAGGATCCATAAAGAGGAAAAGTGTCCCATGGACCCATGAGACCACACCTGCATACCGAGGCTATCCTGGACACACAATCCAGATAGAAAAGCCTGTGCTACCGCCCTCCCATCACCTTAATCACAGATCCTAACGAGGTCCCCTCCAGGTCTATGCATTGGGCCTGTGAATTCCACCCCACTAACCTTAACCCGAATTCGGGTTTGCAGATTTCTCTCCAAACACCATGGCTCATATTCCCTCCAGAATGGGGTCTCTGGAGCCACACCATAGGACTGCTGCCATCCCCAAGGACACTGTGCACGTCACAGTTGCCCAAACCTTCCAGATTATGAAAAACCTGCAAGTCCCCTGAGCCCACTTCAATATTGGCAGCTGCTCTGGAAGCAAATGCACGGTCTGAAACAACCTGATCACCTACATCCAGACAGACACCCATGTCACTGGTACTGAGTCAGAAGATTGAAACTGACATGCCTATAGGAACGCACTGGAACCCTAGGTTAAGATTTAAGGCATCTGTCCTCAGTGGTCTTTTCTGGAATACCAACTTAGGATACAACATGTTGCCCTGGGCCACACAAAAGAACATCTCCTTTCCCCAAAAGGACACCGTGCTCTTTGACCTGTACCAAACCCTAAAGGTAGGAGAATCCTGCAAGGACCTTAGCCACCAACACATTCTAAAAACTCCCTGGTAACAAACCAGCATTGTGACCCATCTTCAAGAGATTCCATGTCAATTCAAGTCCTTGGTCCATCGCCCCAGAGCCATCATCACATACCCGAAATGTTCCTCAGCTGCAAAGGACAATGGGGGTGTGCTTTCCAGGCATCCATATGGGAGAGCTCTCCTACTCATACTTTCCACATGGGGTATACTGGAGCAAACAAACCAGACTCCACCTGTCCAGGAGAAGGACCTTGCTGTTTGGAGCATCTCACAATTCTCAGCATGAGAAATCCTCCATGACCTCTTGACGCCACCCCTCCATTTCTCAGTCATCATAGACACAAACTCCAATGTGAGCAATTATTTGACAGCTGTCCTTACTCAGGTGCTGGATATCTCGAATAAGCTGCTGCACATTGGAACTGTCTTTGGCTTAGCAGTGAGTTGAACCACAGCATGTTTTTACAATTCCATCCTCACTCTACTGGTACTAAAGGCCTATTGATAGGGAATTATAGAGCCACAACACAGCATTCTGCCTTCCCCATGAAAGAAGAAGTGCCTGGTGAGTCTGCCCAGAAACCCCACATGAGGATCAATCTGCTTAGACCTCGAGGGAACCCCATCTTATAAGTTTCCCTGGCCACTAGTGCTGTGTCTGACAGAGCCTGAGCCCAGACTTAGTCTCAGCCACCCAGAGAGCAGGACCCATATCTAGCATGTGGGACTGGCCATGGCCCTATACCATCACCTCTACCCATCCTTGGTATTCAGGCATCTGTCACCAGACCTTTGCTGGAATCACTGCCAATGGGGAAACCTGAAGTCCAATAGTGAAATTCTCCTTCCCCATGGCATGAGTCCTAACTGTTGGGAAGGGTGTCCTACCCTCCGAGTGGGAGCTACTACATGGCCAATGAGACCACGCCCACTGATGAGGGCCGCCCTGGGCACAAACAAGCATTGTGACCCTAAGCCTGAGCATGCTTTCAAACAAACGCTCTCTGTTGCACCTTCAGGATCCCGCATTGCAGGCCTGGTATGCCCTTTGGCCCAAATCCTAACACGTGGTGGGATTTTCCAAGGGCCGAAACCCAGAGCCTTTCCTTGAATCCCTGTTTTGGGGCACCCCTAAGATGGAAAACAGCACTCTTCCCTTCCCAGAGAAAGCCACCAATCTATTGGGAGCCGCCAGGAAACATAGAGAGGAAAAATCTGGCATGGACCCAAGAGACCACACCTGCATTCGGAGGCCATCCCAGACACACAGTCAAGATACAAAAGTCTGTGCTACTACCTTCGAGTCATCCAATTTACAGTTACTGACGAGCTGCCTTCCATGTCTATGCATTGGGCCTGTGATCATCTCACAACTAACCCTAAACCGAATTTTTGTTTACAGACTTTGCTCTCAAAACCATGGCTCACATGCCCTCCAGGGTAGGGTCCCTGGAGCCAGACCACAGGACTGTGCCTGCATCCCCAAGGAAACTGTGCCCATCACTGTTGCCAAAACATTCCAAATTAGGAGAAACCTGCAAGGTGCCTGAACCCTCCCCAATATTTTTGGCTGTTCTGCATGCAAATGGGCAGTCTGAATCACCCTGCTTACATATATCCAGGCAGACAACAAAATCAATGGTCCTGAGTCAGAAGATTGAAACTTACATACCCCTAGGAACTCATTGAAACCCTAGATTAGGTGTTCAGGCATCTGTCCTCAGAGGCCTGTTCTGGAATACCAACTAATGATACAACAGGATTTCTCTGAGCCACACCCCAGAACATCTCTTTTCCCGAGAAGGAAACCATGATCTTTGACCTTTGCAAAACCTCAGGGTAGGAGAATCCAGCACAGCACTTTAGCCACCAGCACATTCTATGATCTCCCTGGTAACAATCCAGCATTGTGACCCATCTGCAAGAGATTCCATATCAACGCAAGGCCTTGGAACTTCGCCCCAGCACCACCAGAATGAACCTGTCATGTTCCTCTGCTTCAAAGGTCAATGGAGGTGTTCTTTCCAGACATCCATGTGGGAGAGCTCTGCTACCCATACTTTCCACATGCGGGACCCTGGAGCAAACAAACCGGACTCCACCTGTCAAGGAGAAGGACCTTGCAGTTTGGAGCATATCACAGGCCTTGGCGTGGGAAATCCTCCATGGGATAATGACGCCACCCCTCCTTTTGATGGTCATCATAGACACAAACTCCAGTGTGAGCAAACATCTGACATCCGCCCTTACTCGGCTGCTGGATATCTCAAATAAGCCACTGCACATTGGAAGTGGATTCCACATGGCACTGAATTGAACTTTAGCTTGTATTTACACATCCATCCTCACCCTACTGGTCCCCTATCCCTCTTGATGGGAAATTCTTGAGCAACAATGTAACATTCTGCCTGCCCTATAGAAAGAAGAAGTGCCTGGTGAATCTACCCAGATACCCCACATGAGGATCATTTGCTTTGCCCTCGAGGGAACACCAATTTAAAGGGTGCCCTGGCCACTGGTCCTGTGTCTGGAGGAGCACGAGCCCCCAAATAGTGTTAGCACCACAGAGAATGGGTCCCATTACCAGTATGTGAGAAAGGCCATGGCCCAAGTCTGTTATCTCTACACACCCTTGATATTCAGGCACCTGTCCCCAGACTTTTGCTGGAAACACTGCCAATGAGGGTACCTGAAGAACAATAGAGACCTCTTCTTTCCCAGGGCAGGAAGACTGGCTGTTCGGATGGGTGTCCAACTCTCAAAGTGGGAGAAACCTACATGGACAATAAGACCCTGCACACTCCTGAGGGCCAGCCTGGGCACAAACAGGCATTGTGACCCTCAGCCTGAACATGCTTTCAAACAAGCCCTCTCAGTTGCACTACCGGGATCCTGCTTTGCTTGCCTGGTACGTCCTGGGTCCAAATCCTAACATATAGTGGGATTTTGCAGGAACCCAGACCCAGAGCCCATCTCGGGAATCCCTGTTTTGTGGCACCCCTAAGGTAGAAAAGAGCACTCTTCCATTCTCCGAAAAAGACACCAATCTGTGGAGAGCCACCAGGATCCTTATAGAGGAAAAGTCTCCCATGGACCTATGAGACCACATCTGCATTCCCAACCCATACTGGACACACAATCCAGATAGAAAACCCTGTTGTACCGCCTTCCAGTCGGCCTAGCTACTTTTCCTGACGTGTCTCCCTCTAGGTCTATGTATTGGCCCTGGGACCACCACTCCGAATTTGTGTATGCAGACTTCAATCCCCAAACCATGACTCTCATGCCCTCCAGGATGGGGTCTCTAGAGCTACAGCACAGGACTGTGCCTGCCAGCCTGAAAGAAACTGTGCTCGTCACAGTTGCCCAAACCTTCCAGATTAGGAGAAAGCAGCTAGGCACTGATCCCACCCCTATATCAGCGGCCATTCTGGAGGGAAATTCACAGTCTGAAAAAATATGATTACCTACATCCAGGCAGACAGCAGAGTCAATGGTCCTGAGTCAGAAGATTAAACCTGGCATACCCCTAGGACCACATTGGAACACTCGATTAAGTTTTCAGGAATCAGTCCTCAGGGCCTTGCTCTGGAATACCAAGTTATGATACAACATTTGGGCTCTAGGCCACCCAAGAGAACATCTCCTGTCCCCAGAAGGAAACCGTGCTTTTCGAACTGTGCCAATTCCTCAGGGTAGGAGAATCCTGTATGGCACCTTACCCAGCAGCACATTCGAATATCTCCCTGGTAACAAACCATCATTGTGGCCTTTCTGCAAGACATTCAGTGTCAACTCAAGGCCTTGGTACTTTGCCCCAGAGCCACCAGAATGAAGCTGTCATGTTCCTCAGCTGCAGTGGACAATGAAGGTGTGCTTTCAAGGCAGCCATTATGGAGAGCTCTGCTACCCAAACTATCCACATTGAGGACACTGGAGCAAACAAACCAGACTCCCCAACTCCAGTAGAAGAAAGCTTTGCTGTTTGGAGAATCTCACAAACCCCTGCGTGGGACATCCTCCATGGCTTTTTGACACACCCTTCCTTTACTCGGTCATAATAGATACAAACTCCAGTGTGAGCAGACATCTGACATCTACCCTTACTCAGGTGCTGGATATCTTGATTCAGCCGCTCCACACTGGAGCAGCCTTCCGCGTGGCACTGAATTTAACCATATCTTGTGTTTACAATTCTATCCTCACCCTCAAGGTCTCCATGGCCTCTGAATAGGTAAAACTTGAGCCACATCAGAGCATTGTGACTTTCTCATAGAAGGAAGAAGTGCCAGTCAGTCTTCCAAGAAATCCCACATGAGGATCAGTCTGCTCGACCCTCGAGGGAACTACAATTTGTAGGCTGCCCTTGCCATTAGTGCTGTGTGTGACAGAGCGTGAACCTCGACTTTGTGTCCGCCACCAAGAGACCAGGGGACATATCAAGCATGTGAGACCGGCCATGGCTCAAGTCTGTCATCTCTACCCATTCTTGGTATTCAGGAATCTGTCCCTAGACCCTTGCTGGAATCCCGGTCAATGGGGGAACCTGAAGCACAATAGAGAATTCCTCCTTCACAAAGGCAGGAAACCTGTCTGTTCGGATGTGTGTGCAACCCTCAGAGTGGGAACCAGCGGTATTGCCAATGTGACCACGCCCACTCCTGAGGGCCACCCTGGGATCAAACAGGCATTGTGACCCTCAGCCTGAGCATGTTTTCAAACAAGCCCTCTCAGTTTCACCACAAGGATCCCACATTGTAGGCCTGGTATGCCCCTAGGCCCAAATCTTAACCCTTGGTGGGATTTTCTAGGTGCCCTGACCCAGTGCCCGTCTATGCAATTTCTGTTTTGGGCGACCCCTAAGATGGATAGCAACAATCTTCTCTTCCCCGAAAAAGCCACTAAACTATTGGGAGCTGCCAGGATCCTTAGAGAGATAAAGTCTCCCATGGACCCATGAGACCATACCTACATTCCGAGGCCTTCCTGGACACACAATGCAGATAGAAAATCATTTGCTACTGTCTTCGAGTCACCCTAATTGCAGTTCCTGATGAACTGCACTCAACGTCTATGCATTGAGCATATGATCACCTCACCACTAACCCTAACCGGAGTTTGTATTTGCAGAATTCTCTCTCAAAACCACAGCTCAAATGCCCTGCTGGATGGGTTTTCTAGAGCCACATCACAGGACTGTGCCTGCCATAGCCAAGGAAAATTTGCCCGTCACAGTTTCCCAAATCCTCCAGAATAGGAGAAACCTGCAAGGCCCCTGAGTGCACCTCCTTATTGGAGGCTGCTCTGGTCGCAAATGTGCGGTCTGTACATCTGATCTCGTACATCAAGGCAGACACCCACATCAATGTTCCTGAGTCAGACGATTGAACCTGACGTCATTCGTACCCTAGATTAGGTTGCCAAGCACCTGTCCTCAGTAATGGATCACAATGCTTGATTGTTACCAGGGTGATCTTAGAATGTGCTGGTGGCTAATGTGCCCGGCAGGATTCTCCTACCCTGAGGGTTTGGCTCCGGTCGAAGTGCACGGTTTCCCTGGAATACCAACTTATGATAGAACATGTGGTCCCTGATCCACACAACAGTACATCTCCTGTCTCCAAAAGGAAACTGTCCTCTTGGGCCTGTGTCAAATCCTCAGGGTAGGAGAATCCTGCATGGCCCCTTAGCCACAAGCACATTCTAAGATCTCTGAGGTAACAAACCAGCATGTGTGACACATCTGCAAGAGATTCAATGTCACCTCAAGGCCTTGGTACTTCGCCCCAGAGCCAACAGAAGGAACCTGCCATGTTCCTCAGCTGCAATGGTCATTGGGGGTGTGCTTTCCAGGCATCCATGCAGAAGAGCTCTGCTCCCAATCTTTCCACATGCGGGACCCTGGAGCTTGCAAACCAGACTCCCCCTGTCCCATAGAAGGAAACCTTACTGTTTGTAACATCTCACAAGCCCCAGCGTGGGACATCCTCCATGGCCTCTTGACGCCACAACTCCATTTGTCAGTCATCATAGACACAAACTCCAGTGTGAGCAACCATCTGACATCCGCCCTTACTCTGGTGCTGGATATCTCGAATTATCCTCTGCACATTGGCAATCCCTTCCGCTTGGCACTGAATTGAACCATAACTTGTGTTGACAATTCCATCCTCAACCTACTGGTCTCCAAGCCCTCTTGATGATGAATCTAGAGCCACAACGTAGCATTCTGCCTTCCCCATAGAAAGAAGAATTGCCTGGACAGTCTGCCCAGAAACCCCACATGAGAATCTATCTCCTTGGCACTCGAAGGAATTCTGATTTATAGGCTGTCCTGGCCACTAGTGCTGTGTCTGACAGAGCCTTAGCCCCGACCTAGTGTCAGCCACCCAGACAGCGGGCCCCATATCCAGCATGTGAGACCGGCCATGGCCCACGTCCATCATCTTTATCCATCACTGGATTCAGGCACCTTTCCCAAGACTTTTGCTGGAATACCTGCCAATAGGAGAACATGAAGCACAATAGAGAACTCCTCCTTCCCCATGACAGGAACCTGGCAGTTGGGATGTTTGTCGAAACTACACAGTGGGAGGGAGCTTCATGAACAATGAGATCACGCCAACTCCTGAGGGCCGCCCTGGGCACAAACAGGCATTGTGACCCTCAGTCAGAGCATGCTTTCAAACAAGCCCTCTCAGTGGCACAGCCAGAATCCCGCATTGCAGGCCTGGTATGCCCCTAGGCACAAATAATAACTCTTGGTGTGATTTTCCAGGCACCCAGTCTGAAAGCCCCTCTCTGGAATCCCTGTTTTGGGGCAACCCAATGACGGAAGACAACACACTTCCTGTTCCTGAAAAAAGCCACCAAACTTGTGTAGCTGCCAGAATCCTAAGAGGGGAAAAATCTCCCATGGACCCATGATACCACACCTGCATTCTGAAGCCATCCTGGACACACAAGCCAGATACAAAAGCCTGTGCTACCTCCTTCGAGTCACCCTAATTACAGCTCCTCACAAGCTACCCTCCGGTTGTACGCATTGGGCCTGCAATCACCTCGCCACTAACCCTAATCCAAATTTGTACTTGCAGACTTCTTTCCCAAAACCATGGCTCACTTGCCCTCCAGGATGGTGTCTCTGGAGCCAGAGCACAGGAATGTTCCTGCCATCCCCAAGGAAATTGTGCCCGTCTCAATTGCCCAAACATTTCAAATTTGGAGAAACATGCAAGGCCCCAGAGCCCACCTCAATATTGACGGCCACTCTGCACGTAATGCCCAGTCTGAAACACCCTGGTCACCTACATCCAGGCAGACACCCAAGTCAATGGTCCTGAGTCAGAAGTTTGAAACTGGCATGCCCCTAGGACCTCATTGGAACCCTAGATTAGGTTTTCAGGCATCTGTCCTCAGTGAACTTTCTGGAATACCAACTTATGATACTACATGTGGTCCCTGAGCTCCAGAACAGAAGATATCCTGTCCCTAGAAGGAAACTGTGCACCTCAACCTCTACCAAACCCTCAGAGTAAGAGAATCCTGCACGGCACCTTAACCAGCAGCACATTCTAAGATCTCCCTAATAAGAAACCACCATTGTAACCCCTCTGCAAGAGATTCGCTGTCAAGTCCAGGCCTTGATACTTTACCCCAGAGCCAAAAGACAGACCTGCATGTTCCTCAGCTGCAATGATCAATGGAGGTGTGCTTTCCAGGCACCCAAACGGGAGAACTCTGCTTCCCAAACTTTCCACATGGGGGCCCTGGAGCAAACAAACTAAAGCAAGCAAACAAACTAACTCCACCTGTTCAGTCGAAGGAAACCTTACTCTTTGGAGCATCTCACAAGCCTCAGAGTGGGAAATCCTTCATGGCCTCTTGACACCACCCCTCCATTTGTCAGTCATCATTGATACAAACCCCAGTGTGAGCAAACATCTGACATCCAACCTTAGGTGCTAGATATCCCATATAAGCCGCTGCACAAAGGAACTGCCTTCCGCATGGCACTTAATTGATCCGTAGCTTATGTTTACAGTACCATCCTCATCCTACTGGTCCCCAAGCCCTCTTGATAGGGAATTCTGGAGCTACTACGCAGCATTCATCCTTCCCCATAGAAAGAAAAAGTGCATGGTGGGTGGGCCCAGAAACCCCACATGAGATTCAATCTGCTTGGCCTTCGAAGGAACCCTGATTTATAGTCTTCCTGGCCACTAGTGCTGTGTATGACAGAGCCTGAGCCCTTACCTAGTGTCAGCAACCCAGAGAGCGGGCCCAATATCCAGCATGTGTGACTGGTCATGGACAAAGTCTGTCATTTCTACCCATTCTTGGTGTTCAGGCCCCTGTCCCCAGACTTTTGCTGGAATTCCTGCCAATGAGGGAACCTGGAGCACAATAGAGAACTCTTCCTTCCCATGGCAGGAAATCTGGCTGTTGGGATGGGTGTCCAACCCTGAAAGTGGGAGCCAGCTGCATGGCCAATGCAACCACGCCCACTCCTGTGGGCCACGCTGGGAACAAACAGGCTTTGTGACCCTCAGCCTGAGCATGATTTCAAACAAGCCCTCTCAGTTGCACCACCAGGTTCCCACATTGCAGGCCTGGTATGCCCCTTGTCCCAAATCCTAAGCCTTGGTAGGGTTTTCCAAGCACCCTGACCCTGAGCCCGTCTCTTGAATCCCTGTTCTGGGGCACGCATAAGATGGAAAACAGCACTCTTCCCTTTTGCGAGAAAGCCACCAAACAATGGGAGCCACCAGGACCTTTAGAGCGGAAAAATCTCCCATGGACCATGAGTCCACACCTGCATTCCGAGGCCATCTGGACACACAATCCAGATACAGAAGCCTGTGCTACCACCTTCGTGTCACCCGATTTACGGTCCCTGATGAGCTGCCCTCCAGGTCTATGCATTGGGCCTGCGATCACCTCACCACTAACCCTAAGCCGAGTTAGTGTTTGCAGACTTCTCTCCCAAAACCATGACTTACATGCCCTCCAGGATGGGATCACTGTAGCCACACCACAGGACTGTGCCTGCCATCCCCAAGGAAATTGTGCCACCAAAGTTGCCCAAACCCACCAAATGGGAGAAATCTGCAAGGCCCTTGAGTCCACCCCAATATTGGAGGCCGCTATCGACTCAAATGTGCAGTCTGAAACACCCTGATCACCTATATCTAGGCAGACACCCAAGTCAATGGGCCTGAGTCAGATGTTTAAACACGACATGCCCCTAGTACTCCATTGAAAGCCTAGATTAGGTTTTCAGGCCCCTGTCCTCAGAGGCCTGTTCTGTAATACCAACTTATGATTCAACATGTGGTCCTTGAGACACAACAGATCATTTCCTGTCACCAGAAGGTAACCGTGCTCTTGGACCTGTGTTAAACCCTCAAGGTAGATGAATCCTGCACGACCCCTTAGACACTAGCACATTCTAAGATCTCCGTGGTAACAAATCAGCATTGTCACCCATCATCATGAGACTCCATGTCAACTCAAGGCCTTGGTACTTCGCCTTAGAGTCACCAGAACTATCCTGCCATGTTCCTCTGCTGCAAGGGTTAATGGAGGTGTGCTTTCCAGGCATCCATTTTGGAGAGCTCTGCTACACAAACTTTCCTCATGGGGGACACTGGAGCAAAGAAACCAGAATCCCCCTGTCCAGTTGAAGGAAACCTTGCTGTTTGGGGCATCTCACAAGCCCCAGCACGGGAAATCCTCCATGACCTCTTGACGCTACCCTCCATTTGTTGGTCATCATAGACACAAACTCTTGTGCGAGCAAACAGCTGACATTAGCACTTACTCAGGTGTTGGATATATCCAATCAGCTGCTGCACACTGAAACTGCCTTCGGCTTGGTAATGACTTTAACAGTTGTGTGTGTTTACCATTCCATTGTCACCCTCCTGGTCCACAAGCCCTCTTGATAAGGAATTCTGGAGCAACAACGCAGCATTCTTCCTGCCCCGAGAAAGAAGAATTGCCTGGTGAGTCTTCCCAGAAACCCCACATGAGGACCCACCTGCAGGGCCCTCGATGACACCCTAATATCTTAGGCCACCATGGGAAATAAGGCTCTCTCTGACAGAGCCTTAGCCACGACCTCCAGTCAGCCACCCAGACAGTGGCCCCATTTCCTGCAGGAGGGATTTGTTGTGGTCTAAAGTTGTCATCTCTACTCAACCTGGATATTCAAGCCTCTGTGCCCAGCACGTGGCTCAAATCCCTGTCTATGGGGTACCTGAAGCACAAGGATACTTCTCCTTCCTGATGTCAGGAAATCTGGCTGTTGGGATGGGTGTCTAACCCTCAGAGTGGAAACCAGCTGCGTTCACATGAGACCACGGCCACACATAAGAGCAGCCCTTTTCACAAACAGGCATTGAGACTGACAGCATGAACTTGATTCCAAAAAAAAAAAAAAAAAACAAAACAAAACAAAAAACCCACAGTAGCTGGACCAGAAGCCCGCAGAGTGGGACACCCAGGCCCCTAGGGGCAAATCCTAACCCTCGTTGGTGTTTTTCAGAAACGACCCCTGGAATCCCTCTTGTGGGGGTCCATTGAGAAGGAAAACAGCAGTCTTCCCTTCCCCCAGAGACTGCAAATTCTTGGGGGATGGGCAGAATCCCCAGAGATGAAGAAAGTTCCATGGCCCCATGAAGCCATTTTGCATCTGTTCTGGACACGCAGTCCAGACAGAAAAGTCTGCCCAACTGCCTCCATGACACCTTAATTTCACTACACAATGAGCTGCCCTCAGAGCCTGAAGATCAGGGCTATGATCACCTCGGGCCTCACACTAACCATGGTTCGCGTTTGCAGATTTCTGTCTCCAAAACCCTGTCGCACAAGTCCTCCATGATGGGGTCTCTGGAGCCACACCGGAGAACTGTGCCTACCCTGCTGAAGTAAACTCTGCCCTTCACTGTTGCCCAAATCCTGAAGCTTAGGAGCAAAGTACAAAGCCCCTGAGCCCACCTCAATTTCCAAGAACGTCTGGACCCAAGTGTACATTATCACACACAGTGAGCACCTGCCTCCAAGGAGATATACAAGTCAAAGGCCCTGAGTCAGAAGATGGAACCTGACATGCCCCTAGGACTTCATCGATACCCTAGCTTGGGTTTTCAGACACCTGTCCCAAGAGTACTGTTCCCCCATACCGTCTTATATTCCAACATGTTGTGCCTGAGCCACACAACAGACCCATCCTGTCCCTAGAAGGATACCTTGCTCTTGGTAGCTGTGTCCAAGACTAAGTGTATTAGAATCCTGCATTGCCACTGACCATCCCAACATTCCAGTGCCTCCCTGTATAAAAGCCAGCATCGTGATTGAACAGCATCAAACTCCATGTCAACTCAGCCCCCTTCAACCCAGAGCCACCAGATCGAACGTGCCATGTTCCTGAGCTGCAGTGGTCAATGGAGTAGTGCTTTCCAGGCTTCCATGAGGGAGAGATCTGCTACCAAGCTTTCCATATGGGGGACCCTGGAGCAAACAAACCAGACTCCCCCTGTCCATTAGAAGGAAACCTTACAGTTTGGAGAATCTCACAAGCCGCAGAGTGGGAAATACTCCGTGGCCTCTTGACACAAACCCACCATTTGTCCGTCATCCTAGACACAAATACCAGTGTGAGCAAATATCCGACATCTGCCCTTACTCAGGGGCTGGATGTCTCGAATCAGCCGCTGCACCCTGGAAGTGCCTTCCACTGGTCACTGAATTGAACCATAGCTTGTGTTTTTTTTTTAAAGATTTTATTTATTTATTTGACAGAGAGAGATCACAAGTAGGCAGAGAGGCAGGCAGAGAGAGAGAGAGGAGGAACCAGGCTCCCTGTCGAGCAGAGAGCCCGATGTGGGACTCGATCCCAGGACCCTGAGATCATGACCCGAGCCGAAGGCAGTGGCCTAACCCACTGAGCCACCCAGGCGCCCCAGTTTGTGTTTTTAATTCCATCCTCACCCTCCTGATCCCCAAGCTCTCTTGATAGGAAATTTTGTAGCCACAACGCAGCATTCTGCCTTCCCCATAGAAAGAAGAAGTGCCTGGTGAGTCTGCCCAGAAACCCCACATTAGGATCCACCTGCATGGCCCTCGATGGCACCCTGATATCTTAGGGCACCATGGGCTCTCAGGCTCTGTCTGACACAGCCGGAGACACGACCTCCAGGCAGCCATGAAGACAGTGGACCCATATCCTGCAGGTGGGACCTACCGTGGCCGGAACCCGTCATCTCTATTCAACCTGGGTATTCAGGCATCTTTCCCAAACTGTAGCTCAAATCCTTGCCTATGGGGGAACCTGAAGCACAGGAGTGTCCTTATTCCCGATGGCAGAAAACCTTGTTGTTGAGATGGGCACTAAGACTCTGTCTGACACAGCCTGAGCCACATCCTAGAATCAGCCATGCATTTAGTGGGCCCCATATACTGCAGGTTGGACGTGTCATGGCCCAAAGCCGTCATCTCTACTCAACCTGGATATTCAAACATCTTTCCCAGATTGTAGCTCAAATCCCTGACTACGGAGGAACCTGAAGCACAAGAGTACTCCTCCTTCCCGAAGGCAGGAAGTCTAGCTATTGAGATAGGTGTCCAACCCTCAGAGTGGGAACCAGCTGCATGGCCCATGAGACCACAGTCACTCATGGGAGCCACTCTGGGAACAAACTTGCATTGTTACCTTCAGTGTGAGGCTGCTTTCAAACAAAACCCTTTGGTAGCTGGACCGGGAGCCCCCAGAGTGCCCCTACCACCCTAGGGCCAAACACACCCCCGTAGGTGTTTTCCAGGTGCCCACACGCAGAAACTATCTCTGGAATCCCTCTTTTAGGGGTTCCCTGAGACGGAAAACAGCAGTGTTCTCTTCTCCCAGAGACAACAAACTCTTGGGAGCTGAGCAGAATCCCCAGGTCTGAAGTATCTCCCATGGCCCCATGAAGCCACCGCTACATTTTGCAAAAGTCTGGGACAAAGAAAGCAGACAGAAAAGCCTGCATTACCGCCTCCATGATACCTTAACTTCAGTACACTATGAGCTTCCAACAGGGCCTACAGATCGGGTCTGTGATCACCTCAGCCCTCAACCTAACCCTAGATCGCGTTTGCAGATTTCTATCCCAAAGCCCTGGCCCACATGCCCATCAGGATGGGGCCTTTGGAGCCACACCAGACGACAGTGCCTACACACTCAAAGAAAACTCTGCCCTTCACTGTTGACCAAACCCTGGAGATTAGGAGCAAAGTACAAAACCCATGAGCCCACCTCAATTCCGATGAAAACTTTGGACCCAAGGGTGCATTCTGACCCACAATGAGCCCCTGCCTCCAGGAAGACATCCAAGTCAAAGGCCGTGAGCCAGAAGATTGAACCTGACATGCCTTTAGGACTTTATCAATACCCTAGATTAGATTTTCAAGTGCCTGTCCCCAGAGGCCTCTTCTTCAATACCAACTTATATTCCAACATGTGGTCCCTGAGCCACACAGCAGAACCCCTCCTGTCCCTTAAGGATATCTTGCTCTTGGTAGTTGTGTCCAAGATTCTGTGTAAGAGAATCCTGTATGAACCCTGACCGCCCCAACATTCTAACGTCTCCCTGGATACAAACCAGCATTGGAATCCAACAGCATGAAACTCCATGTCAACACCGGCGACTTTGAACTTCACCCCAGAGCCACCAGTACGAAACTGCCATTTCCTCATCTGCAATGGACACTGGAGGTGTGCTTTCCAGGTATCCATGCAGGAGTGCTCTGCTCCCCAAACTTTCCACATGGGGAACGTGGAGAATACAAACATGGTTCCACCAGTCCATTAGAAGGAAACCTTGATGTTTGTAGCATCTCACAAGCCCCAGGGTATTAAATGCTCCATAGCTTCATGACGCCTCCCCTCCATTTGTTGGTCATCATAGACACAAACTCCAGTGTGAGAAAACATCTGACATCCGCCCTTACTCAGGTTCTGGATGTCTCAAATCAGCTGCTGCACACTGGAAGTGCCTTCCACTTGAAACTGAGTTTAACCATATCTTGTGTTAACAATTCAATCATCACCCTCCTCGTCCCCAAGCCCTCTTGATAGGGAATTCTGGAGCTACAATGCAACATTCTGCCTCCCCCACAGAAAAAAGAAGTGCCTGGTGAGTCTGCCCAGAAACCCCACATGAGGAACTACCTGCATGGCCCTCGACAGCACCATAATATCATAGGCCGCCATGGGCACTAAGACTGTCTCACATAGCCAGAGCCACAAACTCCAGGCAGCCACGCAGAGAGTGAACCCCATATCCTGCAGGTGGACCTGCCATGGCCTGAAGCCATCATCTCTACACAACCTGGATATTCAGACATCTGTCCCCAGACCAGAGCTCAAATCCCTGCCTATGGGGGAACTTGAAGCACAGGATTATTCTTCCTTTCTGATAGCAGGAAACCTGGCTGTTAAGATGGGAGTCTTACCCTCAGAGTGGGAACCAGCTGCACGGCCCATGAGACCAGGGTCACACATGGGAGACGCCCTGGGCACACACAGGCATTGTGACCCTCAGCGTAATCCTCCTTTTGAACAAACACCCTTGGTAGCTAGACAAGGTGTCCACCCAGTGGACTGGCCTGGTCCCTAGGGCCAAATCCTCACCCTCGTTTGTGCTCTCCAGGCACCCAGACCCAGAACCTGTCCCTCAAATCCCTTTTTTGGGGGTCCTCTGTGATGGAAAACAGCATTCTTCCTTTCTCCAAGAGACACCAAACACTGGGAGCTAGGCAGAATCCCCAGAGACGAAGAATCTCCCATGGCCTCAGGAAGCCACCCCTACCTTTTGCTACCGTCCTGGACACACAATCCCGACAGAAAAGCCTGCGCTACTGCCTCCATGACACCTTAATTTCAGTACACTATGAGCTGCCCTCAGGGCCTGCTGATCGGTCTTGTGAACACCTCGGCCCTAACCCTAATGCTAGTTCGTGTTTGCAACTTCTGTTCCCAAAGTCCTGGCCCACACGCTTCCAGAATTGGGCCTCTGGTCCCATACCGGATGAGTGTGCCTATATTCCTGAAGGAAACTGCCCTTCACTATTGCCCAAACCCTGAATATAAGGAGCAAATTACAAAGCCTCTGAGTCCCCCTCATTTTCGAAGAATGCTCTGCACCCAAATACGCATTCTTACACACAATGAGCCCCTGCCTCCAGGCAGACATCCAAATCCAAGGCCCTGAGTCAGAAGTTTGAACCTGCCATGACTATAGGCCTTCATCGATACCCTAATTTAGATTTTTAGGTGCCTGTCCCCAGAGTCTTGTTATCCAATACCAACTTGTATTCCAGCATGTGGTCCTTGAGCCACACAAAAGAACCCCTGCTGTCCCCAGAAAGATACCTTTCTCTTGGTAGCTGTGCCCAGGTCTCAGTGTAGGAGAATCCTGCATGGCCCCTGACCACCCCAACATTCTAATGTCTCCCTGGTTACAAACCAACATTATGATCCAACAGCATGAAACTCCATGTCAACTCATCCCCCTTATAACTTCATCCCAGAGCTACCAGATCGAACCTGCCATGTTCCTGAGCTGCAATGGTCAATGGAGGTGTGCTTTCCAGGCATCCATGCGGGAGAGCACTGCTACCAAAATTTCCATGTGAGCGACACTGGAGCAAACAAACCAGACTCCTCCTGTCCAGTAGAAATAAACCTTGCTCTTTGGAGCATCTCACAAGCCACAGCGTGGGAAATCCTCCATGGCATCTTGACGCCACCCCACCTGTGTCCATTATCATAGACACAAACTCCAGTGTGAGCAAACAACTGACATCCGCCCTTACTCAGGTGCTGGATGTCTCAAATCAGCCACTGTACATTGGGACAGTCTTCTGCTTGGCACTGAATTTAACCATAGCTTGTGTTTACAATTCCATCGTCACCCTCCTGGTCCCCAAGCCCTCTTGATAGGGAATTCTGGAGCCACAATGCAGCATTCTCCCTGCCCCATAGAAGAAGAAGTGCCTGGTGAGTCTGCCCCGAATGCACACATGAGGATCCACCTGCATGGCCCTCGACGACACCCTAATATCATAGGCCGCCATGGGCACTAAGGCTCTGTCTGACACAGGTTGAGCCACGATCTCCAGTCAGCCACGCAGACAGTGGGTCCCATATCCTGCAGATGGGATCTGCTGTGGCCTGAAATCAACACCTCTGCTCTACCTGATTATACAAGCATCTGTCTCCAGACCATAGCTCAAATCCCAGACTATGGGGGTACATAAAGCCCAAGAGTTCTCCTCCTTTCCGGTGGCAGGAAGTATGGCCTTTGAGATGCTTGTCCAAACCTCAGAATGGGAACCAGCTGCATGGGCCTTGAGATCACTGTCACACATAGGGGTCGCCCCAGGCTTAAATAGGCATTGTGACCCTCAGAGTGAGCCTGCTTTCAAACTAATGACCTCGGTAGATGGACCAGGAGTCCGCATAGCAGGCCAGACAGGTGGATACGGCCGAATCATCTCTCTCGTTGGTGTTTTTTTTTTTTTTAAGATATTTATTTATTTATTTGACAGAGAGAGATCACAGTAGGCAGAGAGGCAGGCAGAGAGAGGGGAAGGGAAGCAGGCCCCCTGCTGAGCAGAGAGCCCGATGTGGGGCTCGATCCCAGGACCCTGAGATCATGACCTGAGCCGAAGGCAGTGGCTTAACCCACTGAGCCACCCAGGCTCCCCTCTCATTGGTGTTTTTACAGGTGCCCACACCCAGAAACTGTCTCTGGAATATTTCTTTTGGAATTAACCTGAGACTGAAAACAGCAGTCTTCCCTTCCCCCAGAGACACCAAACTCTTGGAAGTTGGGCAGAATACCCAGAGAGGAAAAATCTCCCATGGCCCCATGAAGACACCTCTACATTTTGTGACCATCCTGGACACAGAATACAGACAATATAGCATGAGCTATGGCCTCCATGACACCTTAATTTCAGTACATTATGAGCTGCCCTCAGGGCCTGCAGATCGGGCCTGTGATCACCTCGGCCCTCACTCTAACCCTAGTTTGCATTTGCAGATTCTGTCTCCAAAACCCTGGCCCTCATGCCCTCCAAGTTGGGGTCTCTGGAGCCACCACGGAATACTGTGCCTACACTACTGAAGGAAACTCTGCCCTTCACTTTTGCCCAAACCCTGAAGATTAAGGACAAAGTACAACCCCCCTGAGCCCACCTCAATTTCCCAGTATGCTCCAGACCCAAGTGTACATTCTGACACAGAATGAACACCTGCCTCCAGGTAGACATCCAAGTCAAAGGCCCTGTATCAGAAGCTTGATCCTGCATGACTATAGGACTTCATCAATACTCTAGTTTAGATTTTTAGGCACCAGTCCCCAGAGGTCTGTTCTCTAATACCAACTTATATTCCAACATGTGGTCCTTGAGCCACACAACAGAACCCCTACTGTCCCCAGAAGGATACATTACTCTTGGTAACTGTGTCCAAGACTCAGTGTAGGAGAATCCTGAATGGACCCCTGACAACCCCAACATTCCAACGTCTCCCTGGTTACAAACCAGCATTGTGATCCAACAGCATGAAACTCCATGTCAACTCAGCCCCCTTAAAACTTCGTCACAGAGCCACCAGATCGAACCTGCCATGTTCCTGAGCTGCAACGGTCAATGGAGTTGTGCTTTCCAGGCATCAATGCGGGAGAGCTCTGCTACCCAAACTATCCATATGGGGGACACTGGAGCAAACAAACCAGACTCCTCCTGTCCAGTAGAAGGAAACCTTGCTGTTTGGAGCACCTCACAAGCCACAGAGTGGGAAATACTCCATATTCTCTAGACGCCACCCCACCATTTGTCCATCATAGAAACAAACTCCAGTTTGAGCAAACATCTGACATCCGCCCTTACTCAGGTGCTGGATAACTTGAATCAGCTGCTGCACACTGGAACTACCTTCCGCTTGGAACTGAATTTAACAGTAGCTTGTGTTTACAATTCCATCCTCACCCTCCTGGTCGACAAGCCCTCTTAATAGGGAATTCTGAAGACATAACGCAGCTTTCTGCCTGCCCCATCAAAAGAAGAAGTGTCTGGTGCATCTGCCCAGAAACCCCAAATGAGGATCTACCTGTATGGCCCTTGGCAACACTGTAATATCATAGGTTTCCATGGGCACCAAGGCTCTGTCTGACAGAGCCTGAGCCAGGACCTCCAGTCAGCCATCCAGAGAGTGGGCCCCATTCCCAGCAGGTGTGACTTCCTGTGGCCCTAAACCTACATCTCTACTCAAACTGGATATTTAGAACTCTGTCCCAGACCGTAGATCAAATCCATGCCTATGGGGGAACCTGACACACAAGAGTACTCCCCCTTCCCAACCCTCTGAGTGGGAAGCAGCTGCATGGCCCATGAGACCACGGTGACCACGGTCACACATGGAAGACTCCCTGGATACAAACAGGCATTGTGATCCTCAGCGTGAGCTTGCTTTCAAACAAAACTCCTTGGTAGCTGGATCAGGAGCCCACAGAGTGGGACTGCCAGGTCCCTAGGGCCAAATGCTCACCCTTGTTCGTGTTTTCCAGGCACCCAGACCCAGAACCTGTCTCTGGAATCCCTCTTTGGGTGTCCGCTGAGATGGAAAACAACAGTCTTCCCTTCCCCCACAGACACCAAACTCTTGGGAGCTGAGCAGAATCCCCAGAGACGAAGAATTTCCCATGGCCTCATGAAGCCACCCCTACCTTTTGCGACTGTCCTGGACACACAATCCAGACAGAAAACCCTGCCCTACCACCTGCATGGCACCTTAATTTCAGTACTCTATGAGCTGCCCACATGGCCAGCAGATTGGGCCTCTAATCACCACAGCTCTCACCCTAACCCTAGTTTGCTTTTGCAGATTTCTGTCCCCAAAGCACTGGTCCACATGCCCTCCAGGATTGGGCCTCTAGTTCCACACCAGACGACTGACCTATACACCCGAAGGAAACTCTACCCGTCACGGTTGCCCAAGCCCTGAAGATTAGGAGCAAAGTATAAATCCCCTGAGCCCACCTCAATTTCAAAGAAGGCTCTGGAGCCACATGCGCATTCTGACACACAATGAGCCCCTGCCTCCAGGCAGGCATCCAAGTCAAAGGCCCTGAGTCAGAATTTTGAACCTGTCAAGACTATAGGACTTCATCAATACCGTAGTTTAGATGTTTAGGCACCTTTCCCCAGGGGCCTGTTCTCCAATGCCAACTTATATTCCAACATGTGGTCCCTGAGCCACACAACAGAACCCCTGCTGTCCCTAGAAGTATAGCTTGCTCTTGGTATCTGTGTCCATGTCTCAGTTCAGGAGAATCCTGCATGGCCCCTGACCTCCCCAACATTCTAACTATCCATGGATACAAACCAGCATTGTGATCCAACATCATGAAATCCCATGTCAACTCACGCCACTTGGAACTTCTCCCCAGAGCCACCAGCTCGAACCTGCCATGTTCCTTGGCTGCAGTGGTCAATGGAGTTGTGCTTTTCAGGCATCCATGTGGGAGAGCTCTGCACCCAAACTTTCCATATGGGGGACACTGGATCAAACAAACCAGACTCCCCCTGTCCAGTATAAGGAAACCTTGCTATTCAGAGCATCTCACAAGCCCCAGGTTGGGAAATCCTCCATGGCCTTGTGACGCCTCCCCTCCATTTGGAGGTCATTGTAGACACAAACTCCAGTGTGAGCAAATATCTGGCATCCACCCTTACTTGGCTGCTGGATATCTCGCATAAGAAGCAGCCCATTGGAACTGCCTTCAGCCTGGCACTGAATTGAACTATAGATAGTGTTTACAATTCCATCTTCACCCTCCTCGTCCCCAAACCCTCTTGATAGGGAACTTTGGAGCCACAGCGCAGCATTCTGCATACTACAAAGAAAGAAAATGTGCCTGTTGAGTCTTCCTGAAAGCCCACATGAGGATCCACCTGCCTGACCCTCGACAGCACCCTAATATCATGGGCCGCTATGGGCACTCAGGCTCTGTCTGACACAGCCTGATCCATGACCTCCAGACAGCCACGCAGACAGTGGGCCCCATAGCCTGAGGTGGGACCTGCCATAGCCCAAAGCCATAATCTCTACCCAACATGGGTATTCAGGCATCTTTCCCTGACTGTAGCTCAAATCCCTCCCTATGGGGAAACTGAAGCACATGAGTACTCCTCATCCCCTATGGCAGGAAACCTGGCTGTTGGGATGGGTGTCCAACGCTCAGAGTGGGAAGCAGCTGCATGGCCCTTGAGACCACAGTCACTCATGGGAGTCACCCTGGTCACAAACAGGCATTGTACACCTAAGCCTGAGCATGCATTCAAACAAGTCCTCTCAGTTGCACCACCAGGATACTGCATTGCAGGCCTGGTACTCCCCTAGTCTCAAATACTAACACTTGGTGGGATATTTCAGGCACCCAGACCCAGAGCCCATCTCTGGAATCCCTGTTTTGAGGCATCCCTAATATGGAAAAGAGCCCTCTTCCCTTCCCCAAAAAGGACATCAAACTGTTGGGAGTCGCTAGAATCCTTAGAGAGAAAATATCTCCCATGTATCCATGAGACAACATCTGCTTTCTGAGGCCATCCGGGACACACAATCCAGATATAATAGCCTGTGCTACCGCATTCGTGTCACCCTCTTTACAGTTCCTGACGAGCTGCACTCCAGGTCTATGCATTGGGCCTGCGATCACCTCAACACTAACTCTAACCCAAGTTTTTCTTTACAGACGTCTCTCCCAAACCATGGCTCACATGCCCTCAAGGATCTCGTCTTTGGAGCCACACCACAGGACTGTGCCTGCCATTCCCAAGGAAATTTTGCCCATCACAGTTGCCCAAAACCTCTAGATTAGGAGAAACCTGCAAGACCCCTGAGCCCACCCCAATATTGGAGGACACTATGCACGCAAATGCACACTCTGAAAGACCCTGATTCCCTATGTCCAGGAAGACACCCAAGTCAATGGTCCGGAGTCAGAATATTGAACCAGACACACCCCTAGGACCTCATTGGAAACCTCCATTAGTTTTTCAGGCATCTGTCCTCAGAGGCCTGTTCTGGAATAACAACGTATGATACAACATGTGGTCTCTGAGCCACACAACAGAAGAACTCCTGTCCCCAGAAGGAAACCGGGCTCTTGGACCTGTGTCAAATGCTCAGGTTAGGAGAATCCTTCAAGACCCCTTTGCCAACAGCACATTCTAAGATCTCCCTGGTAACAAACCAGCATTGTGACCCATGTTCAAGACATTCCATGTGAACTCAATGCCTTTGTACTTTGCCTCGGAGTCACCAGAACGTACCTGCCATGTTCCTCAGCTTCAATGGTCAATGGAGGTGTGCTTTCCAGGCATCCATGCCAAAGATCTCTGCTACCCAAGCTTTCCACACGGGGTACCGTGGAGCAATCAAACCAGACTCCACCTGTCCAGTAGAAGGAAACCTTGCTGTTTGGAGCATCTCACAAGCCTCAGCATGGGAAATCCTCCATGAGCTCTTGATGCCACCCCTATATTTGTTGGTCATCATAGACAAAAACTCTAGTATGAGCAAACATCTGAAATCAGCCCTTACTCAGGTACTGGATATATCAAAAAAGACACTTCACATTGGAACTGCATTCCGCTTGGCACTGAATTGTACAGTAGCTTGTGTTTACAATTCCATCCTCACTCTACTGCTCTTCAAGGCCTCTTGATATTGAATTCTGGAGCCATAATGCAGCATTCTGCCTCCCCCATAGAAAGAAGTGCCTTCTGAGTCTGTCCAGAACCCCCACATTAGGATAAATCTTCTCGGCCCCGCATGGAACCCTGATTTATAGACTGCCCGGGCCACTAGTGTTGTGTCTGACAGAGCCTGAACCCCGACCTAGTGTCAGTCACCAAGAAATCGGGCCCCATATCTAGCATGTGGGACTGGCCATGGCCCAAGTCTGTCATCTCTACTCATAAGTGGTATTCTGGTACCTTTCCCCAGACTTTGCTGAAATCCTTCCAATGGGAGAACCTGAAGCACTATAGAGTACTACTCCTTCCCCATGGAAGGAAACCTGGCTGTTTGGATGGATGTCGAGTCCTCATTGTGGGAGCAAGGTACATGGCCAATGTGACTACGCCAACTCCTGAGGGCTGCCCGGGTCACAAACAGACATTGTGACCCTCACCCGAGTATGCTTTCAAACAAACCCTCTCAGTTCCACCACAAGTTTCCCGCATTGCAGGCCTGGTATGCCTCTAGGCCCAAATCCTAACCCTTGGTGGGATTTTCCAGGTGCCAAGACCCAGAGCCTGTCTCTGGAATCCCTGTTTTGGGGCACCTCTAAGATGGAAAACAGCAGTTTTATCTTCCCCACAAAAGCCACCAAACTAAGGGGAGCCTCCAGGATCCATAGAGAGGAAAATTCTCCCATGAACCCATGAGACTTCATCTACATTCCAAGGTCATTCTAGACACATAACCCAGATAGAAAAGTCTGTGCTACCATCTTCCAGTCACACTAATTACAGTTCCTGACGAGCTGCACCCAAGGTCTATGCATTTGGCCTGCAATCGCCTCGCGACAAACCCGAACATGAATTTGTGTTTGCAGACTTCTCTCCCAAAACCATGGCTCACATCCTCTCCAGGATGGGGTCACTCTAGGTGAACCATAGGACTGTGGCTGCATTCCCCAAAGAAACTGTGCCTATCACAGTTGCACAAACCCTACAGATTAAGAGAAACCTGCAAGGCCCCTGAGCCTACCCCAATTTTGGTGGCTGACTGGACGCAAATGCTCAGTCGGAAATACCCTGATCAGCTACATTCAGCTAGACAGCCACGTTAATGGTCGTGAGTCAGAAGATTGAACCTGACATGCCCTTGGACCTCATTGGAACCATTTATTAGGTTTTCAAGCATCTTTCCTCAGGGGCCTGTTCTGGAAAACCAACTTATTATCACGTTTACTCTGCCCGCAGAGAGACAGAACACGTAATTTAGGAGAGCTCTTTCATTCTTGCATGCTAGCTTCTTACACTTCAGAGGATCCTTCTTTTCGTGAGGAAGAACACACAGTTATATATGCATAGCTAACCAATCAAGAAGAAGTGCATGAGTCAAGCGCGTGGACACTACACCAAGGCATATAGGGCATGCAGAGCTCATGCAGAGAGCATGCAGCGCCCGGTCCAATGGGGATCACTTCCTCATTCAAGTGGAGCTTGTTTACCTTGGAGCCTGACCGCACTAGCTCCTTGCCAGCTGCCATCTTGTCTGGCTTGCCTTGTGGGGTCCCGGACACCCCGACAGCTCCCCCTTTTCATTTTGTTATAAGGGCTGGCAAGACACCGTGCCTGTCTTACGTTGAGGGGACTGCTCGTATCCTTACCCATTCTCAAAGACTGTAGAGCATGCTACAGCTTCTGTCTTGGGTTGGTATACGGCCACCTCCTACATTACCCGTGTTTGACTACCGGTCTAGCATACTAAGCCAGACTTGAGGGGAGCTGCCTGTTTCTAAGGCAACCATGGCTTGTTGGAATATTAGGCGGTCTCGCCGAACCGATGCTCGTATGCTTGTAATGAAATGGATTAAGAGGAGAAAACCCAGGCCAAATAATATAAACAAGGCCCCAATGCCCGCCCATTGTTTCACAAAGCTGGTCGCATGAGTCACCCATGATATGAAGTCCATGGCTTTGGCTATATCAACCCTCGAGGCATTGAGGGAGGATATCTCCTGCTGTAAGGTTTGAGTAACGTTATCAAACTCAAAGGTCCATGTACCATTGAGCAAAGTTCCGAGATGTTTGGAAATACTGGCTGCCCGAGATAGGTTGGTATATTGTGTGCTGGTGATACAAAGTCCTGTCATAGAGGCCACACATGTAGAAGTCAGGACCTCTGAAATGATGTTCATTTGTTCTTGTAGGAGGTCCACCTGTTGGTTCAGTAGCATGATGCCCCTATGGAGGTGTTGATTAATGGCACTTTGTGTAGAGAGGGCCGCTCCCGTGGAGCTGGTAAGATTGTTGAGCGCTTGAGCAGTGGGCACAGACAGTGCCAGAGCTGTTCCGGCAGCTGCTGCTGAGGTGGCCGCTACGGCGATTGCCATAATAACAGCAGCAGTGATTCCAAAGTCTTTTTTTGCTCGTATCATTACTGTTAAGTCTCTGTTGTGTACCTTTACTGGGAAAGGAATATAGGTTGGAATGCGAGCAAGTATAGCTAAATCATATACGGAACCGTTCCAGCAAACAGATATAACACAAGAATCATTATTCTGGGTACAATCCAAGCTATTATTACTGACATGAGAATAATTGGATAAAATGAAGACAAATGGAGCCCAAACACATACTGGGGTAGGAGCAAATGGAATGGTTGGGCCCTTAGAGCAGTTGACATTTACATCAGTTTCAATAGAGTTACTAGTATTATATACATAACTACAATTTTTAAAACTGCCTCCGTTTAGGAACGCCAAACCATTGAGTTGAGTGCAAGCACCCCTCTTGGAGCATAGCAACCAGGATTCAAAAGGATTGGCGGGAACTCCCTGTGTGGGGTTCCCAAATAAGTTATATCCAGAGAAAGAAGAATTAGTGAAAGTAGGAATTTTGGGGGAGAAGGTGAAATGGAGGGGGAGAGCCACCCAAACTGTTGGAGAAGTTGAAGCGCTTGAGGAGACAGAAGCTTCCAGGTAAAAGGATTTTTGAAAAGTTGTTAGTGGCAGTAGTAGGATCAAAGGGTAATGTTGGCCATTCAGAAGTGGCATTAGTACTAATGATGAATGGCAATAATTGGGAGCTATCTCCTAGAGGCATGGGAAAAGGCCAAGCCTTTACTAAGGCCCACAGCAGATGTTCTGTCTCTTCATTCGTTTCCAGGGCTGCTTTCGCCACCATCAGGAGTTTCAGTGTGATCAGTAGGGTCCGCATTTTGCACCATTTGTGTCAGTCGCTCCGGCACCCAGATAGGAGTTTGTTGATCCTGTGGGAAAACACAAACAGACCCTCAGGCCCAACGTAACATGGGATCTGGACCTCTCCATTGCCCCGTGAGAATATCCTTCCATTGTGCCCACTGTTGTGGTGCTTGGTTGGGGGAACTATGACGGTCAGCAGCTGAGCGTCCGTGGTTGTCCAAAGTTTAAAAGTTTAAGATAAAAAGGGCTAGGTTAAGTTTGTCTTTAGGGGATCTAAAGGATCTTCCTATTCCCCCTTATTGTTTTAATAAACAGTTTTTCAAGGTTAGGTGTGTTCTTTCTATAATTCCTTGCCCATGGGGATTATAGGGAATACTGGTTATTAATTGTATGCCAAAGGTGGTGGCGAATTCTTTAAACGCTTTGGAAGTGTAGGCAGGGCCGTTGTCTGTTTTGATGGTTTTTGGGATGCCCCAACAAGCGAATGCCTGTAAGCAATGTTGAATAACGTTACTTACCTTTTCCCGGTCAGAGGGGAAGCCATAATGATCCCTGAACTAGTATCACCCGAGACATGGATAAATTTAAGATTTCCAAACTCATGTATATGAGTGACATCCATCTGCCAAATATGATTAGGTAAGAGGCCGCGGGGGTTAACCCCAAAGGATTGAATAGGGATAAGAGGTGCACAGAGTTGACAGTCTTTGACTATTTGTCTCGTGAGGACTTTTGGTATTGGGAATTTTCTGGTTAGGGTGGTGGAATTAACATGAAATTTTTCATGGAAAAGTTTTGCCTGCTCTTGAGCTGAAAAGGCAAAGACAGTTTTGGTGGCTTGATCTGCTATGTCATTGCCTTTAGTTAGGGGCCCAGGCAGATTTGTATGAGCTCTGATGTGCCCTACAAAAAAGGGGTGGGAGCGTTTAAGAATTAATGTTTGTAGAGTAGAGAAATAAGGGGCTATGGTAGACTGTGGGGAAATATATGGTACAGTTTCCAGTACAGTTAGTGAATTGACAATATAGTTACTATCTGTGAGTAGGTTGAATGGCATTTTATGTAACAGTTTAAAGGCTAGGATTACCACAGCTAATTCGGAAACTTGAGCAGATGAAGATTGAATGATGGTGGCAAATACATCCTTATTCATGAGAACAGAGCCAACTCCATTTTGGACCCATCGGTGAAGACAGTTATACATCCTTGTTTGGGGATGGATTTAGTTATCTTGGGGAAGATAATGGGAGTATTTTTATAAAATTGGATCCATGGGGGTTTAGGATAATGATTATCAAATTCCGCGGTGGTTGTGCAGCAAAGGATGACCCAGTCTGAATTATTGTTTATCAACCACTGTATCTGGCTCGCAGTATATGGTGTAATGATGGTAGTGGGCTGTGTACCGAATGTGGATAGACAGGTTTCTATACCTTTAAATATAAGTTGTGACATTGCAACAGGGTAAGGCTGTAACATTTTTGAGGAAGAGCTTGCCAAATGAATACTTTGCAGAGGACCACCTTGCCATATAATACCTGAGGGGCTATGGTTTTCTGGGAGAATAATTAATAGTAAACGTTTTTTGGATCACGGCGAACTATTTGACAAGATTGTAGTCTTGTTTGGATTAATTCAATAGCTTGCCTGGCCTCTGATGTTAGTGTTCTTTTTTGAGTTTAAATCTGGATCTCCTTTGAGGATATCAAATAGAGGATTTAATTCTCCTGTAGAAAGTTTCAGATATGGTCTAATCCAATTTATGTCTCCTAGTAATTTTTGAAAATCATTTAAGGTTGATAAATGATCCAATCTAATAGTGAGTTTAAATGGTCAGACTGTAGTAGCTGATAACACAGTCCCTAGATAATTTTGCAACTCATTTGTTTGTATTTTTTCTGGAGCTATGGTAAGGCCCCAGGTTTTTAGTTCTTTAGTCATGAACTGTACTGCATCTTGTAAGATGGGTATGTTTTGATGACATAAGAGGATATCATCCATGTAATGATAAATCAACAGGTTTTTATATCGTGTTTGGGTGGAATGTAGGGCCTTATCTACATAAATTTGACATAATGTAGGACTATTAGTCATGCCCTGGGGCAATACTGTCCATTCATATCTTTGATCAGGTTGGGAATGATTTATAGCAGGCAAGGTGAAGACAAATCTCCAACAGTCATTTTTATGTAAGGGGATGGAGAAAAAAACAATCCTTTAGATCCACTATAATAGTGGGCCATTTTTTTTGGAAGAGCAGAGACTAAGGGTAGTCCACATTGAATAGGGCCCATGGGATGCATCTGGTTGTTTACAGCTCTGAGATCATGTAATAGTCTCCATTTTACAGATTTCTTTTTAATTACAAGAATAGGTGTATTCCAAGGGGAAGTAGAAGGCTGGAGATGTCCTGCATTTATTTGTTCCTTGACTAGAGTATGAGCAGCCTCTAGTTTTTCTTTTGTTAGGGGCCACTGATGAATCCAGGGAGGTTTATCATCTTTCCAGACTATTGGGATGGCATCTCTATCAGTGGCCCCTAAGAAAAACCCAACCCTGAGGTATCACTCTTTGGGACAGGGATAGAGGTAGAATGGACGTGGTCTTGTTGTTTTTTGCCTAGGCCGTTTCCTCCCTCATATCCCATATTTTGTAGCATTTCCTTAACAGGGGTTCTTAGATAGATTTTATCAGTAGTGAGTTTTATATCCATTTGTTGTAAAACATCCCTTCCCCATAAGGAAATAGGTAGGTTATGAACATATGGCTGGAAGATTCCCGTATGTCCTTCATCATCTTTCCATTGCAAGGAAGCGGCACTTTGGCTCGGACTGGAAGCCATGCCTAGTCCTCTGAGGGTCTGATTAGCAGTAACTAGTGGCCAGCCTTTTGGCCAATCAGTAGAATTTGTAATACTTTTATCAGCTGCAGTATCCAGAAGTCCTTTGAATCTTTTTCTTCCTATGGTAAGATCTAATAAAGGTCGATTGCCTAAATCCATGGTAAAGCAGGTAAGAGGGTCCCCTGTCGAGGCAAATCCTTGGGTTCCCCTTTGATTTCTTTTACTAGGCCACTGGGAATGGTTACTAGGCAGTATGAGCATTTGAGCAATGCAATCTCCTGGGGAGATAACAGTAATTCCTCTAGGTGACGATACTAGAATTTTAACTTTACCTTTGAATCAGAGTCTATTACTCCAGGATGCACAATAAGACCTTTTAAGGTAGTGGAACTCCTTCCTAATAATAATCCTACTGAATTTTCTGGTATAAAATCATCCCAATCAGAGTCTATAGTTTGAACGCCCATTTCTGGAGTTAGCACCAGTCGGGATGTAGCACAGATGTCCAATCCTGCACTTCCAGTGGTTGTTCTGCTTGTTCCCCCTTTTGGGTTGGAGGGTACCATGCTCGGGGAACTTGCTGAATCATCCCGTTTATTTGTTGAGGGCCCCGGGCTGGGCCCTGTTTCCCGTTTTTTGAAAGTCTAGGGTTAGTACCTAAGTAACTTCCGTCCTTGTGTTTGACAGACTGGCATACACTAGACCAGTGATTTCCCTTTTTACATCTGGGACAAAGCCCTGGCTCCTTACTAGAATCAGGTTTTAAGTTTGGACAATTGACCTTTCTATGCCCCATCTGCCCACATGAAAAGCATGCACCGGGGCGTGTCTTAGGTTGGATAGCTCCGCTAAACCCTTGCATTATTGCCAAGGCTAGAACTTGACCTTGTATAACAGAATCATTAATATATTTGCAGACCTTTAAATGGGTTGTTAAATCTTTACTTTTCCAAGGTCTGTTGGCTTCTTTGCACCATTCATTAGCCTGTTCATAGGCTAATTGTTTAATCTATGGCATAGCCTGTTCTTCTTCCCCAAAAATACGGCCTGCAGTTTGTATCAGTCTGTCCACGAAATCTGCATAGGGTTCATTAGAACCTTGTATCACTTTGGATAACGGACCCTGTAAATCACTGCGCCCTGTAAGGTTTTCCAAGCTTTGGATGCTGCCACGGCTATCTGTAAGTATACAGCTGGTGGATATTGGGTTTGAGCTTGTATATTATCATATTGACCTTGTCCTGTCAGCATATCTAGGTTCTATGCAGGGTTACCTGCTGCTGCATTTCGCCTAGAGGTGTCTAAACAGAGCTCACGATGGGTTGTTTTCCACATTAAATATTGACCACCTGAAAGGGTGGCTCTGGCTAGATTTTCCCAATTGCGTGGAGTTAAATTCAATGATGAGATGGTTTCCAACAAAGAAACAGTGAAGGCAACCTGAGGACTGTAAGTGTTGACTGCTTCTTTCAACTGTTTAACTAACTTAAATTCTAATGGTTGGTGATATCTTGCATTTTGTGTGTCCTCAAAGGCTGGAAAGCAGGAAGCCCCGGGGGGGTTCTAAATCTTCCCACCTTCGAGAATTTTTACAGGCTTGATACTCTGAATTGTATGCAGGAGGTGGCGCTGTTGGTACAGAGGAGTCCTTAACATGTAACCTCCTTGCCCTTCGTTCTAGTTCCTCATCTGAGAGTTCCTCTTCTGAACTACTGCTGGTATCAGTTTTATGAGAGTATGACTGCTGTTCTTTTAATTCCTCTAGAATTGTATTTCCCTCTTCTAAAGGGGGTTTATATTTTTCTTTGGGTGAAGTTAAACAACCTTTTACTAGGGTCCATATAGCCATGGTACCAGAAGGCAGAGGAGTTTTGTTATACTTTTGTAAGTCTTCCCCCAAATGTTCCCATTGTGTGATATTTAATAGCCCCTCATCTAAAAACCAAGGAGCGATATCCTCTACTGTTTGTAAAAATCTCCTTGCGGAGGAGGTTTTTAGGGGCGTCCCATTAGCCTTTAACAGAGTCTTTAGGGCCCCTTCCATACAGGCTCTGGATATCTCTGAGCCCATAATTTCTCTTCACTTATGTATCGCTTCAGTTTTAGTGGCCGCTTTTTGCGTGCCTAGTTTAGTTTCAGTTTTAATGTCCGCTTTTCGCGTGCCTAGTTTTAAAGTTACTGAATCGCGTTTCACGTGTTTGGATAGTCGCAATACCGCGAACGTCAAGGCTGCCTTTCCTTAGTTTTATTTGCTTACCTTATGATTTGCTTACCTTAATGTAGTTTCGAATTCCCGGGTTTCGGCAACACTTATCGCGTTTACTCTGCTCGCAGAGAGACACAACACGTAATTGAGGAGAGCTCTTTTATTCTTGCATGCTAGCTTCTTACACTCCGGAGGATCCTTCTTTTCGTGAGGAAGAACACACAGTTATATATGCATAGCTAACCAATCAAGAAGAAGTACATGAGTCAAGCGCGTGGACACTACACCAAGGCATATAGGGCATGCAGTGCTCACGCAGAAAGCATGCAGCGCCCGGTCCAATGGGGGTCACTTCCTCATTCAAGTGGAGCTTGTTTACCTTGGAGCCTGACCGCACTGGCTCCTTGCCAGCCGCCATCTTGTCTGGCTTGCCTTTTGGGGTCCCGGACACCCTGACACTTATGATATAACATGTGGTTCCCTGAGCCACACAACAGAACGTTTCTTGTCCCCAGAAGGAAACTGTGTTTTTCAACCTGTTCCAAACCCTCAGAAGAGGAGAATTCTGTACCGCACCTTAGCCACCAGCACATTCTAAGTTATCCCTGGTAACAAACCAGCAGTTTGACCCATCTGAAAGAGATTCCATGTTAACTCATCGCCCTTGGTACTTCACACCAGAGCCACCAAAATGAACCAGCCATGTTCCTCAGATGCAATGGAGACTGGAGGTGTGCTTTCCAGGCATCCATGTTGGAGAGCTTTGCTACCCAGAATTTCGACATGGGGGACCCTGGAACAAACAAATCAGATTCCACCTGTCCAGTAGAAGTAAACCGTGCTCGCTTCGGCAGCACATATACTAAAATTGGAACGATACAGTAGAAGGAAACCTTGCTGTTTGGAGAAGCTCACAAGCCTCAGCATGGGATATCCTCCATGGCCTCTTGACGCCACCCCTCCATTTGTCGGTCATCATAGACACAAACTCCAGTGTGACCAAATATTGGCTGGATATCTTGAATCAACAGCTGCATATTGGAACTGCCTTCCTCTTGGCACTGATTTAACCATAGCTTGTGTTTACAATTCCATCCTCACCCTACTTGTCCCCAAGCCCTCTTAATAGGTAATTCTGGGGGCTCAACGCAGCATTTTGCCTGCCCCATAGAAAGAAGAAGGGCCTGGTGAGTCTGTCCAAATCCCCCACATTAGGATCCACCTGCAGGGCCCTCAACAATGCCCTAATATCATAGGCCACCATGGGCACTAAAGCTGTGTCTGACATAGCCTGATCCACGACCTCCAGGCAGCCACCTAGACATTGGGCCCCATATCCTGCAGGTGGGACCTGCCGTGGCCTGAAACCATCATCTCTGCTCAACCTGGTTATTCAGGAATCTGTCCCCAGAACTTAGCTCAAATCCCTTCCTATGGGGGAACTTGAGGCACAAATGTTCTCCTCCTTCCCGATGGCAGGAAATCTGGCCTGTGAAATGGGTGTCCAACCATCAGAGTGGGAACCAGCCTTGAGACCACGGTCACTCTTGGGAGATGCCCTGGGCACAAACAGGCATTGTGACCCTCAGTATGATCCTGCTTTCAAACAGTCCCCCTCAGTAGCTGCACCAGGAGTCGGCAGAGCAGGCCTACCAGGTTGCTACGGCCAAATCCTCTCCCTCATTGGTGTTTCCTAGGCACCCAGACCCAGAAACTCTCTCCGGAATCTATCTTTTCTGGTGCCCCTGAGACTGAAAACAGCAGTCTTCCCTTCCCCCAGAGATACCAAACTCTTGGGAGTTGGGCGGAATACCCAGAGACGAAGAATCTCCCATGGCCCCATGAAGCCACCCTTATATATTGCGACTGTCCTGGACACAGAATCCACACAAAATAGCCTGCACTACCGCCTCCATGACACCTTAATTTCAATACACTATGAGCTGACTTCAGGGCCTGCAGATCGGGCCTGTGATCATCTCGGCCCTCTCCCTAACCCTAGCTCATGTTTGCAGATCTGTCCCCAAATCCCTGGCCTACATGCCCTCTAGGATGGGGACTGGTGCAACACCAGATGATTGTCCCAACCCTCCCGAAAGAGACTCTACACTTCACTGTTGCCCAAACCCTGAAGATTAAGAGCAAAGTAAATGTCCCTGAGCCCATGTCAATTTTGAAGGATGCACTGGACCGAAATGCGCATTCTGACACACGATGAGCACCTGCCTCCAGGCAGACATCCAAGTCAAAGGCCTTGAGTCAGAAGATTTGATCTGACATGCCCCTAGGACTTCATCAATACCCTAAATTGGATTTTCAGGTGCCAGCCCCAGAGCTCTGTTCTCCAATACCAACTTATATACCAACATGTGGTTCCTGCGCCACACTACAGAACCCTTCCTGTCCCCAGAAGGATACCTTGCTCTTGGTAACTTTGTCCAAAACTCATGTAGGAGAATATTGCATGGGACCCTGACCACACCAACATTCTAACATCTCCCTGGATACGAACCAGCATTGTGATCCAACAGCATGAAACTCTATGTCAACTCAGACCGGAAGGAATTTTAACCCAGAACCACCAGATCGAACCTGCTATGTTCCTCAACTGCAGTGGTCAATGGAGGTGTGTTTTCCAGGCATCCATGCGGGAGAGATCTGCTACCCAAACTTCCTATATGGAGAATGGTGGAGAAAAAAAAAAAAAAAAAAACAGACTCACCCTGTCCAGTAGAAGGAATCCTTGCTGTTTGGAGCATCTCACAAGCTCCAGCGTGGGAAATCCTCCATGGCCTCTTGATACCACCCCTCCATTTGGTGGTCATCTTAAACACATACAACAGTATGAGCAAATATCTGACATCTGCCTTACTCAGGTGCTGGATATATCTAATCAGCCACTACACACTGGAACTGCTTTCTGCTTTACATTGAATTTAACAGTAGCTTGTGTTTACAATTCCATCCTCAACCTCCTGGTCCCCAAGCCATCTTGATAGGGAATTCTGGAGCCACAGCGCAACATTCTTCATGCCCCACAGGAAGAAGAAGTGCCTGGTGAGACTGCCCAGAAACCCCACATGAGGATCCACCTGCCTGGCCCTTGACGGCACCCTAATATCATAGGCCACCAAGAGTACTCAGGCTCTTTCTGACACAGCCTGAGCCACTACCTCTAGTCTGGAACAAGGACAGTGGGCCCCATAAACTTCTGGTGGGACCTGACTTGGCCCAAATCCGTCACATCTGCTCAACCTGGATATTCAGGCATCTCTCCCCAGACTGTAGCTCAACAAATCCCTGACCATGGGAGAACCTGATGCACAAGAGTACTCCTCCTTCCAGATGATAGGAAACCTGGCTCTTGAGATCGGTGTCCAGCCCTCAAAGTGGGAAATAGTTGAAAGGCCCATGAGACCACGGCCAAACTTGGTAGGCGCCCTGGACACAAACAGGCATTGTGTTCCTCAGTGTGAGCCTGCTTTGAAACAAACACCCTTGGTAGCCAGACCAGGATCCTGCCGAGCGTGCCTACCAGGTCCCTAGTGCCAAATGCCTACCCTAGTTCGTGTTTCATTGTGCCCAGGCACAGAACCTGTCTCTGGAATCCCACATTTGGGTGTTCCCTGAGACAGAAAACAGCAGTCTTCCCTTCCCCCAGAGACACCAAACTCTTAGGAGCTGGGCAGAATCCCCAGAGCAGAAGAATCTCCCATGGCCTCATGAAGCCACCCCTACCATTTGCAGCCATCCTGGACACACAATCCAGACAAAAAAGCCTGCGCTAACGCCTCCAAGACACCTTAATTTCAGTACATTATGTACTGCCCCCAGGGCCTGCATACTGGGCCTGTGATCCCCTCGGCCCTCACCCTAACCCTAGATCGCATTTGCAGATTTCTGTCCCCAAGGCTCTGGCCCACATGCCCCCAGGATGGGGCCTCTGAAGAGACACCAGACGACTGTGCCTACCCTCCCGAAGGAAACTCTGCCCTTCATTGCTGCCCAAACCCCGAAGATTAGGAACAATATACAAAGTAACTGAGCCCACCTCAATTGCGAGGAAAACTCTGGACTGAAATGCGCATTATGGCACACCATGAGCTCCTGCCTCCAGGCAGACATCCATGTCAAAGGCTCTGAGTCAGAAGATTGATCCTGACATGCCCCTAGGACTTCATCAATACCATAGATAGATTTTCAGACGCCTGTCCCCAGAGGCCTTTTCTCCAATAACAACTTAAATTCCAACATGTGGTTCGTGAGCCACACAACAGAATCCCTCCTGTCTCCAGTAGGATAGCTTGCTCTTGGTAGCTATATCCAAGACTCAGTGTAAGAGAATTCTGCATGGCCCATGACCGCCCCAACATTATAACATATCCCTGGATACAAACCATCATTATGATCCAACAGCATGGAACACCATGTCAACTCAGGCCGCATGGAATTTCGCCCCAGAGTCACCAGAATGAACCTGCCATGTTCCTCAGCTACAATGGTCAATGGATTGTGTGCTTTTCAGGCATCCATTTTGGAGAGCTCTGCTACCCAAACTTTCCATATGGGGTACGGTGGAGCAAACAAACCAGACTCGCCCTGTCCAGTACAAGGAATCTTTCCTGTTTGTAGCATCTCACAAGCCCCAGTGTGGGAAATGCTCCAAGGCCTCGTGATGCTACCCCACCATTTGGTGGCCAACATAGACACAAAGTTTGGTATAATCAAACATCTTACATCAGCCCTTACTCAAGTGCTGGTATGTCGAATCAGACACTGCACACTCGAACTGCCTTCCGCTTGGCACTGAATTTAACCGTAGCTTGTGTTTACAATTTCATCCTCACCCACCTCATCACCAAGCCTTCTTGACAGGGAATTCTGGAGCCAAAACGCAGCATTCTGCCTAACCCACAGACAGAAGTGCCTGGTGAGTCTGCCCAGAAACCCCACATGTGGATCCACCTGCATGGCCCTCAATGGCACCCTAATATTATAGGTCGTCATGGGCACTCAGGCTCGGTCTGACAAAGCCTGAGTGACGACCTCTAGTCAGCCACACAGACAGTTTGCTCCATATCCTGCAGGTGGTACCTGTCGTGGCCCAAAGCCATCACATCTACTCAACCTGGATATTCAGGCATCTCTCCCCAGACCATAGCTCAAATCCCTGCCTATGGGGAAACCTGAAGCAAAGGAGTACTCCTCCTACCCAATGGCAGGTATCCTGGCTGTTTAGATGGGTGTCCAACCCTCAGCATGGGAACCAGCTGCATGGCCCATGAGACCACAGCCACTCATGGGAGCCTCCCTGGGCACAAACGCATTGTGACTCTCAGCATAAGCCTACTTTCAAACAAACTGCCTTGGTTAGCTGGACCAGGAGCACACAGGGCAGGCTTGCCAAGTCCCTAGGGCCAAATCCTCACCCTTGATATTTTCCAGACGCCCAGTCCCAGAACCTGTCTCTGGTATCCATCTTTTGGGGGTCCCCTGAGACGGGAAACAGCAGTCTTCCCTTCCACTAGACACATCAAACTCTAGGGAGCTGGGCAGAATCCCCAGAGTCGAAGAATCTCCCATGGCCCCATGAAGAATTCCCCACATTTTGCGACTGTCCTAGACACACAGTCCAGACAGAAAAGCCAGCACTACCGCCTCCATGACACCTTAATTTCAGTACACTATGAGGTGAACTCACGCCCTGCAGATTTGGCCTGTGATCACACCGGCCGTCACCCTAAACATAGTTTGCATCTGCAGATTTATGGCCCACATGCCCTCCAGGATGGGGCCTCTGGTGCCACACCATACGAGTGTGCTTACACTCCTGAAGAAAACTCTGCCCTTCACGTTTGCCAAAACCATGAATCTCAGGAGTAAAGTACAAAGCACCTGAGCCCAGCTCAATTTCAAAGAACGCTCTCGACCCAAGTGCATATTCTGATACACAATGAGCACCTGCCTCCAGACAGACATGCAAGTAAAAGGCCCTGAGTCAGAAGCTGGAACCTGACATGCCTCTAGGACTTCATCGATACCCTAGCTTAGGTTTTCAGGCTCCTGTACCCAGAGGCCTGTTCTCCAGTACCAACTTATATTTCAACATATGGTCCCTCAGCCACACAACAGAACCCCTCCTGTCCCCAGAAGGATTCCTTGCTCTTGGTAACTGTGTCCAAGACTCAGTGCAGGAGAATCCTGCATGGCCCTGTGACAACCCCAACATTCTAACATCTCCCTGGATAACAACCAGAATTGTGACCCAACAGCATATAACTCCATGTCAACTCAGGCCTCTTGGAACTTTGCCTCAGAGACATCAGGACAAACCTGCCATGTTTCTCAGCTGCAATGGTCAATAGAGTTGTGCTTTCAGGCATCCATGACGGAGAGCTCTGCTACACAAACTTTCCATAATGTGGACCCTCTAGCAAACAAACCTGACACCACCTATCCAGTACGAGGAAACATTGCTCTTTGAAGCATCTCACAAGTTAAAGCATGGAAAATCCTCCATGGCCTTGTGACACCACCCTTCCGTTTGGCAGTCATCATGGACACAAACTCCAGTGTGATCAAACATCTGATATTCACCCTTACTCAGGTGCTGGATATCTCCTATCTGCTGCTGAACACTGGAACTGTCTATGTTTGTCACTGCATTTAACCTTAGCTTGTGTTTACAATTCCATCCTCACCCTCCTTTTGCCCACGCCTTCTTGATAGGGAATTCTTGAGCCACAACGCAGCATTCTGCCTGCCCCACAGAAAGAAGAAGTGCCTGATGAGTCTTCCCAGAAACCCCACATTAGGATCCACCAGCATGGCCCTCGACGGGACCCTAATATCTTAGGCTGCCATGGGCACTCAGGCTCTGTCTGACACACCCTGAGCTACGACCTTCAGTCAGCCACACAGACAGTGGAACTTATATACTGCAGGTGGGACCTGCCGTGGCCAAAACCATCACATTTACTCAACTTGGTGTTTCAGGCATCTCTCCCCAGACTGTAGCTCTCAAGTCCCTGCCTATGGGGGAAATTGTAGCACAGGAGTACTCCTTTTTCCTGATGGCAGAAATCCTGGCTGTTGAGATGGGTGTCCAACCCTCAGAGTGGGAACCAGCTGCATGGTCCATGAGACCACGGTCACTCATATGAACCGCCCTGGGCACAAACAGGAATTGTGACCCTCAGCGTGAGCCTGCTTTCCAACACACCCCCTCGGTAGCTGGACCAGGAGCCTGCAGAGCAGGCCTGCCAGATGTCTAGGGCAAAAGCCTTACATTTGTTCGTGATTTCCAGGCGCCCAGACCCAGAAACTGTCTCTGGAATCCCTCTTTTGGCGGTCCCCTGAAATGGAAAACAGCAATCTTCCCTTCCCCCAGAGACACCAAACTCTTGGGAGCTGGGCAGCATCCCCAGAGATGAAGAAACTCCCATGGCCCCATGAAGACTTCCATACATTTTGCGACCGTCCTGGACACACTATCCAGTCAGAGAAGCCTGTGCTACCGCCTCCATGACTCCTTAGTTTCAGTACACTATGAGCTGCACTCAGGGCCTGTGATGACCTCGGCCCTCACACTAACCCTAGTTTGCATTTGCAGATTTCTGTCCCCAAAGCCCAGACCCACATGCCCTCCAGGATGGGGTCTCTGGAGTCCCGGACAAGTGTACGTATGTTCCCGAAGGAACCTCTGCCCTTCACTGTTGCCAAAACCCTGAAGATTAGGAGCAAAGTACAAAGCCCCTGAGCACACCTCAATTCAAAGGAAAACTCTGCACCCAAATGCACATTCTGACACACAATGAGGACCTGCCTTCATGTAGACATCCAAGTCAAAGGCCCTGAGTCAGAAGATTGAACCTGACATGTCTCTAGGACCTCATTGATACCCGAGCTTAGGTTTTCAGGTGCCTGTCGCCCGAGACCTGTTCTCCAATACCAACTTTATATTCCAACATGTGGTCCCTGAGCCACACAACAGAACCTCTCCTGTCCTCAGAAGGATATGTTGCTTTTGGTCACTGTGTCCAAGACACGATGTCGGAGAATCCTGCTTAGGCCCCTGACCACCCCAACATTCTAACATCTCCCTGGATGCAAACAAGCACTGTGATCCAACAGCATGAAACTCCATGTCAACTCAGGCCTCTTGGAACTTCGCCCCAGAGGCACCAGATCAAACCTGCCATGTTTCTCAGCTGCAAAGGTAAATGGAGTTGTGCTTTCCTGGCATCCATGAGAGATTGCTCTGCTACCCATATTTCCATATGGGGGCACCCTGGAGCAAAGAAACCAGACTCCCCCTGTCCAGTAGAAGGAAACCTTGCTGTTTGGAGCATCTCACAGGCCCCAGCGTCGGAAATCCTCCATGGCCTCAGGACGCCACCCTGCCATTTGTTGGTCATCATAGACTCAAATTCCAGGGTGAGCAAGCATCTAACATCCCCCGTCAGTCAGGTGCTGGATATCTCAAATCAGCCACAGCACACTGGAGCTGCCTACCGCTTGGCACTGAATTTAACCATAGCTTGTGTTTACAATTCCATCTTCAACCTCCTGGTCTACAAACCCACTTGAAAGGGAATTCTGGAGCCAGAACTCAGCATTCTGCCTACCACACAGAGAGAAGTCCTGCCTGGTGATTCTGCCAAGAAACCCCACAAGAGAGTCCACCTGCATGGCCCTCGAAGGCACACTAATATCATAGGCTACAATGGGCACTCTGACTCTGTCTGGCACATCCTGAGAAAACCTCCAGACAACTATGCAGACTGTGGTCCCCGTATTCTGCAGGTGGGAAATGCCATGGCCCAAAGCCATCATCTTTACTCAACCTGGATATTCAGGCCTCTCTCCCCAGGCCGTAGCTCAAATCCCTGCCTATAGGGGAACATTAAGCACAAGAGTACTCCTCATCCCCGATGTCAGGAAACTTGGCTGTTGAGATGGGTGTCCAACGCTCAGAGTGGGAACCAGCTACATGGCCCCTGAGACCACGGCCACTCATGGGAGCCTCCTTGGGCGCAAAGAGGCATTGTGACTCTCAGCGTGAGCCTACTTTCAAACAAACTCCGTAGCTAGACCAAGAGCTCGCAGAGTGGGCCTGCCAGGTTCCTAGGTCCAAATCCTTACCCACATTCGTGTTTTCCAGGTGCCCATAATAAGGATCTGTCTCTAGAATCTCTCTTGTGGTTGTCCCCTGAGACTGAAAACAGCAATCTTCCCTTCCCTCAAAGAAACAAAACTCTTGGGAGCTGGGCAGAATCCCCAGAGACGAGGAATCTCCCATGGCACCATGAAACACTCCTACATTTTGCGACCATCCTGGACACACAATCCAGACACAAAAGCCTGTGCTACCACCTTTATGACACCTTAATTTCAGTACAATATGAGCTGCACTCAGGGTCTGCAGATCAGGCATGTGATCACCTCGGCCCTCTCCCTAAACCTAGCTCGCATTTCGATATTTCTGTCCCCAATACCCTGGCCCACATGCCCTCAGGATGGGGCCTCTGGAGCCACACCGAACGACTGTGCCTGCCCTCCTGAGGGAAACTCTATCCTCACTGTTGCCAAAACCCCGAAGATTAGGAGCAAAGTATAAAACCCCTGAGCACACCTCCATTTTGAAGAATGCTCTGGACCCATATGCACATTCTGACACACAATGAGCACCTGCCTCTAGGCAGACATCCAAGTCAAAGGCCCTGAGTCAGAAGATTGAACCTGACAGAGCTTAGATTTTCAGGTGCCTATCCACAGGGGCCTGTTACCCAATACCAAATTATATTCCAACATGTGGTCCCTAAGCCACACTACAGAACTCCTCCTGTGTCCAGAAGTATACGTTGCTCTTGGTAGCTGTGACCAAGACACAGTGTAGAAGAATCCTGCATGGCCCTCCGACCACACCAATATTCTAACTTCTCCATGGATCCCAACCAGCATTGCGGTACAAAAGCAAGAAACTCCATGTATACTCAGGCTGCTTAGAACTTAGCCCCAAAGCCACCATTTCGAACCTGCCATTTCCTCAGCTGCAATGGACCCTGGAGGTGTGCTTTCTAGGCATCGACTTGGGAGATCTCTGCTACCCAAACTTTCCATATGGGGGACCCTGGAGCAAACAAACCAAAATCGCCACGTCCAGTAAAAGGAAATCTTGCTGTTTGGAGCATCTCACAAATCACAGCATGGGAAATCCTCCATGGCCTCTTGTTCCACCCCTCCATTTGTTGGTCATCATAGACACAAATTACAGTGTGAGCAAACATCTGACATCTGCTCTTACTCAGGTGCTGGATAGCTCGAATCAGCCTTCTGATTGGCACTGGATTGAACTGTAGTTTGTGTTTACCATTCCATCCTCACGCTCCTGTTCCTTAAGGCCTCTTGATAGGGAATTCTGTTGCCATGATGCAGCATTCTGCCTGTCTCACAGAAAGAAGTGCCTGGTGAGTCTACTAGAAAAACTTCATGAGGATCCACCTGCGTGACCCATGATGGAATCTTTTTTTTTTTTTTAAAGATTTTATTTATTTATTTGAGAGAGAGACAGTGAGAAAGAGCATGAGCGAGGAGAAGGTCAGAGAGTGAAGCAGACTCCCCATGGAGCTGGGAGCCTGATGTGGGACTCGATCCCGGGACTCCAGGATCACGCCCTGAGCCGAAGGCAGTCGTCCAACCAACTGCGCCACCCAGGCGTCCCCCATGATGGAATCTTAATATCATAGGCCGCCGTGGGCACTCAGGCTCTGTCTGACACAGCCTGAGACACAACGTCCATTTAGCCATGCAGACAGTGGGCCCCATATTCTGCAGGTGGGACCTGTTGTGGCCCGAAGCCATCACATCAACTCAACATGGATTTTCAGTATCTCTCCCTAGACCATAGCTCAATTCCCTGCCTATGGGGAAAACTGAAGCACAGGAGTACTCCTCTTTCCCGATGACAGGAAACCTGGTTGTTGGCATGGGTGTTTACCATGTGAGTGTGAAGCAGTTGTGTGGCCCATGAGGCCACGGTCACTCATGGGAGCCACCCTTGGCACAAACAGGCATTGTGACCCTCAGCCTGAGCATGTTTGCTAAGTTCTTTATAGATTTTGGACACTAGTCCTTTATCTGATATGTCGTTTGCAAATATCTTCTCCCATTCTGTCAGTTGTCTTTTGATTTTGTTAACTGTATCCTTTGCTGTGCAAAAGCTTTTGATCTTGATGAAATCCCAACAGTTCATTTTTTCCCTTGCTTCCTTTGCCTTTGGCGATGTTCCGAGGAAGATGTTGCTGCAGCTGAGGTCGAAGCGGTTGCTGCCTGTGTTCTCCTAAGGATTTTGATGGATTCCTTTCTCACATTGAGGTCCTTCATCCATTTTGAATTTATTTTTGTGTATGGTGTAAGGAAATGGTCCAATTTCATTTTTCTGCATGTGGCTGTCCAATTTTCCCAACACCATTTATTGAAGAGGCTGTCTTTTTTCTATTGGACATTCTTTCCTACTTTGTCGAAGATTAGTTGACCATAGAGTTGAGGGTCTATTTCTGGGCTCTCTATTCTGTTCCATTGATCTATGTGTCTGCTTTGTGCCAGTACCATGCTGTCTTGATGATGACAACTTTGTAATAGAGCTTGAAGTCCGGAATTGTGATGCCACCAACTTTGGCTTTCTTTGTCAATATCCCTTTGGCTATTCGAGGTCTTTTCTGATTCCATATAAATTTTAGAATTATTTGTTCCATTTCTTTGAAAAAGATGGATGGTACCTTGATTGGAATTGCATTAAATGTGTACATTGCTTTGGGTAGCATAGACATTTTCACAATATTTATTCTTCCAATCCAGGAGCATGGAACATTTTTCCATTTCTTTGTGTCTTCCTCAATTTCTTTCATGAGTACTTTATAGTTTTCTGAGTATAGATTCTTAGCCTCTTTGGTTAGGTTTATTCCTAGGTATCTTATGGTTTGGGGTGCAATTGAAAATGGGATTGACTCCTTAATTTCTCTTTCTTCTGTCTTGTTGGTGTAGAGAAATGCAACTGATTTCTGTGCATTGATTTTATATCCTGAAACTTTACTGAATTCCTGTACAAGTTCTAGCAGTTTTGGAGTGGAGTCTTTTGGGTTTTCCACATAGAGTATCATATCATCTGCAAAGAGTGATAGTTTGATTTCTTCTTTGCCGATTTGGATGCCTTTAATTTCCTATTGTTGTCTGATTGCTAAGGCTAGGACTTCTAGTACTATGTTGAATAGCAGTGGTGATAATGGACATCCCTGCCGTGTTCCTGACCTTAGCGGAAAAGCTTTCAGTTTTTCCCCATTGACAATGATATTTGCGGTGGGTTTTTCATACATGGCATTGATGATATTGAGGTATGTGCCCTCTATCCCTACACTTTGAAGGGTTTTGATCAGGAAGGGATGCTGTACTTTGTCAAATGCTTTTTCAGCATCTATTGAGAGTATCATATGGTTCTTGTTCTTTCTTTTATTTTTTATTATTTTTATTAAAGATTTTATTTATTTATTTGACAGAGACAGATCACAAGTAGGCAGAGAGGCAGGCAGAGAGAGAGAGGAGGAAGCAGGCTCCCTGCTGAGCAGAGAGCCTGATGTGGGACTCGATCCCAGCACCCTGAGATCATGACCTGAGCCGAAGGCAGTGGCTAAACCCACTGAGCCACCCAGGCGCCCTTGTTCTTTTTTTTTCTTTTTCCAATTTATTTATTTTCAGAAAAACAGTATTCATTATTTTTTCACCACACCCAGTGCTCCATGCAAGCTGTGCCCTCTATAATACCCACCACCTCGTACCCCAACCTCCCACCCCCCACCACTTCAAATCCCTCAGATTGTTTTTCAGAGTCCATAGTCTCTCATGGTTCACCTCCCCTTCAAATTTACCCAAAAGCATATACCCTCCCCAATGTCCATAACCCTACCCCCCCTTCTCCCAACCCCCCGCCCCCAGCAACCCACAGTTTGTTTCGTGAGATTAAGAGTCACTTATGGTTTGTCTCCCTCCCTATCCCATCTTGTTTCATGGATTCTTCTCCTACCCACTTAAGCCCCCATGTTGCATCACCACTTCCTCATATCAGGGAGATCATATGATATTTGTCTTTCTCCGCTTGACTTATTTCGCTAAGTATGATACGCTCTAGTTCCATCCATGTTGTCGCAAATGGCAAGATTTCGTTTCTTTTGATGGCTGCATAGTATTCCATTGTGTATATATACCACTTATTCTTGATCCATTCATCTGTTGATGGACATCTAGGTTCTTTCCATAGTTTGGCTATTGTGGACATTGCTGCTATAAACATTCGGGTGTACGTGCCCCTTTGGATCACTACGTTTGTATCTTTAGTGTAAATTCACAGTAGTGCAATTGCTGGGTCATAGGGCAGTTCTATTTTCAACATTTTGAGGAACCTCCATGCTGTTTTCCAGAGTGGTTGCACCAGCTTGCATTCCCACCAACAGTGGAGGAGGGTTCCCCTTTCTCCGCATCCTCGCCAGCATCTGTCATTTCCTGACTTGTTGATTTTAGCCATTCTGACTGGTGTGAGGTGGTATCTCATAGTGGTTTTGATTTGTATTTCCCTGATGCCGAGTGATATGGAGCATTTTTTCATGTGTCTGTTGGCCATCTGGATATCTTTTTGCAGAAATGTCTGTTGATGTCCTCTTCCCCTTTCTTGATTGGATTATTTGTTCTTTGGGTGTTGCGTTTTCTAAGTTCTTTATAGATTTCGGACACTATTCCTTTATCTGATATGTCGTTTGCAAATATCTTCACCCATTCTGTCAGTTGTCTTTTGGTTTTGTTAACTGTTTCCTTTGCAGTGCAAAAGCTTTTGATTTTGATGAAATCCCAAAAGTTCATTTTTGCCTTTGCTTCCCTTGCCTTTGGCGATGTTCCTAGGAAGATGTTGCTGCGGCTGAGGTTGAAGAGGTTGCTGCCTGTGTTCTCCTCAAGGATTTTGATGGATTCCTTTCTCACATTGAGGTCCTTCATCCATTTTGAGTCTATTTTTGTGTGTGGTGTAAGGAAATGGTCCAAATTCATTTTTCTGCACGTGGCTGTCCAATTTTCCCAACACCATTTATTGAAGAGGCTGTCTTTTTTCCATTGGACATTCGTTCCTGCTTTGTCGAAGATTAGTTGACCATAGAGTTGAGGGTCTATTTCTGGGCTCTCTATTCTGTTCCATTGGTCTATGTGTCTGTTTTTGTGCCAGTACCATGCTGTCTTGATGATGACAGCTTTGTAATAAAGCTTGAAGTCCGGAATTGTGATGCCACCAACTTTGGCTTTGTTGTTCAATATCCCTTTGGCTTTTCGAGGTCTTTTTTGATTCCATATAAATTTTAGAATTATTTGTTCCATTTCTTTGAAAAAGATGGATGGTACTTTGATAGGAATTGCATTAAATGTGTATATTGCTTTAGGCAGCATAGACATTTTCACAATATTTATTTTTCCAATCCAGGAGCATGGAATATTTTTCCATTTTTTGTGTCTTCCTCAATTTCTCTCATGAGTACTTTATAGTTTTCTGAGTATAGATTCTTAGCCTCTTTGGTTAGGTTTATTCCTAGGTATCTTATGGTTTGGGGTGCAATTGTAAATGGGATTGACTCCTTAATTTCTCTTTCTTCTGTCTTGTTGTTGCTGTAGATAAATGCAACTGATTTCTGTGCATTGATCTTATATCCTGACACTTGATGAATTTCTGTATAAGTTCTAGCAGTTATGGAGTGGAGTCTTTTGGGTTTTCCACATAGAGTATCATATCATCTGAGAAGAGTGATAATTTGACTTCTTCTTTGCCGATTTGGATGCCTTTAATTTCCTTTTGTTGTCTGAATGCTGAGGCTAGGACTTCTAGTACTATGTTGAATAGCAGTGGTGATAAGGGACATCCCTGCCGTGTTCCTGACCTTAGCGGAAAAGCTTTCAGTTTTTCTCCATTGACAATGATATTTGCAGTGGGTTTTTCATAGATGGCTTTGATGATAGTGAGGTATGTGCCCTCTATCCCTACACTTTGAAGGGTTTTGATCAGGAAGGGATGCTGTACTTTGTCAAATGCTTTTTCAGCATCTATTGAGAGTATCATATGGTTCTTGTTCTTTCTTTTATTGATGTGTTGTATCACATTGACTGATTTGCGGATGTTGAACCTACCTTGCAGCCCTGGGATAAATCCCACTTGGTCGTGGTGAATAATCCTTTTAATGTACTGTTGAATCCTATTTGCTAGTATTTTGGTGAGAATTTTTGCATCTGTGTTCATCAAGGATATTGGTCTATAGCTCTCTTTTTTGACGGGATCCTTGTCTGGTTTTGGGATCAAGGTGATGCTGGCCTCATAAAATGAGTTTGGGAGTTTTCCTTCCATTTCTATTTTTTGGAACAGTTTCAGGAGAATAGGAATTAGTTCTTCTTTAAATGTTTGGTAGAATTCCCCTGGGAAGCCATCAGGCCCTGGGCTTTTGTTTGTTTGGAGATTTTTAATGACTGTTTCAATCTCCTTACTGGTTATGGGTCTGTTCTGGCGTTCTATTTCTTCCTGCTTCAATTTTGGTAGTTTATATGTTTCTAGGAATGCATCCATTTCTTCCAGATTGTCAAATTTGTTGGCGTAGAGTTGCTCATAGTACGTTCTTCTAATAGTTTGTATTTCTTTGGTGTTAGTTGTGATCTCTCCTGTTTCATTCATGATTTTATTTATTTGGGTCCTTTCTGTTTTCTTTTTGGTAAGTCAGGCCAGGGGTTTATCAATTTTATTAATTCTTTCAAAGAACCAGCTCCTAGTTTCGTTGATTTGTTCTATCGTTTTTTTTGGTTTCTATTTCATTGATTTCTGCTCTGATCTTCTTGATTTCTCTTCTCCTGCTGGGCTTAGGGTTTCTTTCTTGTTCTTTCTCCAGCTCCTTTAGGTGTAGGGTTAGGTTGTGTACCTGAGACCTTTCTTGTTTCTTGAGAAAAGCTTGTACCGCTATATATTTTCCTCTCAGGACTCTCTTTGTTGTGTCCCACAGATTTTGAACCATTGTATTTTCATTATCATTTGTTTCCATGATTTTTTTCAATTTCTGGTGGACCCATTCATTCTTTAGAAGGATGCTGTTTAGTCTCCATGTATTTGGGTTCTTTCCAAACTTCCTCTTGTGGTTGAGTTCTAGCTTCAGAGTATTGTGGTCTGAAAATATGCAGGGAATAATCCCAATCTTTTGATACTGGTTGAGTCCTGATTTAGGACCGAGGATGTGATCTATTCTGTAGAATGTTCCACGTGCACTAGAGAATAATGTGTATTCTGTTGCTTTGGGATGAAATGTTCGGAATATATCTGTGATGTCCATCTCATCCAGTGCATCATTTAAGGCCTTTATTTCCCTGTTGATCTTTTGCTTGGATGATCTGTCCATTTCAGTGAGGGGAGTGTTAAAGTCCCCTACTATTATTGTATTATTGTTGATGTGTTTCTTTGATTTTGTTATTAATTGGTTTATATAGTTTGCTGTGCCCACGTTGAGGGCATAGATATTTAAAATTGTTAGATCTTCCTGTTGGACAGACCCTTTGAGTATGATATAGTGTCCTTCCTCATCTCTTATTATAGTCTTTGGCTTAAAATCTAATTGATCTGATATAAGGATTGCCACTCCTGCTTTTTTTGATGTCCATTAGCATGGTAAATTCTTTTCCACCCCCTCACTTTTAGACTGGAGGTGTCTTCGGGTTTAAAATGAGTTTATTGGAGGCAACATATAGATGGGTTTTGTTTTTTCATCCATTCTGATACCCTGTGTCTTTTGTTTGGGGCATTTAGCCCATTAACATTCAGGGTAACTACTGAGAGATATGATTTTAGTGCCATTGTATTGCCTGTAAGGTGACTGTTACTGTATATTGTCTCTGTTCCATTCTGATCTACCACTTGTAGGCTCTCTCTTTGCTTAGAGGACCCTTTTCAATATTTCCTCTAGGGCTGGTTTGATGTTTGCAAATTCTTTCAGTTTTTGTTTGTCCTGGAAGCTTTTAATCTCTCCTTCTATTTTCAATGATAGCCTAGCTGGATATAGTATTCTTGGCTGCATGTTTTTCTCGTTTAGTGCTCTGAAAATATCATGCCAGCTCTTTGTGGCCTGCCAGGTCTCTGTGGATAAGTCAGCTGCCAATCTAATACTTTTACCATTGTATGTTACAGACTTCTTTTCCCGGGCTGCTTTCAGGATATTCTCTTTGTCACTAAGGCTTGTAAATTTTACTATTAGGTGACGGGGTGTGGGCCTATTCTTATTGATTTTGAGGGGCGTTCTCTGAACCTCCTGAATTTTGATGCTCGTTCCCTTTGCCATATTGGGGAAATTCTCCCCAATAATTCTCTCCAGTATACCTTCTGCTCCCCTCTCTCTTTCTTCTTCTTCTGGAATCCCAATTATTCTAATGTTGTTTCATCTTATGGTGTCACTTATCTCTCGAATTCTCCCCTCATGGTCCAGTAGCTGTTTGTCCCTCTTTTGCTCAGCTTCTTTATTCTCTGTCATTTGGTCTTCTATATTGCTAATTCTTTCTTCTGCCTCATTTATCCTAGCAGTGAGAGCCTCCATTTTTGATTGAACTTCATTAACAGCTTTTTTGATTTCAACTTGGTTAGATTTTAGTTCTTTTATTTCTCCAGATAGGGCTTTTATATCTCTGGAGAGGGTTTCTCTAATATCTTCCATGCCTTTTTCAAGCCCGGCTAGAACCTTGAGAATTGTCATTTTGAACTCTAGATCTGACATATTACCAATGTCTGTATTGATTTGGTCCCTAGCCTTCGGTACTGCCTCTTGTTCTTTTTTTTGTTGTGAATTTTTCCGCCTTGTCATTTTGTCCAGCTAAGAGTATATGAAGGAGCAAGTAAAATACTAAGAGTGTGGCAACAATCCCAGGAAAATATGCTTTAACCAAATCAGAAGAGATCCCAAGTCGTGAGGGGGGATTTCTCCCCCCTTACGACTGGGTGAGGGATCTTCTCTGATTGGGATCTCCTTTGATTGGGATCTCCCCATCTCTTCTTATTGGGATCTCCCAATCTCTTCTGATTGGGATCTCTTCTGATTTGGGTATAAAAAGAGGTTCAAAAAGAAAGAAAGAAAAAAAAACGAAAAAAGAATTAAAAAAAAAGAGATTGAATTAAAAACTCATTGAAGAATTTAAAAAAGAATTAAGAAAAAAAATATTGAAGCGATTAAGATCTCTTCTGATTTGGGGATAAAAAGAGGTTAAAAAATAAAGAAAGAAAAAAAGAAAAAAAAAGAATTAAAAAAAAAGAAAATGAATAAAGAAAAGTATAAAAAAGAAAAAAATATATATATTAGATAATCTAGTTAAAAAACGTTAAAAAAGAAAAGGGTAAAAGTTTAAAAAATTTTAGCAGAAGAAGAGAAAAAAATGAAAAAGAAAAAAAATTAAATTAACTGCAAGACTAAAAAATCACAGGCAGAAAGCCGTGAGTTCCATGGTTTGTTTTCTCCTCCTCTGGAATTCTGCTGCTCTCTCCTTGGTATTGAAACTGCACTCCTTGGTAGGTGAACTTGGTCTTGCCTGGATTTCTTGTTGATCTTCTAGGGGAGGGGCCTGGTGTAGTGATTCTCAAGTGTCTTTGCCCCAGGCGGAATTAAACCGCCCTTACCAGGGGCCGGGCTGAGTGATCTGCTCGGCTTTGCTTTCAGGAGCTTTTGTTCCCTGAGCGCTTTCCGTAGAGTTCCGGAGGACGGGAATACAAATGGCGGCCTCCTGGTCTCTGGCCCGGATGAGCCGAGAGCCCGGGGCCCCGCTCCCCAGTGCGCCCTCAGCGAACAGCTCCTAGTAACTTCGCGTCTGCCTAACCTCCGGCCATGCTCTGAGCTCACCGAGCTTGTGACCGGTTCAAGGCAACTCCGAGCTGCGATCTTACTGATGGCTCTGTCTCTGCAGCCGGCTTTCCCGTTCCAATATCCGCAAGCTCTGCGACACTCAGACACCCCCGATCCTTCTGTGACCCCGCGGGACCTGAGGTCACGGCAACCCCGCGTGGGCTTCGCCCCGGTTTAGCCTGTGGAGCGATGTCCCTCAGCGGAACAGACTTTTAAAAGTCCTGATTTTGTGCTCCGTTGCTCCGCCGCTTGCTGGGAGCCGGCCCCTCCCCCCGGGGTCTATCTTCCCGTTGCTTTGGATTCACTTCTCCGCCAGTCCTACCTTTCAGAAAGTGGTTGTTTTTCTGTTTCTAGAATTGCTGTTCTTCTTCTCTTCGATCTGACGATGGATTTGCAGGTGTTTGCAATCTTGAGATAAGCTTTCTAGCTGATCTCCTGCTAGCTGAGGTAGTCTCAGCCTGCTACTTCTCCGCCATCTTGACTCCTCCCTCTGTTCTTTCTTTTATTGATGTGTTGTATCACATTGACTGATTTGAGGATGTTGAACCAACCTTGCAGCCCTGCGATAAATCCCACTTGGTCGTGGTGAATAATACTTTTAATGTACTGTTGAATCCTATTGGCTAGTATTTTGGTGAGAATTTCCGCATCTGTATTCATCAAGGATATTGCTCTATAGCTCTCTTTTTTGAATGGATCCTTGTCTGGTTTTGGCCTCATAAAATCAGTTTGGAAGTTTTCCTTCCATTTCTATTTTTTGGAACAGTTTCGGGAGAATAGAAATTAGTTCTTTAAATATTTGGTAGAATTGCCCAGGGAAGCCGTCTGGCCCTGGGCTTTTGTTTGTTTGGAGATTTTTAATGACTATTTCGATCTCCTTACTGGTTATGGGTCTGTTCAGGCTTTCTATTTCTTCCTGGTTCAGTTGTGGTAGTTTATATGTTTCTAGGAATGTATCCATTTCTTCCAGATTGTCAAATTTGTTGGCGTAGAGTTGCTCATAGTATGTTCTTCTAATAGTTTGTATTTCTATGGTGTTAGTTGTGATCTCTCCTGTTTCATTCATGATTTTATTTATTTGGGTCCTTTCTCTTTACGTTTTGATAAGTCAGACCAGGGGTTTATCAATTTTATTAATTCTTTCAAAGAACCAGCTCCTAGTTTCGTTGATTTGCTCTGTTGGTTTTTTTTTTTGTTTGTTTGTTTGTTTGTTTGTTTCTATTTCATTGATTTCTGCTCTGAGCTTTTTGATTTCTCTTCTCCTGCTGGACTTAGGGTTTCTTTCTTTTACTTTCTCCAGCTCCATTAGATGTAGGTTTAGGTTGCGTCCTGAGACCTTTCTTGTTTCTTGAGAAAAGCTTGTACTGCTATATATTTTCCTCTCAGGACTGCCTTTGTTGTGTCCTACAGATTTTGAATTGTTGTATTTTCATTATCATTTGTTTCCATGATTTTTTTCAGTTCTTCTTTAATTTCCCATTTGACCCATTCATTCTTTACATGGATGTTGTTTATTCTCCATGTGTTTGGGTTCTTTCCAAACTTCCTCTTGTGGTTGAGTTCTAGCTTCAGAGCATTGTGGTCTGAAAATATGCAGGGAATGATCCCAATCTTTTGATACCGGTTGAGTCCTGGCTTAGGAGCGAGGATGTGATCTATTCTGGAGAATGTTCCATGTGCACTAGAGAGGAATGAATATTCTGTTGCTTTGGAATGAAATGATCTGAATATATCTGTGATGTCCATCTGGTCCAGCGTTCAGTTTAAGGCCTTTATTTGCTTGTTGATCTTTTTCTTCGATGATCTGTCCATTTCAGTGAGGGGTGTGTTAAAGGCCCGTACTATTATTGTATTATTGTTGATGTGTTTCTTTGATTTTGTTATTAATTGGTTTATATAGTATGCTGCACCCACGTTGGGGGCATAGATATTTAAAATTGTTAGATCTTCTTGTTGGACAGACCCTTTGAGTATGATATAGTGTCCTTCCTCATCTCTTATTATAGTCTTTGGCTTAAAATCTAATTGATCTGATATAAGGATTACCACTCCTCCTTTCTTATGATGTCCATTAGCATGGTAAATTCTTTTCCACCCCCTCACTTTAAATCTGTAGGTGTCTTCAGGCTTAAAATGAGTTTCTTGGAGGCAACATATAGATGTTTTTTTTTATCCATTATGATACCCTGTGTCTTTTGATTGGGGCATTTAGCCCATTAACATTCAGGGTAACTATTGAGATATATGAATTTAGTGCCATTGTATTGCCTGTAAGTTGACTGTTTCTGTATATTGTCTCTGTTCCTTTCTGATCTACCACTTTTAGGCTCTCTCTTTGCTTAGAGGACCCCTTTCAATATTTCCTCTAGGGCTGGTTTGATGTTTGCAAATTCTTTCAGTTTTTGTTTTCCTGGAAGCTTTTAATCTCTCCTTCTATTTTCAATGATAGCCTAGCTGGATATAGTATTCTTGGCTGCATGTTTTTCTCGTTTAGTGCTATGAAAATATCATGCCAGCTCTTTGTGGCCTGCCAGGTCTCTGTGGATAAGTCAACTGCCAATCTAATACTTTTACCATTGTATGTTACAGACTTCTTTTCCCGGGCTGCTTTCAGGATTTGCTCTTTGTCACTAAGGCTTGTAAATTTTACTATTAGTTGACGAGATGTGGCCTATTCTTATTGATTTTGAGGAGCGTTCTCTGAACCTCCTGAATTTTGATTCTCGTTCCCTTTGCCATATTGGGGAAATTCTCCCCAATAATTCTCTCCAGTATACCTACTGCTCGCCTGTCTCTTTCTTCTTCTTCTGGAATCCCAATTATTTTAATGTTGTTTCGTCTTATGGTGTCACTTATCTCTCAAATGCTCCCCTCGTGGTCCAGTACCTGTTTGTCGCTCTTTTGCTCAGCTTCTTTATTCTCTGTTATTTGGTCTTCTATATCGCTAATTCTTTCTTCTGCCTCATTTATCCTAGCAGTGAGAGCCTCCATTTTGTTTGCACCTCAGTAATAGCGTTTTTGACTTCAACCTGGTTAGATTTTATTTCTTTTATTTCTCCAGAAAGGGCTTTTATATCTCCTGAGTGGGTTTCTCTAATATCTTCCATGCCTTTATCGAGCCCGGCTAGAACCTTGAGAATTGTCATTCTGAATTCTAGATCTGACATATTACCAATGTCTGTATTGATTAGGTCCCTAGCCTTCGGTACTGCCTCTTATTCTTCTTTCTTGTGGTGAATTTTTCTGCCTTGTCATTTTGTCCAGATAAGAGTATATGAAGGAGCAAGTAAAATACTAAGAGTGTGGCAACAATCCCAGGAAAATATGCTTTAACCAAATCAGAAGAGATCCCAAATCGTGAGGGGGGAGAGAGGGGATAAAAAAGAGTTTCAAAAAGAAAGAAAGGAAAAAAAAAGAATTAAAAAAATAAAAAGAATAAAGAAAAGTAAAAAAAGAAATATATATATTTCTTTATATATATATATATATATATATATATATATATAACATAAACTAGTTTAAAACATTTAAAAGGTAAAGGGTAAAAGTTAAAAAAATTAGCAAAATAAGAGAAAAAAAAAGAAAAAGAAAAAAAATTACTTTAACTGCAAGACTAAAATATCACAGGGAGAAAGCCATGAGTTCCCTGCTTTGCTTTCTCCTTCTGTGGAATTCTGCTGCTCTCCTTGGTATTGAAACCACACTCCTTGGTAGATGAACTCGGTCTTGGCTGGATTTCTTGTTGATCTTCTGGTGGAGGGGCCTGGTGTAGTGATTATCAAGTGTCTTTGCCCCAGGTGGAATTGCACCGCCCTTACCAGGGGCTGGGCTGAGTAATCCGCTAAGGTTTGCTTTCAGGAGCTTTTGTTCCCTGAGCGCTTTCCGTAGAGTTTTGGAGGACGGGAATACAAATGGTGGCCTCCTGGTCTCTGGCCCGGAGGAGCCAAGAGCCCGGGGCCCCACTCCTCAGTGCGCCCTCAAAGAAGAGCACCCAGTAACTCCCGTCTCCTGACCTCCGGGCACGCTCCTAGCTCACCGAGTCTGCGACCGGTTCAAGGTAACCTTGAGCTGTGAGCTTACTGACAACTCTGTCTGTGTAGCCGGCTTTCCCGTTCCAATACCCGCTAGCTCTGCGACACTCAGACACCCCCGATCCTTCTGTGACCCTGCAAAACCTGAGGCCACACTGACCCCGCATGGGCTCCACCCCGGTTTAGCCTCTGGAGCGATGTACCTCAGTGGAACAGACTTTTAAAAGTCCCGACTTTGTGCTCCGTTGCTCCACCGCTTGCCAGGAGCTGGCCCCTCCCACCGGGGTCTATCTTCCCTTCGCTTTGGATTCACTTCTCTGCCAGTCCTACCTTTCAGAAAGTGGTTGTTTTTCTGTTTCTAGAATTGCTGTTTTTCTTCTCTTCAATCTGCCGATGGATTTGCAGGTGTTTGCAATCTTTAGATAAGCTATCTAGCTGATCTCCTGCTAGTTGAAGTAGTCTCAGCCTGCTACTTCTCCGCCATCTTGACTCCTCTCCTCTCCTCCATGGATTCTTGATGCCACCCCTCCATTGGTTGGTCATCATAGACACAAACTCTAGTGTGATCAAACGTCTGACATGCACCCTTATTCCAGTGCTGGATGTCTTGAATAAACTGCTGCACACTGGAACTGCCTTCTACTTGGCACTGAACTGAACCATAGCTTGTGTTTAAATTCCATCCTCACCCGATTGGTCCCCAAGCCCTCCTGTTTGGGAAATCTGGAGCCACAACGCAGCATTCCGCCTTCCACATCGAATGAAGAAGTGCCTGGTGAGAAACCCCATATGAAGTTCAATCTGCTCGGCCCTTGATTCAACCCCGATTTATAGGCTGCCATGTCCACAAGTGCTGTGTCTGACAGAGCCTGAGCCCCGACGAAGTGTCAGTAACCAGAGAGTGTGCCCCACATCTAGCATTTGGGATTGCCATGGCCCAAGTACGTCATCTCTACCCATCCTTGGTATTTAGGCACCTCTGTCCAGACCTTGTTGGAATCCCTGCCAATGGGGAACCTGAAGCACAATAGAGAACTCCTCTTTCCCCATGACAATAAACCTTGCTGTTGGGATGGGTGCCCAATCCTCAATGGGGAGCCAGATACAAGACCAATGAGACCATGCACACTCCTGAGGGCTGCCCAGGGCAAAATCAGTCATTGTGAACCTCAGCCTGAGCATGCTTTTCAATAATCCCTCTCTCTTGCACCACCATGATCCCGCATTGCAGGCCTGGTACAACACTCGTCACAAATCCTAAAACTTGTTGGGATTTTCCAGGTGCCCAGACCCAGAGCCCATCACTGGAATCCTTGTTTTGGGGCACACATAAGATGGAATATAGCACTCTCCCTTCCCTGAAAAAAGTATCAAACTATGGGGATCCGCCAGGATCTATAGAGAGGAATTGTCTCCCATGGACCCGTGAGAACACATCTGCATTCTGAGGCCATCCTGGACACACAATCCAGAGAAAAAAGCTTTTGATACTGCCTTCCAGTCACCCTAATTACAGTTCCAGACGAGCTGCCCTCCAGGACTATGCATTGGGAATGCGATGTTCTCTCCACTCACCATAAACCAAATTTGTGTTTGCAGACTTCTCTACCTAAACGATGGCACACATGCCCTCCAGGATGGGGTCTCTGGATCCACACCACAGGACTGTCAGTCCCATCCCCAAGGAAACTGTGCCCGTCACATTTGCCCAACATTCTAGATTAGAAGAAACCTGCAAGTCCCCTGAGCCTACTTCAATAATGGTGGAAGCTCTGAACGCAAATGTGTTTTCTGAAACACCCTGATCACCTACATCCAGGCGGACAGCCAAATCAATGGTTCTGAGTCAGAATAGTGAACCTAACATGCCCTAGGATGTCATTGGAAACCTATATTCAGTTTTCAGACATCTATCCTCAGAGGCCTGTTCTGGAATGCGAATTTATGATACAACATGTGGTCCCTGGGCCATGAAACAGAATATCTCCTGTCTTCAGAAGGAAACTGTGCCCTTCAATCTTTGCCAAAGCCCAGGGTAGTAGAATCCTGCACAGCACCTTAGCCACCAGCACATTCTAAGTTCTCCCTGGTAACAAACCAGCATTGTGATCCATCTGAAAGAGATTCCATGTCAACTCAAGGACATGGTACTTTGCTCCAGAGACACCAGAACTAAGCTGCCATATTCCTTAGCTGCAATGGTCAATGGAGTTGAGCTTTCCAGGCATCCATGCGGTAGAGCTCTGCTTCCCAAGCTTTCCACGTGGGGGACACTGGAGCTAATAATCCAGACACCATCTGTCCAGTAGACGGAAACCTTGCTGTTTGGAGCATCTCATAAACCTAAACGTGAAAACCCCTTCATGGCTTCTTGATGCAACCCCTCCATTTGTCAGTCATCATAGACACAAACTCCAGTGAGAGCAAATATCTGACATCCGCTCTTACTCAGGTGCTGGATATTCGAATAAGCCCCAACACATAGGAACTGCCTTCCAATTGGCACTGAATTGATCCATAGCTTGTGTTTACAATTCCATCCTCACTCCACTGGTCCCCAAGCCCTCTTGATAGGGAATTTTGGAGCCACAACACAGCATTCTGCCTTCCCTATAGAAAGAAGTGCCTGGTGAGTCTGGCCAGAAATCCCATCTGACGATCAATCTTCTCAGCTCGCGAGGGAACCCCTATTTAAAGTTTGCCCTGGTGCTGTGTCTGACAGAGCCTGAGCCCTGACCTAGTGTCAGTCACCAGAGAGTGAGCCCCACATCTAGCATTTGGGATTGCCATGGCTCAAGTACATCATCTCTAGCCATCCTTGGTATTCAAGCACTTGTTCCCAGACCTTGGCTGGAATCCCTGCCAAGGGGGAAGCTGAAGCACAATTGTAAACTCCTCCTTCCTCATGGCAGGACATTTGGCTATTGGGATGGGTGTCCAAACCTCAAAGGGGGAGCCAGTAACAAGACCAATGAAGCCACGCCCACTCTGAGGGCCACCCTGGTCGCAAACAATCAATGTGACCCTCAGCCTGAGCATGCTTTCAAATAAACCATCTCAGATGCAGCACCATGGCCCTGCATTGCAGGGCTCATACACCCCTAGGCCCTAATCCTAACCCTCAGTGGGATGTCCCAGACGCCCAAACCAGAGCCTGTTTCTGGAGTCCCTGTTTTGGGGCACCCATAAGATGGAAAACAGCACTCTTCCCTTCCTGTCATAGCCACCAAACTATGGAGAGCTGCCAGGATCCATACAGGGGAAAAGTGTCCCATGGACCCATGAGACCACACCTGCATTCTGAGGCCATCCTGGACACACAATCCAGAGAGAAAAATCCTGTGCTACTGCCTTCCAGTCTCCCTAATTAAAGTTCCTGACAAGCTGCCCTCCAGTTGTATGCATTGGTTCTGCGATCACATCGCCACAAATTTGCTAACCTGAATTTGTGTTTCCAGACTTCTATCCCAAAACCATGGCTCACATGCCCCCCAGAATGGGATCTCTGGAGTCACACCACAGAACTCTGGCTGCCATCCCCAAGGAGACTGTTCATAGCTGAGGTGCCCAAACCTTCCAGATTAGGAAAAACCTGTAATGCCCCTGAGCCCTCCCCAATATTGCCGGCCACTCAGGACGCAAATGCGCTGTCTGAAACACTCTGATCACCTACATCCAGGGAGACAGCCAGGTCAATGATCGTGAGTTAGAAGATTGAACCTGAAATGCCTCTATGCCCTCAATGAAACACCATTAGGGGTTCAGGCATCTGTCCTCAGGGGCCCTAACTGAGTTTCAGCCACCAGAGTGTGGGCCCCATATCTTGCATTTGGGATGATCATGGCCCAAGTACGTCATCTCTACCTTTCCTTGGTATTCAGCCACCTGTCCCCCAACCTTGGGTGGGATCCCCGCCAATGGGGAAACCTGAAACACAATACAGATCTCCACCTTCCCCATGGCAGGAAACTGGGCCCTTGGGAAGGTTGTTCAACCCCCAAAGTGGGAGCCAGCTACATGGACAATGAGACCACGGCCACTCCTGAGGGCCGCCCTGGGCACAAACAGGCATTGTGACCCTCAGCCTGAGCATGATTTTAAACAAGCCCTCTCATTTGCACCAACATGATTCTGCATTATATGCCTGGTACACCCTTAAGCCCAAATCCTAAACCTTGGTGGGATTTTCCAGGGACACTGATCCATAGCTCGTCTCAGGAATCCCTGTTTTGGTACACCCCTAAGATGGAAAACTGCACTCTTCCCTTCCCGGGAAAAAGCCACCAAACTATGGACAGCCACCAGGATCCTAAGTGAGGTAACATCTCCCATGGTGTACACAAGAGACCACACTTGCATTCAGAGTCCATCCTGGACACACAATCCAGATAGAAAAGCCTGTGTTATTGCCTTCCAGTCACACTAATTACAGCTCCTGATGAGCTGCACTCCAGATGTACACATCAGGCCTGTGATCACCTTTTCACTTACCCTAACCTGCATTTGTGTTTGCAGACTTCCCTTCCAAAACCATGGCTCATATGCCCTCAAGGATAGGGTCTCCTGATCCAGGCGACAGGACTGTGCCTGCCATCCACAAGGAAACTGTGCCCGTCAAAGCTGACCAAACCTTCCAGATTAGGAGATACATGCAAGGCCCCTGAGCCTACCTCAATATTTTCGGCAGCGCTGGACGCAAATGCCCGTCTGAAACACTCTGATCATCTACATCCAAGCAGAAAGCCAAGTCAATGTCTCTGAGTCAGAAGATTTAAATTGACATGCCCCTAGGACTTCATGGGAACCCTGGATTAGGTTTTCAGGCATCTGTTTTCAGGGTTCTGTTCTGGAATACTAACTTAGGATACAACATGTGGTCCCTGAGCCACACAACAGAACATCTCCTGTCCCCAGAAGGAAACTGTGACCTTCGACCTGTGACAAACCCCCAGGGTTGGAGAATCCTGCACATCACCTTAGACACCAGCACATATGCTAGTTTGTGATTTGCACCAAACCACAAGGTTTCCATCTGCAGGACAGTTGAATCCTCTTGAATGGCTCCAGGATGTCCCATACGAAAGGACTGGAGAGCAGGGTTCAAAGGATTGATGCCTGCACAACATACCTCACATTCCCATTGGCTATTAATGACAAGACATGTTTGAACTGCTTGCTCTGGGGCAAGCTACCCAGGGGGATGTGTTCAAATGGACTCTTCTGAGGATGGGTTGTAATGTGGGTTTGTGTTCATGGAGACCGTGGAATGTGCTGGTGGCTCAGGGGCCTTGCAGAATTTGTCTGACCGAAGGGTTTGATATGGCTCCAATTAAAAAAAAAAAAAAAGCTCCCCCTGGTGGAGATCAGAGAGGTTCTGTTTGGTGCCTCAGAAAAGCCCCAGATGCTGGTCTTCAAACTAGTTCTCTGAGGCACCTGGAAACCAAAGCTAGGCTTCAGATTAGTGCCTAGGTGCCAGTCCGTTTGAATCTTCTGTCTCTGGGGACACTGTCTGAGTGTCTAAGTGGATATAGTTGCTCAGCTGGTGTCAGAGTGCCCCTCTTAGTCCAGGTCAGCCTATACTATTGGCATGGCCTCGGAGGCCTTGGAGGTTTCTCCTAATCTGTAAGGTTGTGTCCAATGGATTGGGCACATTTTTCTTGTAGAGGACAGGCACAGTCCTTTGGTGTGTCTCCATCAGTCCTAGACTGGAGGGTGTGTGGATCCGGCCTGTGGGCACAGAATTCTGAAAACACAAACTCGGCTTAGGTGTGGCGCCGAGGGTATGGCATGCCGGATCCACAGACCATGAGGGGAGCTCCTCGGCTTACGAAAGAAGGGTGAATGGGATGCAGTTGCACAAGCATTTGTCTCTGGATGTTGTGTTCCCCATTGCCATGGAATGTAGGGGTGGCCTCAGGGGCTATGGAAGAGTCTCCCTCTCTGAGGAGTTGGACCAGCTCCAAAGATTTTGGAGTCATTCTGTGGGAAGGGTGGAGTCCTGTTGTCTGGCTCAGGTGTTTCTCCAGGAGAGGGTCTCCAGATCACAGCCGTGGGTATGAGCGACTGGAAAACTCATACTCTGGTGAGGATTGGGAAAATAGGGGCTTGGCCAGTCCCATATGCGGGCTCTTGGTCCAGGCCGTGAGAGGCCTTACTTCGACATGAGGCTCACGCTGAGGGTCACAATGGGAGTTTGTGCCCAAGGGGGCACTCAAGTTTGGGCTTGGCCTCAGGGGCCATGAAGGTTTCTCTTACCCTGAAGGTGTGATTCCAAGCCAACAGCAAGCTTTAAAGCCATAGGGAAGGAGGAGTTTTGATTCGTGCTTCTAATCCCTGTGCAGGGATTAAATATAATGTCTATGTTCAGATGTCAGAAAACCCAGGTTGGGAAGAGATGACCGCCTAAGGCCATGGCGTGTCAGATGTGCTGGGTGTGAGGCCAGCTGTCTGTCTCCTTGTCTGTCGGGACGTCTGGCATCAGGCTGTGTCAGACAGAACATTAGCGCCCAGGGCAGCCTATCCAATTGGGGTGCAGTCGAGGCCCGATCAGGTTGATCCTCATTTGGGGTTTCTGGAGAGCCCCATAGGGCAACGTTTTTCTTCTGGTGGGAGGGAGAGGGAGGGGTTGTGGTTCCGGAATTCCCAGTCTGGAGGGCTTTTTTGCCAGGAGTCTGAGGAAGGAAGTCTGAAAACACAAGCTTACGTTAGGTTGGGGGCCGAGGGTACGGCAGGCCTACCCTGCAGAGGCTGAATTGAGATCTGCATGTGAGGTCAGGGTGAATATCAGACATTGCCTCAGGCTGGAGTTTGTGTCCATTATGGGCCCTTCCTGAAGGGGGTGGGAGCCTCATGAGGCCATGGATGTTTCCCTAAGCTGGGAGTTATGAGCTGCTCCAAACCTCAATATTTCCTTCTGCAGGACAGTCGAGTCCTATTGGATGGTTCCAGGACGCCCCATACGGAAAGACTTGAGAGCAGAGGTCTAAGCATGGATGCCTGGAAATGCCACATCACATTTCCACTGGCTGCTCGGGGCAAGGCGGGCTCAATCTGTGGGCACTTGGGCTAGCTACCCAAAGGGCTGAGTTGAACTGGACTCTCGTCAGGATGAGTCATAATGTGGGTTGTTGGTCATGGAGACCTTGTAATATGGTGGTAGCTCAGGGACTCTGTAGGACTCTCCAACCCGAAGGGTTTGACGCAGCTCCAACAAGAAAGCTTCCAATGTGGAGACCCGAGGTGTTCTGTTTGGTTCCTCAGAAAAGCCCCATATGCTGGTCTTCGAACCCAGGCCTCTGAGGAGTGACACCTGGAAACCAAAGCAAGAGTTCAGATTAGGGCCTAGGGGTGTGTCCATTTCAATTTTCTGTCTCTGCGGACATCTGTCTGCATGTCTGTGTGGAGGTAGTTGCTCAGCTTGTGCAGGAAGCTCCTGTTTGTCCATGGTGGCTGACAGTAGTGGGATGTCCTCGGGGGCCTTCAGTCTTCTCCTATTCTGTGGGGTTGTAGTCAGTGGAATGGGCACAGTCTCATGGAAGAGAGCAGTCCTGTGGTGTGGCCCCAGAGGCCCCAGCCTGGAGGCTGTGTGGGCCAGGGCTGTGGGGACAGACGTCCAAAAACACAAACTCGGCTGAGGTTTGGGGCCGAGATTATGGCAGGAGTGATCTATAGTCCGTGAGGGGAGCTCCTCACGATTAGAAAGGAGGGCGAGTGAGAGGCGGTCGTTCAGGTTTATGTCTCTGGATGTTGTATTCACGATGGTCATTTAATGTAGGGGTGGCCTCATGGGCCGTGGAAGAGTCTCCCTCTCTGGTGATTTGACCAGGTCCCAAGAGTTTGGGGTCATTCTGAGGGTAGGGAGGAGTCCCGTTTTCTGTCTCATGTGTCCCCCCAATAGAGGGATTCTAGAGCAGAACACTGGGTACAGACAACTGGAATACCCGCCCTCTGGTTAGGCCTGGGGGCCTATGGGCATGGCAAGCCCCATATTAAGGCTCTTGGTCCAGCCACTGAGAGGCATTTCCTGAATAGGGGACTCACGCTGAGGGTCACAATGTGTGTTTGTGCCCAAGGCGGCCCTCAATCATGGGAGGGGCCTCATTGAGCTTGTAGGTTTCTCCTACACTGAACCTTGGACATGCCAACCTCAAGGTTTCTTGCCATGGGGAAGGAGGAGTTCTGATTTCTACATCACATTCTCAATCTGGGTAGTCATTGGAGAAAAGGTCTAGGTTCAGCAGCCTGAAAACTGAGGTTTTGGAAGAGATGACAACCTAAGGCCATGGCAGGTCCGATGTGTTCAGTTTGGGGCCAGCTTTCTATGTGTCATTCAGGAGGTCTGTGTTCAGGCTGTGCCAGACAGGGCTTTAGTGCCCAGATAGGGTGTATAATTGGGGTCAGTCGAGTGGTGTGCAGAAGATAATCATTTGTTGTTTCTCGATAGCCCCATAGGGCAAAGTTTTTTCTTTGGAGGGCAGGCAGAGTGATGCATTCTCGCTCCGGAATTGCCAAACTGGAGGGCTTTTGGGCCAGGATTGTGAGGACGGAAGTCTGAGAACACAAGCTTGGCTTGGTTTCGGTGCGAGGACATGGAAGGCACACTCTGCAGACCTGAATTTAGATTTCGTGCGTCTGATGTCAGGGCGAGGATCAGACATTGGCTCAGGTTGGAATTTCTGGCCATGAGGGCCCCTTCATGAAGGGGGATCATAACGAGACCATGGGGGTTTATCCATGATGGGAGTAGTGAGATGCTCCAAACCACAAGGATTTTCTGCAGGTCAATTGAAACACATTGGATGACTCCAACACATCCCATATGGAATGACTCCAGAGCAGGGATCTAAGGATTGATGCCTTGGCAGCCCACCTCACATTCCAATTGTCTCCTAGTGAAAGGACACGTTTGATCTGCTGGCTCTGGCATAGCAACCGTTGGGTCTGAGTTGAAATGGATTCTCCTGAGGATGGGTCATAATGTGGGTTTGTGTCCATGGAGACCTCAGAATGAGTCGGTGGCACCAGGGCTCTGAAGGGTTCTCCTAACCAGAAGCTTTGACACAGCTCCAGTGAGCAAGTTTCCAATGGAGAGACAAGATTTGTTCTCATTGGTGCTTCAGTAATCCCCATAAGCTGGTATTGGAAACCAGAACTCTGAGGAGAGATGCCTGGAAATCAAAGCAATGGATCTGATTAAGACCTAGGGTCCTGTCTGGTTTAATATTCTCCTCTCGGGTCATCTGTCTAAGGGTCTGAGTGGAGGTAGTGCCTCAGCTGGTTTCAGATAGCCCCTATTCGTCCCGGGTGGTCTATACTATTGGGATGGCCTCTGTGACATAGGAGGTTTCTCCTAATTTGCAAGTTTGTGGCCAATGAAATGGGCAGAATTTATTTGGTGAGGGAAGCCACAGTCCTGAGTTGTGGCTCCAGAGGCCCTACCGTGGAGGGTGTGTGGACCAAAGCTGTGGTTACAGAAGTCGGAAAACAGAAACTTGGCTTAAGTTTGGGGACGTAGTTATGGGAGGATCGATCTACAGACCTTGAGGAGAACTCTTCAGGGTATGAACAAAGGGTGTGAGGCATTTGCTTAGGATTTTGTCTCTGGATTTTGTGTCACTGATGGCCGTGGAATGTAGGGGTGGCCTCATTGGCCATGGACGAGTCACCCTTTCTGGGGATTTGGACCGATCAAAATATTTTGGGGCCATTCTATGGGATGGGAGGAGTCTGTTCTGATTTTTTACCTCAGGCATGCCACTAAAAGAGGAATTCCAGAGCAGAGCCCTGGCGAGGGGCGAATGGAATGAGGTGGTGGCACTGGGGCCCTGAAGGGTTCTCCTAACTAGAGGCTTTGACACAGCTCCAAATGCGCAAGTTTCCCATGTGGAGATGAGATTTGTTCTGATGGGTGCCTCAGGAAACAGCCATATGCTGGTATTGGAATCCAGTCCTCTGAGGACAGATGCCTGGAAACCAAAGCAAAGGATCCGATTAGAGCCTAGGGGCCTAATTGTTCCAATTTACCTTTGGGGACATCTGTCTACGAGTCTGAGTTCAGTTTGGTGCTCAGATGGGCTCAGATTACCCCTGTTTTTCCTGGGCAGCCAACACTATTGGGATGGCCTCGGTGACTTTGGGGGTTTATCCTATTTGTAGGGTTGTGGCCAATGGAATGGGCAGAATTCCCTTGGAGAGGGCAGGTAGAGTCCTCAGGTTTGGCCCCAGGGGCCTGAGCCTGTAGGGTGTGTGGGCCAGGGCTGTGGAAACAGTTGCCTGAAATCACAAACTCAGCTTAGGTTTCAGGTCATAGTTATGGCAGGACTGATCTACAGACCATGAGGAGAACTCTGAGATATGAACAAAGGGCGAGTGTGATGCACTTGTTCAGGCTTTTGTCTCTGGATATTGTGTCACCGATGGCCGTGGAATATCTGGGTGACCTCATAGGCAATGGGCGAGTCTTCCTCTCTGGGAATTTGGCCCGATCCCAAGAGTTTGGGATCATTCTGTGGGATGGGAAGAGTCCATTTATTTTTTATTTATTTATTTTTTTTACCAAAAGAGGGATTCCAGAGCAGAGCCCTGGGGAGGGGTGACTGGACAACCAGAAATCTGGTTAAAAATTGGGGCCTAGGTGCATGACAAGCCCATTAGGATGTCTAATGGTCCAGCCACTGAGAGGACTTAATAAAGGACAGGACTCACGCTGAAGGTCACAATGCTTGTTTATGCCCTCGCAGCACTCAAGCATGGGCGGTGCCTCATGGTGAACGCTGGATTCTCCTACACTGAATGTTGGACAACATGCCAACCACAAGGTTTCTTGCCATGGGTAAAGAGGAGTTCTGATTTCTACATCACGTTCACCCCTTTGCATGGTTTGGAGTTAAGGTTTAAGTTCTGAAGCCTGAAAATATAGGTTGGGAAGAGATAACAAGCAAGGCCATGGTGGGTCCAATGTGGTCAGTGTGCAGTCAGCTGTCAGGGTGTTGGTCAGGAGTTCCGGACTCAGGCTGTGTCAGATAGTGTATTAGTGCCCAAGTAAGAATACATAATTTGGGTACAGTCAGTTCATTGTAGGTCTATCCTCATTTGGGGTGTCTGGGAAGCTCCATAGGGCAATATTTTTCTTCTGGAGGGCAGGAAGAGTGCTGCATAATGGCTCGGAATTGCCACACTTGAGGGCTTGGGGGCCAGGAGAGTGAGAATGGAGTCTGAGAACACAAGCTAGACTTAGTTTTCAGGGCGAGGCAAGACAGGCACATTCTGCAGAGCTGAATCGAGATCTCGTGCATCTGAAGTCAGGGCGAGGATCAGACATTGGCTCAGGTTGGAGTTCCTGTCCATGATTTCCCCTTCATAAGGGGGGGGCATCACAAAGCCATTGAGGTGTTCCCACATTGGTATTTGTGAAATGCTCCAAAACGCAAGGATTTCTTCTGCAGGACATTTGAGACCTGTTGGATGGCTCCAGGACATCCCATACGGAATGACGCCAGAGCAGGGTTCTAAGGGTGGATGCCTGGGCAGCCCGCCTCACATTCCAGTTGTCTCCTAGCAACAAGGCAGGTTCGATCTGCTATCTCTGGTGGATCAACCAAGGGGGCTGTGCCGAAATGGAATCTCCTACAGATGGGTCCTAATGTGGGTTTGTGTCCATGGAGACCTTGCAATGGGGTGGTGGCACTGGGTCCCTGAAGATTCTCATAACAGGAGACTGAGACAGCTCCAAAGAGCAAGTTTCCCATGTGGAGACAAGATTTGTTCTGATTGGTGCTTCAGGAAACCCCCATGCGCTGGTATTGGAAACCCAGCCTCTGAGAAGAGATACCTGGAAACCACAGCAATGGATCTGATTAGGGCCTATGGGCCTGTCTGGTTCAATCTTCTTCTTTGGTGATATCTGTCTATGGTATGAGTGGTGGTAATTGCTCAGCTGGTGTCAGACCACCTCTGTTTGTCTGGGCAACCTACACTATTGGGATGGCCTCACCCCAAAGGATGAGGAGGAGGTTTCTCCTAATTTGTACGATTATGGACAATGGAATGGGCAAAATTCCTGTGGAGTGGGCAGGCACAGACCTGATGTGTGGCTCCAGGGCCCCATCCTGGATGGTGTGTGGGCCAGGACTGTGGGGACAGATGTCTGAAACACAAACTCAGCTTAGGTTTGGGGACATAGGTATGGCAGGCCCTATCTACAGGCCGTGAGGAGAACTCTTTGGGATATGAAGAAAAGGCGAGTGTGAGGCACTTGCTCAGGCTTTTGTCTCTGGATTTAGTGTCAACGATGGCCGTGGAATGTCGGGGAGTCCTCATGGGCCATGGACGAGTCTTCCTCTCTGTGGATTTGGCACAATCCCTAATATTTTGGGTCAATCTGTGGAATGGGAGGAGTCCTTTCAGTTTTGTTACCTCCACTTTCCCACCAAAAGAGGGATTCCAGAGCAGAACCCTGGGGAGGGGCGACTAGAAAACCAGAAATCAGGTTAAATATTGGGGCCTAGGGGCATGGCAAGCCCAATATGCCTTCTAATGGTCCAGCCACTGAGAGGCCTTCGTTGAGGACAGAACTCACGTTGAGGGTCACAATGCGTGTTTATGCTCTTGTGGCGCTCAAGCATGGCCGGGGCCTCATGGTGCATGCTTTTTTCTCCTACACTGAACGTTGGACAACATACAAAACACGTGTATTCTTGCCATGAGGAAGTAGTAGTACTAGTTTCTGCATCTCATTCACCCCTGGGCAGTGATTGGAGATAAGGTCTAGGTTGTGAAGTCTGAAAACCAAGGTTGGGAAGAGATGATGACCTAAGGCCATGGTGGGTCTGATGTGCTCAGTGTGGAGCCAGCTGACTGTGTGTTGGTCAGGAGGTTCAGGCTCAGGCTGTGTCATAAACGGCATTAGTGCCCTGGGTAGATTGTATAAATTGGGTACAGTCGAGTGCCGTGCAGGTTGATCCTAATTTGGTGTTTCTGGGTAGCCCCAAGGGCAACGTTTTTCTTCTGGAGGGCAGGAGAGTGCTGCATTGTGGCTCCAGAATTCCCATACTGGATGCCTTGTGGGCGAGGGGTGTGAGGACGGAAGTCTGAGAAAATATGTTAGGCATAGGTTTCCGGGCGAGGGCACGGCAGGCACCCTCTGCAGATCTGAATCGGGATTTCATGCAACTGACCTCAGGGCGAGTTTCAGACCTAGGCTCAGGTCCATTATAGCTCCTTCATGAAGGGGGCAGCATCTCGAAGCCATGGAGGTTTTCCCGTTATGGGAGTTGTGAGATGCTCCAAACCGCAAGGATTCCTTCAAATCAACAGTTGAGACCTGTTGTATCACTCCAGTACATCCCATACAGAACGACACCAAAGCAAGGATATAAGGATGGATGCCTGGGCAGCCCGCCTTGCATTCCAATTGTCTTCTAGAGAATAGACAGGTTTGATATGCTGGCTCTGGGGGAGCAACCGAGGGGGCGCAGTTGAAATGGAATCTCCATCGGATGGGTCCTAATGTGGGTTTGTGTCCATGGAAACCTTGGAATGCGGCAGTGGCAAACGGGCCCTGAAGGATTCTCCTCACTGGAGGATTTTGAGACATCTCCAAAGGACAAGTTTCCCATGTAGAGAGGATATTTGTTCTGATTGGTGCCTCAGGAAACCCCCATATGCTGATATTGGTAACCAGACCTCTGAGGAGAGATGCATGGAAACCAAAGCAGTGGATCAGATTAGAGCCTAGGGGTCTGCCCGATTCAATCTTCTTCCTTGGGGACATCCATCTATGGTATGAGTGGAGCTTGATGCTCAGCTGGTTTCAGACCACCCTTGTTTGTCCTGGGTGGCCTACACTATTGGGGTGACCTCGGGGATTTTGGAGGTTTCTCCTAATTTGTACGATTGTGGACAATGGAATGGGCAGAATTCCCAGGGAGTAGGCAGGCCCAGACCAGATGTGTGACTCCAGGGGCCCCAGCCTGGAAGGTGTGTGGGCCAGGATTCTGGGGACAGAAGTCTGAAAACACAAACTCAGCTTAGGTTTGGGGACATAGGTATGGCAGGCCCGATCTATAGACCGGGAGGAGAACTCTTCGGGATATGAAGAAAGAGTGAGTTTGAGGCACTTGCTCAGGCTTTTGTCTCTGGATATAGTGTCAAAGATGGCCGTGGAATGTCGGGCAGGCCTTATGGGCCATGGACGAGTCTTCCTCTCTGTGGTATTGGCCCAATCCCAATTCTTTTGTGTCAATTTGTGGGATGGGAGGAGTCCGTTCAGTTTTGTTACCTCAGGTGACCTACCAAAGGAGGGATTTCAGCAGAGCCCCGGGGAGGGGCTAATAGACAACCCGAACTATGGTTAAAAATTGGGGGCTAGCGGCATAGCAAGCCCAATATACCGTCTCTTGGTCCAACCACTGAGAGGCCTTACTTGAGAACTGGGCTCACACTGCTTGTCACAATGTGTGTTTGTGACCAACACGACCCTCAAGCATCAGCGGGCCCTCATAGGCCACACTGGTTTGAATGACACTGAACGTTGGACAACATGCCAACCACAAGGTTTCTTGCTGTGGGGAAGGAGTACTGATTTCTGCATCATGTTCAACACTGTGCAGTGATTGGAGATATGGTCTAAGTTCTAAAGCCTGAAAAGCGAGGTTGGGAATAGATGACGACCTATGGTCAAGGCGGGTCCGTTGTGCTCAGTGTTCGGCCAGCTGGCTGGGTGTGCGTCGGGAGGTCCAGGCTCAGACTGTGTCAGAAAGGGCATTAGTGCCCACAGCAGGCTGTATAATAGGGATAGAGTCAAGTGGTGTGCAGTTTGATCCACATTTGCGGTTTCTGCGTAGCTCCAGATGGCAATATTTTTCTTCTGGAGGGCATGCAGAGTGCTGCATTGTAGTTCTGGATTTGCAAAACTGGAGGGCTTGTGGGCCAGGAGTGTGAGGACAGAAGTCGAGAACACAAGGTAGGCTTAGGATTCTGGGCGAGGGCATGGCAGGCATACTCTGCAGAGCTGAATCGAGATCTCATGCATCTGAAATCAGGACGAAGATCAGATGATTGCTCAGGTTGGAGTTTCAGTCCCTGATGGCCCCTTCATGAAGGGGGGAGGATCACAAGGCCATGGAGGTTTTCCCATGATGGTAGTTGTGAGATGCTCCAAACTGCAAAGATTCTTCTGCGGGACCATTGAGACCTGTTGGTTGGATCCAGGACTTCCCATACGTAACGATTCCGAGCAGGTTTATAAGGATAGATGGCTGGGCAGCCCGCCTCTCATTCCAATTGTCTCCTAGCGACAAGACAGGTTAGATCTGCTGGCTCTGGGGTAACAACTGAAGGGACTGAGTTGAAATGGACTCTCCTGAAAATGGATTCTAAAGTGGGTTCGTGTCCATGGAGACCTTGGAATGAGGCGATGGCACTGGGGCCCTGAAGGTTCTCCTAACCAGAGACTTTGACACAGCTCCAACGCACAAGTTTCCTATGTGGAGATGAGATTTGTTCTGATGGGTGCCTCAAGAAACAGCCATATGCTGGTATTGGATTTCAAGCCTCTGGGGACAGATGCCTGGAAACCAAAGCAATGGATCTGATTAGGGCCTAGGGGCCTGTCCATTCCAATTTACCTCTGAGGATATCTGTCTACGAATCTGAGTGCACGTAGGTGCTCAGAAGGGCTCAGATTGCCCCTGTTTGTCTTGGACAGCCAACTCTATTGGGATGGCCTCGGGGACTTTGGAGGTTTATCCTTTTTGTAAGGTTGTGACCAATGGAATGGGCAGAATTCCTTCAGAGGGGGCAGGTACAGTCCTCAGGATTTGCTCAAGGGGCCTGAGCCTGTAGGGTGTGTGGGACAGGGCTGTGGGGACAGTTGTCTGAAAACACAAACTTGGCTTAGGTTTCAGGTCATAGGTTGGGCAGGACTGACCTATCGACCATGAGGAGAACTCTTCAGGATATGAACAAAGGGCGAGTGTGAGGCACTTGCTCAGGCTTTTGTCTCTGGATATTGTGTCACTGATGGCCGTGGAATCTCCAGGTGACCTCATGGGCAATGGACAAGTCTTCCTCTCTGGGGATTTGGCCCGATCCCAAGAGTTTGGTGTCATTCTGTATGAATGGAGGAGTCCGTTTTGTTTTGTTTTGTTTTGTTTTTTACCTCAGGTATCCCAGCAAAAGAGGAAGTCCATAGAAGAGCCCTGGGGAGTGGCAAATGGACAAACTGACGTCTGATTAAGAATGGGAGCTAGGGGCATGGTAGCCCCATATGCGGGCTTTTGGTCCAGCCACTGACTGACCTTACTTGAGGAGAGGACACATGCTGAGGGTCACAATGCACTTTTGTGCCCAATGCAGCACTCTAGCATGCTCATGGGCCATGCTTGTTTCTCCTACAATGAACGTTGGACAACATGCCCACCACAAGATTTGTTTCCAAGGGGAAGGAGGGTTTGATTTCTGCATCATGTTCACCCCTGGGCAGTGAATGGAGATAAGGTATAGGTTCTGAAGCCTGAAAAACGAGGTTGGAAGAGATGACGACTTAAGGCCATGGCAGGTCCAATATGCTCAGTGTGCGGCCAGCTGTCTGATTTTCGGTTAGGAGGTCTGGGCTCAGGCTGTGTTAGACAGGACATTAGTACCCAGGGTAGACTGTATAATTGGAGTCTAGTCGAGTTGAATGCAGGCTGATCTTCATTTGGGGTTTCTGGATAGCCCCATAGGGCAACGTTTTTCTTCGGGAGAGCAGGCAGAGTCCTGCATTGTGGCTCCAGTATTGTCAAACTAGAGGGCTTGTGGGCCAGGAGTGTGAGGATGGAAGTCTGAGAACAGAAGCTAGGCTTATGTTTTGGGGGGAGGCAAGGTAGGCACACTCTGCAGAGCTGAATCGAGATCTCATGCATCTGAATCAGGGTGAGGATCAGATGTTGGTTCAGGTTGGAGTTTCTATCCCTGATGGCCCTTTCATGAAGGGGACTGGGCATCACGGTGCAAAAGAGGTTTTCCCACGATGGTAAATTTTAGATGCTCCATGCAGCAAGGATTTTTTCTGCGGGACAATAGATACCTGTTGGATGGATTCAGGACGTCTCATACGGAATGACTGCAGAGCAGGTTTCTAAGGATTGATGCCTGGGCAGCCTGCATCACATTTCGATTGTCTTCTTGTGACAAGTCAGGTTCGATCTGCTGGTTGAGAGGGAGTAGAGAGGATTCTGCAATTTGCTACAATGTGGGTTTGTGTCCATGGAGACCTTGGAATTTTGGGGTGGCACCAGGGCCTGGAAGGATTCTCCTAACCGTATGTTTTGACACAATTCCAATGAGCACGTTTCCCATGTGGAGATTAGATGTGTTCTGATGGGTCTCTCTGGAAACCCCCATATGCTGATATTGGAAACCAGGCCTCTGGGGAGAGATGCCTGGAAACCAAAGCGATGGATCTGATTAGGGCCTAGGGCCCTGTCCAGTTCATTCTTCTTCCCTGGAGACATCTGTCTATGGGTTGGAGTGGAGGTAGTTGCACAGCTGGTGTCAGATTGCCCCTATTTGTCCTGGGCAGCCTACATTATTGGGCTGGCCTCGGGGACTTTGGACATTTCTCCTAATTTATATGGTTCTGGCCAATGGAATGGGCAGAATTTCCTTGGAGAGGGCATGCACAGTCCTGTGGTGTGGCTCCAGGGGTCACAGCCAGGAAGGTGTGTAGGCCAGGGCTGTGGGTACAGAAGTCTGAAAACACAAACTCGGCTTAAGTTTCGGGACATAGGCATGGCAGGCCCAATCTACAGACCATGAGGAGAACTCTTTGAGATATGAACAAAGGGTGAGTGTGAGGCGCTTATTCAGGCTTTTGTCTCTGGATTTTGTGTCAATGATAGACATGGAATGTCGGGGTGGCCTCATGTGATATGGACGTGTGTCCCTCTCTGGGGATTTAGCCCGATCCCAAGAGTTTGGGGTCATTCTGTGGGATGGGAGGAGACCGTTCTGTGTTTGTTTGATTTTTTGTTGTTGTTATTGTGTTGTTTTGCTTTTGTTTTTGTTTTTTACTACAGGTGTCCCACCAAAAGAGGAATTCCAGAGGAGAGCCCTGAGTGGGGTGACTGGACAACCCAACCTCTAGTTAAGATTGGGGGCCTAGGGGCATGGCAAGCCCCATGTTCGGCCTATTGGTCTAGACACTGAGGGCCCTTACTTGAGGACAGGGCTCACGCTGAGTGTCACTATGTGTGTTTGTGCCTAAAGCTACCTTCCAGGATGGACGGAGCCTCATGGGCCATGCTGGTTTCTCCTACACTGTACATTGGAGAACATAACAAACACAAGGTTTCTTGTCATGGGGAAGGAGGAGTTTTGATTTCAGCATCACATTCACCCCTTGGTAGGGTTTAGAGATAAGGTCTAAGTTCTGAAGCCTGAAAAGCTAGGTTGGGAAGAGATGATGAGCTAAGACCATGGCGGGTCCAATGTGCTCAGTGTGCGGTCTGCTGTCTGGGTGTCGGTCAGGAAGTCCAGGTTCAAGCTGTGTCAGACAGGGCACTAGTGCCCAGGGTGGACTATATAATTGTGGTACAGTCGAGTGGCGTGCAGGTTGATCCTCATTTGGGGTCTCTGGGTAGTCCCAAAGGGCAATGTTTTTCTTCTGGAGGGCAGGTAGAGTGCTGCATAATGGCTCCAGAACTGCCAAACTGGAAATACCAAGGAGAGCAGCAGAATGCCAGAGGAGGAGAAAGCAAAGCACGGAACTCATGGCTTTCTCCCTGTGATTTTTTTAGTCTTGCAGTTAAAGTAATTTTCTTCTTTTTCATTTTTTCTATTCTTTTGCTAATTTTTTTTAACTTTAAACGTTTTCCTTTTTAACGTTTTTTAACTAGTTTATATAATATATATATTTTTTCTTTTTTATACTTTTCTTTATTCGTTTTCTTTTTTTAATTCTTTTCTTTCTTTTTTTTCCTTTCTTTCTTTTTGAAACTCTTTTTTATCCCCTCTCTCCCCCCTCACAATTTGGGATCTCTTCTGATTTGGTTAAAGCATATTTTCCTGGGGTTGTTGCCACCCTTTTAGTATTATACTTGCTCCTTCATATACTCTTATCTGGACAAAATGACAAGGCAGAAAAATTCACCACAAGAAAGAAGAATAAGAGGCAGTACCGAAGGCTAGGGACCTAATCAATAAAGACATTGGTAATATGTCAGATCTAGAATTCAGAATGACAATTCTCAATGTTCTAGCCGGGCTCGAAAAAGGCATGGGAGATATTAGAGAAACCCACTCGGGAGATATAAAAGCCCTTTCTGGAGAAATAAAATAAATAAAATCTAACCAAGTTGAAATCAAAAAAGCTATTAATGAAGTTCAATCAAAAATGGAGGCTCTCACTGCTAGGATAAATGAGGCAGAAGAAAGAATTAGCGATACGGAAGACCAAATGACAGAGAATAAAGAAGCTGAGCAAAAGAGGGACAAACAGCTACTGGACCATGAGGGGAGAATTCGAGAGATAAGTGACACCATAAGACGAAACAACATTAAAATAATTGGGATTCCAGAAGAAGAAGAAAGAGACAGGCGAGCAGTAGGTATACTGGAGAGAATTATTGGGGAGAATTTCCCCAATATGGCAAAGGGAACGAGCATCAAAATTCAGGAGGTTCAGAGAACGCCCCTCAAAATCAATAAGAATAGGCCCACATCCCGTCAACTAATAGTAAAATTTACAAGCCTTAGTGACAAAGAGCAAATCCTGAAAGCAGCCCGGGAAAAGAAGTCTGTAACATACAATGGTAAAAGTATTAGATTGGCAGCTGACTTATCCACAGAGACCTGGCAGGCCAGAAAGAGTTGGTATGATATTTTCAGAGCACTAAACGAGAAAAACATGCAGCCAAGAATACTATATCCAGCTAGGCTATCATTGAAAATAGAAGGAGAGATTAAAAGCTTCCAGGACAAACAAAAACTGAAAGAATTTGCAAACACCAAACCAGCCCTAGAGGAAATATTGAAAGGGGTCCTCTAAGCAAAGAGAGAGCCTACAAGTGGTAGATCAGAAAGGAACAGAGACAATATACAGTAACAGTCACCTTACAGGCAATACAATGGCACTAAAATCATATCTCTCAAAAGTTACCCTGAATGTTAATGGGCTAAATGCCCCAATCAAAAGACACAGGGTATCAGAATGGTTAAAAAAACAAAACACATCTATATGTTGCCTCCAAGAAACTCATTTTAAATCCGAAGACACCTCCAGACTTAAAGTGAGGGGGTGGAAAAGAATTTACCATGCTAATGGACATCAGAAAAAAGCAGGAGTGGCAATCCTTATATCAGATCAATTAGATTTTAAGCCAAAGACTATAATAAGAGATGAGGAAGGACACTATATCATACTCAAAGGGTCTGTCCAACAAGAAGATCTAAAAATTTTAAATATCTATGCTCCCAACGTGGGTGCAGCATACTATATAAACCAATTAATAACAAAATCAAAGAAACACATCAACAATAATACAATAATAGTAGGGGACTTTAACACTCCCCTCACTGAAATGGACAGATCATCCAAGCAAAAGATCAACAGGGAAATAAAGGCCTTAAATGATGCACTGGATGAGATGGACATCACAGATATATTCCGAACATTTCATCCCAAAGCAACAGAATACACATTATTCTCTAGTGCACATGGAACATTCTACAGAATAGATCACATCCTTGGTCCTAAATCAGGACTCAACCAGTATCAAAAGATTGGGATTATTCCCTGCATATTTTCAGACCACAATTCTCTGAAGCTAGAACTCAACCACAAGAGGAAGTTTGGAAAGAACCCAAATACATGGAGACTAAACAGCATCCTTCTAAAGAATGAATGGGTCCACCAGAAATTAAGAATTGAAAAAATAATGGAAACAAATGATAATGAAAATACAATGGTTCAAAATCTGTGGGACACAACAAAGAGAGTCCTGAGAGGAAAATATATAGCGGTACAAGCTTTTCTCAAGAAACAAGAAAGGTCTCAGGTACAGAACCAACCATCCACCTAAAGGAGCTGGAGAAAGAACAAGAAAGAAACCCTAAGCCCAGCAGGAGAAGAGAAATCAAAAAGATCAGAGCAGAAATCAATGAAATAGAAACCAAAAAAAAACAATAGAACAAATCAACCAAACTAGGAGCTGGTTCTTTGAAATAATTAATAAAATTGATAAACCCTTGGCCAGACTTATCAAAAAGAAAAGAGAAAGGACCCAAATAAATAAAATCATGAATGAAAGAGGAGAGATCACAACTAACACCAAAGAAATACAAACTATTATAAGAACATACTATGAGCAACTCTACGCCAACAAATTTGACAATCTGGAAGAAATGGATGCATTCCTAGAAACATATAAACTACCAAAATTGAACCAGGATGAAATAGAAAGCCTGAACAGACCCATAACCAGTAAGGAGATTGAAACAGTCATTAAAAATCTCCAAACAAACAAAAGCCCAGGGCCAGATGGCTTCCCGGGGGAATTCTACCAAACATTTATAGAAGAACTAATTCCTATTCTCCTGAAACTGTTCCAAAAAATAGAAATGGAAGGAAAACTCCCAAACTCATTTTATGAGGCCAGCATCACCTTGATCCCAAAACCAGACAAGGATCCCATCAAAAAAGAGAGCTATAGACCAATATCCTTGATGAACACAGATGCAAAAATTCTCACCAAAATACTAGCCAATAGGATTCAACAGTACATTAAAAGGATTATTCACCAGAACCAAGTGGGATTTATCCCAGGGCTGCAAGGTTGGTTCAACATCCGCAAATCACTCAATATGATACAACACATCAATAAAATAAAGAAGAAGAACCATATGATACTCTCAAGAGATGCTGAAAAAGCATTTGACAAAGTACAGCATCCCTTCCTGATCAAAACCCTTCAAAGTGTAGGGATAGAGGGCACATACCTCAATATCATCAAAGCCATCTATGAAAAACCCACTGCAAATATCATTCTCAATGGAGAAAAACTGAACGTTTTTCCACTAAGGTCAGGAACACAGCAGGGATGTCCATTATCACCACTGCTATTCAACAGAGTAATAGAAGTCCTAGCCTCAGCAATCAGACAACAAAAGGAAATTAAAGGCATCCAAATCAGCAAAGAAGAAGGCAAATTATCACTCTTTGCAGATGATATGATACTCTATGTGGAAAACCCAAAAGACTCCACTCCAAAACTGCTAGAAATTATACAGGAATTCAGTAAAGTGTCAGGATATAAGATCAATGCACAGAAATCAGTTGCATTTCTCTACACCAACAACAAGACAGAAGAAAGAGAAATTAAGGAGTCAATCCCAATTACAATTCCACCCCAAACCATAAGATACCTAGTAATAAACCTAACCAAAGAGGCTAAGAATCTATACTCAGAAAACTATAAAGTACTCATGAAAGAAATTGAGGAAGATACAAAGAAATGGAAAAATGTTCCATGCTCCTGGATTGGAAGAATAAATATTGTGAAAATGTCTATGCTACCCAAAGCAATCTACACGTTTAATGCAATTCCTATCAAAGTACCATACATCTTTTTTCAAGGAAATTGAGTAAATAATTCTAAAATTTATATGGAATCATAAAAGACCTCGAATAGCCAAAGGGATATTGAAAAAGAAAGCCAAAGTTGGTGGCATCACAATTCCGGACTTCAAGATTTATTACAAAGCTGTCATCATCAAGACAGCATGGTACTGGCACAAAAACAGACACATAGACCAATGGAACAGAATAGAGAGCCCAGAAATAGACCCTCAACTCTATGGTCAACTAATCTTTGACCAAGCAGGAAAGAATGTCCAATGGAAAAAAGACAGCCTCTTCAATAAATGGTGTTGGGAAATTGGACAGCCACGTGTAGAAAAATGAAATTGGACCATGTCCTTACACCACACACAAAAATAGACTCAAAATGGATGAAGGACCTTAATGTGAGAAAGGAATCCATCAAAATCCTTGAGGAGTACACAGGCAGCAACCTCTTCGACCTCAGCTGCAGCAACATCTTCCTCGGAACATTGCCAAAGGCAAGGGAAGCAAGGGAAAAAATGAACTATTGGGATTTCATCAAGATCAAAAGCTTTTGCACAGCAAAGGAAACAGTTAACAAAACCAAAAGACAACTGACAGAATGGGAGAAGATATTTGCAAACGACATATCAGATAAAGGACTAGTGTCCAAAATCTATAAAGAACTTAGCAAACTCAACACCCCAAAGAACAAATAATCCAATCAAGAAATGGGCAGAGGACATGAACAACATTTCTGCAAAAAAGACATCCAGATGGCCAACAGACACATGAAAAAGTGCTCCATATCACTCGGCCTCAGGGAAATAAAAATCAAAACCACAATGAGATATCACCTCACACCAGTCAGAATGGCTAAAATAAACAAGTCAGGAAATGACAGATGCTGGCGAGGATGCGGAGAAAGGATTGCCCTCCTACACTGTTGGTGGGAATACAAGCTGGTGTAACCATCTTGGAAAACAGCATGGAGGTTCTTCAAAATGTTGAAAATAGAACTGCCGTATGACCCAGCAATTGCACTAGTAGGTATTTACCCTTGTGATCCAAAGAGGCACGTGCACCTGAATGTTTATAGCAGAAATGTCCACAATAGCCAAACTATGGAAAGAGCCTAGATGTCCATCAACAGAAGAATTGATAAAGAAGAGGTAGTATATATACACAATGGAGTACTATGCAGCCATCAAAAGAAATTAAATCTTGCCATTTGCGACAACATGGATGGAACTAGAGTGTATCATGCTTAGTGAAATAAGTCAAGCAGAAAGACAACTATCATATGATCTCCCTGATATGAGGAAGTGGTGATGCAATATGGGGGCTTAAGTGGGTAGGAGAAGAGTAAATGAAACAAGATGGGATTGGGAGGGAGACAAAACATAAGTGACTCTTAATCTCACAAAACAAACTGAGGGTTGCTGGGGGTAGGGGGGTTTGGAGAAGGGGGGTGGGGCTTTGGACCTTGGGGAGGGTATGTGCTTTGGTGAGTGCTGTGAAGTGTGTAAATCTGGCGATTCACAGACCTGTACCCCTGGGGATAAAAATATATGTTTATAAAAAAAAAAAAAGAATTGCCAAACTGGAGGGCTTGTGGGCCTGGAGGGTGAGGACTGAAGTCTGAGAACACAATCTTGGCATAGGTTCAGGGCAAGGGCACTGAAGGCACACTCCATGGAGCTGAATTGAGATCTCGTACAGCTGAAGTCAGGGTGAGGATTAGATGTTGTCTCAGGTCCGAGTTTCTGTCCAAGGTGGCCCCTTCATGAAGGGGATGGAGCAACACGAGGTCATGGAGTTTTTCCCTCAATGGGTGTTTTGAGTTCCTCCAAACCACTAGAATTCCTTCCGCGGGATAATTGAGACATGTTGGATGGCTTAAGGACATCCCATATGGAACAATTCCAGAACAGTGTTCTAAAATTTAATGCCTCGGCAACCCTCTTCATATTCCAATTGTCTCCTTGGGCCAAGTTTAATCTGCTGGCTCTGGGGTAGCAACCAAGGGGGGTGTGTTGAAATGGACTCTCCTGAGGATGGGTCATAATATCGGTTTGTGTCCATGGAGACCTTGGAATGGGGCGGTGGCACTGGGGCCCTGAAGTATTCTCCTAACCGGAGGTTTTGACACAGCCCCAACGAGCAAGTTTCTAATGTGGAAATGAGATGTGTTCGGATCGGTGCCTCAGGAATCCCCCGTATGCTGGTATTGGAAACCAGTCCTCTGTGGCGATGCCTGGAAACCAAAGCAATGGATCCGATTAGAGCCTAGGGGCCTGTCCGGTTCAATCTTCTTCATGGGGGACATCTGTCTATGGGTGTGAGTGGCGGTAGTTGCTTAGCTGGTGTCAGATCACCCCTGTTTGTCCTGGTGTGCCGACACTATTGGGATAGCCTCAGGCACTTTGGAGGTTTCTCCTAATTTGTACGGTTGTGGCCAATGGAATGGTCAGAATACCCTTGGAGAAGGCATGCACAGTCCTGTGGTGTCACTCCAAGGACCCCAGTCGGGAGGGTGTGTGGGCCAGGGCTGTGGGGACAGAAGTCTGAAAACACAAACATGGCTTAAGTTTGGGGACGTAAGTATGGCAGGCCGAATCTACAGACCATGAAGAAAACTCTTTGGGATATGAACAAAGGGCGAGAGTGAGGCGCTTGCTCAGGCTATTGTCTCTGGATTTTGTGTCAACGATGGCCATGGAATGTTGAGGTGTCCTCATGGGCTATGGATGAGTCTTCATCTCTGGAGATTTGGTCTGATTCCAGGAGGTTGGGGTGATTCTCTGGGATGGGAGGAGTCTGTTCTGTTTTTTTTTTTTACCTCAGGTGTCCCACCAAAATAGGGATTCTAGAGCATAGCCCTCAGGAGGGCCGAAAGTACAAACCGAACTCTGATTAAGAATGAAGGCCTAGGGGCATGGCAAGCCCCATATGCTGGCTCTTGGTCCAGCCACTGACAGGCCTTACTTGAGGACAGGACTCATGCTGAGGGTCACAATGCGTGTTTGTGCCCAATGCAGCTCCCAAGCATGGCTGGGGCCTCATGGGCCATAATGGTTTCTCTTACAGTGAATGTTGGAAAGCATGCCAACCACTAGGATTCTTGCCATGGGGAAGGAGGAGTTCTGATTTCTGCATCAAGTTCACCCCTGGGCCTTGACTGAAGTTAAGGTCTAGGATGTGAAGCCTGAAAAACGATGTTGGGAAGAGATGACACCTAAGGCCATGGTCAGATCCGATGTGCTCAATGTGTGGCCAGCTGTATGGGTGCACGTTGGAAGTCTGGGCTCAGGTTGTGTCAGACAGGGCATTAGTGCTCAGCGTAGACTGTATAATTGGGGTACAGTAGAGTGGCGTGCAGGTTGATCCTCATTTGGGGTTACTGAGTAGCCCCATAGGGCAACGTTCACCTTCTGGAATGCAGGCAGAGTGCTTCATGGTGGTTCCGAAATTGCCACCCTGAGGGCTTGTGGGCCAGGAGTTTGAGGACAGAAGTCTGAGAACACAAGCTAGGCATAGATTTCGGGGCGAGGGCACGGCAGGCACACTCTGCAGAGCTGAACCTAGATTTTGTGCATCTGAAGTCAGGGCGAGGATCAGACGTAGGCTCAGCTTGGAGTTTCTGTCCATGATGGCCCCTTCATGAAGGGGGCGGGACATCACAAGACCATTGATGTTTTCCTTCGATGGGAGTTCTGAGATTCTCCAAATCGCAAGGATTCCTTCTGTGGGACCATTGAGACCTGTTGGATGGCTCAAGGACATCCCATAGGGATGACTCCAGAGCAGGGTTCTAAGAATGGATGCCTGGGCTGCCCGCCTAGCATTCCAATTGTCTCCTTGCAATAATACAGGTTCGATCTGCTGGCTCTGGGGGAGCAACCGAGTGCACTGAGCTGAAATGGACTCTCCTTTGCATGAGTCATAATATGGGTTTGTGTTCATGGGGACCTTGGAATTGGGCGGTGGAACCAGGGTCCTGAAGGTTTCTACTAACCAGAGGTTTTGACACAGCTCTCATGTGCACGTTTCCCATATAGAGACGAAATTTGTTCTTACTGGTCCTGCAGTAAAGCCCCATATGCAGCTATTGGAAACCAGGCCTCTGAGGAGAGATGGATGGAAACCAAAGCCATGGATCTGATGAGGTCCTAGGGGCCTGTCCAGTTCAATCTTCTCTGGGGACATCTGTCTTCAAGTCTGAGTGGAGGTAGTTGCTCAGCTGGTAGCAAATAGCCCCTGTTTGTCCCGGGTGGCCTACACTCTTAGGATAGCCTTGGAGACATTGGAGTCTTCTCCTAATTTTTTCTGAAGGTGCCACCCCGACATTCCACGGCCATTGTTGACACAAAATCCAGACAAAAACCTGAGCAAGCGCCTCACACTCGCCCTTTGTTCATATACTGAAGAGTTCTCATGATCTATAGATCAGGCCTGCCATACCTACGTCCCCAAACCTAAGCCGAGTTGCTGTTTTCAGACTTCTGTTCTCACAGCCTTGGCCCACACAACCTCCAGGATGGGACCCCTTGTGCCACACCTCAGGACTGTGCCCACCCTTTCCAAGGGAATTCTGCCCATTCCATTGGCCACAACTCTACAAATTAGGAGAAACCTCCAAAGTCCTAGGGGCCATCCCAATAGTGTAGGCAGCCTGGGACAAAGAGGGGCAATCTGACTCATGCTGAGCAGCTAGCTCCACACAGACCCGGAGACAGATGTCCACGGAGAAAAAGATTGAACCGGACAGGCCCCTAGGCCCTAATCAGATCCATTGCTTTGGTGTCGAGGCATCTCTCTTCAGAGGCCTGGTTTCCTATACCAGCATATGGTGGTTTCCAGAGGCCACCATCAGAACAAATCTCGTCTCCACATTGGAAACGTAACCTTTGGAGCTCTGTCAAAACCTCTGGTTGGGAAAATCCTTCAGGGACCCGGATCCACCGCCCCATTCCAAGGTCTCCATAGACAGAAGCGCACAATATGACCCATCCTCAGGAGAGTCCATTTCCACTCACTCCCCTAGGTTGCTCCCCCAGAGTCAGCAGATTGAACCTGCCTTTTCGCTAGGAAATAATTGAATGTGAGGGGGGCATACCACGCATCCATCCTTAGAATCCTGCTCTGGAGTCATTCCGTGTGGGACCTCCAGAAGCCATCCAACAGTTCTCGAGGGTCCTACAGAAGGAATCTGTTCTGTAGCAACTCACAACTCCCATCGTGGGAATACCTACATGGACTCTTGAGTACCTCTTCCTTCATGAAGAGGCCATCATGTACAGAAACTCCAACCTGAGTAAAAGACAGATCCATGCCCTTAGTTCAGATGCACGAGATCTCGATTCAGCTCTGCAGAGTGTGCCTGCTGTGCCTTTGCCCCAAAACCTAAGCCTAACTTGTGTTCTCAGACTTCTGTCCTCACAATCTTGGCCCACAAGCCCTGCAGTTTGGGAAATCTGGAGCCACAATGCAGCTCTCTGCCTGCCTCCAGAAGAAAAACGTTGCCCTATGGGGTTACCCAGAAACCCCAAATGAGGATCAACCTACACGCCACTCGACTGTACCCCAATTATACAGTCTACGCTGGGCACTAATGTCCTGTCGGACACAACCTGTGTCTGGACCTCCCGACCTACAACCAGACAGTTGACCACACACTGAGCACATCGTACCCAACCATGGCCTTATATCATCATTTCTTCCCAACCTCATTTTACAGGCTTCAGAACCTAGACCTTATCTCCAATCACAGCCCAGGGTTGAACCTGATGCAGAAATCAGAGCTCTTCCTTCTGCATGGCAAGAAACCATGTGCTTAGCATGTTGTTGAACGTTCAGATTAGGAGGAACCAGCGTGGCCCATGAGGCCCCACCCATGCTTGAGGGCCAGGTTGGGCACAAGCTCACACTATGACACTCAGTGTGAGCCCTGTCCTCAAGTAAGGCCTCTCAGTGGCTGGACAAGGAACCAGCATATGGGGCTTGCCATGCCCCTAGGACCCCATTTTAAACCAGTGGTTGGGTTGTCCATTCTCCCATCCCCAGGGGTCTCCTCTGGAATCCATCTTTCAGTGGGACACTTGAGGGGAAAAAAAAACCCAGAAAGGTCTCTTCCCATCCAAAAGAATGACAACTAACTCTTGGGATCAGGCCAAATCACCAGAGAGGGATACACGTACATAGCCAATGAAGCCACCTCGACATTCAACAGCTATCATTGACACAAAATACAGAGAAAAACTTGATGAAGCGCTTCACATTCGCCCTTTGTTCAGATCATGAAGAGTTCTCCTCACCATCTGTAGAACGTGCCTGCCATACCTACGTCCCCAAACCTAAGCCAAGTTTGAGGTTTCAGACTTCTGTCCCCACAGTCCTGGCCCACACACCCTCCAGAATGGAGCCCTCCCCCAACCCTCCAGGATGGAGCCCCTGGAGCCACACCTCAGGTGTGTGCCTGTCCTCTCCACAGGAATTCTGCCCATTTCATTGGCCCCAACACTACAGATTAGGAGAAGCCTCCAAAGACCCCGAGGCCATCCCAATACTGTGGGCCACATGGAATAAACAGGGGCGATCTGACACAATCTTAGCAACTACCTCCACTCAGACTGGTAGATAGATGTCCCCAGAGAAGATTGAACCAGACCTGCCCTTAGGCCCTAATCAGATCCATTGCTTTGGTTCCCAGGCATCTCTCAACAGAAGCCTGGTTTCCCATACCAGTATATGGGGATTTCTTGAGGTACCAATCAGAAAAAATGTCCTCTCCAAATGGGAAACTTGCTCTTCAGAGCTGTGTCAAAACCTCCACTTAGGAGAATCCATCAAGGCCCCATAGTCACCACCCCATTCCAAGGTCTCCATGGACACAAACCCACATTATGACCCATCCTCCAGAGAGTCCGTTTTAACTCAGCCTACTCGGTTGCTCCCCCACATCCAGCAGATCGAATCTACCTTGTTGGTAGTAGATAAATGGAATGTGAGATGGGCTGCCCATGCATCCATCCTTAAATCCCTGTCTGGAATCGTTCTCCTTGGGACATCTTGGAGCCATCCTACAGTCTCAACAGTCCCACGGAAGGAATTCTTGCGGTTTGGAGCATCTCAAATCTCCCATCATGGGAGTATCTCCATGGCCTCGTGAGATCCTCCCCTTCATGAACGGGCCATCATGGACGGAAACTCCAACCTGAGCCAATGTCTGATCCTCGCCCTGACTTCAGATGCACAAGATCTCGATTCAGCTCTGCAGACTGTGCCTGCCATGCCCTTGCCCTAAAACCTAAGTCTAGCTTGTATTCTCAGACTTCCATCCTCACACTCGTGACCCACAAGACGTCCAGTTTGGGAATTCTGGAGCCACACTGCAGCACTCTGCCTGCCCTCCAGCAGAAAAACATTGGCAGAAACCCCAAATGAGTATCAACTTACACATCACTCGACTGTACCCCGATTTTACAGTCTACCCTGTGCACTAATGCCCAGTATGACAGAGCCTGAGCCCAGACCTCCCTACTGAAACCCAGACAGCTGGCCGCACACTGAGCACATCAGACCCACCAAGGCATTAGGTCTTCATCTCTTCCCAACCTCGGTTAGCTAGCTTCAGAACCTAGACCTTATCTCCAATCACTGCCCAGGGGCGAAGGTGATGCAGATATCAGTACTCTGCCTTCCCCATGGCCAGAAACGTTGTAGTTGGCATATTGTCCAACGATAAGTGTAGGAGAAACCAGCATGGCCCATGAGGCCCTGCCCATGCTTGGGTGCCAGGTTTGGCACAAACATGAATTGTGACCCTCAGTGTCACAATTACTTGAGGAAAGGGATCCTCAGTGTCCCTTTCCTCAAGTAAGACCTCTCAGTGGCTGGAACAAGAGCCTGCATATGGCGCGTTCATGCCCCTAGGCCTCCGATCTTAATCAGAGGTCAGGTTGTCCAGTTGACCCTCTCCAGGGCTCTGTTCTGGAATCCCTCTTTTGGTAAGACTCCTGAGGTGAAAAAACAGGAAGGACTCCTCCCATCCCACAGAATTACACCAAACTCTTGGGATCGGGCCAATTCCCCAGAAAAGGAGACTCTTCCATGGCCCATGAGGCCACCTCGACATTGCACGGCCATCGGTGACACAAAATCCAGAGAGAAAAGCCTGAGTAAGCGCCTCAAAGTTGCCCTTTGTTCATATCCCAAAGAGTCCGCCTCATGGTCTGTAGATGGGGCCTGCCATGTCTATGTTCCGAAACCTTAGCCGAGTTTGTGTTTTCAGACTTCTGTCCCCACAGCCACACACCCTCCAGGCTGGGGCCCCTGTAGCCACAACTCAGGACTGTGCCTGTCCTCTCCAAGGGAATTCTGCTCATTTCATTGGCCAAACCCTAAGGATTAGGAGGAACCTCCAATGTCCCCGAGGCAATCCCAATAGTGTAGGTCGACTGGGAGAAACAGGGGTGATCTGACAACAGAGGAGCAACTACCTCCACTCAGACCAATGGACAGATTTCCCCAGAGAAATAGATTGAACTAGACAGGCCCCTAAGCCCTAATCGAATCCATTGCTTTGGTTTCCAGGCATCTCTCCTCAGAGGCCTGGTTTTCAATACCAGCATATGGGGGGTTTCCTGAGGCCCTGATCAGAACAAATCTCATCTCCACCTGGGAAACTTGCTCATTGGAGCTGTTGCAAAACCAGCTGTTAGGAGAAACTTTCAGTGCCCCTGTCCCACCGCCACATTCCAAGGTCTCCATGGACACAAACTCACATTAGGACCCATGCGCAGGAGAGTCCATTTCATCTTAGCCCCTTCAGTTGCTCCCAGAGCCAACAGATCGAACCTGTCTTGTTGAGAGGACACAATTGGAATGCGAGGCAGGTTGTCCAGGCATCCATCCTTAGAACCCTGCTCTGGAGTCATTCTTTATGGGAGGTACTTGAGCCATTCAACAGGTCTCAATTTTCTCGCAGAAGGAATCCTTGCGGTTTGGAGATTCTCAAAACTCCCATCAAAGGAAAATCTCCATGTCCTCGTGATGCCCCACCCCCTTCATGAAGGGGCCATCATGGACAGAAACTCCAACCTGAGCCTACGTCTGATCCTCGCCCTAACTTCAGATGCACAAGATCTCGATTCAGCTCTGCAGTGTGTGCCTGCCGTGCCCTCGCCCCGAAACCTATGACTAGCTTGTGTTCTCAGACTTCTGTCTTTACACTCCTGGCCCATAAGCCCTCCTGTTTGGTAATTCTGGAGCCACAATGCAGCACTCTGCCTGCCCTCCAGAAGAAAAATGTTGCTTTATAGGGCTAACCAGAAACCCCAAATTAGGATCAACCTGCACGCCCCTCAACTGTACCCCAATTATACAGTCTAGCCTGGGCACTAATTCCCTGTCTGACACAGCCTGATGCCAAACCTCCCGACCGACACCCAGACAGCTGTCCTCACACTGAGCACATTGGACCCACCATGTCCTTAGTTCGTCCTCTCTTCCCAACCTTGGTTTTCAGCTTCAGAACCTAGACCTTATCTCCCATCTCTGCCCAGGGGTGAACGTGATGCAGAAATCAGAACTCCTCCTTCCTCAAGGCAAGAAATCTTGTGGTTGGCATGTTGTCCAAGTTCAGTGTAGGATAAACCAGTGTCTTCCATGAGGCACTATCCATGCTTGAAGGCCCCATTTGGCACAAACAACCATTGTGACCCTCAGCGAGAGCTCTGTTTTCAAATAAGACCTGTCAGCGCATGGAAAAAGAGCCTGCATATGGAGTTTGACATGCTCCTAGGCCCCCAATCTTAACCAGAGGTCGGTTTGTCCAGTCTCCCGTCTCCCCTCCCCAGGGCTCTGTTCTGGAATCCCTCTTTTGGTGGGACACCTGAGGTATAAAAACAGAAATACTTTTCCCATCCCATAGAATGAACCCAAGCTCTTGGGATACAGGCAAATTTCTAGAAAGGGAGACACGTCCATGGCCCATGAGGCCACACCGACATTCCACGGCCATCGTTGATACAAAATCCAGACAAAAGCCTCAGCAAGCGCCTCACACTCGCTCTTTGTTCATATCCCGAAGAGTTCTCCTCACGGTCTGTAGATCGTGCCTGCCATACCTTCGTCCCCCAATCTAATCCGAGTTTGGGTTTTCAGGCTTCTTCTGTCACCACAGCCCTGGCCCACACACCCTCCAGGCTGGGGTCTCTGCAGCCACAACTCAGGACTGTGCCTGCCCGCTCCAAAGAATTCTGCCCATTCCATTGGCCACAACCATACAAAATAGAGGAACCTCCGAAATCCCCAAAGCTATCGCAATGGTGTGGGTTGCCCGGGACCAACAGGGGCCATCTGTCACCAACTGAACAACTACCTCCACTCAGCACCGTAGACAGATATGACCAGAGAAAAACATTGACCTGACAGGCCCCTAGGCCCCAATCAGATCTATTGCTTTGGTTTCCAGTCATCTCTCCCCAAAGGCCTGGTTTCCAATAAAAGCATATGGGGATTCTTGAGGCACTGATCAGAACAAATGTCATTTCCACATGTTAATCGTGTTCTTTGGAGCCATGTCAAAACCTCTAGTTAGGAAAATCTTTCAGGGCCCCAGTGCCACCGCCCCTCTCCAAGGTCTCCATGGACACAAATCCACATTATGACCCATCCACAGGAGAGTCCATTTTGACTCAGCCCCCTCAGTTGCTCCCCGAGATGCAGCAGATCGAATATATCTTTTTGCTAGGAGAAAATTGTAATGTGAGGCTTTCTGCCCAGGCATCCATCCTTAGTACACTGCTCTGGAGTCGTTTCCTATGGGATGTCCTGGAGCCATCCAGCAGGTCTCAATTGTACAACAGAAGGAATCCTTGCAGTTTGGAGCATCTCACAACTCTCATAATGGTAAAACCCTCCTGCCCTGTGATGCCTGCCCCCCCTTATTGAAGGGGTCATAAGGGAGGCTCCAACGTGAGCCAACATCTGATCCTCCCGCTGACTTCACATGCATGAGATCTCGATTCAGCTCTTCAGAGTGTGCTTGCTGTGCCCTCGCCCCAAAACCTATGCATAGCTTGTGTTCTCAGACTTCTTTCCCCACACTCCTGCCCCACAAGCCCTCCAGTTTGGGAATTTCGGACACACAAGGCAGAACACTGCCTGACTTCCTGAAGAAACACGTTACTTTATGGGGCTACCCAGAAACCCAAATTGAGGATCAACCTGAAGGCCACTTGACTGTATCCCCATTATAGAGCCTACAGTGAGAACTAATGCCCTTTCTGACACAGTCTGAGCCCAGACCTCCCATTCGACACACAGAGAGCTGGCCACACACTGAGCACAATGGACCCGCCATGGCCATAGGTCGTCCTCTCTTCCCAACCTCAGTTTTCAGGGTTCAGAGCCTTGACCTGATCTCCATTCACTGCCCAGTGGTGAACGTGATGCAGAAATCAGGACTCCTCCTTCCCCATGGTGAGAACCTTGTGGTTGGCGTGTTGTCCAATGTTCATTGTAGGAGAAACCAGCGATGCCCATGAGGACCCGCCCATGATTGATGGCCGCGATGGGAACAAATATGCATTGTGACCCTCAGCGTGTGCTCTGTCCTCAAGTAAGGCCTCTCAATGGCTTGAACAAGAGCCCACATATGGGGCGTTCATGCCCATAGGCCCCCATTCTTAACTGGAGTTAGGGTTGTCCAATAGCCCCTCCCCCATGCTCTGCTCTGGAATCCTTCTTTTGGTGGGACAACTGAGGTATAAAAACAGAAAGGGCTCCTCCCATCCCACAGATGATCTCAAACTCTAGGGATTGGGCCAAATCCCCAGAGAGAAAGACTCGTCCATGGTCCATGAGGCCTCCCCGAAATTCCACGCTCACCGTTGACGCAAAATACAGAGACAAAAGCCTGAGCAAGTGCCTCACACTCGCCCTTTGTTAATAGCCCGAAAAAATCTCCTCACGGTCTGTAGATCAGTCCTGCTATAGCTACATCCCCAAACCTAAGCCTTGTTTGTGTTTTCAGACTTCTGTCCCTACAGCTCTAGCCCACACACCCTTCAGGCTTGAGCCCCTGGAGCCACACTTCAGGACTGTACCTGCCCTCTCCAGGGGAATTCTGCCCATTCCATTGGCCACAATCGTACAGATTAGGAGAAAACTCCAAAGTCCCCGAGGCCATCATAATAGTGTCGGCCCCCCAGGAAAAACAGGAGCGATCTGTCACAAGCTGAACAACTACTTCCACTCAGACCCATAGACAGATATCCCCAGAGAAGAAGATTGAACTGGACAGGCACCTAGGCCATAGTAGGATCCATTGCTTTTGTTTCCAGGCATCTCTCCTCAGAGACCTGGTTTTCATTACCAGCATATGGGGGTTTTCGGAGGTACCGATCAGAACAAATCTCATCTCCACATGGGAAACCTGCTCTTTGGAGCTGTGTCAAAACCTCCAGTTAGGAGAAACCTTCAGGTCCCCAGATCCTCCGCCCCATTCCAAGGTCTGCATGGACACAAACCCAGACTATGACCCATCCTCAGGAGAGTCCATTTCAACTCAGCCGACTAGGTTGCTCCCCCAGAACTAGAAGATCGAACGAGCCTTGTTTCCGGAGACAATTGGAATGCCAGCTGGGCTCTCCAGGCATCCACCTTAGAACACTGCTCTGGTGTCGCTCCGTATTGGACACCTGGAGTCATCCGACAGGTCTCAACTGGCCCACAGAAGTAATCGTTGCCGATTAGATCATCTCACAACTTCCATTGTGGGAAAACCTCCACGGCCTGATGATGCCACCCCCCCTTCATAAAAGGGGATCATGGAAAGAAACAACAAGAGCCAACGTCTGATCCTCGACCTGACTTCAGATGCATAAGATATTGATTCAGCTCTGCAGAGCGTGCCTGCCGTGCCCTCGCACCAAAACACTGGCCTAGCTTCTGTTATGAGACTTCCGTCCTCACAGTCCTGGGCCACAAGCCCTCCAGTCTAGGAATTCCGGAGACACAGAGCAGCACTCTGCCTTCCCTCCAGAAGAAAAACGTTGCCATGTGAGGCTACCCAGAAAACCCAAATGAGGATCAAAATGCACGCCACTCACCTGTACCCCAAATATACAGTCTAGCCTGGGTAATAATGCACTGTCTGACACAGCCTGAGTGCAGACCTCCCAACCGACACCCATGCAGCTGGGGCCACACCTCAGGACTGTGCCTGCCATCTCCATGGTAATTCTGCCCATTTCATTGGCCACAACCCTGCAGACTAGGAGTAACATCCAATGACTCTGAGACCATCCCAATCATTTCAGCCGCCTGGGACAAACAGGGGCGATCTGACACAAGCTGAGCAACGACCTCCACTCAGAACCATAGACAGATGTTCCCGAGAAGAATATTGAACTCGTCAGATCCCTAGGCCCTAAATGGATCAAATTCTTTGGTTTCCAGGTATCTCTCCTCAGATGCCTGGTTTCTAATACCACCTTATTGTGGTTCCTGAGGCACCAATCATAACAAATCTCGTATTCACATTGGAATCTTGCTCTTTGGAGCTGTCTCAAAACCTCTGGTTAGGAGAATCCTTCAGGGCCCCGGAGCTGCTGCCCCATTCCAAGTTCTCCATGGACACAAACCCACATTCCAACCGATCCTCAGGAGAGTCCATTTCAACTCAGCCCCCAGAGTTGCTTCCCCAGAGCTAAGAGATTGAACCTGCCTTGTCTCTAGGGAACAATTGGAATGCATGTTGGGCTGCCCAGGCATCCATCATTGGAACCACGCTCTGCATAAGATCCTTAAGGGATGTCCTGGATCCATCCGAAAGGTCTCGGCTGTCCCACAGAAGGAATGTTTGCGGTTTGGAGCATCACACAATCCCACCATGGGAAAACCTCCATGGCCTCGTGATGCCCACCCACTTTCATAAGGGGCCATCTTGGATAGAAACTCCATTCTGAACCAACGTCTGATCCTCGCCCTGACTTCAGATTCACAAGATCTCAATTCAACTCTGAAGAGTGTGCCTGCCGTGCCCTCATCCCAAAACCTAAGCCTAGCTTGTGTTCTCAGACTTACGTCCTCTCACTTCTGGCCCACAAGCCCTATAGTTGGGAATTCTGGAGACACAATGCAGCACTCTGCCTGACCTCCAGAAGAAAAACGTTGCCCTATGGGGCTACCCAGAAACACCAAATGAAGATTAACCTGCACGCCACTTGACTGTACCCCAATTATACAGTCTAGCTTGGGCACTGAAGACCTGGCTGACACAGCCTGAGGCAAGACCTCCCGAATGACACCCAGACAGCTGGATGCACACTGAGCACATCACACCTGCCATGGCCTTATGTTGTCATCTCTTCCCAACCTCGGTTTTCAGGCTTCAGAACCTAGACCATATCTCCACTCACTCCCCAGGGGTAGCTGGTGCATCACGTATATGTGATGCAAAAATGAGAACTCCTCCTTCCCCATGCCCAGAATCATTGTGGTTGGCATGTTGTCCAATGGTCAGTGTAGGAGAAACCATCCTGCCCAGGTGGCCCCCTCCCATGCTTGAGGGCCACGTTGGGCACAAACAAGCATTGAGACCCTCAGCGGGTGCCCTGTCCACAAGTAAGGCCTCTCAGTGGCTGGAACAAGAGCCCACCTATGGGGCTTGAAATGCCCCTAGTTCCACAATCTTAACCAGAGGTCGAAATGTCTAGTCAACTCTACTCAGGACTCTGCTCTGGAATTCCTCTATGGTGGGACACCTGAAGTAAAAATATACTGAAAAGACTCCTCCCATCCACAGAATGACCCAAACACTTGGGATCGGGCCAAATCCCCAAAGAGAAAGACTCGTCCATGGCCCATGAAGCCACATCGACATTCCACGGCCACGGCTGACACAAATTTCAGAGACAAAAGCCTGATCAAGCGCCTCACACTGGCCCTTTGTTCATAGCCTGAAAAATTATTTTCATGGTCTGTTGATCAGGCCTGCCATACCTCCATTCCCAAACCTAATCCCAGTTTACGTTTACAGACTTCTGTCACCATAGCCCTGGCCCACACACCCTCCAGGCTGGAGGCCCTGGAGCCACACGCAAGTGTGCCTGCCCTCTCCAAAGGAATTCTGCCCATTCCATTCACCACAACCGTACAAATTAGAGGAAACTCCAAAGTCCCCGAAGCTATCCCAATGGTGTAGGTCGCCCGGAACAAACAGGGGCGATCTGCCACCAGCTGAACAACTACCTCCACTCAGGCAGGTAGGCAGATGTCCCCAGAGAAAAACATTGAACCTGACAGGCCCCTAGGCCCTAGTCAGATCCATTGCTTTGGTTTCCAGTTATCTCTCCCCAGAGTCCTGGTTTCCAATACCAGCATATAGGGTTTCCTGAGGCACCGATCAGAACAAATGTCATCTCCACATGGGAAACTTGCTTATTGGAGCTGTGTCAAAACCTCAGGTTAGGAGAATCCTTCAGGGCTCCAGTGCCACCAACCCACTCCAAGGTCTCCATGGACACAAGCCCACATAAGGACCCATCTGCAAGAGAGTCCATTTCAACTCAGTCTCCTCGGTGGCTCTACCTGAGCCAGTAATCGAACCTGTCTTTTTGCTAGGAGACATTTGGAATGTGAGGCAGTCTGCCCAGGCATCCATCCTTAGAACCCTGCTCTGGAGTTGTTTCCTATGGGACATCCTGGACCAATCCAACAGGTCTCAATTGTACTGCAGAAGGAATCCTTGCAGTTTGGAGCATCTCAAAATTTCCATCATGGGAAAACCTCAATGGCCCCTGATGCCCCCCCCTTCATGAAGGGGCCTTCGTGGACAGACACTCCATCGTGAGCCAACGTCTGATACTCGCCCTGAGTTCTGATGCACGAGACTCGATTCAGCTCTGTAGGGTGTGCCTGCCCTCCCCTCTCACCTAAACCTAAGACTAGCTTGTGCTCTCAGATTTATGTCCTCACACTCCTGGCCAACTCACCCCAAGATTAGGAATTCTGGAGCCACAATTCAGCACTCTGCCTGCCCTCCAGAAGTAAACCTTTGCCTTATGAGGCTACCCAAAAACCCCAAAAGAGGATCAACGTGCACGCAACTCAACTGCACCCCAATTATACAGTCTACCCTAGGCCCTAATGAACTGTTTGACACAGCATGAGCCCGGACCTTCCAACCAACACGCAGACAGCGTGCCCCACACTGAGCACTCGGAACCACCATAGCCTTGGGTAGTCATATCTTCCCAACCTTGGTTTTCAGGCTTCAGATACTAAACCTTATCTCCAATCACTGCCCAGTGGTTAACGTGATGCAGAAATCAGAACTCCTCCTTCCCCATGCCCAGAATCCTTGTGGTTGCCATGTTGTCCAATGTTCAGTGTAGGAGAAACCAGCGTGCCCAGGTGGCCTCACCCATGTTTGAGGGCCATGTTGGACACAAGCACACATTTTGACCCTTAGCGTGTGCCCTGTCCTCAAGTAAGGACTCTCAGTGGCTGGAACAAGAGCCCACATATGGGAATTGCCATGGCCCTAGGCCCCGAATATTAATCAGATGTCAGGTTGTCCACTTGCCCCTCCCCAGGGTTCTGCTCTGGAATCTCTCTTTTGGTGGGACACCTGAGGTAAAAAAAAATAATAATAAACAGAAAGGACTCCACCATCCCACAGAATGAACCCAAACTCTTGGAGTCTGGCCAAATCCCTGAGAGGGAATCTCATTCATGGCCCATAAGGCCACTCCATTATTCCACGGCCATTGTTGACACAAAATCCAGTGACAAAAGACTGAGCAAGCGCCTCACACTCACCCTTTGTTCATTTCCCAAAGAGTTCTCCTCAAGGTCTGTAGACCATGCCTGCAATACCTACGTCCCTCAATCTAAGCCGAGTTTCTGTTTTCAGACTTCTGTTCCCACAGCCCTTGCCTACACACCCTCCAGGCTGGGACCCCTGGAGCCACACCTCAGGACTGTGCCTGCTCTCTCCAAGGGAATTCTGCCCATTCCACTGGCCACAACCACACAGAGTTGGAGAAACCTCCAAAGATCCCGAGGACTTCCCAATAGTGTAGGCCATCTGGGACAAACAGGAGTGATGTGACACAAGCTGAGCAACTACCTCTAATAAGACCTGTAGACTGATGTCCCCAGAGAATCAGATTGAACCGGCCAGGCCCCTAGGCCCTAATCGGATACATTGCTTTGGTTTCCAGACATCTCTCCTCAGAGGCCTGGATTCCAATACCAGCATATAGGGGATTCCAGAGGCACCCATCAGAAAAAATCTTGACTCCATATTGGAACGTAATCTTTGGAACTCTGTCAAAACCTCCGGTTAGGAGAATCCTTCAGGGCCCCAGATCCACCGCCCCATTCCAAGGTCTCCATAGACACAAACACACAATATGGCCCAACCTCAGGAGAGTCCATTTCAAATCAGCCCCCTCGGTTGCTGCCCCAGAGTCAGTAGATTGAACCTGCCTGGTCGCTAGGAAACAATTGGAATGTGAGGTGGGTACACCACAAATCCATCCCTAGAATCCTGTTCTGTAGTCGTTCCATATGGGACCTCTGAAGCCATGCAACTGTTCTCGAGGATCCTGCAGAAGGAATCCTTGCGGTTTGGAGCATCTCACAACTCCCATCGTGGGAATACATACATGGCCTCTTGAGACCCTCCCCCTTCATGAAGGGGCCATCATGGACAGAAACTCCAACCTGAGCCAAAGTCAGATGCTCTCCCTGAGTTCAGATGCACAAGATCTCTATTTAGTTCTGCAGAGTGTGCCTGCCATGCCCTCGCCCCGAAACCTAAGCCTAGCTTGTGTTCTCAGACTTCAGTCCTCACACTCCTGGCCCACAAGCCCTCCAGACTGGAAATTCCGGAGCCACAATGCAGCACTTTGCCTGCGCTCCAGAAGAAAAACGTTGGCCTATGGGGCTTCCCAGAAACCTCAAATGAGGATCAACCTGCACGCCACTTGACTGTACCCCAATTATACAGTTGATGCTGGGCACTAATGCCCTGTGTGACACAACCTGAGTCCGGACCCCACGACCGACACCCAGACAGCTGGCCGCACACCGAGCACACATGACCTGCCATGGCCTTAGGATGTCATCTCTTCTCACCCTCTGTTTTTCAGGCTTCAGAACTTAGACCTTATCTCCAATCACTGCCCAGGGATGAACATGATGCAGAAATCAGAACTCCTCCTTCTGCATGGCAAGAAACCATGTAGTTGGCATGTTGTAGAATGTTCAGAGTAGGAGAAACCAGCTTGGCCTATGAGGCCACATCCATGCTTGTGGGTCAGGTTGGGCACAAACTCTCATTGTGATACTCAGCGTGAGCCCTGTCCTCAAGTAAGGCCTCTGAGTGACTGGACCACGAGCCAGCATATGGGGCTTGCCATGCCCCTAGGCCCCCATTCTAAACCAGGTTGTCCATTCGGCCCTTCCCAGCGCTCTCTTTGGGAATCAGTCTTTTGGTGGGACACTTAAGGAAAAATAAAAAACAAAAACAGAATGGACACCGCCCATCCCAAAGAATGACCCCAAACTCTTGGAATCGGTCTAAATCCCCAGAGAGAGATAATCATTGTGCCCAATGAAGCGACCTCGACATTCAATGACTATCATTGAAGCAAAATCCAGAGACAAAAGCTTGAGGAAGCACCTCACATTCGCCCTTTGTTCATATCATGAAGAGTTCCCTCACTGTCTGTATATTGTGCCTGCCGGACCTACAACCCCAAATCAAAGCTGAGTTTTCATTTTCAGACTTCCGTCCCCCCAGCACTAGTCCACACACCCTCCAGGATGCTGCCCCTGGAGCCACACTTCAGGACTGTTCCTTCCCTCTCCATGGGGATTATGCCTATTTCATTGGCCCCAACAATATAGATTCAGAGAAACCTCCAATAACTCCGATGTCATCCCAGTACTGTGGGCCACCCGGTACAAACATGGGCGATATGACACCAGCTGTGCAACTACCTACACTCAGACCCATAGACAGATGTCCCCAGAGAAGCAGATTCAAATGGACACGCTCCTAGGCCCTAATCGGATCCATTGTTTTGTTTCCAGACATCTCTCCTCAGAGTCCTGGTTTCCAATACCAGCATATGGGGCTTTCCTGAGGCACTAATCATAACAAATCTCATCACCACATGGGAAACTTGCTCGATGGAGATGTGTCAAAACCTCCAGTTAGGAGAATCCTTCAGTGCCCCGGTTTCACTGCCCCATTCCAAGGTCTCCATGAACAAAAACCCACATTATGACTGATCCTCAGGAGAGTCCATTTCAATTCAGCCCCCTCGGTTGCTCCCCCAGAGCCAGCAGATCGAACCTGTCTTATCGAGAGGATACAATTGGAATGCGAGACAGGATGCCCAGGCATATATCCTTAGAACCCTGCTCTGGAGTCATTCCGAATAGGAGCGCCTTGAGCCATCCAACAGGTCTCAATTGTCCCACAGATGGAATTCTTGTGGTGTGGAACTTCTCACAACTCCCATCGAAGGAAAAACTCCATGGCCACATGATTTGCCACCCCCCTTTCATGAAGGGACCATCATGGACAGAAACTCCAACCTGAGCCGATGTCTGATCCTCGCCCTGCCTTAAGATGACGAGATCTCGATTTAGCTCTGCAGAACGTGCCTTCCATGCTCTCACCCTGAAAATCTGGCCTAGCTTGTGTTCTCAGACTTCCGTCCTCACACTCCTGGGCCACAAGCCCTCCAGTTTGGGAATTCTGGAGCCACAGTGCAGCACTCTGCCTGCCCTCCAGAAGAACAATGTTACCCTATTGGGCAACCACATATGAGGATCAACCTGCACGCCACTCAACTGTCCCCCAATTATAGCCTAGCCTGGGCACTAATGCAGCCTGAGCCCGGATCTCCCGACCGAAGACAGCTGAGGCCACACCTCAGGACTGTGCCTGCCCTCTCCAAGAAAATTCTGCCCATTCCATTGGCCACAACCTTACAGATTAGGAGAAACCTCCAAAGAATCTGAGACCATAACAATAGTGTAGGACTCCCTGGAGAAACAGGGGCGATCTGACACCAGCTGAGAAATGCCTGCCAATCAGGACCATAGACAGATTTTCCCAGAGAAGAAGATTGAAGTGGACAGGCCCCTAGGCCATAATCGCATCCATTGCTTTGGTTTCCAGGCATCTCTCCTCAGAGGCCTGGTTTCCAATACCTGCTTATGGGGGTTCCTGAGGCACCAATCAGAACAAATCTCGTCTCCACAATGGAAACGTGCTCTTTGGAGCTGTGTCAATACCTTCGGTTAGGAGAATCCTTAAGGGCACCGACGCCACTGCCCCATTCCAAGTTCTCCATGGACACAAACCCACATTATTACGGATCATCAGGAGAGTCCATTTAAACTCAGCACTCTCCTTTGCTCCCCCAGAGAAAGCAGATCGAACCTGTCTCATCACTAGGAGATGATTGGAATGCGAATTGGGCTGCCCAGGCATCCATCGTTAGAACCCTGCTCATGAGAAGTTCCCTATGGGACATCCTGGATCCATCCAACAGGTCTCGACTGTCCCACAGAAGGAATCCTTGTTGTTTGGAGCATCAGACAATCCCACCGTGGGAAAACCTCCATTGCCTTATGATGCCCCCCCCACTTTCATTACGGGGCCATCATGGAGAGAAACCCAACCTGAGCAAACGTCTGATCCTGCCCTGACTTCAGATGCATGTGATTTCACTTCAGCTCTGCAGAGTGTACTTGTGCCCACGCCTCGAAACCTAGCCTAGCTTGTGTTTTCAGACTTCTGTCCTCATAGTCCTGGCCCACAAGCCCTCCAGTTTCACATTCCAGAGACACAATGCAGCACTCTGCCTGCCCTCCAGAAAAAAATGTTGCCCTATATGGGTACCCAGAAATGCCAAATGAAGATCAACCTGCACGCCACTTGACTATTCCCCAATTATATTGTCTAATCTGGGCACTGAACCCCAGTCTGACACATTCTGAGGCCGGACCTTGTGACTGAGACCCAGACAGCTGGACGCACACTGAGCACATAGGACTCGCCTTGGCCTTAGATCATCTCTTCCCAACCTCGGTTTTCAGGCTTCAGAACCTAGACCATGTCTCCACTCACTGAGCAGGGGTTAATGTGATGCAGAAATCAGAACTCCTCCTTCCCCAAGGCAAGAAACCTTGTGCTTGGCATGTTGTCAAAAATTCAGTGTAGGAGAATCCAGCATGGCCCATGAGGCCCCACCCATGCTTGAGGGCCAAAATGGGCACAAACACACATTGTGACCCTCACCGTGAGCCCTGTCCTCAAGGAAAGCATCTCAGGGGCAAGAACAAGAGCAGGCATATGGGGCTTGCCATGGCCCTAGTCCCCCAATCCTAACCAGAGGTTGAGATATCTAGTCACCACTACTCAGGGCTCTGCTCTGGAATCCTTCTACAATGGGACCCCTGAGGTAAAAAAACAAACAAAAACAAAACAAAACAAAACAAAACAAAAAAACACGAAAGGACACCTCCCATCCACAGAATGAACCCAAACACTTGGGATCAGGCCAAATCCACAGAAAGAAAGACTTGCCTATGGCTCCTGAGGCCATCCCGACATTCCATGGCCACTGTTGACACAAAATCCAGAGACAAAAACCTGGGCAAGCGCCTCACACTCGCCCTTTGTTCATAGCCTGAAAAATTCTCCTCCAAGTCTGTAGATTGGGCCTGTCATACATACATCCCCAAACCCAAGCCAAGTTTGTGTTTTCAGACTTCTGTCCCCACAGTCCTGGCCCACACAACCTCCAAGCTTGGGCCCCTGGAGCCACACCTCAGGACTGTGCCTGCCCTCTCCAAGGGAATTCTGCCCATTCCATTGGCCACAACCCTACAGATTAGGAGAAACCTCCAAAGTCCCCAAGGCCATCCCAATAGTGTTGGCCACCTAAGACAAACAGGGGCGATCTATCCCAAGCTGAGCAACTACCTCCATTCATATGTAGGCAGATATTCCCAGAGAAGAAGATTGAACCGGACAGGCAACTAGGCCCGATTCAGATCCATTGCTTTTGATTCCAGGCATCTCTCCTCAGAGGCCTGGTTTACAATAAAAGCATATGTAGGTTCCCGGAGGTATCAATCAATATAAATCTCGTCTCCACATGGGAAACGTGCTCTTTGGAGCTGTGTCAAAACCTCCAGTTAGGAGAAAACTTAAGGTCCCTGGAGCCACCTCCCCATTCAAAGTTCTCCATGGACACAAACCCACATTAAGACCCATCCTCAGGAGAGTCCATTTCAACTCAGCACCCTCGGTGGCTTCCCCAGAGCCAGCAGATCAAACCTGCCTTATCGCAAGTAGATAATTGGAATGTGAGGCGGGCTGCTCAGGATTCCATCCTTATAAATTTGCTCTTGTGTCGTTCTGTATGGGACGTCCTGGAGCCATCCGACAGGTCTCGAATGTCCCGCAGAAGGAATCCTAGGGGATTGGAGCATCTCACTATTCTCATCTTGGGAAAACTACCATGCCCTCTTGATGCATCCCGCCCTTCATGAATGGCGAAATGAACAGAAACTCCAACCTGAGCAAAAGAGTGATGCTTGTCATGACTTCATATGCAAGAGATATCGATTCAGCTCAGCAGATTGTGCCTGCTGTGCCCTCGCTCTGAAACCTACGCCTAGCTTGTGTTCTCAGACTTCCGTCATCACACTCCTGGGCCCCAAGCCCTCCAGTTTGGGAATTATGGAGCCACAATTCAGCATTCTGCCTGCCCTCCAGAAGAACAACGTTGCCATATTGGTTTACCCAGAATCCCCAAATTAGGATCAACCTGCATGCCACTCGACTGTACCCCAATTGTACACTGTACCCTGGGCACTAATGTGCTGTCTGACACAACCTGAGCCCAGAACTCCCTACTGACACCCGGAGAGCTGGGGCCACACCTCAGGACTGTGCATGCCCTCTCCAAGGGAATTCTGCCCATTCTATTGGCAACAACCCTACAGATTAGGAGAAACCTCCAAATACCCCAACACCATCCCAATAGTGTAGGCCACCCGGGACAAACAGGGGAGATCTGACGGAAGCTGAGCAACGACCTCCACTCAGAACCATAGACAGATGTTCCCAGAGAAGAAGACTGAAGCGGACAGGCTTCTAGGCCTTAATCGGATCCATTTCCTTGGTTTCCAGGCATCTCTCCTCAGACACCTGGTTTCCAATACCAGCTTATGGGGTTTCCTGAGGCAACATAGAAAAAATCTCGTCTCCATATGGGAAACTTGCTCTTTGGAGCTGTGTCAATACCTCTGGTTAGGAGAATCCTTCAGGGCGCAGGTGCCACTGCCCCATTCCAAGTTCTCCATGGACACAAACCAATATTAAGACTGATCCCCAGGAGAGTCCATTTCAACTCAGCCCCCTCAGTTGCTCCCCTACAGCCAGGAGATTGAACCTGTGTTGTCACTAAGAGACAATTGGAATGCGAGTTGGGCTGCCCAGGCATCCATCGATAGAACCCTGCTATTGAGAAGTTCCTCATGGTACATCCTGGATCCATCCAACCCAACAGGTCTCGACTGTACTACATAAGGAATCCTTGTGGTTTGGAGCATCAGACAATCCCACCGTGGGAAAACCTCCATTGCCTCATGATGCCCCCCTTTCATTAAGGGGCCATCATGGACAGAAACTCCAACCTGAGTCAATGTCTGATTTTGCTCTGACTTCAGATGCATGAGATCTCAATTCAGCTCTGCCGAGTGTACCTGCCGTGCCCACGCCTCAAGCCTAAGCCTAGCTTGTGTTCTCAGACTTCCGTCCTCACATTCCTGGCCCACAAGGCCTCCAATTTGGTAATTCCAAAGCCACAATGCAGCACTCTGCCTGTCTTCTATAAGAGAAACATTGCCCTATGGGGCTACCCAGAAACGCCAAATGAGGATCAACCTGCACGCCACTCAATTGTACCCCAATTATACAGTCTATCTTGGGTACTAATGCCCTGTCTGACACAGCCTGATCCCGGAATTCACAACCTACACTCAGACAACTGGCCACACACTGAGCACATCAGGCCCGCCATGGCCGTAGGTCATCATCTCTTCCCAACCTCGGTTTTCAAGCTTCAGAACCTAGACCTTATCTCCAATCACTGGCCAGTGCAGAACGTGATGCAGAAATCAGAAGTCCTCTTTCCCCATGGCCAGAAACCTTGTGGTTGGCATGTTGTCCAACGTTCAGTGTACGAGAAAACAGCGTGACACATGAGGACCCGCCCAGGCTTGAAGGCTGCCATGGGCACAAAGACACATCTTGACCCTTAGCGTCATCCATATCCTGAAGTAAAGCCTCTCAGTGACTGGACCAAGAGCTCGGATATGGGGCTTGCCATAAGCCTAGTCCCCCATCTTAACCAGAGCTCAAGATGTCTAGTCACCCCTACTCAGGGCTTTGCTCTGGAATCCCTCTTTGGTGGGACACCTGAGGTAAAAAACAAAAACAAAAACAAAAACAAAAAAACAAATAGAAAGGACACTTCCCATCCACAGACTGACCCCAAACACTTGGGATCGGACCAAATCCACAGAGAGAAAGACTCTTCCATGGCCCATGAGGCCAGCCCGACATTCCATGGCCACCGTTGACACAAAATCCAGTGACACCAGCCTGAGCAAGCGCCTCACACTCGCCCTTTTTTCATAGCTGAAAAATTTTCCTCATGGTCAGTAGATCAGGCCTGTCATACATACGTCCCCAAACCTAAGCCGAGTTTGTGTTTTCAGACTTCTGTCCCCACAGTCCTGGCCCACATACCCTCCAGGCTGACGCCCCTGGAGCCACACCTCAGAACTGTGCCTGCCCTATCCAGGGGAATTCTGCCCATTTCATTGGCCACAACCCTACAGATTAGGAGAAACCTAAAATTCCCCAAAGCCATCCCAATTGAGTAGGCTGCCCAGTACTAACAGGGGTGATCTATCAGAAGCTTATCAACTACCTCCATTAAGACCCATAGACAGATATCCCCAGAGAAGAAGATTGAACCAGACAGGAACCTAAGCCCTAATTGGATCCATTGCTTTTGTTTCCAGGCTTCTCTCCACAGAGATCTGGTTTCCAATACCAGCATATAGGTTTTTCCAGAGTTACTAATCAGAACAAATCTCGTCTCCCCACAGGAAACTTGCTCTTTGGACCTGTGTCAAAACCTCCAGTTAAAAGAAACCTTCAGGTTCCCAGAGCCACCACCCCATTCCAAGGTCTCCATGGACACAAACATACATTATGACCCATCTTCAGGAGAGTCCATTTCAACACATTTCAACAAGTTCTCCTCGTTGCTCCCCCAGTGTCAGCAGATCGAACCTGCCTTGTCACAGGGAGACAATAGGAATGTGTGTCGGGCTTTTCAAGCATCCATCCTTAGAAATCTGCTCTGGCATCATTCCGTATAGGACGTCCTGGAGCCATCTGACAGGTCTCGACTCTCCCACAGAAGGAATCCTTGCCGATTGGAGCATGTCACAACTCCCATCGTGGGAAAACCTGCATGGCCCCATGATGCCCCTCCACCATCATGATGGGGCCGTCCTGAACAGAAACTCCAACCTGAGCCTATGTCTGATCCTCGACCTGACTTCAGATGCATGAGATCTCAATTTAGCTCTGCAGAGTGTGCCTGCCATGCTCTAGCCCAGAAACCTAAGTCTAGCTTGGTGTTCCAGACTTCTTTCCTCACACTTCTGGCCCACAAGTCCACCAGTTTGGGAATTCCGGAGCCACAATGCAGCACTATGCCTGCCTTCCAGAAGAAAAACGTTGCCCTATGGGGCTACCCAGAAACCCCAAATGAGGATCAATCTGCATGCCACTCGATTGTACCCCAATTATACAGTCTAGTCTCGGTAATAATGCCCTGTCTAACACAGCCTGAGCCCGGACCTCCCGTCCGACACCCAGACAGCTGGGGCCACACCTCAGGACTGTGCCTGCCCTCTACAAGGGAATTCTTAGCATTTCATTTGCCACAACCCTACAGATTAGGAGAAACCTCCAAAGTCCCCAAGACCAGCCAAATAGTGTTGGTCTACCGAGACAAACAGGGGTGATCTGACACAAGCTGAGCAATGACCTCCAATCAGAACTGTAGACAGATGTTCTCAGAGGAGAATATTGAAGCGGACAGGCCCATAGACCCTAAAGAGCCATTGCTTTGGATTCCAGGCATCTCTCCTCAGATGCCTGGTTTCCAATACCAGTTTACGGGAGTTCCTGAGGCAACAATCAGAACAAATCTCATCTCCACATGGGTAACTTGCTCTTTGGAGCTGTCTCAAAACCTCAGGTTAGGAAAATCCTTCAGGGCACTGGAGCCACTGCCACATTCCAAGGTCTCTATGGACACAAACCCACATTATGACCGATCCTCAGGAGAGTCCATTTCAATTCAGCCCCCTAGGTTTTTTCCCAGTGCCAGCAGATCCAACCTGCCATGTCACTCGGAGACAATTGGAATGCAGGCTTGCCCGCCCAGGCATCCATCGTTAGAACCCTGCTCTTGAGATCCTTATAGAACATCCTGGATCCATCAAAAAGGACTCGACTGTCACACAGAAAGAATCCTTGCGGTCTGTGCATCAAACAATCCCACCGTGGGCAAGCTTCCATTGACTCGTGATGCCCCCTCCCACCTTCATATAGGGGACATCATGGACAGAAACTCCAACCTAAGCCAAAGTCTGATCCTCGCCCTGACTTCAGATGCACGAGACCACAGAGAGCACCTGCCGTGTCCTCGCTCCGAAACCTAGGCCTAACTTGTGTTCTCAGAATTCTGTCCTCAAACTCCTGGCCCACACGCCCTCAAGTTGGGAATCCTGGAGACACAATACAGCACTCTCGCTCCCCTCCAGAAGAAAAACATTGCCCTATGGGGCTACGCAGAAACACCAAATTAGGATCAACCTGCACTCCATTCGACTTTACCCCAATTATAGAGTCTAGCCTGGGTACTAATGCCCTGTCTAACACAGCCTGAACTCGGACCTCCCAACCGACACCCAGACAGTTGGATGCACACTGAGCACATCGGACCCGCCATGGCCTTAGGTTGTCATCTCTTCCCAACCTCGGTTTTCAGGCTTCAGAACCTTGACCTTAACTCCACTGACTGCCGAGTGGTGAACATGATGCAGAAATCATAACTTTTCCTTACCCATCGCCAGAAACTTTGTGGTTGGAATATTGTCCAATGTTCAGTGTCGGAGAAACCAGCGTTCACCATGAGGACCCGGTCATGCATGATGATCGTGATGGGCACAAACACGCATTGTGACCCTCAGCGTGAGTACTGTCCTCTAGTAAGTCCTCTAAGTGGCTGGACCATTAGACGTCATATGGGCTTACCATGCCACTAGGCCCCAATTTTTTACCTGATTTCTGGTTGTCCAGTCGTCCCTCCCCAGGTATCTGCTCTGGAAACCCTTTTTGGTGGGGCACCTGAGGTAAAAAAACAAAACGGACTCCTCCCATCCAACAGAATGACCCCAAACTCTTGGGATTGGGCCAAATCCCGAGAGGAAGACTCCTCAATTGCCAATGAGGCCACGCGGACATTCCACGGCCATCGTCGACACAATATCCAGAGACAAAAGCCTGAGCAAGTGCCTCACACTCGCCCTTTGTTCATATCCTGAAGAGTTCTCCTCACAGTCCGTAGATCAGTCCTGCCATACCTACGACCCGAAACCTAAGCCGAGTTTGTGTTTTCAAACAACTGTCCCCAAAGCCCTGGCCCACACACCCTACAGGCTCAGGCCCCTGGAGCCAAACCTGAGGACTGTACCTGCCCTCTCCAAGGGAATTCTGCCCATCCATTGGCCACAACCCTACAATTAGGATAAACCTCCAAATCCCCGAAGCCATCCAAATAGTGTTGGCTACCCAGGACAAACAGGGGCAATCTGAGCCCTTCTGAGCACCTACAGCACTCAGACCTGTAGACAGATATCCCCAGAGGTAAATTGGGATGAAAAGGCCCCTAGGCCTTAATCAGATCTATTGCTTTGGTTTCCAGGCATCTCTTTTCAGAGGCCTAGATTCCAATACCAAAATATGGCTGTTTCTTGAGGCACCCATCAGAACAAATCTCGTCTCCACATGGGAAATTTGTGCACTGGAGTGTGTCAAAGACTCTGGTTAGGAGAACCCTTCAGGGCCCTGGTGCCACCGCCTCATTTCAAGGTCTCCATGGACACAAACCCACATTAGGACCCATCTGCAAGAGAGTCCATTTCAATTCAGCCCCCTTGGTTGCTCACCCAGATCCAGCACATATAACCTGTCTCGTCACTAGGAGACAATTAGAATGAGAGGTGGGCTGCCCAGACATCCATCCTTAGAAGCCTGCTCGGAATCATTCCGTATGGGAAGTTGTGGAGCCAACCAACAGGTCTCAATCGTCCCGCAGAAGAATATTTGTGGTTTGGAGCATCTTAAAACTCCCATCGTGGGAAAACCTCCATGGACTCGTGACCCACCCCCTTCATGAAGGGGCCATCAGGGACAGAAACTCCAACCTGAGTGATCGTCTGATCCTTGCCCTGTTTTCAGATGCACAAGATCTCGATTCTGCTTTGCAGAGTGTGCCTGCCGTGCCCTCACCCAGAAACCTAAGCCCAGCTTGTGTTCTCACACTTCCGTCCTCACACTCCTGGACCACAAGCCCTCCAGGTTGGCAATTCCAGAACTACAAAGCAACACTCTGCCTGCCCTCCAGAAGAAAGTCATTGCACTCTGGAGCTACCCAGAAACCCCTAATGAGGATCAGCCTGCACGCCACTTGACTCTACCCCAATTATTCAGGCTTTCTTGGGCATTAATGCCCTTTCTGACACAGCCTGAGCCTGGACCTCCCGACTCACACCCAGACAGCTGGCCGCACACTGAGCACATCGGACCTGCCATGGCCTTAGGTGTCATCTCTTCCCAACCTCAGTTTTCAGGCTTCAGAACCTAGACCTTATCTCCAAACACTGCCCACGGTTGAACATGATGCAGAAATCACAACTCCGTCCCCATGGCAAGAACTCCTGTGGTTGGCATGTTGTCCAACATTCAGTGTCATTGAAACCAGTGTGACCCATGAGGCCCCGCCCATGCTTGAGGGCCGCATTGGTCACAAACATGCATTGTGACCCTCAGCGTGAGCCCAGTCCTCAAGCAAGGTCTCTCAGGGGCTGGACCAAGAGATGGCATATTGGGTTTGCCATGTTCCTAGACCCCAATTTTTAACCATAGTTCAGGTTGTCCATTCATCCCTCCTCAGGGCTCTGCTTTGGAATCCCTCTTTTGGTGGGACACCTGAGGTAACAAAACTGAAAGGAGTCCTCCCATCCCACAGATTGAACCAAAAGAACTGGGGTCAGGCCAAATCTACAGAGAGGAAGACTCGACAATGGCCCATGAGGCCTCCCCGACATTACACAGCCATTGCTGACTCAAAATCCAGAGCCAAAAGCCTGAATAAGCACCTCACACTCGCTCTTTCTTCATATCCCAAAGAGTTTTCCTCACGGTCTGTAGATCAGTCCTGCCATACCTACGTCCCCAAACCTAAGCCGAGTTTGTGTTTTCAGACTTCTCTCCTCACAGTCCTGGCCCACACACCCTCCAGGCTGGGGCCCCTGGAGCCACACTTCAGTTCTGTGCCTGCCCACTCCATGGGAGTTCTGCCTATTCCATTGTCCACAGTCGTACAAATTAGGAGAATCCTTCATAGTCCCCGAGGCCATCTCAATAGTGTAGGCCACCTAGGACAAACAAGGGCGGTCTGCCACCAGCTGAGCATCTATCTCCACTCATACCATAGATGGATGTCCCCAGAGAAGAATATTGAACTGGACAAACCGCTAGGCCCTAATCAGAGCCATTGCTTTGTTTTCAAGGTATCTCTCCTCAGAGGCCTGGTTTCCAATATCAGAAAGAATCCTTCATGGCTCGTGTGCCACTGGCCCATTTCACGAGTTTGTGTTTTCAGACTTCTGTCCCCAGAGCCCTGACCCACACACCCTCCATGTTTGGGCCCTTGGAGCCACACCTCAAAACTTTGCTTTCCCTTTCCAAAGGAATTCTTCCAATTCCATTGGCCACAACCTTGCATATTAAAAGAAACCTTCAAAGAAAGTCACCGAGGCGATCCCAATAGTGTAGGCCGCCCAGGACAAACAGGGGTGATCCGACAACAGCTGAGCAACTACCGACACTCAGACCCATAGACAGATGTCCACAAAGAAAAATATTGAACTGGATAGGACCCTAGGGACACCCCACTACTGAAAGCTGCCTGGGCATACAGGGACATTCTGACACAAGCTGAGCAACTACATCCATGCAGACATACAGACAGATGTCCGCAGAGACAGAAGATTGAACCAGACGGGCCCCTAGTCTTAATCTGAACTCTTCCTTTGGTTTCTAGGTATCACTCCTCAGAGGCCTTTGTTCGAAGAGCAGCATATGGGGCTTTCTTGAGGCACCAGACAGAACCTCTCTCATCTCCACATGGGGAGCTTTCTTATTGGAGCTGTATCAAACCCTTGGTAGGAGAATTCTGTAGGAACCCTGAAATACCAGCACATTCCAAGGTCTCCATGGACACAAACCCACATTACGACCCATCCTCAAGAAAGTCCATTTCAAATCAGCCCCCTGGGTAGCTTGCCGCAGAGCCAGCAGATAAAGCATGTCTTGTCGCAAATAGCCAATGGAAATATGAGGTATGCTGTTCAGGCACCCATCCTTCAAACCCTGCTCTCCATTCTTTCCGTATGGGATGTCATTTTAGCCATCCAAAAGGACTCGACTGTCCTGCAGAAGGAAGTCTTGTGGTTTGGAACAACTCACAAAAAGTGTGGGAAAACCACCTTGGCCTCATGAAGCCCCTGCTTCATGAAGGGGCCATCACGGACATAAACTCCACCATCATCTAACGTCTGATCATCACCCTGAATCCTGATGCAGGAGATCCCGATTCAGCCTCTGCACAGTGGGCCTGCCGTGCCCTTGGCTCTAAACCTCACTGTAGCTTGTGTTTTCAGACTTCCGTCCTCACACTCATGGCCCACAAGCCCTCCCTACTGGGAATTCTGGGGCCACAATGAAGCACTCTACCTGCCCCCCATTAGAAAAACATTGTCTATACCGTTACACAGAAACCCCAAATGAAGATCAAACTGTTTGGCCCTAGGCAACACTCCAATTGCATAGGCTACCCTAAGCACTAATGCTCTGTCTTACATAGCCTGATCCCAGACCTTCCAACAGACACCGGAACATCTGGCTGCAAACGCAGCACATTGGACCCGCCACGGCCTTATGCCATCATCCCTTCCAACCTGGGTTTATAGTCATAGGAACCTAGACCTTATCTACAATCCCTGCACAGGGGGGATCCTGACGCACAAGTCAGATCTCCTCCTTCCCCATGGCAAGAAACATTGCTGTTGGCAGTGAGTCAAACCTTCAGTGTAGGAGAAACCTGCATGGCCCATGAGGCCATGCCCAAGCTTGAGGGCCGCCTTGGGCACAAACATGCATTGCGACCCTCAGCCTGAGTACCTTATTCAAGTAAAACCTCTCAGTGGCTGGACTAAGAGCCTACATATGGGCCATGCCCATAGGCACCCAGGCCTAACCAGATGGCGTATATTCCAGTTGACAGTACCCACTGCTCTGCTCTAGAATTCCTCTATTGGGGGGACACCTGTGGCAGGAAACAGTACTCTTCCCTTCCCACAGAATGACCCCAAACACTTGGGAGCTTGGCCAATCCCCAGAGAGGGAGACTCTTCCTCGGCCCATGAGGCAACCCTTACATTAAACGGCCATTGTGGACACAACACCCAGAGACAAAAGCCTGAGCGACCGCCTCCCACTTGCCCTACTTTCATATCCAGAGGAGCTCCCCTCAGAGACTGGAGATCAGGCCTGCCATAAATTTGGCCCCAAACCTGAGCCAAGTTTGTGTTTTCGGACATCTGTCCCCACGGCCCTGGCAAACACAGCCTCCAGGCTGGATCTTCTGGAGCCATACCACAGGACTGTGCCTGCTCTCTCCTAGGAAACTGTGCCCATTTAATTGGCCAAACCCTACAGAATATGAGAAACCTCAAGGCCCCTGAGAACATCCCACTACTCTATGCCACCCTGGACAAACAGGGGCATTCTGGCACAAGCTGAGCAACTACCTCCATGCAGGCATGCAGACAGATGTCCTCAGAGACAGACAATTGAACCAGACAGGCCCCTAGGCCCTAATCTGAACTCTTGCTTTGGTTTCCAGGTGTCACTCCTCAGAGGCCTGGGTTCGAAGACCAGCATATGGGGCTTTCCTGAGGCCCCAAACAGAACACTTCTCGTCTCCACATGGGAAGTTTCCTTGTTGGAGCTGTGTCAAACACTTCGGGTTTGAGAATCCTGCAGAGTCCCTGAGCCACCACCACATTCCAAGGTCTCCATTGCCATCAACACATATTATGACCCATCCTCAGGAGAGTCCATTTCAACTCAGCCCTTTGGGTAGCTTGCCCAAGAGCCCGCAGATTGAGGCTGCCTTGTCCCGACCAAACAGTGGTAATGTGAGTTTGTGTTTCCAGGCATCCTTTCTTAGACCCCTGCTCTCGAGTCTTTCCGTATGGGGCATCCTGGAACCATCCAATAGGACTCGACTATCCTGTAGAAGGAAACCTTCAGGTTTGGAGTAGCTCACAATTCCCATTGCAGGGAACCTCCCTGGCCTCATGAAGCCCCCATCCCCTTCAGGAAGGGGCCATCATGGACACAAACTCTAGCCTGAGGCAACGTCGCATACTCGCCCTGACCTCAGATGCAGGAGATCCCGATTCAGCCTCTGCAGAGTGGGCCTGCTGTTTCTCGGCCCCAAACCTAATGCTAGCTTGTGTTTTCAGACTTCCTTCTTCAGACTCCTGGCAAACAAGCCCTTTAGACTGGGAATTCCGGAACCACAATGCAGCCCTCTGCCTTCCCACTAGAAGAAAAACGTTGCCCTATGGGGCTTTCCAGAAACCCCAAATGAGGATCAACCTGCTCGTGCCTCGACCACACCCCAATTGGATAGGCTGCCCTGGGCACTAATGCTCTGTCTGACACAGCCTGAGGCCAGACATCCTGACAGACAAGGAGACAGCTGGGCGCACACCCATCACATCGGACACGCCATGGCCTTAGGCTATCATCTATTCCCAACCTGGGTTTTCAGATATCTGAACCTAGAAATTATATCAAATCCTGGCACACATAGGTACATGAAGCACAAATCAGAACTCCTCTTTCCCCATGTCTGTAAAGCTTTCTGTTGGCATGGAGTCACACCTTCAGGGTAGGAGAAACCTTCATGGCCCCTGAGGCCATGCTCAAACTTGAGTGCCGCAGTGGGCACAAACTCGCATTGTGACCCTCGGCGTGAGCCCCATGTCAAAGTAAGGCCTCTCAGGGCCTAGACTAAAAGCCGGCTTATGGGGCTTTCCAAACCCCTATGCTCTCAATCCTCACCAGAGTTCGAGTTTTCCAGTCGCCCATATCTGGGCTCTGCTCTGGAACCCCTCTCTTGGAGAGACACCAGAGCCAGACAACAGGACTCCACCCTTCCCACAAAATGACCCTAAACTCTTGGGAGCTGGGCCTAATCACCAGAGAAGGATACTCGTCTATAGTCCCTGAGGCCACTCCTACAATCCATGGCTATACTGGACAGCACATCCAGAGAAAAAAGCCTGAGGGAACGCCTCCCACTCGCCCTTCTTTCATAAGCTGAGGAGCTCCCCTCATGGTCTGTAGATCTGGCCTGCCATACCATTGGCGCCACACCTAAGCAGAGTTTGTGTTTTCAGACTTCTGTGCCCTCAGCCTGGATGCACAAAACCTGCAGGTTAGGGCCTCTGAAGCCACACTGAAAGACTGTGCCTGTCCTCTCCAAGGTAACTGTGCCCAATCCATTGACCACAACCCTACAGGTTAGGAAAAACCCTCAAGGCTCCTACGTCCATCCTGATAGTGTAGGCTGCCCTGGACTAAGAGGGTCACTCTGAAACCAGCTAATCAACTATCTCCACTTAGACACTCAGACAGTGTCAATCAGAAGATTGAAACGGACAGGCCCTTAGGCCCTAATCTGAACCCTAGCTTTGCTATCAAGGTGTCCCTCCTCAGAGGACTGGTTTCGAAGACCAGCGTATGGGGCTTTTCTGAGGTACCAAACCGAACTTCTCTCGTCTCCACATGGGGAGATTTCTTATTGGATCTGTATTAAACCCTTCAGGCAGGCGAATTCCGCAGGGCCTCTGAACCACAAGCACATACCAAGGTCTCCATGGATACAAACCCACATTATGAAGCATCCTCAGGAGAGTCCATTTCAACTCAGCCCCCTGCGTAGCTTGCCCCAGAGCCAGCAGATCAAGCATGTCTCGTCGCTAATGGCCAATGGGAATGCGAGGAATGCTATACAGGGATCCATCCTTCGAACCCTGCTCTCCAGTCCTTCCGTATGGGACGTCCTGGAGCCATCCAACAGGACTCGACTGTCCTGCAGAAGGAAACCTTGTGGTTTGGAGCAACCTACAAACTCAGCGTGGGAAAACTTCCGTGCCTTCATCAGGCCCCTGCTTCATGAAGGTGCCATCATGGACACAAACTCCAGCCTCAGCCAATGTCTGATCCTCACCCTGACTTCAGATGCAGGAGATTTTGATTCAGCCTCTGCAGAGTGGGCTTGCTGTGCCCTTGGCTCCAAACCTCACCCTAGCTTGTGTTTCCAGACTTCCTTCCTCACACTCCTAGCCCACAAGCCCTCCTTATTGGGAATTCTGGGGTCACAACGAAGCACTCTGCCTGCCCCCCAGAAGAAAAACATTGTCTATGGCATTTCCCAGAATCCCCAAAGGAAAATCAACCTGCTCGGCCCTTGGCAACACCCCAATTGCATAGGCTACACTAAGCACTAATGTTCTGTCTTACATAGCCTGAGCCCAGACCTTCCGACAGACACCGAGACAGCTGGCCGCACACCCAGCACTTTGGAACTGCCATGTTCTTAGGCCATTCATCCCTTCCCATTGACCTGTGTGTCTTCCCATTGACCTGAGGTATGTTCTTAGGCTATGTCAGACTGAGCATTTTTTCCAGGGCTGCCTATGAAATATGGGTGGGCTTAGGGGCCTTGCAGGTTTCTCCTAAACTGGTGGGTTTGGGAAACTGACCCAGGCTGAGATTCCTGGAGAGAGCAGGCCCAGTGATGTGGTGTGGTCCTGGAGGTCCCATCCTGGAGGGCATAAGAGTCAGGACTTTGGGTCCAAAGTCTTTACACACAAACTCGGGTAAGAGTTGGGGGCGAGGTGATGGCAGACCCGATCTGCAAACCTTGAGGGCAGCTCCTCGGGATTTTAAATTTGGACGGCTGGGAAGCAGGAGCACAGGCTTTTCTGTCTGATTTGTTGGTCTAAGATGGCCACGAAATGGAGGGGTGGCCTCATGGGTCCATGTGAGATTCTACCTCTCTGGGAATTCTGCCTGGCACCCAAGAGTTTGGTGTCTTTCTGGGGGATGGGGGAGCACGGTTTTCTGTGTCAGGGGTCCCGTTCAAACAGGCATTCCAGTGATGGGTTCTGGGAACAGGAGCCTGGATCACCCCAACGAGGCTTAGGATTTGGGCCTAAGGGCATGACAGGCCTGCTCTATGTTTTCCTGGTACAGCTCCTGAGGGGGTTTTTGGAAATGGGTCTCAGGCTGAGGGTGACAATGCTTGTTTGTGCCCACATACCAATGCTGAGTGCACGTGGTCTCGTGGTCCATGCACTTGGCTCCCACTCTCAGTGCTGGACAGCCATCTCAACATTCAGTTTTCCTGCCATTGGGAAGGAGGTTTACTTTTTTGTGCTTCAGGGTCCCCCATGGGAAGGAATTTGAGCTAAGTTCTGGGACAGGTACCTAAATACCCAGGTTCTTCAAGATGAGGTCCTCGACCAAGGCAGGATCCACCTGCAGGAAATGGGGCCTGCTGTCTGGGTGGCAGACAGGAGGTCGGGCTCGAGCTGTGTCAGACAGAGAATTCGGGCAGAGGGCTGCCTATGATATTGGGGTGCCGTTGAGAACTGTGCAACTGGATCCTCATGTGGGGTTTCTGGGCAGACCCTTAGGGCACTTCTTCTTTCTGGTGATTAGGCAGATGGCTGCATTATGGCTCCAGAATACCCAAGATGGAGGGCTTGCAGGTGAGGAGTCTGAGGACAGAAGTCAGAAAACACAAGATACAGTTAAGCTCAGTGTAGAGCACATGTTCATTCCAATGTACAGCAGTTGTTTAGAGATCTCCAGCACCTGGCCGAGATTCAGATGTCTGCTCACTGGAGTTTGTATCCATGATAGCCAATGAATGGTGGGGTGGCCTCAAGAATTCTTGGAGGTTTTTATATGCGGGAGCTTGTGAGCTGCTCCAAACACCAAGATGTCCTTCGGCGGGACAGGAGAATTCGGCTTACAGGGCTCCAGTGTTCCCCATATAGAAGATTTGATAGCAGAGGTCTCTGAATGGAGGGCTGGAAAGCCCATCTCGTGTTACCATTGCAGCTGAGGAACAGGGAAGGCTTGATCCAATGACACTGATTCCAAGTTCCAAGTGATCTGTGTTGACGGAAGTTCTCAGTCTAACGGGTCCCAATGCTGCTTGGTGTCCAGGGAGACCTTAGAATGTAGTGGACGCTCTCGGGCCATGAAGGATTCTCTATCCTGAGGATTAGACCCAGTACCCAGGAGCCAGGTTTCCTTCTCGGGACAGGAGGTGTTCTCTTGTATGGCTCACGGACCACAGATTGGACCATATGTTGAATTTCCAGAACAGGCCTCTGGGAAGAGAGGCCTCAAAACCTAAGCTAAGGTTCTGATGAGGTTGTAGGGGCATGGCAGGTTCAATCTTCGGACTCAGTGTCATTGGCCTGCATGTCATCCAAGCGGTAAGTGATGAGGCTGTGTCAGGCTGTGCATGTTTTCCAGAGCCGAAAAAAAAAAATCATTTTTTCCATGAATTTGGGGTGGACTCAGGGGCCTTGCAGTTTTCTCCTAATCTGGACATTTTGGGAAACTGAGATGGGTAGAGTTTCCTTATGAGAGCAGGTCTAGTGATGTCATGTGGTTCTCGAGGCCACATCCTGGAGGGCATGTGGTTCATGGCTCTGGGACCAAAGTCTTCAGATACAGAATTGGTAAAAGTTAGCGGTGAGGTGATGACATGCCAGATCTGTAGACCCTGAGGGAAGCTCCTGGGAATTTGAAATTCAGGTGGCTGGGAGGGAGGAGCACAGGCTTTTCTGTCTGGATTTTGTGTCATGGGTACATGGGATATTCTTTCACTCTGGGGATTCTGCTTGGCACCCAAGAGTTTGATGTCTTTCTGGGGAAGAAGAAAACACTGTTTTCCGTCTCAGGGGTCCTGTCTAAACAGGGATTCCAGAGATGGGTTCAGGTACAGGCACCTATAAAACCCAACCAAGGCTTTGGTTTTGGGTCTAGGGTCATAACAGGCCCTCTCTGTGGGATTTGGGTCCATCTCCCAAGGGGACTCTAGGGAAAGGGATCTCATTCTGAAGGTCGCAATGACTGTTTATGCCTAGCTGCCCATCCTGTGTGGGCATAGTCTCATGGGTCATGCACTTGGCTCCCACTCTGAGGGTTGGACAACCATCTCAACATTCAGTTTTCTGGCCATGGGGAAGTAGGATTACTCTTTTTTACTTCAGGGTTTCCTATGGGCAGCATTTTGAGCTAAATCTGGGACAGGTACCTGAATACCCAGGTTGCTTCAATTTGATGGCCTTGGGCCAAAGTTGGACCCACCTGCAGGATATGGGGCCCACTATCTGGGTGGCTGAAAGGAAGTCAGGGATCGGACTGTGTCAGACAGAGCATTTATGCAGAGGTCGGGCTGTTATATTGGGGTGCCCTTGAGGGCCGTGCAGGAGGATCCTCATGTGGGTTTCTGCGAAGACCCATAGGGCACTTCTTCTTTCTGGTGGGCAGGCAGAAGGCTGTGTTGTGGATCCAGAATTCCCAATATGGAGGGCTTGCAGGCGAGGAGTGTGAGGACAGAAGTCTGAAAACACAAGCCACAGATAAGCTCAGTGTCGAGCACATGGCCATTCCAATGAGCAGTGGTTGTTTCGAGATCCCCAGCACCTGTATATGGGCGAGGGTCAGATGTCTGCTCACGCTGGAGTTTGGATCCATGGTGGTCATCGAATTGTGGCGTGGCCTCAAGAATTCTTGCAGGTTTTCCCAAGCAGTACCTTGTGAGCTGCTCCAAACAGCAAGGTGTCCTACTGTGGGACAGGGGAAGTCCGCATAGAGGGTTCCAGGGTCCCCCATATGGAAAGATTCGATAGTAGAGCTCTCTGAATGGAAGCCTAGGAAGCCGTCCTTGCATTACCATTGCAGCCGAGGAACATGGCAGGCTTGATCCCTTGGTTTTGGTTCCAATTTCCAAGTGATCTAAGTTGACAGATTTTCTAAGTCTAATGAGTCACAATTCTTCTTGGGTTCCTGGGAGACCTTAGAATGTGGTGGTGGGTCTGCGGCCATGCAGGATTCTCTCACCTGAGGGTTAAACCCAGTTCCTAGGAGCCAGGTTTCCTTCTCGAGACAGGAGGGGTTCTCTTGTATGGCTCAGGGACCACATGTCGAATCATATGTTGAATTTCAAGAACAGGCCTCTGGGTACAGAGTCCTGAATACCTAGGCTAGGGTTCTGATGAGTTTGTAGGGGCATGTCACATTAACCTTCAGACTCAGGGCCTTAGACCTGCATATGTTTCTGGAGGTAGGTGCTAAGGCTGTGTCAGACAGTACATTTTTTCCAGAGTGGCCTATGAAATAGGGCCAGGGCTCCAGGGCCTTGCAGGTTTCTTCTAATCTGGAGGGTTTGAGCAACTGAGACAGCAGGGTTTGCTCCAGAGAGCAGGCCCAGTGATGTAGTGTGGTTCTGGGGGCCCCTTCCTGGATGCCATGTGGTTCCTGGATCTGGAATCAAAGTCTTCAGACCCAAAATTGGTAAGAGGTGATGGCAGACCAGATCTGCAGACCCTGAGGGCAGCATTTTGGGATTTGAAATTTGTGCAGCTGGGAGGCAGAAGCAAAGGCTTTTCTGTCTGGATTGTGTCTAGGATGGCCTCGGAATGATGGGGTGTCCTCATGTGTCCATGGGATATTCTACCTCTCTGGGGATTTGCCCGACAACCAAGAGTTTGGTGTCTTACTGGGGGAAGGAGAGAGCGTGGTTTATCGTGTCAGGGTTCCTGTCAAAATAGGGATTCCAGAGATGGGTTATGGGTCCTTGTGCCTGGAAAACCCCACAAAGGCTTAGGATTTGACCCTAGGCACATGACAGGACTGCTCTGTGGGGCCCTGGTCCAGCTCCCACAGGGACTTGTTGGAAATGGGTCTCAGGGTGAGGGTCACAATGCCTGTTTGTGCCCAGCTGACCATCCTGAGTGGGTGTTGTCTCCTGTTCCATACACCTGGATCCCAATCTGAGGGTTGGTCCACAATCTCAACATTTAGTTTTCCTGCCATGGGGAAGGAGGAGTACTCTTTTGTGCTGCAGATTCCCCCATGCACAGGAATTTGAGCTATGTTCTGGGATAGGTACGTGAAGACCCAGGTTGGTTAGAGATGAAGGACTCAGGTCAAGGCAGGTCACACCTGTCGGATATGGGGCCCGCTATCTGGGTGGGTACCTGGAGGTCGGGTCTCATGCTGTGTCAGACAGAGCATTAGTGCACAGGGTGGAATATGATTTGTGGTGCCATAGAGGGCCGTGCAGTTGGATCCTCATCTGGGGTTTCACGCAGACCCATAGGGCACTTCTTCTTTCTGATGGGCAGGCAGAAGGCTGCATTGTGGCTCCAAATTCCCAATATGGAGGGCTTGAAGGCAAGGAGTGTGAGAATGGAAGGCTGAAAACACAAGCTATGGTTAAGCTCAGTGCCGACCACAAGGCTGTTCCAATATGTATCGGTTTTTTTAGAGATCTCCAGCACCTAAGTACGGGCGAGGTTCTTATGTCTTCTCACGATGGAGTTTGTATCTATGATGGCCAACAAACGAAATATCCATCACCTGATTAAGGGTGGATGTCAGATGTTTGCTCACACTGGAGTTTGTGTCTATGATGACCAAGAAATGGAGGAGTGGCATCAAGAAGCCATGGAGGATTCCCCACGCTGATGCATGTGAGATGCTCCAAACAGCAAGGTTGCTTTTTCTACTGGACAGGTAGAAAAACATCAAACAGGACCCTGTTTGCTCGAGTCCCCCATGTGAAAAGTATGGGTAGCAGAGCTCTTCCGCATGGATGCCTGGAAAACACACCTCCATTGACCAGTGCAGCAAAGGAACAGGTTCTTTAGGGTGGCTTTGGGGCGAAGTACCAAGGCCTTGAGTTGACATGGAATCTCTTGCAGATCAGTCACAATGCTGGTTTTGTTACCAGGTAGATATTAGAATGTTTTGGTGGCTAAGGTGCCATGTAGAAGTCTCCTACCCTGAGGGTTTAACACAGGTAGAAGAGCATGGTTTCCTTCTGGGGACAGGAGAAGTAGTGTGTGGCTCAGGGACCACATGTTGTATCATAAGTTTGTATTCAAGAAAAGGCCTCTGAAGACAGATGCCTGACAACCTAATCTAGGGTTCCAAAGGTCCCAATGGCATGAGAGGTTCAATCTTCAGACTCAGGACACTTGACTTGGGTGTCTGCCTGGATGTACTTGATCAGGGTGTTTCAGACTGTGCACTTGTGTCCAGAGTAGTCTCCAATATTGGGGTGGCCTCAGGGGCCTTGAGTGTTTCAACCTACTCTGGAGGCTTTGGATAACTGTGACAGGTAACAGGCACAATTTCCATGGGGATGGCAGGCACAGTCCTTTGGTGTGGCTCTAGAGACACCATCCTAAAAGGCATGTGAGCCATGGTTTTGGGAGAGAAGTCTGCAAACACAAACTCGGGTTAGGGTTAGTGGCGAGGTTATCGCAGGGCAATGCGTAGAACTGGAAGGCTACTCATCAGGAACAGTAATTAGAGTGACTGGAAGGCGGAATTATATCTGGATTGTGTTTCCAGGATGGCCTCAGAATGCAGTTGTGGTCTCATGGGTCCATGGGAGATTTTTCCTGGTGACTCCCAATAGTTTCATGGCTTCTTGGGATGGGAAGAGTGCTATTTTCTATCTTAGGGGTGCCCCAAAAAAAGGATTCCAGAGATGGGCTCTGGGTCTGGGCACCTGGAAAAATCCCACCAAGTGTTAGGATTTGAGCCTACGGGCATACCAGGCCTGCAATGCGGGATCCTGGTGGTGGAACTAAGAGGGCTTTTTTAAAAGCAAGATCAGGCTCAGCATCACAATGCCTATTTGTGCCCTGGGCGGACCTCAGGAGTGGGCGTAGTCCCATTGTCCATGTGCTGGCTCTCACCCTGAGGGATGGACATCCATTCCAATGGCCAGGTTTCCATCCATGGGGAAGGAGGAATTCTCTATTGTGCTTCAGGTTCCCCCATTGGCAGATTACAGCAAAGGTCTGGGGACAAATGCCTGAATACCAGTGATGCATAGAGATGACAGATTTGGGCCAAGGCTGTTCTCACATGCTGGATACGGGCCCCGCTCTCTGTGTAGCTGACACGAGGTCCGGGCTCAGGCTCTGTCAGACACAGCACTAGTGGCCAGAAAGCCTATAAATCGGGGTTCTGTCGAGGGCCGAGCAGATTGATTCTCATGTGGGTTTTCTGTGCAGACTCATGAAGCACTTCTTTCTATGGGGCAGGAAAAATGCTGTGTTTTGTCTCCAGATTTCCCTATCAAGAGGGCTTGGGGACAAGTAGGGTGAGAATGCAATTGTAAACATCAGCTATGCCTAAATTGCGTGCCATCCGGAAGTCAGTTCCAATGTGCAGCAGCTTATACGAGATATCCGTCACTTGATTAAGGGCAGATGTCAGATATTTGCTCACAGTGGTGTTTGTGTCTATGATGACCGACAAATGGAGGGATGGCTTCAAGAGGCCATGGAGAATTACCCACACTTAGGACTGTGAGATGCTCCAAACAACAAGGTTTCTTCTAATAGACAGGAGGAGTCTGGTTTGTTTCCTCCAGGGTCCCCCATGTGGAAAGCTTGGGTAGCAGAGCCCTCCCTCATGGATTACTGGAAAGCACACATCCAATGACCATTGAAGCTGAGTAATATGACAGGTTCGTTTTGGCGGTTCTGGGGACAAGTACCAAGGCCTTGATTTGACGTGGAATCTCTTGCAGAGGTGTCCCAATACCGGTTTGTTACAAGGGAGGTCTTAGAATGTGCCGGTGGCTAAGGGGCCATGAAGGAATCTCCTAACCTGAGTGTTTGGCACAGGTCGATGTGCACAGTTTCCTTCTTGGGTGAGGAGATGTACTGTTTTGTGGCTCAAGGTACATATGTTGTATTCTAACGTGGTATTCAAGAACAGGCCTCTGAGGATAGATGCTTGAAACATATTTTAGGGTTCCAATGATGTCCTAGGTGCACATCAGGTTCAATATTCTGACTAAGGACCATTGACATGGGTGACTGGATGTAGGTGATCAGGGTGTTTCAGTCTGTGCATTTGCATCCAGAGTCACTTCCAATATTGGGGTGGGCTCAGGGGCCTTGCAGGTTTCTCCTATTTTGGAGGCTTTGGACAACTCAGATGGGCACAGTTTCCTTGTGGATGGCAGGCCCAGTCCTGTGGGAAAGCTCCTGAGACTCCATCCTGGAGGGCATGAGAGCCATAGTTTGGGAGGGAAGTCTGAAAACACAAATTTGGGTTAGGGATAGTGGCGAGGTTATCGCAGGTCCAATGCATAAGCAGGTCAGGAACTGTAATTTGGGTGATATGAAGCTGGTAGCACAGGCTTTTCTATCTGCATTGTGTGTCGAGGATGGGCTCAGAATGTAGGTGTGGCCTCATGGTTCAATTGGAGACACATCCTCTCTAAGGATCCTGGTAGCACTCCATAGATTGGTGGCTTTGTTGGAGAAGAAAAGAATGCTCTTTTCCATCTTAGGTGTGCCTCAAAACAGGGAAGAGTGCTTTTTTCCAACTTAGGGGTGCCAAAAACAGGGATTCCAGAAATGGGCTCTGGGTCTGGGAGCCTGGAAAATCCCACCAAGTGTTAGGATTTGGGCCTAGGGGAATTCCAGGCCTGCAATGCAAGGTTCTAGTGGTGTAACTGAGAGGGCTTGTTTGAAAGCATGCTCAGGCTGAGGGTCACCATGCCTGTTTGTGCCCAGGGGGGCCCTCAGGAGAGGGCGTGGTCTCATTGGCCATAGAGTTGGCTCCCACTTTGTGGGTTGGACACCCATCGTAACAGCCAGGCTTTCTGCCATGGAAAGAGGAGTTCTCTATTGTGATTCAGGTACCCCTTTGGCAGGGTTTCCAGCAACGGTCTGGGGAAAGGTGCCTGAATACCAAGGATATGTAGAGATGACGAAGGTGGGCCATGGCCGGTCTCACATGCTGATAATGGGGCCCATTCTCTTGGTGGCTGACACTATGTCAGGGCTCATGCTCTGTCAGACATAGTACTAGTAGCCAGGGCAGTCTATAAATTGGAGTTCCCTTGAGGGTCGAGCATATTTATCCTCACGTGGCATTTTTGGGCAGACTCACCAGGCACCTCTTCTTTCTATGGGAAAGTCAGAATGCTGCGTTGTGGCTCCAGAATTCCCTTTCATGAGGGCTTGGGAACTAGTAGGTTGACGATGTTTTTGTAAACACAAGCTATGGTTCCGTTCAGTCCCAAGTAAAAAGCAGTTCCAATGTGTAGCAGCTTATTCGAGATATACAGCAGCCGAGTAAGGGCAGATGTCAGATCTTTACTCACAATGAATTTGTGTCTATGATGACCGACAAATGGAAGGTGGCACCAAGAGGCCATGGAGGATTTCCCATGCCAAAGCTTGTGAGATGCTCCGAAAAGCAAGGTTTTCTTCTATAGGAGAGTTGGAGTCTGGTTTGTTTGCTCCAGGGTCCCCCATGTGGAAAGTATGGGTAGCAGAGCCCTCCCACGTGGACATCTGGAAAGCACAACTCCATTGACATTTGCAGCTAAGGAACATAACAGGTTCGTTCTGGTGTCTCTGGGATGAAGTACCCAGGCCATGAGTTGACAGGAATCTCTTGCAGTTTGGTCACAGTGCTGGTTTGTTATGAGGGAGATCTTAGACTGTGCTGGTGGCTAATGTGCTGTGCAGGATTCTAGTACACAGAGAGTTTGGCACAGGTCAAAGAGCACGGTTTCCTTCCTGGGACAGTAGATGTTCTGTTGTGTGGCCCAGGGACAACGTGATGTATCCTAACTTGCTATTCCAGAACAGACCCCTGAGCACAGATGCCTAAAATCCTAATCTAGGGTTCGAATACAGTCCTAGGGGCATGTCATGTTTGATCTTCTGACTCAGGACCATTGACTTGGTTGTCTGCCTGGAGGTAGGTGATCAGGTTGTTTCAGACTGTGCATTTGCGTCCAGAGTAAGCACCAGTATTGGGGCTGGCTCAGGGGCCTTGCAGGTTTCTCCTAATCTGGAAGGTTGGGACAACTGTGACAGGCACAGTTTCCTTGTTGATAGCAGCACAGTCCTGTGGTCTGGCTGCAGAGACCCCATCCTGTTGGGCATGTGATCCATGATTTTTGGAGAGAAATCTGCAAACACAGATTCAGGTTAGGGTTAGTGGCGTGGTGGTCGCAGGCCTAATGTTTAGACCTGGATGGCAGCTCCAGGAACTGTAATTGAAGTGATGGGAAGGCGGTAGCACAGACTTTTCTATCAGGATTGTGTGTCCAGCATGGCCTCGGAATGTAGGTGTGTTCTCATGGGTCCATGGGACACTTTTCTTCTCTAAGGATCCTGGCGGCTTCACATAGTTTGATGGAATTTTCGGGGAAAGGACGAATGCATTTTCCATCTTAGGAGTGCCCCAAAACAGGGATTCCAGAAATGGTCTCTGGGTCTGGGCGCCTGCAAAAGCCCACCAAGTGTTAGGATTTGCGCTTAGCGGCATAACGGAACTGCAATGCAGGATCCTGGTGGTGTAACTGAGAGGGCTTGTTTGAAAGCATGAAGAAGGGCCTGGTGAGTCTGCCCAGAAACTCCCCATGAAGATCAATCTACTCGGCGCTTGAGGGGACCCGGATTTATACTTTGCTCTGGCCTCTAGTGCTGTGTCTGACAGTGCCTGAACCCTGACTTCATGTCAACGACCCAGAGGGCAGGGTCCATATTCAGCATGTGAGACCACCCATAGCCCATGGCCATCATCTCTACCGATCCTTGGTATTCATGCACCTTCCCCAAACCTTTGCTGAAATCCCTACCAATGGGGTAACCTGAAGCACAATAGAGAACTCCTCATTCCATATGGCAGGAATCCTGACTGTTAGGATAGTTGTCAAGCCCTCAGAATGGGAATCAGCTGCATGGCCAAGGAGAACACGCCAACTCTTGAGGGCCGCCCTAAACACAAGCAGGCATTGTGAACCTCAGTCTGAGCATGCTTTCAAACAAACACCCAGTTTTTGTTGCAACTCACGATCCGGCATTGCATGACTGGTACGCACCTAGGCCCAAATACTAACTCTTGGTGGGGTTTTTCATGCGCCCATTATCAGAGTCCGTCACTGGAATCCCTGTATTGGGGCAACCCTAAGATGGAAAACAGCACTCTTCGCTTCCCTTAGAAAGCAACCAAACTATTGGGAGCCGTCGGGATCCTTCAGAGAAAGAATATCCAATGGACCCATGAGACAACACCTGCATTCCGAGGCCATCGTGGATGCAAAATCCAGGTACAATAGCCTGTGCTACTGCCTTCGAGTCACCTGATTGACTGTTCCTGACGTGCTGCCCTCCAGGTCTTTGCATATTGCCCGTGATCCCCTCACCACTAACTCTAACCTGAGTTTTTTTGTTTGCAGACTTCTCTCCCAAAACCATGGCTCAAAATCCCTTCAGGATGGGGTCTCTGGAGTCACACCACAGGACTGTGCCTTCTATCCCCAAGGAAACTGTGCCCTTCACAGTTACCCAAACCCTCCAGATTAAAATAAACCTGCAAGGCCCCTGAGCCTTCCCCGGTATTGGAGGCCACTCTGGACGCAAATGCACAGTCTGAAACATCCTGATCACCTCCATCCAGGTAGACACCCAAGTCAATGGTCCTTAGTCACATGATTGTACCTGACATGCACCTAGGACCTCATTGGAAGCCTAGATTACCTTTTCAGTCATGTGTCCTCTGAGGCCTCTTATGGAATAACAACTTATGATAAAACATATAGTCGCTGCGCACCACAACAGAGCATCTTCTTTCCCCAGATGAAAGCCGAGCTCAGGACCTTTGTCAAACCCTCAGGGTATATGATTCCTGCGCAGCCCCTTAGCCACCAGATCATTCTAAGATCTCCCTGGTAACCAACCAGCATAGTGACACATCTTCATGAGACTCCATGTCAACTCATTGTCTTGGTACTTTGACCCAGAGCTACAAGAACAAGCCTGCCATGTTCCTCAGATGCAATGGTCAATGCACGTGTGCTTTCCAGGCATCCATGCCAAAGAGTTCTGCTATCTAGACTTTCCACATGGGGGAACCTCGAGCAAACAAACCAGACTCCACCTGTCCAGTAGAAGGACACCATACTGTTTGGATCATCTCACAAGCCCCATTGGGGGAAATCCTCCATGGCCTCTTGACGCCACCCCTCCATTTGTCGGTCATCACAGACACAAAACACAGCATGAGCAAACATTTGACATCCGCCGTTACTCAGGTGTTGGATATTTGAATCAGTCACTGAACACTGGAAATGCCTTTCACTTGACACTGTATTCATGCGTAGTTAGGGTTTACAACTCCATCCACACACTACTGGTCCACAAGCCCTCTTGATAGGGAATTCTGGAGCCACAACGCAACATTCTGCCTTACGCATAAAAAGAAGAAAGGCCTGGTGCATCTGCCCAGAAACTCTACATGAGGATAGATCTGCTCAGCCCTCGAGGGAACCCCGATTTATACACTGCCTTGGTCACTAGTACTGTGTGACAGTGCCTGAACCCTGACCTCGTGTCAGCCACCCAGGGGTTGGGGCCCATATCCAGCATGTGAGACCGGCCATGGACCAGGGCCATCATCTCTACCAATCCTTGGTATTCAGGCATCTGTCCCCAGACCTTTCATGGAATCTCTACCAATGGGGGAACCTAAAGCACAATAGAGAACTCCTCCTTCCCCATGGCAGGATTCCTGGAAGTTGGGATGGGTGTCCAACCCTGAGTGGGAGCCAGCTGCATGTTCAGTGAGACCACGCCCACTCCGGAGGGCTGCCCTGGGCACAAGAAGGCATTGTGACTCTTCGCCTGAGCATGCTTTCAAACAAACACTCTCAGTTGCACCTCCAGGACCCGCATTGCAGGCCTGGTAGGCCCCTAGGCCCAAACCTTAAAACTTGGTGGGATTTTCCAGGTGACCAGACCAAGAACTTGTCTCCGGAATCCCTGTTTTGGGTCACCCCTATGTTGGAAAACATCACTATTCCCTTCCTCGGTTAAGGGACAAAACTATTGGGAGCCACCAGGTTCATTAGAGAGGAATAATCTCCCATGGACCCATGAGACCACACTTGCATTCTGAGGCCTTCCTGGATGCATTATACAGACACAAAAGCCTGTGCTTCTGCCTTCGAATTATCTGATTTACTGTTCCAGACTAATTGCCCTCCAAGTCTACACAATAGCCTGCGATCACCTTGCCATTAACCCTAACCCGAATTCGTGTTTGAAGAATTCTCTCCCAAAACCATGGCTCACATGCCCTCCAGGATGGGGTCTCTGGAGCCACACTACAGAAGAGTGCCTGCCATTCCCAAAGAAAAAGTGTCCATCACAGTTGCCCAATAATCTCCATATCAGGAGAAACCTGCAAAGATCCTGAGCCCAGCCCAATACTGGAGGCCACTCTGGATGCAAATGCACACTCTGAAACCCTGATCACCTCCTTCCAGGCAGATGCCGAATCAATGGTCCTGAGTCAGAAGGTTGAACCTGACATGCCCCTACGACCTCACTGGAACCCTAGATTAGATTTTAGGCATCTGGCCTGAGAGGCCTGTTCTGGAATACCAATATGATACAACAAATGGTCCCTGAGCCCCACAATAGAACATCTCCTGACCCCAAATGGAATATGTGTTCTTGGACCTGTGTCAAACCCTCAAGATAGATGAATCCTGTACGGGCCCTTAGCCACCAGCGTTTCTAAGATCCCCTGGTAAAACCCAGCATTGTTACCCATGTTCATGAGATTCCATGTCAAAATAAGTCCTTGGTACTTCACCCCAGAAACACCAGAATGAACCTGCCATGTTCTTAAGCTGCAATAGTCAGTGGAAGTGTGGTTTCCCGGCATCCATATGGGAATGATCTGCTATACAAACTTTCCACATGGGGGACCCTGGAGGCAACAAACCAAAATGCCCCTGTCAGGTAAAAGGAAACCATCTGTTTGGAGCATCTCACAAGCCCCAACGTGGGAAATCCTCCATGGCTTCTTGACGCCATTCCTCCATTTGTCGGTCATCATAGACAAAAATTCCAGCATGAGCAAACATCGGACATCCGCCCTTACTCAGGTGCTGGATTTTCGATTCAACCACCGCACACTTGAACTGACATTCTCTTGACTGAATTTAACCATAGCTTTGGTTTACAATTCCATCCTCAACCTTCTGGTCAGCAAGCCATCTTGAGAGGGAATTCTGGAGCTACAACACAACATTCTGCTTTTCCCATAGAAAGAAGAAGGGGGAGTCTGCCCAGAAACTCCACATGAAGATCGATCTGCTCGGCGCTCAAAGGAACCCCGATTTATAGGCTGCCCTGGGCACTAGTGCTGTGTCTGACAAAGTCTGAGTCAAAACCTAGTGTCAGCCACCCAGAGGTCCAGGCCAATATCCAGCATGTGAGATCAGCCATACCCTGGGCCGTCATCTCTACCCATCCTTGGTATCCAGGCACCTGTCGCCAGAACTTTGCTGAAATTCCTGCCAATGAGGGAACCTGAAGCACATAGAGAACTCCTCCTTCCCCATGGCAGGAATCTTGGCTGCTGGGATGGGTGTTCAACCCTCAGCGTGGCAGCCAACGGCATGGCCAAGGAGACCACGTGCACTCATGAGGGCAGCTCTGCGCACAAGTAGGCATGGTGATCCTCAGCCTGAGCATGCTTTCAAACAAATGCTTTCAGTTGCACCACCAGGATCCCGCATTGCAGGCCTGGTACACACCTAGGCCAAAATCCTAACTCTTGGTGAGATATTCCAGGGGCCCAGACACAGAGCCTATCTCGGAATCACTGTTTGGGGCACCCATAATATGGAAAACAGCACTTTTCCCTTCCCCGAGAAAGTCACCAAACTATTAGGAGCCGCCAGGATCCTTAGAGAGGAAAAATCTTCCATGGACACATGAGAACAAAACTGCATTCCAAGACCATCCTGGACACACAATCCAGATAGAAAAGACTAGGCTACTGCCTTTGAGACACCCTATTTACAGTTTCTGACGAGCTGCCCTCCTTGTCTATGCATTGGGCCTGTGATCATCTCGCCACTAACCCTAACCCCAGTTTGTGTTGCAGACTTCTCTTCCAAAACCATGGCTCACATGCCCACCAGGATGTGGTCTCTGGAGCCACACCACAGGAAAGTGTCAGCCATCCCCACGAAAACTGTGCCCATCACAGTGGCCTAAACTCTCCAGATTAGGAGAAAGCTGACAAGGCCCTGAACCCAACGCAATATTGGAGACCACTCTGGATGCAAACGTGCAGTCTAAAACACCCTGAGAACCTCCATCCAGGCAGACAGCCAAGTCAATGGTTCTGAGTCAGATGATTGAAACTGACATGTCACTAGGACTTCACTGGAACCCTAGATTAGGTCTTCAGACATCTGTCCTCAGAGTCCTATTCTGGAATACCAAATTATGATACAACATATGGTCCCTGATCCCCACAACAGAACATCACCTGTCTCCAGAAGGAAACGGTGATCTTGGACCTGTGTTGAACTTTCAGGGTAGATGAATCTGGTATGTCCCATTAGCCCAAGCACATTCTATGATCTCCCTGGTAACAAATCAGCATTGTGACCCATCTTCATGAGACTCCATGTCAACTCAATGTGTTGGTACTTTGCCCAAGAGCCATGAAATGAACCGGTCATTTTCCTCAGCTACAAAGGTCAATGGATGGGTGCTTTCCAGGCATCCGTGAGGTAGTTCTCTGCTACCCAAAAATTCCACATGGGGCACCCTAGAGCAAACAAACCAGACTGCCCCTGTCATGTAGAAGGAAACCTTGCTCTTTGGAGCATCTCACAAGCCCCAGCGTGGGAAGTCCTCCATATTCTCTTGATGCCACCCCTCCATTTGTCCGTCATCATAGACACAAATTCCAGCATGAGCAATCATCTGACGTCTGCTCTTGCTCAGGTGCTGGACATTCGAATCAGTCTCTGCATACTGAAAATGCCTTTCATTTGACACTGTATTCATGCATAGTCAAGGTTTACAATTCCATCCTCACCCTACTGGTCTGCAAGCCCACTTGGGAGGGAATTCGGGAGCCAAAATGGAACATTCTGCCTTCCCATAGAAAGAAGATGGGCCTGGTGAGTCTGCCCAGAAACTCCCCATAAAGATCAATCTACTCGGCCCTAGAGGGAACCCGGATTTATACTTTGTCCTGGACACTAGCGCTGTGTCTGACAGAGCCTGAGCCCCGACCTCATGTCAGCCACGCAGAGTTTGGGGCCCTTATCCAACATGTAAGACCATCCGTTGCACATGTCCATCATCTCTACCCATCCTTGGTATTCAGGCAACTATCCCAGACCTTTGCTGGAATCCCTACCAATGGGGGAACCTGAAGCACAATTGAGAACTCCTCCTTCCTCATGGTAGGAAGCCTCGCTGTTGCGATGGGTGCCCAAACCTTAGAATTGGAACCAGCTGCATGGCCAATGAGACAATGCCCAGTCCTAAGTGCCATGCTGGGCAAAATCAGGCATTGTGTCCCTCAACTTTAGCATGCTTTCTAACAAACGCTCTCAGTTGCATCTCCAGGATCCCGCATTTCAGGCCTGGAATGCCCCTAGGACCAAATCCTAACACTTGGTTGGATTTTCCATGCCACCATACCTAGAGTCCGTCTCTGGAATCTCTGTTTTGGAGCACTCCATGATGGAAAACAGCACTCTTCCCTTCCCCAAGAAAGTTTCCAAACTATTGGGAGCCTCCAGGATGCTTAGAGAGGAAAAATCTCACATGGACCCATGAGACCACACCTGCATTCCGAGGCCATCCTGGACACACAATCCAGATACAAAAGCCTGTGTTACCGCCTTCGAGTCACCTGATTTACAGTTCCAGATGAGCTGCCCTACAGACCTATGCATTGGGCCTGTGATCACCTTGCCATTAACCCTAAACCAAGTTCATGTTTGCAGCATTCTCTCCCAAAACCATGGCTCACATGCCCTCCAGGATGGAGTCTCTGGAGCCACACAACAGGAAAGTTCCTGCCATCCCCAAGGAAACTGTATCCATCACAGTTGCCCAAACCCTACAGATTAGGAGAAACCTGCAAGTCCCCTGAGCCCAGTCCAATATTGGAGGCCGCTCTGGATGCAAATGCACAGTCTGAAACACCATGATCACCTCCATCCAGGCAGACACCCATGTCAATGGTCCTGAGTCAGATGATTGAACCTGACATGCCCCTAGGACCTCATTAGAAGACTATACTATCTTTCCAGGCATTTCGCCTCAAAGTCCTATTCTGGAATACCAGTATGATACAACACATGTTCTCTGAGCCCCACAATAGAATATCTCCTGTCACCAGACCAAATACGTGCTCTTCGACTTGTGTCAACCCTCAGGATATATGAATTCTGCACAGCCCCTTAGCCACCAGCACATTCTAAGATCTCCCTGGTAACAAACCAGCATTGTGACCCATCTTCATGAGATTCCATGTCACATCAAGTCCTTGATAATTCGCCCCAGAACCACCAGAATGGACCTTCCATGTTCCTAAACTGCAATTGTCAGTGGAAGTGTGATTTCCAGGCATTCTTGTGGGAGTGCTCTGCTACCCAGTCTTTCCACATGTGGGACCCTGGGGCAAACAAACCAGACTGCCACTGACCGGTAGAAGGGAAACCTCTGTTTGGAGCATCTCAGAAGCACCAGTGTAGAAATCCTCCATGGCCTCTTGACACACCCCTCCATTTGTCATTCATCATAGACACAAACTCCAGCATGAGCAAACATCTGACATCCGCCCTTATTTAGGTTCTGGATTTTCTTTTCCACGACTGCACACTGAAACTGCGTTTTGCTTGGCACTGAATTTAACCATAGCTTGGGTTTAGAATTCCATCCTCAGCCTCCTGGTCCGCAAGCCCTCTTGAGAGGGAATTCGGGAGCTGCAAAGCAACATTCTGCATTGCCAATAGAAAGAAATAGGGCCTGGTGAATCTGCCCAGAAACTCTACATGAGGATCAATCTACTTGGCGCTCAGGGAAACCTTGATTTATAGGCTGTCCTAGGCACTAGTTCTGTGTCTGGACAAGCCTGAGCCAAGACCTCGTTTCAGCCACACAGAGATCTGAGCCCATATCCAGAAGGTGAGATCAGACAGGGCCCCAGTCCTTCACCTCTACCCATCTTTGGTATTCAGGCATCTGTCCCCAGACCATTGCTAGAATCCCTGCCAATGGTGGAACCTGAAGCACAAAAGAGAACTCCTCCTTCCCCATAGCAGGAATCCTGGCTGTTGATATGGGTGTCCAAACTTCAAAGTGGGAGCCAGCTGCATGGCCAAGGAGACAAGGCCCACTCATGAGGGCTGCCCTGGACACAAGCAGCCATTGTGATCCTCAGCTTGAGCATGCCTTCAATCAAACATTCTCAGTTGCACCTCCAGGATCCCGCATTGCATTCCTGGTACACCCCTAGGACCAAATCCTAAACCTTGGTGGGATTTTCCATGTGCCCATACCCAGAGTCCGTCACTGGAATCCCTGTTTTGGGGCACCCCTAAGATGGAAAACAGCACTCTTCGCTTCCCTGAGAAAACCACCAAACTATTGGTAGCCCCCAGGATCCTTGAGAAGAAAAATCTCCCGTGGTCCTATGAGTCCACACCTGCATTCAGAGGCCATCGTGGATACATAATCCAGATACAAGAGACTGTGCTACTGCCTTCGAGTCACCTGATTTACAGTTCCTGATGTGCTGCCCTCCAGGTCTATGGATTGAGACTGGGAACACCTCGCCACTAACCCTATCCTGAGTTTGTGTTTGCAGACTTCTCTCCCAAAACCATGGCTCACATGCCCTCCAGGATGGGGCCCCTAGAGCCACACCACAGGACTGTGCCTGCCATCATCAAGGAAACTGGGCCCATCTCAGTTACCCAAACCCTCCTGATTAGGAGAAACCTGCAAAGCTCCTGAGCCCACCCAAATGTTGGAGGCCACTGTGGATGCAAATGCACAGTCTGAAACACCCTGATCACCTCCATCCTGCAGACACCCAAGTCAATGGTCCTGAGTCAGATAATTGAACCTGACATGGCCCTAGGACCTCAATGGAAGAGGGATTAGCTTTTCAGGTATCTGTCCTCAGAGACCTCTTCTGGAATACCAACTTATGATACAACATACGGTCCCTGAGCCCAACAACAAAAAATCTCCTGTCCCCAGACTGAAGCCGTGTTCTTGGACCTATGTCCAACCCTCAGGGTATATGAATTCTGCACAGCCTCTTAGCCACCAGAACATTCTAAGATCTCCCTGGTAACAAACCTGCATTGTGACCCATCTTCATGAGGCTCCATGTCAACCTAAGGCCCTGGTACTTCGCCCCAGAGCCACCAGAAAGAACCTGTCATATTCCTCAGCTGCAATGGTCAATGGAGATGTGCCTTCCAAGCCTCCATATGGGAGTGCTCTGCTGCACAAATTTTCCACATGAGAAACTGGAGCAAACAAACCAGACTCCCCCTGTCCGGTACAAAGAAACCTTGCTGTTTGGAGCATCTCACAAGACCCAGGGTGGGAAATCCTCCATGGCTTCTTGACGCCACCCCTCCATTTGTCAGTCATCATAGACACAAACTCCAGCCTAAGCAAACATCTGACAACCTCCCATACTCAGGTGCTGATATAGGAATCAGCTGCTACACACTGGAACTGCCTTTCGCTTGGCACTTAATATAACCCTAGCTTTGGATTACAATTTCATCCTTACCCTACTGGTCCGCCATATCTCTTGATAGGAAATTCTGGAGCCACAACGCAACATTCTGCCTTCCACATAGAAAGGAGGACCTGGTGAGTCTGCCCAGAATCTGCACTTGAGGATCAATATGCTGAGCCCAGGAGGGAACCCCTATTTAGAGTTTGCCCTGGCCACTAGTGCTGTGGCTTACAGAGCCTGAGCCCTGACCTCCTGTCAGCCACCTAGAGGGTGGGGCCCATATCGAGCATGTGAGATTGACCATGGCCCAAGGTCATCATTACTACCCATCCCTGGTATTCAGACTTCGTTTCCCTAGACATTTGCTGGAATCCCTACCAATGGGGGAACCTGAAGCACAATAGAGAACTCCTCCTTTCCCATGGCAGGAATCCTGGCTTTCGATGGGTGTCCAACCCTCAGAATGGGTTCCAGCTGCATGGCCAAGTAGACATTGCCCACTCCTGATGGCCTCCTGGGCACAAGCAGTCATTGTGACCCTCAGCTTGAGCATGCTTTCAAACAAATGCTCTCAGTTACACCTCCAGGATTCCGCATTGCAGGCCTGGTATGGCCCTAGGCCCAAATCCTAACCCTTGGTGTGATTTTCCAAGCACTTAGAACCAGAGCTCATCTCTGGAATCCCTGTTTTGGGACACGCCTTAGCAGGAAAACAGCATTCGTTTCTTCCCCGAGAAATCCACCAAACTATTGGGAACCGCCAGGATCCTTGAGAGGAAAAATCTACCATGGACCCATGAGACCACACCTGCATTAAAGGCCATCCTGGAAATTAAATCCAGATACAATTGCCTGTGCTACCACCTTTGAGTCACCTGATTTACATTTCCAAACTTGCTGCCCTCCGGGTCTATGGATTGGGTCTACGATCACTTCGCCGCTAACCCTAACCTGAGTTTGTGTTTTCAGACTTCTCTCTCAAAACCATGGTGCACGTGCCCTCCAGGATGGGGTCTCTGGAGTCACACCACAGGACTGTGCTTGCAATCACCAAGGAAACTGCCAATCACAGGTGTCCAAACCATCCATATAAGGAGAAACCTGCAAGGACCCTTAGCACACCCTAGTATTAGACGCCACTCTGGATGCAAATGCAAAGTCTGAAACATTCTGATCACCTGCATCCAGTCAGACACCAGAGTCAATGGTCCTGAGTGAGAAGATTAAACCTGACATTCCCCTAGGACTTCATTGGAACCCTAGATTAGGTTTTCAGACATGTGTCCTCAAAGGCCTGTTCTGGAATACCAACTTATGATACAACATATGGTCGCTGAGCCCCACAACAGAACATCTCCTGTCCCCAGACGGAATCCAGGTCCTTGGACCTGTGTCAAATCCTCAGGCTGATGAATCCTGCATGGCCCCTTAACCACCAGCACATTCTAAGATCTCCAACCAACATTTTGACCCATCTTCATGAGTTTCCATGTCCAATCCGGTCCTTGGTTCTTCGCCTCAGTGGGAACAGAATGAACCTGCCATGTTCCTCCGCTGCAATGGTCAATGGAGGTGTGCTTTCCAGGAATCCATGCAGGAGAGCTATGCTATCCAATCTTTCCACATGGGGAACCCTGGAGCAAACAACCGAGACTGCTCCTGTCCGTTAGAAGGAAACCTTGCTGTTTGGAGCATCTCACAAGTCTCATCCTGGGAAATCCTCCATGGCTTCTTGACGCCACCCCTCCATTTGTCAGTCATCATAGACACAAACTCTAGCATGAGCAAATATCTGACATCCGCCCTTACTCAAGTGCTAGATATTCGATTCAACCACTGCACACTGGAAGTGCCTTTCACTTGACATTGAATTTAACCATAGCTTGGGTTTAAAATTCCATCCTCAGCCTCCTGGTTCACAAGCTCTATTGGTAGGGAATTCTGGAGCCACAACTCAGCATTCTGCCTTCCCAGTAGAAAGAAAAAGGGCCTGGTGATTCTGTCCAGAAACCCCACATGACAATCAATCTGCTCGCTGCTCAAGGGAACCCCGATTTATAGGCTGCCCTGGGCACTAGTGTTGTGTTTGACAGAGCCTGAGCAAAGACCTTGTGTCAACCACCCAGAGATTGGTGCCCATATGCAGCATGTGAGACCGGCCATGGCCCAAGTCCGTCACCTCTACCCATCCTTGGTATTCAGGCATCAGTCCCTAGACCGTTGCTGTAATCCCTTTCAATGGGGGAACCTGAAGCACAATAGAGAACTCCTCCTTCCCCATGGCAGGAATCCTGGCTTTTGGGATAGGTGTCCAACCTCACAATGGGCGCTGGCTGCATGGCCAAGGAGATTACGCCCACAGATGAGGGCAGCCCTGGGCACAAGCAGGCAATGTGAACCTCAGCCTGAGCATGCTTTCAAACAAGTCGTCTCAGCTGACCCAAAAGTATCCCGCAATGCAGGCCAGGTATGCCCCTTGGCCCAAATCCTAACACGTAGTGGGATTATCCAGGGGACCAGACCCAGATCCAGTCTCTGGAATTCCCTATTTTGGGGAACCTCCAAGAGGAAAACAGCACTTTACCCTTCCCCGAGAAAGCCACCAAACTATTGGGAGCCACCAGGTAGCTTAGAGAGGAAAAACCTCCATGGACCCATTAGACCACACCTGCATTCCGTAGCCATCCTGGACACACAATGAAGATATAAAAGCCTGTGATACCCCCTTTGAGTCATCTAATTTACAGTTCCTGACGAGTTGCTTTCCAAGTCTATGCATTGGTTTTGTGATCACCTTGCCACTAACCTTAACCCGAGTTTGGGTTTGCAGACTTCCCTCCCAATACCATGGCTCACATGCCTTCCAGGATGTGGTATCTGGAGCCACACCTGAGGACTATGCCTACCTTCCTCAAGGAAACTGTGCCCATCACTGTTGCCCAAAATCTCTAGATTAGGAGAATCCTGTAAGGCCCCTGATCCCACCTCAATATTGGAGGCCACTCTGGACTCAAATTCTCAGTCTGAGACACCCTGATCACCTCCATCAGTCAGACACCCAAGTAAATGATCCTGAGTCAGAAGATTGAAGCTGACATGCCCCAAGGACTTCATTGGAACCCTAGATTAGGTTTTAAGGTATCTGTCCTCAGAGGCCTCTTCTGGAATACCAACTTATGATACAACATGTGGTCCCTGAGCCACAGAAAAGAACATCTCCTGGACCCAGAAGGAAGCCATATTGTGGATCTGTGTCAAACCCTCAGGGTAGATGAATCCTGCAGGCCAATTAGCAACCACCACATTCTAAGAGTTCCTTGGTAACAAAGCAGCATTGTGGCCCATCTGCAAGAGTTTATATGTCAACTCAAGGCCTTGCTACTTCTCCCCAGAGCCACCAGAATGAACCTGCCATGGTCCTCAGCTGCTATGGTCAATGGAGTTGTGCTTTCCAGGCATCCATGCTGGAAAGCTCTGCTTCACAAACTTTCCACATGGGGAAACCTTGAGCAAACATACCAGACTTCACCTGCCCAGTAGAAGGAAAACTTACTGTTTGGCGCAGCTCACAGGCTTCAGCATGTGAACTCCTCCATGGCCTCTTGACGTCACCCCTCCATTAGTCGGTCATCATACAAACAAAATCAAGTGTGAGCAAACATCTGACATCCATCCTTATTCCAGTGCTGGATGTCTCGAATAAACCGCGACACATTGGAACTGCCTTCCGCTTGACACTGAATTGAACCATAGCTTGTGTTTACAATTCCATCCTCACCTGACTGGTCCCCAAGCCCTCTTGATAGGGAAATCTGGTGCCACAGCGCAGCATTCTGCCTTCCCTATAGAAAGAAGTGCCTGGTGAGTCTGGACAGAAATGCCACATGAGGATAAATCTGCTCGGCCCTCAAGGGAACCCCGATTTATAGGTTGCCCTGGCCACTAGTGCTGTGTCTGACAGAGCCTGTCTGGCAGTTGGGATGGGTGTCCAACCCTAAAAGGGGGAGCCAGTTACAAGACCACTGAGAATATGCCCAGTTCTGAGGGCCGACCTGGGCACAAACAGGCATTGTAATCCTCAGTCTGAGCATGCTTTCAAACAATACCTCTCAGTTGCACCACCATGATCCCGCATTGCAGGCCTCATACGCCCCTAGACTGAAATACTTACACTTGGTGGGATGTCCCAGATGCCAAGAACCAGAGCTCGTCTCTGGAATCCCTGTTTTGGGGCACCCATAAGATGGTAAACAGCACTCTTCCCTTCTCCGAAAAAGCCACCAAACTATGGAGAACCACCAGGATCCATAGAGAGGAAAAGTCTCCCATGGACCTATGACACCACACCTGCATTCCCAGGACATCCTGGACACACAATTCAGAGAAAAAAGCCTGTGCTTCTGTCTTCCAGTCACCCTAATTAAAGTTCCTGACGAGCTGCCCTCCAGGTCTATGCATTAAGCCCGTGATCACATCGCCACAAAGTCAGTAACCCGAATTTGTGTTTCCAGACTTCTCTTCCAAAAGCATGGCTCACATGCCCACCAGAATGGGGTCTCTAGAGCCTCTGGCTGCCATCCCCAAGGACACTGTCCATATCAGAATTGCCCAAACCTTCCAGTTTAGGAGAAACCTGTAAGACACTTGAGGTCACCCCATTATTGCCGGCCACTCTGGATGCAAGTGCACAGTCTGAAACACCCTGATCACCTACATCCAGGGAGACAGCCAAGTCAATGATGGTGAGTTAGAAGATTGAACCTGAAATGCCCCAAGGCCCTCAGTGGAACCCCATTAGGTTTTCAGGCATCTGTCCTTAGGGGTCCCTGACCGAGTTTCAGCACCAGAGAGCAGGCTCCATATCTAGCATTTGGGATGGTCATGGCCCAAGTATGTCATCTTTACCCCTCCTTGGTATTCAGGCACCTGTCAGCAGACCTTGGAGGGAATCCCTGCCAATGGGGCAACCTGAAGCACAATAGAGAACTCTTCTTCCCTCATGGCAGGAAACTTGGCTGTTGGGCTAGGCATCCAACCCTCAAAGGGGGAGCCAGTTTCAAGACCAATGAGACCGTGCCCACTCCTGAGGGCCACCCTGGGCTCAAACAGGCATTGTGACCCTCAGCCTGAGCATGCTTTCAAACAATCCCTCTCAGTTGCAACAACATGATCCCGCATTGCAGGACTCGTACTCTTCTAGGCCCAAATCCTAACCCTTGGTGGGATGTCACCAATGCCCAAACCAGAGCCTGTCTCTGGAATCCCTGTTTTGGGGCATCCATAAAGTGGAAAACAGCACTCTTCCCTTCCCCAAAAAAGCCAACAAACTATGGAGAGCCACCAGGATCCATAGAGAGGGAAAGTCTCCCATGGACCCATGAGACCACTCCTGCATTCCCAGGCCATGACCTACACACAATCCAGAGAGAAAAGCCTGTGCTACAGCCTTCGGTAGCTGTAGAGCTATGGTGCTCTTTGACCTGTTGCAAACCCTCAGGGTAGGAGAATCCTACATGGCACCTTAGGAACCAGCACATTCTAAAATTTCCTTGGTAACAAACCAGCATTGTAACACATCTGAAAGAGAACCCGTTTCAACTCAAGGCCTTGGTACTTTGCCCCAGAGCCACCAGAATGAGCCTTCCATGTCCCTCAGCTGCAATGGTCAATGGAGGTGTGCTTTCCAGGCATCGATGCCAGAAAGCTCTGCTTTACAAACTTACCACATGGGGGAAGCTAGAGCAAACAAACCAGACTTTACCTGCCCACCACAAGGAACCTTACTGTTTGCAGCAACTCACAGGCCTCAGCGGGTGAACTCCTCCATGGCTTCTTGATGCCACCTCTCGATTTCTCGGTCATCATAGACACAAACTCCAGTGTGAGCAAACATCTGACTTTACCCTTATTCTGGTGCTGGATGTCTCGAATAAATCGCTGCACATTGGAACTGCCTTCCGCTTGAAACTGGATTGAGCCATAGCTTGTGTTTACAATTCCATCCTCAACCGACTGGTCCACAAGCCGCTAGATAGGGAAATCTGCAGCCACAACTCAGCATTCTGCCTTCCCCTTTGAATGAAGAAATGCCTGGTGAATCTGCCCAGAAACCCCACATGACGATCAGTCTGTTCGGCCCTTGAGGGAACCCCGACTTATAGCTTGCACTGGCCAGTAGTGCTGTATCTGACAGAGCCTGAGTCCCGACCTTGTGTTAGTCATGAGTATGGGCCCCACATCTACCATATGGGATTGTCATGGCTCAAGTGCATCATCTCTACCTATCCATGGTATTCAGACACCTGTCCCCAGACCTTGACTGGAATCCCTGCCAATCGGGGAACCTGAAGCACAATAGAGAACTCCTTCTCCCTCATATCAGGAAACTTGACTGTTGGGATGGGTGTCCAACCCTCAATGGTGGAGCCAGTTACAAGACCAATGAGACCACTCCCACTCCTGAGGTTCACCCTGGGCGCAAACAGACATTGTTACACTCAGCCAGAGCATGCTTTCAAACAATCTCTCTCTGTTGCACCACCATAAACCCACATTGCAGGCCTCGTACACCCCAGGCCCAAATCCTAACCCTTGGTGGGATGTCCCAGATGCCATGAACAAGATCCTGTCTATGGAATCCCTGTTTGGGGGCACCCCTATGATGGAAAACAGCACTCTTCCGTTCCCTGAAAAAGCCACCAAACTATGGAGAGCAGCCAGGATCCATGGAGAGTAAAAGTCTCCCATGGACCCATGACACCACTCCTGAATTCCCAGGCCATCCTGGACACACAATCCAGAGAGAAAAGCCTGTGCTACTGCCTTCCAGTCCCCCTAATTATAGTTCCTGATGAGCTGTCCTCCAGGTCTATGCATTGGGCCTGTGATCACATTGCCACAAAGTTGCTAACCCGAATTTGTGTTTCCAGTCTTCTCTCCCAAAACCATGGCTCTCATGCCCACCAGAATGGGATCTCTGGAGCCACACCATAGAACTCTGTCTGCCATCCCAAAAGACACTGTGCATATCAGAGTTGCCCAAACCTTCCAGATTACGAGAAACCTCTGTGGCCTCTGCACCCACCCCAATATCGCCAGCCACTCTGGACTCAAATACACAGTCTGAAACGCCCTGATAACCTACATCCAGGGAGACAGCCAAGTCCATGATCCTGAGTTAGAAGATTAAACCTGAAATGCCCCCTCGGCCCTCAATGGATCCCCATTATGTTTTCAGGCATCTTTCCTCAGGGACCTGTTGTGGAATACCAATTTATGACACATCATGTGGTCCCTGAGCCACACGACAGAACGTCTCCTGTCACCAGAAGATTACCGTGTTTTTCGAACTATGCCAAACCCTCAGGGTAGGAGAATGCTATATGGCACCTCAGCAACCAGCACGTTCTAAGTTCTCCTTGGAAACAAACCAGCATTGTGGTCCATCTGCAAGAGGTCCATGTCAACTGAATGCTTTGGTACTTCACCCCAGAGTCACCAGAACGAACCTGCCAGGTTCCTCAGCTGCATTGGTCAACAGAGGTGTGCTTTCCAGGCATCCATACCAGAGAGCTCTACTTCACTAACTTTCCACATGGGGGAAACTAAAGCAAACAAACTATAATTCACCTGCCCAGTAGAAGGAAACCTTACTATTTGGAGCAGCTCACAGGCCTCACCGTGTGACTCCTCCATGGGCTCTTGATGCCACCCCTCCATTGGTTGGTCATCATAGACACAAACTCTAGTGTGAGCAAACATCTGACATCCATTCTTATTCTGGTACTGGATGTCTCAAATAAACTGCTGCACATTGGAACTGCCTTCCGTTTGGCACTGAATTGAACCAGAGCTTGTGTTTACAATTCCATCCTCATGCGACTGGTCCCCAGACCCTCTTGATAGGGGATTCTGGAGTCATAACGCAGCATTCTGCCTTCTGTATAGAAAGAAGTGCCTGGTGAGTCTGGTCAGAAACCCCACATGAGGTCCAATCTGCTTAGCCCTCGAGGCAACCCCAATTTATACGTTGCCCTGGCCACTAGTGCTGTGTCTGAGAGAGTCTGATCCCTGACCTTGTGTAAGTCACCAGTAAGCGGGCCCCACATCTAGCATTTGGGATTGCCATGGTCCAAGTACGTCATCTCTACCTATCCTTTGTATTCAGGCAACTGTCTCCTGAACTTTGCTGGAATCCCTGCCTATGGGGGAACCTGAAGCACAATAGAGAACTCCTCCTTCCACATGGCAGGAGACCTGGTTGTTGGGATGGGTGTCCAACCCCCAGAGTAGGATTAAGCTACATGGCCAATGAGACCGTGGCCACTCCTGAGGGCCACCCTGTTCACAAACAGGCATTGTGACCCTCAGCCTGAGCATGCTTTCAAACAAGCCCTCTCAGTTGCACCAACATGATTCTGCATTGTAGGCCTGGCACGCCCTTAAGCCCCAATCCTAAACCTTGGTGGGATTTTCCAGGGACCCAGATCCAGATCCAGTCTCAGGAATCCCTGTATTGGGGCACCCCTAAGATGGAAAACAGCAGTCTTCTCTTCCCCAAAAAAGCCACCAAACTATGGAGAGCCCCAGGATCCTAAGTGAGGTAACGTCTCCCATGAACCCAAGAGACCACACCTGCATTCAGAGTGCATCCTGGACACACAATCCAGATAGAAAAGCCTGTGTTATCGCCTTCCAGTCACCCTAATTACAGTTCCTGACGAGCTGCACTCCAGGTCTACGCATTTAGCCTGCGATCACCTTTCCACTAACCCTATCCCGCATTTGTGTTTGCAGACTTCTCTCCCAAAACCATGGCTCATATGCCCTCCAGGAGAGGGTCTCTGGATCCACACCACAGGTCTGTGCCTGCCATCCCCAAGGAAACTGTGCCCGTCAAAGCTGCCCAAACCTTCCAGTTTAGGAGAAACATGCAAGCCCCCTGACCTCACTCCAATATTGTCAGCAGCACTGGACGCAAATGCCAGTCTGAAACACCCTGATCAACTACATCCAAGCAGACAGCCAAGTCAATGTTCCTGGGTCAGAAGATTGAACCTAACATGCCCCTAGGACCTCATTGGAATCCTAGATTAGGTTTTCAGGCATCTGGCCTCAGGGGCCAGGTGTTCTGGAAAACCAAATTAGGATACAACATGTGGTCCCTAAGCCACAAAACATAACATCTCCTGTCCCCAGTAGGAAACCATGCCCTTCGATCTGTGCCAAACCCTCAGGGTTGGAGAATCCTGCATAGCACCTTAGACACCAGCACATATGCTAGTTTGTGCGTTGCTCCAAACAACAAAGTTTCCATCTGCAGGGCAGTCGAGTCCTGTTGAATGGCTCCAGGACGTCCCATACAGAAGGACTGGAGAGCAGGGTTCGAAGGATGGATGCCTGTACAGCAAACCTCGCATTCCCATTGGCTCTTTGTGACAAGACATGTTTGAACTACTGGCTCTGGGGTGAGCTGACCAGGGGACTGAGTTGAAATGGACTCTCCTGAGGATGGGTTGTAATGTGGTTTTGTGTCCATGGTGACCTTGTAATGTGCTGGTGGCTCAGGGGCCTTGAAGAATTCGCCTAACGGAAGGGTTTGATATGGCTCCAATAAAAAAGCTCCCCATGTGGAGATGAGACAGGTTCTGTTTGGTGCCTCAGAAAAGCCCCACATGCTGGTCTGAAAACTAGTTCTCTGAGGAGATACACCTGGAAACCAAAGCTAGGGTTCAGATTAGGGCCTAGGGGCATGCCCGTTTCAATCTCCTGTCCACCGTAGGTTTCTGGGGACACTGTCTGAGTGTCTAAGTGGAGATACTTGCTCAGCTGGTGTCAGAGTGCCCCTCTTAGTCCAGGGCAGTCTACACTGTTGGCATGGCATCGGAGGCCATGGAGATTTCTCCTAACCTGTAGGGTTGTGTCCAATGGATTTGGCAGTTTTCTTGGAGAGGACAGGCACAGTCCTTCAGTGTGTTTCCATAGGCCCTAGCCTGGAGGGTGTGTGGGTCCGGGCTGTGGGCACAGAAGTCTGAAAACACAAAATCGGCTTAGGTGTGGTGCCTAGGGTATGGCAGGTCGGATCCACAGATCATGAGGGGAGCTCCTCGGCTTATGAAAGAAGGGAGAATGGGAGGCAGTCACACAAGTTTTGTCTCTGGATGTTGTGTCCCCAATAGTCGTGGAATGTTGGGGTGGCCTCAGAGGCTATGGAAGAGTCTCCCTTTCTGAGGAGTTGGGCCAGCTCCAAAGATTTTGGGGTCATTTTGTGGGAAGGGTGGAGTTCTGTTGTCTGACTCAGGAAAGGGACTCCATATCATAGCCCTGGGTACGAATGACTGGAAAACTTGAACTCTGGTGAGGATTGGGAGCATAGGAGCTTGGCCAGTCCCATATGAGGGCTCTTGATCCAGGCCCTGAGAGGCCTTACTTCGACATGGGGCTCACGCTGAGGGTCACAATGCGAATTTGTGCCCAAGGAGGCACTCAAGTTTGGGCTTGGCCTCAGGGGCCATGAAGGTTTCTCCTACCCTGAAGGTACGACTCCATGCCAACAGCGAGATTTACAGCCATGGGGAAGGAGGAGTTTTTATTTGTGCTTCAGATACCCATGTGTGCCGGGATTTGATATAATGTATAGGTTCAGATGCTGAAAACCCAGGTTGGGAAGAGAAGACGGCCCAAGGCCATGGTGTGTCTGATGTGCTGGGTGTGTGGCCAGCTGTCTCCTTGTCTGTTGGGACGTCTGACTTCAAGCTGTTTCAGACAGAGCATTAGTGCCTAGGGAAGCCTATCCAATTGGGGTGCGGTCGAGGTCCAATCAGGTTGATCCTCATTTGGGGTTTCTGGAGAGCCCCATAAGGCAACGTCTTTCTTCTGGTGGACAGGAAGAGGGCTGTGTTGTGGTTCTGCAATTCCCAGTCTGGAGGGCTTGTTTGCCAGTAGTGTGAGGAAGGAAGTCTGAAAACACAAGCTAGCATTAGGTTTGGGGCCGAGGGCATGGCAGGACCATTCTGTAGAGATTGAATCAAGATCTCCTGCATCTGAGGTCAGGGCGAGTATCAGACATTGCCACAGGCTGGAGTTTGTGTCTATGATGGCCCCTTCCTGAAGGGGTGTGTGCGTCATGAGGCCAGGGAGGTTTCCCTATGCTGGGAGTTGTGAGCTTCTCCAAACCTCAAGGTTTCCTTCTGCAGGACAGTCAAGTTCTATTGGTTGGTTCCAGGACACCCCATACAGAAAGACTCGAGAGCAGGATTCTAAGCATGGACGTCTGGAAACGCCACCTCACATTCCCATTGGCTGGTTGGGGCAAGGAAGGCTCAATCTCCGGGCTCTTGGGCGAGCTACCCAGTGGTCTGAGTTGAAATGGACTCTCGTGAGGATGAGTCATAATGTGGGTTGATAACCATGGAGAACTTGGAATGTGGCGGTAGCTCGGGCACTCTGCAGGATTCTCCAACCCGAAGTGTTTGACACAGCTCCAACAAGGAAGCTTCCCATGTGGAGATGAGAGGTGTTTTGTTCGGTGCCTCAGGAAAGCCCCATATGCTGTTCTTCGAACCCAGGCCTCTGAGGAGTGACACCTAGAAACCAAAGCAGGAGTTCAGATTAGGCCATAGGGGCTTGTCCAGTTCAATCTTCTGACTCTGTGGACATCTGTCTGCATGTCTGTGTGGAGGTAGTTGCTCAGCTTGTGTCAGCATGTCCCTTTTTGTCCAGGGTGGCTTACAGTAGTGGGATGTCCTCGGGGGCCTTGAGGTTTCTCCTATTCTGTGGGGTTGTGGACAATGGAATGGGCACAGTCTCCTAGGATAGAGCAGGCACAGTCCCGTGTTGTGGCTCCAGAGGCCCCAGCCTGGAGGCTGTGTGGGCCAGGACTGTGGGGACAGATGTCCAAAAACACAAATTCGACTGAGGTTTGGGGGCAAGGTTATGGCAGGAGTGATCTACAGTCCGTGAGAGGAGCTCTTCGGGATTAGAAAGGAGGGCGAGTGAGAGGCAGTCATTCAGGTTTATGTCTATGGATGTTGTATTCATGATGGTTGTTTAATGTAGGCGTGGCCTCATGTGCCAAGAAAGAGTATCCCTTTCTGGTGATTTGCCCAGCTCCCAAGAGTTTGGGGTCATTCCGTCTGAAGGGAGTCGTCCTGTTTTCTGCCTCATGTGTCCCCCCAATAGAGGGATTGTAGAGCAGAACACTGGGTACAGACAACTGAAATCCCGCCCTCTAGTTAGGCCTGGGGGCCGATGGGTATGGGAAGCCCCATATGCGGGCTCCTGGTCCAGCCACGGAGGGGCGTTACTTGAAAAGTGGACTCACGCTGAGGGTCACAATGCGTGTTTGTGCCCAAGGCGGCCCTCAATCATGGGTGGGTCCTCATTGAGCATGCACTTTTCTCCAACACTAAACCTTGGACATGCCAACCTCAAGGTTTATTGCCATGGGGAAGGAGGAGTTCCGATTTCTGCATCACGTTCAACTCTGGGCAGTGTTTGGAGATAAAGTCTAGGTTCTGAAGCCTGAAAACCGAGATTGGAAAGAGATGAGGACCTTGGCTAAGATCAAGTGTGGAAAGAGATGAGGACCTAAGGCCATGGCAGGTTTAATGTGGTCAGTGTGCAGCCAGCTGTCTGGTGTCCGTCGGGATTTCCGGTCTTAGGCTGTGTCATACAGGGCATTAGTGCCCAGAGATAGACTGTATAATTGGGGTAGAGTCTAGTGGCATTTAGGTTTAGAGTCACTTGGAGTTTCTGGGTAACCTCAGAGGGTAGCATTTTTCTTCTGGAGGGCAGGCAGAATGCTGCATTGTGGCTCCAGTACTGCCAAACTGGAGCGCTTGAGGGTCAGGAGTGTGAGGGCAGAAGTCTGAGAACACAAGCTAAGCTTAGTTTTCAGGTAGAGGGCAAAGAAGTCACCCTCTGCAGAGCTGAATCGAGATCTCATGCATCTGAAGTCAGGGCAAGGATCAGACGTTGGCTCAGTTTGGTGTTTCTGTCCATGATGGCCCATTCATGAAGGGGGAAGCATCACGAGGCTATGGAATTTTTCCCAGGATGGAACCTGTGAGATGATCCAAACCCCAAGGATTCCTTCTGCGGGACAATTGAGACCTTTTGGAATGCTCCAGGACGTCCCATATGGAAGGACTCCAGAGCACGGTTCTAAGGATGGATGCCTGGGCAGCCCGCCTTGCATTCCAATTTTCTCCTAGTGATAAGACAGCTTCGATCTGCTGGCTAAGGGGGAACAACTGAGAAGGCTGAGTTGAAATGGACTCTCCTGCAGATAGGTCCTAACGTGGGTTTGGGTCCATGGAGACATTGGAATGGGGAGAATTTCCTCAGAGGAACAGGATATGTTCTGTTGTGTGACTCAGGGAACAGATGTTGTATCATAAGTTGATTTTAGGGAACAGCCATCTGAGGACAGATGCCTGAAAACCTATTCTTGGGTTCCAATGATGTCCTAGGGGCACGTCAGGTTCAATTTTCTGACTCAGGATCATTGACTTTGGTGTCTGCCTGATTGTAAGTGATCAGGGTGTTTCAGACTGTGCATTTGCATCCAGAGTGGCTTCCAATATTGCGGTGGGATCAGGGGCCTTGGAAGTTTCTCCTAATCTGCAGGGTTTGGGCAATTGTGATGGGCAAAGTTCCCTTGGGGATGAAAGGCACAGTCCTGTGGTGTGGCTCCAGAGACCCCATCCTGGAGGACATGTGAGGCATGGTTTTGGGAGAGAAGTCTGCAAACAAAAACTAGGTTTAGGCGTAGTGGCATGATGATCGCAGCCCAGTGTGTTGACCTGGAGGGCAGCTCTTCAGGAACTGTAACTAGGGTGACTCGATGATGGTAGCACAGCCTTTTCTATTGTAATTGTGTGTCCAGGATGACTTCGGAATGGAGGTGTGGTCTCATGGGTCCATGGGAGGTTTTTCCTCTCTAAGGATCCCAGCGGTTCCCAATACTTTGTTGGCTTTTTCAGGGAATTGAAGAGTGCTGTTTTCCATCTTGGGGTGCTGCAAAACAGTGATTCCCAAGAAGGGTTCTGGGTTTGGGCACCAAGAAATTCCCACCAAGGGTTAGGATTTGGGCCTAGGGACATACCGGGCCTGCAATGTGGGATCCTGGTGGTGCAATAAAGAGGGCTTGTTTGAAAGCATGCTCAGGCTGAGGGTCACAATGCCTGTTTGTTCTTAGGGTGCCCCTCAGGAGTGGGCATGGTCTCAATTCCCATGCAGCTGGCTCCCTCTATGAGGGTTGGATAACCATCCCAAGTGCTAGGTTTCCTGCCATGGGGAAGGAGAAGTTCTCTATTGGACTTCAGGTTCCCCCATTGGAAGGGATTCCAGCAAATGTCTGGAGACAGATGCCCAAATACCAAGGATGTGGAGAGAGTACGGATTTGGTCATGACCAGTCTCACATGCTGGATATGGTGCCCGCTTTCTGGGTGGCTGACACGAGGTTGGGTGTCAGAATCTATCAGACACAACACTAGTGGACAGGGCAGCCTATAAATCGGGGATCCTCGAGGGCCGAGCAGATGATCCTCATGTGGGTTTTTTGGGCAGTCTCACCAGGCACTTTTTCTTTCTATGGGGATGGCAGAATGCTGCGGTGTGGCTCCCAAATTCCCTATCAAGTGGGCTTGGGGAAGAGTACGGTGAGGATGGAATGTAAACACCAGTTATGGTTAAATTCAGTGCCAAGCAGAAGGAAGTTCCAATGTGCAGTAGCTTATTCGAGATATCCAGCACCTGAGTAAGGGCAGATGTCAGATGTTTGCTCACACTGGAGTTTGTCTATGATGGCCAACAAATGGATGGGTGGCTTCAAGAGGCCATGGAGGATTACCCATGCTTAGGATTGTTAGATGCTCCAAACAACAAGGTTTCCTTCTACTGGACAGGAAGAGTCTGGTTTGTTTGCTCTGGGGTCACCCATGTGGAAAGTTTGGGTAACAGACTTTCTCCTGCATGGATGCCTGTAATGCTCATGTCCAATGAACATTGCAGCTGACGAACATGACATGTTATTTCTGGTAGCTCTGGGGCCAAGTGCCAAGGCCTTGAGTTGACATGGAATCTCTTACAGATGGGTCCCAATGCTGGTTTGTTACATGGAGATTTTAGAATGTGCTGGTGGCTAAGGTGCAATGCAGGATACTCCTACCCTGAGGTTTTGGCACAGTTCAAAGAGCACAGTTTCTTTCTTGGGACAAGAGATATCCTGTTGTGTGGGTCAGGGTCCTCATGTTTTATCCTTACTTGGTATTCCAGATTAGGCCTCTGAGGACAGATGCCTGAAGCCTAATCTAGAGTTCCGAGTATGTCCTAGGGGCTTGTCAGGTTCAATTTTCTGACTCGGGATCATTGACCTGGGTGTCTGCCTGGATGTATGTGATCAGGATGTTTCAGACTTTGCGTTTGCATCCAGAGAGGTTTCCTATATTGGGGTGGGATCAGGGGCTTTTGAGGTTTCTCCTAATCTGGAGGGTTTGGGCAAATGTGATGGGCAAAGTTTCCTTGGGGAAGGCAGGCACAGTTCTGTGGTGTGGCTCCAGAGACCCCATCCTGGAGGACATGTGAGGCATGGTTTTGGGAGATAAGTCTACAAACGAAAACTAAGCTTAGGCTTAGTGGCGCCGTGATTGCAGTTCAATGAGTCAACCTGGAGGGCAGCTCATCAGGAACTATAATTAGCATGACTCAATGGTGGTAGCATAGCCTTTTCTATCGGCATTGTGTGTCCAGGATGGCCTGGGAAAGCTGGTGTGGTCTCATGGGTCCAGGGGAGATTTTTCTTCCTTAAGGATCCTGGCGGATTACCATAGTTTGGTGGCTTTTTCAGGGAAGGGAAGAGTGGTGTTTTCCATCTTAGGGGTGCCCAACAACAGGGATACCAGAGATGGGCTCTGGGTCTGGGCACCAAGAAATTCCCACCAAGGTTTAGGATTTCGGCCTAGAGGTCTACCATGCCTGCAACGAAGGATCCTGGTGATGCAACTGAGAGTGATTTTTTGAAAGCATGCTCAGGCTGAGGGTCACAATTACCTGTTTGTGCCCAGGACACCCTTCAGGAGTTGGAATGGTCTCATTGCCCATGCAGCTGGCTCCCTCTCTGAAGGCTGGACACCCATCCTAACAGCTAGGTTTCCTGCCATGGGGAAAGAGAAGTTCTCTCTTGGGCTTCAGGTTCCCCCATTGGCAGGGATTCCAGCAAGTGTCTGGAGACAGATGCCCGAATACCAAGGATGGGTAGGGAGGATAGACTAGGCCATGGCCGGTCTCACATGCTGGATATGGGTTCTGCTCTCTGGGAGGCTGACACGAGTTCGGGACTCAGGTTCTTTCAGACACAGCATTAGTGGGCAGAGCAGCCTATAAATTGGGGATCCGTGAGGGCCGAGATGATGATACTCATGTGGATTTTTGTGCAGTCTTACCAGGCACTTCTTCTTTCTATGGGAAGGCAGAATGCTGCATTTTGGCTCCATAATTCCCTATCAAAAGGGCTTCGGGACCAGTAGGGTGAGGATGGAATTGTAAACACAAGCTAGGGTTAAATTCAGTTCAACGCAGAAGGCAGTTCAAATATGCAGTTACTCATTCGAGACATCCAGCACCTGAGTAAGGGCTAATCAAAGATGTTTGCTCACACTCGAGTTTGTGTCTATGATGACCGGAGAGGTGGTGTCAAGAGGCCATGGAGGATTTCCCATGCTGAGGCTTGTCAGATTCTCCAAATAGCAAGTTTTCCTTCTACTGGACAGGTGGAGTCTCATTTGTTTGCTCCAGGTCCCTCATGTGGAAATTTTTGGTAGCAGAGCCCTTCCTCATGGATGCCTGGAATGCACAAGTGCAATGACCATTGCACCTGACAAGCGTGACAGGTTTGGTGGCTTTTGGGCCAAGTGCCAAGGCCTTGACTTGACATGGAATCTCTTAGAGATGAGTTCCAATACTGCTTTGTTACCCAGAAAGTCTTAGAATGTGCTGATGGCTCTGGGGCCATGAAGGATTCTCCTATGGCTTTGACACAGGTCGAATGCACGGTTTCCTTCTGGGGACAGGAGATGTTCTGTTGTGTGGCTCAGGGTCCACATGTTTTATCCTAACTTGGTATTCCTGAAGAGGCCTCTGAGGTCAGATATTGGAAACGTAATCTAGGATTCCTATGATGTCCTAGGTGCACGTCAGGTTCAATTTTCTGACTCAGGACAATTGACGTGGGTGTCTGCCTGGATGTAGGTGGTCAGGGTGTTTGAGACTGTGCATTTTCATACAGATCAGCTTCCAATATTGGGGTGGGATCAGGGGCCTTGGAGGTTTCTCCTATTCAGGAGGTTTTTGGGAAATGTGATGGTAAAGGTTCCTTGGGGATTGCAGGCACAGTCCTGTTGTGTGGCTCCAGAGACCCCATCCTGGAGGGCATCTGAGCCATGGTTTTGGGAGAGAAGTCTGCAAACACAAATTCGGTTTAGTGTTAGCTGCAAGGTGGTTGCAGCCCCAATCTGTAGACATTGAGGTTTGCTCATCAGGAATTGTTATTAGGGTGATTGGAAGTCGGTATCATAAGCTTTTCTATATGGATTGTGTTTCCAGGATGGCCTCAGAATGCAGGTGTGGTCTCATGGGTCCATGGGAGACTATTCCTCTCTAAGGATGCTGGGAGCTCCCCATAGTTTGGTTACATTTTCGGGGAACAGAAGAATGCTGTTTTCCATCTTAAGGGTGCCCAAAACAGGGATTCCAGGGACAGGCTCTGAGTCTGGGTGCCTGGAAAATCCCACCAAGAGTTAGGATTTGGGCCTAGAGGCCTACCAGGCCTGCAATGCGGGATCCTGGTGGTGCTACTTAGAGGGCTTGTTTGAAAGCATACTCAGGCTGAGGGTCATAGTGCCTGTTTGTGCCCAGGGCGGCCCCTAGGAGAAGGCATTAGCTCATTGGACATGGAGCTGGCTCCCACTTTGAGGGTTGGACACCCATCCCAACAGCCAGGTTTCCTGCCATGGGAAGGAGGAGTTCTCTATTGTGCTTCAGGTTCCCCCAATGGCAGGTATTCCAGCGCACATCTGGGGACAGGTGCCTGAATAACAAGGATTTGTAGAGATGATGGAGTAGGGCCATGGTTGGCCCCACCTCTTAGATATAGGTTCTGCTCTCTGGTTGACTGACAATAGGTCCGGGTACAGCATCTCTCAGAAACAGCATTAGTGGCCAGGACAGCCTTTTTTTTTTTTCAATTTATTTATTTTCAGAAAAACAGTATTCATTATTTTTTCACCACACCCAGTGCTCCATGCAAGCCGTGCCCTCTATAATACCCACCACCTGGTACTCCAACCTCCCACCCCCCCGCCACTTCAAACCCCTCAGATTGTTTTTCAGAGTCCATAGTCACTCATGGTTCACCTCCCCTTCCAATTTACCCAAATACCCTTCTCCTCTCTAACGCCCCTTGTCCTCCATGCTATTGGTTATGCTCCACAAACAAGTGAAACCATATGATAATTGACTCTCTCTGCTTGACTTATTTCACTCAGCATAATCTCTTCCAGTCCCGTCCATGTTGCTACAAAAGTTGGGTATTTATCCTTTCTTATGGAGGCATAATACTCCATAGTGTATATGGACCACATCTTCCTTATCCATTCATCCGTTGAAGGGCATCTTGGTTCTTTCCATAGTTTGGCGACCATGGCCATTGCTGCTATAAACATTGGGGTACAGATGGCCCTTCTTTTCACGACATCTGTGTCTTTGGGCTAAATACCCAGGAGTGCAATTGCAGGGTCATAAGGAAGCTCTATTTTTAATTTCTTGAGGAATCTCCACACTGTTCTCCAAGGAGGCTGCACCAACCTGCATTCCCACCAACAGTGTAAGAGGGTTCCCCTTTCTCCACATCCTCTCCAACACATGTTGTTTCCTGTTTTGTTAATTTGGGCCATTCTAACTGGTGTAAGATGATATCTCAATGTGGTTTTAATTTGAATCTCCCTGAGGGCTAATGATGATGAGCATTTTTTCATGTGTCTGATAGCCATTTGTATGTCTTGATTGGAGAAGTGTCTGTTCATATCTTCTGCCCATTTTTTGATGTGTTTGCCTGTTTTGTGAGTGTTGAGTTTGAGGAGTTCATTATAGATCCTGGATATCAACCTTTTGTCTGTACTGTCATTTGCAAATATCTTCTCCCATTCCGTGGGTTGCCTCTTTGTTTTTTTGACTGTTTCCTTTGCTGTGCAGAAGCTTTTGATTTTGTTGAAGTCCCAGAAGTTTATTTTCGCTTTTGTTTCCTTTGCCTTTGGAGACGTATCTTGAAAGAAGTTGCTGTGACTGATATCGAAGAGATTACTGAAAATACAGAAAGGGAAATTAGAGAATCGATTCCATTTACTATAGCACCAAGAACCATAAGATACCTGGGAATAAACCTAACCAAATAGGTAAAGATCTGTACTCAAGGAACTACAGAACACTCATGAAAGAAATTGAAGAAGACAGAAAAAGATGGAAGACCATTCCATGCTCTTGGATCGGAAGAATAAACATTGTTAAAATGTCTATACTGCCTAGAGAAATCTATACTTTTAATGCCATTCCGATCAAAATACCACCGGCATTCTTCAAAGAGCTGGAGCAAATAATCCTAAAATTTGTATGGAATCAGAAGAGACCCCGAATCGCTAAGGAAATGTTGAAAAACAAAAATAAAGCTGGCGGCATCACCTTACCTGATTTCAAGCTTTATTACAAAGCTGTGATCACCAAGACAGCATGGTACTGGCATAAAAACAGACACATAGACCAGTGGAACAGAGTAGAGAGCCCAGATATGGACCCTCTACTCTATGGTCAATTAATCTTTGACAAAACAGGAAAATATATACAGTGGAAAAAAGACAGTCTCTTCAATAAATGGTGCTGGGAAAACTGGACAGCTATATGTAGAAGAATGAAACTCGACCATTCTCTTACACCGTCCACAAAGATAAACTCAAAATGCATAAAAGACCTCAACGTGAGACAGGAATCCATCAGAATCCTAGAGGAGAACATAGCCAGGACAGCCTATTAATCGGGGTTCCCTCCAGAGCCGAACCATTTGATAGTCATGTGGGTTTTCTGGGCAGACTCACCAGGCACTTCTTATTTCTATGGGGAAGGCAGAATGCTGAGTTTAGGCTCTAGAATTCCTTTTCAAGAGACCTTGGGGACCAGTAGGGTGAGGATGGAATTGTAAACACTAGCTAGGGTTCAATTCAGTGCCAGTCAAAAGGCAGTTTCAGTGTGCAGTGGCTGATTCGAATATCCAGCACCTGAGGAAGGGTGGATGTCTGATACTTGCTCACACTGGAGTTTGTGACTATTATGACTGACAAATGGAAGGGTGGCGTCAAGAGGCCATGGAGGATTTCCCACGCTGAGGCTTGTGGGATGCTCCAAACAGCAAGGTTTCCTACCACTGGACAGGTGGAGTCTGTTTTGTTTGCTCAAGGGTTCCCCACATGGAAAGTATAGGATGCAGAGCTCTCCCGCTTGGATGCCTGGAAAGTACACCTCAATTGACGGTTGCAGCTGAGGAACATGGCAGGTTCTTTCTGGTGGCTGTGGGGCGAATTACAAAGGCCTTGATTTAACATGGAATGTCTTGTAGATGGGCCACAATGCACGTTTCTTACCAGGGATATCTTAGAATGTTCTGGTGCCTAACGTTATGTGCAAGATTCTCCTGCACTGAGGATTTGGCACAGGTCGAAGGGCATGGTTTCCTTCTGGGGACAGATTTTCTGTTTTGTGGCTCAGGGACCACATGTTGAATCATAAGTAGGTATTCAGAACATATCCCTGAGGGCAGGTGCCTGACAACCCAATCTAGGATTCCAGTGAGGTCCTAGGGGCATGTCAGGTTCAATCTTCTGACTCAGGACCATTGACTTGGATGTCTGCCTGGATGGAGCTGTTCAGGTTGTTTCAGACTGCACATTTGCTTCCAGAACGGCCTCCAATATTGGGGTGGGCTCAGGTGACTTTCAGTTTTCTCCTAATCTGTAAGGTTTGGAAAACTGTGATGGGTAAATTTTCCTTGGGGATGGCAGGCACAGTCCTGTGGTGTGCCTCGAGAGACCCAATCCTGGAGGTAATGTGAGCCATGGTTTTGGGAAAGAAGTCTGCAAACACAAATTCAGGTTTGGGTTAGTTATAAGGCGATCACAGGCCCAGTGCATAGACCTGGAGAATAGCACATCAGGAACTGTAATTAGGGTGACTGGAAGGTGGTAGCACAGGCTTTTCTATCTGGATTGTGTGTCCAGAATGACATCAGAATGCAGGTGTGTTCTCATGGGTCCATGGGAGACTTTTCCACTCAAGAACCCTGGTGGCTTCCCATAGTTTGGTAGCTTTTTCAGGGAAGGTAAAAGTGCTGTTTTCCATCTTAGAGGTGCCACAAAACAGGGATTACAGAGACGGACTCTGGGTCTGGGCGCCTGTAAAATCCAAGCAAGGTTCACAATTTGGGCCTAGCAGCGTACCAGGCCTGCAATGTGGGAATCTTGTGGTGGAACTGAGAGGACTTGTTTGAAAGCATATTCAGGCAGTGGGTCACAATGCCTGCTTGTGCCCAGGGCAGCCCTCAGGAGTGGGCATGGTCACATTGGCCATGCACCTGGCTGCCACTTTGAGGGTTGGATACCCATCCCAAAATCCAGGTTTCCTGCCTTGGGGAATGAGTATTATTCTATTGTGCTCCAGGTTCCCCCATTGCAAGGATTCCAGCAAAGTCTGGGGAAAGAAGCCAGAATACAATGGATGGGTATAGATGACAGACTTGGGCCATGGCCAGTCCCACATGCTAGATATGGGACCCATCTCTGGTTGGCTGACACTAGGTCTGGGCTCAGGCTCTGTCAGAAACAGCACTAGTGGCAGAGCAGCCTACAAATCGGGGTTCACTCGAGAGCCGAGCCAATTGATCCTGTTGTGGGGATTCTGGGCAGTCTCAGCAGGCACTTCTCCTTTCTATGGGGAAGGTAGAATGCTGCATAGTGACTCCAGAATTCAATATCAAGAGGCCGTGGGGACCAGTACGGTGAGGATGGAATTGTAAATCCAAGCTACGGGTAAATTCAGTGACAAGTGAATGACTCAAGGCCTTTGTCTTGGATGTCTGCCTCATTGTGTGTCACAATGTGCCCTTGGGTCCAGAGTTTTCAGAATTGAGGTGGGCTCAAAGGCTTTGTACTTTGCTCCTAATCTTCAGGTTTTGGGCAACCTTGAAGGGCAGAGTTTCCTTGAGTTTGTAGGCACACTCGTCTGATGTGGCTGCAGAGGCCCAATCCTGATGGGCATGTGGGCCAGGGCTTTGGGAAGATATCTGCATATACTAACTAGGGTTAGGTTGAGGGCTTAAGTGATCACAGGCCTGATCTGCGGGCACTGTTGAAGTTCATAGTGTATTGAAGTTAAGGTATCATGGAGGCGGTAGTGCAGGCTTTTCTGTTTGCATTGTTTGTCCCGGACTTTCGCAAAATGTAGGGTTGGCTTCATAGGGCCATGGGAGATTCTTCAGCTCTGGGGATTCTACTCAGCTCCCAAGAGTTTTTGTCTCTGGGAGAAAGGAACACTGCTGTTTTCCTTCTCAGGGAACCCTCAAAAGAGGGATTCCAGAGACAGGTTCTGGGTGTGAGCACCTGGAAAACACCTACAAGTGTGAGTGTTTGGCCCTAGGGTGGTAGGCATGCTCTGTGGGCTCCTGGTCCAGCTACCGAAGAGTTTTGTTTGAAAGCAGTCTCACACTGAGGGTAACAATGCAAGTTTGTTCCCAGCGTGGCTCCCACGTGTGGCCGTGGTCTCATGGGCCATGCAGCTGGTTCCCACTCTGAGGGTTGAACACCTACCTCAACAGCCAGGCTTCCTGCCTTCGGGAAGGATGAGTACTCTTGTGCTTCAGGTTCCTCCATAGTGAGGGATTTGAGCTACAATCTGGTAAAGATGCATGAATATCCAGGTTGAGTAGAGATGATGGCTTTGGGCAACACCAAGTCCAACCTGAGGATATGGGGCCCACTATCTGCATGGCTGACTCTAGGTCATGGCTCAGGCTGTGTCAGACAGAGTCTTAGTGTCCATCTCAACAACCAGGTTTCCTGCCATCAAGAATAAGGATACTCCTGTGCTTCAGGTTCCCCCATTCAGGGATTTGAGCTACAGTTTGGGAAAGATGCCTGAATACCAAGGTTGAATAGAGATGATGGCTTCCACCCACAGCAGGTCTCACCTGCAGGATATGCGGCCCACTGTATGCATGGCTGCCGGGAGGTCGTGGCCCTGGCTGTGTCAGACAGAGCCTGAGAAACCATGGTGACCTAAGATATTAGGGTGCCATCGAGGGTCATGCAGGTGGATCCTAATGTGGGGTTTCTGGGAAGACTCACCAGGCACTTCTTCTTTCTATGGGGAAGGCAGAATGCTGTGTTGTGACTACAGAATTCCCTATCAGGAGGGCTTGGGGACCAGGAGGGTGAGGATGGAATTAAAAACACAAGTTATGGTCGAATTCAGTGACAAGCAGAAGGCACTTCCAGCGTGCAGCGGCTGATTCGAGACATCCAGCACCTGAATAAGGGCGGATGTCAGATATTTGCTCACACTGGTGTTTGTGTCTAGGATGATGGACAAATGGTGGGTTTGCATCAAGAGGCCATGGAGGATTTCCCACTCTATGGCTTGAGAGATGTTCCAAACAGTAAGGTTTCCTTCTACTGGACAGGGGGAGTCTGGTTTGTTTGCTCCAGGGTCCCTCATATGGAAAGGTTGGTAGTAGAGCTCTCCCTCATGGAAGCCTTGAAAGCACTACTCCATTGACCATTACAGCTCAGGAACATGGCAGGTTCGATCTGGTGGCTCTGGGGCGAAGTTCCAAGGGGGCTGAGTTGATATGGAGTTTGATGCTGTTCGATCACAATGCTGTTTTGTATCCAGGGAGACACTGGAATGTTGGGGTGGTCATGGGCAATGCAGGATTCTCCTACACTGAATCTTGGTCACAGCTACCAAGAGAAAGGTATCCTTCTGGGACAGGAGGGGTCTGCTGTGTGGCTCAGGGAGAAAATGTTGGAATATAAGATAGTATGGGGGAACAGTCCTCTCGGGACCGGCACCAAAAGACCTAAGCTAGGGCATCGATGAAGTCCTAGGAGCATGTCAGGTTCAATCTTCTGACTCAGGACCTTTGACTTGGATGTTTGCCTGGAGGCAGGTGCTCACTGTGTGTCACAATGTACACTTTTTTCCAGAGTGTTCTTGGAAATTGAGGTGGGCTCAGGGGCTTTGTACTTGCTTCTAAGCTTCAAGATTTTGGCAACAGTGAAGGGCAGAGTTTCCTTCGGGAGGGTAGACACAGTCGTACGGTGTGGCTCCAGAGGCCCCATCCTGGAAGGCATGTGTGACAGGGTTTTGGAGATAGAAATCTGCAAACATGAACTAGCGTTAGGGTGAGGCCCGAGGTGATCATAGCCCCTATATGCAGGCTCTGAGGGCAGCTCATTGTGTAGTGAAATTAAGGTGTCATATATTCGGTTGGTCAGACTTTTCTGTCTGGATTGTGTGTCCAGAATGGTCGCAAAATGTGGCTTCATGGGGCCATGGAACATTCATCCCTGTGGATTGTGTCCATTTCTTAAGAATTTGCTGTCTCTGGGGGAAGGGAAGACTGCTGTTTTCCGTATGGACCCCCACAAGAGGGATTCCAGGGACAGTTTCTGGGTCTAGGTGACTGAAAAACACCAAAGAGTGTGAGGATTTGCCCCTAGGGGCCTGGATGTCCCACTTCTCGGGCTCCTGGTCCAACTACCGTGGGTGTTTGTTTTGAAGCAAGTTCACGCTGATGGTCACAATGCCTGTTTTTGCCGAGGGAGGCTCCCATGTGTGGCCGTGGTCTCATGTCCATGCAGCTGGTTCCCACTCTGAGGGTTGGACACCCATCCCAACATCCAGATTTCCTGCCATCAGGAAGGAGGAGTACCCTTGTGCTTCAGGTAACCCATAGGCAGGGATTCGAGCTATGGAGTGGGCACAGAGGCTTGGATATCCAGGTTGAGTAGAGATGACGGCTTTGGGCCACAAGTCCCACCTGCAGGAAATGGGGCCCACTATCTGAGTGGCTGACTGGAGGTCGTGGCTCAGGCTCTGTCAGAGGGAGCATTAGTTCCCATGGTGGCCTAAGATATTAGGGTGTCGTCGAGGGCCCTGCAAGTAGATCTCATGTGGGGTTTCTGGGAAGAATCACCAGGCAATTTTTCTTTCTTGGGGCAAGCAGAATGCTGCATTGCTGCTCCAGAATTACCCATCAAGAGGGATTGTGGACCAGGAGGGTGAAATGGAATGGTAAACACATGCAACTGTTAAAGTCATTACCAAGTGGAAGGCAGTTCCAGTGTGCAGCGGCTGATTGGATACATCCAACACCTGACTAAGGGTGGATGTCAGCTGTTTTGTCACACAAGAGTTTGTGTCTATGATGACCAACAAATGGACGGTGATGTCAAGTGGTCATGGAGGATTTCCCATACTCGTTCTTGTGAGATGCCCCAAACAGTAAGGTTTCCTTCAACTGGACAGGGAGATTCTGGTTGTTTTGCTCCAGGGTCCCCCCTGAGGAAAGTTTGTGTAGCAGAGCGCTCTCATATGGATGCCTGGAAAGCACACCTCCATTGTCCATTGCAGCAGAGGAACATGGCAGGTTCGTTCTGGTCACTCTAAGGTGAAGTACCAAGGCTTTGAATTGACATGGAGTCTCATGAAGAGGGGTCACAATGCTGATTTGTCACCAGGGAGATCTTAGACTGTGCTAGTGGCTAATGGGCCATGCAGGATTCATCTACCCTGAGGGTTTGACAGAGGTCCAAGAGTATGGTTTCCTTCTGGGAACAGGAAATGTTCTGTTGTGAGGCTCAGAGACCACATGTTCAATCATAAGTTGGTATTCCAGGACAGGCCTCTGAGGACAGGTGCCTGAAAACCTAATCTAGGGTTCCAGTGAAGTACTAGGGGCATGTCAGTTTCAAACATCTGACTCAGGCCCATTGACTTGGGTGTCTGCCTGGATGTAGGTGATCAGGATGTTTCAGACTGTGCATTTGAGTCCAGAGCGTCCTCCAAAATTGGGGTGGGCTCAGGGGCCTTGCAGATTTCTCCCATCTGGTGGGTTTGGGCAACTTGGACGGCACAATTTCCTTGGGGATCGCAGGCACAGTCCTGTGGTGTGGGTATAGAGACCCCATCCTGGAGGGCATATAAGTCATGCTTTTGGGAGGGGAGTCTGCAAGGACAAACTTGGGTTAGGGTTAGTGGTAAGGTGATTTAAGTGGTAAGGTGATTAAGTGGTAAGGCCCAATGCGTACACCTGGAGGATAGATCATGAGGAACTGTAATTAGGGTGACTCGAATGTGGCAGCACAGGCTTTTCTATCTGGATTGTTTTTGCAGGATGGCTTTGGAATGTAGGTGTGGTCTCATGGGTCCATGGGAGATTTTTCCCCTCTTAGGATCCCGGCGGCTCCCCAAGTTTGGTGGCTTTATCAGGGAAAGGAAGTGTGCTGATTTCCATCATTGGGTTGCCCCAAAACAGGGATTCCAGAGATGGGCTCTCAGACTGGGTGCCTGGAAAATCACACCAAGCGTTAGGATTTGGGCCTAGGGGTACTCCAGGCCTGCAATGTGGGATTCTAGCCATGCCACTGAGAGGGTTTGTTTGAAAGCATGCTCAGGCTGAAGGTCACAAATGCCTGTTTGTGCCCAGGGTGGCCCTCAGAAGTTGGCGTGATCTCAATGTCCATGAAGCTGGCTCCCACTTTGTGGTTTTGACAAATATCCCAACTGCCAGGTTTCCTGTCATGGGGAAGGAGAAGGTCTCTATTGTGCTTCATGTTCACCTATTGGCAGGTATTCCTGCAAGAGTCTAGGGAAAGGTGCCTGAATCCAAAGATGGATAGAGATGACGGACTTGGGCCATGGCGGCTCTCACATGCTGGATATGGGACCTGCTCTCTGGGTGGCTGACACTAGGTCGTGGCTTAGACTTTATCAGACACAGTACTAGTGGCCAGGGCAGCCTATAAATCAGAATTCCTTCAAGTGCCAAGCAGATAGATTCTCATGTGGGATTTCTGGGCAGACTGTCCAGGCAATTCTTCTTTCTGTGGGGAAGGCAGAATGCTGTGTTGTGGCTCCAGATTTTTCATCAAGAGGGCTTGGGGACCAGTAGGTTAAGGATGGAATTGTAAACACAAGTTATGGTTAAATTCAGTGCCAAGCAGAAGGGAGTTCCAATGTGCAGAGAGACTAATTCGAGATACCCAGCACCTGAGTAAGGGCGGATGTCAGATGTTTGCTCACACTGGAGTTTGTGTCTATGATGACTGACAAGTGGGGTGGTGGCGTCAAGAGGCCATGGAGGATTTCCCACGCTGGGGCTTGTGAGATGCTCCAAACAGCAAGCTTTCCTTCTACCAGACAGGGGGAGTCTGGTTTGCTAGCTCCAGGATCCCGCATGTGGAAAGATTGGGAGCAGAGCTCTTCCACATGGATGCCTGGAGAGCACATCCCCAATGACCACTGCAGCTCAGGAACATGGCAGGTTCCTTCTGCTCTGGGGCGAAGTACCAAGGCCTTGAGTTGACACTGAATCTCTTGCAGATGAGTTGCAATGCTGGTTTGTTACCACAGAGATCTTAGAATGTGCTGGTGGCTAAGCGGCCATGCAGTATTCTCCTATCCTGAGGGTTTGACACAGGGCCAAGAGCACAGTTTCCTTTTGGGGACAAGAGATGTATTGTTGTGTGGCTCAGGGACCACATGTTCTATCATAAGTTGCTATTCCAGGGAAACCATGCTCTTCGACCTGTCCCAAATCCTCAGGGTAGGAGAATCCTGCTGGGCACGTTAGCCACCAGCACATTCTACTATCTCCCTGTTAACAATTCAGTATTGTGACGCATTCCTGAGGACAGGTTCCTGGAAACCTAATCTAGGGTTCCAATGAGGTCCTAGGGGCATGTCAGGTTCAATTGTCTGACTCAGGAACATTGACTTGTGTGTCTGCCTGGATGTAGGTGATCAGGTGTACAGACTGCACAATTGCGACCAGAGCAGCCTCCAATAAGGGGGTGGGCTCAGGGGCCTTGCAGGTTTCTCCTATTCTGGAGGGCTTGGGAAACTGTGACAGGCAAATTTTCCTTGGCAAAGGCAGGCACAGTCCTGCGATGTGGCACTAGAGAGCCCATCCAACAGGGCATTTGAGCCATGGTTTTTGAGAGAATTCTGTAAACACAAACTCAGGTTAGGGTTAGTGGCGAGGTGATCGCATGCTCAATGCATAGACCTGGAGGGCAGTTCGTCAGGAACTGTAATTAGGGTGACTAGAAGACAGTAGCAAAGGATTTTCTATCTGGATTGTGTGTCCAGGAAGGCCTCGGAATGTAGGTATGGTCTCATGGGTCCATGGGAGACTTTACCTCTCTAAGGATCCTGGAAGCTCCTAATAGTTTAGTGGCTGTTTCAGGGAAGGGAAGAGTGCTTCTTTCCATCCTAGGGGTGGCCCAAACAGAAATTACATAGATGGGCACTGGGTCAGGGTGCCTGGAAAATCCCACCAAGGGTTAGGTTTTGGGCCTAGTTGCGTACCAGGATTACAATGCGGGATCCTGGTGGTGAAACTGAGAGGGCTTGTTTGAAATCATGCTCAGGCTGAGGGTCACAATGCCTGTTTGATCCCAGGCCCTCGGGAGTGGGCGTGGTCTCATTGGTGATACTGCTGGCTCCAACTCTGAGGGTTGCACACCCATTCCAACAGCCAGGTTTCCTGCCATTGGAAGGGGGAAATCTCTATTGTGTTTCAGGTTCCTCCATTGACTTGGATTCCAGCAAAGGTCTAAGGACAGATTCCTAAATACCAAGGATCTGTAGAGATGACGGACTTGAGCCATGGCCGGTCTCACATGCTGGATATGTTTCCCAGTCTCTTGGTGGCTGACACGAAATCAGGGCTCAGGCTCTGTCAGACAGAGCACTATTGGCCAGGGCAGCCTACAAACTGGGGTTCCCTCGAGGGTCGAGCAGATGGATCCTCATGTGGGCTTTTTTGGAAGACTGACCGGCACATCTTCCTTCTATGAGGAAGGCAGAATGCTCTGATGTGGCTCAAGAATTAACTATTAAGAGACGGTGGAGTCCCTGAGGGTGAGGATAGAATTATAAACACAAGCTATGGTTAAATTCAGTGCCAAGCAGAAGGCAGCTCCAGTGTGCAGTGACTGATTCGAGATATCCAGCACTTGAGTAAGGTTGGATGTCAGATGCCTGCTCACACTGGAGTTTGTCTATATTATGACCGAATAAAGGAAGGGTGGTGTCAAAATGCCATGGAGGATGTCCCACACTGGCGCTTGTGAGATTCTCCAAACAGCAAGGCTTTCTACTACTGGAGCTGTGGAGTCTGGTTTGTTTGCTCCAGTGTCCTCCATGTGGATAGTTTGAGTAGTACAACTCTCCCACATGGCTGCCTTGAAAGCCCACCTCCATTGTCCATTGCAGGTGAGGAATATGGAACGTTTGTTCTGGTGGCTCTGGTGTGAAATATCAAGGGCGATGAATTAACATGGAATCTCGTTCAGATGGGTCACTATGCTACTTTGTTACCAAGGAAATCCTAGAATGTCCTTGTGGCTAAGGGGCCATGCAGGATTCTCCCACCCGGATGGTTTGATATAGGATGAAGGGCATGGTTTCCTTTTGGGGACAAGAGATGTTATGTTCTGGGGCTCAGGAACCACATGTTGTATCATAAGTTGGTATTCCAGAACAGGCCTCTAAGGACAAATGCCTGAACACCTAATCTAGGGTTCCAGTGAGGTCCTAGGGGCATGTCAGTTTCAATCTTTGACTCGGGTCCATTAACGTGAGTGTCTGCTGGATGTAGGTCATCAGGGTGTTTCATAATACGCATTTACTTCCAGAGCGGCCTCCAGTATTGTGGTGGGCTCAGGGGCCTTGCAGGTTTCTCCTAATCTGGAGTGTTTGGGAAACTGTGATGGGCAAATTTTTCTTGGGGATGACAGGCACAGTCCTGTGGTTTGGCTCAAGAGACCCTGGAGGGCATTTGAGCCATCGGTTTGGGAGAGAAATCTGCAAATATAAACTCGGGTTAGGGTTAGGGGTGACGTGTTCACAGGCTAAATGCATAAACCTGGATGGCAGCTCGTCAGGAACTGTACTTAGGGTGACTTGAAAGAAGTAGCACAGGCTTTTTTATCTGCATTGTGTGTCCAGGATGGCCTCGGATTGCAGGTGTGGTCTCATGGGTCCATGGGTTAAAATGTTGGTTTTTTACCAAGGAACGCTTAGAATGTCCTGGTGCTAAGGGGCCAAGCAGGATTCTAATACCCGAAGGGTTTGACAGAGGTCGAAGAGAATGTTTTCTTTCTAGGGACAGGAGATGTTCTTGTTATATCATGTTATAAGTTGGTATTCCAGATCAAGCCTCTGAGGACAATACCTGTAAACCTAATCTAGGATTCCAGTGAGGTCCTAGGGGCATGTCAGGTTCAATCTTCTGACTCAGGACCATTGACTTTGGCGTCTGCCAGATGAAGGTGATCAGGGTGTTTCAGACTGTGCATTTGTGTATGGAGCAGCGACCAATATGGCTGTGGGCCCAGGCGCCTTTGAGGTTTCTCCTAATCTAGATGGTTTGGGAAAATGGGATGGGCAAATTTTCCTTTGGGGATGGCAGGCACAGTCCTGTGGTGTGGCTCCAAAACCCCATCCTGGAGGACATATGCGCCATGGTTTTGGGAGAGTAGACTGCAAACTCAAATTTGGGATAGGCTTAGTGGTGAGGTGATCATAGGCCCAAATCGTAGACCTGGAGGAGAGCTCGTCAGGAACTGTAATTAGGGTGACTGGAAGGCAGTAGCACAGGCTTTCCTATCTGGATTGTGTGTTTGGATGGCCTCAGAATGCAGGTGTGGTCTCATAGGTCCATGTGAGATTTTTCTTCCTTAAGGATCCTGGTGGCTCCCAATAGTTTGGTGGCTTTCTCCGGGAAGGGGAGAATGCTGTTTTCCATCTTAGGGGTGCCCGAAAACAGGGATTCTGGAGACAGGCCTGGGCACCAGGAGATTCCCACCAAGGGTTAGGATTTGGGCCTATGGGCATACCAGCCCTGAAATGCGGGATCCTGGTGGTGCAATAGAGAGGCATTATTTGAAAGCATGCTCAGGTTGAGGGTCACAGTGCCTGTTTTCCCCCAAGGCAACCCATAGGAGAGGGCATGGTCTCATTGCCCATAAAGCTGGTTCCCTCTCTGAGGGTTGGACACCCATCCCAACAGCTAGGTTTCATGCCCTTGGGAAGGAGCTGTTCGCTATTGCCCTCAGGTTCCCACATTGGCAGGGATTCCAGCAAATGTTTGGGGACAGATGCCCGAATGCTAATGATAGGTAGAGAGAAAGGAATTGAGCCATGGCTGGTCTCACATGCTGGATATGGGAAACACTCTCTGAGTGGATGACACGCAGTCATGGCTCAGGCTCTGTCAGACACAGGACTACTGGTCAGGGCAGCTGACAAATCGGGGATGTTCGAGGGCTGAGCAGATGATCCTCATGTGGGGTTTGTGGACAGTCTCACCAGGCAATTCTTCTTTCTATGAGGAAGGCGGAATGCTGTGTTGTGGCTCCAGAATTCCCTATCAAGAGGGCTTGGGGACCAGTCGGGTGAGGATGGAATAGTAAACACTAGCTACGGTTCAATTCAGTGCCAAGCAGTAGGCAGTTCCAAAGGGCAGCGGCTTATTTGAAATGCCAGCACCTGAGTAAGGGGGGATATCAGATATTTGCTCACACTGGAGTTTTTGTCTATGATGTCTGACAAATGGAGTGGTGGTGTCAAGAGGCTACAGAGAATTCCCCATGCTGAGGCTTGTGAGATGCTCCAAACAGCAAGGTTTCCTTCTACTGGACAGGTGGAGTCTGCTTTGGTTGCTCCTCAGTCCTCCATGTGGAAAGTTTGGGTATCAGAGCTCTTCAGCATGGATGGCTGGAAAGCACACGTCTTTTAATCATTGCACCTGAGGATCATGGCATGTTCCTTCTGTTGCCTCTGGGGCGAAGTATCAAGGCCTAGAGTTGACATGGCATCTCTTGCAGATGTTTCACTATGCTGGTTTGTTACCAGAGAGATCTTAGAATGTGCTGGTGACTAAGGGGCCATGCAGGATTCTCCCACCTTGAGGGTTTTATACAGGTCCAAGGGTTCGGTTTGCTTCTAAGGACAGGAGAAGTTCTGTTGTGTGCCTCAGGGACCACATGTTGTACCTTAAATTGGTATTCCAGAACAGACAATAAATGCCTGAAAACCTAATCTAGGGTTCCAATGAGGTCCTAGGGGCATGTCAAATTCAATCATCTGACTCAGGCCCATTGACTTGGGTGTCTGCCTCGATGTAGGTCATCCTGGTGTTTCAGACTGCGCATTTGCAACTAGACTGGCCTCCAATACTGGGATGGGCTCAGGGCCCTTCCAGGTTTCTCCTAAATTGGAGGTTTGGGGCAAATATGACGGCCATAGTTTCCTTGGGGAATGCAGGCATGGTCCTCTGGTGTGGCTACAGTGACCCCATCCTGGAGGGCATATGAGCAATGGTTTTGGGCGAGAAGTCTGCATACACAAACTTGGGTTAGGGTTACTGGAAAGGTGATCACAGGCCCAATGCATAGACATGGAGGGCAGCTTATCAGGAACTGTAATTAGGGTGCCTCGAAAGCAGTAGCACAGTCTTTTATATCTGGATTGTGTGTCCAGGATGGCCTCGGAATGCAGGCATGTTCTCATAGGTCCATGGGAGACTTTTCCTCTCTATGGAACCTGCTGGCTCCCTGCAATTTGTTGGCTTTTTCGTGGAAGGGAAGAGTGATATTTTCCAACTTATGTGTGCCCCAAAATAGGGAATCCAGAGATGGGCTCTGGGTCTGGGCTCCTGAAAAATCCCACCAAGGGTTAGGATTTGTGTCTAGGGGCGTACCAGGCCTTCAAAACCCGATCCTGGTGGTACAACTGAGAAGCCTGGCTTGAAATCATGCTCAAGCTGAGGGTCACAATGTCTGTTTGTCCCCAGGGCGGCCCTCAGGAGTGGGCATGGTCTCATTGGCCATGCACCTGGTTCCCACTCTGAGGGTTGGAAACCCATACCAAAAGCCACATTTCCTGCCTTGGGGAAATAGGAGTTTTCTATTGTGCTTCAGGTTCCTCCATTGTCAGGGATTCCAGCAAAAGTCTGGGGACAGATGACTAAATACTAAGGATGAGTAGAGATGACGACCATGGGCCATCTCTGGTATCACATCCTGGATATGGGCCCGGCTCTCTGGGTGGCTGACAAGAGGTCGGAGCTCAGGCTCTGTCAGACACAGCAGTAGTGGCCAGTGTACCTATAAACTAGGTTTCCCTTGAGGGCCGAGCAGACAGATCCTCATGTGGGATTTTCTGGCAGTCTCACCAGGCACATCTTTCTATGGGGAAGACAGAATGCTGTGTGTGGCTCCAGAATTCCTCATCAAAAGAGTATGAGGACAAGTATGGTGAGGATGGAATTGTAAACCCAAGCCATGGTTATATTCAGTGCCAGGCGGAAAACAGTTCCCATGTGCAGAGTCTTATATGAGATATTCATGGCGTGAGTAAGGGTGGATGTCATATGTTTGCTCACACGGCAGTTTGTGTCTATGATGACCAACAAATGGAGGGTGGCGTCAAGCGGCCCTGTAGGATTTCCCACGCTGAGGCTTGTGTGATGCTCCAAACAGAAAGGTTTCCTTCTACTAGGCAGATGGAGTCTGGTTTGTTTGCTCCAGTGTCCCCCATGTGGACAGTTTGGGTAGCAGATCTCTCTGTATGGATGCCTGGAAAGCATACCTCCATTGAGCATTGCAGCTGAGGAACATGACAGCTTCATTCTGGTGGCTCTGGGGCGAAGTAACAAGGCCTTGAGTTGACATTGAATGTCTTGCTGAAAGACCACAATGATGGTTTGTTCTTAGGGAGATATTCGAATGTGCTGGTGGGTAAGGTGCCATACAGGATTCTCCTACCCTGAGGGATTGGCACAGTTCGAAGAGCACAGTTTCCTTCTGGGGACAGGAGATGTTCTCTTGTGTGGTCCAGGGCCCAAATGTTCTATCATAACTTGGTATTCCAGAACAGGCCCCTGAGGACAGATTCCTGAAAACCTAATTGAGGGTTCCAATGTGGTCCTAAAGGCATGTCAGGTTTAATCTTCTGACTCAGGACCATTGACTTGGCTGTCTTCCTGGATGTAGGTGATCAGGTATTTTCAGACTGTGCATTTCTGTCCAGAATGGCTGCTGATATAGGGGTGGGATCAAGGCCTAGCTGCTTTCTCCTAATCTGGAAGGTTTGGGCAACTGTGACGGGCATAGCTTCTTTGGGAATGGCAGGCACAGTCCTGTGGTGTGTCTCCAGAGACCCCATCCTGGAGGGCATGAGAAACATGGTTTTGGGATTGAAGTCTACATACAAAAATTCGGGTTAGGGTTAGGGAGTGGTGGTCGCAAGCCCAATGCATAGACCTAGAAGGAAACATGTCAGGAAAAGTAAATAGGGTGACTGGAAGGTGGTAGCACAGGGTTTTCTAACTGAATTGTGTGTCCAGAATGGGTTGGGAATGCAGGTGTGGTCTAATTGGTCCATGGGAGACTTTTCCTCTCTAAGGATCTTGGTGGCTCTCAACAGATTGGTGTCTTTTTCAGAGAAGGTAAAAGTGCTCTTTTACATCTTCAGAGTGCCACAAAAACAGGGATTCCCAAGACGGGCTCCGGGTCTGGGCTCCTGCAAAATCCCACCATATGTTAGGATTTGGGCCTAGGCCGTACCAGGCAACCAGGTAGTGCAACTGAGAGGGCTTGTTTGAAAGCATGCTCAGGCTGATGGTCACAATGCTTCTTTGTGCCTAGGGCGGCCCTCAGGAGTGGGTTGTGGTCTCATTGTCCATGCAGCTTTCTCCCACTTTAAGGGTTGGACACCCATCCCAACAGCTAGGCTTCCTGCCATGGGAAAGAAAAATTCTCTGTTGTTCTTCAGGTACCCTCATTGGCAGTGTTTCCAGCAAAGGTCTGGGGACAAGTGCCTGAATACCAAGGATGTATAGAGATGACGGACTTGGGCCATGGCCCTTCTCACATGCTGATAATGGGCCCCACTCTCTGTGTGGCTGACACTCTTTCGGGGCTCATGCTCTGTCATACACAGCACTAGTGGCCAGGGCACCCTTTAAATTGGGGTTCCCTCGAGGGATAAGCAGATGATCCTCATGTGGGGTTTCTGGGTAGATTCACCAGGCACTTCTTCTTTCTAGCTGGCTGGCAGAATCTTACGTTGTGGCTCAAGAATTCCCTATCAAGAGGGCTAGGGAACCAGTAGGGTGAAGATGGATTTGTAAACACAAACTATGGTTCAATTCAGTGCGATGCAGAATCCACTTACAATGTGCAGCTGCTTATTTGAGATATTCAACAGGCGAGTAAGGGCGGATGTCAGATGTTTGCTCACACTGGAGTTTGTGTCTATGATGACCGTCAAAAGGAGGGGTGGCGTCAATATCCCATGTAGGATATCCCACGTCGAGGCCAGTAATATGCTCCAAATCACAAGGTCCTTCTCCTTGACAGGTGGAATCTTGTTTGTTTGTTCCAGGGTCCCCCATGTGGAAATTTTGGGTAGCAGAGCTCTCCAAAAGGGATGCCTGGAAAGCACACCTCCATTGACCTTTGATGCTGAGGAACATGACAGGTTCATTCTGGTGGCGCTGGGGCGAAGTTCCAAGGCCTTGAGTTGACACGGATTCTCTTGCAGATGGGTCACAATGCTGAATTGTTACCAAGGAGATCATAAAATGTGCTGGTGGCTAAGGTGCTGTGCAGGATTCTCCTACCCTGGGGGTTTGTAAAGGTCAAAGATCACGGTTTCCTTTTAGGGACAGGAGATGTTTTGGGGTGTGGCTCAAGAGAAAACCTGTTGTATCATTAGTTGGTATTCCAGAACAGGCCTCTGAGGACAGAAGCCTGAACACCTAATCTATGGTTCCAATGAGGTCCTAGGGGTATGTCAGTTTCAATCTTCTGACTCAGGACCATTGATTTGGTTGTCTGCCTGGATGTAAGCAGGATGATTCAGATTGCACATTTGCGTCCAGAGCAGCCGACAATATTGAAGAGGGCTCAGGGGCCTTGCAGGTTTCTCCTAATTTGGAATGTTTTGGCAACTGTGACAGGCACAGTTTCCTTGGGGATGGCAGGCATGGTCCTGTGGTCTGGCTCCAGGGACCCTATCCTAGAGGGCATGCAAACCATGGTTTTGAGAGCAAAATCTGTAAACAAAAAATCGGTTGAGGGTTGGTGGTGAGGAGATCACAGGTCCAATGCATAGACATGGAAGGCACCTCGTCAGGAACTGTAAATCGGATGACTCGAAGGTGGTAGCACAGGCTTTTGTATCTTGATTGTGTGTTTCCAGAATGGCCTCTGAAGGCAGGTGTGGTCTCTTGCGTCCATGGCAGATTTTTCCTCTCTATGTTTCCTGGCAGCTCCCAATAGATCGGTGGCTTTCTCTGGGAAGGGAAGAGTGCTGTTTTCCATTTAGGGGTGCCCCAGAACAGGGATTCAAGGAAGGGCTCTGGGTCTGGGCCCTTGGAAAATCCGACCACGTGTTAGGATTTGGGCCAAGGGGCGTACCAGGCCTGCAATGCGGGATCCTGAAAGTGCAACAGAGAGCGTTTCTTTGAACGCATGCTCAGGCTTTGGGTCACAATGCCTGTTTGTGCCCAGGGCGGCCCTTATCAGTGGGCGTGATCTCATTGGCCAGGCAGCTGGCTCCCACTCGGAGGGTTGGACAATTTTCCCAACAGCTAGGATTCATGCCATGGAGAAGGAGGAGTTCTCTATTGGGCTTCAGGTTCCCCCTTTAGCAGGGATTCCAGCAAAGGTCTGGTGACAGATGCCTGAATACCAAGGATGGGTAGAGGTGATGGTGTAGGGCCATGGCTGGTCCCACATGATAGATATGGGTCCCGCTCTCTGGGTGGCTGAGACTAGGTCGGGGCTCAGGCTCTGTCAGACACAGCACTAGTGGCCAGGGAAACCTATAAACTGGGGTTCCCTCGAGGTCTGAGCAGATTGATCCTCATGTGAGGTTTGCGGGCAGACTCACCAGGCACTTCTTCTTTCATGGGGGGGGGCAGAATGCTGTGTTATGACTCTAGAATTCCCTATCCAGAGGCCTTTGGTACCAGTAGGGTGAGGGTGGAACTGTAAACACATGCTATGGTTCAACTCAGTGCTAAGCTGAAAGCAGTTCCAATGTGCAACAGCTTATTTGAGATATTCAGCACCTGAGTAAGGGTGGCTGTCAGATATTTGCTCACAATGGAGTTTGTGTCTATGGTGACTGAGAAATGGAGGGGAGGCGACAAGATGTTTTGGAGGATTTTCCATGCCAAGGCTTGTGAGATGCTCCAAACAGCAAGGTCCTTCTCCTGGACAGGTGGAGTCTAGTTTGTTTGCTCCAGTGTCCCCCATGTAGAAAGTATGTGTAGGATAGCTCTCCCACATGGAGGCCTGGAATGTACACCTCCATTGTCCTTTGCAGCTGAGGAACATGACACGTATGTTATGATGGCTCTGGGGGCAATGGACCAAGGACTTGAGTTGACATGGAATCTCTTTAAGATGGGTCACAATGCTGGTTTGTTACCAGGGAGTTTTTAGAATGTGCTGGTGGGTAAGGTGCCTTACAGGATTCTCCTACCCTTAGGGTTTGGTACAGGTCAAAGAGCATGGTGTCCTAATGGGGAAAGGACATGTTCTGTTGTGTGGCTCAGAGACAACATGTTGTATCCTAAGTTGGTATTCCAGAAAATACCACTGAAGACAGATGCCTTAAATCTTAATCTAGGGTTCCAGTGCGTTCCTAGGGGCATGTCAGTTTCAATATTCTGACTCAGTACCACTGACATGGGTGTCCGTCTGGATGTAGGTGATCAGGTTGTTTCAGACTGTGCATTTGCATCCAGAGTGGCCGCCAACATTGGGGTGGGCTCAGGGGACTTGCAGGTTTCTCATTATCTGGAAGGTGTGGGCAACTGTGACGCACATGGTGTCATTGGGGATGACAGCAGTCCTATGGTGTGACTCCAGGGACCCCATCCTGGAGGTTATATGAGCCATGGTTTTTGGAGAGAAATCTTCAAACACAAATTTGGGTTAAGGTTAATGGTGTGGAGGTCTCAGGCCCAATGCATATACCTGGAGGGGACCTCGTCAGGAACTGTAATTAGGTAATTAGGGTGATGGGAAGGTGGTAGCACAGGTTTTTCTATCTGGATTGTGTGTCCAGGATGGCCTCAGTATGCAGGTGTGGTCTCATGGGGAAATGGGACACTTTTCCTCTCTAAGGATCCTGGTGGCTCCCCAAAAGTTTTGTGGCTTTTTTGGGGAAGGGAAGAATGCTGTTTTCCATCTTAGGGGTGCCACAAAACAGGAATTCCAGAGACCGGCTATGGATCTAACTCAGAATTCTGCATGCCCCACAGAAAGAAGAATTGTGTGGTGAGTATGCCCAGAAACCCACATGGGGATCCACCTGCATGGCCCTCGATGGTCCATAGCAGGAATCCTATCTGTTGGGTTGGGTGTCCAACTCTCAGAGTTGGAGCCAGCTGCATGGTCAATGAGACCACAACCACACATGAGGGCCACCTAGGGGCCAAACAGGCATTGTGACCCTCAGCCTGAGCATGCTTTCAAACAAGCCCTCTCCTACCCTTAGGGTTTGGTACAGGTCAAAGAACACGTGCCCTCTCAGTTGCATGACCAGGATCTTGCTTTGTAGGCCAGGGATGCCCCTAGGCCCATATCTTAACCCTTGGTGGGATTTTCCAAGCATTCAGACACAGGGTCTCTCTCTGGAATCCCTGTTTTGGGGCACCAATAAGATGGAAAACAGCACTCTTCCCTCCCCGAAAAACCCACCAAACTATTGGGAGACACCAGGATCCTTAGAGAGTAAAATCTCCCATGGACACATGGGACCACACCTGCATTCCGAGGCCATCCTGGATATAGAATCCAGATATAAAAGCCTGTGCTACCGCCTTCACATCGCCCTAATAACAGATCCTGATGAGCTGCCCTCCAAGTCTATGCATTGGGACTGCGATCACCTCACCATTATCCCTAACCTGAGTTTGTGTTTGCAGACTTCTCTCCATAACAATGGCTCATATGCCCTCCAGGGTGGGTCTTGGAATCACACCACAGCACTGTGCGTGCCATCCCCTAGGAAACTGTACACGTCACAGTTTCCCAAACAAACAGATTAGGAAAACCTGCAAATCCGCTGAGCACACCCCAATATTGGAGGTCAATCTGGACGCAAAGGCACAGCCTGAAACACTCTGATCACCTACATTTAGGCAGACACCCAAGTCAATCATCCTGAGTCTGAAGATTGAATCTGACATGCCCCTAGGACTTCATTGGAAACCTAGATTAGGTTTTCAGTCATCTGTCCTCAGAGGCCTGTTCTGGAATATGAACTTATGATACAACATGTGGTCCCTGAGCCACGCAACACTACATCTCCTGTCCCCAGAAGGGGACACAGCTCTTCGACCTGTGTTAAACCCTAAAGGTAGGAGAATCCTGCATGGTACTTTAGCTACCAGCACATTCTAAGATATCCCTGATAACAAACCAGCATTGTGACCCATCTGCAAGAGATTCAATGTCAACTCAAGGCCTTGGTACTTTGTCCCAGAGCCACCAGAAGGAACCTGCCATGTTCCTTAGCTGCAATGGTCATTCGGGGTGTGCTGTCCAGGCATCCATGCGGAAGAGCTCGGCTATCCATACTTTCCACGTGGGGGACTCTGAAGCAAACAAACCAGACTCCACCTGTCAGTAGAAAAAACAACCTTGCTGTTTGTAGTATCTTACAAGCATCAGCATGGGGAATCCTCCATGACCTCTTGACGTCACCTCTCCATTTGTTGGTCATCATACACACAACCTCCAGTGTGAGCAAATATCATTCTTCCGCCCATATTCAGGTGCTGGATATCTCGTTCATTGGCCATCATAGATACAAATTCCAGCATGAGCAGACATCTGACCTCGCCCATACTCAGGTGCTGAAGATCTCGAAAAAACCGCTGCACATTGGAATGGTCATGTGCTAGGCACTGAGTTTAAATATAGCTTGTCTATTCAGACTTCTGTCCTCACACTCCTCACCTCTAAGCCCTCCATACTGGGAATTTGAGAGCCACAATGCAGCCTTCTGCATGCCCACCAGAATGAAGAAGTGCCCTATGGGTCTGCACAGAAAATCCACATGAGGATCCAACTGCATAGCCCTCTATGACACCCTGATATCATAGGCCACCCTGTGCTAATGCCCTGTCTGACACAACCTGAGCCCCGACCACCTAACAGCCACACAGATAATGGGTCCCATATCCTACAGGTGTGAGCTGCCTTGACCTGAGTCTTTCATCTCGAACCAACCTGGGTAATCAGGTACCTGTTCCAGAACATAGCTTAAATTCCTGTTCATGGGGGACCCTGAAGAATGGGAGGAAAACTAAATGTTGAGATGGTTGTCCAACCAGCAGATTGGGGTCCAGGTGCATGGAACAAGAGACAGCGCCCACACAGGATGGGCAGGTGGGCACAAACAGGCATTGTGAGCCTCACCCTGAGACCCATTTCCAACAAGCCCCAGCAGGAGCTGGACCAGGTGCCCACAGAGTGGGCCTGTCAGGCCCCTAGGCCCATATCCTATGTCTTGGTGGGAATACACAGGCACCAGGACTCAGAACCCATCTCTGGTATCCATGTTTTGACAGGAACCCTGACACGGTAAAACACGGTCTCCCCTTCTCCCAGTAAGACACCAAACTCTTGGGTGCCGGGCAGAATCCCCAGAGAGGAAGAAACTCCCATGGACACATGAGGACTCCCCTCCATTCTGTGGCCATCTTAGACACAATCCAGACAGAAAAGCCTGTGAACCTGCTTCCCAGCTGCCCGAATTTCAAATTCCGTGGAGCTGCCCTTAGGGTCTGCAGATCGGGCCTGCCATCACCTCGCCCCTAACTTTTACCCGATTTTGTGTCTGAAGATTTTGGTCCCAAAGTCCTGACCCAGTTTCCCTCCAGGATTGGGCCTCCAGAACCACAGCACATCACTGGGCCTGCTCTCCGGAGAAAACTCTGCCTGTCTTAGTTGCCCAAACCCTCCACATTAAGAGAACCCTGCCAGGACCTGAGCTCACCCCAATTTCATAGGCCGCTTTGGAAAAAATGCACTTTCTGACACATCCTCAGCATCTACCTTCAGGAACACACAGGTCAATGGTGCTGAGTCTGAATATTGAATCTGCCATGACCCTAGGACCTCATCAGAATCCTAGCGTAGGTTTGCAGGCATCTGTCCCCAGAGGTCTGTTCTGAAAAACCAATATATGGTCCAACCTGTGGTCCATGAGCCATAAAAGAGAACCCCTCCTGTCCTGAGAAGGAAACCTTTCTCCTGGGAACTGGGTCTAACCCTTAGTATAGGAGAATCCAGCATGGCCCCAGGGCCTCTTCCACATTCTAAGGTCTCCCTGGACATGAAGCAGCATTGGGATCCATTAGACTGAGTTCTTCCATCAACTCAGATCACTTGGAAATTGGAACCAGAGACAACCGATCAAGCCTGCCCTGTTGCTCAGCTGTAAAGGTAATGCGAGGTGGGTTTCCCAGGGCTCCATCCAGAGAGCTCTGCTATCGAATCTTCCATATGGGGGAACCTAAACCTGGAGCCCTCTAAGTGGACTTCCCATGTCCCGCATTAGGACACTTTGCTGTTTGGAGCAGCTCACAAGCTCCAGCTTGGGAAAACCTCCAAGGCTTCTTGAGAAAACCCCACCATTCGTTGGCCATCATGGATACAAACTCCAGTATGAGCAGACATCTGACCCTCGAAGATACTCAGGTGCTGGAGATCTCGAAACAACTGCTGTACATTGGAACGGCCATGTGCTCGGCACTGAGCTTAACCATAGTTTGTGTTTTCAGCCTTCTGTCCTCACAGTCCTCACCAGCAAGCCCTCCATATTGGGAATTCTGGAGCCACAATGCAGCTACTGCCTGCCCACCAGAAAAAAAAAAAAGTGCCTTATGGGTCTTCACAGAAACCCCACATGAGGACCTAGAAGCACAGTTCTCAACAGCACCCCAATATCATAGGCCGCCCTGTGCCTGAATGCTCTGTCTGACATAGCTTGAGCCCCGACATCTGGTCAGCCACCCAGACAGTGGGCCCCATATCTGGCAGGTGGGTCCTGCTTTGGCCCGAGGCCATCATCTTGAAACAACCTGGGTAATGAGGTACCTGTCCCAGAACTTAGCTCAAATTCCTGCCCATGGGGGACCCTGAAGCAGAAATGAGTACTACTCCTTCCCCATGGCAGGAAAACTGAATGATGAGATGACAGTCCAACCCTCAGAGTGGGAGCCAGGTGCATGGCCCATGAGACCACGCCAACTCAGGATGGGCAGCTGGACACAAACAGGCATTGTGACGCTCACCCTAAGACCCTTTCCAACAAGCCCCCTCACTAGCTGGACGAGGAGCCCACAGAGCGGGCCTGTCATGCTCCTAGGCCCAAATCCTAAGACTTGGTGGGGTTATCCAGGTGCCCGGACCCAGAACCAATCTCTGGAATGCCTGTTTGCATGGGACCCCTGAGATGGAAAACAGCACTCTCTCCTTCCCCCAGAAAGACACCAAACTCTGGGGTGTCGGGCAGAATCCCCAGATAGGAAGAAGTTCCCATGGACCCATGAGGTCACCCCTCCATTTTGTGGCCATCCTAGACACAGTCCAGACAGAAAAGCCTGTGCTCCTCCCTCCCAGCCACCTGAATTACAAATCCCGGGGAGCTTCCCTCAGGGTCTGCAGATCCAGCCGGCCATCACCTCGCCCAAAATCTTACCCGAGTTTGTGTCTGAAGACTTTGGTCCCAAAGTCCTGACCCACATTCACTCCGGTATGGGGCCTCCAGAACCACATCACATCATAGGCCCTTTTTTTCTGAGGAAGCTCTGCCCGTCTCAGTTTCCCAAGCCCTCCAGATTAGCAGAAACCTGCAAGGCCCCTAAGCCCACCACAATTCCATAGGCCTCTCTGGAAAAATGCAGTCTGACACAGCCTCAGAACATACCTCCAGGAAGACATGCAGGTCAAAGGGAAGGGATGAATGCCCTAAGACCATGGTGGGTGCAAGGTGCTGGGTATTTCTTCCAGTGGGCAGGCAGAGTGCTTCATTTTGGCCCCAGTATTCCTAATCAGGAGGGCTTGTTGGACAGGAATGTGAGGATGGAAGTCTGAAAACACAAGCTAGTGTGAGGTTTGGAGCCAAGGGCATGGCAGTCACAATCTGCAGAGGCTGAATTGAGATCTCCTGCATCTGAAGTCAGGGTTAGGGTGAAACGTTGGCTGAGGCTGGAGTTAGTGTCCATGATGGCCCCTTCATGAAGTAGGGGCCTCATGAGGCTAAGGAGGGTTTCCCACACTGAGTTTGTGAGTTGCTCCAAACCACAAGGTTTCCTTCTGCAGGACAGTCGAGTCCTGTTGGATGGCTCCAGGACGGCCCATATGGAAGGACTGGGGAGCAGGGATTGAAGGATGGATGCCTGTACAGCATAGCTCGCATTCCCATTGGCTATTTGCGACAAGACATGTTTGAACTGCTGGCTCTGGAGTGAGCTACCAGGGGGCTGAGTTGAAACGGACTCTCCTGAGAATGGGTCATAATGTGGGTTTGGGGCGCCTGGGTGGCTCAGTGGGTTAAGCCGCTGCCTTCGGCTCAGGTCATGATCTCAGAGTCCTGGGATCGAGTCCCGCATCAGGCTCTCTGCTCGGCAGGGAGCCTGCTTCCCTCTCTCTCTCTGTCTGCCTCTCGGCCTGCTTGTGATTTCTCTCTGTCAAATAAATAAATAAAATCTTTAAAAAAAATAATGTGGGTTTGTCTCCTTGGAGACCTTGGAATGTGCTGGTGGCTCAGGGCCCCTGCAGAATTCGCCTACCTAAAGAGTTTGATAGAGCTCCAATAAGAAAGCTCCCCATGTGGAGACGAGAGAGGTTCTGTTTGTTGCCTCAGAAAAGCCCCAGATGCTGATCTTCGAAACCAGCCCTCCGAGGAGAGACACTTGGAAACCAAAGCTAGGGTTCAGATTAGGGCCTAGGGACCTGTGTATTCAATCTTCTGTCTCAGGGGACACTGTCTGAGTATCTAGGTAGAGATAGTTGTCAGCTGGTGTCAGAGTGTTTCTCTTAGTCCAGGGCAGGCCACACTATCTGGATGGCCTTGGGGGCCTTGGAGATTTCTCCTAATCTGTAGGGTTGTGGCCAATTGATTGGGCACAGTTTCCTTGGAGAGGACAGGTGCAGTCTTTCGGTGTGGCTCCATAGGCCTTAGCCTGGAAGGTGTGTTGGTCAATGCTGGGAGCATAAAAGTCTGAAAACAGAAACTCGGGTTAGGTGTGGCACCGAGGGTATGGCAGGCCGGATCTACAGACCGTGAGGGGAGATACTCATCTATTGAAAGAAGGGCGTGTGGAAGGCAGTCCCTCAGGCTTTTGTCTCTGTTTGTGTCCAGGATAGCCGTGGATTGTAGGGTGGACTCAGGAGCTATGGACGAGTCTCTGTCTCTGGGGATTTGGCCCAGCTCCCAAGAGTTTGGGGACATTATGTGGGAAGGGTGGAGTCCTTTTTTTCTGGTCAGGTGTCTCTCCAAGAGAGGGATTCCAGAGCAGAGCCCCAGGTATAGGTGACTGGGAAACGCGAACTCTGGTGAGGATTGAGAACATAGGGGCTTGGTAAGCCCCATATGTGGGCTCTTTGTCCAGGCTCTGAGAGGCCTTATTTTGACATAGGGCTCATGCTGAGGGTCACAATGCGAATTTGTGTCCAAGAGGGCACTCAAGTTTGGGCGTTGCCTCAGGAGCTATGAAGGTTTCTCCTACCCTGAAGGTGTAACTCCATGACAACAGCAAGCTTTGCAGCCATGGAGAAGGAGGAGTTCTTATTTGTGCTTCAGGTACCCACCTGTGCGGGGATTTGATATAATTTCTATGTTCATATGTCTGAAAACCCAGGTTGGGAAGAGATGATGGCCTAAGGCCATGACGTGTCCGATGTGCTGGTTGTGAGGCCAGCTCACAACCTTGTCTCCTTGTCTGTGGGGCCTACTCTCTGGTGACTGACATTAGGTCTGGGATCAGTCTCTGTCAGACACCGCACGAGTGGCCTGGGCAACCTATAATTTGGGGCTCCCTCAAGGACCGAGCAGATTGATCCTCATGTGGGGTTTCTGGCCAGACTCACCAGGCACTTCTTTCTATAGAAGGCAGAATGCTGCGTTGTGGCTCCAGAATTCCCTACCAAGAGGACTTGGGGAACAGTCGGGTGAGGATGGAATTTTAAAAACAAGCTACTGTTCAATTCAGTGCCAAGGGGAAGGCAGTTCCTATGTGCAGCGGTTTATTTGAGATATCCAGTACTTGAGTAAGGGAGGATGTCAGATATTCGCTCACCCTTGCATTTGGGTCTATGATGACTGACAAATGGAGGGGTGGCGTCAAGAGGCCATGGAGGGGTTTTCACTTTGAGGCTTATGTGCTGCTCCATACAGCAAGGTTTCGTTCTACTGGACAGGTGAAGTGGGGTTTATTTGCTCCAGGGCCCCCCCCATGTGGAAAGTTTGGATAGCAGAGCTCTCCCTCATGGATGCCTGCAAAGCTCAACTCCATTGACTATCGCAGCTGAGGAACATGGTATGTTTGTTCTGCTGTCTCTGGAGTGAAGTACCAAGTCTTTGATTTGACGTGGAATCACTTGCAGATGGGCCACAATGCTGGTTTGTTACCAAGGAGATCTTAGAATGTGCTGGTTGCTAAGGTGCCATGCAGGACTCTCCTACCTTGAGGGTTTGGCACAGGTCGAAGTGCACAGTATCCTTCTGGGGACAGGAGATGTTCTGTCGTGTGTCTCAGGGACTACATAATGTGTCATAAATTGGTATTCCAGAACAGGACCCTGAGGACAGATGCCTGAAAACATAATGGGGTTCCATTGAGGGCCTAGGGGCATTTTCAGGTTCAATCTTCTAACTCACGATCATTGACTTGGCTGTCTCCCTGGATGGAGGTGATCATGATGTTTCAGACTATGCAATTGCGTCCAGAGTGGCCAGCAATATTGGGGTGGGCTCAGGGGCCTTACAGGTTTCTCCTAATCTGAAAGGTTTTTGTAACTCTGATATGCACATTGTCCTTGGGGATGGCAGCCAGAGGTCTGTAGTGTGTCTACAGAGACCCCATTCTAGTGGGCATGTGAGCCATGGTTTAGGGAAAGGAGTCTGGAAACACAAATTTGGGTTTGTGAATTTGTGGGAATGTGAACGCAAGCCCAATGCGTAGACCTTGAGGGCAGCTCATGAGGAACTTTAATTAGGGTGCCTGGAATGCAGTAGCACAGACTTTTCCTTCTGGATTGTGGGTCCAGGATGGCCTCGGAATGCAGGTGTGGTCTCATGGGTCCATGGGAGACTTTTCTTCTCTATGGATACTGGCGGCTCTCCATAGTTTGGTGGCTTTTTTGGGGAAGAGAAGAGTGCTGTTTTCCCTCTGAGGGGTGCCATGAAACAGGGATTCCAGATATGGGCTCTGGTTCTGGGCGTCTGGGACATCCCACCAAGGGTTAGGATTTGTGCCTAGGGTGTAGGAGGCCTGCAATGTGGGATCATGGTGGTGCAACTGAGAGGGATTGTTTGAAAGCATGCTCAGACTGAGGGTCACAATGCCTGTTTGTGCCCAGGGTGGCCCTCAGGAGTGGGCGTGTTCTCATTGGTCTTGTATGGCTCCCCCATTGAGGGTTGGGCACCCATCCCAACACCCAAGTTTCCTGCCATGTGGAAGGAGGAGTTTTCTATTGTGCTTCAATTCCCCATTGGCAGGGATTCCAGCAAATGTCTGGGGACAGGCACCTGAAAACCAAGGATGGGTAGAGATGATGCACTTGGGCCATGAAACAATCTCAATTGCTATATGTGGGGCCCAATCTCTGGTGACTGACACTAGGTCGGGGCTCAGGCTCTGTCAGACACAGCATAGTGGCCATGGCAGCCTATAAATCGGGTTTGACTCGAGGGTCGAGCAGATAGATCCTCATGTGGGGTTTCTGGGCAGACTCACCAGGCACCTCTTCATTCAATGGGGAAGGCAGAATGCTGCGTTGTGGCCGCAGATTTCCCTATCAAGAGGGCTTGGGGACCAGTCGGGTGAGGATGGAATTTTAAACACAAGCTATGGTTCAATTCACATCCAAGTGGAAGGCAATTCCTATGTGCAGCAGGTTATTCGAGATATCCAGCACCTGAGTAAGGGCGGATGTCAGATATTTGCTCACACTGGAGTTTGTGCCTATGATGACTGACAAACGGAGGTGTGGCATCTAGAGGCCATGGAGGCATTTCAAGTTGAGGCTTATGAGCTGCTCCAAACAGCATGGTTTCGTTCTCCTGGACAGGTGAAGTCTGGTTTATTTGCTCCGGGGTCCCCCATGTGGAAAGTTGGGTAGCAGAGCTCTACTGCATGGATGCCTGGAAAGCTCAACTCCATTGACCATTGCAACTGAAGAACATGGCAGGTTCTCTCTGGTGGCTCTGGGGCGAAGTACCAAGGCCTGGATTTGACATGGAGTCTCATGAAGATGGGTCACAATGCATGTTTGTTACCATGGAGATCTTACAATGTGCTGGTGGCTAAGGGACCATGTAGGATTCATCTACCCTGAGGGTTTGACACCGGTCAAAGAGCACGGTTTCCTTCTCAGACCAGAGATGTTCTGTTGTGGGGTTCACGGACCACATGCTGTATCATAAATTGGTATTCCAGAATAGGCCTCTGAGGATAGATGCCTGAAAATTTAATCTAGGGTTCAATGAAATCCTAGGGGAATGTCAGGTTCAGTCCTCTGACTCAGGACCATTGACTCTGATGTCTGCCTAGATGTAGGCGATCAGGGTGTTCCAGACTGCGCATTTGCGTTCAGAGCTGCCACCAATATTTGGGTAGGCTCAGGGGCCTAGCAGGTTTTTCCTAATCTAGAATTTTTGGGCTACTGTGGCGGGTACAGTTTCCTTGGTGGTGGCAGGGACAGTCCTGTGGTGTGGATCCAGAGACCCCATCCTGGAGGGCATGTGTGCCATGGTTTGGTAGAGAAGTCTGCAAACACAAATTCGGATTAGGATGAGTGGCTAGGTGATTGCAGGCCCAATGCATAGACCTGGAGGGCAGCTTGTCGGGAACTGTAAATCGCGTTCCTCGAAGGCGGTAGCACAGGCTTTTGTATCTGGATTGTGTATCCAAGATTGACTAGGAATGCAGGTGTGGTCTCAGGTGTCCATGGGTGATTTTTCCTCTTAAGTATCCTGGCGGCTACTTATAGTTTGGTGACTTTCTCAGAGAGGGAAGCATTCTGTTTTCCATATTAAGGGTGTCCCATAACAGGGATTGCAGAGACGTGCTCTGGCTCTGGGTACCTGGAAATACCCACCAAGGGTTGGGATTTAGGCCTAAGGGCTTACCAGGCCTCCAATGCAAGTTCTGGAGGTACAACTGAAAGCGTTTGTTTGAAAGCATGCTCAGTCTGAGGGTCACTATGCCAGCTTTTGCCCAGGACAGCCCTCAGGAGTGGGCGTGGTCTCAATGGCCATGCAGTGGCTTCCACTCTGAGTTTTGGACACCCTTCCCAACTTTCAGGAATCCTGCCATGGGGAAGGAGAATTTTTCTATTGTGATTCATGTTCCCCCATTGGTAGGGAATCCAGGAAAGGTCTGGGACAGATGCCTGAATACCAAGGATGTGTAAAGATGACGTCTCTGGTCTGCGGCCTGTCTCACATGCTGGATATGGGCCCCGCCCTCTAGGTGGCTGACACGAGGTTGGGGCTCAGGCTCTGTCAGACACAGGACTAGGGTCCAGGCCTGTCTATAATTTGGGGTTCTCTCGAGGGTTGAGTAGATTGATCCTCATGAGGAGTTTCTGGGCAGACTCACCAGGCCCTTCTTCTTTCTATGGGGAAGGCAGAATGCTGGGTTGTGGCTGCAGAATTTCCTATCATGAGGGCTTGCGGACCAGTAGGGTGAGGATGGAATTGTAAACCCAAGCTACGAATGAATTCAGTGACAAGTGAATGGCATTTCTAATGTGCAGTGGCTGATTCCAATATCCAGCACCGGAGCAAGGGCGGACGTCAGATATTTGCTCATGTTGGAGTTTGTGTCTATGATGACCGACAAATGGAGGGGAGGTGACAAGAGGCCATAGAGGATTTCCCACACTTGGGCTTGTGAGATGCTCCAAACAGCAAGGTTTCCTTCTACCAGAAAGGGGCAGTCAGATTTGTTTACTTGAGAGTGCCCGATGTGGAAAGTTTGGGTAGCAGAGCAAACCCACATGGATGCCTGGAAAGCACACCTCCACTGAACATTGCATCTGAAGAACATGGCAGGTTCATTCTGGAGACTCTGGGGTGAAGTACCAAAGCCTTGAGTTGACATGAAATCTCATGAGGATGGCTCACAATGCTGGCTTGTTACCAGTGAGATCTTAGAATCTGCTGATGGCTACAGACCAAGTAGGATTCATGTACCCTGAGGGTTTCACACAGGTCCAAGAGCACGGCTTCCATCTGGAGAAAGGAGATGTTCTGTTGTGGAGCTCAGGGACCATATGTTGTATCATAAGTTGGTAACCCAGAACAGTCTCTGATTACAGATGCCTGAAAACCTAATCTAGGGTTACATGAGGTCATAGGGGCATGTCAGGTTCAATCTTCTGACTCAGGACCATTGACTTGGGTGTCTGACTGGATTCAGGTGATCAGCGTGTTTCAGACTGCGCATTTGTGTCCAGAGCGCCCTCCACTATTGGGGTGGGCTCAGAGGCCTTGCAGGTTTCTCCTTATCTCGAAGGTTTGGGCAAATGTGATGGACACATTTTCCTTGGGGATGGCAGGCACAGTCCAGTGGTGTGGCTCCAGAGACCCCAGCCTGGAGGACATATGAACCATGGTTTTGGGAAATAAGTCTGCAAACACAAACTCGGGTTAAGGTTAGCGGCGAGGTGATCACAGGCCCAATGCATAGACCTGGAGGGCAGCTCATCAGGAACTGTAAATCAGGTGTCTCGAAGGTTGTAACACAGGCTTTTGTATCTGGCTTGTGTGTCAAGGATGGCCTTGGAATGCAGGTGTGGTCTTATGAATCCATGGGAGATTTTTCCTCTCAAGGATCCTGGTGGCTCCCTATACTATGGTGGCTTTCTCGGCAAAGGGAAGAGTGCTATTTTCCATCTTAGTGGTGCCTCAAAACAGGGATTCCAGAGACGGGCTGTGTTTCTGGGCCCCTGAAAAATCCCACCAGGGGTTAGGATTTTGGCTTAGGGGCATATCTGGCCTGCAAATCAGGATCCTGGAGATGCAACTGAGAGTGTTTGTTTGAAAGCATGCTCAGTTTGGGGGTCACAATGCCTGCTTGTGTCCAGGGTGGCCCTCATGAGTGGGAGGGGTCTCTTTGGCCATTCAGCTGGCTACCACTCTGAGGTTTGGACACCCATCCCAAAAGACAGGATTCCTGCCATGGGGAAGGAGAATTTCTCTATTGTGCTTCCGGTTCCCCCATTGGCAGGGATTCCAGCAAAGGTCTGGGGACAGATACCTGAACCAAGAATGGGTAAAGGTGACAGGCCTGGGCCATGGCCAGTCTCACATTCAGGATATGGGACCCATCCTCTGGGTCCTGACACGAGGTCAGAGATGAGGTTATGTCAGACACAGCAATAGTGGCCAGGGAAACCTGTAAATCGGGGTTCCCTCGAGGGTCGAGTAGATTTATTCTCATGTAGGGTTTCTGGGAAGTCTCACCGGGCCCTGTTTCTTACTATGGGGAAGGCAGAATGCTGTGTTATGGCTAAGAATTCCCTCCCTATCAAGAGGGCTTATTGAACACTAGGGTGAGGATGGAATTGTAAACCCAAGCTGTTTTTAAATACAGTGCCAAGCAAAAGGCAATTCCAGTGTGTAGCAGCTGATTCAAATATCCAGCACTTGAGTAAGCACAGATGTCAGTTGATTGCTCACGCTGGAGTTTGTGTCTATGTTGACCAATAAATGGATGGGTGGCCTCAAGAGGCCATGGAGGATTACCCACACTCGGGCTTGTGAGATAATCCATATGGCAAGGTTTCGTTTTACTGTATAGGGGAGTATGGTTTGTTTCCTCCAGGGTTACCCAAGTGGAAAGTTGGTATCAGAGCACTCCCGCTGGATGCCTGGAAAGTACACTTACATTGACCATGGCAGCTGAGGAACATGGCAGTTTCGTTCTGGTGGCTCTGGGGCATAGTACCAATGGCTTGAGTTGTCATGGAGTCTCATGAAGATGGGTCACAATGCTGGTTTGTTGTCAGGGAGATCATAGAATGTGCTGGTTACCAGGGGGCCTTGCAGGATGCATCTACCCAGAGTGTTTGACACAGGTCCAAGAGCACGGCTTCTTTCTGTGGAAAGGGGTTGTTCTGTTGTGTGGCTCCAGGACGATGTTGTATCATAAGTTGATATTTAGAACAGCCCTCTGAGTACAGATACCTGAAAACCTAATCTAGTGTTCCAATGAATCCTAGGGGCATGCCACATTCAATCTTCTGTATCAGGACCATTGACTTGGCTATAAGCCTTGATGTAGGTGATAGGGTGTGTCAGACTGTGCATTTGCATCCAGAGCGGCCTCCAGTATTGGGGTGGGCTCAGGGACCCCACAGGTTTCTCCTAATTTAGAGGGTTTGTGCAATAGTGACAGGCACAATTTCCTTGGGGAAGACAGGTATAATCCCAAGGTGTGGCTTCAGATACCACATCCTGGACGGCATGTGAGCCAAGGTTTTGGGAGGGAAGTCTGCAAACACAAACTCAGGTTAGGGTTAGTGGCAAGGTGATCACAGGCCCAGTGCATAGGCATGGAAAGCAGCTCGTCAGGAACTGTTAATTAGAAGACTCAAAGGTGGAAGCACAGGCTTTTCTCTCTGGATTGTGTGTCCAGGATGGCCTCGGAATGCAGGTGTGGCCTCATGGGTCCATGGAAACTTTTCCTCTCTAAGGATCCTGGTGGCTTCCAATAGTTGGTGGCTTTCTCGGGGAAGGGAAGAGTGCTGTTTTCCATGAGAGGGGTGCCCCAAAATAGGGATTCCAGAGACGGGCTCTGGGTCTGGTACCCTGGAAAATCCCACCAAGGGTTAGGATTTGGGCCTAGTGGCTTACCAGGCCTGCATGTGGGATCCTGGAGGTGCAACTGAGAGGGCTTTTTTGAAATCATTCTCAGGCTGAGGGTCACAATGCCTGCTTGTGGCCAGGATGGCCCTCATGAGTGGGCTTGGTCAACTTGGCCATGCAGCTGGCTCCCACTTTGAGGGTTGGACACCCATCCCAACAGCCAGAATCCTGCCATGGGGAAAGAGGAGTTCTCTATAGTGTTTCAGGTTCCCCCATTAGCAGAAATTCCAGCAAAGGTCTGGGGACAGATGCCTGAATACCAAGGATGGGTAGAGATGACGGACATGGGTCATGGCCAGTCTCAAATCGTGGATATGGGCCCCGATCACTGGGTGGCTGACACTATTTCTTGGCTCAGGATCTGTCAGACACAGCACTAGTGCCCAGGGCAGCCTATAAATCGGGGTTCCTTCGAGTTCTGAGCAGATTGATTCTCATGTACAGTTTTTGGGTAGACTCACCAGGCCCTTCTTGTTTCTATGGGGAAGGCAGAATGATGTGTTGTGGCTCCACAATTCTCTATCACGAGGTCTTGTGGACCAGGAGGCTGAGGATGGAATTGTAAACCCAAGCTATGGTTACATTCTGTATCAAGCAAAAGGCACTTCCAGTGTGCAGTGGTTGAATCGAATATTCAGCACCTGAGTAAGGGTGGATGTCAGATATGTGCTCATGCTGGATTTGTGTCTACAATGACCCACAAATGGAGGGATGGCATCAAGAGGCCATGGAGGAATTCCCAGGTTGGGGCTTGTGAGATGCTCCAAACAGTAAGTTTTCCTTCTACTGGACAGGGGCAGTCTGGTTTGTTTGCTCCAGGGTCCCACATGTGGAAAAAATGGGTAGCATAGCTCTCCCACATGGATGGCTGGAAAGCACACCTTCATTGACCATTGCTGCTGAGGAACATGGCAGGCTCATTCTGGTGTCACTGGATTGGACATGGAATCTCATGAAGATAGGTCACAATGCTGGTTTGTTACCAGGGAGATCTGAGAATGTCCTGGTGGCTAAGGGGCCATTCAGGATTCATCTACCCTGAGGATTTGATACAGGTCTAAGAGCCCAGATTCCGTCTGGAGACAGGAGATGTTCTGTTGTGTGGCTTAGGGACCATATGTTGTATCATAAGTTGGTATTCCAGAACAGGCCTCTGATGACACATGTCTGAAAACCTAATCTAGGGTTCCAATGAAGTCCTAGGGGCATGTCAGGTTCAGTCTTCTTACTCAGGAACATTGACTCTGGTGTCTGCCTGGATGGAGGTGATCAGGGTATTTCATACTGTGCATTCGTGTCCAGACTGGCATCCAATATTGTGGTGGGCTCATGGTCCTTGCAGTTTTCTCCTTTTTTGGAGGGTTGTGGCAACTGTGATGGGCACAGTTTCCTTGGGGATGCCAGGTACAGTCCTTTTGTGTGGCTGCAGAGACCCCATCCTGGAGGGCATGTGAGCCATGCTTTAGGGAGAGAAGTCTGCAAACACAAACTCGGGTTAGGGTTAGCGGCACGGTGAACGCAGGTCCAATGCATAGACCTAGAATGCAGCAAGTCAGGAACTGTAAATCAGGTGACATGAAGGCGGTAGCACAGGCTATTGGATCTGGATTGAGTTTCCAGGATGGCCTTGGAATGCAGGTGTTGTCTCATGGGTCCATGGTAGATTTTTCCTCTCAAGGATCCTGGCAGGTCCCAATAGTTTGGTGGCTTTCTCAGGGAAAGGAAGTGTTGTTTTCCATCATAGGGGTGCCCCAGGACAGGGATTCCAGAGACAGGCTTTGGGTCTGGGCTCATGGAAAATCCCACCAAGCATTAGGATTTGGGCCTAGGGGAGTACAAGGCCTGCAATGTGGGTCCTAGATGTGCAACTGAGAGCATTTGTTTGAAAGCATGCTCAAGTTGAGGGTCACAATGCCTGCTTGTGCCCAGGCAGCCCTCAGGAGTGGGTGGGTGTGGTCTCATTGCCCATGAAGCTGGATCCTATTCTGAGTGTTGTACAACCATTCCAAAGTCAGGATTCCTGTCAAGGGAAAGGAGGAATTCTCTATTGTGCTTCAGGTTTCTCCATGGTAGGGATTCCAGCAAAGGTCTAGGGGACATATGCCTGAATACCATGGAAGGGTAGAGATGACGGACAGGGGCCATCACCGGTCTCACATGCTGGATATGGGCACCGCCCTATGGTGGCTGACACGAGGTCGGGGCGCAGGCTCTGTCATCCACAAGACTAGTGGCCAGGGCAAACTATAAATCAGGGTTTCCTCTTGGGCCGAGTGGATTGATCCTCATGTGCAGTTTCTGGGCAGACTCATCAGGTCCTTCTTCTTTCTATGGGGAAGGGAGAATGCTGCATTGTGGCTCCAGAATTCCCTATTAAGAGGGCTTGCACACCAGTAAGTTGAGGATGGATTTGTGATCCGAAGCTAGGGTTATATTCAGTGCCATCGAAAGGCAGTTCCTGTGTGCAGCAGCTGATGCCAATATCAGCACCTGAGTATGGGCAGAGGTCATATGTTTGCTCAGGCTGAAGTTTGTGTCCATGGTGACCAACAAATGGAGGGGTGGCGTCAAGAGGCCATGGAGGATTTCCCACCCTGGGGCTTGTGAGATGTTCCAAATAGCAAAGTTTCTTTCTACCAGACAGGAGGAGACTGGTTTGTTTGATCAGGTTTCTCCATATGGAAAGTTTGTGTAGCAGAGCACTCCCACATGGATGCCTACAAAGCACATCTCCATTGACCTTTGTAGCTGAGGAGCATGGCAGGTTCGTTCTGGCGGCTCTGACGTGAGTGGTGGCTCTGACGGAGTCTCATGAAGATGGGTGACAATGCTGGTTTGTTACCAGGGAGATCATAGAATGTGCTGGTTCCTAAGGGGCTTTGTAGGATTCATCTACCCTGAGGGTTTGACACAGGTTCACAAGCACGGCTTCCTTCTGGGTCCAGGAGATGTTCTGTTGTGGGGGTCAGGGACCACATGTTGTATCATAAGTTGGTATTCCAGGAGAGGCCTCTGAGGACAGATGCCTGAAAAGCTAATCCCTCTTCCATTGAAGTCCTAGGGCCATGTCAGGTTCAATTATCTGACTCAGGACCATTGACTTGGGTGTCTACCTGAATGGTGGTGAACAGGGTGTTTCAGACTGTGCATTTGCATCCAGAGCGGCCTCCAATATTGGGGTGGGCTTAGGAGCCTTGAAGGTTTCTCCTAATCAGGAGGGTTTGGGCAACTGTGATGGGCCCAGTTTCCTTGGGGATGGCTGGCACAGTCTTGTGGTGTGACTCTAGGGGCCCCATCCTGGAGGCCATGTGAGCCATGTTTTTGGGAGAGAGATCTGCAAACACAAACTCGGGATAGGGTTAGTGGAGAGGTGTTTGCAGTCCCAATCCATAGACCTGGAGGGCAGCACGTCAGAAACTGTAAATCAGGTGACTCAAAAACAGTAGCACAGTCCCTTGTATCTGGACTGTGTATCCACGATGGCCTCGGAATGCAGGTGTGGACTCATGGGACAATGGGAGATTTTTCTTATCAAGGATGCTGGGGGCTCCAAATAGTTTGGTGGCTTTCTCAGGGAAGCGAAGAGTGCTGTTTTCCATCTTAGGGGTGCCCCAAAACAGGGATTCCAGTGACAGGCTCTGGGTATGGGCACATGGAGAATTCCACCAAGTGTTAGGATTTGGTCCGAGGGGCATAACAGGCCTGCAATGCGGGATCCTGGAGGTGCAACTGAGAACGTTTGATTGAAGGCATGCTCAAGCTGAGTGTCACAATGGCTGCTTGTGACCAGGGAAGCCCTCGTGAGTGGGTATTGTATCCTTGGTCATGCAGCTGGCTCCCACTTTGAGGTTTAGACAACCATATCAACAGTCAGCATTCCTGCCATGGGGAACGAGGAGTTCTCTATTGTGCTTCAGGTTTCCCCATTGGCAGGGATTCTAGCAGAGGTCTGGGGACAGATGCCTGAATACCAAGGATGGGTAGAGGTGATGGACGTGGGCCCTGGCCAATCTCACATGCTGTATATGGGCTCATATCTCTGGGTGGCTGAAACTAGGTGTTGGCTCAGGCTCTGTCAGACACAGTTGTAGTGCCCAGGACAGCCTATAAATCAACGTTCCCTCTAGTGCCAAGTAGATTGATCCTTATGTGGAGTTTCTGGGCAGATTCCCAAGGCCCTATTTCTTTCTATTGGGAATGCAGAATGTTGCCTTGTGGCTCCCGAATTCCCTCTCAAGAGTGCTTGCGGACCAGGAGGCTGAGGATGGGATTCTAAACCCAAGCTATGGTTAAATTCAGTGTTAACAAAACTCAGTTCCAGTGTGTAGCAGTGGAAATGAAAATCCAGAACCAAAATAGTGGCGGATGTCAGATGTTTGCTCATGCTGAAATTTTTGTCTATTGTGACCAAAAAATGGAGGGCTTGTGTCAAGAGGCCATGGAGGATTTCTCATGCTGGTGCTTCTGAGATGCTCCAAACAGAAGGCTCCCTTCTACCGGTCAGTGGCAGTATGGTTTGTTTGCTACAGGGGCCCCCATGTGGGGGCCCTGGGTAGCCCCCATGTGGAATCACTGGGTAGCATAGCACTCCCACATGGATGCCTGGAAAGCACACCTCCTCTTACCATTGCAGCTTAGGTACATGGCAGGGTCATTCTGATGGCTCTGGGGAGAATTACCAAGGACTTGATGTGACATGGAATTTCATGAAGATGGGTCACAATGCTGGTTTGTTACCAGGGAGATCTTAGAATGTGCTGGTGGTTAAGGGGCTGTGCAGAGTTCATATACCCTGAGGGTTGACACAAGTCGAAGATCACGAATTCCGTCTGGGGACAGGAGATATTCTATTGTTGGGCTCAGGGACCACATGTTGTATCATATTGGTATTACAGAATAGGACTCTGAGACGAAATGCCTGAAAAGCTAATCTAGGCTTCCAATGAGGTCCTAGGGGCATGTCAGGTTCAATCATCTGACTCAGGACCATTGACATGGGTGTCTGCCTGGATGGAGGTGATCAGAGTGTTTCAGACTGTGTATTTGCGTTAGAGCGGCCTCCAATATTGGACTGGGCTCAGGGGACTTGCAGGTTTCTCCTAATCTGTAGGGTTTGGGCAACTGTGAAGGACACAGTTTCCTTGGGGATGGCAGGAACTTTCCTGTGGTGTGGCTCCAGAGACCCCATCCTGGAGGGCATGTGAGCCATGGATTTGGGAGAGAAGTCTGCAAACACAAACATGGGTTAGAGTTAATGGCGAGGTGATCACAGGCTCAGTGCGTAGGTCTGTAGGGCAGCTCATCTGGAACTGTAAATCAGGTGACTCGAAGGCGGTAGCACAGTCTCTTGTATCTGGATTGTGTGTCCAGGATGGCCTCGGAATGCAGGTGTGGTCTCCTGGGTCCATGAGAGATTTTTCCTCTCCAAGCATCCTGGTGGCTCCCAATAGTTTGGAACCTTCCTCATGGAAGGGAAGAGTGCTGTTTTCCATCATAGGGATTCTCCAAAACAGAGATTCCAGGGACGGGCTCTGGGTATGGTGGCATGGAAAATCCCACCAAGTGTTAGGATTTGGTTCTAGGGGTGTACCAGTCCTGCAATGTGGAATCCTGGAGATGCAACTGAGAGCATTTCTTTGAAAGTATTCTAAAGTTGAAAGACACAATGCTTGCTTTTGCCCAGGCAGCCCTCGGGAGTGGGCATTATCCCATTGGCCATGCATCTGGTTCTAATTCTGAGGGTTGGGCCCCCATAGCAACAGCCAGGCTTCCTGCCATGGGGAACGAGGAGTTCTCAATTGTGCTTCATGTTCCCCCACTGGTAGGGATTCTAGCAAACATCTGGGGTAGTTGCCTGAATACCAAGGATAGGTAGAGATGACTTACATGGGCCATGGCCGGTCTCACATGCTGGATAAGGGCCCCTCACTCTGGGTGGCTGACACGATATCGGGGCTCAGGCTCTGTCAGACTCAGCGCTAGTGACCAGGGCAAAGTATAAATCGGGATTCCCTCAAGGGCCGAGTATTGACCTTCATGGGGAGTTTCTGGGCAGACTCACCAGGCCCTTCTTTCTATGGGGAAGGCAGAATGTTGCATTTTGGCTCCCGAATTCCCTCTCAAGAGGGCTTGCAGACCAGTGCGGTGAGGATGAAATTGTAAATCCAAACTACACACGAATACAGTGTCAAGTCAAAGGCATTTCCAGTGTGCAGCGACTGATTCGAATATCCAGTACCTGAGTAAGGGCAGACGTCAGGAGTTTGCTCACGCTGGAATTTGTGTCTATGATGACCGACAATTGGAGGGGTGGCATCAAGAGAATATGGAGGACTTCCCATGCTGGGGCTTCTAAGAGGCTCCAAACAGCAAGGTTTCATTCTACCAGACAGGGACATTCTGGTTTGTTTGCTCTAGGGTGCCCTATGTGGAATTTTTGTGTAGCAGAGAACTACGTCATGGATGCCTGGAAAGCACACATCCATTGACCATTGTAGCTAAGGAACATGACAGGTTCGTTTCGTGGCTCTTGGGCAAAGTACAAACACCTTGAGTTGACATGGAGTCTCATGAAGATGGGTCACAATGCTGGTTTGTTACCAGGGAGATCATAGAATGTGCTGAAGCTAATGGAACATGCAGGATTCATCTACACTGAAAGTTGGACACAGGTCCAAGAGCACCGTTTCTTTTGGGAGACAGGAGATGTTCTGTTGTGGGGATCAGGGACCACATGTTGTATCATAACTTGGTATTCCAAAACAGGACTCTGAAAACAGATGTCTAAAAACCCAATCTAGGGTTCCGGTGAAATCCTAGGGGCATGTCAGTTTCAATAATCTGACTCAGAAGCATTGACTTGGCTGTCGGCCTGGATGGAGGTATTCAGGGTGTTTCAGACTGAATGTTTGCATCCAGAGCGGCCTCCAATATTGGGGTGGTACAGGGCCTTGTCAGCTTTCTCCTAATCTGGAGGGTTTGGCCAACTCTGATGGGAAGTTTTCTTGGGGATGGCAGGCACTTTTCTCTGGTGTGGCTCCAGAGACCACATCCTGGTGGGCATGTAAGCCATGGTTTTGGGAGGGAAGTCTGCAAACACAAACTGGGGTTAGGGTTAGTGGCGAGATGATTGCAGGCCCAATGCATAGACATGGAGGGCAACTCCTCAGGAACTATAAATAGGGTGACTCGAAGGTGGTAGCACAGGCTTTTCTCTCTGGATTGTGTGTCCAGGATGGCCTCAGAATGCAGGTTTGTTTTCATGGGTCATGGGAGATTTTTCCACTCTAAGTATCCTGGTGGCTTCCAATAGTTTGGTGCCTTTCTTGGGGAAGGGAAGAGTGCTGTTTTCCATGTTAAGGGTGCCCCAAACAGGGATTCCGAGATGGGCTCTGAGTGTGGACACCTGGAAAATCCCACCAAGGGTGAGCATTTGGGCCTAGGGGCATACCAGACCTGCAGTGAGGGTACTGGAGGAGCAACTGAGAGCATTTGTTGGAAAGGATGCTCAGGCTGAGGATCACCATACCTGCTTGTGCCCAGGTCGGCCCTCACGAGTGGGCATAGTCTCATTGGCCATGCAGCTGGCTCCCACGCTGAGGTTTGGACAACCATCCCAAGAGTCAAATTCCTGCCATGGGGAAGGAGGAGTTCTCTATTGTGCTTCAGGTTGCCATTGGCAGGGATTCCAGCAAAGGTCAGGGGACAGATGCCTGGATACCAAAAATGGGTACAGATGATGGCCCAGGGTCATGGCCGGTCTCTGACGCTAAATATGGGCCCTGACCTCTGGGTGGCTGAGGTGAGGTGGGCCTCAGGCTCTGTCAGACACAGCACTAGTGTCCAGGGAAAACTATTAATAGGGGTTACATCATGGGCTGAGTAGATTGATCCTCATGTGCAGTTTCTGGGCAGACTCAACAGGTCCTTCTTCTTTCTATGTAGAAGGCAGAATACTGCACTGTGTCTCCAGAATTCCCTATCGAGAGATATTATGGACCAGTAGGTTGAGGATGGAATAGTAATACAAAGGTATGGTTAAATTCAGTGTGAAGCGAAAGGCAGTTCCAGTGTGCAGCTGCTGTTTCGAATATCCAGCACCTGAGTAAGGGTGGATGTCAGATGTTTGCTCACCCTGGAGTTTGTGTCTATGATTACCCACAAATGGAGGGGTGGCATCAAGAACCATGGAGGATTTCCAGCACTGGGGCTTTGAGATGCTCCACATAGCAAAGTTTCTTTCTACCGGACAGGGGGAGTCTGGTTTGTTTTCTCTGGTTTCTCCATGTGAAAAGTTTGTGTAGCAGAGCACCCCTCATGGATGCTTGAAAAGCACACCTCCATTGACCATTGCAGCTGAGGAACATGGCAGGCACACTCTGGTGGCTCTGGGGTGATGTATCGATGCCTTGAGTTTACATGGAGTTTCATGAAGATGGGTTACAATGTTACCAGGAAGATCATAGAATGATATGGTTTGTTACCAGGAAGATCATAGAATGTGCTGGTTGCTAAGGGGCCATGCAGTATTTAACTACCCTGAGGGTTTGACACATGTCCAGGAGCACGACTTCCTTCTCGGGGAGGAGATGTTCTGTTCTGTGGCTCAGGGACCATATGTTGTATCATAAGTTGGTATTCCAGAACAGGCCTCTGAGAACAGATACCTGAAAACCTAATCTAGGTTTCCAATGAAGTCCGCGGGGCATGTCAGGTTTTTCTGACTCAGGACCATTGACTTGTGTGTCTGCCTGGATGGAGGTGATCAGGGAGTTTCAGACTGTGCATTTGCGTCCAGAACGGCCTCCATTATTGGGCTGGGCTCAGGGGCCTTGCAGGTTTCTCCTAATCTAGAGGTATTGGGCAAAAGTGATGGGCACAGTTTCCTTGAGGATCGCAGGCACAGTCCTGTGGTGTGGCTTCAGACAACAGAACCTGGAGGTCATGTGAGCCATGGTTTTAGGAGGGAACTCTGCAAGCACAAACTCGTGTTAGGGTTAATGGCGAGGTGATTGCAGGCCCAATGCATAGACCTGGAAGGCAGCTCTTAAGGAACTGTAAATCAGATAATTCGAAGGTGGTAGCACACGATTAGTATCTGGATTGTATGTCCAGGATGACCTCAGAATGCAGGTGTGGTCTCATAAGTCCATGGCAGATTTTTCCTCTCAAAGATCCTGGTGGCTACCATTAGTTTGGTGGCTTTCTCGGGGAAGGGAAGAGTGCTGTTTTCCATCTTAAGGGTGCCCCAAAATAGGGATTCCAGAGATGGGCTCTGTATCTGGGCCCCTGAAAAATCCCACCAAGGGTTAGGATTTGGGCCTAGGTGTGTACCAGGCCTGCAATGTGGGATCCTGCTGGTGCAAATGAGAGCGTTTAATGGAAAGCATGCTCAGGCTGAGGGTCACAATGCCTGCTTGTGCCCAGGGAGGCCCTCATGAGTGGGCATGGTCTCCTTGGCCATGCAGCTGGCTCCCACGCTGAGGGTTAAACACCCATCCCAACAGCCAGGATTCCTACCATGGGGATGGAGGAGTTCTCTATTGTGCTTCAGGTTCCCCCATTGGCGGGAATTCCAACAAAGGTCGGGAGACAGATGCCTGGATACCAAGGATGGGTAGAGATGATGGCCCAGGGCCATGGCCGATCTCTCATGCTAAATATGGGCCCTGACCTCTGGGTGGCTGACATGAGGTCAGGGCTCAGGCTCTGTCAGACACAGCACTAGTGGCCAGGGAAAACTATTAATCGGGGTTGCCTTGTTGGCCGAGTAGATTGATCCTCATGTGCAGTTTCTGGGAACTCAGCAGGTCCTTCTTCTTTCTATGTGGAAGGCAGAATACTGAGTTGTGGCTCCAGAATTCCCTATCAAGAAATATTGTGGACCAGTAGGGTGAGGATGGAATAGTAATACAATGCTATGGTTAAATTCAGGTCAAAGCGAAAGGCAGTTCCAGTGTGCAGCTGCTGTTTTGAATATCCAGCACCTGAGTAAGGGCGTATGTCAGATGTTTGCTCATGCTGAAATTTGTGTCTATGATGATCGACAAATGGAGGGGTAGCATCAAGAGGCCATGGAAGATTTCCCCGCTGGGCTTGTGAGATGCTCCAAACAGAAGGTTTCCTTCTACCGGAGAGTGGCATTCTGGTTTGTTGTCTCCAGGGTCCCCCATGTGGAAAGTTTGTGTAGCGGAGCACTCCCGTACGGATGCCTGGAAACCACACCTCCACTGACCATTGCAGCTTAGGAATATGGCAGGTTCATTCTGGTGGCTGTGGTGCGAAGTACCAAGGACTTATTTTGACATGGAATCTCATGAACATGGGTAACAGTGCTGGTTTGTTACCTGGGAGGTATTAGAAACACTGGTGGCTAAGGGGCCATGCAGGATTCATCTAACTTGAGGATTTGACACAGGTTCAAGAGCACGTATTCCGTCTGGGGTCAGGAGATGTTCTGTTGTGGGGCTCAGGGACCATATGTTGTATCACACTGGTATTCCAGAACAGGCCTCTCAGGCCAGATGCCTAAAAACCTAATCTAGGGTTCTAATGAGTTCCTAGGGGCATGTCAGTTTCATTCTTCTGACTCAGGACAATTGACTTGGCGTCTGCCTGGAAGGAAGTGATCAGGGTGTTTCAGACTGTGCATTTGAGTCCAGAGTGGCCTCCAATATTGGGCTGGGCTCAGGGGCCTTGCAGGTTTCTCCTAATCTGGAGATTATTGGACAACTGTGATGGATACTTTTTCCTTTGGAATGTCAGGCACTATTCTGTGGTGTGGCTCCAGAGACCCCATCCCGGAGGGCATGTGAGCCATGGTTTTGGGAGAGAAGTCTTCAAACACAAATTCGGGTTAGGGTTAATGGCAAGGTGATCGCAGGTCCATTGCGTAGACCTGGAGGGCAGTTCGTCTGGAACTGTAAATCGAATGATTCGAAGGCAGAAGCACAGGCTTTTGTGTCTGTATAATGTGTCCAGGTAGGTTTCAGAATGCAAGTGTGGTCTCATGGATGGGAGATTATTCCTCTCTAATGATCCTGGTGGCTCCCAATAGTTTGCTGCCTTAACCGAGGAAGGGAAGAGTGCTGTTTTCCATCATAGGGGTGTCCCAAAACAGGGATTCCAGAGACGGTTCTTGGTCTGGGCACCTGGAAAATCCCACCAAGTTTTAAGATTTGGGCCTATGGTCCTACCAGGCCTGCAATGCGGGTCCTGGAGGTGTATCTGAGAGCATTTGTTTAAAGCATGCTCAGGCGGAGAGTCACAATGCATTTTTGTGCCCAGGGCAGCCCTCCGGAGTGGGCGTGACCTCATTGGACATGAAGCAGGCTCCCACTCTGAGGGTTGGACACCCATCCCAACTTCCAGGAATCCTGCCATGGGGAACCAGGAGTAGTCTATTGTGCTTTAGGTTACCCCATTGGTAGGGATTCCATGAAAGGTCTGGGGACAGATGCATGAATACCAAGAATTGGTAGAGATGATGGACCTGGTCCATGTCCATGGCCGGTCACACATGCTGGATATGGGCCCCGCCCCCTGGGTGGCTGACACGAAGTCGGGCTTCAGGGTCTGTCAGACAGCACTAGTGGCCAAGCGTATAAATAGGGGGTTACCTCGAGGGCTGAGCAGATCTATCCTCATGTAGAGTATCTGGGAAGACGCACCAGGCCCTTCTTCTTTCTATGTGAATGGCAGAATGTTGTGTTGTGGCTCCAGAATTCCCTATCAAGAGGTCTTTCGGACCAAGAGGGTGAGGATGGCATTTTAAACACAAGCTACGGTTGAATTCAGGGACAAGCAGAAGGCAGTTCCAATGTGTAGCGCCTTATTCGAGATATCTAGCACCCGAGTAAGGGTGGATGTCAGATGTTTGCTCATGCTGGGGTTTGTGTCTATGATGACTTACAAATGCATGGGTGGCATCAAGAGGCCATAGAGGATTTCCCCCAATGAGGCTTGTGAGATACTCCAAACAGTAAGGTGTCCGTCTAATGGACAGGTGGAGTATGGTTTGTTTGCTTGAGGTTCCCCCATGTGGAAATCTGGATAACAGAACTCTTCGGCATGGATGCCTGGAAAGCACACCTGCATTGACCATTGCATCTGAGGAACATGGCAGGTTCGTTCTTGTGGCTCTGGGGCGAAGTACTAACGCCATAAGTTGACATGGAGTCTCATGAAGATGTGTCACAATGCTGGTTTGTTACCAGGGAGAATTTAGAATGTTCTGGTGGCTAAGGGGCTGTGCAGGATTCATATACCCTGAGGATTTGACAAAGGTCCTGAGCGCGGCTTTCATCTGGGGAGAGGAGATGTTCTGTTGTGGGGCTCAGGGACCATATGTTGTATCATAAGTTGGTATTCTAGAAGAGGCCTCTGAGGACAGATGCCTGAAAAGATAATCTAGGCTTCCAATGAGGTCCTAGGTGCATTTCAGGTACAATCATCTGACTAAGGACCATTGACTTGGGTGTCTGCCTGGAAGGATGTCACCTGGATGGAGGTGATCAGGATGTTTCAGACTGTGCTTTTGCATCCAGAGTGGCCTCCAATATTGGGGTGTTCACAGGGGTCTTGCAGGTCTCTCTTAATCTGGAGGGTTTGGACAACTGTGACGGGCACAGTTTCATTGTCGATGGCAGGCAAAGTCTGGAGGTGTGACTCCAGAGACCCCATCCTGAAGGGCACTGGAGCCATGGTTTTGGGAGAGAAGTCTGCAAACAAAAACTCGGGTTAGGGTTATTGGGGAGGTAATAGCAGGCCCAATGCATAGACCTGGAGGGCAGCACATCAGGAGCTTTAAATCAGGTGACTCAAAGGCAGTAGCACAGGCTATTGTACCTGGATTTTGTATCCACGATGGCAATGGAATGCAGGTGTTTTCTCATGGGTCCATGGGAGATTTTTTTCTCTGAAGGATCCCGGCGGCTCCCAATAGTTTGGTTGCTTTCTAAGGGAAGCAAAGAGTGCTGTTTTCCATCTTAAGGGTGGCCCAAAACAGGGATTCCAGTGACGGACTCTGGGAATGGGCCCATGTAAAATCCCACCATGTGTTAGGATTTGGGCCTAGATGCATACCAGTCATGCAATGCCGGATCCTGGAGTTGCAGCTGAGAGCGTTTGTTTGAAAGCATGCTCAGACTGAGGGACACAATACCTGTTTGTGTTCAGGGCAGCCCTCAGGAGTGGGCGTCGTCTCCTTGGCCATGCAGCTTGTTCCCATTCTTAGGGTTTGACACCTATCCCAGCAATCAGGATTCCTGCCATATGGAACGAGGTGTTCTCTATTGTGCTTCAGGTTCCCCCATTGGTAGTGATTTCAGCAAAGGTCTGGGGCAGTTACATGAATAACAAGGATGGGTAGAGATGACGGCCTTGAGCCATGGCTGGTCTCACATGATGGATATGGACCCTGCACTCTGGGTTGCTGACACGAATTCAGGGCTCAGGCACTGTCAGACGCAGCACTAGTAGCCAGGGCAAAGTATAAATCTGTGTTCCCTCGAGGGCCGAGTAGATTGATCTTCATGGGGAGTTTCTGGGCAGACTCACCAGGCTCTACTTCATGCTTTCAAAAAAGCCCTCTCAGTTACACCACCAGGATCCTGCATTGCAGTTCTGTTATGACCCTAGGCCCAGATCCTAACACTCGGTGGGCTTTTCCAGGCACCCAGACCCAGGGCCCATCTCTGGAATCCCTGTTTTGGGGCACCCCTATGATGGAAAAGTGCATTCTTCCCTTCTTCAAAAATGCCATCAAACTATGGGGAACCGCTAGGATCTTTAGAGAGGAAAAGTTTCCCATGGACTCATGAGAACACACCTGCATTCCAAGGCTATCCTGGAAACACAATCCTGATAGAAAAGTCTGTGCTACTGCCTTCCCATCACCCCAATTACAGTTCCTGATGAGCTGCCCTCCAGGTCTACGCATTAGGCCTGCGACCACCACGCCACTAACCCTAACCTGAATTTGTGTTTGCAGATTTCTCTCCAAAAACCATGGATCACATGCCCAATACGATGGGGTCTCTGGAGCCAGACCACAGGACTGTGCTGCTATCAACAAGGAACTGTGCCCGTCACAGTTGTCCAAACCTTCCAGATTAGGAGAAACCTGCAAGACCCAGGAGCCAACCCCAATACTGGCGCCCACTCTGGAAGCAAATGCACAGTCTGAAAAACCTGATCACCTACATACAGGCAGACAGCCTAGCCAATGGTTCTGATTCAGAAGATTGAACCTGACACGCCCCTAGGACTGTATTGGAACCCTAGGTTAGGATTTTAGGCATCTGTGCTCAGGGGCCTGTTCTGGAATACCAAGTTAGAATGCATCACGTTGTCCCTGGGCCACACAACAGAACATCTACTGTCCCAGGAAGGAAACCGTGCTCTTTGACCTGTGCCAAACCCTTTGTGTATGAGAATCCTGCACAGCACATTAGCCACCAGCACATTCTAAGATCTCGCTCATAACAAACCAGCATTGTGACCAAACTGCAAGAGATTCCTGTCAACTCAAGGCCTAGGTACTTCGTCCCAGAGCCACCAGAACGAACCTGTTATGTTCCTAAGCTGCAAATGTCAATAGAGTTGTGCTTTCCAGGCATCAAAGTGGGAGGGCTCTGCTACCCATACTTTCCACATGGGGGACTCTGGAGCAAACAAACCAGATTCCAACTGTCCTATAGAAGAAAACCTTGCTATTTGGAGCTTCTCCTAAGCTTTGGCATGGGAAATCCTCCATGGCCTCTTTGTGTCACCCTCCATTTGTTGGTCATCATAGACACAAATTCAGTGTGAGCAAAGATCTGACATCTGCCCTTTCTTGGCTGCTGGATATCTTGAATAAGTTGCTGCACATTGGAATTGCTTTCTACTTGGGACTGACTTGAACCACCGCTGTGTTTACAAATCCATTGTCAACCCACTAGTCCCCACGCCCTTATGATAGGGAATTCTGGAGCCACAACGCAGCATTCTGACTTACCCATAGAAAGAAGAAGTGCTTGGAGAGTCTGCCCAGAAACGCCATGTGAGGATAAATATGCTCGACCCTCAAGGGAACTCCAATTTAAAGACTGCCCTGGCTACTAGTGCTATGTCTGACAGAGCAAGAGCCCCGACATAGTGTCAGCCACCAAGAGAGCAGGCCCCATTACCAGCATGTTGTCTGGTCATGGCCCAAGTCCGTCATCTCTACATATCCTTGGTATTCAGGCACCTTTCTCAAGACCTTTGCTGGAAACCCTGATAATGGGGGTACCTGAAGCACAATAGAGAACTCCTCTTTCCATTGCAAGAAGCCTGGCTGTTGCAATGGGTGTCCAACCCTCATAGTGGGAGCCAGCTGTATGGCCAATGAGACCACGCCCTCTCCTGAGGGCCCCCCCTGGGCATAAACAGGCATGGTGACCCTCAGCCTGAGCATGCTTTAAAACAAGCCCTCTCAGTTACACCACTAAGATCCAGCATTGCAGGACTGGAATGGCCCTAGGCCCAAATCCTAACATTTGGCGGGATTTTCCAGGGGCCCAGACCCAGAGCCCGCCTCTGGAATCCCTGTTTTGGGGTACCCCTAAGTTGGAAAACTGCACTCTTCCCTGTTTTGGGGCACCCTTAAGATCGAAAAGAGCACTATTCTTCTCCGAAAAGCTACCAATTTATGGAGAGTCACCAGTATCCTTAGAGAGGAAAAGTCTCCCATTGAACCATGAGACCACACCTACATTCCAAGCCCTTCCTGGACACACAATCCAGATAGAAAAGCCTGTGCTACCAGCTTCTAATCACCCTAATTACAGTTCCTGACATGCTTCCCTCTAGGCCTATGCATTGGACCTGCGATCACGTCGCCACTATCCCTAACCCAAATTTGTGTTTGCAGACTTCCCTCACAAAACCATGGCTCTCATGCCTTCCAGGATGGGGTCTCTGGAGCCTTCACACATGACTGGAACTGCCATCCCCAAGGAAACTGTGCCCATCACAGTTGCCCAAAGCCTCCAGATTAGGAGAAACCTGCAAGGCCCCTGAGCCCACCCCAATACTGGAAGTGGCTGTGGATGCAAACACACATTCTGAAACACCCTGATCACCTACATCCAGACAGACACCCATGTCAATGATCCATAGTCAGAAAATTGAACCTGACATCCACCTAGGACATCATTTGAACCCTAGATTATGTTTCAAGCATCTGTCCTCAGAGGCCTATTCTTGAATACCAAGTTAGGATACAACATATATACCCTGATTCACAAAATAGAACATCTCCTCTCAAAGAAGGGAACTATGCACATCGACCTGTGCCAAACTCTCAGGGTAGGAGAATCCTTCATGGCCCCTTAGCCACCGGCACATTCTAAGACTTCCCTTGTAACAAACCAGTTTTGGGACACCTCTGCAAGAGATTCCAAGTCAATTCAAGGCTTTGGTACTTGGCCCCAGAACCACCAAAACGAACCTGTCATGTTCCTCAGCTGCAATGGACATTGGACATGTGCTTTCCAATCATCCAGGCTGGAAGCCTCTGCTACCCACACTTTCCACATGGGGGACCCTGGAGGAAACAAACCAGACTCCTCCTGTCCATTAGAAGGAAACCTTGTTGTTTGGAGCATCTCACAACACTAAGCGTGGGTAATCCTCCATGGCCGCTTGAAGCACTCCCTCCATTTGTCGGTCATCATAGACACAAACTCCATTGTGAGCAAACATCTGACATCTGCCCTTACTCAGGTCCTGGATATCTCGTATAAGCTGCTGCACATTGGAACTGACTTCCGCTTCACACTCAATTTAAGCATAGCTGGTGTTTACAATTGCATTCTCACCCTACTTGTCCCCAAGCCCCTTTGATAGGGAATTCTGGAGCCACAACACAGCATTCTGCCTGCACATAGAAAGAAGTGCTTCGTGAGTCTGCACAGAAACCCCACATGAGGATAAATCTGCTCGGCCCATGACATAACCCCGATTTATAGGCTTTTCTGGCCACTAGTGCTGTGTCTGACAGAGCCTGAGCCCAGACTTCGTGTCAGCCACCCAAAGAGCGGGGCCCGTATCCAGCATGTGAGAATGGCCATGGCCCAAATATGTCATCTCTACACATCTTTGGTATTCAGGCATCTATCCCCAGACCTTTGCTGTAATCCCTGCCAATGGGGGGAACCTGAAGCACAATAGAGAATTCCTCCTTCCCCATGGCTGGAAACCTGGCCATTGGAATGGGTGTCCATCCCTCAGGGTGGAAGCCAGCACATGGACAATGGGAACACGCCCACTCCTGAGGGCCGCCCTGTGCACAAACGGGCATTGTGATGCTGAGCATGATCATGCTTTTAAAAAAGCCCTCTCAGTGACACCACCAGGATCCCACATTGCAGGCCTGGTATGTGCGTAGGCCCAAATCCTAACACTTGGTGGGATTTTCCAGGCGCCCAGACCTGGAATCCCTTTTTGGGGGCACCCCTAAGATACAAAATAGCACTTTTCCCATCCCAAAAAGCCATCAAACTATTGGGAGCCACCAGGATCCTTAGAGAGGAAAAATCTCTCATAGACCCATGAAACCACAACTGCATTCCGAGACCATCCTGGACACACAATCCAGATATAAAAGCCTGTGCTTCCACCTTCCAGTCACTCAAATTACTGTTCCTGATGAGTAGCCCTCCAGGTCTACGCATTGCCCTGCGATAACCTCGCCACTAAACCTAACCTGAGTTTGTGTTTGCAGACTTCTTTCCCAAAACCATGGCACACATGCCTTCCAGAATGGTGTCTCTTGAGCCACACCACAGGACTGTGCCTGCCATCCCCATGGTAATTGTGTCTGTCACAGTTACCCAAACCCTCCAGAGTAGGTTGAAACACTCAAGGCCCCTGAGGCCACCCCAATATTGGAGGCTACTCTGGACACAAGTGCACAGTCTGAAACACCCTGATCACCTACATCCAGGCAGGCAACCAAGTCAAGTGTCCTGAGACTGAAGATTGAACCTCTCATGCCCCTGGGACCTCATTGGAACCCTCGATTAGGTTGTCAGGCATCTGTCTTCAGAGGCCTGTTCTTGAATATGAAAGTATGATACAACATGTGGACCCTGAGCCACACAACACTACATCTCCTGTCCCCAGAAGGAAACCATGCTCTTCGATCTGTGTTAAACCCTCAGGGTAGGAGAATCCTGCATGGCACCTTAGCCACCTAAACATTCTAAGATCTACCTGGTAACAAACCAGCATTGTGACCCATTGGAAAGAGATTCCATGTCAACTCAAGGCCTTTGTACTTCGCCCCAGAGCCACCCTAAAGAACCTGGCATGTTCCTAAGCTGCATTGATCAACGGAGGTGTGCTTTCCAGGCATCCATGCAGAAGAGCTCTGCTACCCATACTTTTCACATGGGGGACCCTGGAGCAAACAAACTAGACACCACCTGTCCTGTAGAAAAAGAAACCTTGTTGTTTGGAGCATCTCATTTGCATCAATGTGGGGAATCCTCCGTGGCCTCTTGATGCCACGCCTCCATTTCTCGGTCATCATAGACACAAACTCCAGTGTGAGCAAACATCTGACATCCACCCTTAATCAGGTGCTGGATATTTCGTTTGTTGGCCATCATAGATACAAACTCCATCATGAGAAGACATCTGACCATCGCCCGTACTTAGGTGCTGGAGATCTCGAAACAACCACTACACATTGGAATGGCCATGTGCTCTACACTGAGCTTAACCGTAGCTTGTGTTTTCAGCCTTCTGTTCTCACACTCCTCACCTTAAAGCCCTCCATATTGGGAATTTGGGAGCCACAATGCAGCCTTCTGCCTGCCCACCAGAAAGAAAAAGTGCCCTATGGGCCTGCTTGAAACCCCACATGAGGATCCACCTGCACGGCCCTCTATGGTACCCCAATATCATAGGCCACCTTGTGCACTAATGCCTTGTCTGACACAGCCTGAGCTCTGACCTCCTTGCAGCCACACAGATAGCGGGCCCCATATCCGGCTGGAGTGACCTGCCTTGACCTGAGTCCTTCATCTCGAACCAACCTGGGTATTCACGTACCTATCCCAACATAGTTGAAGTTCTTGCTCATGGGGGATCCTGAATCACAAAAGAGTACTCCTTACCCATGGCAGGAAAACTAAATGTTGAGATGGTGGCCCAACCCTCAGATGAGGGTCCAGGTGCATGGAACAAGAGACAACGCCCACTCAGGATGGGCAGCTGGGCACAAACAGGCAATGTGACCCACAAATGAGACCCATTTCCAACAGTCCCCATGGAAGCTGGACCAGGGCCCCACAGAGTGGGCCTGTCATGCCCCTAGGCCCAAATCCTAAGCCTTTGGGGGGTTATTCAGGCAAAAGGACCCAGAACCCATCTCTGGAATCCTGGTTTTGACAGGAACCCAGACAAGGTAAAACACGCTCTCTCCTTCCCCCAGTAAGACGCCAAACTCTTGGGTGTCAGGCAGAATCCCCAGAGAGGTAGAATAACACATGGACACATGAGGACACCCCACCATTCAAAGGGCATCCCAGAAACAATCCAGACAGAAAAAGTCTTTGCACTTGCCTCCCAGCCGAATGAATTTCAAATCCCGAGGAGCTGCCCCCAGGGTCTGCAGATCGGACCTGCCATCACTTCGCCCCTAACTCTTACCCAATTTTGTGTCTGAAGACTTTGGTCCCAGAGCCCTTAACCACATGCCCTCCAGGATGGGGCCACCAGAACCACACTACATCACCTGGCCTGCTCTATGGAGGAAACTCTGCCATCTCAGTTGTCCAAACCCTCCAGATTAGAAGAAAACTTCACTGCCCCTGAGCCCACCGAATTTCATAGGCCGCTCTGGAAAAAAAAAAAAAAAAAAAAAAAAAAAAACAAGAACAACAACAACAACAACAAAAAAAAAAACAGCCTCAGCAACTACCTCCAGGAAGATACACAGGTCAAAGGCCCTGAGTCTGAAGGTTGAACATGACATGCCCCTACAAGCTCATCAGAACCCTAGCCTAGGTATTCAGGCCTCTGTGCCCAGAGGCCTGTTCTTGAAATCCAACATATGATCCGACATGTGGTCCCTGAGCCACACAAGAGAACTCCTCCTGTCCCAAGAAGGAAACCTGGCTCCTGGGAACTGGGTCTAATTCTCAGGTAGGAGAATCCTGCATGCCCACAGATCCACCACCATATTCTAAGTTCTCCCTGGACACCAAGCAGCATTGTGACTCGTTAGACTGAGAACATCTGTCAACTTAGATCACTTGGAAATTGGAACCAGAACAAACAGATCAAGCCTGCCATGTTCCTCGGCTGCAATGGTAATGCAAGGAAGGCTTCCCAGGCCTCCATTCAGAGAGCTCTGCTATTGAATCTTTCCATATGGGGGACCCTGGAGCCCTCTAAGTGGACTTCCGCTGTCCCGCAGTAGGACACCTTAATGTTTGGAGAAGCTCACAAGGTCCTGCTTGGGAAAACCTCCAAGATTTCTTGAGGCCACCCTACAATTTGTTGACCATCATGGATATAAACTCTCGCGTGAACAGACATCTCACCCTCGCCCATACTCAGGTGCTGGGGATCTCAAAACAACCACTGCACATTGGAATGGCCATGTGCTCGGCACTGGGCTTATCCGTGGCTTGTGTTTTCAGACTTCTGTCCTCACACTCCTCGCCTGCATGCCTTCCATATTGGGAATTCTAAAGCCACAACACAGCCTTCTGCCTGTCCACCAGAAAGAAGAAGTGCCCTATGCATCTTCGCAGAAACCCACATGAGAATCCTCCTGCACAGCCCTAAAGGGCACCCCAATATAATAGGCCGACCTCTGCACAAATGCTCTGTCTGACACAGCCCGATCTCCGACCTCCTGTCAGCCACCCAGATAGTGGGCCCCATATCCTGCAGGTGAGTCCAGCCTTGGCCCAAGGCCATCATATCAAACCAACCTGGGTATTCACGTACCTGTCCCAGACTTAGCTCAAATTCCTGCTCATAGAGGACCCTGAAGCACAAAAAAGTATTCCTCCTTCCTCATGGCCAGAAAATTGAATGTTGAGATGGCTGTCAAATCCTCAGAGTGGGAGCCAAGTGCATGGCCCATGAGACCACGTCCACACAGAATGGGCAGCTGGGCACAAACAGGCATTGTGACACTCAGAATGAGACCCCTTTCCAAAGAGCCCCCTTGGGAGCTGGACCAGGATCCCAAAGAGCAGGCCTCTCATGCCCCGAGGCCCAAAACCGAAGTCTTGGTTGGGTTTTCCAGGTGCCTTGACCCAGAATCCATCTCTGGAATCATTGCTGAGAGAGGACCCCTGAGATGGAAAACAGCATTTTCTTCTTCCCCAGAAAGACATCAAACTCTTGGGTGCCAAACAGAATCCCCAGAGTGGAAGAATATCCCACGGACCCTTGAGGTCACCCCTCCATTTTATGGCCATCCTAGACACACAATTCAGACAGGAAAGCCTGTGCTCCTCCCTCTCAGCCACCTGAATTTCAAATCTCGAGGACCTTCCCTCAGGGTCTACAGATCGGGACTGCCATCACCTCGCCCTTAAGTCTTACCCGAGTTTTTGTCTGAAGTCTTTGGTCTCAAAGTCCTGACACACATGCCCTCCAGGATGTGGCCTCGAGAACCACACGGCATCACTGGGCCTGCCTCACCCAAGGAAATTCTGCCTGTCTCAGTTTCCCAAAACGTCCAGATTAGGAGAAAACTGCAAGGCCCCTGAGTCCACCCAAATTTCATAGGCTGCTCTGGAAAAAATGCACAGCCTGACACAGCCTCAGCACCTACCTCCAGGATGACACGCTGGTCAATGGCACTGAGTCCGAAGATTGAACCTGCCATGCCCCTACAACCTCGTCAGAACCCTAGCTTAATTTTGAGGCCTCTCTCTCCAGAAGCCTGTTCTGGAAATTCAACATATGGTCCAACCTGTGGTCCGTGAGCCATACAAGAGAATACCTCCTGTCCCGAGAAGGAAACCTGGTTCCTGGGTACTGGGTCTAATCCTCAGGATAGAGAATCCTCCATGGCCCCAGAGCCGCCAGCACATTCTAAGGTCTCCCTGGACACCAAGCAGCATTGGGACCCGTTAGACTGAGAACTTCCATCAATGCAGATAAATTAGAACTTGGAATCAGTGTCATTGGATCAAGCCTGCCCTGTTCCTCAGCTGCAATGTTAACGTGAGATGGGCTTCTGAGGCCTCCATTCAGAGAGCTCTGTATCGAATCTTCCATATAGGGGAACCTGGAGCCCTGTAAGCGGACTTCCCCATCCCGCAGTAGGACACCTTGATGTTTGGAGCAGCTCACAAGCTCCAGCTTGGGAAAACCTCCAAGAATTCTTGAGGCCACCCCACCATTCATTGGCTATCAAGGATACAAACTCCCGTGTAAGCAGACATCTGATCCTCGCCCAGGTGCTAGAGATCTTGAAACAACTGCTGTACATTGGAACGAACATGTGCTCGGCACTGAGCTTAACCATACCTTGTGTTTTCAGACTTCTGTCCTCACACTCCTCGCCAGCAAGCCCTCCATATTGGGTATTCTGGAGCCATAATGCAGCCATTTGCCTGCTCACCAGAAAGAAGAAGTGCCCTAAGGGTCTGCGTAGAAACCCCACATGAGGATCCAGTTGCACAGCTCTCAATGGCACCCCAATATCATAGGCCGCCCCCTGCACAAATTCTTTGTTTGATACAGTTCGAGCCCGACCCCCTGTTAGCCACCCAGACAGCGGGCCCCATTTCCTGCAGGTGGGTCCTGCCTTGTCCCTAGGACCTCATCTTGAAGCAACCTGGGTATTCAGGTACCTGTCCCAGAACATAGCTCAAATTCCTGCCCATGGGGGACCCTGAAGCACAAAAAAGTATACCTGCTTCCCCATGGCAGGAAAACTGAATGTTAAGATGGCTGTCCAACCATCAGATTGGGAGCCAAGTGCATGGCCCGTGAGACCAAGCCCACTCAGGATGGGCTACTGGGCACAAACAGGCATTTTGACCCTCAGCCTGAGAACCATTTCCAACAAGCCCCCTCGGGAGCTGTACCAGGAGAACATAGAGTGGGCCTGCCATGCCCCTAGGCCCATATCCTAAGCCTTGTTGGGTGATCCAGGCTACCGGACCCAGAACCCATCTCTGTAATGCCTGTTTGGACGGGACCCCTGACACAGAAAACCACACTCCCCTCCATCCCCCAGAAAGACACCAAACTCTTGGGTGCCAGGCAGAATTCCCAGAGAGGTAGAATCTCACATGGACCCATGAGACCACCCCTCCATTTCGTGGCCATCATAGACAAACTAATCAGACAGAAAAGCCTGTGCTCCTCCCTCCCAGCAGTCCGAATTTCAAATCCCTAGGAGCTGCCCTCAGGGTCTGCAGATCGGGTCTGCCATCACCTCGCCCCTCTCACCCAAGTTTGTGTCTGAAGACTTTGGTCCCAAAGTCCTGACCCACATGCCCTCCAGAATGGGGCCTCCATGACCACACCACTTCACTGAGCCTTCACTCCCGAGGAATCTCAGCCCTTCTCAGTTTCCCAAACCCACCAGATTAGGAGAAACCTGCAAGGCCCCTAAGTCCACCCCACTTTCATAGACCGCTCCGGATAAAATGCACAGTCTGACACAGCCTCAGAATATACCTCCAGGAAGACACACAGGTCAATGGGAAGGGATGAATGGCTTAAGACCCTGGCGGGTCCGATGTGCTAGGTGTTCAGCCAGGTGTCTCAGTGTCTGTCGGAAGGTCTGGGCTCAGGCTATGTAAGACAGAACATTAGTGCTTAGTGTAGCCTATGCAATTGGGGTGTTGCCAAGGGCCGAGCAGGTTGATTTTCATTTGGGGTTTCTGGGCAATGCCATAGGCAATGTTTTTCTTCTGGGGGGCAGGCAGAGTGCTTCGTTGTGGCCCCAGAATTCCCAATCAGGAGAGATTGTTGGCCAGGAGTGTGAGGATGGAAGTCTGGAAACACAAACTAGGGTGAGATTTGGGGCCAAGGACAGGGCAGGCCCACTCCGCAGAGGCTGAATCGAAATCTCCTGCGTCTGAAATCAGGGTGAGGATCAGACGTTGGCTGAGGCTGGAGTTTGTGTCCATGTTGGCATCGTCATGAAGTGGGGCCCTCATGAGGCCAAGGAAGTTTTCCCACGCTGAGTTTGGAGGCTGCTCCAAACCACAAGGTTTCCATCTGCGGGACAGTTGAGTCCTGTTGGATGGCTCCAGAACGTCCCATATGGAAGGACTGGAGAGCAGGGTTCGAAGGATGGATACCTGTACAGAATGCTTCGCATTCCCATTGGCCATTAGCGACAAGACATGTTTGATCTGCTTGTTCTGGAGCACTCTACCCAGGTGGCTGAGTTGAAATGGACTCTCCTGAGGATGCATGATAATGTGGGTTTGTGTCCATGGAGACCTTGGAATGTGCAGGTGCTTCAGGGGCCCTGTGGAATTCTTCTACCTGAATGGTTTGATATAGCTCCAATAAGAAAGCTCCCCATGTGGAGATGAGAGAGGTTCGGTTTGGTACCTCAGAAAAGCCCCATATGCTGGTTTTTGAAACCAGTCCTCTGAGGAGGGACACCTGGAAACCAAAGCTAGGTTTCAGATTAGGGCCTAGTGGCCTGTCCATTTGAATCTTCTGTCTCTGGGGACACTGTCCAGTGTCTAAGGGGAGATAGTTCCTCAGCTGGTGTCAGAGTGCCCCTCTTAGTCCAGGGCAGACTACACTATTGGGATGGCCTCGGGGCCTTGGAGGTTTTTCCTAACCTGTAGGGTTGTGGTCAATGGATTGGGCACAGTTTCCTTGGAGAGGACAGGCACAGTCTTTCAGTGTGGCTTCAGAGGCCCTAGCCTGGAGGTTTTGTACGTCCAGGCTGTGGGCCTAGAATTCTGAAAACACAAACTTGGCTTAGGTGTGGAGCCAAGTGATGGCAAGCCGGATCTACAGACCGAGAGGGGAGCTCCTGGGCTTATGAAAGAAGGGCGAGTGGGAGGTGTTATCTCAGGCTTTTGTCTCTGAATGATATGTTCAGGATAGCCATGGATTGTAGGGGTGGGCTCAAGGACTATGGATGAGTATCCCTTTCTGGGGATTTGGCCCATCTCCCAAGAGTTTGGGGTCATTTTGTGGGAAGGGTGGAGTCCTGTCTTCTGGCTCAGGTGTCTCTCCAAGAGAAGGATTCTAGATCAGAGCCCCAGATATGGGCAATTGGAAAACTCCAACTCTGGTGAGGATCGGGAGCATAGGGGCTTGGTAAGCCCCATATGCGGGCTCTTGGTCCAGGCCCTGAGAGGCCTTACTTCGACATGTAGCTCACACTGAGGGTCACAATGCGATTTTGTGTCCAAGGTGGCACTCATGTTTGGGCATGGCCTCAGGGGCCATGAAGGTTTCTCCTACCCTGAAGGTATGACTCCCTGCCAACAGCAAATTTTACAGCCATGGGGAAGGAGGAGTTCTGATTTGTGCTTCAGGTACCCAACTGTGTGGTGATTTGATATAATGTCTAGGTTCAGATGTCTGAAAACCCAGGTTGGGAAGAGATGACGTCCTAAGGCCATGGCATGTCTGATGTGCTGGTTGTGCGGCCAGCTGTCTCCTTTTCTGTCGGGACATCTGGCCTCAGGCTGTGTCAGACAGAACATTAGTACCCAGGGAATCCTATCCAATTGGGGTGCGGTTGAGGCCTGAGCAGGTTGATCCTTATTTGGGGTTTCTGGAGAGCCCCATAGGGCAATGCTTTTCTTCTGGTGGGCAGGCAGAGGGCTGCCTTGTGGTTCTGGAATTCCCAGTCTGTAGGGCTTTTTTACCAGGAGTGTGAGGAAGGAAGTCTGAAAACACAAGCTAGCATTAGGTTTGGGGCCAGGGGCATGGAAGGCCCACTCTGCAGAGGTTGAATCGAGATCTCCTGCATCTGAGGTTAAGGCGTGTATGAGACATTGCCTCAGGCTAGAGTTTGTGTCCATTATGGCCCCCTCCTGAAACGGGTGGGGACTTCATGAATCCAGGGAGGTTTCCCTACCATGGAAGTTGTGAGCTACTCCAAAACTCAAGGTTTCCTTCTGCAGGACAGTCGAGTCCTTTTGGATGGTTCCAGGATGCCCCAATTGGAAACACTCGAGAGCAGGGGTCTAAGCATGGATGCCTGGAAATGCCACCTCACACTCCCACTGTTTGGTCAGGACAAGGCAGGCTCAATCTGTGGGCTCTTGGGCGAGCTTCCCAGAGGGATGAGTTGAAATGGACTCTCCTGAGGATGGGTCATAATGTGGGTTGGTGGCCATGGAGACCTTGGAATGTGGCAGTGACTCAGGGACTCTGCAGGATTCTCCAACCTGAAGGGTTTGACACAGCTCCAACAAGGAAGCTTCCCATGGGGAGATGAGAGGTGCTCTGTTCGGTGCCTCAGGAAAGCCCCATATGCTGGTCTTCAAACCCTGGCCTCTGAGGAGTGACACCTGGAAACCAAAGCAAGAGTTCAGATTAGGACCTCGGGTCCTGTCCTATTCAAACTTTGTCTCTGTGGACATCTGTCTGCATGCCTGCGTGGAGGTAGTTGCTCAGCTTGTGTCAGAATGCCCCTGTTTTTCCAGGGTGGCTGACAATATTGGGATGTCCTTGAGGGCCTTGAGATTTCTCCTATTCTGTAGGGTTGTGGACAATGGAATAGACACAGTTTCCTAGGAGAGAGCAGGCACAGTCCTGTGGTATGGCTCCAGAGGACCAAGCCTAGAGGCTGTGTTTGCCGGGGCTGGAGACAGATGTCTGAAAACACGAACTTTGCTCAGGTTTGGGGCCGAGGTTATGGCAGGCCTGATCTCCAGTCTGTGAAGGGAGCTCCTCTGGTTATGAAAGGAAGGCGAGTGGAAGGTGGTCGCTTAAGCTTTTGTCTCTGGGTGTTGTGTCCACAATGGCCGTTTAATGTAGAGGTTGCCTCATGGGCCATGGAATAGTCTCCATCACTGGGAATTGGCCAGGCTCCCGAGTGTTTAGGGTTATTCTGTGTGATGGGAAGAGTACTGTTTTCTGCCACAGGTGTACCCACTCTAGAGGGATTCTAGAGCAGAGCAGTGGGTATTGACAACTGGAATACCCGCCGTCTGGTTAAGCCTGGATGCCTATGGGCATGGCAAGCCCCATATGCGGGCTCTTGGTCCAGCCACTGCAAGGCGTTACCTGAAAAAGGGACTCGCGCTGAGGATCACAATGCGTGTTTGTGCCCAAGGCGGCCCTCAAGCATGGGCGTGGCCTCGTGGGCCCTGCAGGTTTCTCCTACACTGAAGGTTTGACTGACTGCCAAAAGCACGTTTTCTTGCCATGGAGAAGGAGGAGTTCTGACTTGTGCATCAGGTTCCCTCCTGTGCAGGGATTGGAGATAAGGTCTAGGTTCCTATGCCTGAAAACCCAGGTTGGGAAGGGATGATGGCCTAATGTCATGGCGGGTTCAATATGCTGGGTATGCAGCCAGCTGTCTCGGTGTCTGTCGGAAGTCTGGGCTCAGGCTATGTAAGACAGAGCATAGGTGCTTAGGGTAGGCTATGCAATTGGGGTGTTGCCGAGGGCCAAGCAGTTTGACCCTCATTTGCTGTTTCTGGGCAATTGTATAGACAATGTTTTTCATCAGGGGGGCAGGCAGAGTGCTTTGTTGTGGCCCCAGAATTCCCAATCAGGAGGGCTTGTGGGCCAGGAGTATAAACACAGAAGTCTGAAAACACAAGCTAGGGTGAGGTTTGGGTCCAAGGGCTCGGCAGGCCCACTCTGCAGATGCTGAATCGGGGTCTCCTGCATCTGGATTCAGGGTAAGGATCAGACGTTGGATGATGCTGGATTTTGTGTCCGTGATGGCCACTTCATGTAGCGGGGGCTTCGTGTGGCCAAGGAGGTTTTTCTACACTGAGTTTGTGAGTTGCTCCAAACCACTAGGTTTCCTTCTGGAGGACAGTCAAGTCCTTTTGGATGGTTAAAATGATGTCCCATACGGAAGGACTGGAGAGCAGTGTTTGAAAGATGGATGTCTGTACAGCGTACTTCTCATTCCATTTGGCTATTTGCTACAAGACATGTTTGATCTGCTGGCTCTGGGGCAAGCTACCCAGGGGGCTGATTTGAAATGGACTCTCTTGAGGATGGGTCGTAATGTGGGTTTGTGTCCATGGAGACATTAGAATGTTCTGGTGTTTCAGGGGACCTACAGAATTAGCCTACCTGAAGGGTTTGATACAGCTCCGATAAGAAAGCTCCCCATGTGGAGATGAGAGAAGTTCTGTATGGTGCCTCAGGCCTCTGAGGAGTGACACCTGGGAACCAAAGCAAGAGTTCAGATTAAGCCTAGGGACCTGTCTGGTTCAATCTTCTGTTTCTGTGGACATCTGTCTGCGTGTCTACATGGATGAAGTTGCTCAACTTGTGTCAGAATGTCCCTGTTTGTCCAGGGCGGCTTACAGTAGTGGGATATCCAGATGGGCCTATCCGGTTCAATCTTCTTCTATGTGGACATCTGTCTACAGATCTGAGGGGAGGTAGATGCTCAACTGTTGTCAGATCGTCCCTATTTCTCCTGGGCAGCCTACACTATTGGGATCACCTCAGTGACTTTGGAGGTTTCTCTTAATTTGCAAGGTTGTGGCCAATGGAATAGGCAGAACTCCTTTGGAAAGGGAAGGCACAGTTTTAAGGTGTGGCTCCAAGGACCCAAGCGTTGAGGGTGTGTTGGTCAGTTCTGTGGGGACAGAAGTCTGAAAACACAAACTCGGCTTAGGTTAGGGGACGTAGGTATAGCAGGCCCAATCTACAAACTGTGAGGAGAACTCTTTGGGATATGAACAAGAGGCGAGTGTGAGGCACTTGCTCAGGCTTTTGTCTCTGGATTTTGTGTCCACGATGGAAGTGGAATGTCAGGGAAGCCTCATGGGTCATGGACGAGTCTCCCTTTCTGTGGATTTGGCCCGTTCCTAAGAGTTTTGGGTCCATCTGTGGGATGGGATGGGTCATTTCTATTTTGTTACCTCAGGTGTCCCACCAAATGAGGGAATCCAGAGCAGAGCCCTGGTTAGGGGGCGACTGGACAACCCGACATCTGGTTAAAGACTGGGGCCTAGGAGGATGGCAAGTCCAATATGTCATCTCTTGGTCCAGCCAATGAAAGGCCATACTTGTGCACAGGCCACTCACTGATGTTCCCAATGCGTGTTTGTGCCCTCACGGCACTCAAGCAACCAAGCCTCAGAAATCCCATATATGCTGATATTGGAAACCAGGCCTCTGAGGAGAGATACCTGGAAACCAAAGAAATGGATCCGATTAGGGCCTATGGGCCTTTCAGGTTGAACCTTCTTCTCTGGGGACAACCATCTATGGTAGGAGTGGAGGTAAATGCTCAGCTGGTGTCAGACCACCCTTGTTTGACTCAGGCAGCCTGCACTATTAGGATGGCCTCGGGGACTTTGGAGGTTTCTCCTAATTTGTACAATTGTGGACAATGGAATGGGCAGAATTCCCGTGGAGTGCGCAGGCACAGACCTGATATGTGGCTCCAGAGGCCCCATCCTGGAGGTTGTATGGGCCAGGACTGTGGGGACAGACGTCTTAAAACACAAACTCGGCTTAGGTTTAGGGACGTAGGTATGGCAGGCTCGATCTACAGACCGTGAGGAGAACTCTTCGGGATATAAAGAAAGAGTGAGTGTGAGGCGCTTATTCAGGTTTTTGTCTCTGGATTTTGGGTCAACGATGGCCATGGAATGTCGGGGAGGCCTCATGGGACATGGAAGAGTCTTCTTCTCTGTGTATTTGGCCCGATCCCAATTTTTGGGGGTCAATCTGTGGAATGGGAGGAGTCCTTTCAGTTTTGTTACCTCAGGTGTCCCACCAAAAGAGGGATTCCAAAGCAGAGCCCTGGGGAGGGGCTAATGGGCAACCCGAACTATGGTTAAAAATTGTCTCCTAAGAGCATGGCAAGCGCAATATGCTGTCTCTTGTTCCAGCCACTTAGAGGCCTTACTTGAGGACTGGGCTCATGCTGACAGTCACAATGCATGTTTGTGACCAACACGGCCCTCAAGCCTGGGCAAGGCCTCATGTGCCACACTGGTGTCAACTTCACTGAACATTGGACAACATGCCAATCACAAGGTTTCTTGCCATGGAAAAGGAGTTCTGATTTCTGTATTATGTTCTACCCTGGGCAGTGATTGGAGATAAGGTCTAGGTTCTGAAGCCTGAAAACAGAGGTTGAGAAGAGATGACGACCTAAGGCCATGGCAGGTCCAATGTGCTAAGTATGCGGCCAGCTGGCTGGGTTGGGGCCGGGAGGTCCAGGCTCGGGCTGTGTTAGAAAGGGCATTAGTGCTCAGGGCAGCCTGTATAATTGGGTTACAGTCAAGTGGCGATCAGGTTGATCCTCATTTGGTGTTTCTGGGAAGCCCCAGAGGACAATGTTTTTCATCTGGAGGGCAGGCAGAGTGCTGCTTTGTAGTTCTGGAATTGCCAAACTGGAGGGCTTCGGGGCCAGGAGTGTGAGGATGGAAGTCTGAGAACAAAAACTAAGCTTAGGTTTCTGGGTGAGGGCACGGCACACTCTGTCTGCAGAGCTGTATCGAGTTCTTGTGCATCTGAAGTTAGGGCGAGGATCAGACAATCACTCAGGTTGGAGTTTCTGTCCCTGATGGCCCTTTCATGGAGCGGGGGGGGGGGATCACGAGGCCATGGAGGTTTTCCCACGATGGGAGTTGTGAGATGCTCCAAACCGCAAATCTTCTTTGGTAACATTGAGACCTGTTGGTTGGATCCACGACTTCTGATAAGGAACAATTCTGAGCAGGGTCTAACAACCTCTCATTCCAATTGTCTCTTAGCGACAAGACAGGTTAGATCTGCTGGATCAGGGGGAGCAACCGAGGGGGCTGAGTTGAAATGGACTCTCCTGCGGATGTGTCCTAATGTGGGTTTGTGTCCATGGAGACCTTGGAATGAGACAGTGGCACCGGGGCCCTGAACGGTTCTCCTAACCAGAAGCTTTGACACAGCTCCAATGCACAAGTTTCCCATGTGAAGACGATATTTGTTCTGATGGGTGCCTCAAGAAACAGCCATATACTGGTTTTGAAATCTAGATCTCTGAGGAGAGATGCCTGGAAACCAAAGAAATGCATCCGATTAGGGACTAGGGGCCTGTTCGTTCCAATTTACCTTTGGGGACATCTGTCTGTGGGTCTGAGTGCAGGTATGTGCTCAGATGAGATCAGATTGCTCCTGTTTGTCCTAGGCAGCCAACACTATTGGGATGGCCTCGGGGATTTGGAGGTTTATCCTAATTGTAGTGTTGTGTCCAATGGATTGGGCAGAATTCCCTTGTAGAGGGCATGTACAGTCCTCAGGTTTGGCTCTAGGTGCCTGAGCCTGTAGTGTGTGTGGGCCAAGGCTGTGGGGACATTTGTCTGGAAACATAAACTCGGCATAGGTTTCAGATCGTAGGTATGGCAGAACTCTTGGGCATATGAATAAAGGGCGAGTGTGAGGCGCTTTCTCAGACTTTTGTCTCTGGATATTGTGTCACTGATGGCCGTGGAATGTCTGGGTGGCCTCATGGGCAATGGGCGAGTCTTCCTCTCCGGATTCGGCCCGACCCCAAGTGTTTGGGGTCATTCTGTGGGATGGGAGGATTCCGTTTTGTCTTTTTACCTCAGGTGTCCCACCAAAAGAGGGTTTCCAGAGCAGATCCCTGGTGAGGGGCAACCAGAAATCTGGTTAAAAATTGGGGCCTGGGGGAAGGTCAGGCCGAATATGCCTTCTAATGGTCCAGCCACTGAGAGGCCTTCCTTGAGGACAGAACTCACACTGAGGGTGACAATGCGTGTTTATGCCTTCGTATTGCTCAAGCATGGGTGGGGACTTATGGTACATGCTGGTTTCTCCTACACTGAACGTTGGACCACATGCCAATCACATGTATTCTTGCCATGAGGAAGTAGTAGTTCTGATTTCTGCATCTCAGTCACCCCTGGGTAGTGATTGGAGTTAAGGTCTAGGTTGTGAAGTCAGAGAACCGATATTGGGATGAGATGATAAGGCCATGTCGGGTCCGATGTGCTCAGTGTGCTCAACGATGGCCATGGATTGACAGGAAGGCCTCATGGTCCATGGACGAGGCTCCCTCTCTGTGGATTTGGCCCGCTCCCAAGAGTTTTGGGACAATCTGTGGGATAGGATGAGTCATTTCTGTTTTGTTACTTGAGGTGTCCCACCAAAAGGGGGATTCCAGAGCAGAGCCCTGGTGAGGTGCGACTGGACAACCTGACATCTGATTAAAGATTGGGTCCTAGAAGGATGGAAAGTAAAATATGCCATCTCTTGATCCAGCCACTGAAAGGCCTTACTTGAGTACAGGCCTCACACTGAGGGTCCCCATGCATGTTTGTGCCCTCGTGGCACTCAAGCATTGGCGGGTCCTCATGGGCCACACTGGTTTCTCATAAACTGAATGGTGGACAACATGCCAACCACAAGGTTTCTTGCCATGGGGAAGAATGAGGTCTTATTTTTGCATCACGTTCACCCCTGGGCCTTGATTGGAGTTAAGGTCTAGGTTCTGAAGCCTGAAGGCTAGGTTGGAAAGAGATGATGACCTAAGGTCTTGGTGGGTCCGATGTGCTCAGTGTGCGGCCATCTGTCTTGGTGCCAGTCGGGAGTGTCGGGCTCAGGCTGTGTGAGACGGGGCACTAGTGCCCAACGTAGGCTGCATAAATGGCGTACAGTCTAGTGGGGTGCAGGTTAATAATCATTTGTGGTTTCTGGGTAGCCCCATAGGGCAATGTTTTTCTTTTTTTTTCTTTTTTTTAAGACTTTATTTATTTATTTATTTGACAGACAGGGATCACAAGTAGACAGAGAGGCAGGCAGAGAGACAGGGAAGCAGGCTCCCTGCTGAACAGAGAGCCCGATGCGGGGCTCGATCTCAGGACCCTGGGATCATGACCTGAGCCGAAGGCAGAGGCCTAACCCACTGAGCCACTCAGGCGCCCCAGGGCAATGTTTTTCTTCTGGAGGGCAGGCAGAATGCTGCACTGTAGCTCTGGAATTCCCAAACTGGAGGGCTTGTGGATGAGGAGTGTGAGGATGGAAGTCTGAGAACACAAGAGAGGCTTAGGTTTCGGGGCGAGGGCACAGCAGGCACACTCTGCAGAGCTGAATCAAGATCCCGTGCATCTGAAGTCAGGACAAAGATCATACGTTGGCTCAGTTTGGTGTTTCTGTCCATGATGGCCCTTTCATGAAGGGGACGGGACAACACGAGGCCATGGAGTTTTTCCCTCAATGGGAATTTTGAGATGCTCCAAACCTCCAGTTTTCCTTTTGCTGGACAATTGAAACCTGTTGGAGGGCTCCAGGACGCCCCATACAGAATGACTCCAGAGCTCGGGTCTAAGGATTTATGCCTGGGCAGCCCGCCTAGCATTCCAATTGTCTCCTAGTAACTAGACAGGTTTGATTGGTTGGCTCTTGTAGAGAAGGCTAGGGAGTTGAGTTGAAATGGACTCTCCTGAAAATGGGTCTTAATGTGGTTTTGTGTCCATGCAGACCTTGGAATGGGGCGGTCCACTGAGGCCTTGAAGGATTCTCCTAATTGGAGGGATTGACACAGCTCCAATGCACAAGTTTCCCATGTGGAGATGAGATTTGCTCTGATGGTGCCTTAGGAACCCCCCATATGCTGGTATTGAAAACCAGGCCTCTGAGGAAAGATGCCAGGAAAACAAAGCAATGGATCCGATTACAGCCCAGGGGGCTGTCCAGTTGAATCTTCTTCTCTGTGGACATCTGTCTATTGTTCTGAGTGGAGGCTGTTGCTCATCTGGTGTCAGATCACCCCTGTTTTTCCTGGGTGGCCTACACTATTGGGATGGTCTCGGGAACTTTGGAGTTTTCTCCTAATTTGTACGGTTGTTGCCAATGGAATGGGCAGAACTCCCTTGGAGAGGACAGGCACAGTCCAGAGTTGTGGCAACAGGGGCCCCAGCCTGGAGGGTGTTAGATCAGGGATGTGGGGACAGAAGTCTGAAAACACAAACTTGGCTTAGGTTTGGGGACGTAGGTATGACCGGCCCAATCTACAGATCGTGAGGAGACATCTTCAGGATATGAACAAACGGGGAGTGTGAGGCGCATGCTCAGGTTTTTGTCTCTGGATTTTGTGTCACTGATGGCCATGGAATGATGGGGTGGCCTCATGGGACATGGACGGGTCTCCAAACTGTTGAGATTTGGCCCAATCCCAAGAGTTAGGGGTCATTCTTGGGATGGTAGGAGTCCTTTCTGTTTCTTAACCAGGTCCCACCAAAAAAGGGATTCTTGAGCAGAGCCCTGGCGAGAGGCGACTGGACATCCTGACCTTTGGTTAAGATTGCAGGCCTAGGGGCGTCACAAGCCCCATATGCGGGCTCTTGCTCCAGCCACTGAGAGGCCTTACTTGGGGATGGGGCTTACGCTGAGGGTCGCAATTCGTGATGTGCCCAACGCTGCCCTCAAGCATGGGCAGGGCCTCATGGGCCACAAAGTTTCTCCTACACTGAATGTTGGACAACATGCCAACCACAATATTTCTTGCCATGGGGAAGGATGAGTTCTGATTTCTGCATCACGTTTAACCCTTGGCAGTGATTGGAGATAAGGTCTAGGTTCTGAAGCCTGAAAACCGAGGTTGGGAAGAGATGACGACCTAAGGCCATGGCGGGTCCGATGTGCTCAGTGTGCGGCCAGCTGTCTGGGTGTAGGTCGGGAGTTCCAGGCTCAGACTGTGTCAAACAGTGCATTAATGCCCAGGGTAGACTGTATAATTGTGGTACAGTCGAGTGGAGTGGAGGTTGATCCTCATTTGGAGTTTCTGGGTAGCCCCCTAGGACAACGTTTTTCTTCTGGAGGGCAGGCAGAGGGCTGCATTGTGGCTCCAGTATTGCTAAACTGGAGTGCTTGTGGGCCAGGATTGTGAGGATGGAAGTCTCAGAACACAAGCTAGACTTAGGTTTCTGGGTGAGGGCGTGGAAAGCACCCTCTGCAGAGCTGAATCGAGATCCCATGCATCTGAAGTCAGGGTGAGGTTCAGACATAGGCTCAAGTTAGGGTTCCTGTCCATGATAGCCCCTTCATGAAGGGGCCGGGTATCACAAGGCCATGGAAGTTTTCCCATGGTGGGAGTTCTGAGATGCTCCAAACCACAAGGATTCATTCTGTAGGACAGTCAGGACCTGTTGGATGGCTCCAGGATGTCCCGTACGGCACGACTCCAGAGCAAGTTTCTAAGGATGGATGCCTGGGCAGCCTGCCTCTCATTCCAATTGTCTGCTAGTGACAAGACGGGTAAGATGTGCTGTCTCTGGGGGAGCAACCAAGGGGACTGAGTTGACATGGACTCCCCTGCATATGGGTCCTAATGTGGGTTTGTGTTCATGGAGACCATGGAATGGGGCAGTGGCACTGGGGCCCTGAAGGATTCTCCTAACCGGAGATTTTGAGACAGCTCCAAAGAGCAAGTTTCCCATGTGGAGATGAGATATGTTCTGATAGGTACCTCAGGAAACCCCATATGCTGGTATTGGACAACAGGCCTCTGAGGAGAAATGCCTGGAAACCAAAGCAATGGGTTCAATTAGGGCCTATGTTCCTGTCTGGTTCAATCTTTTTCTCTGTGGACATCTGTCTACGGTTCTGAGAGGAGGCTGTTGCACAGCTGGTGTCAGATCACCCTTGTTTGTCCTGGGCAGCCTACACTATTGGGATGGCCTTGGGGATTTTGGATGTTTCTCCTAATTTGCATGGTTGTTGCAGTGGAATGGGCAGAATTCCCTTGAAGAGGACAGGCACAGTCCTGAGTTGTGGAAACAGGGGCCCCAGCCTGGAGGGTGTTTGGTCAGGGCTGTGGGGACAGATGTCTGAAAACACAATCTTGGCTTAGGTTTGGGGACGTAGGTATGGCCGACCCGATCTACAGATCGTGAGGAGAACTCTTTGGGATGTGAACAATGGTGAGTGTGAGGTGCTTGCTCAGGCTTTTGCCTCTGGATTCGGTGTCAATGATGGCCGTGGAATGTCAGGCATTCCAAGGGCCATGGACGAGTGTCCCTCTGTGGGGATTTTGCCTGATTCCAGAGTTTGGGCGTATTTTGTGGGATTTTATTTATTTATTTATTTATTTATTTATTTATAACCCTAGTTGTCTCACCAATGTAGGTTTCTAGAACAGAACACTGGGAAGGGGCGACTTGACAGCCCACACTCCGGTTAAGGATGGGGTGTAGGGGCACGGCAAGCCCCATATGTGGTCTCTTGGTCCAGCCACTGAGAGGCCTTACCTGAGAACAGGGCTCATGCTAGGGTCACAATGCGTGTTTGTGCCGAACACTGCCCTCAAGCATGGGCGGAGCCTCATGGGCCACGTTGGTTTCTCCTATGCTGAATGTTGGACAACATGACATCCACAATATTTCTTGCCATGGGGAAGGATGAGTTCTGATTTCTGCATCACGTTCACCCCTTGGCAATGATTGGAGGTAAGGTCTAGGTTCCAAAGCCTGAAAAATGAGATGAGGACCTAAGGCTGTGGCGGGTGAAATATGCTCTGTGTGCGACCAGCTGTCTGGGTGTCGGTCAGGAGTTCCAGGCTCAGGCTGTGTCAGACAGGGCAATAGTGCCCAGGGATAGACTGTATAATTGGGGTAGAGTCTAGTGGCGTGCAGGTTGATAGACACTTGCCGTTTCTGGGTAGCCCCAGAGGGTAACATTTTTTTTTCTGGAGGGCAGGCAGAACACTGCATTGTGGCTCCAGTACTGCCAAACTGGAGCGCTTGAGGGCCAGGAGTGTGAGGATGGAAATCTGAGAACACAAGCTATGATTAGGTTCGGGGAGAGGGCATTGAAGGCGCCCTCTGCAGAGCTGAATCGAGATCTCATGCATCTGAAGTCAGGGTGAGGAACAGACGTTGACTCACTTTGGTATTTCTGTCCATGATGCCCCCTTCATGAAGGGGGGCGCATCACGAGGCCATGGAATTTTTCCCACGATGGAACCTGTGAGAAGCTCCAAACCACAAGCATTCTTCCTGCATGACAATTGAGACCTGTTGGAATGCTCCAGGACGTCCCATATGGAAGGACTCCAGAGCAAGGTTCTAAGGATGGATGCCTGGGCAGCCCACCTTGCATTTCAATTGTCTCCTAGTGACAAGACCTTTTCAAACTGCTGGCTCAGGGGGAGCAACAGAGGGGGCTGAATTGAAATGGACTCTCCTATGGATGGGTCCTAATGTGGGTTTGGTTCCATTCAGACATTGGAATGGGGAGAATTTCCTTCTAGGGACAGGAGATGTTCTGTTGTGTGACTCAGGGAACACATGTTGTATCATAGGTTGGTTTTAGAGAACACCCATCTGAGGACATATGCCTGAAAACCTATTCTTGGGTACCAATGATGTCCCAGGGGCATGTCAGGTTCAATTTTCTGATTCAGGATCATTGACTTTGGTGTCTGCCTGGGTGTAGGTGATCAGGGTGTTTCAGACTGCATTTGCATCCAGAGCCACTTCCAAGATTGTGGTAGGATCAGGGGCCTTGGAGGTTTCTTTTAATCAGGAGGGTGTGGGCAAATGTGATGGGCAAAGTTTCCTTGGGGATGGCAGGCACAGTCCTGTGGTGTGGCTCCAGAGACCCCATCCTAGAGGACATGTGAGGCATGGTTTTGGGAGAGAAGTCTGCAAATGAAAACTGTGTTTAGGCTTAGTGGCGCAGTGATCGCAGCCCAATGCATCGACCTGGAGGGCAGCTCGTCAGGAACTGTAACTAGGGTGACTCGGTGACTGTAGCATAGCCTTTTCTATCGGCATTGTGTGTCCAGGATGACCTCGGAATGGAGCTGTGGTCTCATGGGTCTATGGGAGATTTTTCCTCTCTAACGATCCTGTTGGCTCCCAATTGTTTGGTGGCTTTTTCAGGGAAGGGAAGAGTGCTGTTTTCCATCATGGGGTGCCGCAAAGCAGGGATTCCAGAGAAGGGTTCTGGGTTTGGGTACCAAGAAATTCCCACCGAGGGTTAGGATTTGGGCCTAGGGCCATACCGGGCCTCCAATGTGGGAGCCTGGTGGTGTAATAGAGAGTGCTTGTTTGAAAGCATGCTCAGGCTGAGGGTCAGAATGCCTGTTTGTTCCCTGGACACCCTTCAGGAGTGGCAAATGTCTCATTGCCCATGTAGTTGGCTCCCTCTCTGAAGGTTAGACAACCATCACAACAGCTAGGTTTCCTGCCATGGGGAAGGAGCAGTTCTCTCTTGGGCTTCAGGTTCCCCCATTGTCAGGGATTCCAGCAAAGGTCTGGAGACAGATGCCCGAGTACCAAGGATGGGTAGTGAGGACGGATTGTGCCATGGCTGGTCTCACATGCTGGAAATGGGTCCTGCTCTCTGGGTTACTGACAGGAGTTCGGTGTTCAGCCTCTGTCAGACACAGCATTAGTGGTCAGAGTAGCCTATAAATCGGGGATCCATGAGGGCCGAGCAGATGATACTCATGTGAGTGTTTTGGGAAGTCTTACCAGGAACTTCTTTCTATGGGGAAGGCAGAATGCTGCGTTGTGGCTCCAGAATCCCCTATCAAGATGACTTCGGGATCAGTAGGGTGAAGATGGAATTGTAAACACAAGCTAGGGTAAAATTCAGTTCAAAGCAGAAGACAGTTCAAATGTGCAGTGACTCATTTGAGACATCCAGCACCTGAGCAAGGGCAAATGAAAGATGTTTGCTCACACTCGAGTTTGTATCTATGATGACCAACATATGAAGAGGTGGCGTCAAGAGGCCATGGAGCATTTTCCATGCTGAGGCTTGTGAGATGCTCCAAATAGCAAGGTTTCCTGCTACTGGACAGGTGGAGTCTGGTTTGTTTGCTCCGGGATCACTCATGTGGAAATTTTTGCTAGCAGAGTCCTTCCGCATGGATGCCTGGAATGCACAAGTGTAATGACCATTGCTGCTGATGAACATGACAGGTTCGTATTGGTGGCTCTTGTGCCAAGTGCCAAGGCCTTTACTTGACATGGAAACTCTTACAGATGGGTCCCAATACTGGTTTGCTAGCCGGTAGGGCTTAGAATGTACTGGTGGCTAAAGGGTCAGGAGAGATTCTCCTACCCTATGGGTTTGACACAGGTCGAAGTGCAGAGTTTCCTTCTTGGGACAGGAGATGTTCTGTTGTGTGGCTCAGGGTCCACATGTTGTATCCTAACTTGGTATTCCAGAAGAGGCCTCTGAGATCAGATACCAGAAACATAATCTAGGGTTCCTATGATGTCCTAGGTACACGTCAGGTTCAATTTTCTGACTCAGGACCATTGACGTGTGTGTCTGCCTGGATGTAGGTGATCACGGTGTTTCAGACTGTGCATTTGCATCCAGAGCAGCTTTCAATATTGGGGTAGGCTCAGGGGCCTTGGAGGTTTCTCATAATCAGGAGGGTTTGGGGAAATGTGTTGGGTAACGTTTTCTTGGTGATTTCAGGCACAGTCCTGTTGAGTGGCTCCAGAGACCCCATCCTGGAGGGCATGTGAGCCATAGTTTTGGCAAGAAGTCTGCAAACAAAAATTCGGTTTAGTGTTAGTTGCAAGGTGGTCGCAGGCCCAATCCGTAGATGTTGAGGGCAGTTCGTCAGGAACTGTAATTAGGGTGATTGGAAGTTGGTAGCATAGGCTTTTATATCTGGATTGTGTGTCGAGGATGGGCTCGGAATTTAGGTGTGGTCTCATGGGTTCATGGGAGACTTTTCCTCTCTACAGAACCTGGTGGCTCCCCATAGTTTGGAGACCTTTTCTGGGAACTGAAGAGTGCTGTTTTCCATCTTAGGGGTGCCCAAAACAGGGATTCCTGGGATGGGCTCTGAATCTGGGTGCATGGAAAATCCCACCAAATGTTAGGTTTTGGGCCTCTGGGCATACCAGGCCTTCAATGCGGGATCATGGTGGGGCCACTGAGAGGGCTTGTTTGAAAGCATGCTCAGGATGAGGGTCACAATGCCTGTTTGTGCCCAGGGCGACCCCTAGGAGAGGGTTTTGGCTCACTGGACATGGAGCTGGCTCCCACATTGAGGGTTGGACACCCATCCCAACAGCCAGATTTCCTGCCATGGAAGGAGTTCTCTATTGTGCTTCAGGTTCCCCCAATGGCAGGGATTCCAGCAAAGGTCTGGGGACAGGTGCCTGAATACCAGGGATTTGTAGAGATGACAAAGTAGGGCCATGGTCGTCCCTACCTGCTAGATATGGGTCCCGCTCTCCGGGTGGCTGACACTAGGTCGGGGCTCAGCCTCTGTCAGAAATAGCACTAGTGGCCAGGACAGCCTATAAACTGGGGTTCCCTCCAGGGCCGACCAGATTGATCCTCATGTGGATTTTCTGGGGAGACTCACCAGGTACTTCTTATTTCTATGGGGAAGGCAGAATGCTGAGTTTAGGCTCTAGAATTCCTTATCAAGAGACCTTGGGAACCAGTAGGGTTAGGATGGAATTGTAAACACTAGCTAGGGTTCAATTCAGTGCCAAGCAAAAGGCAGTTTCAGTGTGCAGCGGCTGATTCAAAAAACCAGCACCTGAGGAAGGGCAGATGTCAGATATTTGCTCACACTGGAGTTTGTGTCTATTTTCACTGACAAATGGGGTGGTGGTTTCAAGAGGCTGTGGAGCATTTCCCACGCTAAGGCTTGTGAGATGTTCCAAAGAACAAAGTGTCCTACCGCTGGACAGGTGGAGTCTGGTTTGTTTGTTCAAGGGTTCCCCATGTGGAAAGTTTAGGATGCAGAGCTCTCCCGCATGGATGCCTGGAAAGCACACCTCAATTGATGATTGCACCTGAGGAACATGACAGGTTCTTTCTGGTGGCTGTGGGGCGAATTACAAAGGCCTTGATTTGACATGGAATATCTTGCAGATGGGCCACAATGCGCGTTTGTTACAAGGGATATCTTATAATGTGCTGGTGCCTAATGTTACGTGCAAGATTCTCCTACACTGAGGGTTTGGCACAGGTTGAAGAGCACGGTTTCCTTCTGGGGACAGGAGATTTTCTGTTTTGTGGCTCAGGGACCACATTTTTTATCAAAAGTAGGTATTCAGAACAGGTCCCTGAGAGCAGGTGCCTGAAAACCCAATCTAGGGTTCCACTGAGGTCCTAGGGGCATGTCAGGTTCATTCTTCTGACTCAGGACCATTGACTTGACTGTCTGCCTGGATGGAGCTGTTCAGATTGTTTCAGACTGCACATTTGCATCCAGAGTGGCTGCCAGTATTGGGGTGGGCTCAGGTGACTTTCAGTTTTCTCCTAATCTGTAAGGTTTGGGAAACTGTGATTGGTACATTTTCCCTGGGGATGGCAGACACAGTCTTGTGGTGTGCCTCGAGAGACCCCATCCTGGAGGGCATATGAGCCATGTTTTTGGGAGAGAATTCTGCAAACACAAATTTGGGTTCGGGTTAGTCGCAAGGTGATCGCAGGCCCAGTGCATAGACCTGGAGGGCAGCACATCAGGAACTGTAATTAGGGTGACTGGAAGGTGGTAGCACAGTCTTTTCTATCTGGATTGTGTGTCCAGAATGGCATCAGAATGCAGGTGTAGTCTAAAGGTTCCATGGGAGACTTTTCCTTTCTAAGGAACTTGGCGGCTCCCCATAGATTGGTAGCTTTTTTGGGAGAAGGTAAGATTGCTGTTTTCCATCTTAGAGGTGCCCCAAAACAGGGATTCCAGAGACGTGCTCTGGGTCTGGGTGACTGTAAAATCCAACTGAGGTTTAGAATTTGGCCTAGGGGCGTACCAGGTCTGCAATGCGGGAACCTTGTGGTGGAACTGAGAGGACTTGTTTGAAAACATACTCAGGCTGTGGGTCACAATGCCTGCTTGTGCCCAGGGCAGCCTTCATGAGTGGGCGTGGTCACATTGGCCATGCACCTGGCTCCCACTTTGAGGGTTGGATACCCATCCCAAAATCCAGGTTTCCTGCCTTGGGGAAGGAGTAGTATTCAATTGTGCTTCAGGTTCCCCCACTGGAAGAATTCCAGCAATATCTGGGGAAAGAAGCCAGAATACCGAGGATGGATAGAAATGATGGACTTGGGCCATGGCCAGTCCCACATGCTAGATATGGGGTCCACTGTCTTGGTGGTTGACACTAGGTCTGGGCTCAGGCTCTGTCAGAAACAGCACCAGTGCCCAGAGCATCCTACAAATCGGGGTTCCCTCAAGAGCCGAGCCGGTTGATCCTCTTGTGGGGATTCTGGGCAGACTCAGCAGGCACTTCTTCTTTCTATGTGGACGGTATAATGCTTCGTTGTGGCTCCAGAATTCAATATCAAGAGTCCTTGGGAACCAGTACAGTGAGGATGGAATTATAAAAACAAGTTACTCTACAATTCAGTGCCAGGCAGAAGGCAGTTCAAATGTGTAGCATCTTTTTTGAGATATGCAGCACCTGAGTAAGGGTGGATGTCATATGTTGGCTCACACTAGAGTTTGTGTCTTGATGACCAACAAATGGAGGGGTGGCGTCAAGAGGCCATGGGGAATTTCCCACATTGAGGCTTGTGAGATGCTCCAAATAGCAATGTTTCCTTCTACTGGAATGGTGGAGTCTGGATTGTTTGCTTCCAGGGTCTTCCATGTGGAAAGTTTGTGTAGTAGAGCTCTCCTGTATGGATGCCTGGACAGCGCACCTCCATTGAGCATTGCAGCTGAGGAACATGGCAGGTTCATTCTCATGGTTCTGGGCAAAGTACCAAGGCCTTAAGTTGACAGGGAATCTATTACAGATGGGCCACAATGCTGGTTTGCTACCACAGAGATCTTAAAATGTGCTGGTCGCTATGGTGCTCTGCAGCATTCTTCTACCCTGAGGGTTTGGCACAGGTCTAAGATCACTGTATCCTTCTGGGGACAGGATTTGTTTTATTGTGTCATTCAGGGACCCCATGTTCTATACTAAGCTGGTATTCCAGAACAGGTCCCTGAGGACAGATGCCTGAAAACCTAATGTTGCATTCTAATGAGGTCCTAGGAGCATGTCAGTTTCAATCATTGGACTGACGACCATTGACGTGGCATTTTTCCTGGATGTGTGTGATCAGGGTGTTTCTGACTGTGCATTGCGCCCAGATCGCTGCCTATATTGGTGTGGGCTCAGGGATATTAAGGTTTCACATACTCTGGAAGGTTTGGAGAACTGTGATGGGCACAGTTGCTTTGAGGATGGCAGCCACAGTCCTGTGGTGTGGCTGCAGAGACCCCATGCTGGAGAGCATGTGAGCCATTGTTTTGGGAGGGGAGCTGCTAATTCAAATATGGGTGTGATTTAGTGGTGATGTGATCGCAGGCCCAGTGCATAGACCAAGAGCGCAGGATGTCAGGAACTGTAACTAGCGTGGCTAGAAGGCAGTATCACAGGCTTTTCTATCTGGATTGTGTGTCCAGGATGGACTCCAAATGCAGGCGTGGTCTCATGGGTCCATGCAGACTTTTCCTCTCTAAGGTTCCTGGTGGATCCCCATAGTTTGGTGGCTTTTTCGGTGAAGGGAAGAGTGCTGTTTTCCATCTAAGGGTGCCCAAAACAAGGATTCCAGAGATGGTATCTGGGTCTGGGCCCCTGGAAAATCCCACCAAGTTTTATGATTTGGGTCTAGGGGCATACCAGGCCTGCAATGCTGGATACTGGTGGTGCAAATGAGAGGGCTTGTTTGAAAGCATACTCAGGATGAGAGTCACAATCACTGTTTGTGCCAAGGGCTTCCCTCAGGAGTGGGCGTGGTATCATTGGCCATGCAGCTAGCTCCCACTTTGGGGGTTGGACAACTATCGCAACACCCAGGATTCATCCCATAGGAAAGGAGAAGTTCTCTATTATGCTTTAGGTTCTGCCATTGTCAGGGATTCCAGCAAATGTCTGGGGACAGGTGCCTGAATACCAAGGATGGGGAAAGATGACAGACTTGGGCCATGGCCAGTCTCACATGCTGGATATGGGGCCCGCTTTCTGGGTAGTTGAAACTAAGTCTGGTCTCAGGTTCTGTCAGACACAGCAATAGTAGCCAGTACAGCCTATACATCAGTGTTCCCTCGAGGGCCGAGCAGATTGATATGAATATGGGGTTGCTGGGAAACTCACCAGGCACTTCTTCTTTCTATGGGGAAGGCAGAATGCTGCCTTGTGGCTCCATAATTCCCTATCATGAGGTCTTGGGAGCCGGTAGGTTGAGGATGGAATTGTAAACACAAGCTACAGTTCAATTCAGTGCCAAGCAAAAGGCAGTTCCAATGTGCATTGTTGGATTCAAGATATCCAACACTTGAGTAAAGGCGGATGTCAGATGTTTGCTCACACTGGAGTTTGTGTCTATGATGGCCGACAAGTGGAGGGGTTGTGTCAAGAAGGCTTGGAGTGTTTCCCATCCTGAGGCTTGTGAGATGCTCCAAATAACAAGGTTTCCTTCTACCAGCCAGGGGGAGTCTGGTTTGTTTGCTACAGTGTCCTCCAGGTGGAAAGTTTGGGTACCAAATCTCTCCCACATGGATGCCTGGAAAGCACACCGCCATTGACCATTGGAGTTGAGGAACATGGCAGGTTCATTTTGGTTGTTCTGGGAGAAGTGCGAAGGCCTTAAGTTGACAGGGAATCTATTACAGATGGAGAACAATGCTGGTTTGTTACCAGGGAGATCTTAGAATGTGCTGGTGGCTAGGGTGCCATGCAGGATTCTCCTACCCTGAAGGTTTGGCACAGGTCGAATGCACCATTTCATTCTGGGGAAAGGACAAGTTCTGTTGTCTGGCTCAGGGACCAAAAGTTGTATTTTATGATGGTATTCCAGAACAGGCCTTGGAGGACAGATGCCTAAAAACGTATTCTAGGGTTCCAATGAGGTCCTAGAAGCATGTCTGGTACAATCTTCTGCCTCAGGCCCATTGAGTTGGGTGTTTGCCTGCATTTAGGTGATCAGGGTCATTCAGACTGCGCATTTGCTTCCAGAATGGCCTCCAATAATGGAGTTGCCTCAGGGTCCTTGCAGATTTCTCCTAATCTGGTGCGTTTGTGCAACTGTGATTGGCAAAGATTCCTTGGGGATGGCAGGCCCAGTCTTGTGGTGTGGCTACAGAGACCCCATCCTGGAAGGCATGTGAGCCATGGTTTTGGGAGAGAAGTCTGCAAACACAAACTCGGGTTAGGGTTAATGGCGAGGTGATCTCAAGCCCAATGCATAGACCTGGAGATAAGCTGTTGGGAACTGTAATTAAGGTGACTGGAAGGAGGTAGCACAGACTTTTTAATCTGGATTGTGTGACCAGGATGGCCTCGGAATGCAGGTGTGGTCTCATGGGTCCTTGGGAGATTTTTCCTCCCTAAGGATCCCCTCTTCTCCCAATACTTTGGTGGTGTTTTCGGGGAAGGGAAGAGTGCTGTTTTCCATCTTAGTCTGGCCCCAAAACAGGGATTCCAGAGACGGGCTCTGGGTCTGTATGCCTGGAAAATCCAACGAAGGGTTAGGATTCAGGCCTAAGGGTGTCCCAGGCCTGCAAAGCGGGAAACTGGTAGTGCAACTGAGAGGGCTTGTTTGAAAGCATACTCTGGCTGAGGGTCACAATGCCTGTTTGTTCCCAGGGCAGCCCTTAGTAATGGGCGTGGTCTCACTGGCAATGTAGCTGGCTTTCAATGTGAGGGTTGGACACCCATCCCAACAGCCAGGTTTCCTGCAATTAGGAAGGAGGAGTTATCTATTGTGCTTCAGGTTCCCCCATTGACAGTGATCCCAGCAAAGGCCTGGGAACTGGTGCCTGAACACCAAGGATGGGTAGAGTTGACGGACTTGGGCCATGGCTGGTCTCACATGCTGGATATGGTGCCCTCTCTCTGGGTGGCTGACACGAGTTCAGGGCTCAGGCTCTGTCAGGCACACCAGTAGTGGCCAGGGTAACCTGTAATTTGAGGCAGCCTATAAATCCCTCGATGGCCGAGCAGATTGATCCACATTTGCATTTCTGGGCAGATTCACCAGGCACTTCTTCTTTCTATGGGGAATACAGATTGCTGCAATGTGGCTTGAGAATTCCCTATCAAGAGGGTTTTGGGTCCATGGAGGTGAGGATGGATTTGTAAACCAAAGCTACAGTTAAATTCAATGCCACGCAGAAGGTGAAAGATCCTGGAGCCGCACCCAAGAATCAAACAGCACGCCTCCACTGGATGCAAACTGCAAGAGGTTTATTGGTCACACAGGCGCCTGCGGACGCATCAGCCTTTGTGGGCTGAGCGCGCCGGGCTAAGTTGGGGAGCAGATTATATAGGGCAAGGTTGGGGTGGCGGGAAGCGAGTTTACAGAAGCAGATGCTTGGTTACAGGGATCTGATTGGTTAACCTAAATCAAGCATTGTCAGGCACTGTAACGGTTTATTCTGGCGGGAAGCGGTGGCGGGAAGCGATCTTACAGAGGCAGATATGCATGGTTACAGGAGTCTAATTGATCAATTTGATTCAGGCATGATTGGGCGTTGGGGTCAGGGCATTCTGGCGGTTCCTTGGGACAGCACTCTGGAAAGTCCCGGTACATTTCTTTTCTCATTTGTCTCTCCTTTTGACAGACCGAGTGACCACAGACAATGTGTTGCCATCAGGCTATGGGGACAATAGGTTGCTAAAACAAACCTTACCAAGGAGGAAGGGGGTCTTTCATCCCCCCCTTTTTCTTTATCATGGATAGAATCCTATATCCATTCGCTTTGTTCATGAAGTAAGTCAGCTTGAGAGCCGGTCTGTTTAATTAGTTGATATTGCTGTGTCAGTACCATTGTCTGGATTACTGACAAGCGATCTTTCATGAACTGTACGAGTTTATTTAAGATACAAGGGCCGATTGAGAGAATTAGTAAAAGTATAATAAGGTGCCCTAAAATGGTGGACAGTAATGTGGTAAACCAAGGAGATCGATTAAACAAACCTTCAAACCAGCCCTGGTGGGATTCAAAATCCTTTTTTCTTTGGGCTAGTCTCTCTCTGAGTTTATCCATGGTTTCTCTAACAATCCCAGTATGATCAGCATAAAAACAGCATTCTTCCTTGAGGGCTGCGCATAATCCTCCTTCTCTTAAGAACAATAAGTCTAGTCCCCTCCTATTTTGCAGAACCACCTCAGAGAGGGAGGTTATGGATTTTTCTAAGGCAGTGATTGATTTTTCTATAGCTTCTAAATCAGCAGTCATGGCGGCCTGCAAATGCATAGCTCGAAACTAGGCAGAGCCAACAATCCTTAGCAAGAAGGGGATTAGAATAATTGAGAGCTTGATACGCCCCTATTATCAGGTTAAGGAGTCAATCTCTGGTACAGGAGATGGTCTGTTTGAAACCGGTGATGAGGAGAAAGCATTGCCGGGGGCGGCGTTAGGTGGAATGATGGTGATGGCGGGTGTTATTCGAGGGCCTTTGGGATGAGGGTTAGGGGCTCACTGATCTGGCAGGACCAGATTAGGCCCTATGGCGGCAGAGGGTGATTTTATTGAGAGTTTTATAGTAAATATGAGTCCCTCATCATAATTTTCTTTATAGAGTCTAAGGCCCCAGCTATACCCTTTTGTCCAGTGAACTGCTTTCTTTCCAGACTCTGTGAAGGTAATTTTAAGGGGGTGACACTATGCATTTTTACAGTGTTTTCTGTTGTTTGCTCGGTCCCAGTACCCAGGACGAGCCCCCGGGGACTTTTTTATCTCATGGGAGTAATTGGCTGTAACAGTGATAAAATCCCAATGCGAGGTGGGTTTCCAATAGACATCACCCATAGTTTCACATCCCCAGGTTGCGCAGTAGAAGTCATCAGGGCCTCCACATTTATAGGCCCGTCCGCTAGCAATACTATTTCTTGGCGCGGGGCAGACATAAAAGGGGAGTGCACTAAGTTTGTAGCGTCGTGGTCCATTTCCACATCCCTGTTTAGGGGGTGACATTCCTTTACTCATAGGGGATGTTGGTGGCTTATGGGGATCATCGTGTTGGCATATGTCCCAAAACCCCATAGCCAATTTACAGAGATCCGGATACAGGGCAGGCCACCATGTGTTAGGGGTATGTTGGGCCGTACTGGACCAGATAACTTTCCCTGTTTGAGAGAGAACCTGCCAGGTTAATTGCTTGGGGAGATGTGGGCTGGTGCCGTCTACAGGGGAAAGGAGAGAGAATAAGCAAAAGAGTAAGATTAATGGCGAATAAGTCTTTTTTTTTTAATTTTATGTTACATGTATTATATATTCTGCATTATTACAATAAAATAAGCTAGAGGGGCACCAGACTGGCTCAGTCAATAGAGCAGACCCTGTGACTCTTGATCTTGGGGTCATGAATTCAAGCCCCACATGGGCATAAAGCTCACTGAAAAAACAAAACAAAACAAAACAAAAAAACCACACACAATAAACTAGAGAAAAGAAAATGGCATTAATAAAATCAGAAGGTTGGGGCAGGGGGTGTCCAGGTGGTTCAGCTGGTCAAGCATCTGCCTTTAGCTCAGGCTGTGGTCCTGGGATCGAGCTCCACATCAGGCTCCCTGCCCAGTGGGAAGTCTGCTTCTCTCTCCCATTCCCCACTGTTTGTGCTCTCTCTCTCTCAAAGAGATAAATAAAAATCTTAAAAAAAAAGAGGAATGTCAGAAAGAAAATACCATAAAATATCTACCTCTCAGTGGACCCACACAATCAAAACCCATGTTGTTCAAGGGTCAACTGTATACTGTGTCTTTCTTGCAACATCCACTCTAATGAGCGGACCTACAATGTGCCAGATAGTTTACAAGGTGCTGCTTTGTATATCTTTACGTTGCTCAGTGCTTTGTGTAATAGAGACTGTGCTGCCAGATCGCTTCACAGGCTAGGACCGTTTGGGAACTGATGAGAATAAGACTGCAACCTGGAAAAGGTTATTTGCATGTTGGTTTACCACGGACACAGAGAAAAAGCAGGGCAATGGACACCTAAGAAAAAAATGCATGATGTTAGAGTGGCTCTAACTAGTAGTATCTCCCCTGTTCCTTACAAAGTTACACCGAAAGTCTGGGCTCTATGCAGAGTAAGACACAAACCGGGTTGGCAGAGAACCGAGGTCTACTACCTTTTAGGTGGTTGACAAAGAGATGGGGAGTGATTGTATCAGTCCATGTTTGGGTTTTTAGACCCCAATTTCTTGCTGCAACAATTACATAACCTAGTAACTAACATATAGTTTTCTTCTGATGATTTTGGACCTACTCAGTAAGTCAGCAACCTGGACATGGCTAACCAGAAAGACATTCAGTTAAAGCTTCAAGAAAGAACTCAGTAGCACTATGTTACTAATAAAAACCATGGAAAACTTGAACTAGTTTACCTAGTTGGTGAAAGCTAATGGAAATAAAATGCTGAAAACCTAAGTGATTTCTAGACTGTTCTTCCAACTCAACCATTAACTTTGCTAACTGTTTCTTTTATACCTCTGCTCTTAATCTATAAAAATCTCCACCCTGCCCCGCATAAGGCCTTAAGCCTACTAAAGGTAGCTCACTGTTAGCATGTAATCCCCAATGTGAAATAGTCTTAGAAAATGATTTCTTAGGTATAAGTTCCTAATAACAAATTTTGTTAGAAGAAAAGTCTAGGATTTTATTTTCAATTTTTTGAAAATAGTTTTCAGGAAAAAAAATGATAAGAACACAGAAAAAAACTTGAAATCTCTCATTGAACTATGAACTCAGCAGAGGAAGAGACTTTGAATTCCTCTCCTTCTGAAAGAAGAAATCACTTCCAAAATGTCCCTTGCTCGTGTAAATCTTTCCCAAGTTTGATGTAGTTCATCTTATAAAAGGAACATGTTTTTTTTTTATCATTTAAAATGAAAGAAATAAAATAAGGAAGGTGGGTCTCTCGTGTTATACATTTTTAGAGAAAGGTTACATCTTTAAAGCAGCTTTGTAATACTCAGAGCTGGTGTCCTCATCTATTAAAAATTAGCAAGTTGTATTCATTCAAGTACCTTAATTCACGGTACTTCATATAGTTTTATAGATGGAAGGAGGCCCAAACAAAAACAAAACACAACAAAACAAAACAAAACAAAAACAGCTAGCACAGAGCTGTAAACAAAAAATAAAACAACTTTAAAATATTGATTACTATGAGGTGGAATCAAATGAAAATTAACCCTGGATGACAAAACAAATCTCTAATTACATAAATAAGTCCTATTATGCGCTGAAAATTTCCACTATCAGAATTTCCCGGTTACAATAAGGAAATACGTAAAAGGGGAACATAAGTAAGCATGGTAATTTGGTTCTTTTCAGGTCTACTGGTCCAACTGCCAGCCACGTGAGTGTCTGGGTTTTCAACAAAGTGTGACCAGTTCTTCTGAAGAGGTTGGGTGAATAGCAACCGTGTTGTCAAAGTCAGCTTTTGTTGCCCCCATTTTAACTGCAACAGCAAAACCTTGCAGCATTTCATCACACCCGATTCCTTGCTTATGGATCCCAACCACCTTTTCCTCTGCAGTGGCACAAACCATTTTCATCACACATTTTGTTTTCCTTTTGGTAACCGCATGATACATTGGGGTAAAGGTGGTTGAATAGGTCTTCACATTTTCTTTTCCATATTTATAGATGGCCTCATCTTCCATGAGTCCTACTGTCCCAATCGGGGGGTGGCTGAACACGACTGTGGGGATGTTGTCATAGTCTAATTTGGAATCTTCTTTGCATTCAAAAAGTCTATGGGCAAGTTTTTGGCCAGCAGCTATGGCAACTGGAGTAAGAAGAGCTTTTCCACACACGTCCCCAACAGCATAGTTGCCTTTGACGCTGGTATTCTGGAACTCATCTACTATGATATGACATTTGTCATCAGTTTGAATCCCCACTTTGTTTAAATTCAGGCCACTGGAGTTTGGGTCCCGCCCAATGGCCCACAGCAGACAGTCAACATCCGGAATCATGGTCAAGGTGGGTTTCCTACCAGGAACTGAGGTAACCATGCACAGTTCCAAGCCGGAGGGAGCCTTCTTCACTTCCTTGACCTGTGAGTATTTCAGGACCTCTATGCCAGAATTCTCCAGCTCTTCAGTGCAGTTTGAACTGATAATGGAATCAAAATTTCTAAGTACCTTATCATGCCGTATCATTAGTGATGTCTTTGAACCCAGAGCGGAAAGAATGCCAGCTATCTCTACAGCAATGTAGCCTGCCCCGACAATGACACTGCGGCCGGGCAATTCTTCCAGTTGGAAAAATCCATCACTCGTTATTCCTAGGCTGGCCCCAGGGATCTGGCTCTCCTGAGGATGTGAGGGCACGCCACCTGTGGCAATCAGAATGTGAGGAGCCGTGTACTTGTTCCCATTGACCTCTACTGTGGGCTCTGGATCAGATGTGAATGCTGCATGGCCATGGATGATTTCTATATGGGACTTGGTGAGATTATTTTGATAGATGGTGTTCAGGCGGCTCACGTAGGCATCACGCTTCTCCTTTATAACACGCCAATTGAATTTACTCTCACAGCTTTGAAAGCCATAATCAACGTGATCGTGCATGAATTCAGAGTGGACAGCCGTGTTCCACATTACCTTTTTGGGTACACATCCAACATTCACGCATGTTCCGCCCAGCTTGTGGCTCTCCACCACCGCGGCCCTAGTGCCCAGCTCCGCCGCCCTGCGGGCGCTGGCCAGCCCGCCCGAGCCGCCCACGATCACCAGGTAGTCGTAAGAGGCCACGACGCCCGCGGCAGGTGGAGGGCGCTGCGGCTGCGGCTCCTCCTGCAAGCCATGGCGTGGGAGCCGGCGCGGGTGGGCCGCGACTGAGGCAGCGGGAAGCGGGGGAAGGCGCGCGCCACCCGCCGCCAGCTCGGCCCGGCGTTCCCGCTCAGGGCCCGGCGCAGCAGGGCCATGCACGCAACAGCGAATAAGTCTTATCTTTAGTGGGTTTGGGGAGCGTTGGACGGTCCATTTCGAGTTCTGATGACGTTCGGTCTGTCCGTCCGGGTGTGCTGCCTTTACATGGGAGGCGTGGATCCAGGCTGCAATCCCGTCAACTTATAGTGCCGTGGGCGTTGTTAGGAGCACCGTGTGAGGTCCTTCCCAGCGGGGTTCAAGATTTGTGGCTCGATGCCTGCGGACGCAGGCAGTATCCCCGATTTTGTAGGGATGAGGTCACGACGGGATGTTAAGTTCTTCCTGGTAGGCGGCTGCCAGGGGTTTCCAGATTTCTTGTTGCACCAGCTGCAAAGCTTGCAGATGGGCCTGTATGGAGGGGCAAGGGGAGTGAGTGGAGATATCTGCCTCAAAGAACATGACAGCCGGAGGGGGAGCACCATAGAGGATTTCGAAGGGTGTTAGACTATGAGGGCCAGGAGAGTTTCTGGCCCTATAGAGTGCTAAAGGTAGGAGCTGGACCCAATCTTTAGAGCCAGTTTCAAGCAGTAGTTTAGATAGAGCCTCCTTGATGGTTCTATTCATTCTTTCTACCTGTCCTGAACTTTGGGGTCTGTAAGCACAATGTAATTTCCAATAGATCCCCAAAAGCTTGACCACCGAATGACTTACCTGGGAGACAAAGGCAGGTCCATTGTCTGACCCCAGTACCTCAGGCATTCCATACCTTGGGAAAATCTCCTCCAGTAACTTCTTAGCAACTATGTTGGCAGTCTCCTTCTTGGTGGGGAAGGCCTCTGCCCAACCTGAAAAAGTGTCTAGAAAAACTAAGAGATATTTATATCCATACATGCCAGGCTTAATCTCGGTAAAGTCAATTTCCCAATGTGTGCCAGGGTGGTGACCGCCTACTCGGACTCCTGGTCCGATACTAGTTTTTCCAGGATTGACTTGGGCACACACTCTGCAATTTGCGGCCACTTGTCAAAGAAGGAAGTTTCGTTTGGGGAAATAGTTTTCTAAATTGGCTCTATCCATTAAGGATTTCATTTTGTTTGCACTTAGATGAGTCAGCCGATGGAGGTGATTTATTAGTTCCTTTGCCATTTTAATGGGCATTATGGCTTTTCCTTGATATTCCCATTGGTTCAGGGTCGGGTTGTAATTGGCCCCCAACCTCTGCATGATGTCTAAATCAGTTTCTTCATAATTCCAAACAGGGGCTTCATTGGTTCCCTCTGTTCCAGTGATAGTGACAGTCAATAGTTGAGGCCCTAAAGCTGCCTGTCGGGCTGTTTCATCGGCCAAGCAATTTCCTTTGGCCTCTGGGCTACTTCCTTTTTGATGGCCTGGGCAATGCATTATGCTCAACTACTTGGGGAGAAATAAGGCCTTTAGTAGGGCCAATATTTCAGTCTTATTTTTAACTTCTTTCCCATCGGAGGTTAGTAGTCCCCTTCTCCGATAAATTTCCCCATGAATATGGGCGGTGGCAAAGGCGTATCTGCTATCTGTGTAAACATTGAGTTTCTTACCTTCTGCCAGTTGGAGGGCCTGGGTTAAGGCGATTAGCTCGGCCCGTTGGGCTGAAGTGCCTCCGGGTAATGCACTTGCCCACACAATTTGAGAGTCGGTCATGATGGCGGCTCCTGCCCGTCATTCTCCATCCTGCAGGTAGCTACTGCCATCTGTGTACCAGGTTAGGTCCGCATCCTTCATGGGTTGGTCGGTTAGGTCAGGTCGTGTTCCATGCGTTTCTGCAAGGATCTGGTGACAATCATGCAAGGGGGCCTCTCCAGGGGTGGGTAGGGTAGTTGCGGGGTTGAGAGTCACCACAGGTCCGAACTGGATCCTGTCTGTGTCCAGGAGGAGGGACTGATAGTGAGTAAGGCGAGCATTAGACATCCAGCGGTCTGGTGGTTGGCGAATTAAAGATTCCACTGTGTGTGGAGCCAGGATTGTTACAGGCTGTCCCAAAGTTAGTTTGGTTGTATCCTTGACCAGGACCGCTATGGCTGCTATCATTTTTAGGCATGGTGGCCATCCTGCTGCTACGGGGTCTAACTTCTTAGAGAGGTAGGAGATAGGGCGTCTCCAAGGCCCTAGTCTTTGAGTTAGAAGCCCCTTAGCAAACCCTTGTTTTTCATCGACAAACAAGTCAAAGGGTTTAGTTATGTCCGGCAGGCCTAACGCTGGGGACTTGAGGAGAGCTTGTTAATATGATCGAATGCCTGCTGTTGTTGTTCAGTCCAGACGAAAGGCATATCCTGTTTGATCAAGGGGTATAGGGGGGCCTCTATTTCTGCAAACCCAGGGATCCATAGCCTACAAAAGCCCGCTGTCCCTAGGAATTCCCGCAATTGCCTGTGGGTTTGGGGCGTTGGAATGCTGGATATACTCTCTTTCCTTGCGGCAGTTAGCCATCGCTGGCCATTATGCAATTCATAGCCCAAGTAGGTGACCTTAGTCTGACAAATCTGAGCCTTCTTTGCAGATGCCCTATATCCCAACTGACCAAGGGTTTGTAGGAGGTTCCCAGTACCTGTTTGACAGTCCTCCTCATTTGTTGATGCCAGTAAGATGTCATCGACATATTGGAGTAAGATCAGGGAAGGGTGTCTTACCCGGAAATTGGCTAGGTCCTGGTGGAGGGCCTCATCGAATAACGTGGGGCTTTCTTAAATCATTGTGGTAGCATTCTCCAGGTTAGCTGACCTGAAATTCCCAATTCTGGGTCCTTCCACTCGAATGCAAAAATGGGTTGACTCTGGGGACTTAGTCTTAAACAGAAGAAAGCGTCCTTTAGATCTAGGACAGTATACCAGGAGTGGGTTGGAGGCAAGGTGCTAAGTAGGTTGTAAGGGTTAGGCACGGTAGGATGGATGTCTTCTACTCGTTTATTGACCTCTCTTAGGTCCTGGACCGGCCGGTAGTCATCTGTACCAGGTTTCTTGACAGGTAGTAGAGGAGTATTCCAGGGAGACCGACATGGGGCTAAAATGCCTTGGTCTAGTAGCCGCTGTATGTGTGGTCTGATGCCTTGGTGGGCCTCGTTAGACATAGGATATTGTCTAACACTCACAGGGATGGCTGTTGCCTTCAACTGTATGTGAATGGGGGGCTGCTGGGCAGCTAGTCCTATTCCTCCCGTTTCTGCCCAGGCATTTGGATAAGATGTGAGCCAGGGTTTTATGTCCCTCTGAGGTGGGGGGGGCTTTTCGTGCAGTCTATATTCCTCTTCTAACTGTAGAGTGAGTATGTGCAATGGAGTCCCGTTGGGGCCGGTCACTGTGGGTCCATCTGATTCGAAATGAATCTGGGCCTTTAGCTTAGTCAATAGATCTCTCCCCAGGAGTGGATAGGGACAGTCAGGTACGTGAAGGAACGAATGAGAAACTTTACCTGAGGCCAAATGGACTTTTCTTTCCGTGGTCCAACGGTATTGTTTTCCTCCGGTGGCCCCTTGAACCCATGCCGTCTGGTTACTTAATGGTCCTGGGGTTTTGGTTAAGACAGAATGTTGTGCCCCGGTATCTACCAAAAAGGTGATTGGTTGCCCCCCGACTGTTAGGGTTATCCTGGGCTCAGGGGGAGGGCTCCTGGCCCTGACATCCCTAGTGGTCATCTAGGGCCATTAATCTTGTTTTCTGCCTGTTATTTTCCTTGGGGTTATGGGGACTTTTGGGGCATTTTTTGGCCCAATGTCCTCTCTCTTTGCAATAGGCACATTGGTCCCAAGCTACCCGAGGCTTTCTTCTGTCTCCTTCCTTGCCTAGCTCTCCTGTTTCTGATCCTTGATTGCTTTGCACTACGGTGGCCAAGATTTTGCTAAGCTCCTTATTTCGCTTACGCTCTCGCTTATCTTCCTTTTCTTCAGCCTCTTTCCTTAACCTTTCTTCCTTTTCTTCCTGAGTTTCTCTTTTATTATAAATTTTTTCTGCCTCCTTTAACAAATCTTGTAATGAGAAATTTGTAAATTCTCCAGTAGCTGTAACTTATGTCTAATGTCTGGCGCTGACTGCCAAATGAATGCCATGGACACATTTCCTCTCTGTTCATGGCTATCAGGATCGAAGGGGGTATATCTACGATAAGCCTCTCTAAGTCTCTCTAAGAAAGCAGTTGGAGATTCTTCGGAGCCCTGAGTAACCTGTCTTACCTGAGCCAAATTGGTAGGGCAGCGCCCTGCATTATGGAGGCCTGCTATGAGTAACTGGCGATAAAGATTTAGGTGGGTCCTACCTTCAGCCGTATTGAAATCCCAGTCAGGACGGATCAAGGGAAAGGCGGCATCAATCACATTCGGGAGCTGGGTAGGTCTTCCATTGTCTCCTGGAACATTTTTTCTGGCTTCCAGATAAACTTTTTGTCTCTCCTCTGTAGTGAGAAGAGTCTGAAAGAGCTGCTGGCAATCATCCCAAGTGGGTTGATGCGTGATTAGAATGGACTCGATCAGAGCGGTCAAGGCTATAGGGTCTTGTGAGAAGGAAGGGTTATGGGACTTCCAGTTATATAAGTCTGAGGCCGAGAAGGGCCAGTATTGGAATTGGTTGCCTGGGCCCCCTCCTTGGCATAGGGGAAGGAGCTTGGAAGACCCCTCCTTTGCAGGTTCCTTGGGACCCCTAAGTCTTCCCGCCATTGGGGATGGTAAGGGGTGGCATTCCTCCGGCAGGTTATTCGATTCTTCCTCAGATTCTGAGGAATTTGATGCTTGCGCCGGTGGAGGGGGAAGCTGGTAGGGAGGGGGGTTCTCAGTTAAGAGGTCTATTAAGGGGGAGTCATCAGGAGGAAGGACCCTCTTTGGCTTAAGACGCCGTGAAGAGGTGGAATCATCTATTACAGGGTATAAGTTGGAAGAAATAGGAAGCTTGGGAGGATCGGCAGGGCAAAGCGGAACAGGGGGAGCAGAAGGTGTTGGGGAAGGGATAGAATCCGGAAGGGGTTTGGGCTTTGGATGAGTGAAAGGAGAAAACCAGGGAGGGGGAGTCCTCGACGAGATTTTCCCAGACTACTATGTAAGGGACTTGGTCCGGATGGCCTTGAGGTCCCCGACTGAAGATTTGCTCCTTGACCTGTAGGAGAATAGTGATGTTAAAGGTCCCCTCTTTAGGCCATCCAACATTAAAGGAGGGCCATTCAGAGGAGCAGAGTGTTTGCCATTTTCTTCTTTTGATCTCCATGGACAGATTATTAGCTTGGATTTGCACGTCTCTCCAGTGATCTAATGTGAGACTCAAGGGGGTGGCGATGGTTTGCCCCATTTTTATGGACGATGTAGCAGACAAGGGAAAGGGGGACCTTTCAGGTGCTGTCTTGCTCGCATCCCTCGCGGGAACTTAGGAGCGTCTTAGCTAAGGTCTATCCGTATAAACCCCGGACCAGGCTACTCCATGGAGTAGAAGACCGTTATGCCATATGACGCTCCGCAAGACTCAGGGTGCAGCCCACTCAGACTCCATAGCCAAAGGCGGTGGAGCCACATAAACATTCATACAGTCATGCATTCCTCAGATTCAAACGGATCAGACATTTTTCCCTAAACAGAATGTTACCTTCATAACTGATGCAAAGAACATATAGACACTTAGGACGTCGACAGGACAGTCTGGACACAAGAGACAAAAATAGAAATTGCTGTACGGGTTCGGTTCAGAAACCGAGACTACGGGTTACGGTCAGGAGGAATGCGAGATCCTCTCTGACTGACAGGTGGCCCAAGATAATGGACCTCTTCAGACACCCCGAGGCGTCCCCCGGGGTGTTACAGATCCCCAAGGCGTCCCTCGGGGTGGCAGGGGAGAAGTCGAGTTCGTCAACTCCTTCTCAATCCTGCCCCTACTACAGATCAACAACGTTGTTGTACAGTCGTGGCGCAAGAACACAAAGACAAGAACATAACATACAATCAGAGAGACAGAGACACAGATGACAGAGACATGGATACTGGCCAGCTTACCTCCCGGTTGGTGACCGGCTAGAGTCTTGGGTGGGACTTCATGAAATCTCGGTGGAACCTCCAAATGAAAGATCCTGGAGCCGCACCCAAGAATCAAACAGCACGCCTCCACTGGATGCAAACTGCAAGAGGTTTATTGGTCACACAGGCGCCTGCGGACGCATCAGCCTTTGTGGGCTGAGCGCGCCGGGCTAAGTTGGGGAGCAGATTATATAGGGCAAGGTTGGGGTGGCGGGAAGCGAGTTTACAGAAGCAGATGCTTGGTTACAGGGATCTGATTGGTTAACCTAAATCAAGCATTGTCAGGCACTGTAACGGTTTGTTCTGGCGGGAAGCGGTGGCGGGAAGCGATCCTACAGAGGCAGATATGCATGGTTACAGGAGTCTAATTGATCAATTTGATTCAGGCATGATTGGGCGTTGGGGTCAGGGCATTCTGGCGGTTCCTTGGGACAGCACTCTGGAAAGTCCCGGTACATTTCTTTTCTCATTTGTCTCTCCTTTTGACAGACCGAGTGACCACAGACAATGTGTTGCCATCAGGCTATGGGGACAATAGGTTGCTAAAACAAACCTTACCAAGGAGGAAGGGGGTCTTTCAAAGGCAGTTCTAGTGTGCAGCATCTTATTCGGGATATTTATCACCTGCATAAGGACGTTGTCAGAGTTTTGTTCACACTGGAGTTTGTGTCTTTGATGACCAACAAATGGAGGGGTGGCGTCAAGAGGCCATGGAGGATTTTGCTCGCTGGGGCTTGGAAGATGCTCCAAACAGTAAGATTTCATTCTACTGGACAGGTGGAGTCTGGTTTGTTTTCTCCAGTGTCCTCCATGTGGAAAGTTTGGGTAGCAGAGCACTTCCGCAAGGATGTGTGGAAAGCACACCTCCAATGACCATTGAAGCTGAGGAACATTGCAGGTTTGTTCTGGTGGCTATGGCGCGAAGTATCAAGGCCTTGATTTGACATGGAATCTCTTGCAGATCTCAATGCTAATTTGTTACTAGGGAGATCTTAGAATGTGCTGGTCGCTAAGGGGCCATGCAGGATTCTACCACCGTGAGTGTTTGACACAAGTCCAAGAGCATGGGTTCCTTCTGGGGACAGGATAAATTCTGTTGTTTGGCTCAGGGAACACATGCTGTATTATCAGTTGGTTTTCCAGAACAGACCTCTGAGGAGAGATGCCTGAAAACCTAATCTAGGGTTTCAATGAGGTCCTAGGGGCATGTCAGTTTCAATCTTCTGACTCAGGACCTTTGATTTGTGTTTCTGCCTGGATGGAGGTGATCAGGGTTCTTCAGACTGGGATTTTGCATCCAGAGCTGCATCCCATATTGGGGTGAGCTCCGGGGCCCTTCAGGTTTATCCTAATCTAGAGAGTTTGGGCAACTGTGACAGGAACAGTTTCCTTGGGGATGGCAGGCACAGTCCTGTGCTGTGGCTCCAGAGACCCTGTTCTGGAGGACATGTGAGCCATGGTTTTGGGAGAGAAGTCTGCAAACACAAATCGGGTTATGTTTAGTGGCGAGGTGATCACAGGCCTAATGCATAAACCTGAAGGGCAGCTCATCGGGAAATCTAATTATGGTGACTGGAAGGCGGTAGCACAGGCTTTTCTATTAGGATTGTGGGTCTAAGATGTCCTCGGATTGCATGTGTGGTCTCATGGGTCCATGGGAGATTTTTTCCTCTCTAAGGATCCTGGCGGCTTCCCATAGTTTGGTGTTTTTTTCAGGGAAGGGAAGAGTGCTGTTTTCCATCTTAGGCGTTCCCCAAAACATCCATTGCAGAGCCAGGCTCTGGGTCTGGGCACCTGGAAAATCCCACGAAGTGTTATGATTTGGGCCTAGGGGCATACCAGGCCTGCAATGCGGGATCTTGGTGGTGCAACTGAGAGGGCTTGTTTGAAAGCATACTCAGGCTGAGGGTCACAATGCCTGTTTGTGCCCAGGGCTGCCTCAAGATTGGGTGTGGTCTAATTGGCCATGCAGCTGGCTCCCACTCTGAGTGTTGAACACCAGTCTCAACAGACAGGTTCCTGCCCTCTGGAAGAAGGAGTTCTCTATGGTGCTTAAGGATCCCCTGTAAGGGTCTGGTTGGCCAGAGGGAGTCATTTTGTGTTTATGTAGTGAACTTAGATTGACCCTATGCAGTAAACTTAGATTGACCCCGCCCTTCCCAGAGGAACTTACTTGCAAAGTCTAGATACAAGTGCGGTTCAGGTCAGGTGAAGACATCCAGTCAGTGGGGCATGCATATATCTACTAGTGTAAATTGAAATACAATTGGGCACCTGTGTGTTACCTAGCATTTTTTTTTCTGCGTGTGGTGATTTAGCATGACTGTGCATTGTTCTCTGTGTATTGCAATCTCATTGGCCATGTATGTATAGCCCAGTTAAATACCTCTATATAGGTTAGTCTGTGAGGCTGGGAGGGGTCGCCTCTTTGCAGGAGATGGCCCTGACAAGTCAGTTTGATTATCAATGCTGGTGCAAAATAAAGCTTTGCTTGACCTTCATTTTGTATCAGCCTCGCTCCTTTGATTACGGACCCTAACATTGGAAGGGGCACCCGGATTCAAACGATGAGAACTTAGCCAATATCAGAATTTTTGGGAAAAGCCTCCGGAAGTAAGATAGCGGGATTCTATCTGTCTGTCTGGTTCGAACTCCAGGGTATGTCCCACCAGGGAAAAGATGGATGAAGCCATGCCCCCCAGAGCTGGAGTGGATGCCGGGGTGCCCCATCCCTCTGCTGGTAGATCGATGGGGGGGTTCGAGTCCCCCAGGGTGGTCGGGGGATTCGAGTCCCCCTAGGCTGTTGCTGGGGTGTTCAATTCCCCCAGTAAATCAGGGGCCTGCCAGGGGGTTAGAGTCCCCCTAGGTGGTTGGGGGGTTTGATTCCCCCTAGATGGCCAGGGGGTTCGAGTCCCCCTAGATGGTAGGGGTTTCGAGTCCCCTTTTGTTGTTGGGGGGTTCAAGTCCCCCTAGACATCCAGGGACTTCAATTCCCCCTAGAAGGTCAAGGGGTTCGAATCCCCCAGCTGGTTGCGGGGTTCAAGTCCCCCTGGGCGATTGAGGGGTTCGAGTTCCCCTAGGTGGTTGGGGGATAAAGCCCCCACCAGTGGCAGGTTATGGGTAAGAATCCTTGGGCCTGCGGTTGTCTTTGCCTGGTCCTTTTGTTGTCTGTTGTGTTGCTTGCTATGATTGAAGGAATGGGGCAAGCAGAGAGTAAGGGGACTCTGAATTCATCTCTCCATTCTTCATAATAGATGTAAGGCTGCTCGATCACTCATTTTGTGTGCTAAGGGCTAAGACTGGAGTCAACTGGAGTTAGTTGAATGCCGGTTTAAGGTGCCCAATGCTGGCTCATTGGAGCCGGGCATGGAATATATTGCCTAGTGGGCCACTTTTGGTAAGCAGAACTGGCACTGTGGGATGAACCGACCTCGAGACAGAGACTTTAAGGAATATTCCAAGCAGCTGCAGAAACTCCCTTTGTTTTGGGGAATTCCTTGCCTTTTCTGGCCCAGCGTGGACTGCATAGCCCCTCCCCCTTGCTGGCAGGAAAGCATGGCGTCTGACGTGGAGATTGCTATTTGTCTGTCTCAAGGTTTTAATGGGTAATTGTTAAAGTGGCTTCTGAAGCCTTTGGTAACCTGAAACTCTGAAGGGTTGCTTGAATGACAAATGGAATTACAATTGTTGGACATATAGATCTTAACCAAATGGAATAAAATGCTAGAGCACTGGCTGCTGGAACTGGGTTTGTGCTTTTGAAATCTGCTGGTAAACACGTTCTATGCTTAACTGATTGATAAATTTGCCATCTAAAGAATTCTGTTTTACTGACTTACAATTGGTTTATATTTATTCTTCAGTAGAGGTTCAGGTATTTCTAAGAGTACAAAATTCTGTTAACTGTAAATAAGACTGAAGGAATTGAGAAAAGCAACTCTGTATATAAAAAGTAGGAGATAAGTAAAAGTTTGAATCTGAAAAGTGCCTGACAGTGTGAATGTGTCTGTATGGCTCCACTTCTGCTATGGAGTCAGAGTGGGCTGCACCCTGAGTCTTGTGGGGCGTCATATGGCATAACGATCATCTACTCCACGGAGTGTCCTGGTCCGGGGTTTATAAGGACAGACGTTAGCTAAGATGTTCCTAAATTCCTGCGAGGGATGTGAGCAGGACAGCATCTGAAAGATCCCCCTCCCTTTGTCTGCAACATCATTCACAATGGGAGGGAAACCTAGTAAACTCATTATCTGCTTATTTTGAAAAAAAGATACTGGTATAGAAAAGCTGGTTTTCTCTCTGTTTAAAAAGACAAAGTTTTCGGGATGCCTGGGTGGCTCAGTTGGTTAAGCAGCTGCCTTCGGCTCAGGTCATGATCCCAGCGTCCTGGGATCGAGTCCCACATCGGGCTCCTTGCTCGGCAGGGAGCCTGCTTCTCCCTCTGCCTCTGCCTGCCTCTCTGTCTGCCTGTGCTCGCTCTCTCTCCCTCTCTCTGACAAATAAATAAAATCTTTAAAAAAAAAAGACAAAGTTTTCTTAAATTAATTTGTCTGTTATGGTTTTCTCTTTGCCTGCCCAGAAAATTCAGGTTCTGTGTTTTGTTTTATCAGGTGTTTATCATCCCTAATTCTATTTAGGCATGTATTTAAAACTTTCTAGGTGCCGGGCTAGATCAGTCGGTAGAGCATGAGACTCTTAAAACTTTCTAAGGTTTTAGCAATTGTTGACAAGATTTAAACCAATGATAAACCTTGGGTTAAATTTCAGAAAATGCCATTCATTTCCTAATGTTTTAATACGTTGATAGATCACCACTTAATATTGTGATTATGGAAATGTTACGTGTCACAGAAGTAACCTGATTTTCTTGCCAGTTACATTGTAAATTCTCATCTCACCAGCTCTTTACCATATCTGTTCTGAGTTTTTGTCATTTGTAATTGTTTTAATTCTCTTGTAAGATAAATTCCGTCTCAAAGAGAATTCATATGTGAGACCTTCAGGACAAATAAAGGTCTTTGATATGTTGAAATTCTGGAACTGAAGTGGGTAAGAATTTACTGAAGCAAAAGCTGCATTTGGACTAAACCAGAATTATTAACATGGGACTAGGTGAACTGAAAGATTGTAATGTTGTATCTCTTGATGTTTTGTCTTATGTTTGCTCTTCCAGACTAGGGAAACTTATTCTTAAGTTATCTGTAACTTATAGAGATAAAATGTAGTCATTTGTAAACAAATCAAGGTATTCAAATCTTTGTCTCTATCTGAACCATCTGAAATCAAAAGGCCTCAGCAAGGATTCTTCCTTCTATGGCAATCAGTCATTTGCATAAGTTCAATAAGAATCCTTTCTCCTTGTAACAGGACACCACTGGAAACATTGGTTATTTTATTTTACCTGGCTTTGACTAGAATGCCATATTAGAAAAGACTCAGATATTACTAGACAGCTTAAAGGAACTAAGGTTGACTTTATAAAACCTGGAACCGTAAAGCCCTTTGGAACAGTTGGCCTGATACCTTGCTTACAGAGTTCCCAGCAGCCTCACCAGGTGAGTAAAGGAAGTTACTTCCAAGCAGGTTCAGGAACCTCAGGATTCTATGGGGACTTTAGGAAGAGGAATTCACCCAAATCAACAGGTATTGCAGGTCTGATGGCACGTATGTAGCTTGGCTTCTGGCCTGGAGAAGCTATCATAAGTTTAACCTGGAGATTCCTTATGAGAAGTTCCAGCAGAATAGATTCTAAAAGATTTATAGGATCTCTCAATGTTCTCGCTGAGCTTATGTAAATAATTAGGCCAAGCTTGTTAAAACTGGACTTGTTTATCAAATAATTTGGTCCAGATTTGGCTATCTCTGAAAACGAGGGTTATTTTAGAGAGAAAAATTATATTTTAATAACACACCTTTATTGATGTAAAATTCTAGATTTAATTGTCTTTAAATGTTTGTTTACTTAAGCTAGACAACTTGAGGTAAACTTCAGGGAAGTTGCACAATAGCTCACTTACACGATCTTGCTTTGTCAGTCAGTCACACCCAATATAGGGAACTTCAGAAAATTGAAGGATTTGAAGGGAAGTATCTGACTGAGTTAGCGGGAATAACAGAAAAGGTGTTTAACACCAGGGATGCACAGGAAGATGAAAAACAGACAAAAGGACTGGTTAAGGTTTTGGCATTACATGAGGCAGAGAGGAGATGGGCAGGGGATAGCAAATGGAAGGAAAAGCCTAAGCACAGAGAAGGAAGGCGATAAGACATAGATTCAGATCAGTGTACTTACTGTAAGGAAAGTGGACATTGGGCCAGGGAGTTCCCCAAAATGAAGACAACAATGCTTGCCACCAGAGATTGAAGGGGTCATGGTTCGGAGCCCCTCCCTGAACCTCAGGTAAAAATTGAAGTGGAGGGGAAATCAGTTTAGTTTTTGGTGGGCATGGGAGCCCAATTTTCATCATTACTTAAACCTATTGGAACACTACTTGGAGAGGAAGTCTGGGTACAAGGAGCAAATGGCCCAGAGAGACATAATTGGGCAACAGAAAGGACTTTAAACTTGGCCTTAGGAATAGTTAAACATCAATTTTTGGTCCTACCTAATGCCCCATATAACTTGATGGGAAGAGATCTCCTCCACAAGTTAAGAGCTGGCATTCTGTTCTCAAAAAGGAGGCATGACTATAACCTTGAGACATCCCACTGTACAAGTGCTTATATCATTAGTAGATGAATACCTCCTTTATGAGCCCGTCTCAAAATCAGAGGAAACAAAGTTGGAGTAGCTTTCTCCAAATCCTACAGGAGGAGTTTACCTAGGCCTGGGCAGAAGGGAAGCCCCCTGGCTTGACCAAGGTATGACCTCCAGTGGTGGTGCGATTAAAGGCGACAGCTATGGCTGTTCACATTTGGCAGTACCCACCTTCCCTGGGAAGCAAATGAATGGATCAGAAAACAGATTAACCAACTCCAAGGGGAGGGGATGCTAGTTCCTTACAAATCTCCATGGAACACACCTTTGTTGTCCGTCAAAAAGGTCGAGACTGGGGAGTACCAACCGGTCCAGGACTTGCAGGAAGTTGATAAATGGGTTGAAGATATCTCCCGATGGTGCCTAACCCCTATACCTTACAATCCCTCTTGGGCCCCAAAAGAACTGTCTTAGAGCTCAAGGATGCGTTTTTTATGCATGTTTTTAGCAAAGGAATTCTCAGCACCTTTTTGCTTTTGAATGATCTGATCCACAGGAAGGATTCCAAGTAGAGCTCACCTGGACAAGACTTCCACAAAGGTTCAAGAATTCACCCACTATCTTTGACGAGGCCCTACATGAGCATTTGCGCGAGTACAGAACCTCCAACCCAGGACTTACTCTGTTACAGTACGTTGATGACTTGCTAGTAGCCACTGAGGACTATGAATCATGTTTGCGGGGGACGAGAGCTCTCTTACAGACTCTGCATGAAAAAGGGTATTGGGTGTCAGCAAAGAAAGCACAGCTCTGTCAAAGCCATGCCACTTAAAGGTTTGATCTCCATGAGGGAGTACGTTCACTGTCTGAGTCCAGGAAACAGGTGATCACCCGATATGCCTGCCCCACCACGTCCCGACAAGTGAGGGAGTTTCTTGGGATAGTGTGCTACTGTAGGCTGTGGATACTGCGGTTTGCAGAGACTACCTGACCGCTCTACGAACTGGCAAAAGGAGGGCTCACTATGATAGAGTGGACAGCTGAGGCAGAAGGAGTATTTCAGGAATTACAAACAGCCTTACTGAGTGCCCCAGCATTGGCCATCTAAGATATTACCAAGCCCTTCCACATTGCTCAGGACACCAAAAGGGCACGATCTGATTTCAAAAGGAAACCACTTAGCAGATCAAGTCACAAAGCAAGCAGCCTGAGAAACAGTGCAAGAGCTGGTTACACTCCCGGCTCTAGCCCTACCAGAAAAACTGGACTATTCAGAGGAAGATTTAAACTATTTACCAAAATGGGATAAATTAGACTATGAAGGAGACTGGGCTAAGACTAAAGAGAAATTTAATTCTTCTTCCATTCCTAAGTAAGAAGTTAGTAGATCAGATACATCAGGGTACTTATTTAGGGATACGCAAACCCAAGGATCTTATAGGCAAGCTATTCCAGGTTTCTAAATTAGGGCATATGGTTCAGGATGTAGTTGATAGATGTGCTCAATGCCAGGCAGTTGAGGTGGGAGGAAATAGAATTGGAAGAGGGAAAAGAGAAAGAGGTAAGGAACCAGGAATTAATTTGGAAATTGATTTTACAGAAATGAAACCTATAAAATATGGACACAAGTATATGTTAGTTTTTGTAGATACCTTTTCAGACTGGGTAGAGGCTTTTTCCACCAAACGTGAGATGGCAGGAGTGGTAGGTAAATAAAGTTACTAGAAGAAATAATTCCTAGGTTTGGGCTGCCTCTCGCAATTGGGTCAGACAATGGCCCTGCATTGTGAGCTCAGTCTCACAGACATTGGCCAAGGCTGGGGGCACAAATTGGAAACTGCATTGTGCCTATCAGCACCAGAATTCCGGGCAAGTAGAGAGAATGAACCAGACTTTTAAAGAGACATTGACAAAACTAATTCTGGAGACTGGCAGAGGATGGGTGGATCTCCTTCCTTTGCCCTTCTCAGGGAATGGTGTACACCCTATTTAAACAAGGTGATCCCATTTTAAATAATGTTTTGGAGACCGACCCCCTCCCGCTCTGTCCTCAGCTACAAGAGGTTGCCCTAGCAGAAATTACTGATCAGTCTGTACTCCAGTCACTGCAGGCATTACAGTGTGTCTTAAAAAAAAGTCCATGCCGGGATCCAGGCTGCCCACACTGGGATGGAGACGAAGGTGGAACCACATCCTTACCAACCCAAGGACTTGTATTAGATACGTTGCTATCAAGTGGAGAACTTGGAGCCTCACTGAAAGGGACCATTTACTGTTATCCTAACCACCCCCACAGCAATAAATGTTGAAGGCATCAGGATCTGGATTCCCGAGGGTCATGTCAAGCGATCTGAGGATGAAGATGCCCCCCAGGGGTAGAAGCCTCAGCCAATGGACCCACTGACCACGGACTAAAGCTAAGTCTCAAAAGACTATGAGTTTATTGTTTCTCTTATTGTTACCTGTTTATGTAAAGTATAGTAGGAAATTAGATGAAGTGGTAAATGGCTAACTCATCAGCCAACTGTGCACTAGTGTCATTTGTACAGAAGAAAACTAGAGCAATAAAAATTTTATTCTTACATGCTCAATATAACCCCTTACAACCATAGAACATAGAACTGGCTGAATAGTCAAGGATTTGGCTAATCTCCAAAGAAAAGAGGGAATGTAAGGGCCTGGTTGGCCAGAGGGAGTCATTTTGTGTTTATATAGTGAACTTAGATTGACCCTTTGCACTAAACTTAGATTGATCCTGTCCCTCCCAGAGGAACTTAATTGCAAAGCCTAGATACAAGGGTGGGTCAGACCAGGTGAAGACATCCAATCAGTGGGACATGCATATATCTCTTAGGGTAAATTGAAATTCAATTGGACACACGTGTGTTATTTAGCATTTTTTTTTTCCTGTGTGTGGCAGACATAGCATGCATGTGCAGTATCCTCTGTGTACTGCAATCTCATTGGCCACCTGTGTATAGACCGGCTAAACTACCTCTATAAACGTTAGTCTGTGAGGCTCGGGGTGGTCGCATCTTTGCAAGAGCCAGCCCTACTGGTCAGTTTGATTCTCAATGCTTGGCGCAAAATAAAGCTTTGCTTGACCTTCCTTTGTATCAGTCCTGCTTCTTTGATTATGGACCCTAACACCCCCATTTGCAAGGATTCCAGGAAAGGACTGTGGAGAGATGCCTGAATAACAAGGATGGGTAAAGATGATGAATTTGAGCCATGGCCAGTCTCACATGCTGGATATGGGCCCCGCTTTCTGGGAGGAGGGCACTAGGTCGGTGCACAAGCTCTGTCAGACAAAGTACTAGTGGCCAAAGCAGCCAATAAATCGGGGTTCCCTCGAGGGCCGAACAGACTGATTCTCAAGCAGGGTTTTGGAACAGACTCACCAGGCACTTCTTCTTTCTATGGGAATGGCAGAATGTTGTGATGTGGCTGGAGAATTCACTTGACTTCACATGGAATTTCTTGCTGATGGGTCTCAATGCTACTTTGTTACCAGGGAGATCTTACAATGTGCTGGTGGCTGAGGGGCCATGCAGGATTCTCGCACCTTGAGGGTTTGACAAAGGCCGAAGGGCACGGTTTCCTTCTAGGGACAGTAGCTGTTCTGTTGTGTGGCTCAGGGACCACATGTTGTATCCTAAGTTGGTATTCCAGAACATGCCTCTGAGGACATATGGCTGACAACCTTATCTAGGGTTCCAATGAGGTCTTAGGGGCATGTCAGATTCAATCTTCTGACTCAGGATCATTGACTTTGGTCTCTGCCTTGATGGAGGTGATCTGGGTGTTTCAGATGCTCATTTGCATCCAGACTGGCCTCCAATATTGGGGTGGGCTCAGGGACCTTGCAGGTTTCTCCTAAACTGGAGGGTTTGGGCAAATATGACACCCACAGTTTCCTTGGGGATGGCAGTCATGGTGCTCTGGTGTGGCTGCAGAGACCCCACCCTGGAGGGCATGGGAGCCATGGTCTTGGGAAAGAAGTCTGCAAACACGAACTCGGGTTATGCTTAGTGGCGAGGTGATTGCAAGCCCAATGCATAGACCTGGAGGACAGCTGACCAGGAACTGTAATTAGGGTGACTCGAAAGCAGTAGTGCAGGCTTTAATATCTGGATTGCATGTCCAGGATGGCCTCAGAATGCAAGTGTGGTGTGGTCTCATGGGTCCATGGGAGATTTTTCCTCTCTAAGGATCCCGGTGGCTCCCAATACTTTGGTGGCTTTTCATTGAAGGGAGGTGTGATGTTTTCCAACTTAGGGGTGCCACAAAATAGGTATTCCAGAGATGGACTCTGGGTCTGGGTGCTTGGAAAATCCCACCAAGGGTTAGGATTTGGTCCTAGGGGTGTACCAGGCCTTCAATGCTCGATCCTGGTGGTGCAACTGAGAGGGCTGGCTTAAAAGCATGCTCAAGCTGAGTGTCACAATGCCTGTTTGTGCCCATGGTGTCCCTCATGAGTGGGAGTGGTCTCATTGGCCTTGCAGCTGGCTGCCACTCTGAGGGTTGCAAACCCATCCCAAAAGTCACATTTCCTGCCTTGAGGAAATAGAAGTTCTCTATTGTGCTTCACGTTCCCCCATTGGCAGGGATTCCTGCAAAAGTCTGGGGACAGATGCCTGAATACTAAGGATGGGTAGAGATGACGGACCTGGGACATGGCTGTCTAACATGCTGGATATGGGGCCTGCCCTCTGAGTGGCTGACACGAGGTCAGGGCACAGGCTATGTCAGACACAGAACTAGTGGCCAGGATAGCCTATAAATCAAGGCAGCCTATAAATCCCTCGAGGGCTGAGCAGATTGAACCTCATGTAGGATTTCCTGGCAATCTCACCAGACACTACTTCTTTCTGTGGTGAAAGCAGAATGCTGTGTTGTGGCTTCAGAATTCCCTATCAAGAGGGCTTGGTGACCAGTCGGTTGAGGGTAGAATTGTAATTACACCCTATGGTTAATTCAGTGTCAAGCGGAAGACAGTTCCAATGTGCATCAGCTGATTTGAGATACCCAGCACCTGAGTAAGGCCGGATGTCAGATGTTTGCTCAAACTGGAGTTTGTGTCTATGATGATCGACAAATGGAGGGGTGGCATCAAAAGGCCATGGAGCATTTCCCAAGCTGAGGCTTGTGAGATGCTCCAAACAGCATGGTTTCCCTCTACTGGACATGTGGAGTCTGGTTTGTTTGCTCCACAGTCCTCCATGTGGAAAGTTTTGGTGGCAGAGCTCTCCCGCATGGATGCCTGGAATGCACACGTCCATTGACCATTGCAGCTGAGGAACATGGCAGGTTCGTTCTGATGCTTCTAGGGGGAGTACCAAGGCCTTGAGTTGAGAAGTAATCACTTGAAGATGGGCCAAAATGCTGGTTTGTTACTAGGGATATCTTAGAATATGCTGGTGGTTAAGGGGCCATGCAGGATTCTCCCACCTGGAGGGTATGAACTGGTCGAAGAGCATGGTTACCTTATGGGGGATAGGATATGTTCTGCTGTGTGGCTCAGGGACCATATGTTGTATCATACGTTGGTATTCCAGGACAGGCCTCTGAGGACAGAGACCTGAAAACCTAATCTAGGGTTCCAATGAAGTCCTAGTGGCATGGCAGGTTCAATCTTCTGAGTCGGGAAGATTGACTTGGGTGTCTGCCTGGATGAAGGTGACCAGGGTGTTTTAGACTGTGCATTTGCATCCTGAGCATCCTCCAATATTGGGGTGGGCTCAGGGGCCTTGCAGGTTTCTCCTAATCTGGAGGGTTTGGGCAACTGTGACAGGCACAGTTTCCTTGGGGATGGCAGGCACAGTCCTGTGGTGTGGATCCAGAAACCCAATCCTGGAGGGCATGTGAGCCATGGTTTTAGGAGAGAAGTCTGCAAAAACAAACTCGGGTTAGGGTTATTGGTGAGGTGATCGCATGCCCAATGCATAGACCTGGAGGGCAGCTCATCAGAAATTGTAATTATGGTGACGCGAAGGTGGTAGCACAGGCCTTTCTATCTGGATTATGTGTCCAGGATGGCTCGGAATGCATGTCTGGTCTCATGGATCCATGGGCGATTTTTCCTCTCTAAGGATCCCGGCGGTTCCCAATACTTTGTTGGCTTTTTCAGGGAAGGAAAGAGTGTTGTTTTCCATCTTAGGAGTGTCCCAAAACAGGGATTCCAGAGACGGACTCTGGGTTGGGCACCTGGAAAATCCCACCAAGGGTTAGGATTTGGGCCTAGGGACGTACCAGGCCTTCAAAGCGAGATCATGGTGGTGCAACTAAGAAGGCTGGCTTGAAAGCATGCCAGGCTGAGGGTCTACATGCCTGTTTGTGCCCAGGGTGGCCCCCACGAGTGGGAGTGGCCTTATTGGCCATTCAGCTGGCTACTACTCTGAGGATTGGAAACCCATCCCAAAAGCCTCGTTTCCTGCCTTGGGGAAATAGGAGTTCTCTATTGTGCTTCACGTTCCCCCATTGGCAGGGATTCCAGCACACGTCTGGGTCCAGATGCCTGAATACCAAGGATGGGTAGGGAGGCCGGACGTTGGCCATGGCTGTTCTCACATGCTGGATATGTCCCGACTCTCTGGGTGGCTGACACGAGGTCAGGGCTCAGGATCTGTGAGACATAGCACTAGTGGCCAGTGAACCTATAAATTGGGTTCCCTCAAGGGCCGAACAGACAGATCCTCATGTGGGATTTCCTGGCAGTCTCTCAGGCACTTCTTCTTTCTATGGTGAAGGCAGAATGCTGCATGGTTGCTCCATAATTCCCTATCAAGAGGTCATGTGGAAGAGTAGAGTGAGTATGGAATTGTAAACCCAAGCCACGGTGAAATTCAGTGCCACATTGAAGACAGTTCTAATGTGCAGTGTCTTATTTGAGATATCCGGTACATGAGAAAGGGTGGATGTCAGATGTTTGCTAACACTGGAGTTTGTCTCTATGATAAGCAACGAATGGAAAGGTGGTGTAAAGAGGCCCTGGACGATTTCCCACGCTGAGGCTTGTGAGATGATCCAAACAGCAAGGTTTCCCTCTACTGGACAGGTGGAGTCTGATTTGATTGCTCCAGGGTCCCCCAGGTGGAAAGATTGGGTAGCAGATCTCTCCCGCATGGATGCTTGGAAAGCACATTTCCATGGACCATGCCTCTGAGAAGCATGACATGTTCATTCTGGTGCCTCTGTGACGAAGTGCCAAGGCATTTAGTTGACATAGACTCTCTAGCAAAGGGGTAACAATGCTGGTTCGTAACAAGGGAGATCTTAGAATGTGCTGGTGGTTAAGGTGACATGCAGGATTCTCCTACATTGAGGGTTTGGCACAGGTCCAAGAGCACGGTTTCCTTCTAGGGGAAGGAGTTTTTCTGTTGTTCGGCTCATTGATCACATGTTGTATTATAAGATGTTATTCCAGAACAGGCCTCTGAGGACAGATGCCTGAATACCTAATTGGAGTTCCAATGAGGTACTAGGGGCATGTTGGGTTCAATCTTTAGACCCAGGACCATTGGCTTGGATGTCTGTCTGGATGTAGGGAATCAGGATGTTTCAGACTGTGCATTTGTGTCCAGAGTGGACTACAATATTGGGGTAGGCTCAGGGGCCTTGCAGGTTTCTCCTGATCTGGAGGGTTTGGGCAACTGTGACAGGCACAATTTCCTTGGGGATGGCATGCACAGTCCTGTGGTGTGGCTCCAAAGACCATATCCTGGAGGGCATGTGAGCCGTGGTTTTGAGAGTGAAGTCTGAAAACACAAACTTGGGTTAGGATTAGTGGTGATGTGATGATGTGATCTCAAGACCAGTGAGTAGACCTGGAGCACAGATCGTCAGAAATTGTAATTAGGGTGACTCTAGGCAGTAGCACAGGCTTTTATATCTGGATTGCTTGTCCACGATGGCCTCAGAATTCAGGTGTTCTCTCATGAATCCATGAGAGATATTTCCTCTCTAAGGATCCTGGCAGCTCCCAATAGTTTGGTGGCTTTTCCCGGAAAGGGAAGAGTGCTGTTTTCCATCTAAGGGGTGTCCCAAAACAGGGATTCCAGAGACGGGCTCTGTGTCTGGTCACCTGGAAAAATCTAACCATGTGTTAGGATTTGGGCCTAGGGCCGTCCCAGGCCTGCAATGCAGTATCCTGGTGGTGCAGCTGAGAAGGATTGTTTGAAAGCATGCTCAGGTTGAGGGTCACAATGCCGGTTTGTGCCGAGGGCGGCTCTCAGGAGTGGGTGTGGTCTCATTGGCCATGCAGCTGGATCCCACTTTGAGGGTTGGACACCAATCCCAATAGCCAGGTTTCACCATGGGTTGGTAGGAGTTCTCCATTGTGCTTCAGATTTCCTCATTGGCAGGGATTCCAGGATAGGTTTGCAGACAAATGCCTGAATACCAAGGATGGGTAGAGATGATGTCCTTGGCCCATGGACTGTCTTACATGCTGGATTAGGGCCCCTCTCTCTGGAAGGATTACATGAGGCCGGTGCTCAGGCTCTGTCAGACACAGCACTAGTGGCCAGGGCAGTTTATAAATCAGGGTTCCCTCGAGGGAGGAGTAGATCCTCGTGTGGGGTTCCTGGGCAGACTCACCAGGTACTTCTTCTTTTTATGGAGAAGGCAGAATGTTGCTTTGTGGCTCCAAATTCCCTATCAAGAGGGCTTGGGGACCAGTAGGGTGATGATGGAATTATAAACACAAGCTACGGATAAATTCAGTGCCAGTCGGAAGGCAGTTCCAATGGGATGCTTCTTATGCGAGATATCCAGCATTTGAATAAGGGTGGATGTCAGATATTTGCTCACACTAGAGTTTGTGTCTATGCTGACCAACAAATGTAGGCTTGGCATCCAGAGGCCATGGAGGATTTCCCCTGCTGAGGCTTGTGAGATGCTCCAAACAGCAAGGTTTCCTTCTACTGGACAGTTGGAGTTTGGTGTGTTTCCTCCTTGGTCCCCCATGTGGAAATATTGGGTAACAGCTCTCCCGCATGGATGTCCAGAAAGCATATCTCAATGGATCACGCAGATGAGGAACATGGCAGGTTCGTTCTGATGGCTCTGGGGTGAAGTACTGAGGCCTTGAGTTGACATGGAATGTCTTGCACAGAGGTTACAATGCTGGTTTTTACCAGGGAGATCTTAGACTGTGCTGGTGGCTAAAGTGCCATTCAGGAGTCTCCTAACTTGAAGGTTTGACACAGGTCTAAGAGCACGTTTTCCTTCTGGGGACAGGAGTTTTTTGCTCTGTAGCTTAGGGTCCACATGTTGTATCATGTTGGTATTCCAGAACAGGCCTCTGATGACAGATGCATGAAAAGCTAATTGGAGTTCCAATGTGGTCCTAGGGGTGTGTGTGTTTCAATCTTCAGACTCAGGACCATTGACTTGATTGTCTGCCTGGATGTAGGGACTAAGGGTATTTCAGACTGTGCATTTGCATCTAGAGAAGGCTCCAATGTTGTGGTGGGCTCAGGGGCCTTGCAGGTTTTTCCTAATCTGGAGGGTTTGGGCAACTGGTTTGGGAAAAGTTTCCTTGGGGATGGCAGGCAGAGTCCTGAGGTACGGCTCCAGAGACACCATCCTGGAGGGAATGTGATCCATGGTTTGAGAGAGAAGTCTGCAAACACAAACTTGGGTTAGGGTTAGTGGCGATGTGATCCCAGTCCCAGTGCGTAGAACTGCATGGCAGCTCGACAGGAACTGTAATTAGGGTGATGCGAGGCAGAAGCACAAGATTTTATAACTGGATTCTGTGTCCCGGATGGCCTCAACATGCAGATGTTGTCTCATGGGTACATGGAGATTTTTCCTCTCTTAGGATCCTATCAGCTTCCAATAGTTTGGGGGCTTGTTTGGGGAATGGAAGAGTGCTGTTTTCCATCCTAGGGTTGCCCCAAAACAAGGATTCCAGAGACGGACTCTGGGTCAGTGTGCCTGGAATATTTCAACAAGGGTTAGTATTTGGGACTAGGGGCCTACCAGGCCTGCAATGTGGAATGCTGGCTGTGCAACTGAGAGCACTTGTTTGAAAGCATCCTCCATCTTAGGGCCACTATGCCTTTTTGTGCCCAGGGTGGCTCCCATGAGTGACCGTGGTCTCATGGGCCAAGCAGCTGATTCCCCCTCTGAGGGTTGAACACCCATCCCAAAAGCCAGGTTTCCTCCCATTGGGAAGGAGGAGTACTCCTGGGTTTCAGTTTCCCCCATAGGCAGGGATTTGAGCTATGGTCTGGAGAGAGATGCCTGAATATCCAGGGTGAGGAGATGTGACGGCTTCGGGACACAACAGGTCCCACCTGCAGAATATGGGGCCCACTGTCTGCGTGGCTGAATGGAGGTCATGGCTTAGGCTGTGTCAGACAGAGCCTGAGTGCCCACGGTGGCCTATGATATTAGGATGCCATCAAGGGCCATGCAGGTCAATCATCATGTGGGTTTTCTGGGCAGACTCACCAGGCACTTCTTTCTGTGGGACAGGCAGAATGCTGCATCATGGCTCCAGAATTCCCTATCAAGAGGGCTTTGGACCAGGAGGGTGAGGATGTAATGGTAAACACAAACTACGGTTCAATTCAGTGCCAAGCAGAAGGCAGTTCCAGTGTGCAGCGGCTGATTCGAGCTATCCAGCACCTGAGTAAGGGTGGATGTCAAATGTTTGCTCATACTGTAATTTGTTTCTATGATGACCGACAAATGGAGGGGTGGCAGAAGAGGCCATGGAGTTGGGGGGGGGACAAGATGGCGGGGTACTAGGAAGAGGCGTCTTTTCAGCTGGTACCCCAAAGTGAGCCGATTACCTACCAAAGAACTCCGATCACCCATGAAATCAGCCTGAGATCAGAATTATACACGTCTGGATCTCTACAGGGGCAGAAGACGCCAGTGAGCAAGTAAAGCAGAATGGGAAAGGCGGACTGATATCAGAAGATAAACAAAATGGGGAGGGAGCCACCAGAGGCGACCGGTGGGAAAGTAATACCCCAATACGAGCGAGAGTGCCCTGCGTCTGGGGACCAGCATTAACTTGGAGACTGGTTGAAAGCACTCCAAAAGAGCAAAGGATTGCGGGGGGAAATTGTGGGAATCGGGGCGGCTAGGGACAGGGGCTTAAGTCCCCGGTCCCAGACGGCTTCCCCGGCGCGGAGGCAGAGAGAGTGCGGCGGAGAAACCAGCTCCTGGTCCCTAAGCCGCCACCGCGCCCCAGAGCGCGTGGGTTCCGGCTCCTGTGAGGGGATGGGAGCTGCCCCGGTCTGCAGAACGCGCACTAGCCCTACCACAAAGTTTGAGATGCGCGCGCACGTCCATCGAGCTCTCCTGGGTTACTAAGGCCCGGGGGCGCTTCTTGACCCGAGCCATTTTTTCAAAGTCTAAGCCGTGCGCACGCGAAATTCTTCCCCGGACAGAGGCGGGCAAAAGCCCAGCCTGCGGCTTATGGACCAGCGCCCCGTTCTCAGTGCCCCAGACGCGCGCCTGACCCACAGCCGCCTCTGAAAAGAGGTGCGCGCAAGCCGGGCACTCCCAGCCTGGGCCGGCGGCAAAATCTCAGTGTGCGATCGCTGCTTGGAACCTCTCTGGCGGTCAGGAGCTCCCAGACAGCCGCCACTGCCTTGGCTTTGGGGACGAGCAAAAGATCCTGCACCCCCAGGGTCTGCAACTTGGAATTGCACTGCCAGCGTCCAAGGGGGAATTTATTCAGCTTCTGCACCCAGACTGAGGCTTCTCTCTGAGACGGAGATCAGGAAGTGTTCCAGGGTGCACCTTGAGTGCACCAGAGTTGATACATCCAGCTACATCTGTTCAGTCTTCTCCCACCAAAATGACTAGGAGGAGGAATGCCCAACAGAAGAAAAATACAGAGGATGGACCTTCTGCAACAGAGCTAACGGCTATCAACATAGTCAAGAGAATTCAGGCTAACAATTATCCAGGCAATAGCTAGGTTGGAGAAAGCCATGGATGACCAAACAGAATTGATTAGGGCCGAACTGAAAGCGACCAGACAGGATGTTCACAATGTTAGGGTGGAGCTTAAAGCTACCAGGGAGGAGGTCCACAATGCTCTCAATGAGTTCCAATCTAATCTAAACTCTCTCAAAGCTAGGGTAACTGAGACAGAAGATAGAATTAGTGATCTGGAAGACAAACAGATAGAGAGAAAGGATCAGGAGGAAGCCTGAAACAAACAGCTTAGATCCCACGAAAGCAGAATCAGGGAAATAAATGATGCCATGAAGCGTTCCAACGTCAGAATTATTGGAATCCCTGAAGGGGAGGAGAAAGAAAGAAATCTAGAAGATATCGTGGAACAAGTCCTTCATGAAAATTTTCCGAATCTCGCGAATGAAACCAGCGTTCATGTACTAGAGGCTGAACGGTCTCCACCCAAGATTATACACTCCAAAAAAACATCACGACACCTGATAGTCAAATTGAGAAATTATAATTGTAGGTATAATCTCTTGAAAGCCGCCAGGGGAAAGAGGCTCCTTACTTACACAGGGAAGCCCATCAGAATAACATCAGACCTGTCCTCAGAGACCTGGCAAGCCAGAAGAGGCTGGCAAGATATATTCAGGGCACTAAATGAGAAGAACATGCAGCCAAGAATACTTTATCCAGCAAGACTGACATTCAAAATGGATAGAGAGATAAAGAGTTTCCAAGACCGGCAAGGCTTAAAAGACTATGCAACCACCATGCCGATACTGCAGGAAATATTAAGGGGGGGGGTTCTATAAAAGAGGAAAAATCCCAAGAATAGCATTGAACAGAAATATAGAGACAGTCGACAGAAAGAAAGACTTCAAAGGTAACTCGATGTAAATAAAAACGTATCTATCAATAATCACTCTCAATGTGAATGGCCTAAATGCACCCATAAAATGGTACAGGGCTGCAGATTGGATAAAACGACAGGACCCATCCATATGCTGTCTACAAGAGACCCATTTTGAACCTAAAGATACACACAGACTGAAAGTGAAGGGGTGGAGAAGCATCTTTCATGCCAATGGGACTCAAAAGAAGGCTGGGGTAGCGATTCTCATATCAGATAAATTAGACTTCAAACTAAAGACTGTAGTCAGAGATACAGAAGGACACTACAAAATCCTTAAAGGGATTATCCACCAAGATGATCTAACAATTGTAAATATCTATGCTCCCAATATGGGAGCAGCCAATTACTTAAGAAAACTGTTAAGATAAAGAGTCATATTAATATGAATACACTAATCGTAGGAGATCTTAACACGCCTCTCTCAGAATTAGACAGATCATCGAAGCAGAAAATCAATAAAGAAACAAGAACTTTGAATGACACATTGGACCAGATGGACCTCATAGATATATACAGAACATTCCACCCTAAAACATCAGAATACTCATTCTTCTCAAGTGCACATGGAACCTTCTCCATAATAGACCACATACTGCGTTCACAAATCAGGACTCAACTGATACCAAAAGACTGAGATTATTCCCTGCATATTCTCAGATCACAATGCTTTGAAACTGGAGCTCAATCACAAGGAAAAGTTCCGAAGGAACTCAAACACCTGGACGCTAAAGACCACCTTGCTTAAGAATGCTTGGATCAACCAGGAGATCAAAGAAGAACTGAAACAATTCATGGAAACCAATGAGAATGAAGACACTTCGGTCCAAAACCTATGGGATACAGCAAAGGCGGTCCTAAGGGGAAAATATATAGCCATCCAAGCCATGCTCAAAAAAATTGAAAAATCCAGAACACACCAGCTGTCTCTACACCTTAAAGAACTGGAGGATCAACAACAAATCAAACCAACTCCACACATAAGAAGGGAAATCATCAAGATTAGAGCTGAGATCAATGAGGGAGAAACCAGAGATACAGTAGAACGTATCAATGAAACTAGAAGCTGGTTTTTTGAAAGAATCAATAAGATCGATAAGCCACTGGCTACACTAATCTGAAAGAAAAGAGAGAAATCCCAAATTCATAAAATTATGAATGAAAAGGGAGAGATCACAACTAACGCCAATGAAGTAGAAACAATCATCAGAAGTTATTACGAATAAGCTTAGCAACCTAGATGAAATGGATGCATTCCTGGAAAAATATAAACTACCAAAATTGAACCAGGAAGAAATCGACAACCTGAATAGACCGATATCTAATTACAAGATTGAATCAGTGATCAAAAACCTCCCAAAAAACAAGAGCCCAGGACCTGACGGATTCCCTGGGGAATTCTACCAAACCTTCAAAGAAGAAATAACACCTATTCTCCTGAGGCTGTTTCAAAAATTGAAGCATAAGGAAAACTTCCAGACTCTTTCTATGAAGCCAGCATTACCCTGATTCCCAAACCAGGCAAGGACCCTACCAAAAAGGAGAATTTAAGACCAATATTACTGATGAATATGGATGATAAGATTCTCAACAAGGTCCTAGCCAACAGGATCCAACAGTACATTAAAAAGATTATCCACCATGATCAGGTGGGATTCATCCCTGGGCTACAAGGATGGTTCAACATTCGCAAATCAATCGATGTGATACAACAAATTAATACGAGAAGAGAGAAGAACCACATGGTCCTCTCAATTGATGCAGAAAAAGCATTTGACAAAATCCAACATCCGTTCCTGATTAAAACGCTTCAAAGTATAGGGATAGAGGGAACATTCCTGAACCTCATCAAATCTATCTATGAAAGACCCACAGCAAATATCATCCTCAATGGGAAAAAGCTTGCAGCCTTCCCATTGAGATCAGGAACAAGACAAGGATGCCAACTTTCACCACTCTTGTTCAACATAATATTAGAAGTCCTAGCAACAGCAATCAGACAACAGAGAGAAATAAAAGCTATCCAAATTGTAATGAAGAAGTCAAACTCTCTCTCTTCGCAGATGACATGATTCTTTATATGGAAAACCCAAAAGACTCCACCCCCAAACTACTAGAACTCATACAGCAATTCAGCAACGTGGCAGGATACAAAGTCAATGTGCAGAAATCAGTGGCTTTCTTATACACTAACAATGAAAATACAGAAAGGGAAATTAGGGAATCGATTCCATTTACTATAGAACCAAGAATCATAAGATACCTTGGAATAAACCTAACTAAAGAGGTAAAGGATCTGTACTTGAGGAACTATAGAACACTCATGAAAGGAATTGAAGAAGACACAAAAAGATGGAAGACCATTCCATGCTCTTGGATCGGAAGAATAAACATTGTTAAAATGTCTATACTGCCTAGAGCAATCTATACTTTTATTGCCATTCCGATCAAAATTCCACCGGCATTCTACAAAGAGCTGGAGCAAATAATCCTAAAATTTGTATGGAATCAGAAGAGACCCCGAATCGCTAAGGAAATGTTGAAAAACAAAAATAAAGTTGGCGGCATCACCTTACCTGATTTCAAGCTTTATTACAAAGCTGTGATCACCAAGACAGCATGGTACTGGCATAAAAACAGACACATAGACCAGTGGAACAGAGTAGAGAGCCCTGATATGGACCCTCAACTCTATGGTCAATTAATCTTAGACAAAACAGGAAAAAATATACAGTGGAAAAAAGACAGTCTCTTCAATAAATGGTGCTGGGAAAACTGGACAGCTATATGTAGAAGAATGAAACTCGACCATTCTATTACACCGTACACAAAGATCAACTCAAAATGGATAAAAGACCTCAACGTGAGACTGGAATCCATCAGATTCTTAGAGGAGAACATAGGCAGTAATCTCTTTGATATCAGCCACAGCAACTTCTTTCAAGATACGTCTCCAAAGGCAAAGGAAACAAAAGCGAAAATAAACTTCTGGGACTTCATCAAAATCAAAACCTTCTGCACAGCAAAAGAAACAGTCAAAAAAACAAAGAGGCAACCCACGGAATGGGAGAAGATATTTGCAAATGACAGTACAGACAAAAGGTTGATATCCAGGATCTATAATGAACTCCTCAAACTCAACCCACACGAAACAGACAAACACATCAAAAAATGGGCAGAAGATATGAACAGACACTTCTCCAATCAAGCCATACAAATGGCTATCAGACACATGAAAAAATGCTCATTATCATTAGCCCTCAGGGAGATTCAAATTAAAACTACATTGAGATATCCCCTTACACCAGTTAGAATGGCCAAAATTAACAAAACAGGAAACAACATGTGTTGGAGAGGATGTGGAGAAAGGGGAACCCTCTTCCACTGTTGGTGGGAATGCAGGTTGGTGCAGCCTCTTTGGAGAATAGTGTGGAGATTCCTCAAGAAATTAAAAATAGAGCTTCCCTACAACCCTGCAATTGCACTCCTGGGTATTTACCCCAAAGATACAGATGTCGTGAAAAGAAGGGCCATCTGTACCCCAATGTTTATAGCAGCAATGGCCACAGTCGCCAAACTATGGAAAGAACCAAGATGCCCTTCAACGGATGAATGGATAAGGAAGATGTGGTCCATATACACTATGGAGTATTATGCTTCCATCAGAAAGGATGAATACCCAACTTTTGTAGCAACATGGACGGGACTGGAAGAGATTATGCTGAGTGAAATAAGTCAAGCAGAGAGAGTCAATTTTCATATGGTTTCACTTATTTGTGGAGCATAACAAATAGCATGGAGGACAAGGGCGTTAGAGAGGAGTAGGGAATTTGGGTAAATTGGAAGGGGAGGTGAACCATGAGAGACTATGGACTCTGAAAAACAGTCTGAGGGGATTGAAGTGGCGGGGGGGTGGGAGGTTGGAGTACCAGGTGGTGGGTATTATAGAGGGCACGGCTTGCATGGAGCACTGGGTGTGGTGAAAAAATAATGAATACTGTTTTTCTGAAAATAAATAAATTGGGAAAAAATCCTTATTTTGAATAGTTAAAAAAAAAAAAAAGAGGCCATGGAGTTGTTTCCCATGTTGTGATTTGTGAGATGCTCCAATAAGCAAGGTTTCCTTCTACTGGACAGGGGGATTTTGGTTTGTTTGCTCCAAGGTCCCCCATATGGAAAGTTTGGGTATCAGAGCTCTCCTGTTTGGATGCCTGGAAAGCAGAGCTCCATGGTCCATTGTAGCTGAGGAAATGGCAGGTTCGATGTGGTGTCTTTGGGATTAAGTTCCAAGCGGCCTGATTTGACATGGAATTTCATGTTGTTTGATCACGATGCTGGTTGGGATCCATGAAGTTATAATGTTGGTGTGGTCAGAGGGCCAAGCAGGATTCTCCGGCACTGAGTCTTGGACACAGCTCCCAAGAGCAAGGTATCCCTCTCGGGACAGGAGGGGTTCTGTAGTGTGGCTCAAGGACCACATGTTGGAAATTAAGTTGGTATTGGGTAACATACCCCTGGGGATAGGCACCTGAAAATCTCAGCTTGGGTATTGATGAAGTCCTAGAGTCATGTCAGGTTCAATCTGTTGACTCAGGGCCTTTGACTTGGATGTCTGCCTGGAGGCAGCGGTCATTGTGTGTCAGAATGCACATTTGGGTTCTGAGCATTCTTCAACATGGAGGTGGCCTCAGGGACTTTGTACTTTGCTCCTAATCTTCATGGATTTGGCATCAGTGAAGGCAGAGTTACCTTCTTGAGTGTAGGCACAGTCGTCTGGTGTGGCTTGAGAGGCCCCATCCTGAGGGCATGTGGTCCAGGGCTTTGGGAAAAGAAATCTGGAAACGTTAACTAGGGTGAGGGTGAGGGCCGAGGTGATCACAGGCCCGATCTGCAGGCCCTGAGGGCAGCTCATACTGTACTGAAATTAAGGTGTCATGGAGGCGGTAGCACAGCATATTCTGTCGGGATTGTGTGTCCAGGCCAGTGGCAAAATGTAGGGGAGTCTTCATGGGGCCATGGGAGATTCTTCGTCTCTGGGGATTCTGATCAGATCCCAAGAGTTTGGTGTCTCTGGTGGAAGGGAAGACTGCTGTTTTCTGTCTTAGGGGACCCCCAAAATAGGGATTACAGAGACAGGTTCTGGGTGGGTGCCCGGAAATCACGAACGAGGGTGAGAATATGGCCCTAGGAACCTGAGAGTTCTGCTCTGCGGGCTCCTGATCCAGCTACCGAGGGGGTTTGTTTGAAAGCAAGCTCATGCTGAGGGTCAAAATGCCTGTTTGTGCCCAGGGCAGCTCCCATGTGTGAGTGTGGTCTTATGGCCCATGCAGCTGGTTCCACTCGGAGGGTTGAACACCCATCTCAACAGCCAGGAATCCTGCCACTGGGAAGCAGGAGTACTCCTGGGCTTCGGGTTCCCCCATAGGCAGGGATATGAGCTACAGCCTGGGGAGAGATGCCTGAATATCTAGGTTGAGTAGATGTGACGGCTTCGGGGCACGGCAGGTCCCACCTGCAGGATATTGCACCCTCTGTTTGCATGCCTGACTGGAGGTCGTGGCTCAGGTTGTGTCTGACAGAGCCTGAGTGCCCGTGGCAGCCTATGATATTAGGGTGCCGTCGAGGACCATGCAGGGGGATCCTAATGTGGGGCTTATGGACAGATGCACCAGAACTATTTCATTCTGTGGGGTAGGCAGATTTCTGCGTCGTGGCTCCAGAATTCCCTATCAAGTGGGTTTGTTGATGAGGTGACTGAGGATGGAATTGGAAACACAAGGTTCAGTTATTCAGCGACAAGCAGAAGGCAGTTCCAGTGTGCAGTGGCTGATTTGAGATATCGTGTACCTGAATAATGGTGGATGAAGATGTTTTCTCACCCTGGAGTTTGTGTCTAGGATGACAACCAAATTGAAGTGATGTCACAAAGCTATGGAGGATTTCCCACACTGAGGCTTGTGAGATGCTCCAAAGAGCAAGTTTTCCTTGACTGGGCCGGGGAATTCTGGTTTGTTTGCCCCAGGGTTCCCCATGTGGAAAGTTTGGTAGCAGAGCTCTCCTGCATGGATTCCTAGAAAGCACAACTCCATTGACCATTGCAGCTGAGGAACATGAAATGTTCGATCTCGTGGCTCTGGAGCAAATTTCCAAGCAGCCTGAGTTGACATGGAATTTCATGCTGTTGGATCACAATGCTGGTTTGTATCCAGGGAGATGTTAGAATGTTGGGGTGGTCAGGGGCCATGCAGGATTCTCCTACACTGAGTTTTGGACATAGCTACCAAGAGCAAGGCATTCTACTGAGGACAGGAGAGGTTCTGTTGTGTGGCTCAGGGACCACATGTTGAAATGTAAGTTGGTATTACAGAAGAGACCTCTGGGAACAGATGCCTGAAATCTGTTAGCTAGGGTATTGATGAAGTCCTAGGGGCATGTCAGGTTCAATCTTCGGACTCAGGGCCTTTTACTTGTATGTCTGGCAGGAGGCAGGTGCTCATTGTGTGTCAGAATGCACATTTGGGTCCAGAGCATTCTTCAAAATTGAGGTATGCTCAGGGGCATTGTACTGTGCTCCTAATACTCAGGGATTGGGCAACAGTGAAGTGTAGACATTCCTTCAGGAGGGTAGGCACAGTCGTCCGGTGTTGCACGAGAGGCCCCATCCTGGAGGACAGGAGGCCAGAGATTTGAGGACAGAAATCTGGAAACACGAGAGGTCAAGATGGCGAGAAGTAGCAGACTGAGACTACTTCAGCTAGCAGGAGATCAGCTAGAGAGCTTATCTAAAGAGTGCAAACACCTACAAATCCATCGGCAGATCGAAGAGAAGAAGGACAGCAATTCTAGAAGCAGAAAAACAACCACTTGCTGAAAGGTAGGACTGGCAGAGAAGTAAATCCAAAGCGACAGGAAGATAGACCTCGGGGGGATGGGCCGGCTCCTGGCAAGCGGCAGGGCAACGGAGCACAAAATCGGGACTTTTAAAAGTCTGTGCCACTGAGGGACATCGCTCCAGAGGCTAAACTGGGGCGAAGCCCACGCGGGGTCGGCGTGGCCTCGGGTCTCGCAGGGTCACAGAAGGATCGGGAGTGTCTGAGTGTTGCAGAGCTTCCAGATATTGGAACGGGAAAGCCAGCTACAGAGACAGGGCCGACAGTAAGCTCACAGCTCGGTGTTGCCTTGAGCCAGTCGCGGGCTCGGTGAGCTCAGAGCACGGCCGGAGGTTGGGCAGACGGGAGTTACTAGGAGCTGTTCGCTGAGGGCGAACTGGGGAGCGGGGCCCCGGGCTTTCGGCTCCTCCGGGTCGGAGACCAGGAGGCCGCCATTTGTGTTCCCGTCCTCCGGAACTCTACGGAAAGTGCTCAGGGAACAAAAGCTCCTGAAAGCAAAGCCAAGCGGATCACTCAGGCCGGCCCTTGCTAAGGGCGGTACAATTCCGCCTGGGGCAGACACTTGAGAATCACTACAACAGGCCACCCCCCCCCAGAAGATCAACAAGAAACCCAGGCAAGACCAAGTTCACCTACCAAGAAGTGCAGGTTCAATACCAAGGAGAGCATCAGAATTCCAGAGGAGGAGAAAACAAACCACGTAACTCATGGCTTTCTCCCTGTGATTTTTTAGTCTTGCAGTTAATTTAATTTTTTTCTTTTTCATTTTTTTTCGCTTCTTCTGCTAAAATTTTTTAAACCTTTACCCTTTTCTCTTTTAACGTTTTTTAACTAGTTTATATAATATATATACATATATTTTTTCTTTTTTATACTTTTTTTATTCGTTTTTTTAATTCTTTTTTTCTTTCTTTATTTTTGAACCTCTTTATCCCCAAATCAGAAGAGATCCCAATCTCTTCAATCTCTTTTTTAATTCTTTTTTTAATTCTTGATCGAATTTTTAATTCAATCTCTTTTTTAAATTCTTTTTCTTTTCTTTCTATCTTTTTGAACCTCTTTTTATCCCCAAATCAGAAGAGACCCCAATCAGAAGAGATGGGAGATCCCAATCAGAAGAGATCCCAATCAGAGAAAATCCCTCACCCAATCATGAGGGGGGAGAAATCCCCCCTCACGATTTGGGATCTCTTCTGATTAGGTTAAAGCATATTTTCCTGGGATTGTTGCCACCCTTTTAGTATTTTACTTGCTCCTTCATATACTCTTAGCTGGACAAAATGACAAGGCGGAAAAATTCACAACAAAAAAAAGAACAAGAGGCAGTACCGAAGAATAGGGACCTAATCAATACAGACATTGGTAATATGTCAGAACTAGAGTTCAAAATGACAATTCTCAAGGTTCTAGCCGGGCTTGAAAAAAGCATGGAAGATATTAGAGAAACACTCTCCAGAGATATAAAAGCCCTTTCTGGAGAAATAAAAGAACGAAAATCTAACCAAGTTGAAATCAAAAAAGCTATTAATGAGGTTCAATCGAAAATGGAGGCTCTCACTGCTAGGATAAATAAGGCAGAAGAAAGAATTAGCGATATAGAAGACCAAATGACAGAGAATAAAGAAGCTGAGCAAAAGAGGGACAAACAGCGACTGGACCATGAGGGAAGAATTCGAGAGATAAGTGACAACATAAGACGAAACAACATTAGAATAATTGGGATTCCAGAAGAAGAAGAAAGAGAGAGGGGAGCAGAAGGTATACTGGAGAGAATTATTGGGGAGAATTTCCCCAATATGGCAAAGGGAACGAGTATCAAAATTCAGGAGGTTCAGAGAACACCCCTCAAAATCAATAAGAATAGGCCCACACCCCGTCACTTAATAGTAAAATTTACAAGCCTTAGTGACAAAGAGCAAATCCTGAAAGCAGCCCGGGAAAAGAACTCTGTAACATACAATGGTAAAAGTCTTAGATTGGCAGCTGATTTATCCACAGAGACCTGGCAGGGCAGAAAGAGCTGGCATGACATTCACAGAGCACTAAACGAGAAAAACATGCAGCCAAGAATACTATATCCAGCTAGGCTATCATTGAAAATAGGAGGAGAGATTAAAAGATTCCAGGACAAACAAAAACTGAAAGAATTTGCAAACACCAAACCAGCTCTACAGGAAATACTGAAAGGGGTCCTCTAAACAAAGAGAGAGCCTAAAAGTGGTAGATCAGAAAGGAACAGAGACAATATACAGTAACAGTCACCTTACAGGCAATACAATGGCAATAAAATCATATCTCTCAATAGTTACCCTGAACGTTAATGGGCTAAATGCCCCAATCAAAATACATAGGGTATCAGAATGGATAAAAAAAAACAAAACCCATCTATATGTTGCCTCCAAGAAACTCATTTTAAGCCCGAAGACACTTCCAGATTTAAAGTGAGGGGGGGGGAAAGAATTTACCATGCTAATGGACATCAGAAAAAAGCAGGAGTGGCAATTCTTATATCAGATCAATTAGATTTTAAGCCAAAGACTATAATAAGATATGAGGAAGGACACTATATCATACTCAAAGGGTCTGTCCTACAAGAAGATCTAACAATTTTAAATATCTATGCCCCCAACGTGGGAGCAGACAACTCTATAAACCAATTAATAACAAAATCAAAGAAACACATCCACAATAATACAATAATAGTAGGGGACTTTAACACTCTCCTCACTGAAATGGACAGATCATCCAAGCAAAAGATCAACAGGGAAATAAAGGCCTTAAATGATACACTGGATGAGATGGTCATCACAGATATATTCAGAACATTTCATCCCAAAGCAACAGAAAACACATTCTTCTCTAGTGCACATGGAACATTCTCCAGAATAGATCACATCCTCGGTCCTAAATCAGGACTCAACCGGTATCAAAAGATTGGGATCATTCCCTGCATATTTTCAGACCACAATGCTCTGAAGCTAGAACTCAACCACAAGAGGAAGTTTGGAAAGAACACAAATACATGGAGACTAAACAGCATCCTTCTAAAGAATGAATGGGTCAACCGGGAAATTAAAGAAGAATTGAAAAAAATCATGGAAACAAATGATAATGAAAATACAACGGTTCATAATCTGTGGGACACAACCAAGGCAGTCCTGAGAGGAAAATATATAGCGGTACAAGCTTTTCTCAAGAAACAAGAAAGGTCTCAGGTACACAACCTAACCCTACACCTAAAGGAGCTGGAGAAAGAACAAGAAAGAAACCCTAAGCCCAGCAGGAGAAGAGAAATAATAAAGATCAGAGCAGAAATCAATGAAATAGAAACCAAAAAAACAATAGAACAAATCAACCAAACTAGGAGCTGGTTCTTTGAAATAATTAATAAAATTGATAAACCCCTGGCCAGACTTATCAAAAAGAAAAGAGAAAGGACCCAAATAAATAAAATCATGAATGAAAGAGGAGAGATCACAACTAACACCAAAGAAATACAAACTATTATAAGAACTTCCTATGAGCAACTCTACACTAACAAATTTGACAATCTGGAAGAAATGGATGCATTCCTAGAAACATATAAACTACCAAAATTGAACCAGGAAGAAATAGAAAGCCTGAACAGACCCATAACCAGTAAGGAGATTGAAACAGTCATTAAAAATCTCCAAACAAACAAAAGCCCAGGGCCAGATGGCTTCCCGGGGGAATCCTACCAAACATTTGAAGAAGAACTAATTCCTATTCTCCTGAAACTGTTCCAAAAAATAGAAATGGAAGGAAAACTTCCAAACTCATTTTATGAGGCCAACATCACCTTGATCCCAAAACCAGACAAGGATCCCATCAAAAAGGAGAGCTATAGATCAATATCCTTGATGAACACAGATGCGAAAATTCTCACCAAAATACTAGCCAATAGGATTCAACAGTACATTAAAAGGATTATTCACCACGATCAAATGGGATTTATCCCAGGGCTGCAAGGTTGGTTCAACATCCGCAAATCAGTCAATGTGATACAACACATCAATAAAAGAAAGAACAGGAACCATATGATACTCTCAATAGATGCTGAAAAAGCATTTCACAAAGTACAGCTTTCCTTCCTGATCAAAACTCTTCAAAGTGTAGGGATAGAGGGCACATACCTCAATATCATCAATGCCATGTATGAAAAACCCACCGCAAATATCATTGTCAATGGAGAAAAACTGAAAGCTTTTCCGCTAAGGTCAGGAACACGGCAGGGATGTCCATTATCACCACTGCTATTCAACATAGTACTAGAAGTCCTAGCCTCAGCAATCAGACAACAAAAGGAAATTAAAGGCATCCAAATCGGCAAAGAAGAAATCAAACTATCACTCTTTGCAGATGATATGATACTCTATGTGGAAAACCCAAAAGACTCCACCCCAAAACTGCTACAACTTGTACAGGAATTCAGTAAAGTGTCAGGATATAAAATCAATGCACAGAAATCAGTTGCATTTCTCTACACCAACAAGACAGAAGAAAGAGAAATTAAGGAGTCAATCCCATTTTCAATTGCACCCCAAACCATAAGATACCTAGGAATAAACCTACACAAAGAGGCTAAGAATCTATACTCAGAAAACTATAAAGTACTCATGAAAGAAATTGAGGAAGACACAAAGAAATGGAAAAATGTTCCCTGCTCCTGGATTGGAAGAATAAATATTGTGAAAATGTCTATGCTACCCAAAGCAATCTACACATTTAATGCAATTCCTTTCAAAGTACCATCCATATTTTTCAAAGAAATGGAACAAATAATTCTAAAATTTATATTGAACCAGAAAAGACCTCGAATAGCCAAAGGGATATTGAAAAACAAAGCCAAAGTTGGTGGCATCACAATTCCGGACTTCAAGCTTTATTACAAAGCTGTCATCATCAAGACAGCATGTACTGGCACAAAAACAGACACATAGATAAATGGAACAGAATAGAGAGCCCAGAAATAGACCCTCAACTCTATGGTCAACTAATCTTTGACAAAGCAGGAAAGAATGTCCAATGGAAAAAAGACAGCCTCTTTAATAAATGGTGGGAAAATTGGACAGCCAAGTGCAGAAAAATGAAATTGGACCATTTCCTTACACCAGACACAAAAATAAACTCAAAATGGATTAAGGACCTCAATGTGAGAAAGGAATCCATCAAAATCCTTGAGGAGAACACTGGCAGCAACCTCTTCGACCTCAGCCACAGCAACATCTTTTAGGAACATCGCCAAAGGCAAGGGAAGCAAAGGCAAAAATGAACTGTTGGGATTTCATCAAGATCAAAAGCTTTTGCACAGCAAAGGAAACAGTTAACAAAATCAAAAGACAACTGACAGAATGGGAGAAGATATTTGCAATCGACATATCAGATAAAAGACTAGTGTCCAAAATCTATAAAGAACTTAACAAACTCAACACCCAAAGAACAAATAATCCAATCAAGAAATGGGCAGAAGACATGAACAGACGTTTCTGCAAAGAAGACATCCAGATGGCCAATAGACACATGAAAAAGTGCTCCATATCACTCGGCATCAGGGAAATACAAATCAAAACCACAATGAGATATCACCTCACACCAGTCAGAATGGCTAAAATCAACAAGTCAGGAAATGACAGATGCTGGCGAGGATGCGGAGAAAGGGGAACCCTCCTACACTGTTGGTGGGAATGCAAGCTGGTGCAACTACTCTGGAAAACAGCATGGAAGTTCCTCAAAATGTTGAAATTAGAACTGCCCTATGACCCAGCAATTGCCCTACTGGGTATTTACCCTAAAGATACAAACGTAGTAATCCAAAGGGGCACGTGCACCCGAATGTTTATAGCAGCAATGTCCACAATAGCCAAACTATGGAAAGAACCTAGATGTCCATCCACAGATGAATGGATCAAGAAGATGTGGTATATATACACAATGGAATACTATGCAGCCATCAAAAGAAATGAAATCTTGCCTTTTGCGACAACATGGATGGAACTAGAGCGTATCATGCTTAGCGAAATAAGTCAAGCGGAGAAAGACAACTATCATATGATCTCCCTGATATGAGGAAGTAGTGATGCAACATGGGGGCTTAAGTGGGTAGGAGAAGAATAAATGAAACAAGATGGGATAGGGAGGGAGACAAACCATAAGTGACTCTTAATCTCACGAAACAAATTGTGCTTTGCTGGGGGGAGGGGTTTGGGAGAAGGGGGGTAGGGTTATGGACATTGGGGAGGGTATGTGCTTTTGGGTAAATTGGAAGGGGTGGTGAACCATGAGAGACTATGGACTCTGAAAAACAATCTGAGGGGTTTGACGTGGCAGAGGGGTGGGGGGTTGGGGTACCAGGTGGTGGGTATTATAGAGGGCACGGCTTGCATGGAGCACTGGGTGTGGTGAAAAAATGATGAATACTGTTTTTCTGAAAATAAATAAATTGGAAAAAAATAAAAGAAATCTGGTAACACGAAAAAAGTTATGGTGAGGGCTGAGGTGTTTACAGACCCGATCTTCAGTCCCTGAGTGAAGCTCATAGTGTACTGAAACTAAGATGCCATAGAGGCAGTAGCACAGGCTTTTCTGTCTGGATTTTGTGTCCAGGACGGTCGCACAATGTAGGAGTGTCTTCATGGTGCCATGGAACATTCTTTGTCTCTGGGGATTCTGCCCAGCTCCCAAGAGTTTGGTGTCTCTGGGGAAGGGAAGACTGCTTTTTTCCTCTCAGGGGACCCCCACTAGAGGGATTCCAGAGACAGATCCTGGGTCTGGGTGCCTAGAAAATACAAACGAGGTAGAGGATTTGGGCCTAGGATCCTGGCAGGCCTGCTCTGCGGGCTCCTGGTCCAGCTACCGAGGGCGTTTGCTTGAAAGTAGGCTCATGCTGAGAGTCACAATGCCTCTTTGTGCCCAAGGCAGCTCCCATGAGGGGCTGTGGTCTCATGGGCCATGTAGCTGGTTCCCACTCTGAGGGTTGGACACCCATCTCAGTAGCCAGGTTTCCTGCCATTGGGAATGAGAAGTACTCTTGCGTTTCAGATTCCCCCATAAGCAGGGATTTGAGCTACGGTCTGCAGACAGATGCATGAATACCCTTGTTGAGTAGAGATGACAGCTTTGGCCCAAGGCAGGACCCACCTGCTGTATAAGGGGTCCACTGTATGCATGGCTGTCTGGAAGTCGTGGCTCGGGCTGTGTCAGACAGAACTTGAGTGCCTATGGCAGCCTATGATATTAGTGTGCCATCGAGGGCCATGCAGGTAGATCCTCATGTGGGGTTTTTGTGCAGAATCACCAGGCAGGACTTCTAATCACAAGGCAGAATGCTGCGTTGTGGCTCCAGAATTCCCTCTCAAGAGGGTTTGTGGACCAGGCTGTTGAGGATGGAATTGTAAACACAAGCTACTGTTAAATTCAGTGCCAAGCAGTAGGCAGGTCCAGTGTGCAGTGGCTGATTCGAGATATCCAACACCTGACTAAGGGTGAATGTCAGATGCTTGCTCACACTGGAGTTTGTGTCTATGATGACCAACAAATGGCAGGATGACGTCTCAAGGCCATGGAGGATTTCCCACGCTGTGACTTGTGAGATGCTTCAAACAGCAAGGTTTCCTTCTACTGGACAGGGGGAGTCTGGTTTCTTTGTTCCAGAGTCCCCCATATGGAAAGTTAGGGTAGTAGAGCAATCCCGCATGGATGCCAAGAAAGCACAACTCCGTTGACCATTGCAGCAGAGGAGCATGGCAGGTTTGATCTAGTGCCTCTGGGGCAAAGTTCCAAGAAGGCTGTGTTGACATGGAGTTTCATGCTGTTGGATCACAGTGCTGGTTTGTATCCAAGGAGATGTTAGAATGTTGGGGTGGTCAAGGGCCCATACAGGATTCTCCTACACTGAGTCTTGGACACAGCTACTAAAAGCAGAGTATCCTTCTGGGGACAGGAGAAGTTCTGTTGTGTGGCTCAGGGACCACATGTTGGATTATAAGATGGTATTGTGTAACGGGACCCTGGGATAGGCACCTAAAAACCTAAGCTCGGGTACAGATGAAGTCCTAGAGGTATGTCAGGTTCAATCTGACTCAGGGCCTTTGACTTGGACGTCTGCCTGGAGGAAGGTCCTCATTGTGTGTCAGAATGTGCATTTGGGTCCAGAGTTTTCCTTTGAATTGGGGTGGGCTCAGGGGCTTTGTACTTTGCTCTAATCTTCAGGGATTTGGCAACAGTGAAGGACAGAGTTTCCTTGGGGACTATACACACACTTTCTGGTGTGGCTAAAGAGACCCCATCCTGGAGGGCATGTGTGCCTGGTCTTTGGGGACAGAAATCTGTGAACGCAAACTAGGGTTAGTGTGAGGGCCGAGGTGATCACCGGCCTGATCTACAGGACCTGAGGGCAGCTCATAGTGTACTGAAGCTTACGTGTACTGAATCATAGTGTACTGTATCATAGTGTACTGAAATTAAGGAGTCATGGAGACATTAGCACAGGCATTTCTGTCTGGATTGTGTGTCTAGGACGGTCGCAAAATGTATGGGAGTCTTCATGGGGCCATGGGAGATTCTTCGTCTCTGGGGATTCTACCCAGCTCCCAAGAATTTGGTGTCTCTGGGGAAGATAAGACTGCTGTTTTCTGTCTCAAGGAACCCCCAAAAGAGGGATTCCAGAGACAGATTCTGGGTCTGGGTGCCTGGAAAACACGAACGAGTGTGAGGCTTTGGCCCTAGGAACCTGGCAGGCCCGCTCTGCAGGCTCCTGGTCCAGCTACCGAAGGGGTTTCTTTGAAAGCAGGCTCATGCTGAGTGTCACAATGCCTGTTTGTGTCCAGGGTGGCTCCCATGAGTGACCGTGGTCTCATGGGTCATGCAGCTGGTTCCCACTCTGAGGGTTGGACACCCACCTCAACAGCCAGGTTTCCTTCCATCGGGAAGGAGGAGTACTCCTGTGCTTCAGATTCCCCCATAGGCAGGGATTTGAGCTACGGTCTGGGGAGAGATACCTGAATATCCGGTTGAGTAGATGTGATGGCTTCAGGCCACAGCAGGTCCCACTTACAAGAGATGAGGCCCACTGTCTGTGTGGCTGACGTGAGGTCATGGCTCAGCCTGTGTCAGACAGAGCCTGAGTGCCCATGGCAGCTTATGATATTAGGGTCCCATTGAGAGCCATGCTGTTGGATCCTAATGTGGGTTTTCTGGGAAGACTCACCAGACACTTCTTCTTTCTGTGGGGCAGGCAGAATGCTGCAGAATTCCCTATCAAGAGGGCGTGGACAAAAGGAGCGTGAGGATGGAATTATAAACACAAGCTTTGGTTAAATGCAGTGCCAAGCAGAAGGCAGTTTCAATGTGCAACAGCTGATATGAGATATCCAGCTCCTCGGTAAGGGTTGATACCAGATGTTTGCTCACACTGGAGTTTGTGTCTATGACATACTGCCAAATGGAAGGGTGGCTTCATGAGGCCATGGAGGATTTCCCACGCTCTGACTTGTGAGATGCTCCAAACAGCAAAGTTTCCTTCTACTGGAGAGGTGGAGTCTAGTTTGTTTGCTACAGGGTCCACATTATGGAAAGTTAGTGTAGCAGAGCTCTCCCTCATGGATGCCTGAAAGCACAACTCCATTGACCATTGCAGCTGAGGAACATGGCAGGTTTGATCTGGTGCCTCTAAGGCGAAGTTTCAAGAGGCCTGAGTTGACATGGAGTTTCATGCTGTTGGGTCACAATGCTGGTTGTTATCCAGGGAGACTTTAGAATGTTGGGGTTGTCATGGGACCATGCAGGATTCTCCTGCACTGAGTCTTGGACACAGCTACCAAAAGCGAGGTATCCTACTGGGGACAGGAGGGGTTCTCTTGTGTCTCAGGGACCACATGTTGGAATATAAGTTGGTATTGGAGAACAGGCCTCTGGGTATAGGATCCTGATAACCTAAGCTAGGGTATCAAAGAAGTCCTAGTGGCATGTCAGTTTCAATCTTCTGACTCAGGACTTCTTACTTGGATGTCTGTTTGGAGGCAGGGGCTCATTGTGTATAAGAATATGCACTTGGATCCTGAGCGTTCTTGCAGTTGAGCTGGGCTCAGGTGCTTTGTACTTTGCTCCTAAGATACATGGTTTTGGGAACTGTGAAGGGCAGAGTTTTCTTCAGGAGGGTTGGCACACTCGTCCGGTGTGGCACCAGTGGCCCCATCCTGGAGAGTGTTTTGGCCAGGGCTTTGGGGACAGAAATCTGGAAACACAAACTATGGTTAGGGTGAGGGCTGGTGTGATCACCGGCCAAATCTGCAGGGCATGAGTGCACCTCATAGTGTACTGAAATTAAGGTGTCATGGATGTGGTATCACTGGTTTTTCTGTCAGGACTGTGTGTCTAGCACAGTCAAAAAATGTAGGGGAGTCTTCATGGGGCCATGGTAGATTCGTCATCTCTGGGGATTCTGGCCAGCTTCCAAGAGTTTGATTTCTCTGGGGGAAGGGAAGATTGCTGTATTCCGTCTCAGGGGACCCCCAATGAGGGAATCCAGAGAAAGGTTCTAGGACTGGGCGTCTGGAAAACATCGAGGGTTAGGATTTGGCCCTAGGGACTTCACAGGTCTGCCGTGTGTGCTCCTGGTCCAGCTACCAAGGCAGTTCGTTTGAAAGCAGGCTCATACTGAGGGTCAGAATGCCTGTTTGTGCCCAGGGATACTCCCATGAGTGGCCATGGTCTCATGGGCCATGCAGCTGGTTCCCACGCTGAGGGTTGGACACCCATCTAAACAGCCTGGATTCCTGCCTTTGGGTAGAAGGAGTACTCCTGTGCTTCATAGGCAGGGATTTGAGCTATGGTCTTTGGAGAGATGCCTGAATATCCAGGTTGAGTAGATGTGACAGCTTTGGTACCACCTGCAGGATATGGAGCAAACTGTCTCTGCGGTTGACTAGAGGTCATGGGTCAGGCTGTGTCAGACTGAGCCTGAGTGCCCATGGCGGCCTATGATATTAGGGTGCCGTTGAGGGCCATGCAGGTGGATCGATATGTGGGTTTCTGGGCAGAATCGCCAGGCACTTCTTCGGTCTGTGGGGTAGGCAGAATGCTGCGTTTTGGCTCCAGAATTCCCTGTCAAGAGGCTTGGTGACGAGGAGGGTGAGGATAAAAATGTAAACACAAGCTATGGTTAAATTCAGTGCCAAGTGGAAGGCAGTTCGAGTGTGCAGAGACTGATTCGAGATACCAGCACCTGAGTAAGGGCTGACGTAAGATGTTTACTTACACTGGACTTGTGTCTCTTTTGGTCACCAAATGGAGCGGTGGTGTCATGAGGCCATGGAGAATTTCCCACAATGGGGCTTGTGAGATGCTCCAAACATCAAGGATTCCTTCTACTGGACAGGGCGAGTCTGGTTTGTTTGCTCGACCATACCCCATATGGAAAGTTTGGGTAGCAGAGCTCTCCAACATGGATGCCTGGAAAGCATACATCCATTGACCATTGCAGCTGAGGAACATGGCAGGTTCATTCTGGTGACTCTGGGGCAAAGTTCCAAGCAGCCTGAGTTGACATGGAGTTTCATGCCTGTGGATCATAATGATAGTTTGTATCCAGGGAGATGTTAGAATGTTGGGGTTGTCAGGGGCCATGCAGGATTCTCCTAAACTAAGTCTTGGACATAGCTACCAAGAGCAAGCTATATTACTGGAGACAGGAGGAATTCTGTTGTGTGGCTCATGGACCACATGTTGGAATTTAAGTTGTTATTGGAGAAAAGGCCTCTGGGGACAGGCGCCTGAAAATCTAATCTATGGTATCGATGAAGTCCTAGGGGCATGTCAGGATCAATCTTCTGACCCAGGGCCTTTGACATGGATTTCTGCCTGGAGGCAGGTGCTCATGGTGTGCCAAAATGCACATTTCAGTCAAGAATTTTCCTCGCAATTGAGGTGAGCTCAGTTACTTTGTACATTGCTCATAATCTTCAGGGTTTGGGCAACAATGAAGAGCAGATTTTCCTTTGGGAGGGTAGGCACAGTGTTCTGGTGTGGCTCCAGAGGCCCCATCCTGGAGGGCATGTGGGCCAGGGCTTTGGGGACAGATGTGCAAACACGAACTAGGGTTAGGTTGAGGGCCGAGGTGATCATGGGCCAAATCTGCAGGCCCTGAAGGCAGCTCATAGTGTACTGAAATTAAGGTGTCATGGAGGCAGTATTACTGGCTATTTTGTCTGGATCCTGTGTCCAGGACCATCGCAAAATATAGAGGTGGCTTCATGGGGCCATGGAAGATTTTTCGTCTCTGGGTATTCGGCCCAGCTCCCACGAGTTTGGTATCTCTGGGGAAAGGGAAGACTGCTGTTTTCAGTCTCAGGGGAACCGGAAAAGAGAGATTCCGGAGACAGTTTCTGGGTCTGGGTGTCTGGAAAACACCAATGAGGGAGAGGATTTGGCCGTAGCAACCTGGTAGGCCTGCACTGTGGACTCCTGGTACAGCTACTGAGGGGGTTTGTTTGAAAGAAGGCTCACGCTGAGGGTCACAATGCCTGTTTGTGCCCAGGGTGTCTCCCATTATTGACCGTCGGCTCAAGGCACATGCAGGTGGTTCCCACTCTGAGGGTTGGATACCCATTTCACAGGCCACATTTCCTGCCATCGGGAAGGAGGAGAACACTTGTGCCTAAAGTTCCCCCATAGGAAGGGATTTGAGCAAAGTTCTGGGGACATATGCCTGAATAACCAGGCTGAGCAGAGATGACATTTTTTGGCCACAGCAGGTCCCACCTGCAGGATATGGGGCCCAGTGTCTGGGTGGCTGACTGGAGGTCGTGCATCAGGCTATGTCAGACAGAGCATTAGTGCCCACAGTGGCCTATGATATTAGGGTGTTGTTGAGGGCCATGCAGGTGGATCCTCATGTGGGGGATCTGGGCAGACTCACAAGGCACTTTTTTTTCTATGGGACAGGCAAAATGCTGCTTTGTGCCCCCATAATTCCCTATAAAGAGGGCTTGGGGATAATTAGGGTGAGGATGGAATTATAAACACAAGCTACGGTTAAATTCAGTGCCAAGTGGAAGGCAGTTCCAATAGCAGTGGCTGATTCGAGATATCCAGCACCTGAGTCAGGGCGGTTGTCCAGTGTTTTCTCACACTGGAGTTTGTGTCTATGATGACCAACAAATGCAGGGCTGGCATCAAGAGGCGATGGATGATTTTCCATGCTGAGGTTTGTGAGATGCTCCAAATATCAAGGTTTCCTTCTACTGGACAGGTGGAATTTGATTTGTTTGCTCCAGGGTCCCCCATGTGGAAATTTGGGGTAGCAAAGCTCTCCAACATGGATGCCTGGAAAGCACACCTCCATTCTCCATTGAAGCTGAAGAACATGGCAGGTTCATTCTGGTGGCTCTGGTGTGAAAAACCAAGGGTGATGAGTTAACATGGAATCTCTTTCAGATGGGTCACACTGCTGGTTTGTTACCAGGGAGATCTTAGAATGTGCTGGTGGTTAAGGTGCGGTGCAGGATTCTCCTCTTCTAAGGGTTTGGCACGGGTTGAAGAGCACGGTTTCCTTCTGGGGACAGGAAATGTTCTGTTGTGTGGCTCAGGGACCACATTTTGTATCATAAGTTGGTATTCCAGAATAGGCCTCTAAGGACAGAGGCCTGAAAACCTAATCAAGGGTTCCACTTTATTTTATTTTATTTTCAATTTATTTATTTTCAGAAAAACATTATTCATTATTTTTTCACCACACCCAGTGCTACATGCAAGCCGTGCCCTCTATAATATCCACCACCTGGTACCCCAACCTCCCAGCCCCCCACCACTTCAAACCCCTTTAGATTGTTTTACAGAGTCCATAGTTCCTCATGGTTCAAGGGTTCCAATGAGCTCCAAGGGCATGTCAGGTTCAATCTTCTGACCCAGGACCATTGACGTGGCTGTCTAGCTGAATGTCCCTAAACAAGGTGTTTTAGACTGTGCATTTGCATCCAGAGCGGCTGCCAAAATTGGGGTGCGCTCAGCGGCCTTGCAGGTTTCTCTTAATCTGTAAGGTTTGGGCAACTGTGATAGACACAGTTTCCTTGGGGAATGCAGCCACAGTCCTGTGGTGCACCTCGAGTGACCCCATCCTGGAGGGCATGTGAGCCATGGTTTTGAGAAAGAAGTCTGCAAACACAAATTCGGGTTTGGGTTAGTGGGAGGAGGTCGCAGGCCAAATGCATAGACCTGGGGGTCAGCTCGTCAAGAACTGTAATTAGGATGACTGGAAGATGATAGAACAGACTTTTCTATCTGTTTTGTGTGTCCAGAATGACCTCAGAATGGAGGTGAGTTCTCATGGGTCCATGGGAGACTTTTCCTCTCTAAGGATCCTGGTGGCTCCCCTTAGTTTGGTGGCTTTTCCGGGGAAGATAAGAGTGCTGTTTTCTATCTTAGAGGTGCCCCAAAACAGGGATTCCAGAGACGGGTTCTGGGTCTGGGTTCCTGGAAAATCCCACCAAGGTTTAGGATTTGGCCTAGGGGTGTACTAGGCCTGCAATGTGGGAACCTTGTGGCGGAACTGAGAGGGTTTGTTTGAAAGCATACTCAGGTGAGGGTCACAATGCCTGATTGTGCCCTGGGGTACCCTCAGGAATTGGCGTGGTCACATTGGCCATGTACCTTGTTCCCAATTTGAGGGCTGGATACACATCCCAACAGCCAGGTTTCCTTTCATGGGGAAGGAGTAGTACTCTATTTTGCTTCAGGTTCCCCCATTGGAAGGATTTCATCAAAGTCTGGGGAATGCCAAGTATGGGTTGAGATGAAGGACTTGGGACATGGCCAGTCCCACATGCTAGATATGGGGCCCGCTCTCTGGGTGACTGACACAGGTGGGGGCTCAGGCTCTGTCAGACACAACACTAGTGGCCAGGGCAGTCAATAAATCGGGGTTCCCTCCATGGCTGAGCACACTGATCCTCATTTGGGGATTCTGGGCAGATGAACCAGGCACTTCTTCTTTCTGGGAGGCAGAATGCTGCATTGCGACTCCAGAATTCAATATCAAGAGGCCTTGGGGATCAGTAGGTTGAGGATGGAATTGTAAACACAAGCTACTGTACAATTCAGTGCCAAGCGGAAGGCAGTTCCAATGTGAAGCGTCTTTTTCTATATATCTAGCACCTGAATAAGGGCGGATGTCAGATGTTTTCTCACACTAGAGTTTGTGTCTATGATGACCAACAAATGGAGGGGTGGCATCAAGAGCCCATGGAGGATTACCCATGCCGAGGCTTGTTAGATGCTCCAAACAGCAAGGTTTCCTTCTACTGGACAGGTGGAGTCTGGTTTGTTTGCTCCATGGTACCCCATTTGGAAAGTTTGGGTAGCAGAGCTCATCGGCATGGATGCCTGGAAAGCACATCTCCATTGACCATTGTAGTTGAGGAACATGGCAGATTCCATCTGGTGACTCTGGGGCAAAGTACCAAGGCCTTGAGTTGACATGAAATGTCTTGCACATGAGTCACAATGCTGGTTTATTACCAGGGGGATCTTAGAATGCTCTTTTGGCAAGGAGGCCTTGCAGGGTTCTCCTACCCTGAGCATTTGACACAGGTCCAAGAGCACAGTTTCCTTCTGGGGACAAGAGTTGTTCTGTTGTGTGGCTTAGGGACCACATGTTGTATCATAAGTTGTTATTCCAGAATAGGCCTCTAAGGACAGATGCTTGAAAAACTAATGGAGGGGTCCAATGAGGTCCTACGGGTGTGTCTGGTTCAATATTCTGACTCAGGACCATTGACTTGGGTGTCTGCCTGGACGTAGGGAATCAGGGTGTTTCAGAGTGTGTATTTGCATGCATAGTGTCCTCCAATATTGGGGTGGGCTCAGGGACCTTGCAGGTTTCTCCTAATCTAGAGGTTTTGGGCAACTGTGATAGGCAAAGTTTCCTTGGGAATGGCAGGCACAGTCCTGTGGTGTTTCTCCAAAGATGAGATCCTAGAGGGCATGTGAGCCATGGTTTGAGAGAAACGTCTGCAAAGAAAAACTTGGGTTAGAGTTAATGTCGAGGCAATCGCAGTCCCAATGCATAGACCGGGAGAGCAGCTCGTCAGGAACTGTAAAGAGGGTGACACAAATGCGGTAGCACATTTATTATATCCGGATTTTGTATCCCAGATGGCCTCAGAATGCAGATGTTGTCTCATGGATACATGGGAGATTTTTTCTCTCTAAGGATTCTAGCGGCTCCCAGTAGTTTGGTGGCCTTTTCACGGAAGGGAATAGGGCTGTTTTCCATATTAAGGGTGCCTTAAAACAGGGATTCCAGAGACAGATTCTGGGTCTGGGTGCCTGGAATATCCCACAAAGTGTTAGTATTTGGGACTAGGGGATTACCAGGCCGGCAATGCGTTATGCTGGTGGCGCAACTGAGAGGACTTGTTTGAATGCATGCTCAGGTTTAGGGGCACAATACCTGTGTCCAGGGTGGCTCCCATGGGTGACCGTGGTTCATGGACCATGCAGCTTGTTCCCACTCTGAGGGTTGGACACCCATCTCAACAGCCAGGTTTCCTGCCATCAGGAATGAGGAGTACTCTTGGGCTTCAGGTTCCCCCATAGGCAGGGATTTGAGCTACGGACAGGGAAAGATGCCTGAATACCCATGTTGCATAGAGATGATGGTTTTGGGCTATGGCAGTTCCCACCTGCAGGATATGGGACCCTCTGTCTGCGTGGCTGTCTGAAGGTCATGGCTCAGGCTGTGTCAGACAGAGCCTGAGTGCCCATACTGGCTTATGATATTAAGGTGCTTTTGAGGGCCAGGCAGGTGGATCCTCATGTAGGGTTTCTGGCAGACTCAACAGGCACGTCTTCTTTCTTTGTGGTAGGGAGAATTCTGTGTTGTGGTTCCAAAGTTCCCTATCATGAGGGTTTGGGGATGAGGAGGGTGAAGATGGAATTGTAAACACAATCTGTGGTTCAATTCAGTGCCAAGCAGAAGGCAGTTCCAGTGTGCAGCGGCTGATGCGAGGTATCCAGGAACTGAGTAAGGCAGATGTCAGATGCTTGCTCACACTGGAGTGTGTGTCTACAATGACCAACAAATGGAGGGGTGGCGTCACGAAGCTATGGAGGATTTCCCACCCAGGGGCATGTGAGATGCTCCAAATAGCAAGGTTTCCTTCTACTGGACAGGGGGAGTCTGGTTTGTTTGCTCCAGTGTCCCCCATATGGAAAGTTTGGGTGCAGAGCTCTCCCGCATGGATGCCTGAAAAGCACAACTCCATTGACCACTATAGCCAAGGAACATGGCAGGTTTTTCTGGTGGCCCTTGGGCGAAGTTCCAAGCGGCCTAAGTTGACATGGAGTTTCATTCTGCTGGATCAAAATGCTGGTTTGTATCCAGGGAGACGTTAGAATGTTGGGGTGGTCAGGGGCCATGCAGGATTCTCCTACACTGAGATATGGACACAGCTACCAAGAGCAAGGTATCCTTCTGGGAACAAAAGGGGTTCTGTTGTGTGGCTCAAGGACCACATGTTGGAATATAAGTCCGTATTGGTGAACAGTCCTCTGGGAACAGAATCAGTAACCTAAAAATCTAAAATAGGGTATGGATGAAGTCCTATCGTCATGGCAGGTTCAAACTTCTGACTCGGGGCCTTGGATTTGGATGTCTGCCTGGAGGCAGGGGGTCATTTTGTGTCAGAATGCGCCTTTGGGTCCAGAACCTTCTTCGAAATTTAGGTGGGCTCAGGGGATTTTACTTTGCTCCTAATCTTCAGGGTTTGGGCAACTGTGAAGGGCAGAATTTCTTTCGGGAGCATAGGGACAGTCATCTTGTGTGGTATGAGAGGCCCCATCCTGGATGGCATTTGGGCCAGCACTTTGGGGAGAGAAATCTGCAAAAGCAAACTAGGGTTAGAGTGAGGGCCGAGGTGAAGACAGGCCCCATGTGCAGGCCCTGAGCACAGCTCATAGTGTACTGAAATTAAGGTGTCATGGAGGCGGTAGTGCAGGCTTTTCTGTCATTTGTGCATCCAGGAGGGTCACAAATGGTAGGGGTGGCTTCATGAGGCCATTGGAAATTCTTTGTCTCTGGGGATTCTGTTCAGCTCCCAAGAGTTTGGTATCTTTGGGGGAAGGGAATACTATTGTTTTCCGTCTCAGAGGACACCCAAAGAGGGATTCCAGAGACAGGTTCATGGTCTGGGTGCCTGGAAATCATGAATGAGGGTGAGGATTTGGCCATAGGGACCTGGCAGTCCCACTCTGTGGACTCCTGATTCAGCTAACGAGGGGGTTTTGTTTGAAAGCATGCTCACGCTGAGGATCACAATGCCTGTTTGTATCCAGGGAGTCTTCCATGTGTGACTGTGGTCTCATGGGCCATGCAGCTGGTTCCCACTCAGAGGGTTGGGAAGGAGGAGTACTCTTGTGTGTCAGGTTCCCCCATAGACATGGATTTGAGCTACGGTCTGGAACAGAGGCCTGAATATCCAGGTTGAGTAGAGATGTTGGTTTCGAGCCACAGGAAGTCACACCTGCAGGAAATGGGGCCCACTGTCTGGGTGGCTGACTGGAGGTCGTGGCTCAGGATATCAGACAGAGACTTGGTGCCCATGGAAACATATGATATTACACTGTTGTTGAGGGCCATACAGGTAGATCCTCATGTGGGGTTTCTGGGGAGAATCACCAGGCACTTCTTCTTTTGATGGAGCAGGGGAATGCTGCATTATATCTCCAGAATTCCCTGTAAATAGGTTGTAGACCAGGAGGTTGAGGATGGAATTGTAAACGCAAGCTACTGTTAAATTCAGTGCCAAGCGGAAGTAGCTCCAGTGTGCAGCAGCTGATTCAAGTTATCTAGCACCTAGGTAAGGGATGTCATATGTGTGCACACACGAGAGTTTGTGTCTGTGATGACGGAAAATGCTGGGGTGGCATCTAGAGGCCATGGAGGATTTCCCACACTGTGGCTTTGGAGATGCTCCAAAGAGCAAGGTTTCCTTCTATGGGACAGGGGGAGTCTGGTTTGTTGCTCCAGTGTCCCCCATATGGAAAGTTTGAGTAGCAGAGCTCTCCCGCAGAGATGCCTGGAAAGCACACCTCCATTGACCATTGCAGCTCAGGAACATGGCAGGTTAGATCCGGTGGTTCTGGGAAGTTGTAAGGGGGCTGAGTTGACATGGAGTTTCATGCTGTTGGATCACAATGCTGGTTTGTATCCAGGGAGACATTAGAATGTTGGGGTGGTCAGGGGCCCATGCAGGATTCTCCTACACTGAGTCTTGGACACAGCTACCAAGAGCAATGTATTCTTTTAGGGGCAGTAGGGGTTCTGTTGTGTGGCTCAAGGACCACATGCTGTAATATAAGTTGGTATTGGAGAATAGGCTTCTGGGGACAGGCGCCTAAAAATCTAAGCTGGGGTATCGATGAAGTCCTATACTCATGGCATGTTCAAACTTCTGATTCAGTGCCTTTGACTTAGATGTCTGCCTGGAGGCAGGTGCTCATTATGTGTCAGAATGTACGCTAGGGTTCGGAGCATACTGGGAAATTGAGGTGGGTTCAGGGGTTTGTACTTTGCTCTTAATCTTCAGGGTTTGGGCAACAGTGAATGGCAGAGTTTACATCGGTTGGGTAGGCACAGTACTCCCTTGTGGCTCCAGAGGCCCCATCCTGGAGGGCATGAGGGTCAAGGTTTGGGAGACAGAATCAGCAAACGTGAACTAGGGTTAGGGTGAGGGCCGAAGTGATCACAGGCCGATCTGCAGGCCCTGAGGGCAGCTCAAAATGTACTGAAATTAAGGTGTCATGGACGCGGTAGCTCATGCTGTATTGTCTGGATTCTGTGTCCAGGATGTTCACAAAAGGTAGGGATGGCCTCATTGGGTCATGGAGATTCTTTGTCTCTGGGTACTCTGCCCAGCTCCCAAGAGTTTAGTCCCTCTGGGAGAAGGGAAGACTGTTGTTTTCAGTCTCTGATTAACCACAAAAGAAAGTGCTCGCTTCGGCAGCACATATATTAAATTGGAACGATACAGAGAAGATTAGCATGGCCCCTGCGCAAGGATGACACGCAAATTCGTGAAGCGTTCCATATTTTTTCAACATTAGAATAATTGGGATTCCAGAAGAAGAAGAAAGAGAGAGGGGAGCAGAAGGTATACTGGAGAGAATTATTGAGGAGAATTTCCCCAATATGGCAAAGGGAACGAGCATCAAAATTCAGGAGGTTCAGAGAAAGCCCCTCAAAATCAATAAGAATAGGCCCACACCCCGTCACCTAATAGTAAGATTTACAAGCCTTAGTGACAAAGAGCAAATCCTGAAAGCAGCCCGGGAAAAGAAGTCTGTAACATACAATGGTAAAAGTATTAGATTGGCAGCTGATTTATCCACAGAGACCTGGCAGGCCAGAAAGAGCTGGCATGACATTTTCAGAGCACTAAACGAGAAAAACATGCAGCCAAGAATACTATATCCAGTAAGGCTATCATTGAAAATAGAAGGAGAGATTAAAAGCTTCCAGGACAAACAAAAACTGAAAGAATTTGCAAACACCAAACCAGCTCTACAGGAAATACTGAAAGGGGTCCTCTAAGCAAAGAGAGAGCCTACAAGTGGTAGATCAGAAAGGAACAGAGACAATATACAGTAACAGTCACCTTACAGGCAATACAATGGCAATAAAATCATATCTCTCAATAGTTACCCTGAATGTTAATGGGCTAAATGCCCCAATCAAAAGACACAGGGTATCAGAATGGATAAAAAAAAACAAAACCCATCTATATGTTGCCTCCAAGAAACTCATTTTAAACCCGAAGACACCTCCAGACTTAAAGTGAGGGGGTGGAAAAGAATTTACCATGCTAATGGACATCAGAAAAAAGCAGGAGTGGCAATCCTTATATCAGATCAATTAGATTGTAAGCCAAAGACTATAATAAGAGATGAGGAAGGACACTATATCATACTCAAAGTGTGTGTCCAACAAGAAGATCTAACAATTTTAAATATCTATGCCCCCAACGTGGGCGCATCAAGCTATATAAACCAATTAATAACAAAATCAAAGAAACACATCAACAATAATACAATAATAGTAGGGGACTTTAACACTCTCCTCACTGAAATGGACAGATCATCCAAGCAAAAGATCAACAGGGAAATAAAGGCCTTAAATGATACACTGGATGAGATGGACATCACAGATATATTCAGAACATTTTATCCCAAAGCAACAGAATACACATTCTTTTCTAGTGCACATGGAACATTCTCCAGAATAGATCACATCCTCGGTCCTAAATCAGGACTCAACCGGTATCAAAAGATTGGGATCATTCCCTGCATATTTTCAGACCACAATGCTCTGAAGTTAGAATTCAACCACAAGAGGAAGTTTGGAAAGAACCCAAATACATGGAGACTAAACAGCATCCTTCTAAAGAATGAATGGGTCAACCGGGAAATTAAAGAAGAATTGAAAAAAATCATGGAAACAAATGATAATGAAAATACAACAGTTCAAAATCTGTGGGACACAACAAAGGCAGTCCTGAGAGGAAAATATATAGCGGTACAAGCTTTTCTCAAGAAACAAGAAAGGTCTCAGGTACACAACCTAACCCTACACCTAAAGGAGCTGGAGAAAGAACAAGAAAGAAACCCTAAGCCCAGCAGGAGAAGAGAATTCATAAAGATCAGAGCAGAAATCAATGAAATAGAAACCAAAAAAACAATAGAACAAATCAACCAAACTAGGAGCTGGTTCTTTGAAAGAATTAATAAAATTGATAAACCCTTGGCCAGACTAATCAAAAAGAAAAGAGAAAGGACCCAAATAAATAAAATCATGAATGAAAGAGGAGAGATCACAACTAACACCAAAGAAATACAAACTATTATAACAACATACTATGAGCAACTCTACACCAAAAAATTTGACAATCTGGAAGAAATGGATGCATTCCTAGAAACATATAAACTACCAAAATTGAACCAGGAAGAAATAGAAAGCCTGAACAGACCCATAACCAGTAAGGAGATTGAAACAGTCATTAAAAATCTCCAAACAAACAAAAGCCCAGGGCCAGATGGCTTTCCGGGGGAATTCTACCAAACATTTAAAGAAGAACTAATTCCTATTCTCCTGAAACTGTTCAAAAAAATAGAAATTGAAGGAAAACTCCCAAACTCATTTTATGAGGCCAACATCACCTTGATCCCAAAACCAGACAAGGATCCCATCAAAAAAGAGAGCTATAGACCAATATCCTTGATGAACACAGATGCGAAAATTCTCACCAAAATACTAGCCAATAGGATTCAACAGTACATTAAAAGGATTATTCACCACGACCAAATGGGAATTATCCCAGTGCTGCAAGGTTGGTTCAACATCCGCAAATCAGTCAATGTGATACAACACATCAATAAAAGAAAGAACAAGAACCATATGATACTCTCAATAGATGCTGAAAAAGCATTTGACAAAGTACAGCATCCCTTCCTGATCAAAACCCTTCAAAGTGTAGGGATAGAGGGCACATACCTCAATATCATCAAAGCCATCTATGAAAAACCCACCGCAAATATCATTCTCAATGGAGAAAAACTGACAGCTTTTCCACTAAGGTCAGGAACATGGCAGGGATGTCCATTATCACCACTGCTAATCAACATAGTACTAGAAGTCCTAGCCTCAGCAATCAGACAACAAAAGGAAATTAAAGGCATCCAAATCGGCAAAGAAGAAGTCAAATTATCACTCTTCGCAGATGATATGACACTCTATGTGGAAAACCCAAAAGACTTCACTCCAAAACTGCTAGAACTTATACAGGAATTCAGTAAAGTGTCAGGATATAAGATCAATGCACAGAAGTCAGTTGCATTTCTCTTCACCAACAACAAGACAGAAGAAAGAGAAATTAAGGAGTCAATCCCATTTACAATTGCACTCCAAACCATAAGATACCTAGGAATAAACCTAACCAAAGAGGCTAAGAATCTATACTCAGAAAACTATAAAGTACTCATGAAAGAAATTGAGGAAGACACAAAGAAATGGAAAAATGTTCCCTGCTCCTGGATTGGAAGAATAAATATTGTGAAAATGTCTATGCTACCCAAAGCAATCTACACATTTAATGCAATTCCTATCAAAGTACCATCCATATTTTTCAAAGAAATGGAACAAATAATTCTAAAATTTATATGGAACCAGAAAAGACCTCGAATAGCCAAAGGGATATTGACAAAGAAAGCCAAAGTTGGTGGCATCAGAATTCCGGACTTCAAGCTTTATTACAAAGCTGTCATCATCAAGATAGCATGGTACTGGCACAAAAACAGACACATAGACCAATGGAACATAATAGAGAGCCCAGAAATAGACCCTCAACTCTATGGTCAACTAATCTTCGACAAAGCAGGAAAGAATGTCCAATGGAAAAAAGACAGCCTCTTCAATAAATGGTGTTGGGAAAATTGGACAGCCACGTGCAGAAAAATGAAATTGGACCATTTCCTTACACCACACACAAAAATAGATTCAAAATGGATGAAGGACCTCAATGTGAGAAAGGAATCCATCAAAATCCTTGAGGAGAACACAGGCAGCAACCTCTTCGACCTCAGCCACAGCAACATCTTCCTAGGAACATCTCCAAAGGCAAGGGAAATAAGGCAAAAATGAACTTTTGGGATTTCATCAAAATCCAAAGCTTTTGCACAGCAAAGGAAACAGTTAACAAAACCAAAAGACAACTGACAGAATGGGAGAAGATATTTGCAAACGACATATCAGATAAAGGACTAGTGTCCAAAATGTACAAAGAACTTAACCAACTCAACACCCAAAGAACAAATAATCCAATCAAGAAATGGGCAGAGGACATGAACAGACGTTTCTGCAAAGAAGACATCCAGATGGCCAACAGACACATGAAAAAGTGCTCCATATCACTCGGCATCAGGGAAATACAAATCAAAACCACTATGAGATATCACCTCACACCAGTCAGAATGGCTAAAATCAACAAGTCAGGAAATGACAGATGCTGGCGAGGATGCGGAGAAAGGGGAACCCTCCTCCACTGTTGGTGGGAATGCAAGCTGGTGCAACCACTCTGGAAAACAGCATGGAGGTTCCTCAAAATGTTGAAAATAGAACTGCCCTATGACCCAGCAATTGCACTACTGTGAATTTACCCTAAAGATACAAATGTAGTGATCCAAAGTGGCACGTGCACCCGAATGTTTATAGCAGCAATGTCCACAATAGCCAAACTATGGAAAGAACCTAGATGTCCATCAACAGATGAATGGATCAAGAAGATGTGGTATATATACACAATGGAATACTATGCCACTATCAAAAGATACAAAATCTTGCCATTTGCGACAACATGGATGGAACTAGAGCGTATCATGCTTAGCGAAATAAGTCAAGCGGAGAAAGACAACTATCATATGATCTCCCTGATATGAGGAAGTGGTGATGCAAAATGGGGCTTAAGTGGGTAGGAGAAAAGTCCATGAAACAAGATGGGATAGGGAGGGAGACAAACCATAAGTGACTCTTAATCTCACGATACAAACTGTTGGTTGCTGGGGGAAGGGGGGTTGGGAGAAGGGGGGTAGGGTTATGGACATTGGGGAGGGTATGTGCTTTTGGGTAAATTGGAAGGGGAGATGAACCATGAGAGACTATGGACTCTGAAAAACAATCTGAGGGGTTTGACGTGGCGGGGGGGTGGGAGGTTGGGGTACCAGGTGGTGGTTATTATAGAGGGCACAGCTTGCATGGAGCACTGGGTGTGGTGAAAAAATAATGAATACTGTTTTTCTGAAAATAAATAAACTGGAAAAAAAAACCACAAAAGAAAGATTCTGGAGATAGTTTATGTGTCTGGGCGCTAGGAAAATACCTACGAGGGAGGCAATTTGGCTGTAGCAACCTGGCTTCCTTGCTCTGCGGATTCCTGTCCAGCTACCGAGGGGGATTTTTGAATGCAGTCTCACGATGAGGGTCACAATGCCTGTTTTTGCCCAGGGCGACTCCCATGTGTGACCATGATCTCAAGGCCCATGCAGTTGGTTCCCACTCTGAGGGTTGGACACCTATCTCATAGGCCAGATTTCCTGCCACCGAGAAGGAGGAGAACTCTTGTGCTTAAGTACCCCCAGAGTCAGGGATTTGAGCTACGGTCTGGAGACAGATGCCTGAATAACCAGGTAGAGCAGAGATGTTGATTTCAGGCCAAGGCAGGTCCCATTTGCAGGATATGGGTTGCACTGTCTGCGCTGCTGACTGGAGGTCGTGGTTCAGGCTGTGTCAGAGAGACCCTTAGTGTCCATGGCGGCCTATGATATTAGGGTGTCATCGAGGGCCATGCAGGTGGATCCTCATGCATGCATTCTGGGAGACTCACTAGGCACTGCCTTCATGAGGCAGGCAGAATGCTGCGCTGTGGCTCCAGAATTCCCTATCAAGAGGGCTTGGAGACCAGGAGGGTGAGGATGGAATTGTAAACACAAGCTACTGTATAATTCAGTGCCAAGCGGAAGGCTGTTCCAGTGTACAGCCGCGGACTTGAAACATCCAGCACCTGAGTAAGGGCGGATATCAATATTTGCTCATACTGGAGTTTGTGTCTATGATGACAGACAATGGTGGGGTGGTGTCAAGAGGCGATGGAGGATTTCCCATGCTGCTGCTTGTGAGATGCTCCAAAGAGCAAGATTTCCTTCTACGGGACAGAGGGAGTCTGGTTTGTTTGCTCCAGTGTTCCCCATATGGAAATTTTGGGTAGCAGTGCTCTCCCTCATAGACGCCTGGAAAGCACATCTCCATTGATCATTGCAGCTCAGTAACATGGCAGGTTCTATCGGTAGCTCTGGGACGAAGTTCTAAGGGGTCTGAGTTGACATGGAGTTTAATGCTGTTGGATCACAATGCTCGTTTGTATCCAGGGAGATGTTAGAATATTGCGGTGGTCAGGGGCCATGCAGGATTCTCCTACACCGAGACTTGGACAAAGCTACCAAGAGAAAGGTATTATTCTGGGGATAGCAGGGGTTCTGATGTGTGGCTCAAGGACCACATGTTGTAATATAAGTTGATATTGGATAACAAGCCTCTGGGGACAGGCGCCTCAACATCTAAACTAGGGTATCCGTGAAGTCCTATCATCATGGTGGTTCAAACTTCTGACTCAGGGCCTTTGACTTGGATGTCTGCCTGTAGGCAGGGGCTCATTGTGGGTCAGAATGCTTATTTGTGTCCAGAGCGTTCTTCAAAAATGAGGTGGGCTCAGTGGCTTTGTACTTTACTCCTAAGATTCAGGGTTTGGGCAACAGTGAAGGGCAGTTTCCTTCAGGAATATAGGCACACTCGTCCGGGGTTGGACCAGAGACCCCATTCTGGAAGGCATGTGGGCCAGGACTTTGGGAACAGAAATTGCAAACGTGAACTAGCATTAGGGTGAGGGCCGAGGTGTTCTCAAGACTGATCAGCAGGCCCTAAGGGCAGCTTAGAGTGTACTGAAATTATGGTGTCATGGAGGTGGTAACACAGGCTTTTCTGTAGGGATTGTGTGTCCAGGATGGTCTCAAAAGGTAGGGGTGGCTTCATGAGACCATGGGATCTTCTTCATCTCTGGGGATTCTGCCCAGCTCCCAGTGTTGTCTCTCGGTGAAGGGAAGACTGCTGTTTTCCGTCTCAGGAGACACTCAAAAGAGGAAGTCAAGAGACAAGTTCTGGGTCTGGGTGCCTGGAAAGCACAAACGAGGGTGAGGATTTGCCCTAGGGATTTAGCAGGCCCACTCTGTGGACTCCTAGTCTAGCTATCAAGGGTGTTTGTTTGAAAGGAGGCTCACGCTGAGAGTCACAATGCCTGTTTGTGCCCCGGGGCTTCTCCCATGAGTGGTCCTGGTCTCATGGAGCATGAAGCTGGTTTCCATTCTGAGGGTAAGACACCCATCTCAACAGCCAGGTTTCCTGCCATCGAAAAGGCAGAATAATCCTGTGTTTCAGGTTCCCCCATAGGCACAGACTTGAGCTACGGTCTGGGGACATGCCTGAATATTCAGGTTGTATAGAGATGATGGCTTTAGGCCATGACAGGTCCAAATGCAGGATATGGGGCCCACTGTCTGCGTGGCTGCCTGGATGTCATGGCTCCGGCTGTGTGATACAGAGTCTTAGTGCCTGTGGTGGCCTATGATATTATGGTGCTGTCGAGGGCCATGCAGGTGGTTCCTTATGTGGGGTTTCTGTGCAGAATCACCAGGCACTTCTTCTTTCTGTGGGGCCGGCAGAATGTTGTGTTGTGGCTTGAGGGCTTGGGGACCAGGAGGGTGAGGATGGAATTGTTAACCCAAGCTATCGTTAAATTCATTGCCAAGCGGACAGCACTTCCAGTGTGCAGCAGCTGATTTGAGACATCCAGCACCTGCGTAAGGGCGGCTGTCAGATGTTTGCTCACACTGGAGTTTGTGTCTATGCTGACAGACAAGTTGAGGGGAGGCGTCAGGAAGCCATGGAGGATTTCCCACCCTGGGGCTTGTGAGATGCTACAAACAGCAAGGTTTCCTTCTACTGGACAGGGGGAGTCTTGTTTGTTTGCTCCAGGTTGCCCCATATGGAAAGGTTGGTAGCAGAGCTCTCCCTCATGGATGCCTGGAAAGTACTACTCCATTGAGGCTTGCAGCTCAGGAACGTGGCAGGTTCGATATGGTGGTTCTGGGGCGAAGTTCCAAGCGGGCTGAGTTGACATGAATTTTGATGCTGTTTGATCACAATGCTAGTTTGTATGCAGGAAGACACTGGAATGTTGGGATGGTCAGGGGTAATGCAGAATTCTAATACACTTAGTCTTGGACACAGCTACCAAGAGCTAGGTATCCTTCTGGGACAGGAGGGGTCTGTTGTGTGTCTCAGGGACCACATGTTGGAATATAAGATGGTATGGGGGAACAGTCCTCTCGGGACAGGTGCCTGAAAACCTAAGCTAAGGCATCAATGAAGTCCTAGGACAATGTCAAGTTCAATCTTCTGACTCAGAGACTTTGACATGGATGTTGACTGCAGGCAGGTGCTCACTGTGTGTTACAATGTACACTTGGGTCCAGACAATTCTTGGAAATTGAGTTGGGTTCAGGGGTTTTGTACTTTGCTCCTAAGCTTTAGGGTTTGGGCAACAGTGAAGGGCAGAGTTTCCTTCAGGAGTGTAGGCACAGTAGTCCGATGTGGCTCCAGAGGCCCCATCCTGGTGGGCATGTGCGACAGGATTTTGGAGACAGAAATCTGCAAACGTGAACTAGCGTTAGGGTGAGGCCCGAGGTGATCATAGCCCCGATCTGCAGGCTCTGAGTGCAGCTCATTGTGTAGTGAAATTAAGGTGTCATCAAGGCAGTTGGGCAGACTTTTCTGTCTGGATTGTGTGTCCAGACAGGTCACAAAATGTAGGGGTGGCTTCATGGGGCCATGGGACATTTTTCATCTCTGGGAATTCTGCCCATATCCCAAGAATTTGCTGTTGCTGGGGGAAGGGAAGACTGCAGTTTTCCGTCTCAATGGACCCCCACAAGAGGGATTCCAGGAACAGTTTCTGTGTCTAGGCGACTGAAAAACACCAACGAGGGTGAGGATTTTCCCTAGGGGTCTGGATGTCCCACTCTGCGGGCTCCTGGTCCAGCTACCATGGGCGTTTGTTTGGAAGCAGGTTCACACTGATGGTCACAATGCCTCTTTTTGCCCAGGGCGGCTCCCATGTGTGGCTGTGGTCTGATGTCCATGCAGCTGGTTCCCACTCTGAGGGTTGGACACCAATCCCAACAGCCAGATTTCCTGCCATTAGGAAGTAGGAGTATGCTTGTGCTTCAGGTACTCCATAGGGAGGGATTTGAGCTACGGACTGGACACAGAGGCTTGAATATCCAGGTTGAGTAGATGACGTCTTTGGGCCACAATAAGTCCCACCTGCAGGAAATGGGGCCCACTCTCTGGGTGGCTGACTGGAGGTTGTGGCTCAGGCTCTGTCAGAGAAAGCCTTAGTTCCCATGGTGGCCTAAGATATTAGGGTGTTGTCAAGGGCCCTGCAGGTGGATCCTCATGTGGGGTTTCTGGGCAGACTCACCAGGAAATTCTTCTTTCTTGCGTAAGGCAGAATGCTGCGTTCTTGCTCCATAATTTCCTATCAAGTGGGCTTGTGGACCAGGTGGGTGAAGATGGAATAGTAAACACACCCAACTGTTAAAGCCATTACCAAGTGGAAGGCTGTTCCAGTGTGCAGCAGCTGATTGGATATATCCAAGACCTGAGTAAGTGCAGATGTCAGCTGTTTGCTCACACAAGAGTTTGTGTCTATGATGCCAAACAAAAAGAGGGTGGCGTCAAGAGGTCATGCAGGATTTCCCATGCTGTGGCTTGTGAGATGTTCCAAACATCACGGTTTCCTTCAACTGTACAGGGGGATCCTGGTTTGTTTGCTCCAGGGTCCCCCATGAGGAAAGTTTGTGTAGCAGAGCCCTCCCATACGGATGTCTGGAAAGGACACCTCCATTGTCCATTGCAGCAGAGGAACATGGCAGGTTCGTTCTGGTGCCTCTAAGGCGAAGTACCACGGCCTTGAGTTGACATGGAGACTCATGAAGATAGGTCACAATGCTTGTTTGTTACCAGGGAGATCTTAGAATGTGCTGGTTGCTAAGGGGCCATGCAGAATTCACCTACCCTGCGGGTTTGACACAGGTCCATGAGCACGGTTTCCTTCTGGGGACAGGAAATGTTCTGTTGTGTGGCTCAGGGACCACATGTTCAATCATAAGTTTCTATTCCAGAACAGGCCTCTGAGGACAGGTGCCTGAAAATCTAATCTAGGGTTCCAATAAAGAGCTAGGTGCATGCAGGTTCAAATATCTGACTCAGGCCCATCGACTTGGGTGTATGTCTGTATGTAGGTGTTCAGGGTGTTTCAGACTGCGCATTTAAGTCCAGAGAGGCCTCCAAAACTGGGGTGGGCTCAGGGGCTTTGCAGATTTCTCCCATCTGGTGGGTTTGGGCAACATTGACGGCACTATTTCCTTGGGGATGGCAGGCACAGTCCTGTGATGTGGCTACAGATACCCCATCCTGGAGGGCATGTAAGTCATGGTTTTGGGAGAGAAGTCTGCAAACACAAACACAGTTTAGGGTTAGTGGTGGGGTGATCTCAGGCCCAATGCATAGACCTGGAGGGCAGCTCGTCAGGAACCGTAAATCGGTTGACTGGACGGTGGTAGCACAGGCTTTTGTATCTGGATTATGTGTCCAGGATGGCCTTGGAATGCAGGTGTGGACTCATGGGTCTATGGGATATTTTTTCTGCTCTAAAGATCCTGGCAGCTCCCATTGTTTGGTGGCTTTCTCAGGGAAGGGGAGAGTGCTGTTTTCCATCTTATGCGTGCCCCAAAATAGGGATTCAAGAGACAGGCTTGGGGTCAGGGCACTTGAAAAATCCCACCAAGGCATAGGATTTGGGCCAAGGGGCATACCAGGCCTGCAAAGTGGGATACTGATGGTGCAACTTAGAGAAGAAAAATCCCCAAGGACTCAGGCGACCACACCTGCATTCTGAGGACATCCAGGACACACAATCCAGATAGAAAAGCCAGTGCTACCTCCTTCCAGTCACGCTAATTACAGTTCCTGACAAGTTGCTCTCTAGGTCTACACGTTGGGACAGCAATCGCCACGCCACTAACCCTAAACCAAATTTGTGTTTGCAAACTTCTCTCGCAAAACCATGGCTCATATGCTCTCAAGGATGGGGTCTCTGGATCCTGCAGCACTGTGCATGCCATCGCCAAGGAAAGTGCCCGTCACAGTTGCCCAAACCTTTTAGATCAGGAGAAATCTGCAAGACCCAGGAGCCCACCCCAACATTGGCGTCTGCTCTGTATGCAAATACAGTCTGAAACTCCCTGACCATCTACATCCAGGTATACATCCAATTCAATGATCCTAAGGCAGAAGATTGAACCTGACATGCCCCTGGCCCTCATCGGAAAGATTGATTATGTTCTCATGCATCTGTCCTCAGGGTTCTGTTCTGGAATACCAACTTATGATACAACATGTGGTCCCTGAGCCACACAACAGAACATCTCTCCTCAGAATAAAACTGTGCTCTTTTTCCTGTGTCAAACCCTCAGGTTAGGAGAATCCTGCCTGGAACCTTACCCTCCAGCACATTCTAAGATCTCCCTTGTAACAATACAGCATTGTGGCCCATCTGCAAGAGACTTCATTTCAACTCAAGGCCTTGGTCCTTCGCCCCAGAGCCACCAGAACGAACCTACCAAATTCCACAGCTGCAGGGGTCAATGGAGGTGTGCTTTCCAGGCACAAATGTCAAAGAGTTCTGATATCCAGACTTTCGACCTGGGGGACCCTCAAGCAAACAAACCAGACTCCACCTGTCCAGTAGAAGGACACCTTACTGTTTGGAGCATCTCACAAGCCTCTTTGGGGGAATTCCTCCTTGGCCTCTTGACGCCAACCCTCCATTTGTGAGTCATCAAAATAGAAACTCTCGTGTGAGCAAACAACTGACAACCGCCTTACTCAGGTGCTCGATATCTTGGAAAAGGCACTTCACATTGGAACTGTGTTCCGCTGGCACTGAATTGTATAGTAGCTTGTGTTTACAATTCCATCCTCACCCTACTGCTCCCCAAGGCCTCTTGATATTGAATTCTGGAGCCGCAATGCAAAGAGCATTCTGCCTTGCCCATAGAAAGAAGAAGTGCCTGCTGAGGCTGTCCAGAATCCCCACATGAGGATCAATCTTCTCACCCTTGGAGGGAACCCCGATTTATAGGCTGCTCTTGCCACTAGCATTGTGTCTGACAGAGCTTGAACCCCAAACCAGTGTCGGCCACCAAGAGAGCGGGCCTGTAATCCAGCATGTGAGATCGGCCATGGCCCAAGTCTGTCCTGCCTACCCATCCTTGGTATTCTAGAACCTTTCTCCAGACTTTGCTGGAATCCTTCCAATGGGGGAACCTGAAGCACAATTGAGAACTACTCCTTCCCCATGGAAGGAAACCTGACTGTTGGGATGGGTGTCCAACCCTCAGAGTGGGAGCCAGGTGCATGGCCAAAGTGACCACAACCACTCCTTCAGTTCGCCCTGGGCATAAACAGGCATTGTGACCTTCAGCCTGAGCATGCTTTCAAACAAACCCTCTCGGTTGCACCACCATGATCCCGCATTGCAGACCTGGTACTCCCGTAGGCCAAAATCCTAACCCTTGGTGGGATTTTCTAGGTGCCAAACCCAGAGCCCTTCTCTGGAATCTCTGTTTTGGGGCACCCCTAAGATGAAAAACTGCATTTTTCCCTTCCCCAAAAAAGCCGCCAAACTATGGGGAGTCGCCAGGATGCTTAGAGAAGAAAAATCTCCCATTGTTGCAGGAGACCACACCTGCATTCCCAGGCCATGCTGGACACACAATCCAGATAAAAAAAAAGCCTGTGCTACTGCCTTCCAGTCACCTTTACATTTCCTGATGAGCTGCCATCCAGGTCTAAGCATTGGCCCTGAGATCACCTCGCCAATAACCCTAACCCGAATTTGTGTTTGCAGACTTCTCTCCCAAAAACATGTGTCACATGTCCTCCAGGATGGGGTCTCTGTGGTCAAACCACAGGACTGTGCCCGCCATCCCCAAGGAAACAGTGCCTGTCACAGTTTCCCAAACCTTACAGATCAGGAGAAACCTGAAAGGTCCCTGAGCCCACCCCAATATGAGGGCTGCTCTGGACCCAAATCTGCATCTGAAAAACCGTGATCACCAACATCTAGGCAGACAGCCAAGTCAATGGTGCTGAGTCAGAAGATTGAAACTGTCATGCCCATAGGACTCCATTCAAACCCTAGATTAGGTTTTTAGTCATCTGTCCTCTGGGGCCTGTTCTGGAATACCAACTTATGATACAACAGATGGTCTCTGAACCTCACAAAAGAACCTCTCCCATCCCCTGAAGGAAACCGTGCTCTTCGACCTGTGCCAAACCCTCCGTGTAGGAGAATCCTGCATGGCACCTTAGCCACCAGCACATTCTAAGATCTTCTTGGTAACAAACCAGCATTGTGGCCCATCTGGAAGAGTTTCCATGTCAACTAGAAGGCTTGGTCCTTCGCCCCATAGAAACCAGAATGAACCTGCCAAGTTCCTCAGCTGCAATGGAGAATGGAGGTGTGCTTTGCAGGCATCCATGCCAAAGAGCTCTGTTACCCAAATTTTCCACATGGGGTACCGTGGAGCAAACAAACCAGACTCCATATGTTCAGTAGAAGGAAACCCTGCTGTTTGAAGCATTTCACAAGCCTCAGCGGGGGAAATCCTCCATGGGATTTTGATGCCACCCCTCCATTTGTTGGTCCTCATAGACACAAACTCTAGTGTGAGCAAACATCTGACATCTGCCCTTACTCAGGTGCTGGATATCTCGAAAAAGACGCTTCACATTGGAACTGAGTTCTGTTGGCACTGAATTGTACAGTAGCTTGTGTTTATAATTCCATCCTCATCCTACTGGTCCCCAAGGCCTCTTGATATTGAATTCTGGAGCCGTAGTGCAGTATTATGGCTCTTCCATAGAAAGAAGTGCCTGCTGAGTCTGTCCAGAATCCCCACATGAGGATCAATCTGCTCAGCTCTTGAGGGAACCCCGATATATGGAGTGCACTGGCCACTAGTGTTGTGTCTGACAGAGTCTGAGCCCCGACCTAGTGTCAGTCTCCCAGAGAGTGGGCCCCATATCTAGCATGCGGGTTTGGCCATGGCCCAAGTCCATCATCTGTACCTATCCTGGTATTCTGACTCCTTTCCCCAGACTTTGCTGGAATCCTTCCAATGGGGGATCCTGAAGCATAATTGAGTACTACTCCTTCCCCGTGGAAGGAAACCTGCTTGTTGCGATGGGTGTCCAGCCCTCAAAGTGGGAGCCAGGTGCATGTCCAATGTGACCACACCAACTCCTGAGGACAGTCCGGGGCACAAAGAGTCATTTAGATCCTCACCTGAGTATGCTTTTAAACAAAACCTCTCAGTTCCACCACACAGTTCCCACATTGCAGGCCTGGAACGCCCCCAGGCCCAAATCTTAACCCTTGGTGGGATTTTCCAGGTGCCCAGACCCAGAGCCTGTCTCTGGAATCCCTGTTTTGGGGAACCTCTAAGATGGAAAACAGCACTCTTATCTTTCCTGAAAAATCCACCAAACTATGTGGAACCGCCTAAACCTTAGAGCGGAAAAGTCTCCCATGGACCCATGAGACCTCACCTGCATTCCATTCTGGACACACAATCCAGATAGAAAAGTCTGTGCTACCATCTTCATTTCATCCTAGTGACAGTTCCTGTCGAGCTTCCCCCCAGGTCTATGTATTGGGCCTGCGACTGCCTCTCGACTAACCTGAACCGGAATTTGTGTATGCATACTTCTCTCCCAAAACCATGGCTCACATGCCCTACAGGATAGGGTCATTTGAGGTGCACCAAAGGTCTGTGGCTGCTATCTTCAAGGAAACTGTGCCCATCACAGTTGCCCAAACCTTACAGATTATGAGAAACCTGCAAGGCCCCTGAACCCACCCCAATATTGGCGGCCGCTCTGGATGCAAATGCACAGTCTGAAACTACCTGATCCCCTCCATCCAGGCAGACAGCCACGTCAATGGTCCTGAGTCAGAAGATTGAATGTGGCATGCCCTTGGACCTCATTGAAACACTTGATTAGGTTTTCAGGCATCTGTCCTCAGGGTCCTATTCTGAAATACCAACTTATGATACAACATATGGTCCCTGAGCCACACAACAGAACATCTCCTTACCCAGAAGGAAACCATGCTCTTTTATCTGTGTCAAACCCTCAAGATAAGAGAATCCTACATGGCACCTTAGACACCAGCACATTCTAAGATCTCCCTGGTAACAAACCAGCATTGTGACCCATCTGAAGGAGATTCCATGTTAACTCATCACCCTTGGTACTTTGCCCCAGAGCCAACAGAACGAGCCTGCCATGTTCCTCAGCTGCAATGGTCAATGGAGGTGTGCTCTCCAGGTATCCATGTCAGAGAGTTCTGCTATCCAGAATTTCAACATGGGGGACCCTGGAGCAAACAAACCAAATTCCACCTGTGCAGTAGAAGGAAACCTTGCTTTTTGTAGCATGTCGCAAGTCTCAGCATGGAAAATCCTCCATGGCTATTGACGCCATCCCTCCATTTGTTGGTCATCATATACACAAATTCCAGTGTGAGCAAACATCTGACATCTGCCCTTACTCAGGTGCTGGATATCTCGAATAAACCGCTGCACACTGGATCTGCCTTCTGCTTGGCACTGAATTTAACCATAGTTGTGTTTACAATTCCATCCATATCCTAATTGTCCCCAAGCCCTCTTCATAGGGCATTCTGGAGACACAATGCATCATTTTGCCAGCCCCATAGAAAGAAGAAGTGCCTGGTGAGTCTGACCAGATCCCCCACATTAGGATATACCTGCATGGCCCTATACAACGCCCTAATATCATAGGCCACCATGGGCACTAAAGCTCTTTCTGACATAGCTTAATACACAACCTCCAGTCAGCCACCTAGACATTGGGCCCCATATCCTGCAAGTGGGACCTGGCGTGGCCCGAAACTGTCATCTGTACTCAACCTGGTTATTCAGGCATCTGTCTCTTAGCTCAAATCCCTGCTTATGGGGGTACATGAAGCACAAGACTACTCCTCCTTCCCAATGGTAGATTATCTGGCCTGTGAAATCGGTGTCCAACCCTCAGAGTGAGAACCAGCTGCATGGCCATTGAGACCATGGTCACTCATGGGAGATGCCCTGGGCACAGAAATGCATTGTGACCCTCAGTGTCAGCCTGCTTTCAAAAAAATACCCCTCGTTAGCTGCATCTTGGGTCAGCAGAGTGGGCCTACCAGGTTGCTATGGCCAAATCCTCTCGCTTGTTGGTGTTTTCAGGAACCCAGACCCAGGAACTGTCTCCGGAATCTCTCCTTTCAGGTTCCCCTGAGACTGAAAACAGCAGTCTTCTCTTCCCCCAGAGACACCAAACTTTTGGGGGCTGGGCAGAATACCCAGAGATGAAGAATCTCCCATGGACCCATAAAGCCACCCCTATATTTTGCGACTCCCCTCGACACTGAATCCAGACAAAATAGCCTTCACTACTGCCTCCATGACACCTTAATTTCAGTAAAATATGAGCTGCCCTCAGGGCCTGAAGATCGGGCCTGTGATCACCTCGGGCCTCACCCTAACCCTAGTTTGCTGTTGCAGATTTCTGTCCCCAAAGCCCTGGCCCACATGCCCTCAAGGATGGGGCCTCTGGTGCAACACCAGATGATTGTGCCTACACTCTAGAAGGAGTCTCTACACTTCACTGTTGCCAAAACCCTGAAGGTTAAGAGCAAAGTAAAAGCCCCTGAGTCCATGTCAATTTCAAAGGATGCTCTGGACCGAAATGCTTATTCTGACACACAATGAGCACCTGAATCCAGACAGACATCCAAGTAAAATAACCTGAGTCAGAAGATTGAACCAGACATGGCCCTAGGACTTCATTGATACCTTATCTTAGATTTTCAGGTGCTAGTCCCTAGAAGCCTGTTCTCCAATTCCAATTTATATTCCAACATGTGGTCCCTGAGCCACACTACAGAACACCTCCTCTCCCCAGAACGATACCTTGCTCTTGGTAGTTTTGTCCAAGACTCAGTGTAGGAATATCCTGCATGGCCCCTGACCACCCCAACATTCTAACATCTGCCTGGATAAAAACCAGCTTTGTGATCCAACAGCATGAAACTCCATGTCAGTTCAAGCCAGAAGGAACTTTTCCCCAGAGCCAACAGATCGAACATGCCATGTTCCTCAGCTGCAATGGTCAATGGACGTGTGCTTTCCAGGCATCCATGTTGGAGAGCTCTGCTACCCAAACATTCCATATGGGGTATGGTGGAGCAAAAAAAAAACAGACTTGCCCTGTCCAGTAGAAGGAATCCTTGCTGTTTGGAGCATCTCACAAGCTGCAGTGTGGGAAATCCTCCATGGCCTCATGACGCACCCCTCCATTTGGTGGTCATCATAAACACAAACACCAGTATGAGCAAACATATGACATCTGCCCTTACTCAGGTGCTGGATATCTCGAATCAGCCATTACACACTGGAACTTCCTTCTGCTTGGCACTGAATTTAACTGTAGCTTGTGTTGACAATTTAATCCTCACCCTCCTGGTCCCCAAGCCCTCTTGATAGGTAGTTCTGGAGCCACAATTAAGAATTCTGCATGCCCCACACAAAGAAGAATTGCGTGGTGAGACTACCCAGAAACCCCACATGGGGATCCAGATGTATGGCCCTCGACGGCACCCTAATATCATAGGCCACAAAGAGCACTCAGGCTCTGTCTGACAGAGCCTAAGCCATGACCTATAATCTGGCGTGCAGCCAGTGGGCCATATAACCTGCTGTTGGGACCTGCCTTGTCCCGAAGCTGTCACATCTACTCAACCTGGATATTAAGGCATCTCTCCCCAGACCGTAGCTCAAATCCCTGAGTATGGGGGAACCTGATGCACAAGAGTACTCCTCATTCCTGATGGCAGGAAACCTGGCTGTTGAGATGGGTTTCCAACCCTCATAGTGGGAACCAACTGCATGGCCCATGAGACCACAGCCACTCTTGGTAGCCGCCCTGGGCACAAACAGGCAATGTGACCCTCAGTGTGAGCCTGCTTTCAAACAAACGCCCTCAGTAGCTAGACCAGGAGCCCGCCAAGCATTCCTGCAAGGTCCCTAGAGCCAAATGCTCACCCTCATTCATGTTCCATGGCACCCAGACCCTGAAACTGTCTCTGGAATCCCACATCATGGTATTTCCTGAGATGGAAAACAGCAATCTTCCCTTCCACCAGAGACACCAAACTTAGGAGCTGGACAGAATCCCCATAGACGAAGAGTCTCCCATGGCCTCATGAAGCCAACCCAAACATTTGCGACAGTCCTGGAAATACAATCCCGACAGAAAAGGCAGCGCTACCATCTCCAAGACACCGTCATTTCAGTACACTATGAACTGCCCTCAGGGCCTGCATATCGGGCCTGTGATCACCTTGGCCTTCACCCTAACTCTTGTTCACGTTTGCAGGTTTCTGTCCCCAAAGCTGTGGCCCACATGCCCTCCAGGATGGGGCCTCTTTAGACACACCAGACGACTGTGCCTAACCTCCCAAAGGAAAATCTGCCCTTCACTTTTGCCCAAATCCTGAAGATTAGGAGCAATGTACAAAGCCCCTGAGCCCACCACAAATGCGAGGAAAACTTGGACCACAATGTGCATTCTGGCACACCATGAGCACCTGCCTCCAGGCAGACATCCATGTAAAAGGGCCTGATTCAGAAGATTGACCCTGACATGCCCCTAGGACTTCATCAATACCCTAGTTTAAAATTATCAGGCGCCTGTCCCCAGAGGCCTTTTTTCTAATACCAACTTATATTCCAACATGTGGTCCGTGAGCCACACAACAAAACCATTCCTGTCCCCAGTATGATAACTTGCTCTTGGTAGCTTTGTCCAAGACTCAGTGTAGGAGAATCCTGCATGGCCCCTGACTACACCAACATTCTAACGTCTCCCTAGATACAAACCATTATTAAGATCCAAAAGCATGAAACTCCATGTCAACTCAGGCCGCTTGCAACTTTGCCCCAGAGTCACCAGAAAGAACGTGTCATGTTCCTCAGTTGCAATGGTCAATGGAGGTGTGCTCTCCAGGCATCAATTTTAGAGAGATCTGCTACCAAAACTTTCCATATGGGGGAACAAACAAACCAGACTCTCCCTGTCCAGCACAAGGAAACCTTGCTGTTTGGAGCATCTCACAAGCCCCAGCGTGGGAAATCTTCCATGGCCTCATGACGCCACCCCTCCATTTGGTGGTCATCATAGACACAAAGTCCAGTGTGAGCAAGCATCTGACATCCACCCTTAATCAGGTGCTGGTATCTCGAAATCAGCCTCTACACTCTCAAACTGCCTCCCGCTTGGCAATGAATTTAACTGTAGCTTGTGTTCACAATTTTATCCTCACTCTCCTGGTCACCAAGCCCTCTTGACAGGGAATTCTGGAGCCAAAATGCAGCATTCTGCCTACCCGACAACAGAAGATGTGCCTGGAGAATCTGCCCAGAAACCCCACATGAGGTCCACCTGCTTGGCCCTTGATGGCACCCTAATACCATAGGCCGCCATGGGCACACAGGCTCTGTCTGACACAGCCTGAGCCTCGACCTCTAGTCAGACACACACACAGTCAACCCCATATCCTGCAGTTGGGACCTATTGTGGCCCGAAGCTGTAACATCTACTCAACCTGGATATTCAGGCATCTCTGCTAGACCATAGATCAAATCCCTGCCTATGGGGGAACCCGAAGCACAGGATTAATCTTCCTAACCGATGGCAGGAAACCTGGCTGTTGAGATGGGTATCCAACCCTAAGAGTGGAAACCAGCTTCTTGGCCCATGAGACCACGGCCATTTATGGGAGCCACCCTGGGCACAAACAGGCATTGTGACCCTCAGCGTGAGCCTGCTTTCAAACAAACTGCCTTGGTACCTGGACCAGTAGCACACAGGGCAGGCCTGCCAAGTCGCTAAGGCCAAATCCTCACCTTTGTTTGTGTTTTCCAGGCGCCCAGACCCATAAACTGTCTCTAGAATCCCTATTTTGGGGGTTCCCTGAGACGGAATACAGCAGTCTTCCCTTCCCCCAGAGACACCAAACTCTAGGGAGCTGGGCAGAATCCCCAGAGACAAAAAATCTCCCATGGGCCCATGAAGACTCCACTACATTTTGCGACTCTCCTATACACACAATCCAGACAGAAAAGCCTGTGCTACCTCCTCCATGAGACCTTAATTTCAGTACACTATGACGTACACTCACGCCCTGCAAATTATGCCTGTGATCACATCGGCCCACACCCTAACCATATTTTGTGTTTGCAGATTTCTGTCCCCAAAGCCCTGGCCCACATGCCCTCAGGAATGGGACTCTGGAGACACACTGGACGACTACGCCTAACATCCCGAAGGAAACTCTGCACTTCACTGTTGTCCAAGTCCTGAAGATTAGGAGCAAGGCACAAAGCCCCTGAGCCCCCACAATTGCGAGAAAAACTCTGGACCGAAATGTGCATTCTGATAGACTATGAGCACCTGCCTCCAGGCAGACATCCATGTCAAAGGGCCTGAGTCAGAAGATTGACCCTGACATGCCCCTAGGACTTCATCAATACCCTAGCTTAGATTTTCAGGCGCCTGTCCCCAGAGGCCTTTTCTCCAATACCAACTTATATTCTAACCTGTGGTCTGTAAGCCACACAACAGACCCCTTCGTTCCCCAGTAGGATACCTTGCTTTTGCTAGCTATGTACAAGACTCAGTGTAGGAGAATCCTGCATGGCCCCTGACCACCCCAACATTCTAATGTCTCCCTGGATACAAACCATCAATATGACCCAACAGCATGAAATTCCATGTCAACTAAGGCCGCTTGGTACCTCGCACCAGAGCCTCGAGATCAAACCTGCCATGTTCCTCAGCTGCAATGGTAAATGGAGGGGTGCTTTCCACGCATACATAGGGAGAGCTCTGCTACGCAAACATTCCATATGGGGACCCTAGAGCCAACAAACCAGACTCCCCCTGTCCAGTACAAGGAAACATTGCTGTTTGGAGCATCTCACAAGCCCCAGCTTGGTAAATCCTCCATGGCCTCGTGACACCACCCCTCCATTTGGTGGTCATCATAGACACAAAGTCCATTGTGAGCAAGCATCTGACATCCGTCCTTACTCAGGTGCTGCTATCTCGAATCAACCGGTGTCCACTGGCTGCCTTCTGCTTGGCACTGAATTTAACCATAACTTGTGATTACAATTCCATCCTCACCCTCCTGGTCACCAAGGACTCTTGACAGGCAATTCTGTACCCAGAACAAAGCATTCTGCCTACTTCAAAATCAGAATGTGTGCCTGGTGAGTCTGCCCAGAAACACCACATGAGGATCCACCTGCATGGCCCTTGACGGCACCCAAATATCATAGGCCACCATGGACACTCAGGCTCTGTCTGACACAGTTGAGCCATGACCTCCAGACAGCCACGCAGACAGTGGGCCCCATATCCTGCAGGTGGGACCTACCATGGCCTGTCAGCTCTACTCAGCATGGGTATTCAGTCATCTGTTCCCAGACCGAAGATCAAGTCCCTGTGTAAGGGGGAACCTGAAGCACAAAAGCACTCCTCCTTCCCGAAACCAGGAAACCTGGCTGGGTGAGATGGGTGTCCAACCCTCAGAGTGGGAACAAGTGGCATTGCCCATTAGGCCACGGCCACTCATGGGAGCCGTCCAGGGCCCAAACAGGCATTGTGACCCTCAGCATAAGCCTGCTTTCAATAAATCCCCTCGGTAGCTGGACCAGGAGACCGCCGAGTGGGCCTACCATGTCCCAAGGGCCAAATTCTCACCCTTGTTCTTGATTTCCTGATGCAAGACCAAGAACCTGTCTTTGGTTCCCTCTTTTGGGGGTCCCCTGAGACGGAAAGCAGCAGTCTTCCCTTCCCCCAGAGACACCAAACTCTTGGGAGCTAGGCAGTATCCACAGAGATAAAGAATCTTGCATGGACCCATGAAGACTCCCCTATGTTTTGTGGCCATCCTGTACAGACATTCAGAAAAAAAAAGCCTGTGCTACCGCCTCCATGACATCTTAATTTCAGTACACTATGAGCTGTAATCATGGCCTGCAGATCTGACCTGGGATCACCTCGGCCCTCACCCTACCCAGGTTCTCGTTTGCAGATTTCTGTCCCCGAAGCCCTGGCCCAAATGCCCTCCAGGATGGGGCCTCTGGTGCCACAACGACGAGTGAGCCTACCCTCCCGAAGGATACTCTGCCCTTCACTGTTGCTCAAACCATGAAGATTAGGAGCAAAGTACAAATCCATTGAGCTGAAGTCAATTTCAAAGAATGCTCTGGACCCAAATGCATGCTCTGACACACAATGAGCACGTGCCTCCAGGCAGACATCTAAGTCAAAGGCCCTGAGTCAGAAGATTGAACCTGACATGCCTCTAGGACATCATCGATACCCTAGTTTATGTTTTCAGGCGCCTGTCCCCAGAGGCCTGTCTTCCAATACCAACTTATATTTCAACATGTGGTCTCTGAGCCACACAATAGAACTAAACCTGTCCCCAGAAGGATAACTTGCTCTTGGTAGCTGTGTCCAAGACTCAGTGTAGGAGAATCCTGCATGGACCCCTAACTACACCAACATTCTAACATCTCCATGGATACCAACCAGTATTGTGATCCATCAGCATGAAACTCCATGTCAATTCAGGTCACTTAGAACTTCGCTCCAGACCCACTATACTGAACCTGTCATGTTCCTCAGCTGCAATGATCAATGGAGTTGTGCTTTCCAGGCATTGATACGGGAGAGCTCTAGCACCCTAACTTTCCATATGGGAGACCCTGGAGCAAAAAACAAGACTCCCCCTGTCCAGTAGAAGGAAACCTTGTGTTTGGAGCATCTCACCAGCCCCAGTGTGGGAAATCCTCTATGGCCTTTTGACGCCACCCCTCTATTTGGTGGTTATCAGAGACACAAACTCCAGTGTGAGCAAACATCTGACATCCGCCCTTACTCAGGTACAGGATATCTCGAATAAGCCACTGCACCCTGGAACTGTCTTCCGCTTGGCACTGAATAACTGTAGCTTGTTTTTACAATTCCATCCTCACTCTCCTGGTCACCAACCCTCTTGATATGGATTTCTGGAGCCACGGTGCAGAATTTGCCTGTCCAAGAGAAAGAAGAGTCTGCCCAGATACCCTACATAAGCACTGACCAGCATGGCCTTTGATGGCACCCTAATATCATAGGCCACCATGGGCACTCAGGCTCTGTCTGACATAGCCAGAGCCACGACTTCCAGTCAGTCATGCAGACAGAGGGCCTCATATCCAGCATGTGGGACATGCCGCGGCCCAAAGCCGTCACATCTACTCAACATGGATATTCAGGCATCTCTCCCCAGACTGTTAGGGTCCGTGATCAAAGGAACGAGACTGATACAAAGCGAAGGTCAAGCAAAACTTTATTTCGCGCCAAGCATCAGGAATCAAACTACCGGTCAGAGCTACCTCTTACGAAAAGGCGGTGACGATGAACCCAACAAGGTCACTTCCAAGAAGGCCACTCTGGACGAGGCCGCTCTAGATGACGCTGCTGCTCCGCAGATGAGGCCGCTCCATGATTGGAGCCATTCCCAAGAAGAGGCCGCTCCCAAGACAAGGCCACTGCTCAATGAAGTTGCTCCCCGGACAAGGCCGCTCCCAAGAAGAGGCTGTTCTGGACAAGACCATTTCCTGGATGAGGCCACTCCCAATGATGAAGAAGCAACAATGACAAGGAGGACAACCCAGATGACACAGACTCTGCTCCCCATGATGCTACTCTGACCAGGCTTCCACCCGGAGGAAGCCACCACTGCGGACAAGGCCACTTGTGGTTCGGGGTGGCGAGGCATTTTGCAGCGAGGCTGCTGGTGTCTAGGGGCTGTTGGCATCTCAGGGCTGCTCACGCCTCCAGACCGCTGGCATTTAGGGGCTGCAGGTGTCAGGACCGACTGCTGGCATCTAGGGTCTGTAGGCATCAGGACCGCAGGCGTCGAGGGACCGCTGACAACTGGACCGCAGATGTCTCAGGACCGCAGGCGTCGAGGGACCGCCGACAACTGGACCGCAGATGTCTCAGGACCGCAGGCGTCGAGGGACCGCTGACAACTGGACTGCTGGGCCGCCACTGGAGGCTGGAGGCTGGAGGCGGCAGGTGGCGGCGCTCGGGGCCGCCGCCAGAGGCTGCAGGCGGCGGTGCTCGGGGCCGCCGCCAGAGGCTGCAGGCTGCAGGCGGCGGTGCTCGGGGCCGCCGCCGGAGGCTGGAAGCTGCAGGCGGCGGCGCTCGGGGCCGCCGCCGGAGGCTGCAGGCGGCGGCGCTCGGGGCCGCCGCCGGAGGCTGGAGGCTGCAGGCGGCGGCGCTTGGGGCCGCCGCCGGAGGCTAGACCGCTGGAAGCTGGAGGCTGGAGGCGGCGGCGCTCGGGGCCGCCGCCGGAGGCTAGACCGCCGGAAGCTGGAAGCTGCAGGCGGCGGTGCTCGGGGCCGCCGCCGGAGGCTGCAGGCGGCGGCTTGGGGCCAGCGGGAGGCTGGAGACTGCAAACGCGGTTGTAGCTCTTACAAGAGCTGTTACAGCTCTTCTATTCACCGTTGACTCCCCTGCTCTCAGCCGACTTCCACCGCTCTCCGCAGTGCTTCACCGCTCTCTGCCGACTTCACCGCCTTCCGCGGACTTCCACCGCTCTCCGCGGACTTCACCGCTCTCCGCGGACTCCATCCCTCCTGTAGCAGCCGCTGCTCTCCTGCAGCAGCCCCCCTTTGACAGCCTGGCAGAGTAACCTTTATGGGGGTGGTTAAGCCCCGCCCCTACACAGGTGGCCAATTGAATTCCAATTTTCCCAGTGGATATACATACGGCTTACTGATTGGATGTCTCCACTCAGTCTGCCCCACCCTTACATTCAGGGTCCACAAGCAAGTTCCTCTGGGAGGAGCAGACCCTTACAAGATCATAGCTCAAATCTCTGCCTATGGGGAAACCTGAAGCACAGGAGCATTCCTCCTTCCCGATGGCAGGAAACCTGGCTGTTGAGATGGGTGTCCAGCCTCAGAGTGGGAACCAACTGCATGGCCCATGAACTACGGTCACTCATGGGAGCCTCCTTGGGCACAAACAGGCATTGTGACCCTCAGCATTATCCTGCTTTCAAACAAACCCCCTTGGTAGTTGGACCATGAGCCTGCAGAATGGGACTTCCATGTCCCTAGGGCCATATCCTCACCTGAGTTCGTGTTTTCCAGTCATCCACACCCAGAACCTGTCTCTGGAATTCCTCTTTTGGGGGTCTCTTGAGACGGAAAATAGCAGTCTTCCCTTCCCCCAGAGACACAAACCCTTGGGATCTGGGGAAAATCCCCAGAGACGAAGAATCGCCCATGGCACCATGAAGACTACTCTATATTTTGTGACCGTCCTAGACACATAATCCCGAGAGAAAAGCCTGCCCTACCGCCTGCATGACACCTTAATTTCAGTACTCTATGAGCTGCTCACAGGGCCTGCAGATCGGGTCTGTAATCACCATGGCCCTTACCCTAACCCTAGTTTGCTTTTGCAGATTTCAGTACCCAAAGTGCTGACCCACATGCCCTCTAGGATGCAGCCTCTGGTGCCACACCAGACGACTGTCCCTAAGTTCCCAAAGGAAATTCTTCCCTTCACGGTTGCCCAAACCCTGACAACTAGGAGCAATGTTCAAAGTCCCTGAGACCAGCTCAATTTTGAAGAACACCCTGGCCCTAATGCACATTCAGACACATAATGAGCACCTGCCTCCAGGCAGTCATCCATGTCAAAGGGCCTGAGTCAGAAGATTGACCCTGACATGCCTCTAGGACTTCATCAATGCCCTAGTTGAGATTTTCAGGTGCCTGTCCCCAGAGGCTTTTTCTCCAAAACCAAATTATATTCCAACATATGGTCACTGTGCCACACTACAGAAGCCCTCCTGTCCCCAGAATCATTCCTTGCTCTAGGTAGCTGTATCCAAGACTCAGTGTAGGAAAAACCTGCATGGCCCCCTGACTACCCCAACATTCTAACGTCTCTCTGGATAACAACCAGAATTGTGATCCAACAGCATGGAACTCCATGTTAACTCAGGCCACTTGAAACTTAGCCCCAGAGGCACCAGATTGACCCTGTCATGTTCCTCATCTACAAGGGTCAATGGAGTTCTGCATTCCAGGCATCCATGAGAGATAGCTCTGCTACACAAACTTTCCATATGGGGGAACAAACAAACCAGACTCTCCCTGTCCAATAGAAGGAAATCTTGCTGTTTGGAGCATCTCACAAGCCCCAGGGTGGGAAATCCTCCATGGCCTCATGACGCCCCCCCTCCAATTGGCAGTCATCATAGACACAGACTCCAGTGTGAGCAAACATATGACATCCACCCTTACTCAGGTGCTGGATATCTCAAATCAGCTGCTGCACACTGGAACTGCCTTCTGCTTGTCACTGAATTAAACCATATCTTGTGTTTACAATTCCATCCTCACCCTCCTTGTCGCCAAGCCCACTTGATAAGGAATTTTTGAGCCACAACACAGCATTCTGCCTGCCCCACAGAAGAAGAAGTTCCCGGTGAGTCTGCCCAGAAAACCCACATGAGGATCAATCTGCGAGGCCCTTGATGGAACCCAGATTTATAGGCTTCCCTGGCTTCTCGTACGGTGTCTTTCAGAGCCTGAGCCCCGACCTAATGTCAGCAACACAGAGAGCGTGACCCATATCTAGCATGTGGACTGAACATGGACTAACTCCATCTCTACTCATCCTTGGTATTCAGGCATTGGTCCTCAGACCTTTGCTGGAATCCCTGCCAATGGGGGAACCTGAAGCACAACAGAGAACTCCACCTTTTCCATGGCAGGAATCCTAACTCTTGGGATGGGTGTCCAACCTCAAAGTGGGCGCTGGCTTAATCTCCCTGGTAACAAACCAGCATTGTAACCCATCTGCAAGAGATTCAATATCAATTCAAGGCCTTGGTACTTCTCCCCAGAGCCACCAGAAGGTACCTGCCATATTCTTCAGGTGCAATGGTCATTTGGCCTCTGATTTCCAGGCATCCTTGCAGAAGAGATCTGCTATCCATACTTTCCAAGTGCGGGACTCTGGAGCAAACAAACTAGATTCCACCTGTCAGTTGAAAAAACAACCGTGCTGTTTGGAGCATCTCACAAGCATCAGCATGGTGAATCCTCCATGACCTCTTGACACCACCTCTCCATTTGTCGGTCATCATAGACACTACCTCCAGTGTGAGCAAACATCATTCATCCGCCCTAATTCAGGTGCTGGATATATCTTTTGTTGGCCATCCTATATACAAACTCCAGGGTGAGCAGACATCTGACCTCCCACATACTCAGGTGCTGTATATATCCAAAAAACCACTGCACACTGGAATGGCAATGTGCTCAGCACTGAGCTTGAATGTAGTTTGTCTATTCAGACTTCTGTCCTCACACTCCTCGCCTGTAAGCCCTCCATATTGGGAATTTGGGAGCCACAATGCAGCCTTCTGCCTGCCCACTAGAAAGAAGAAGTGCCCTATGGGAGGATCCACCCGCACGGCCCTCTATGGCACTCCAATATAATAGGACACCCTGTGCACTAATTCTCCATCTGACACAGCCCGAGCCCGACCACCTGGTAGCCAGACATATAGTGGGCCCCATATCCTACAGGTGTGAGCTGCCTTGACCTGAGACTTTCATCTCGAACCAACCTGGGTATTTAGGTACCTGTTCCAGAACATAGCTCAAATTCCTGCCCATGGGGGACCCTGAAGCACAAAAGTGTACTCCTCCTTCCCCATGGCAGGAAAACTAAATTTTGAGATTGTTGTCCAACCCTCAGGTTGGGATCCAGATGCATGGAACAAAAAGCAACACCTACTCAGGATGGGGAGATGGGCACAAATAGGCACTGTGACCCTCACCCTGAGACCCTTTTCTAACAAGCCAACATAGGAGCTGGACCAGAACCCCACAGAGCGGGCCTGTCAGGCCCCTAGGCCCAAGCCTTAGCGGGGTTACTCAGGACACAGAACCCATCTCTGGAATCCATGTGTTTTTTTTAAAGATTTATTTATTTATTTATTTGACAGAGAGAGAGAGAGAGATCACAAATAGGCAGAGAGGCAGGCAAAGAGAGAAAGGAAGGGAAACTGGCTCACTGCTGAGCAGAGAGCCCAATGTGGGACTGGATACCAGGACCTTGAGATCATGACCTGAGCTGGAAGCAGTGGCTTAACCCACTGAGTCACCCAGGGGCCCTGGAATCCATGTTTTGACAGGAACCCTGACACGGTAAAATGCGGTCTCCCCTTTCCCAGTAAGAAACCAAACTCTTGGGTGCCAGGCAGAAAGCCTGGATAGGAAGAAACTCCCATAGGCACATGAGGACACCCATCCATTCCGTGGCCATCCTAGTCATAATCCAGACAGAAAAGCCCATGCTCCTGCCTCCCACCTGCCCGAATTTCAAATCCGAGGAGCTGCCCTCAGGGTCTGCAGATAGGGCCTGCCTTCACCTCACACATAACTCGTACCCGATTTTGTGTCTGAAGACTTTGGTCCCAGAGCCCTGAACCACATGCCCTCCTGGATGGGGCCTCCAGAACCACAGCACATCACCGGGCCTGCTCTCTGGAGGAAACTCTGCCCGTCTCAGTTGCCCAAACCCTCCACATTAGGAGCAACCTGCAAGGACACTAAGCTCACCCCAATTTCACTGGCTGCTCTGGAAAAAATGCACTGTCTGACACAGCCTCAGCACCTACATTCAGGAAGACACACAGGTCAATGGTGCTGAGTCTGAAGATTGAATCTTCCATGCCCCTAGGACCTCATCAGAACCCTAGCTTAGGTTTCAGTCCTCTGTCCCTAGAATCCTGTTCTGGAAAACCAATATAAACAGGTCTAACCTGTGGTCCGTGAGCCATACAAGAGAACCCCTCCTGTCCCGAGAAGGAAACCTTTCTCATGGGAACTGTGTCTGGAGCCACGCTGGCAGAATAAGAACAAAATGGCACATGTGCTTTTGAGGAACTAGATGTGATTGGCTGACAGCTTATGTAAGAGGTGCATGAACACTGCGGGACCCTTAGGTGGAAGGGAATGATCATGCGTGCACTGCATGTAAGGGCTGCTCATTGGCTGTTACAAACTGTATATATATATGCGTGAACTTCCGTGTAGGGGAGAAGCGCGGGGCCACGGGAGCGGTGGACCATCACGGGTTCCCGGCGCTGTGGCGTGGTGCGCGCGGCGGAGACCCCCGGGGCCCCCGGACGGGGCTGCTTCGAGCGGGGCGTCCCAGGGACAGGGCTGCCCCCAGATCGCGGCGCAGGAGGAGAGGCTATGAAGAGAGCGCAATAAAGAAGCTTGCCATCCTGTGTGCCCCCGGGTCGTTCTTGATGGTGAGAGCTACACGTGGTGCCGAAACCCGGGAGTGCTTACGTGGCGGGAGGATACATGGGAGCTAGGCAACGATAAGGTAAGAGTGCACCCATTTCTGTCTTGTGACAGGGAAGTTCCTTAGGGACGAGAAAAGTAAAGGTTTCCAGAATGGGAAACGAGATGGCTAGGTATAGAATGGAGGGGCCGTTAAGGGACCTTCTTAAGGCAAAGGGCACACCCTTGAAAGGTAAAACGGCCGCTCATTTTTAAGAGAGGTGGAGGAAGTCACTCCCTGGTTCCTAGAGGAGGGGCTGCTGAATATTCCGCAATGGGAGCATTTAGGGGAAGATCTCAGGCGCAGTCCAAATATCGCACCTGGAATTCTTGCCCTGTGGTCTTTGGTGAGGGTCTGCTTACAATCTACACGAGAGCCCTTAAGGCAAACAGTGCAACAGGGAGAGGGAGTTTTTGAGCAGGTGAAGGAGGAGTCCCGTACAGGGTCCTCACGAGACTCCAATTCCGAAAGTGAAAGCTCAGAAGGGCTCTCGGACAGTGAGCTAAATGACATAGAAGAAAAGGAGAAAAATAGAAGGGAGGAATCACAAGGTCTACAGGCCTTAGAGGAGCTTAAAAAACAGCTTGAGAAAGAAGAGGAAGCACTAAGAAAGTCCATGGCGGAGTTAAAATTGCAAGAGGAAGCTGTGGCGCAGTTAAAATTAAAAGTGGAAGCTACAGCGATGGTGGACCCTACTTTTCCGCATCCCGGCCCAACCGCTCCACCTTATGAGTGGCCTCCAACTTATAGTTCTAGCTGTTCCAGAACTTACCATTGTCCAACTTGCACTGCTTAAAACTGGAGGGAGGTTCTTGGTCCAGAAAGGGGGTTTTTCCCCGTTATGGAGGATCAGAATCAACAGAGATATCACTAACCTCTGGACTTTAAACTAGTAAAGCAATTAAAGGAGGCAGTCATGTCTTATGGGCCCCAGGCTGCCTTTACTGTGTCCCTGGTAGAAACTATAGGGAGCCTTTTCCTCACTCCTGAGGACTGGGGCAACCTAGCTAAAGCGGTTTTGACCGGAGGTCAATATTTGGAGTGGAAGATCCAAAATCAGGATAACTGTCAGGACACAGAGCGGAGAAATACAGCCGCAGGTAATCCTCAATGGAACATAGACATGATAACAGGCACAGGACAATACCTCGGATCCCATGCACAGAGCAATTATCCACCTGGAGTGTAAGCAGGTAGCAACTGCAGCTTTAAGGGCTTGGAAGACTCTGCGGGGGGCAGGAGACTTACAGGGGCAACTGTTCAAGGTGATACAAGGACCAAATGAACCTTATGCAGGCTTTGTGGTCAGATTAATGCAAACAGCAGGCAGAATGTTCAGGGACGCGGATGCAGCTATGCCATTGGTCAAGCAGCTAGCCTTTGAGAATGCTAATAAATGGTGCAGAGAAGCCATTAGGCCTTGGAGGGCGAAGGATTTGTCAGCATATATTAAAGTCTGCAGAGACATCTCGGGACCAATGGCCCAAGGTCAAGTTATGGCCGCTGCCTTCGCACAGGCCTTACAAGGCGCTGGGGGGACTCGTCCCAAAGGGTGCTTCCTGTGTGGCCAGGAAGGCCATCTGCAAAGGGATTGCCCAAAACGAGGGACCCAAGCGGGGGGACAGAAACAGCCGCAGCCAGTTAAGTTTGTAAGGCCAGAAGGAGCACCCTTGGCTAAACTGCAGGGAGGCCCTAAACTGCAACTTTGCCCGAGGTGCAGAAAAGGAAATCACTGGGCTAGCGAATGTCGCTCTGTGGCTGATATTGAAGGAAACGTCCTTCCCACAAATAATTGGGGAAATGCAAAAAACGGGAAGCTGGTCCCGTCCCCCCGGGGCCCGAATCAAATGTACGGGGCGGTTATGACGCTGCCACAAGTGCTGAGACAATTGTACCCACCGACAGGCCCAGAAGAGCCACCTCAGGCTCAGCAGGACTTGACATCTGTGCCGCCACCAGATTGGTCTTAACCCCAGAAATGGGAGTGCAGGCACTGTCCTCCGACTTTCACGGGGGCCCACCGGAGGGCACAGTAGGACTACTTCTAGGCCGAAGCTCTTCCACCCTGCGAGGCCTTATTGTCCACCCTAGGGTGATCGATCCAGATTTTACAGGGGAGGTAAAAATCCTAGTGTCATCCCCAAAGGGCATCTCAGTTATCAATCCAGGGGATAGAATTGCTCAACTTTTGATACTGCCTAGTAAACATGACAATTATGAATCTATAGTCAGGCAAAGGAGTGGAGGGTTCGGATCAACAGGGACTTCTCTAGCCTGTTTAACAATGGACATGAAAGATAGGCCTATGATATTTCTAAAAATAAGAGGAAAACAATTCTGGGGACTATTGGATACAGGAGCAGATAAGAATATAATAAATCTAGCAGATTGGCCAAAACAATGGGCACTTGTTAAGGCCAACCAAACTCTGAGAGGTTTAGGAGTAGCTACCAGCCCAGATATCAGTGCCTTCTCACTGGATTGGGAGGATGAGGAAGGCCATAAGGGAGTTTTTCAGCCCTATGTATGTTCTCTCCCAATAACCCTCTGGGGACGAGATGTACTTGGACAAATGGATGTTGTATTAACCACAGAAAGAATTAATAGTGACAACGCTAGAAATATGATGAAAGCCATGGGCTATAAACCTGGTCACGGCCTGGGCCCAAAAGGGCAGGGGACTCCTGAACCAACACCCATGGGGGGGGCCAGGGTTTTTCCCAGTGGCCACTGAGGCAATAAAGATTGAATGGAAGGATGACACACCACGATGGGTGCCTCAGTGGCCACTGACAAAAGAAAAATTAACAGCTGCAAAACATTTGGTTGAGGAACAGCTTAAAGCTGGGCATTTACGTGAATCAGTATCTCCCTGGAATACCCCCATAATTGTTATAAAGAAAAAATCAGGAAAATGGAGATTATTACATAATTTAAGACGAATAAATAGCCAGATGCAAATAATGGGACCCATCCAATTAGGTCTCCCAGTTGTCACTGCCTTGCCTAAAGATTGGCTTTCTATAGTAATTGATATTAAGGATTGTTTCTTTTCCATACCCCTACATCAAGATGACACAAAAAGATTTGTTTTTACCTTGCTGGCCATCAATCATACTGAGCCTGATCGCAGATATGAGTGGACAGTGCTCCCTCAAGGTATGGCCAATAGTCCGACCATGTGTCAGATATATGTCAGCAGGGCTCTAAAGCCATTCCGAAATGCGTTCCCAAATGTTTACTGTTATCACTATATGGATGATATTCTAATTTGTGGTAATGATCCACAGACTCTCCCAGCTGCGCTGACCTATTTACAGCAACAATTGGCTATATGGGGGTTAACAATCTCCCCAGAAAAAATTCAAGTGGGAAATTTAAAGGAATACCTAGGCTTACAAGTCTCCAATTCTATAGTAACACCACAGAGAATGCATATCCGTAAAGACCAGCTCAAAACATTAAATGATTTTCAAAAACTTCTAGGAGATATTAACTGGATACGACCATACTTAAAAATAACTACATCAGAGTTGAAGCCATTATTTGAAATCCTGCCTGGGGACCCTAAATTGGATTCTCCAAGAGCACTCACCCCGAATGCCATCAAAGCTTTACAGTTAGTTGAAAATAAGTTAGCCCTAACGACAGCAGACAGATGTGATCTAGAAAAACCTGTATATGCCATAGTCATCCCATCCCCGGGATCGCCTACAGGAGTGTTATGGCAAGGAGGACCCCTACAGTGGATTTATTTACCACATAACCTTACCCGGGTCATTACCCCTTATACCACTGTGGTGGCTACTGTAGCTAACAAAGTCCTTAAGGCAAGCATACGAATTCTCAGAAGGCTGCCTGACATACGTGCAGTCCCTTATGAAAGAACCAGCTAGACATCCTTACAAACACTGTCGATGATTGGGCCATTGTAACAACCTCTTATCCTGTCAGATTTGATAACCATTACCCATCACACCCATTAATTGATTTCTGTAAGGATACCCAACTCATGGGTATTGACCAAAGACATGCAGGCTAGAACCCTTACCTGGTGCCACCACAATATTCACTGACAGCAGTAAGCAAGGAACGGGTGCTTAGGTCATTAATGGACAAGTTACATCTGTGGTGGTGCCTGCAAACTCAGCCCAACGCAGTAGGACACCTTGATGTTTGGAGCAGCTCACAAGCTCCAGCTTGGAAAAACCTCCAAGGCTTATTGAGAAAACCTCACCATTCGTTGGCCATCATGGATACAAACTCCAGAGTGAGCAGACATCTGACCCTCCACCATACTCAGGTGCTGGAGATCTCAAAACAACCGCTGTACATTGGAACGGCCATGTGCTTGGCACTGAGCTTAACCATAGTTTGTGTTTTCAGCCTTCTGTCCTCACCGTCCTCGCCTGCAAGCCCTCCATATTGGGAATTCTGGAGCCACAATGCAGCCTACTTCCTGCCCACCAGAAAGAAGAAGTGCCCTATGTGTCTGCGCAGAAACCCCACATGAGGATCCAGTTGCACAGCTCTCAATGGCACCCCAAAATCATAGGCTGCCCTTGGCCTGAATGCTCTGATTGACACAGCTCGAGCCCTGTCCTCGGGTCAGCCACCAAGACTGCGGGCCCCATAACTGGCAGGTGGGTCATGCCTTGGCCCGAGGCCATCATCTTGAAGCAACCTTGGTAATCAAGTACCTGTCCCAGAACTTAGCTCTAATTCCTGCCCATGGGGGACACTGAAACAGAAATGTGTACTCCTCATTCCCCATGGCAGGAAAACTGAATGTTGAGATGACAGTCAGACTCTCAGAGTGGGAACCAGGTACATGGCCCATGAGACCACACCTACTCAGGATGGGCAGCTGGGCACGAACAGGCATTGTGACCCTCACCCACAGACCCTTTCCAACAACCCCTTCGCGAGCTGGACCAGGAGACCACAGAGTGGGCCTGCCATGCTCCTAGGCCCAAATCCTAAGCTTTGGTGCGGTTATCTAGGTTCCCGGACCCAGAACCAATCTCTGGAATACCTGTTTGCATGGGACTCCTGAGATGGAAGACAGCACTCTCCCCTTCCCCCAGAAAGACACCAAACTCTGGGGTACCGGGCAGAATCCCCAGAGAGGTAGAATCTCCCATGGACCTATGAGGCAACCCTTCCATTCCATGGCCATCCTAGACACACAATTCAGACAGAAAAGCCTGTGCTTCTGCCTCCCCGCCGTCCAAATTTCAAATCCTGAGCAGCTGCCCTCAGGGTCTGCAGATCGGGCCTGACATCACCTTGCCCCTAACTCTTACCGAGTTTGTGTTTGAAAACTTGGGTCCCAAAGTCCTGACACACATGCAGTCCAGGATGGGGCCTCCAGAACCACATCACATCACTGGGCCTGCTCTTCCGACGAATCTGCCTGTCTCAGTTTCCCAAGACCTCCAGATTAGCAAAACCCTGCAAGGTCCCTAAGCCCACCCCAATTACATAGGCCACTCTGGAAAAATGCACAGTCTGACACAGCCTCAGAACATACCTCCAGGAAGATATGCAAGTCAATGGGAAGGGATGAATGTCCTAAGACCATGGTGGGTCTAAGGTGCTGGGTGTGCGGCCAGCTGTCTCAATGTCTGTCATAAGGTCTGGGCTCAGGCTATGTAAGACAGAGCATTAGTGCTTAGGGTAACCTATGCAATTGGGGTGTTGCCGAGCGCCGAGCAGGTCGATCCTCCTTTTGGGTCTCTGGGAAAGGCCATAGACAATGTATATCTTCTAGTGGGCAGGCAGAGTGCTTCATTTGGGCCCCAGTGTTCCCAGTCAGGAGGGCTTGTGGGCCAGGAGTGTGAGGACGGAAGTCTGAAAACACAAGCTAGTGTGAGGTTTGGGGTCAAGAGCAAGGCATGCACACTCTGCAGAGGCTGATTTGAGATCTCCTGCATCTGAAGTCAGGGTTAGGATCAAACGTTGGCTGAGGCTGGAGTTTTTGTCCATCATGGCCCCTTCATGAAGCGGGGGCCTCATTAGGCTAAGGAGGTTTTCCCATGCTGAGTTTGTGAGTTGCTCCAAACCACAAGCTTTCCTTCTGCGGGACAGTCGAGTCATGTTGGATGGCTCCAGGACGTCCCATACGGAAGGACTGGAGAGCAGGGTTCGAAGCATGCATGCCTGTACAGCATACCTCGCATTCCCATTGGCTATTTGCGACAAGACATGTTTGAACTGCTGGCTTTGGGGCGAGCTACCCAGGGGGCTATGTTGAAATGGACTCTTCTGAGAATGGGTCATAATGTGGATTTGTGTCCATGGAGACCTTGGAATGTGCTGGTGGCTCAGGGGCCCTGCAGAATTCGCCTGCCTGAAGGGTTTGATACAACTCCAATAAGAAAGCTCCCCATGTGGAGAAAAGAGAGGTTCTTTTTGGTGCCTCAGAAAAGCCCCAGGTGCTGGTCTTTGAAACCAGTCCACTGTGGAGAGACCCCTGGAAACCAAAGCTAGGGTTCAGATTAGGGCCTAGGGGCCTGTCCATTTCAATCTTCTGTCTCTGGGGACACAGTCTGAGTATCTAAATGGAGATAGTTGCTCAGCTGGTGTCAGAGTGCCCATCTTCGTCCAGGCCAGCCTACACTATCGGGATGGCTTCAGGGGCCTTGGAGATTTCTCCTAATCTGTAGGGTTGTGGCCAATGAATTGGGCACAGCTTCATTGGAGAGGACAGGAGCAGTCCTTCGATGTGACTCCTTAGGCCCTAGACTGGAGGGTGTGTGGGTCCGTGCAGTGAGCACAGAAGTCTGAAAACAGAAACTCGGGTTAGGTTTGGCACTAGGGGCATGGCAGGCCAGATCTACAGACCGTGAGGGGAGCTTCTCGGCCATTGGAAGAAGGGCGAGTGGGAGGCGGTCCCTCAGGCTTTTGTCTCTGGATGTTGTGTCCAGGATAGCCGTGGATTGTAGGGTGGCCTCAGGGGCTATGGAAGAGTCTCCTTCTCTGGGGATTTGGCCCAGCTCCCAAGAGTTGGGGTCAATATGTGGGAAAGTTGGAGTCCTGTTTTCTGGCTCAGGTGTCTCTCCAAGAGAGGGATTCCAGAGCAGAGCCCCAGGTACAGGTGACTGGAAAACACAAACTCTGGTGAGGATTGGGAACATAAGGACTTGGCAAGCCCCATATGTGGGCTCTGGTACAGGCTCTGAAAGGCCTTACTTCGACATGGGGCTCATGCTGAGGGTCACAATGCGAGTCTGTGCCCAAGTCGGTACTCATGTTTGGCCGTAGCCTCAGGAGTTATGAAGGTTTCTCCTATCTTGAAGGTGTGACTCCATGCCAAAAGCAAGCTTTCCAGCCATGGGGAAAGAGGAGTTCTGATTAGTGCTTCAGGTACCCACCTGTGCGGGGATTTGATATAATGTCTAGGTTCATATGTCTGAAAACCCAGGTTGGGAATAGATGACGGCCTAACGCCCTGGCGTGTCCGATGTGCTGGGTGTGAGGCCAGCTGTCTCCTTGTCTGTCGGGATGTCTGGCCTCAGGCTTTGTCAGACAGAGCATTAGTGCCCAGGGCATCCTATCCAATTGGGGTGCAGTCGAGGCCCGAGCAGGTTGATCCTCGTTTGGGGTTTCTGGAGAGCCCCATAGGGCAACGTTTTTCTTCAACACAGGCAGAGCACTGTGTTGTGATTCCGGAATTCCCAGTCTGGATGGCTTGTTTGCCAGGAGTGTGAGTAAAGAAGTCTGAAAACACAAGCTAGCGAGAGGTTTGGGGCCGAGGGCATGGCAGGCCCACTCTGCAGAGGCTCAATCAAGTTCTTCAGCATCTGAGGTCAGGGCGAGTATCAGACGTTGCCTCAGGCTGGAGTTTGTGTCCATGATGGCCCCTTCCTGAAGGGGGTGGGGCCATCAAGAGGCCAGAGACATTTCCCTACACTGGGAGATGTGAGCTGCTCCAAACCTCAAGGTTTCCTTCTGCAAGAGAGTCTAGTCCTATTGGATGGTTCTAGGATGCCCCATACGGAAAGACTCGAGAGCAGTTGTCTAAGCATGGATACCTGGAAACACCACCTCATATTCCCGTTGACTGGTCGGGATAAGGCAGGCTAAATCTGCGGGATCTTGGGCGAGCTACCCAGAAGGCTGAGTGGTAATGGACTCTCCTAAGGATGGGTCATAATGTGGGTTGGTGGCCATGGAGACCTTGGAATGTGGTGGTGGCTCAGGGTCTTTGCAGGATTATCCAACCTGAAGGGTTTGACACAGCTCCAACAAGGAAGCTTCCCATGTGGACATGAGAGGTGTTCTGTTTTGTGCTCAAGAGAGCCCCATATCCTGGTCTTCGAACCCAGGCCTCTGAGGAGTGACACCTGGAAACCAAAGCAAGAGTTCAGATTAGAGACTAGGGACCTGCCCGGTTCAATCTTCTGTCTCTGCAGACATCTGTCTGCATGTCTGCATGGGGGTAGTTTCTCAGCTTGTGTCAGAATGCCCCTGTGTGTCCAGGGTGGCTTACAGTAGTGGGATGTCCTCGGGTACCTTGAGGTTTCTCCTATTCTGAAGAGTTGTGGCCAATGGAATGGGCACAGTTTCCTAGGAGAAAACAGGCACAGTCCTGTGGTGTGGCTCCAGAGGCCCCAGCCTGGAGGCTGTGTATGCCAGGGCTGTGGGGACAGACGTCCCAAAACACAAACACAGCTCAGATTTGTTGCCGAGGTTATGGTAGGCCTGATCTACATTCCGTTAGGGGATATCCTCGGCATATGAAATGAGGGCGACTGGGAGGCATTCGCTCAGTCTTTTTTCTCTTGATGTTGTGTCCACGATGGCCGTTTAAAGTAGCAGTGGCCTCATGGGCCGAGGAAGAGTATTCTCTCTCTGGTGATTTGGCCAGCTCCCCAGAGTATGGGGTCATACTGTGTGAAGGGAGGAGTCCTGTATTCTGCCTCAGGTGTCCTCCCAATAGAGGGATTTTAGAGCAGAGCAGTGAGTACTGACAACTGCAATACCTGTCCTCTGCTAAGGTCTGGGGGCCTATGTCTATGGCAAGCCCCATATGCAGGCTCTTGGTCCAGCCACTGAGAGGCGTTACTTGAATACGGAACTCAAGCTGAGGGTCACAATGCGTGTGTGTGCCCAAGGCGGCCCTCAAGCACTGGCATGGCGTCTCGGACCACGAAGTTTTACCTACACTGAACATTGGACAACATGCCAACCACAAGGTTTCTTGCCATGGAGAAGGAAGAATTCTGATTTTTGCATCACGTTCACCCCTGGGCAGTGACTGGAGATAAGGTCTAGGTTCTGAAGACTGAAAACCGAGGTTGAAAAGATATGACGACACGAGGCCATTGTGTGTCCGATACATTCAGTTTGGGGCCAGCTGTCTGGGTGTCGTTTGGGATGTCTGGTCTCAGGCTGTGCCATACAGGTCATTAGTACACAGGGTAGACTGTATAATTGCTTTACAGTCAAGTGGCTTGCATTAGATAATCATTTGGGGTTTCTTATTGGCAGCATAGGGCAAAGTTTTTCTTCAGGAGGGAAGGCAGAGTGCTGCATTGTGGCTCCGGAATTCCCAAACTGGAGGGCTTGTGGGCCAGGAGAGTGAGGATGGAAGTCTGAGAACACAAGCTAGGCTTAGGTTTTGGGCAAGGGCATGGCAGGTACACTCTGCATAGCTGAATCGAGATCTCATGCATCTGACGTCAGGGCGAGAATCAGATGTTGGCTCAGGTTGGAGTTTCTGTCCATGTTGGCTCCTTCATGTAGGGGGGCGTGCATTACGAGGCCATGGAGGTTTTCCCACAATGGGAGTTGTGAGATGCTCCAAACCGCAAGGATTCCTTCTGCGGGACAATTAAGACCTGTTGGATGGCTCCAGGATGTCCCATAAGGAAGTTCTTCAGAGAAGGGTTCTAAGGATGGATGCCTGGGCAGCCAGCCTAACATTCCAATTGTCTCCTAGCAACAAGACACCTTTGATCTGCTAGCTCTGGAGTAGCAACCGAGGGAGGTGAGTTGAAATGGGCTCTTCTGAGGATGGGTCAAAATGTTGGTTTGAGTCCATGGAGACCTTGGAATGGGGGAGTGGCACCAGGACCCTAAACGTTTCTCCTAACTGGAGGTTTTGACACAGCTTCAAAGAGCAAGTTTCCCATGTGGAGACGAGATTTGTTCTTATTGAAACTCTAGGAACCCACATATGCTGGTATTGGAAACCAGACCTCTGAGTAGAGATGCCTGGGATCAAAAGCAATGGATCCGATTAGGGCGTGGGTGCCTGTCCGGTTCAATCTTCTTCTCTGGGGGTATCTGTCTATGGGTCTGAGTGGAGGTAGTTGCGCAGATTGGGACAGATCTCCCCTGTTTGTCCTAGGCACCCGAACGTGTTGGGATGATCTTGGGGACTTTGGAGGTTTCTCCTAATCTGTCAGGTTGTGTCCAATGGAATGAGCAGAATTCCCTTGGAGAGAACAGGCACAGTCCTGAGGTGTGGCTCCAGGGGCCCCAGCCTGGAGGGTGTGTGGGCCAGGACTGTGGGGACAGAAGTCCCACACAAACTCGGCTTAGGGTTGGGGACGAAGGTATGGATGGCCTGAAATACAGACCAAGAGGAGAACTCTTCATGATAGGAAGAAAGGGCAAGTGTGAGGCGCTTGCTAAGGCTTTAGTCTATGGATTTAGTGTCAAAAATTGCCGTGGCATGTTGAGGTGGCCTCATGGGCCATTGAAGGGTCTCCCTCTGTGGGGATTTGGCCCAATCCCAAGATACTGTGGTCATTCTGTGGGATGGGAGGAATGCTTTCTTTTTTTTGTTTGTTTTGTTTTTTACCTAAGGTGTCCCACCAAAAGAGGGATTCCAGAGCGGAGCCTTGGGGAGGGGTGACTGGAAAACTCGACCTCTGGTTAAGACTTAGGGCCTTGGGGCATGGCAAGCCCCATATGTGGGCTCTTGTTCCAGTCACTGAGTGGACTTACTTGAGGACAGGGCTCACTCTTAGGGTCACAATGCGTGTTTGTGCCCAACACGGCTCTCAAGCATGGGTGGGTCCTCATGGTCCATGCTGTTTTCTCCTACACTGAACGTTGGACAACATGCCAACCACAAGATTTCTTGCCATGGGGAAGGAGGAGTTCTGATTTCTGCATCAGGTTCTCCACTGAGCAGCGATTTAGGTTCTGAAGAATGAAAACTGAGGTTGGGAAGAGCTGATGACCTAAGGACATGATGGGTGCCATGTACTCAGTGTGCGGCCAGATGTCTGGGTGTCTGTCGGGAGGTCTGGGCTCAGGCTGTGTCAGACAGGGCATCATGGTCCAGTGTAGGCTGTATAATTGGGGTACAGTTGAGTGGCCTGCAGGTTGATCCTCATTTGAGTTTTCTGGGTAGCCCCATAGGGTGATGTTTTTCTTCTAGAGGGCAGACAGAGTGCCACATTGTGTCTCCAGAATTCCCAAAGTGAAAGGCATTTTGGCCAAGAGTGTGAGGATGAAAATCTGAGAGCAAAAGCTAGTCTTAGGTTTCAGGGCGAGGGAAGTGCAGGCACATTCTGCAGAGCTAAATTGAACTCATGCATCTGATGTCAGGGCGAGAATCAGACTTTGGCTCACGTTGGAGTTTCTGTCCATGATGGCCCCTTCATGGGGGGGGGTCATCAGGAGGCCATTGAGGTTTTATCATGATGGTTATTGTGAGATGCTCCAAACCGCAAAGATTCCTTCTGTGGTACAATTGAGAATTGTTAGATGGCTCCACGATGTCCCATAGGAAACGACTCCAGAGCAGTGTTCTAAGGATGGATGCCTGGGTAGAACACCTTGCATTCCAGTAGTCTCCTAGCAAAAAGATATTTTCGATCTGCTGTGTCTGGGGGAGCAACCGAGGGGGCTGAGTCGAAATGGACTCTCCTGTGGATGGGTCATAATGTGGGTTCGTGTCCATGGAGACCTTGGAATTGGGCGGTGGCACCAGGGCCCTGAAGGATTCTCCTAACTGGAGGTTTTGACACAGCTCCAAAGAGCACGTTTAACTTGTGAAGACGACATTTGCTCTGATCGGTGCCTCAGGAAACCCCAAATGCTGGTATTGGAAAACAGGCCTCTGGGGGGAGATGACTGGAAACCAAAGCAATGGATCTGATTAGGGCCTAGGGGCATGTCTGGTTCAATATTTTTCTCTGGGGATATCTGCCTATGGATCTAAGTGGAGGTAGTTGTTCAGCTGGTGGCAGATCACCCTTGTTTGTCCCAGGCAACCTACACCATTGCAATAACTTTGGGGATTTTGGAGGTTCCCCTAATTTGTACAGTTGTGGCCAATGGAATAGGCAGAATTCCATTGGAGTGGGCATGCACAGTTCTGAGATCTGACTCCAGAGACCCCAGCCTGGAGGGTGTGTGGGCCAGGGTTGTGGTGACAGAAGAAGCCTGAAAACACAAACTCGGATTAGGTTTGATGATGGAGGTATGCCAGGCCCAATCTACAGATCTTGAGGAGAACTATTCGGGATATGAAGAAAAAGCGAGTGTGAGGCGCTTGCTGAGGCTTTTGTCTGGATTTTGTATCAAAAATAGCCATTGAATGTTGAGGTAGCTTCATTGGCCATGGACGTGTATCCCTCTCTGGCGATTTGGCCTGATCCCAAGAGTTAGGGGTCATTCTTTAGGATGGGAGGAGTCCTTTCTGGTTTTTGTTTGTTTGTTTGTTTTACCTCAAGTGTCCCAACAAAAGACGGATTCCAGAGGAGAGCCCTGGGGTTGGGCGACTGGACAACCCAACCTCTGGTTTAGAATGGTGGTCTAGGGACATGGCAAGCCCCATATGCTGGCTTCTGTTCCAGCCACTGTGAGGCCTTACTTGACGACAGGGCTCACGCTGAGTGTCACAATGTGAGTTTGTGCCCAACCTGGCCCTCAAGCATGGGTGGGGCCTCATGGGCCACGCTGGATTCTCCTACTCTGAACATTCAACAACATGCCAACCACATGTTTTTTTGTCATGAGGAAGGAGGAGTTCTGATTTCTGCATCATGTTTAACCCTGGGAAGTGATTGGAGATAAGGTATAGGTTCTGAAGCCTGAAAACCGAGGTTGGGAAGAGATGATGACATAAGGCCATGGTCGGGTCCGATGTGCTCAGTGTGCGGCCAGCTGTCTGAGGTTAGGTCGGGAAGTCTGGACTCAGGTTGTGTCAGACAGGGCATTAGTGCCCAGCGTAGACTGTATAATTGGGGTACAGTCGAGTGGCATGTAGGTTGATCCACATTTGGGGTTTCTGGGTAGGCCCATAGGGCAATATTTTTCTTCTGAGGGGCAGGCAGAGTGCTTCATTGTGGCTCTGGAATTCCCAAACTGGAAGGCTTCTGGGCCAGGAGTGTGTGGATGGAAGCCTGAGAACACAAATTAGGCTTCGGTTTTGGGGTTAAGGCATGGCAGGCACACTCTGAGGACTTAATCAAGATCTCGTGCATCTGAACTCAGGGCGTGGATCAGTCTTTGGCTCAGGTTGGATTTCTTGTCCAGGATGGCCTCTTCATGAAGGGGGAGGTTCACAAGAGGCCATGTAGGTATTCCCACGATGGGAATTGTGAGATGTTCCAAACCCCAAGGATTCCTTCTGTAGGACCCTCGAGAACTGTTGGATGGCTTCGGGAGTTCCCAAATGGAATGACTCCAGAGCACGATTCAAAGAATGGATGCGTGTTGTGCCTAGCATAACAAGGATCCCCATAGTTTGGTGGCTTTTTCGGGGAAGGGAACCATGCAGTTTTCCAACTTAGTGGTGCCCCAAAATGGGGATTCTAGAGAGGGATTCTAGGTCTGGGCGCCTGGAAAATCTCACCAAGGATTAGGATTTGGGCCTAGGGGCGAACGAGGCCTGCAATGCAGGATCCTGGTGGTGCAACTGAGAGGGCTTGTTTGAAAGCATGCTCGGGCTGAGGTTCAAAATGCCTGTTTCTGCCCAGGGTGGCCCTTAGGAGTGGGCGTGGTCTCATTGGCTATGCAGTTTACTCCCACTTTGAGTATTGGACAAGAATCCCAACTGTCAGGATTCCTGCCATGGTGAAGGAGGAGTTCTCTATTCTGCTTTAGGTTTCCCTATTGTCAAGGATTCCAGCAAAGGTCTCTGGACAGATGCCTGAATACCAAGGATGGGTAGAGCTGACGGACTTGGGTCATGGCTGGTCTCACATGCTGGATATGGGGCCCGCTATCTTCGTGGATGACACTAGGTTGGGGCTCGGGCTCTCCCAGACACAGTTCTAGTGGCCAGGGAAGCCGATAAATTGGGGTACCCTTGAGGGTCGAGCAGATCAGTACTCAAGTGGGGTACCTGGGCAGACTCACCAGGCACTTCATTTTACTATGGTGAAGGAAGAATGGTGGGTTGTGGCTCGAGAATTTCCTTTCACCAGGACTTGAAGACCAGTAGGGTGAGGATGGAATTGCAAACACAAGCTACGGTTCAATTCAGTGCCCAGCAGATGGCAGTTCCAAAGTGCAGCGGCTTATTCGAGATATTCAGCAACTGAGTTAGGGCTGATGTCAGATGTTTGCTCACACTGGAGTTTTTATGTATGATGACAGTCAAATGGATGGATGGCATCAAGAGTGCATGGAAGATTTTCCACGCTGAGTCTTGTGAGATGCTCCAAACAGCAAGATTTCCTTCTACAGAACAGGTGCAGCCTGGTTTGTTTGCTTCAGGGTCCACCATGTGGAAAGTATGGGTAGCAGAGCTCTTCTGCATGGATGCCTGGAAAGCACACCTCCATTGACCATTGCAGCTGAGGAACATGGCAGGTTCCTTCCAGTGGCTCTGGGGCGAAGGTCCAAGGCCTTGAGTTGACATGAAATATACTGCAGATGGGTCACAATGCTGGTTTGTTACCAGGGAGATCTTAGAATGTGCTGGTGGCTAAGGTGCCATGCAGGATTCTTCTACCCTGAGGGTTTGACAAAGGTCGACGCTCACACTTTCCTTCTGGGGACAGGAGATGTTCTGTTGTGTGGCTCAGAGACCACCTGTTGTATCATAAGGTGGTATTCCAAAACAGGCCTCTGAGGACTGATGCTTGCAAACCTACTTTGGGTTCCAGTGAGGTCCTACGGGCATGTCAGGTTCAATCTTCTGACTCAGGACCATTGCTGTGGCTGTCTGTGTGGATATAAGTGATCAGGGTGTTTCAGACAGCGCATTTGGGCCCATATTGGCCAACAATATTCAGTGGGCTCAGGGGCCTTGCAGGTTTCTCCTAATCTGGAAGGTTTCGTCCACTGTGACGGGCACAATTTTCTTGGGGATGACAGGCATAGTCCTGTGATGCGGATCCAGAGACCCTATTCTGGAGGGCATGTGAGCCATGGTTTAGGAGAGAAGTCTGTAAACACAAATTTGGATTTGGGTTAGTGACATGGTGATTGCAGGCCCAATGCGCAGACCTGGATGGCAGCTTGTCAAGAACTGTAATTAGGGTGACAGGAAGGCCATAGTAAGGTTTTTCTATCAGGATTGCTTGTCCAGGATTGCCTCAGAATGCAGATGTGGTCTCACAGGTGCATCGCAGACATTTCCTCTCTAAGGATCGTGGTGGCTTGCCATCGTTTGTTGGCTTTTTTCTGTAAATGGAAGAGTGCTGTATCCATCTTAGGTGTTTCCTGATACAGGGATTCCAGAAACGTGCTTTGAGTCTGATCGCGTGGAAAATCCCACTGAGGGTAAGGATTTGGGCCTAGGGTCATAGCAGGTCTCCAATGCGGGATACTGGTGGTGCAACTGAGAGGGCTTTTGAAAGCTTGCTCAGGCTTAGGTTCACAATGGCTGTTTTGCCCAGGGTGGCCCTAAGTAGTGGGCGTGGTCTCATTGGCCATGCAGCTGGCTCCCACTTTGAGGGTTGGACACCCATCCCAACATCCAGGTTTTCCTGCCTTGGGTAAGAAGGAGTACTCTATTGTGCTTCAGGTCCCCCCATTGGCAGGGATTCCAGCAAAAGTCTGGGGACAGATGCCAGAATAAAAAGGATGGGTATATATGACAGATTAGGGCTATGGCCCGTCCAACATGCTACATATGGGTCCCGCTTTCTGGGTGGCTGACACTAGGTCAGGGCTTAGGCTCCATCAGACACAGCATTAGTGGCCAGGGCCGCCATTAAATCGGTGTTCCCTCAAGGTCTGAGCAGATTGATCCTTATGTGGGGATTCTTGGCAGCCTCATCAGGCACTTCTTCTTTCCATGGGGAAGGGAGAATGCTGTGTTGTGGCTTTATAATTCTCTTTCAAGAGGCCTTGGGGACCAGTAGGGTGAGGAAGAAATTGTAAACACAAAGTGCGGTTAAATTTAGTGTGAAGCAGTAAGAAGTTCCATTGTGCTGTGGCTTGAGTGTCCAGCACATGAGTAAGGGCAGATATCAGTTATTTGCTCGCACTGGATCTTCTGTCTATGATGACCGACATATGGAGGGGTGGCGTCAAGTGGCCATGGAGGATTTCCCACGCTGAGCATCCTTAGAGAGGAAATGTCTCCCATGGACCCGTGAGACCAAACCTGCATTCAGAGGCCATCCTGGTCACATAATCTAGATAGAAAAGACTGTGCTACTGCCTTCCAGTCACCCTAATTACAGTTCCTGAGGAGCTGCCCTCTAGGTCTATGCATTGGGCCTTCGATCACCTCACCACTAAATCTAACCTAAATTTGGGTTTGCAGAATTTTCTCCCAAAACCATGGCTCATACGCCCTCCAGGGTGGGGTCTCTGGATCCACTACACAGGTCTGTGCAGGCCATACAACCTGTGGTCCCTGAGCCACACAACAGAACATCTCCTGTCCCCTGAAGGAAACCGTGTCTTAGACCTGTGCCAAACCCTCAGAGTAGGAGAATCCTGCACGTTATCTTAGACACGAGTACATTCTAAGATCTCCAGGGTAACAAACCAGCATTGTGGCCCATCTGCAAGAGATTCCATGTCAACTCAAGGCCTTGGTACTTCGCCACAGAGCCACCACAACGAACCTGCCATGTTCCTGCTCTGCTATGGTCAATGGAGGTGTGCTTTCCAAGCATCCATGCAGGAGAGCTCTGTTACCCAAACTTTCCACATGGGTGACCCTGGAGCAAACAAATGAGACTCCACCTGTCCAGAGAAGGAAACATTTCTGTTTGGAGCATCTCACAATCCTCAGCATGGGAAAATCTCCATGGCCTCTTGATGCCATACCTCCATTTGTTGCTCATCATAGACACAAACTCCAGTGTCCACAAACATCTGATTCTTCCTTACTCAGGTGCTGGATATCTTGAATAAGCCACTGCACATCTGAACTGCTTTCTGCTTTGCATTGAATTGAGCAGTAGCTTTTGTTTACAATTCCATCCTCATCATACTGATTCCCAAGCCCCCTTGATGGCGAATTCTGGAGCCACAACGCAGCATACTGCCCTCCCATTAAAAATAAGACATGCCTGGTGAGTCTGCCCAGAAACACCACATGAGGATCAATCTGATCGGCCCTCGATTAAACCCCATTTTTTAGGCTGCCCTGGCCACTAGTACTGTGTCTGAAAGAGACTGAAACTCAACCTTGTGTCAGCCACCCAGAGAGCAGGCCCCAAATCTAGCATGTGGTATCGGCCATGACCCAAGTCCTTTATCGCTACTCATCCTTGGTAATCAAGCACCTTTCCCCAGACCTTTAATGGAATCCCTGCCAACAGGGGAACCTGGAACACAATAGAGAACTCCTCCTTCCCCATGGCAGGAAACCTGGCTGTTGGGATGGGTTTCCAAACCTCAAAGTGAGAGCCAGCTGCATTGCCAATGAAACCACGACCATACCTGATGGTCGAACTGGCCCCAAGAAGGTGGTGTGACCCTAAGCCAGAGCATGCTTTCAAATGAGCCCTCTCAGTTGCAGCATCATGTTTACGAGCATAGGGGGGTTTCCTGAGGCATCCATCAGAACAAATCTCATCTCTAAATGGAAACTTGTGCGTTTGGGTTGTGTCAAAATCTTAGGAGAATCCTTCAGGTTCCCGGTGCCACAGCCCCATTCCAAGGTCCTCATGGACACAAACACACATTAGGACCCATCCTCAGAAGAGTCCATTTCAACTCAGCCGCCCCCCCCGGTTGCTCCTGCAGAGCCATCAGATCGAAACTTTCTTCTTGCTAGAGACAACTGGAATGCGAGGCAGGCTGCCCATTCTTAAGGATGGAGGCAGGCATCCATCCTACGAACGATGCTCTGGAGTCATTCCATATGGGACGTCCTGGAGCTGTCCAAAAGGTCTCAATTGTCCCATAGGATGAATCCTTGCAGTTTGGAGCATCCCACAACTCCCAGCGTGGGAAAAACACCATGGCCTCGAGATACTTCCTCCTTCATGAAGGGGCCATCATGGACAGAATCTCCAACCTGAGCCAATGTCTGATCCTCGCCCTAACTTCAGATGCACAAGATCTCGATTCAGATCTGCAGAGGGTGCCTGCCATGCCCTTGCCCTGAAACCTATGTCTAGCTTGTGTTCTCAGACTTCCGTCCTCACACTCCTGGCCCCCAAGCCCTCAAGTTTGGCAATTCCGGACCCACAATGCAGCACTCTGCCTGCGCTCCAGAAGAAAAATGTTGCCCTATGGAGCTTCCCAGACACCTTAAATGAGGATAAAACTACATGGCACTCGACTTTACACAAATTATATAATCTAACCTGGGAACTAATACACTGTATGACACAGCCTGTGCCCGGACCCCCTGACCAACACCCAGACAGCTGACCGCACACTGAGCATATTGGACCCACCATGGCCTTAGGTCATCATCTCTTTCCAACCTCGGTTTTCAGGCTTCAGAACTTAGACCTTATCTCCAATCAGTGCCCAGTGGTGAACGTGATGCAGAAATCAGAATTCCTCCATCCCCATGGCCAGAAACCTTGTGGGTGTCATGCTGTCCCAAGTTCAGATTAGTAGAAACCAGCATGGCCCATGAGTCCCCACCCAAGTTTGTGGACTGTGTTGGGCACAAATAAGCATTGGGACTCTCAGTTTGAGCCCTCTCCTCAAGTAAGACCTCTCAGTGGCTCGACCAAGGTCCCGCATATGGGGATTGCCATGCCCCTAGACCCCCAATCTTAACCAGATTTCGGGTTGTCCAGTCGTCCTTCCCCAGGGCTCTGCTCTGGAATCCCTCTTTTGGTGGGACACCTGAGGTAAAAAAAAAAACAAAAAAAAAAAAAAAACAAAAACAGAAAGGACTCTTCCCATCGAACAGAATGAACACTTGGGATCGAGTAAAATCCCCAGAGAGGGAGACTTGTCCATGGCACATGAGGCCACCCCAACATTCCATGAACATCGATGACACAAAATCCAGAGACAAAAGCCTGAGCAAGCGCCTCACACTCGCCCTTTGTTCATATCCTGAAGAGTTCTCATGATCTGTAGATCATACCTGCCATACCTATGTCCTGAAACCTAAGCCAAGTTTGTGTTTTCAGACTTCTGTCCCCACAGCCCTGGCACACACACCCTCCAGGCTAAGGCCCCTGGAGCCACACCTCAGGAATGTGCCTGATCTTTCCAAGGGAATTCTACCCATTCCATTGGCCACAAAAATACAGATTAGAAGAAACCTTCAAAGGCCCCAAGGCCATCCCAATAGTGTAGGCCACCCGGGACAAAGAGGGCAATCTGACAAACAGGGGCCATGTGACACAAGTTGAGCAACTACCTCCAATAAGACCTGTAGACTGATGTCCCCAGAGAATCAGATTGAACCGGACAGGCCACTAGGCCCTATTGGATCCATTGCTATGGTTTCCAGACATCTCTCCTCAGAGGCCTGGTTTCCAATACCAGTAAATGGGGGATTCCTGAGACACTCATCAGAACAAATCTCGTCTCCACTTTGGAAACGTACTCTTTGAAGCTCTGTCACAACCTATGGTTAGGAGAATTCTTCAGCGCCCCGGATCCACTGACCCATTCCAAGGTCTCCATGAACACAAACGCACAATATGACCCATCCTCAGGAGAGTCCATTTCAACTGAACCCCCTCGGTTGATCCCCCAGAGCCAGAAGATCAAACCTCCCTTGTCACTAGGAAAGAATTGGAATGTGAGGCGGGCACACTACGCATCCATTCTTACAATCCTGCTCTGGAGTCATTCCGTATGTGATCTCTGGAAGCCATCCAACAGTTCTCGAGGGTCCTACAGAAGAAATCCGCGGTTTGGAGCATGTCACAACTCCCATTGTAGGAATACCTACATGACCTCTTGAGACGGTCCCCCTTCATGAAGGGGCCATCATCGACAGAAACTCCAACCTGTGCCAAAGACTGATCCTCGCCCTGAGTTCAGATGCTCGAGATCTCGGTTCAGCTCTGCAGAGTGTGCCTGCTGTGCCTTCGCCCCAAAACCTAAGCCTAGCTTGTGTTATCATACTTCTGTCCTCACACTCCTATCCCCCAAGTCCCCCAGTTTGGGAATTCCAGAGCCACAATGCGTCTTTCTGCATGCCCTCCAGAAGAAAAACGTTGCCCTATGGGGCTGCCCAGAAACCCGAAATGAGGATCATCCTACATACACGCCACTCAACAGTACCCCAATTATACAGTCTATGATGGGCAATCATGCCCTGTCGGACAAACCTGAGTCCGGACCTCCCGACCGACACCCAGACAGCTGGCCACACACTGAGCACATTGGACCCGTCATGGCCTTAGCTCGTCCTCTCTTCCCAACCTCAGTTTTCGGGTTTAAGAACCTAGATCTTCTCTCCAATCACTGCCCAGGACTGAAAGTGATGCAGAAATCAGAACTCCTCCTTCCGCATGGCAAGAAACCATGTGGTTGGCATGTTGTAGAACATTCAGAGTAGGAGAAACCAGCGTGGCCCATGAGGCCCACCCAAGCTTGAGGGCCAGGTTGGAAAGAAACTCGCATTGTGACACTCATCATGAGCCGTGTCCTCAAGTAAGGCCACTCAGTGGCTGGACCATGAGCCAGCATATGGGGCTTGCCAGGAACCTAGGCCCCCATTCTTAACCAGAGGTCGGGTTGTCCAGTCGCCACTCCCCAGGGCTCTCCTCTGGAATTGTCTTTTGGTGGCACCTTGAGGTAAAATAACAGAAAGGACTCCTTCCAACCCCAAGAATGACCGCAAACTCTTGGGATCGGACTAAATCCACAGAAAGGGATACTCATCCATAGCCAATGAAGCCACCTGGACATTCAATGGCTATCAGTGGCACAAAATCCATAGACAAAAGCCTGAACCATTGCCTCACACTTGCTTTTTCTTCATATCCCAAAGAGTTCTCCTCACGGTCTTAGATCGGGCCTGCCTAAACTAGCTCCCCAAACCTAAGCCGAGTTTGTGTTTTCAGACTTCTGTCCCCACAGCTCTGGCCCACACAGCTTCCAGGCTGGGATCCCTGGAGCCACAACTCAGGACTGTGCCTGCCCTCTCCAAGGGAATTCTGCCCATTACTTTGGCTACAACCCTAAAGATTAGGAAAAACCTCCAGAGTCCCCGAGGCAATCCCAGTAATGTAGGCCGCCCTGGAGAAACAGGGGTGATCTGACACCAGCGGAGCAACTACCTCCACTCAGGCAGGGGACAGATTTCCAGAGAAATAGATTTAACTGGACAGGCCCCTAGGCCCTAATCTGATCCATTGCTTTGGTTTCCAGGAATCTCTCCCAGAGGCTTGGTTTCCAATACCAGCATATGCGGGTTTCCTGAGGCACCAATAAGAACAAATCTCATCTCCACATGGGAAACTTGCTCTTTGGAACTGTGTCAAAACTTCCAGTTAGGATAATCCTTCAGTGCTCCGGTGCCACTGCCCCATTCCAAGGTCTCCATGAACACAAACCCACATAATGAGCCATTGGCAGAAGAGTCCATTTCAACTCAGCCCCCTTGACTGCTCCCCAAGAGCCAGCAGATAGAACATGTCTTATCAAGAGGATAAAATTGGAATGCCAGGCAGGCTGCACAGCCATCCATCCTTAGAACCCTGCTCTGGAGTCATTCCGTATGGGACGTCCTGGAGCCATCCAACAGGTCTCAATTGTCCTGCAGAAAGAATCTTCACAGTTTGGATCGTCCCACAACTCCCATAGAAGGAAAAACTCCATGGCCTCCTCATGGACCCCCTTAATGAAGGGACCACGATGGACAGAAACTCCAATCTGAGCCAACATCTGGTCCTCACCCTCACTTGAGATGCACGTGATCTCGATTCAGCTCTGCAGGGTGTGTCTGCCGTGCCCTCGCCTGGAAACCTAAGCCTAGTTTGTGTTCTCAGACTTCCGTCCACACACTCCTGGCCCACAAGCCCTCCTGTTTGGCAATTCCGGAGCCACAATGCAGCACTCTGCCTGCCCTCCAGAAGAAAAAAGTTGCTTTATGGGGCTACCCAGAAACCCCAAATGCGGATCAACCTGCATGCCACTCGATTGTACGCTAATTATACAGTCTACACTGGGCATTAATGCCCTGTCTGACACAGCTTGAGCCCGGCCTCCTGACCGACACCCAGATAGCTAGCCACACACTGAGCACATTAAACCTGCCATGGCCTTAGTTCATCATCTCTTCCCAACCTCGGTTTTCAGGCTTCAGATCCTAGACTTTATCTCGCATCACTGCCCAAGGATGAATGTGATGCAGAAATCAGAACTCCTCCTTCTCCATGGCAAGAAAGCTTGTGGTTGGCATGTTGTCCAACGTTCAGTGTAGGAGAAACCAGTGTGGCCCATGAGGCCCCGCCAATGCTTGAAGGCCGTGTTTGGCACAAACACACATTGTGACCCTCAGCATGAACTCTGTCCTCAAGTGAGGCCTCTCAGTGACTGGACTAAGGGTCCATATATGGGGGTTGCCATGTCCCTAGGCCCCCTTATTTTTTTTCCCAATTTATTTATTTTCAGAAAAACAGTATTCATTATTTTTTCACCACAGCCAGTGCTCCAGGCAAGCTGTGCCCTCTATAATAACCACCACCTGGTACCCCAACCTCCCACCCCCCCGCCACTTCAAACCCCTCAGATTGTTTTTCAGAGTCCATAGTCTCTCATGGTTCATCTCCCCTTCCAATTTACCCAAAAGCACATTCCCTCCCCAATGTCCATAACCCTACCCCCCTTCTACTAACCTCCCTCCACCCAGCAACCCACAGTATGTTTCATGAGATTAAGAGTCACTTATGGTTTGTCTCCCTCCCTATCCCATCCTGTTTCATGGATTCTTCTCCTACCCACTTAAGCCCCATTTTGCATCACCACTTCCTCATATCAGGGAGATCATATGATAGTTGTCTTTCTCCGCTTGACTTATTTCGCTAAGCATGATACGCTCAAGTTCCATCCATGTTGTCGCAAATGGCAAGATTTCGTTTCTTTTGATGGCTGCATACTATTCCATTGTGTATATATACCACTTCTTCTTGATCCATTCATCTGTTGATGGACATCTAGGTTCTTTCCATAGTTTGGCTATTGTGGACATTGCTGCTATAAACATTCGGGTGCACATGCCCCTTTGGATCACTACGTTTGTATCTTTAGGGTAAATTCCCAGTAGTGCAATTGCTGGGTCATAGGGCAGTTCTATTTTCAACATTTTGAGGAACCTCCACGCTGTTTTCCAGAGTGGTTGCACCAGCTTGCATTCCCACCAACAGTGGAGGAGGGTTCCCCTTTCTCCACATCCTCGCCAGCATCTGTCATTTCCTGACTTGTTGATTTTAGCCATTCTGAGTGGTATGAGGTGATATCTCATTGTGGTTTTGATTTGTATTTCCCTGATGCCGAGTGATATGGAGCACTTTTTCATATGTCTGTTGGCCATCTGGATGTCTTCTTTGCAGAAATGTCTGTTCATGTCCTCTGCCCATTTCTTGATTGGATTATTTGTTCTTTGGGTGTTAAGTTTGTTGAGTTCTTTATAGATTTTGGACACTAGTCCTTTATCTGATATGTCGTTTGCAAATATCTTCTCCCATTCTGTCAGTTGTCTTTTGGTTTTGTTAACTGTATCCTTTGCTGTGCAAAAGCTTTTGATTTTGATGAAATCCCAAAAGTTCATTTTTGCCTTTGATTCCCTTGCCTTTGGCGATGTTCCTAGGAAGATGTTGCTGCGGCTGAGGTCGAAGAAGTTGCTGCCTGTGTTCTCCTCAAGGATTTTGATGGATTCCTTTCTCACATTGAGCTCCTTAATCCATTTTGAATCTATTTTTGTGTGCGGTGTAAGGAAATGGTCCAATTTCATTTTTCTGCACGTGGCTGCCCAATTTTCCCAACACCATTTATTGAAGAGGCTGTCTTTTTTCCATTGGACATTCTTTCCTGCTTTGTCGAAGATTAGTTGACCATAGAGTTGAGGGTCTATTTCTGGGCTCTCTATTATGTTCCATTGGTCTATGTGTCTGTTTTTGTGCCAGTACCATGCTGTCTTGATGATGACAGCTTTGTAATAAAGCTTGAATTCCGGAATTGTGATGCCACCAACTTTGGCTTTCTTTGTCAATATCCCTTTGGCTATTCGAGGTCTTTTCTGGTTCCATATAAATTTTAAAATTATTTGTTCCATTTCTTTGAAAAAGATAGATGGTACCTTGATAGGAATTGCATTAAATGTGTAGATTGCTTTAGGTAGCATAGGCATTTTCACAATATTTATTCTTCCAATCCAGGAGCATGGAACATTTTTCCATTTCTTTGTGTCTTCCTCAATTTCTTTCATGAGTATTTTATAGTTTTCTGAGTATAGATTCTTAGCCTCTTTGGTTAGGTTTATTCCTAGGTATCTTATGGTTTGGGGTGCAATTGTAAATGGGGTTGACTCCTTAATTTCTCTTTCTTCTGTCTTGTTGTTGGTGTAGAGAAATGCAACTGATTTCTGTGCATTGATCTTATATCCTGACACTTTACTGAATTCCTGTATAAGTTCTAGCAGTTTTGGAGTGAAGTCTTTTGGGTTTTCCACATAGAGTATAATATCATCTGCGAAGAGTGATAATTTGACTTCTTCTTTGCCGATTTGGATGCCTTTAATTTCCTTTTGTTGTCTGATTGCTGAAGCTAGGACTTCTAGTACTATGTTGAATAGCAGTGGTGATAATGGACATTCCTGCCGTGTTCCTGACCTTAGTGGAAAAGCTTTCATTTTTTCTCCATTGAGAATGATATTTGCGGTAGGTTTTTCATAGATGGCTTTGATGATATTGAAGTATGTGCCCTTTATCCCTACACTTTGATGGGTTTTGATCAGGAAGGGATGCTGTACTTTGTCAAATGCTTTTTCAGCATCTATTGAGAGTGTCATGTGGTTCTTGTTCTTTCTTTTATTGATGTGTTGTATCACATTGACTGATTTGCGGATGTTGAACCAACCTTGCAGCCCTGGGATAAATCCCACTTGGTCGTGGTGAATAATCCTTTTAATGTACTGTTGAATCCTATTGGCTAGTATTTTGGTGAGAATTTTCGTATCTGTGTTCATCAAGGATATTGTTCTATAGCTCTCTTTTTTGATGGAATCCTTGTCTGGTTTTGGGATCAAGGTGATGTTGGCCTCATAAAATGAGTTTGGGAGTTTTCCTTCCATTTCTATTTTTTGGAACAGTTTCAGGAGAATAAGAATTAGTTCTTCTTTAAATGTTTGGTAGAATTCCCCCGGGAAGCCATCTGGCCCTGGGCTTTTGTTTGTTTGGAGATTTTTAATGCCTGTTTCAATCTCCTTACTGGTTATGGGTCTGTTCAGGCTTTCTATTTCTTCCTGGTTCAATTTTGGTAGTTTATATGTTTCTAGGAATGCATCCATTTCTTCCAGATTGTCAGATTTGTTGGCGTAGAGTTGCTCAGAGTATGTTCTTATAAAAGTTTGTATTTCTTTGGTGTTAGTTGTGATCTCTCCTCTTGCGTTCATGATTTTATTTATTTGGGTCCTTTCTCTTTTCTTTTTGATAAGTCTGGCCAGGGGTTTATCAATTTTATTAATTCTTTCAAAGAGCCAGCTCCTAGTTTCATTGATTTGTTCTATTGTTTTTTTGGTTTCTATTTCATTGATTTCTGCTCTGATCTTTATGATTTCTCTTCTCCTGCTGGGCTTAGGGTTTCTTTCTTGTTCTTTCTCCAGCTCCTTTAGGTGTAGGGTTAGGTTGTGTACCTGAGACCTTTCTTGTTTCTTGAGAAAAGCTTGTACCGCTATATATTTTCCTCTCAGGACTGCCTTTGTTGTGTCCCACAGATTTTGAACCGTTGTATTTTCATTATCATTTGTTTCCATGATTTTTTTCAATTCTTCTTTAATTTCCCGGTTGACCCATTCATTCTTTAGAAGGATGCTGTTTAGTCTCCATGTATTTGTGTTCTTTCCAAACTTCCTCTTGTGGTTGAGTTCTAGCTTCAGAGCATTGTGGTCTGAAAATATGCAGGGAATGATCCCAATCTTTTGATACCGTTCGAGTCCTGATTTAGGACCGAGGATGTGATCTATTCTGGAGAATGTTCCATGTGCACTAGAGAAGAATGTGTATTCTGTTGCTTTGGGATGAAATGTTCTGAATATATCTGCGATGTGCATCTCATCCAGTGTATCATTTAAGGCCTTTATTTCCCTGTTGATCTTTTGCTTGGATGATCTGTCCATTTCAGTGAGGGGATTGTTAAAGTCCCCTACTATTATTGTATTATTGTTGATGTGTTTTTTGATTTTGTTATTAATTGGTTTATATAGTTTGCTGCGCCCACGTTGGGGGCATAGATATTTAAAATTGTTAGTTCTTCTTGTTGGACAGACCCTTTGAGTATGATATAGTGTCCTTCCTCATCTCTTATTATAGTCTTTGGCTTAAAATCTAATTGATCTGATATAAGGATTGCCACTCCTGCTTTTTTCTGATGTCCATTATCATGGTAAATTCTTTTCCACCCCCTCACTTTAAGTCTGGAGGTGTCTTCGGGTTTAAAATGAGTTTCTTGGAGGCAACATATAGATGGGTTTTGTTTTTTTATCCATTCTGATACCCTGTATCTTTTGATTGGGGCATTTAGCCCATTAACATTCAGGGTAACTATTGAGAGATATGATTTTATTGCCATTGTATTGCCTGTAAGGTGACTGTTACTGTATATTGTCTCTGTTCCTTTCTGATCTACCACTTGTAGGCTCTCTCTTTGCTTAGAGGACCCCTTTCAGTATTTCCTGTAGAGCTGGTTTGGTGTTTGCAAATTCTTTCAGTTTTTGTTTGTCCTGGAAGCTTTTAATCTCTCCTTCTATTTTCAATGATAGCCTAGCTGGATATAGTATTCTTGGCTGCATGTTTTTCTCGTTTAGTGCTCTGAAAATATCATGCCAGCTCTTTCTGGCCTGCCAGGTCTCTGTGGATAAGTCAGCTGCCAATCTAATACTTTTACCATTGTATGTTACAGACTTCTTTTCCCGGGCTGCTTTCAGGATTTGCTCTTTGTCACTAAGGCTTGTAAATTTTACTATTAGGTGACGGGGTGTGGGCCTATTCTTATTCATTTTGAGGGGCATTCTCTGAACCTCCTGAATTTTGATGCTCGTTCCCTTTGCCTTATTGGGGAAATTCTCCCCAATAATTCTCTCCAGTATATCTTCTGCTCCCCTCTCTCTTTCTTCTTCTTCTGGAATCCCAATTATTCTAATGTTGTTTCGTCTTAAGGTGTCACTTATCTCTCGAATTCTCCCCTCATGATCCAGCAGCTGTTTGTCCCTCTTTTGCTCAGCTTCTTTATTCTCTGTCATTTGGTCTTCTATATCGCTAATTCTTTCTTCTGCCTCATTTATCCTATCAGTGAGAGCCTCCATTTTTGATTGAACTTCATTAATAGCTGTTTTGATTTCAACTTGGTTAGATTTTAGTTCTTTTATTTCTCCAGAAAGTGCTTTTATATCTCTGGAGAGGGTTTCTCTAATATCTTCCATGCCTTTCTCAAGCCCGGCTATAACCTTGAGAATTGTCATTTTGAACTCTAGATCTGACATATTACCAATGTCTGTATTGATTAGGTCCCTAGCCTTCGGTACTGCCTCTTGTTCTTTTTTTTTGTTGTGAATTTTTCCGCCTTGTCATTTTGTCCAGCTAATAGTATATGAAGGAGCAAGTAAAATACTAAAAGGGTGGCAACAATCCCAGGAAAATATGCTTTAACCAAATCAGATGAGATCCCAAATCGTGAGGGAGGATTGCTCCCCCCTCACGATTGGGTGAGGGATCTCCTCTGATTGGGATCTCCTTTGATTGGGATCTCCCAATCTCTTCTGATTGGGATCTCCCAATCTCTTCTGATTGGGATCTCTTCTGATTTGGGGATAAAAAGAGGTTCAAAAAGAAAGAAAGATAAAAAAGAAAAAAAGAATTAAAAAAGAGATTGAATTAAAAATTCAATCAAGAATTTAAAAAAGAATTAAGAAAAAAAGGATTGAAGAGATTAGGATCTCTTCTGATTTGGGGATAAAAAGAGGTTCAAAAATAAAGAAAAAAAAGAATTAAAAAAAAGAAAATGAATAAAGAAAAGTATAAAAAAGAAAAATATATATATTAGATAATCTAGTTAAAAAACGTTAAAAAAGAAAAGGGTAAAAGTTATAAAATTTTTAGCAGAAGAAGAGAAAAAAAATGAAAAAGAAAAAAATTAAATTATCTGCAAGACTAAAAAATCACAGGCAGAAAGCCATGAGTTCCGTGGTTTGTTTTCTCCTCCTCTGGAATTCTGCTGCTCTCTCCTTGGTATTGAAACTGCACTCAAAACAAGGCAATGGATCTGATTAGTGTCTAGGGGTCCCTCTGGTTAATGTTCTTCTCTAGGGACATCTGTCTCCAGGTCTAAGTGGAGGTAGTTGCTCGGCTGGTGGCAGATCGCCCCTATTTGTCCCAGGGTGTCAACACTATTGGGATGGCAACAGGGACTTTGGAAGTTTCTCCTAACCTGTAGGGTGGTGGATAGAAGTCTGAAAACACGAACTCGGCTTAGGTTTGGTGACAAATACATGGCTGGCCCGAAATAAAGACCGTGTGGAGAACTCTTCAGGATATGAAGAAAGGGCGAGTGTGAGGCACTTGCTCAGGATTTTGTCTCTGGATTTAGTGTCAAAGATAGCAGTTGAATGTCAGGGTGGCCTCATGGGCCAAAACAAGTCTCCCTTTTTGGGATTTGGCCCAATCCCAAGATTTTGGGCTCATTCTGTGGGATGGGAGGAGTGCTTTCTGTTTTTGTTTGTTTGTTTGTTTTGTTTTTGTTTTTGTTTTTGTTTTAACCTAAGGTGTCCCACCAAAAGAGGGATTCCAGAGCAGAGCCAGAATGCTTTCTGTTTTTGTTTGTTTGTTTTGTTTTGTTTTGTTTTTGTTTTAACCTAAGGTGTCCCACCAAAAGATGGATTCCAGAGCAGAGGAGGGGGACTAGAAAGCTCGACCTCTGGTTAAGACTGGGGGCTTTGGGGCATGGCAATCCACATATGCGGGCTCTTGTTCCAGCTACTGAGAGGACTTACTTGAGAACATGGCTCACTCTTAGGGTCACAATGCATGTTTGTGCCCAACGTGGCCTTCAAGCATGGACAGGTCCTCATGGTCCACGCTGTTTTCTCCTACACTGTACGTTGGACAACATTCCAACCACAAGGTTTCTTTCCATGGGGAAGGAGGAGTTCTGATTTCTGCATCATGTTCACCCCTGGGAAGTGATTGGAGATAACGTCTAGGTTCTGAAGCCTGAAAACCGTGGGTGGGAAGAGATGACAACCTAAGGCCATGGCTGGTGCCATGTGCTCAGTGTGAGGCCACCTGTCTGGGTATCGGTCAGGAGGTCTGGGCTCAGGCTGTGTCAGACAGGGCATTTGTGCCCAGGGTAGGCTGTATAATTGGGGTACAGTTGAGTGGCCTGCAGGTTGATTCTCATTTGGGGTTTCTGGGTAGGCCCATAAGGCAATGTTTTTCTTCTGGAGGTCAGGCAGATTGCTGCTTTGTGTCTCAGAATTCCCAAATTTGAGGGTTTTTAGGACAGGAGTGTGAGGACGAAAATCTGAGAGCAAAAGCTAGTCTTAGGTTTCAGGGAGAGGGCAGGGCAGGCACACTCTGCAGAGCTGAATTGAGATCTCGTGCATCGGAAGTCAGGACGAGGATCAGACGTTGGCTCACATTGAAGTTTCTTTCCATGATGGCCCCTTCATGAATAGGGGGCATCAGGAGTCCACTGAGGTTTTTCCATGAGGGGAATTGTGAGATGCTCTAATCTGCAAGGATTCCGGCTGTGGTACATGAGACCTGTTGGATGGCTCCAGGACATCCCATAGGAAACGACTCCAGAGCAGGGTTCTAAGGATGGATGTCTGGGCAGACCATCTCGCATTCTAATTGTCTTCTAGCAAAAGACGGGTTCTATCTGCTGGCTCTGGGGAAGCAACCGAGGGTGCTGCGATGAAATGGACTCTCCTGCAGATGAGTAATATTGTGGGTTTCTGTCTATGGAGACCATAAAATGGGGCGGTAGCACCGGGGCCCTGAAGGATTCTCCTAACCGGAGGTTTTGACACAGTTCCACAGACATGTTGAACATATGGAGATGACATTTGTTCTGATCGGTGCCTCAGGATACCCCATATGCTTATATTGGAAACCAGGCCTCTGGGGTGAGATAACTGGAAACCAAAGCAATGGATCCGATTAGGGCCTAGGGGCCTGTCTGGTTCAATGTTTTTTCTCTGGTGAAATCTGCCTATGGGTCTGAGTGGAGGTAGTTGTTCAGCTGGTGGCAGATCTCCCCTGTTTGTCCAGGACGACCTACACCATTGGGATAACTTCAGGGATTTTGGAGGTTCCTATAATTTGTATGGTTTTGGCCAATAGAGTGGGCAGAATTCCCTTGGAGAGGGAAGGCACAGTCCTGAGTTGGGCTCTAGGGGCCCCAGTCTGGAGGGCGTGTGGGCCAGGGCTGTAGGGACAGAAGTCTGAAAATACAAACTCGGAATAGGTTTGGGGAGCTAGGTTAGGCAGGAATGATATACAGACTGTGAGGAGAACTCTTCGGGATATGAACAGAGAGCGAGTGTAAAGCACTTGCTGAGGCTTTTTTCTGGATTTTGTGTCAACGATGGCCATGGAATGTTAGGGTGGCCTCATGGGAAATGGATGTGTATCCCTCTCTAGAAATTTGGCTGTATCCCAAGTGTTTGGGTACATTCTGTGGTATGGGATAAGTCCTTTCTCTTTTTATACCTCATGTGTCCCACCAAAGGAGGGATTGCAGAGCTAGCTCTTCAGAGGGATAACTGGACAACCTGAATTCTGGTTAAGATTGGGGGCCCAGGGACATGGCAAGCCCCATATGCGGGCTCTTGGTCCAGCCATTAAGAGCCCCTCCTTGAGTATAGGGCTCATGCTGAGGTTCACGATGCATGTTTGTGCCCAACGTGGTCCTCAACATGGGTGGGGTCTCATGGGCCACGTTGGTTTCTTCTACACTAAATGGTGAAAAACTTGCGAACCACAAGATTTCTGGCCATTGGGAAGGAGGAGTTCTGGTTTTGGCATCACATTCACCCCTGCGCAGAGATTGGAGTTAAGGTCTAGGCTCTGAAGCCTGAAAACCGAGGTTGGAAAATGATGAAGACCTAAGGCCATGGTATGTCCAATGTGATCAGTGTGCGGCCAGCTGTCTGGTTGTCAGTCGGGAGGTCAGGCCTCAGGCGGTGTCAGACAGGGCATTAGTGCCCAGGGTAGACTGTATAATTGGAGTGCAGTCGAGTGGCGTGCAGGTTGATCCTCATTTGGGGTTTCTGGGTAGCTCCATAGGGCAGAGTTTTTCTTCATGAGGGCAGACACAGTGCATCAATGTGTCTCCAGAATTCCCAAAGTAGAGTACTTGTGGGCTAGGAGTGTGAAGACAGAAGTCTGAGAATACAAGCTGGGCTTTGGTTTCGGGGTGAGGGCACTCACAGGCACACTCTTCAGATCTTAATCGAGATCTCATGCACCTGAAGGCAGGCGAGGATCAGACGATGGCTCTGGTTGGAGTTTCTGTCCATGACAGCCCCTTCATGAAAGGGAGGGTCTCAGGAGGCCATGGATGTTTTCCTTTGATGGGAGTTGTGAGATGCTCCAAACTTCAAATATTCCTTCTGTGGGATACTTGAGACCTGTTGGATGGCTCCCGGACGTCCCATATGGAACGACTCTAGAGCAGGTTACTAAGGTTGGATGCCTGGGCAACCCGCCTCCCATTCCAGTTGACTCCTGCTGTCTCTGGGGGAGCAACCGAGGGGGTTGAGTTGAAATGGACTCTCCTGAGGATGGGTCATAGTGTGCGTTTATGTCAATGGAAGCCTTGGTATGGAGTGGTGGATCCGTGGCCCTGAAGGATTCTCCTAACTGGAGGTTTTGACAGAGCTCCCAAGAGTACGTTTCCTATGTGGAGACGAGATTTTTCTGATGAGTGCCTCAGGAATACCCCATATGCTGGTGTTGGAGACCAGGCCTCTGAGGGGAGATGCCTGGATACAAAAGCAATTGATCTGATTAGGGCCTAGGTGGCTGTCTGGTTCAATTTTCTTCTCTGGGGATATCTGTCTATGGGTCTGAGGGGAGGTAATTTCTCCGCTTGTGTCACATCGCCCCTGTTTGTCCTGGGCTGCCTACACTATTGGGATGGCCTCAGGAACATTGGAGGTTTCTCCTAATCTGTAGGGTTGTGGCCAATGAATTCTGAATGGGCAGAATTCCCTTGGAGAGGGAAGACACAGTTCTGAGGTGTGGCTCCAGAGACGTCAGCCTAGAAGCCGTAGAATGTCAGGGAGTCCTCTTGGGCCATGGATGAGTCTTCCTCTCTGTGGATTTGGCCGGATCCCAGGAGTTTTGGGTCAATCTGTGGGATGGGAGGACTCCTTTCTCTTTTGTCACCTCAGGTGTCCCACCAAAAAAGGGATTCCAGAGCAGAGACCTGGGAAGGAGTGACTGGACAACCAGAAATATGGTTAAAAATCAAGGCTTATAGGCATGGCAAGCCCTTTATGACATCTAATGGTCCAGCCACTGAGAGGACTTACTAGAAGACAGGACTCATGCTGAGGGTCACAATGCGTGTTTATGCCCTCACAGCACTCAAGCATGGGCGGGGCCTCATGGTGAATGCTGATTTCTCCTACACTGAACGTTGGACAACACGCCAACTATAAGGATTCTTGCCATGGGGAAGGAGGAGTTCTGATTTATGCATCACATTCACCCCTGGGCAGTGATGGGAGATAAGCTCTAGGTTCTGAAGCCTGAAAACCGAGGTTGAGAACAGATGACGACCTAAGGCCCTGGTGGGTCCGATGTGCTCAGTGTTCGGCCTGCTGTCTGGGTTTCGGTCGGGATGTCCCGGCTCAAGCTGTGTCAGAAAGGGCATTGGTGTCCAGGGTAGACTGTATCATTGGGGTACAGTTGAGTGGCGTGTAGGTTCATTCTCATTTGGGTATTCTTGTAGCCCCATAGGGCAACATTTTTCTTCTGAAGGTCAGGCAGAGTGCTGCATCGTGCCTCCAGAATTTTGAAACTGGACTTTTTGTGGGTCAGGAGTATGAGGACGGAAGTCTGAGAATACAAACTAAGCTTAGGTTTTGGGTCGAGGGCATGGAAGGCACACTCTGCAGAGCTGAATTGAGATCTCGTGCATCTGAAGTCAGGACGAGGATCGAACATTGGCTCAGGTTGGAGATTCTGTCCATAACAGTCCCTTCATGAAGTGGAGGATCTCACGAGGCCATGGAGGTTTTCCCATGATGGGAGTTGTGAGATGCTCCAAACCGACTGGATTCCTTCGGTGGGACTGTCGAGAACTCTGGATGGCTCCTGGACGCCCCAAACAGAATGATTCTAGAGTCGGGATCTAAGGATGGATGCGTGGGCAACCCATCTCCCATTCCAATTACCTCCTAGAGATAAGGTAGGTTCGATCTGCTGGCTGTGGAGGAGCAACAGAGTGGGCTGAGTTGAAATGGACTCTCCTGAGGATGGGTTTGTGTACATGGAGACCTTAGAATGGGGCGGTGACTATGGGGCTTGAAGGATTCTCTTAACAGGAGGTTTTGTCACAGCTCAGAAGAGCAAGTTTCCCATGTGGAGATGACATTTGTTCTGATTGGTACCTCTGGAAATTCCCATATGCTGGTATGGGTAACCAGGCCTCTGAGGAGCGATGCCTGGAAACCAAAGCAATGGATCCAATAAAGGCCTAGGGGCGTATCCGGCTCAATCTTCTTCTTGGGGGACAACTGTCTATGGGTATGAGTGGAGGTAGTTGCTAAGCCTGTGTCAGATCTCCCCTGTTTATCCTGGGCGGCCCAGAGTATTGGGATGGCCTTGGAGTCTTCACAGGTTTCTCCTGATCTGTAGTGTTGGGGCCAATGAAATGGGCAGAATTCCCATGAAGAGGACAGGCACAGTCCTGACCTGTGGCTTCAGGGGTCCCATCCGGGAGGGTGTGTGGGCTAGGGTTGTGGGGACAGAAGCCTGAAAACACATACTTGGCTTAGGTTTGGGAATGTAGGTATGGCAGGCATGATCTACAGAGCGTGAGGAGAACTCTTCCTGATATGAACAAAGGGTGAATGTGAGGCACTTCCTCAAGCTTTTGTTTCTGGATTTTGTGTCAACGATAGCCGTTGAATGTCTAGGTTGCTTCATCGGCCATGGAAGAGTATCCCTTTCTGGGGATTTAGCCCGATTCCAAGAGTTTGGGGTCATTCTTTGGGATGGGAGGGGTCCTTTTTGTTTTTTAACCTCAAGTGTCCCACCAAAAGACGGAATCCAGAGGAGAGCCCTGGGGAGGGGCAACTGGTCAACCTGACCTCTGGTTAAGAATAGGGACCTAGGGGGGCTCCTGAGTGGCTCAGTGGGTTAAAGCCTCTGCCTTTGGCTCAGGTCATGATCCCAGGGTCCTGGGATTGAGCCCTGTGTCAGGCTCTCTGCTCCACAGAGAGCTGCTTCCTCCTTTCTATCTCTTCCTGTCTCTCTGCCTACTTGTGATTTCTCTTTCTATGTCAAATAAATAAAATCTTTAAAAAAAAGGAATAGGGACCTAGGGACCTGGGAAGCCCCACACACTGGCTCGTGGTCCAGCCACTGAGAGTCCTTACTTGAGGACAGGGCTCATGCTGAGTGACACAATGTGAGTTTGTACCCAACCTGGCACTGAAGCATGGGTGGGGACTCATGGGCCACGCTGGTTTCTGCTACTCTGAACTTGCTACAACATGCCAACCACATGGTTTCTTGCCATGAGGAAGAAGGAGTTCTGATTTCTGCATCATGTTCACTCCTGGGCAGTGATTGGAGATAAGATCTAGGTTCTGAAGCCTGATAGCCGAGGTTGGGAAGAGATGACGAACTAAGGCCATGGCACATCAGATGTGCTCAGTATGCGGCCAGCTGTCTGGGTGTCGGTCAGGAGGTCCGGACTCAGGTTGTGTCAGACAGGGCATCAGTCCCCAGCATAGACTGTATAATTGGGGTACAGTCGAGTGACGTGTAGGTTGCCCCTAATTTGGGGTTTCTGGGTAGCCCCATAGGGCAACATTTTTCTTCTGGGGGGGCTGGCAGAGTGCTGCATTGTGGCTTCGGAATTCCCAAACTGGAGGGATTGTGGGCCAGGAGTGTGGGGATGGAAGTCTGAGAACACAAGTTCAGCTTAGGTTTTGGCATGAAGGCACGGCAGACACACTCTGCAGAGCTGAATCGAGATCTCGTGCATCTGAACTCAGGGCATGGATCAGTCTTTGGATCAGGTTGGAGTTTCTGTTTATGATGACTCTTCATGAAGGGGGAGGTTCTCACGAAGCCACGTAGATATTCCCATGATGGGTGTTGTGAGATGCTCCAAACCGCAAAGATTCCTTCTGTAGGACCCTTGAGAACTGTTGGATGGCTTCCGGAGGTCCCATATGGAATTACTCCAGAGCAGGATTCTAAGGATGGAAGCGTGGTGTGACCGCCTCACAATCCAATTATTTCCTAGCGACAAGGCAGGTTCGATCTGCTGGCTCTGGGGGAGCAACTGAGAGGGCTGAGTTGAAATGGACTCTCCTGAGGATGGGTCATATTGTGCATTTCTGTCCATGGAGACCTTGGAATGGAGCGGTGGATCTGGGGCCCTGAAGGATTCTCCAAACAAGAGGCTTTGACAGAGCTCCAAAGGGTACATTTCCAATGTGGAGACGAGATTTGTTCTGATGAGTGCCTCAGGAATCCCCCATATGCTGGTATTTGAAACCAGGCCTCTGAGAAGAAATGCCTGGAAACCAAAGCAATGGATCCGATTAAGGCCTAGGGGCCTGTCTGGTTCAATCTGATTCTCTGGGGACATTAGTCTATGGGTCTTATTGGAGGCAGTTGTTCAGCTTGTGTCACATCGCCCCAGTTTGTCCTAGATGGCCTACACTATCGGTATGGCCCCGGGGTATTTGGAGGTTTCTCCTAATCTGTATGTTGTGGCCAATGGAATGGGCAGAATTCCCTTGGAGAGAGGAGGCACAGTCCTGAGGTGTGGCTCCTGGGGTCCCAGCTTGGAGAGTGTGTGTGCCAGGGTTGTGGGGACAGAATTCTGGAAACACAAACTCGGCTTAGGTTTGGGGACATAGGTAGGGCAGGCCCGATATACAGACCGTGAGAATTTTTCGGACTATGAACAAAGGGTGAGTGTGAGGTGCTTGCTCAGGCTTTTGTCTCTGGATTTTGTGTCAACAGTGAGCGTGGAATGTTGGGGTTGCCTCATGAGCCATGGACGAGTCTTTCTCTCTGGGGATTTGGTCCGATCCCAAGAGTTTGGGGTCATTCTGTGGGATGGGAGGAGTCCTTTCTGTTTTTATACCTCAGGTGTCCCACCAAAAGAGGGATTCCAGAACAGAGCACTGGGGAGGGGCGATTGGAAAACCCGAACTCCTGTTAAGAATGGGGGCCTAGGGGAATGAACGCCTCATATGCGGGCTCTTGGTCCAGCCACCGAGAGGCCTTACATGAGGACAGGGCACACGCTGAGGGTCACAATGCGCGTTTGTGCCCAACGTGGCTGGCAAGCATGGGCGGGGTTTCATGGGCAACTCTGGTTTCTCCTACACTGAACGTTGGATACATGCCAACCTCAAGGTTTCTGGCCATGAGGAAGGAGAAGTTCTGAATTCTGCATCAGGTTCAACCCTGAGCAGTGGATGGTGATAAGGTCTAGGTTTGGAAGCCTAAAATCCAAGGTTGGAAAGAGATGACAACCTAAGGCCATGGCGGGTCCGATATCCTCAGTGTGGGGCCAGCAGTCTGGGTTTGGATTCAGAGGTCCGGGCTCAGACTGTATCAGACAGGGCATTTGTGCTCAGTGTAGGCTCTATAATGGGAGTACAGTTAAGTGGCCTGCAGGTTGATCCTCACTTGGTGTTTATGGGTAGCCCCATAAAGCAACATTTTTCTTCTGGAGGGCAGGGAAAGTACTACATTCTGTTTTTGAAATTCTCAAACTGGAGGGCTGTGGGCCAGAAGTGTGAGGACTGAAGTCTGAGAACACAGTCTAGGCTTAGGTCTCGGGGCGAGGGCACAGGAGGCACACTCTGCAGAGCTGAATCGAGATCTCGTTCATCTCAAGTCAGGGCGAGGATCAGATGTTGGCTCAGATTCGAGTTTCTGTCCATGATGACCCCTTCTTTGAGGTTGTTGGGCATCATGCGTCCATGGGGGTTTTCCATTATGTGAGTTGTGAGATGCTCCATACGGCAAGGATTCCTTTTTCGGGCCAGTCGAGACATGTTGGATGGCTCCCGGATGTCCCATATAAAACAACTCCAGATGAGGGTTCTAAGGATGGTTTCCTGGGCAGCCCGCCTCGAATTCCAGTTGTCTCCAATGACAAGACAGGTTCCATCTGCTGGCTCTAGGGAAGCAACCAAGGGGCCTGAGTTGGAATGGATTCTCCTGTGGATGGGTCATAATGTGGGTTTGTGTCCATGGAGACCTTGGAATGGGGCATTGGCACCGGGGCCCTGAAGGATTGTCCTAATTGGAAGTTTTTATACAGCTGCAAAGAGCAAGTTTCCCATGTGGGGACAAGATTTGTTCTGATTGGTGCCTCAGGAAACCCCCATATCATGGTATTGGAAACCAGGCCTTCGGGGAGATTTGCATGGGAACCAAAGCAATGGATCCGATTAGGGCCTAGGGGCCTGTCCAGTTAATGTTCTTCTTTGGGGACATCTGTCTCCAGGTCTGAGTGGAGGTAGTTGCTCAGCTGGTGGCAGATCACCCCTGTTTGTCCCGAGGGTCCTACACTATTGGGATGGCCACAAGGACTTTGGAGGTTTCTCCTAACCTGTAGGGTTGTGGCCAATTCAAAGGGCAGAATCCCCTTGGAGAGGACAGGCAGAGTTCTTAGGTGTGGCCTTAGGGGCCCAAGAATGGAGGGTTTGTGGGCCAGTGCTTTAGGGATAGAAGTGTAAAAACACTACTATCGGCTTAGGGTTGGGCACGAAGGTATGGTCGGTCTGAAATACAGACTGTTAGGGGAACTCTTTGGGATATGAAGAAAGGGCGAGTGTAAGGCGCTGGCTCAGGCTTTTGTCTTTGGATTTTGTGTCACCGATGGCCGTGCAATGTCGAGGTGGCCTCATGGGCCATGGACGAGTCTCCCTCTCTGGGGATTTGGCCTGATTCCAAAAGTTTGGGGTCATTCTGTGGGATGGGAGGAGTCCTTTCTGTTTCTTTTACCTCAGGTGTCCCACCAAAGAGGGAGTCCAGAGCAGAACCCTGGGGAGGGGCGATTCGACAACCAGAACTCTGGTTAAGAATGGGGGCCTAGGGGCATGAACACCCCATTTGCAGGCTCTTGGTCCAGCCACTGAGAGGCCTTACTTGAGGACAGGGCACACGCTGAGGGTCACAATGCGTGTTTGTGCACAACGCGGCCGACAAGCATTGGCAGGGCCGCCAGGGCAACACTGGTTTTTTCTTCACTGAACATCGAACATGCCAACCACAAGGTTTCCAGTCATGGGGTAGGAGGAGTTGTGATTTCTTCATCACGTTCACCCCTGGGCAGTGAATGGACATAATGTCTAGGTTTTGAAGCCTGAAAACCACGTTTGGGAAGAGACGACAGGCTAAGGACATGAAGGGTCCAAAGTGCTCAGTGTGCAGCCAGCTGTCTAGGTGTCAATTTGGAGGTCCGGGTTCAGGCTGTGTCACAGAGGGCATTAGTGCTCAAGGTAGGTTGTATAATGGGGGTATAGTCAAGTGGCCTGCAGGTTGATCCTCATTTGGGGTTTCTGGGTAGCCCTGTAGTGCAACGTTTTTCTTCTGGAGGGCAGGCAGAGTGCCTCATTGTGGGACTAAATTCCCAAACTGGAGGGCTGAGGGCTAGGTGTGTGAGGTCAGAAATCTGACAACACAAGCTAGGCTTAGGTTCCGGGGCGAGGGCACAGCAGGAAAACTCTGCAGAGCTGAATCAAGATCTCGGGCATCTGAAGTCAGTGCGAGGATCAGATGTTGGCTCACGTAGGAGTCACTGTCCATGATGGCCCCTTCATGAAGGGATGGCGGGCATCGGGGCCATGTGGGTTTTCCCATGATGAGAGTTGTGAGATGCTCCAAACAGCAAAGATTCCTTCTGCGGGACAGTCGAGACCTGTTAGATTGCTCTGGGACGTCCCATATAAAATGACTCTGGAGCAGGGTTCTAAGGATGGATGGGCAGCATGCTCACATTCCAATTGTCTCCTAACAACAAGGCAGTTTTAATCTGCTGGCTCTGGGGGAGTAACCAAGGGGGCTGAGTTGAAATGGACTTTCCTGCGGATGAGTAAGACACAGAAATATGAGACACAAAAGCCTTAGCAAGTGCCTGCCACTCACCCTTTGTTCATATTCCGAAGAGTTCTCCTCACAGTCTGTATATAAGGCCTGCCATAACTACGTCCCCAAACCTAAGCCAAGTATGTGTTTTCAGACTTCTGTCCCCACAGCCTTGGCCCACACACGCTCCAGACTGGGGCCCCTAGAGCCACACCTCAGGACTCTGCCTGCCCTCTCGAAGGGAATTCTACCCATTACTTTGGCCACAGCCATATAGATTAGGAGAAACATCCAATGTCCCCAAGGCCATGGCAATATAGTAGGCTGCCCGGGACAAACAGGGTGATCTGACAAAACCTGAGCAACTACCTCCAGTCAGACCATAGATGTCTCCAGAGAATCTGATTGAACCGGACAGGGCCCTAGGCCCTAATCAGATCCATTGCTTTGGTTTCCAGGCATCTCTCCCCAGAGGTCTGGTTTCCAATACCACCATATGGGGTTTTCTTCAGCCACAAATCAGAATAAATATCCTCTCCTCATGGGAAAATTGCTCCTCAGAGCTGTGTCAAAACCTCTGGTTAGGAGAATCCTTCAAGGGCCCATAGCCACAACCCCTTTCCTATGTCTCCATGAACACAAACCCATATTATTACCCATCCTCATGAGAGTCTATTTCAACTCAGCCCTCTCGGTTGTTTTCTCAGAGCCAGCAGATCGAATCTGCCTTGTCACTAGGAGACAACTGGAATGGGAGGTGGGCTGCCCAGGCATCCATCCTTAAAAACATGCTCTGGATTTGATCCATATGGGACGTCCTGGAGCCATCCAAGTGGTCTAGCATGTCCCACAGAAGGAATCATTGCGGTTTGGAGCATCTCACAACTCCCATCGTGGGAAAACATTAATGGCCATTTGAGACCCTCCCCCTTCATTAAGGGGCCATCATGGAAAGAAACTCCAACCTACACAATGTCTGATCCTCGCCCTGACTTCAGATACATGAGTTCTCGTTTCAGCTCTGCAGAGTGTGCCTACCGTGCCCTCGTCCTGAAACCTATGCTTAGCTTCTGTTCTCAGACTTCCGTCCTCACACTTCTGTTCCTCAATCCCTCTAGTTTAAGAATTCTGGGCCACAATGCGGTATTCTGCCTGTCATCCAGAAGTAAAACGTTGTCCTATGGGGATACCCAGTCACACCAAATGAGGGTCAACCTGCAGGCCACTCCACTGTGCTCCAATGATAGAGTCTACCCTGGGCACTAATTCCCTGTCTGACACAGCTTGAGTCCAGATGTCCCTAATGACACCCAGACGGCTGACCTCACACTGAGCACATTGGTACCGCCAGGGCCTTAGGTCGTCATCTCTTCCCAACCTTGGTCTTCAGGCTTCAGAATCTAGATGGTATCTCCAAGCTCTTCCCAGGGGTAAACGTGATGCAGAAATCAGAACTCCTCGTTCCCCATGGCCAGAAACCTTGTGGTTGACATGTTCAACATTCAGTGTAGGAGAAACTAGTGTGGCAAATGGGCACCGCCCATGCCTGAGTTCTGCAATGGGCAAAAACAGGCGTGACTCTCAGCGTGAGCCCTGTCCTCAATTAAGGCCTCTCGGTGCCTAGACCAAGAACCCACATATGGGGCTTGCCATGCCCGTAGTCCCACAATCTCAACCAGAGGTCGGGTTGTGCAGTCACCCCTCCCAAAGTCTCTGCTCTGGAATCCATCTTTTGGTGGGACACCTGAGGTTTAAAAAAAAAGGAAAATACTCCTCCCATCCTACAGAATGTCCACAAACTCTTGAGATCGGGCCAAATCCCAAAGAGGGGGAGATTCGTCCATGGACCATGAGGCCACCCCAGCATTCCACGGCCATTGTTGACACGAAATCCAGAGACAAAAGCCTGAGAAATCACCTCATAATTGCCCTTTCTTCATATCCCAAAGAGATCTCCTCATGGTCACTAGATCGGGCATGCCATACCAAGGTCCCCAACCCTAAGCTGAGTATGTGTTTTCAGACTTCTGTCCCCACAGCTCTGCCCCACACACCCTCTAGGCTGGGGCCCCTGGAGCCACACCTCAGGACTGTGCCTGCCCTCTCCAAGGGAATTTTGTCCATTCTATTGGCCACAACCCTACAGATTAGAAGAAACCTCCAATGTCCCCTACACCATCCCAATAGTGTAGGCCGCCAGGGGCAAATAGGGACGATCTGACACAACCTGAGCAACTACCTCCAATCAGACCCATAGACAGATGTTCCCAGAGAAGCAGAAGAAAAGTACAGGACGCTAGGCCATAATCGGGTCCATTGCTTTGGTTTCCAGGCATCTCTTCTCAGAGGTCTGCTTTCCAATATCAGCATATGGGGGTTTCCTGAGGCAACAATCAGAACAAATCTCTTCTCCACATGGGAAAGTTGATCTTCGGAGCTGTGTCAAAACCTCCATTTAGGAGAATTCTTCAGGGTCTTATAGCCACCGCCCCATTCCAAGGTCTCCATGGACTCAAACCCACATTATGACCTATTCTCAGGAGACTCCATTTCAACTCAGCACCCTCGGTTGCTCCCCCAGAGCCAGCAGATCAAACCTGCCTTGTCACTAGGAGACAACTGGAATGGGATGTGGGCTGCCAAAGTATCCATCCCTAGAACCCTACTCTGGAGTCGTTCCATTTGGGATATCCTGTAGCCATCCAACAGGTCTCGACTGTCTCCCAGAAGGAATCCTTGTGGTTTGGAGCATCTCACATCTTCTATAGTGGGAAAACATCCATGGCTTCATAAGACCATCCCCCTTCATAGGGGACATCATGTACAGAAATTCCAACCTGCCCAATATCTGATCCTCACCCTGATTTCAGGTGCACAAATTCTCCTATCTGCTCTGCAGAGTGTGCCTGCCGTGCCCTAACCCTGAAACCGAAGCCTAGTTTGTGTTCTCAGACTTCCATCCTCACACTCCTGGCCCACAAGCCCTCCAGTTTGAGAATATTGAGCAACAATGCAGCATTCTGCCTGTCCTCCAGAAGTAAAACCTTGCCCTATGGGGATACCCCGAATCCCCAAATGAGGATCATACTGCATTCCACTCGACTGTACTCCAGTGATACAGTCTACCATGTGCACTAATGCACTGTTTTACATAGCCTGAGCCTGGACCTCCTGACCACCACCCAGAGAGCTGGCTGCACACTGAGCACATCAGACCCACTAGGGTCTCAGGTTGTCATCTCTTCCCAATTTGGTTTTCAGACTTCAGAACCTAGATCTTATCTCCAATCACTGCCCAGGGGTGGACGTGGTGCTGAAATCAGAACTCCTTCTTCCCCATCGTCAGAAACCTTGTGGTTGGCATGTTGTCCAATGTTCAGTGTAGGAGAAACCAGCGTGGTCCATGAGGCCACGCCCATGCTGAGGGCCACATTGGGCATAAACATGCTTTGAGACCCTCATCATGATCCCTGTCCTCAAGGAAGGCCTCTCAGTGGCTGGACCAAGAGCTGGCATATGGGGCTTGCCATGACCCAAGGCCCCCAATCTTAGCCTGATGTCAGGTTGTCCAATTGCCCATCCCCAGGGCTCTGCTCTGGAATCCATCTTTTGGTGGGAGATCTAACGTTAAAAAAAAAAAAAAAAAAAAAAAAAAAAAAACAGAAAGGACTCCTCCCATCCCACAGAATGTACCCAAACTCTTGGGATTAGGACAAATCCTCAGAGAGGGAGACTAATCCATGGCCCATTAGGCCACCGCTACATTCCACGGCCATCCTTCACATGAAATCCAGAGACAAAAGCCTGAGCAATTGCCTCACAGACGCCCTTTTTTCATATCCTGAAGAGAGCGCCTCACAGTCTATAGATCGGGCCTGCCATACTTACGTCCCTAAACCTAAGCAGAGTTTGTGTTCTGAGACTTTTGTCCCCACAGCCCTGGACCACAGACACTCCAGGATGGGGATCCTGGAGCCACACCTCAGGACTGTGCCTGCACTCTCCAAGGGAATTCTGCCTATTCCATGGACCACAACCCTACAGATTAGGAGAAACCTCCAAACTCGAAGAGGCCATGCCAATAGTGTAGGACGCCAGGGACTAACAGGGGCGATCTGACACAAGCTGAGCAACTACTTCCACTCCACATGGGAAACTTGCTCATCAGAGTTGTGTCAAAACCTGTGGTTAGGAGAATCCTTCAGGGCACCGGTGCCACCACCCCATTCCAAGGTCTCCATGGACTCAAACCCACATTATGACCCATCCTAAGGAGAGTCCATTTCAGCTCAGCCCCCTGAGTTACTCCCCCAGAATCAGCAGATCGAACTTGCCTTGTTGCTAAGAGACAACTGGAATGGAAGGCGGGCTGCCCAGGCATCCATCCTTAGAAACGTCCTCTGGATCCGTTCCTAATGGGGCGTCCTGGATCCATCCAACAGGTCCCGAATGTCCAGCTGAAGGAATCCTTGTGGTTTGGAGCATCTCATAACTCCCATCATGGGAAAACCTCCATGGCCAGGTGAGACACTCCCACTTCATCAAGGGGCCGGCATGTACAGAAGCTCCAACCAGCACAACGTCTGAATCTAACCATGAATTCAATTGTAGGAGATCTGAATTCAGCTCTGCAGAGTGTGTCTGCTATGCCCGCACCCCAAAACCTAAGCCTAGCTTGTGTACTCAGACTTCCATCCTCACACTCTTGGCCCACAAGCCCTCCAGTTTGGAAATTCCGGAGTCACACTGCAACATTCTGCTTGTCTTCCAGAAGTAAAACTTTGCCCTATGGGGCTACACAGAAACACCAAATGAGGATCAACTTATATGCCACTCGACTGTAACTCAATGATACAGTCTACACAGGACACTAATGCGCTGTCTGACACAGCCTGAGCCTGCACCTCCCGACCGACATCAAGACAGCTGGCCGCACACTGAGCACATTGGACCCACCAGGTCCTTAGGTCTTCATGTCTTCCCAACCTTGGTTTTCAGGCTTCCAAATCTAGACATTATCTCCAATCACTGCCCAGGGGTGAATGTGATGCAGAAATTAGAACTCCTCCTTCACCATGGCCAGAAACCTTGAGGTTGGCATGTTGTCCAACATTCAGTGTAGGAGAAAGCAGCTTGGCCCATGAGAACCCAACAAGGCTTGAGGGCCTCGTTGGGCACAAACACGCGTTGTGACCCACAGCATGAGCCCTACCCTCATTTAAGGCCTCTCAGTGGCTGGAACAAGACCCCGCATATGGGGCTTGCCATGCACCTACGCCCCCAATATTAACCACAGGTCGGGTTGTGCAGTCTTCCTTCCCCAGGGATCTGCTCTGGAATCCATCTTTTGGTGGACCACCTGAGGAAAACAAACAAACAAACAAAAACAGAAAATACTCTTCCCATCCCACAGAATGTACCCAAACTCTTGGGATAGGGCCAAAGGGAGACAGGTCCATGGCCCATGAGGCCACCCCGACATTCCAAGGCCATTGTTGACACAAAATCCAGAGACAATATCCTGAGCAAGCACCTCACAATCGCCCTTTTTTTTTCATATCCTGAAGGGTTCTCCTCATGGTTTGTAGATCAGGCCTACCATACCTACATCCCTAAACCTAAGCCGAGTATGTGTTTTCAGACATCTCTCCCCACAGCCCTGGCCCACACACCCTCAAGGCTGGGGCTCCTGGACCCACACCTCAGGATTGTGCCTGCCTTCTCCAAGGGAATTCTGCCCATTCCATTGGCTTCAATCGTACAGATTAGGAGAAACTTCCAATGTCCCCAAGGCCATCCCAATAGTGTAGGCCGCCCTGGAAAAACGGGTGATCTGACACAAGCTGGGCATCTTCCTCCAATGAAACTCATAGACAGATGTCCTCACAGAAGCAGATTGAACCGGACAGAAACTTAGTCCCTAATTGGATCCATTTCTTTGGTTTCCAGTCTTCCCTCCTCAGAGGTCTGGTTTCCAATACCAGCATATGGGCGTTTCCTGAGGTACCAATCAGGAAAAATGTCATCGCTACATGGGAAACTCGCTCGCCAGAATTGTGTCAAAACCTCTAGTTAGGAGAATCCTTCAGGGTCCCGATGCCCAGCCCCATTCCAGGGTCTCCATGGACTCAAACCCACATTATGACCCATACTCAGGAGAGTCGATTTCAACTCAGTCCCCTCGCTTGCTCCTCCAGAGCCAGCAGATCGAAACTGCCTTGTCTCTAGGAGACACTGGAATGCGAGGAGCGCTGTTCAGGCATCCTTCCTTCAAACCCTGCTCTGAGTCATTCCATATGGGACGTTCTGGAGCCAACCAACAAGTCTCAACTGTCCCGCAGTAGGAATCATTGCAGTTTGGAGCATCTCACATCTCCCATTGTATGAAAACCTCCATGGCCCCATGAGATCGTCTAACCTAAGCCTAGCTTGTGTTCTCAGACCTCTGTCCTCACACTCCTGGCCCAAAAGCCCTCCGGTTTGGAAATTTCGGAGCCACAATGCAGCATTCTGCCTGCCCTCCAGAAGAAAAAACTTGTCCTATGGGGATATCCAAAAACACCAAATGACGATCACCTGCACGCCACTCGACTCTACCCAAATTAACACATTCTATCTTGGGCACTAATGCCCTGTCTGACAAAGTCTGAGCCCCGACGTCCCAACCAAAACCCAGACAGCTGGCCACATACTGAGAACATCAGACCTACCAGGGCCTTAGGTTGTCATCTCTTCCCAACCTCGGTTGTTGGGCTTCAGAACCTAGACATTATCTCCAAACACTTCCCAGGTGTAAACGTGTTGCAGAAACTAGAACTCCACCTTCCCCATGGCCAGAAACCTTGTGGTTGGCATGATGTCCACCATTCAGTGTAGGAGAAACCAGCGTGGCCCATGAGGCCCCGCCCATTTTGGGGGCCGCGTTGGGCACAAACACACTTTGTGACCCTCAGTGTGAGCCCTGTCCTCAAGGAAGGCCTCTCAGAGGCTGGACCGGGAGCGAGCATAAGGGGTTTGCCATGCCCCTAGGCCCCAATCTTAACAACAGTTTGGGTTGTCCTGTGGCACATCCCCAGGGATCTGCTCTGGAATACCTTTTTTGGTGGGACACCTGAGGTAAAAAAACAGAGAGGACTCTTCCCATCCCATAGAATGACCCCAAACTCTTGGGATTGGGCCAAATCCCCAGAGAGGGAGACTCATCCAGGGCCCATTAGGCCACCCCTACATTCCATGGTCATCGTTCACACAAAATCTAAAGAGAAAAGACTGAACAAGCACCTAACACTCACCCTTTTTCATATCCCAAAGAGTTCTCCTCACACTCTGTAGATCGTGCCTGCCATACCTACGTCCCCAAACATAAGCCGAGTTTGTATTTTCAGACTTCTGTCCCCACAGCCCTGGCCCACACACCCTCAAAGCTGGAGCCCCTGGAGCCACCCCTCATGACTGTGCCTGCCCTCTCCAAGGGAATATTGCCCATTCCATTGGCCACAACCCTAGAGATTAGGAGAAACCTCCAAAGTAGTTGAGGCCATCCCGATAGTGTAGGCCGCCAGGGACTAATGGGGCAATCTGACATAAGCTGAGTAACTACCTCAACTCAGACCAGTAGACAGATGTCCCCAGAGAAGCAGGTTGAAACGGACAGGCCCCTAGACCCGAATCGTATCCATTGCTTTTGTTTCTAGGCATCTCCGCTCAGAGGACTGGTTTCCAATACCACCATATGGGGGTTTCCAGAGGCACCAAACATAAAAAATGTCATCTCCACATGGGAAACTTGCTCATCAGAGCTTTGTCAAAACCTCTGCTTAGGAGAATCCTTCAGGGCCCCGGTGCCACCACCCCATTCCTTGGTCTCCATGGACTCAAACCCACATTATGAGCCATTCTCAGGAGAGTCCATTTCAACTCACCCCCCTCAGTTGCTCATCTAGAACCAGCAGATTGAACCTGCCTTGTCGCTAGGAGACAACTGGAATGGGAGGCAGGCTGCCCAGGCATCCATCCTTCAAACCCTGCTCTAGAGTCCTTCCATATGTGAAGTCCTGGAGCCATCCAACAGGACTAGACTGTCCCACTGAAGGAATCCTTGCAATTTAGAGCTAATGGTTTCGAGCATCTCACAACTCCCATTGAGGGAAAACATTCATGGCCTTGTGAGACCGTTCCCATTCTTGAAGGGGACATCATGGACAGAAACTCCAACCCGCCCAATGTCTGAATCTCGCCCTGAATTCAGATGCACAAGTTCTCTATTCAGCTCTGCAGAGTGTGCCTGCTGTGCCCTTGCCACGAAACCTAAGCCTAGCTTATATTCTCAGACTTCCGTCCTCACACTCCTGGCCCACAAGCCCTACAGTTTGGGAATACCATAGCCACAATGCAGCATTCTGCCTGTCTTCCAGAAGTAAATCATTGCCCTATGGGGATACCCAGAATCCCCAAATGAGGATCAACCTGCATTCTACTCGACTGTATCCCAATTGTACAGTCCACCCTGGGCACGAATGTCCTGTCTGACTCAGCCTGAGTCCAGACTTCCCGACCGACACACAGACATCTGGCCCCACACTGAGCACATAGGACCCACCAGGTCCTTAGGCCTTCATCTCTTCACAACCTCAGTTTTCAGGATTTAGACTCTAGAACTTATCTCTAATCACTTCCCAGAGATGAACGTGATGCCGAAATTAGAACTCCTCTTTTCCATGCTAAGGATCCTGGGGTCTCCCGATATTTTGGTGGCTATTTCGGAAAAGGGAGGAGTCCGGTTTCCCATCTCACGGGTGCCCCAAAACAGGGATTTCAGAGACAGGCTCTGGGTCTCAGTGCTTGGAATATCCCACCAAGTGTTAGAATATGGGCCTAGGGGCATCCCTGGCTTACAACGTGGAATCCTGGTGGTGCAGCTGAGAGGGCTTGCTTGAAAGCATGCTCAGATTGACGGTCACAATGTTTGTTTGTGCCTAGGGCGGCACTCAGGAGTGGGCGTGGTCTCATTGGCCATGCAGCTGGCACCCACATTGAGGGTTGGACACCCATCCCAACAGCCAGGTTTCCTGCCATGGGGAAGGAGCAGATCTCTATTGTGATTTAGGTTCCCCCATTGGCAGGGATTCCAGCAAATGACCGGGGTCAGATGCCTGAATACCAAGGATGGGTGAATAGGACGGATTTGGGCCATGGCCAGGCTCAACGCTGGATATGGGCCCCACTCTATGGTTGGCTGACACGAGGCCGGGGCTCAGTCTCTGTCAGACACAGCACTAGTGGCCATGTCTGCCTATAAATTTGGGCTCCCTCAAGGGCTGAGCAGAATGATCCTCATGGGGGGTTTTTGGGCAGACTCACCAGGCGCTTCTTCTTTCTATGGGGAAGGCAGAATGATGTGTTGTGTCTCCAGAATTCCCTATCAAGAGGGCTTGGGGACCAGTGGGGTGAGGAATTAATTGTAAACTCAAGACGGTTAAATTCAGTGCCAAGCAGATGGCAGTTCCAATGTGCAGCAGCTTATGTGAGACATCCAGCACCTGAATAAGGGCGGTTGTCAGACCTTGCTCACCCTGGAGATGTGTCTATGAAGATCAACAAATGGAGAGGTGGTGTCAAGAGGCCATGGAGGATTTCCCACCTGAGGCTTGTGAGATGCTCCAAATAGCAAGGTTTCCTACTATTAGAGATGGGGAGTGTGGTTACTTTGCTCCGGGTCCCCCATGTAGAAAGTTTGGGTAGCAGAGCTCTCCCGCATGGATGCCGGAAAGCACAACTACATTGACCATTGTAACTGAAGAACATGGCAGGTTAGTTCTGGTGGCTCTGGACCGAAGTACCAAGGCCTTGAGTTGACTTGGAATCTCTTGCACATAGGTCACACTGCTGGTTTGTTACCAGGGAGATCTTCGAATGTCCTGGTGGCTAAGGTGCCATGCAGGATTCTCCTACCCTGAGGGTTTGACACAGATCGAAGAGAACGGTTTCCTTCTGGGAACAGGAGATGTTCTGTTGTGTGGTTCAGGGACCACATGATGTACTCAAAGTTGATATTCCAGAACAAGCCTCTGAGAAGAGATATCTGTAAAGTTAATCTGGGGTTTAAATGAGGTCCTAGTGGCATGTCAGGTTCAATCTTCTGACTCAGGACCATTGACTTGAGTGTCTGCCTGGATGTAGGTGATCAGGGTGTTTCAGACTGCACATTTTCATTCACAATGGCCTCTAAAAGTGGGATGGGCTTAGGGGCCTTGCAGGTTTCTCTTCATCTTGAGGGTTTGGGCTACTGTGAAGGGCACAGTTTCCTTGGGGATGACAGGTGCAGTCCTGTGGTGCAGTTCCAGAGACCCAATCCTAAACGGCATGTTAGCCATGGTTTTGGGAGAGAAGTCTGCAAACACAAACTCGGGTTGGGGTTAGTGGCGAGGTGATTGCAGGCCCAATGCATAGACCTGGAGGGCAGCTCGTCAGGAACTGTAATTAGAGTGACTCGAAGGCTGAAGCACAAGCTTTTATATCTGGATTGTGTGTCCAGGATGACCTCGAAATGCAGGTGTGGACTCATGGGTCCATGGGAGATTTTTCCTTTCTGAGGATCCTGGGGGATCCCAATAGTTTGGTGGCTTTTTCGGGGAAGGGGAGAGTGTAGTTTTCAATCTCAGATGTGCCCCCAAACAGGGATTCCAGGGACAGGCTCTGGTTCAGGAAACCTGGAAAATTTCACCAAGGGTTAGGATTTGGGCCTAGGGGCGTATCTGGCCTGCAATGAGGGATCCTGGAGGTGCAACTGAGAGGGCGGCCCTCCATATTGGGCGTGGTCTCACTGACCATGCAGCTGGCTCCGACGTTGAGGGTTGGACACCCATCCCAAAAGCCAGGTTTCCTGCCATGGGGAAGGAAGAGTTCTCTATTGTGCCTCATGTTCCCCCATTGGCAGGGATTCCAGCAAATGTCTGGGGTCAAATGCCTGAATACCAAGGACAGATAGAGAGGACGGATTTGGGCCATGGTCAGTCTCACATGCTGGATATGGACCCCGCTCTATGGGTAGCTGACACGAGGCAGGAGCTCAGGGCCTGTCAGACACAGCACTAGTGTCCAGGGTAGCCTATAAATCAGGTTTCCCTCGAGGGCCCAGCAGATTGATCCCCATGGGGGAATTTTGGGCAGACTCACTAAGCACTTCTTCCTTCTATGGGGAAGGCAAAATGCTACGTTGTGCCTCCAGAATTCCCTAAAAAGAGGGCTTGGGGACCAGTGGGGTGAGGAATGAATTGTAAACACAAGCTACGGTTAAATTCAGTGTCCAGATGGCAGTTCCAATGTGCAGTAGCTTATTTAAGACATCCAGCACCTGAGTAAGGGCGGATGTCAGACATTTGCTCACCCTGGAGTTTGTGTCTATGATGACCGACAAATGGAGAGGTGGCATCAAGAGGCCATGGAGGATTTCCCACTTGAGCCTTGTGAGATGCTCCAAATAGCAAGGTTTCCTACTACTAGAGAGGTGGAATGCGGTTACTTTGCTCCGGGGTCCCCCATGTAGAAAGTTTGGGTAGCAGAGCTCTCCGGCATGCAAGCTGGAATAGCAAATCTCCATTGGCCATTGCAGCTGAAGAACATGTCAGGTTATTTCTGGTGGCTCTGGGCCGAAGTACCAAGGCCTTGAGTTGATTTGGAATCTCTTGCACATCGGTCACACTGCTGGTTTGTTTCCAGGGAGATCTTAGAATGTCCTGGTGGCTAAGGTGCCATGCAGGATTCTCCTACCCTGAAGGTTTGACACAGGTCGAAGAGAATGGTTTCCTTCTGGGGACAGGAGATGTTCTGTTGTGTGGCTTAGGGACTCCATTTTGTATCCTAAGTTGGCATTCCAGAACACATCTCTGAAAAAAGATGTCTGAAAACCTAATCTAGGGTTTGAATGAGATCCTAGGGTCATGTTAGGTTCAATCTTCTGACTCAGGACCATTGACTTGGGTGTCTACCTGGATATGGTGATCAGGGCATTTCAGACTGTGCATTTACGTCCAGAACGGCCTCCAAAAGTGGGGTGGGCTCAGGGGCCTTGCAGGTTTCTTCTCATCTTGAGGGTTTGGGCCACTGTGACGGGCACAGTTTCCTTGGGGATGACAGGTGCAATCCTGTGGTGCAGCTCCAGAGACCCAATCCTAGACAGCATGTCAGCCATGGTTTTGGGAGAGAAGTCTCAAACACAAGCTCGGGTTAGGGTTAGTGGCGAGGTGATCGCAGGCCCAATGCATAGACCTGGAGGGCAGCTCATCAGGAACTGTAATTAGGGTGACTCGAAGGCAGAAGCACAGACTTTTATATCTGGATTGTGTGTCCAGGATGGCCTCAGAATGCAGGTGTTGACTCATGGGTCCATGGGAGCTTTTTCCTCTCTAAGGATCTTGGGAGCTACCAATAATTTGATGGCTTTTCCGGGGAAGGGAAGAGTGCTGTTTTCCAACTTAAGGGTGCCCTAAAACAGGGATTCGAGAGATGGGCTCTGGGTCTGAGAGCTTGGAAAATTCCACCAATTGTTAGGATTTGGGCCTAGGGGCATCCCAGGCCTGCAATGCGGGTTCCTGTTGGTGCAACTGATAGGACTTGTTTGAAAGCATGCTCAGGCTGAGGGTCACAATGACTGTGCCCAGGGCGGCCACCAAGAGTGGGCGTAGTATCATTGGCCATGCAGCTGGCTCCCACTCTGAGGTTTGGACACCCATCCCAATAGCCAGGTTCCCTGCCATGAAGAAGGATCAGTTCTCTATTGTGCTTCAGGTTCCCCCATTGGCAGGGATTCCAACAAATGTCTGGGGACAGATGCCTGTACAACAAGGATGGGTAGAGAGGAAGAACTTGGACCATGGGAAGTCTCACATGCTGGATATGCGCCCCACTCTCTGGGTTGCTGACACGAGGTGGGGCTCAGACTCTGTCAGACACAGTACTAGTGGCCAGGCAACCTCTACATCATGGTACCATAGAGGGCTGAGTAGATTGATCCTCACGTTGGGTTTTTGGGAAGACTCACCAGTAGTTCTTTTATGGGGAAGGCAGAATTCTGCATTGTGGCTGTAGAATTCCCAATCAAGAGGGCTTGGGAACCAGTGGGGTAAGGATGTAATTGTAAACACAAGCTATGGCTAAATTTAGTTCCATGACAGTTCCAATGGGCAGAAGCTTACTTGAGACATCTAGCACCTGAGTAGGGGGGATGTCACAAGTTTGCTCACAGTGGAGTTTGTGTCTATGATGACCGACAAATGGAGAGGTGGCTTCAAGTGGCCATGGAGGATTTCCCACGCGGAGTCTTGTGAGATGCTCCAAATAGTGAAGTTTCCTTCTACTGGAGACGTGGAATGTGGTTTGTTTGCTCTGGGTTCCCCCTGTGGAAAGTTTGGGTAGCAGAACTCTCCCACATGGATGCCAGAAAAGCACACCTCCATTGACCATTGCAGCTGAAGAACATGGCAGGTTCGTTCTGGTGCCACTTGGGTGAAATACCAAGGCCTTGAGTTGACTGGGAATCTCCTGCACATGGGTCACAGTGCTGAATTGTTACCAGGGAGATCTTAGAATGTGTTGGTGGCTAATGTTCCATGCAAAACTCTCCTACCCTGAGGGATTGACACAGGTCCAGGAGCACGGTTTCCTTCTGGAGACAGGAGATGTTCAGTTGTGTGGCTCAGGTGTCAGGGTCGCACCCCTAAGATGGCGCCAGCTACATAGCCCAAGCAGCACAGACAGCCTGAAAAACATCCGCCCTGGCCACACGTGACTTCGTGCTCGTCAAGTGAACACCTCTGTGATTGGCTGTTATGCCCTATATAAGGCAAGGGAACTTCCCCGCAGGGGGAGAAAAAAAAGATCGACCAGGGAATAAACAAGAGTTTGTGCATCGACCTGTGTGTGTATTGGTGTTGCGTCATCTCTGCAGGCAGGGAGAGGGCGACATTTGGTGCCGAAACCCGGGAACTGTGAGTATATTTAAAAATAGCAAAGATACTGTGAAGGTAGAAATTCTGATACTGGTTGAGATATGTTCTGATTTACTGATAATATTGAGGTATATTTAACTTTTTAATTTTATGTGCATTGATCTCACATTGAACAGTTTTGTCAGAGTGAAATACAATGTTTCCATTTTGTTTACTTGATTATTAGAAGTGGTAGTACTTTCTTTCCTTTCCTTTGTTTTCTTTTTTAGAAGTGGTAGTTCTAACAGGAAGATTTCATGGAATAGAAGTTGTGCAGCTTTTTAAACTTAGCATTTTAGGGAGAAGGTGAGAGAAGGCAATACATGAGTACTTTTTTCCCCCTTGTCATATTGCACGTTCGTCACTAGGACGACCACAAAAGAAAGGTTAGAAGTTTGCTGCAGAGCAACCACAAAGGGACAGCAGCTGTATGTTCGCAGATTGCGACTGTAAAGGTAAAGATAATGGGGTCGGAAATTTCTAGACTCTGAATGGAGAGCCCCTTGCGGACACTTTTGAAAGCTAATGGAACCCCTCTTAAAGCTCGAACTGCTCGAGCATTCCTAAAAGCAATAGAGCATAAGCCCCTTGGTTTTTAGATGAGGGCCTCTTAAGTGTCCCACAGTTGGAACATTTGGGAGAAGATTTGAGAAAAGCTGATGCTCAGCAGCCTTTGCCAACAGGCACCATGGCTAAATGGGCTCTTGTGAGGAGATGCCTTACCATTAAAAAGGACAAATTTACAGGCCCCCTAAAAGAAGGAAGTTCCATTTTAGAGGAAGTAAAAGAGGAATGCTCTTTGTACTCCTCCCCTTCCTCTGAAATTAGCAGTGAAAATGGTGAAGAGGAGGAGTTCAGCGGGGAGGAATTAGAAAGGAAGGTAAAAGAACTAAAAATAGGTCATGCAACCCTTCCTAATACGATCGAGCCCACAGCGCCACCCCCTCCCTATTCAGGTTCCTGTAAGGGTGCGTGCTTGTGTCAAACCTCCTCTCCTTGGACAGATTTCTCAACGGCTTGCTTCCCTATTCTCGAGGACGCTCAAAACCAAAGGTTTCATCAGCCCTTAGACTTTAAGCTTGTGAAACAATTAAAGGAAGCAGTTAACACATATGGTCCTCAGGCCGCCTTCACAGTATCCTTATTAGAGTCCCTAGCAGGGCCCAACTTGAGCCCAGGGGACTGGACAAACTTGGCTAGAGCTACCTTATCAGGGGGCCAATATCTGATGTGGAAAACAGCCTGGCAGGAATACAGCACGGACACTGCCAGGCGCAATGCAGCCACCGGCCACCCAGACTGGAATGTAGACATGCTAATGGGCTTAGGAAATTATGTGACTGTTCAGGCTCAAGCCCAATACCACCCCGCCATCTACCTACAAATTGCCACTGCAGCTAAAAAAGCTTGGAAAACCCTGCAGGGTACCAGAGGTTTACAGGGAAAATTATCAAAAGTCATTCAAGGCAATAATGAGCCATATGCCGATTTTGTAGATCGTCTACTCCAGACAGCTTCCGGCATTTTCGGGGATGCGGAACAAGCCATGCCCCTAGTCAAGCAATTAGCCTATGAACAGGCAAACAAATGGTGCAAGGAAGCTATCCGGCCCTGGAAAGCAAGGACCTCTCCACATATTTAAAGGTATGCAGAGATATCAATGACTCTGTTATACAAGGGCAGGTCCTTGCGGCAGCCAATACCCAGGGCCTTTCAAGTTATGGTTTTCAGAAGCCATCTCGGTCTAATCCGGGTGTCTGCTTTTCCTGCGGCCACAGGAAAGTGCAATGTCCAAACAAACGGCACTCCAAACAAGCCGAACAAAGCAAAAAACTCAAGCTCTGTCCTAGATGTAAGATAGGGAATCATTTGAGTAATACTTGCACCTCCGTAAGAGATAGAGAGGGAAATTTCCTAGGTCCTAATCCTAAGCTACAAAAAAACGGGAATTCAGGCCCTTCACTCCGGGACCCACAACAAATGTACGGAGTGATACAACAAGTGCCCATGAGCTGGCATCCACTTATGAGCCAAGAAGGGCCACAGCAGGAAGTGCAGGATTGGACATCTGTGCCACCTCCAGATTGGTCTTAACTCCTGACATGGGGGTGCAGACGGTGGAATCATATTGGCAAGGACCAATACCCCAAGGGACAGTCGGCCTCCTGTTAGGAAGGAGTTCCACTACATTGAAGGGATTAATTGTGCACCCAGGTGTTATTGATTCTGATTTTCAAGGACAAGTGAAAATTATGGTATCCTCCCCAAAAGGCATAAAGGCCATAACCCCGGGAGATAAGATAGCTCAAATGCTTATTCTACCTAGCCAACATGATCTTTATGCATATAAGAACACTTCCCGAGGAACTAAAGGTTTCGGTTCCTCCGGAGAGCGTCTCATTTGTTTAACCCTGGGATTACAGGACAGGCCGTTATTAACCCTAACCATCTGAGGAAGGGACTTCCTGGGTCTGCTCAATACCGGAGCTGACAAAAGCAGTATAAGGTCCCTTGACTGGCCTAAAGATTGGCCTATAGTCAAAGCCAAACAAACACTACGGGGCCTGGGAGTTGCACAAAGCCCCGACCAAAGTGCAGCAACATTGCAATGGAAGGAAAGAAGGCCATACCGGACTATTTCTAACCATACATTTGTGCCCTACCTATATCACTTTGGGGGCATGATATCCTAGCACAAATGGATTTGAAACTAACCACGGAGAATTTGTTCAACGGTCCTGTCAAGGGAATGATGCAGTCAATGGGATATACAATGGGCCGAGGGTTAGGGAAAAAAGAGCAAGGCATAACTCAACCGATACCACTCCCAAAGCACTTCCAGAAGTATCGAGGTCTGGGTTTTTAATAGGGGCCACTGAACACGCCATACCTTTAAAATGGAAAGACGATAGGCCTCACTGGATTCCTCAGTGATCCCTAACTAAAGAAAAATTAGAGGCAGCCAAAGGTTTAATAAAGGAAGAACTGGATGCTGGGCATCTTTGCCCCTCGACATCTCCTTGGAATACGCCCATATTTGTTATAAGGAAAAAATCAGGTAAATGGAGGCTACTCCATGATCTCTGAGCAGTAAACTCTCAAATGTACTCTATGGTCCCTATCCAATGTGGCTTACCTCTTGTTTCTGCAATACCAAAAGGATGGCCCACAATTATTATAGATATACAAGATTGCTTCTTTTCCATTCCATTACATAAGGATGACTGTTGGAGATTTGCAATTACCTTGCCAGCAATTAATAACTCCTAATCAGGGCGCCTGGGTGGCTCAGTGGGTTAAGCCGCTGTCTTCGGCTCAGGTCATGATCTCAGGGTCCTGGGATCGAGTTCCACATCGGGCTCTCTGCTCAGCAGGGAGCCTGCTTCCCTCTCTCTCTCTCTGGCTGCCTCTCTGCCTACTTGTGATTTCTCTCTGTCAAATAAATAAGTAAAATATTTAAAAAAATAACTCCTAATCAGATCAGAGATATGAATGGACAGTCTTACCACAAGGTATGACCAATAGCCCTACGTTATGCCAAATGTATGTTGACAAGGCTTTAAGAACAACTAGACAATTTCCCATGTTGCTACTATACCATTATATGGATGATATTTTATTATCACATAAAAACAACCAAGAGCTTGATAAGGCACTCCAATTTCTAACAGCAGAATTAAAGGAATGGTATCTCACCATAGCACCAGATAAAATACAAAAAGGAGATTTACAAACCTATTTAGGCACATATCTTTCGTCCACGATGGTAAGGCCTCTAAAACTCAGCTTTAGGCTGAACAATCTAAACACCCTTAACGACTTTCAGAAATTGTTAGGTGACATTGCCTGGCTTTGACCCTACTTAAAACTAACTACAGTGTAGTTAAAGCCCCTATTTGATATTCTTAAGGGTGATGCAGACTTAAGCTCAAAAAGAAGTCTTACCCCCGAGGCTAGGCAAGCCATAACCTTAGTCCAACAACGATTAGAATCATGTCAGATCACACGCCATGATCCAGATCAACCCTTATTAATAATAATACTACCAGACCCTCATAGCCCTACTGCCATCATTTGGCAGGGTGGCCCCTTACAAAGCGTTCATTTACCTAGCTCCCCATCTAAAACATTACAACCTTACCCTGAAACCGTAGCCTTGCTTCTACAGAAGGGGCTAAAGGACTGCCTCACCACATTTGGCTCACAGCCGCATACTATCATTACCCCCTACAGACCAGACCAAATTAATTGGCTCATCAATCATGACACAAATTGGGCCATTCTCCATTTCACTATTATTGCAACCTTCAATAACCACTATCCAAAACACCCCTGGATTCAATTCTGTAAAAACACCCCTATTGTCTACCCACTAATCACAAAAACAACCCCCTTAAAAGATTGTTTAACACTCTTTACTGATGGCTCAAAAAATGGAATGGGAACGGTATTAACTGCAGGAAAAAGCTATACAACCCTGGTACCATCTGGCTCTGCACAACTTGCAGAACTGGCAGCAGTCATTCTGGCTTTTTCAACGTTTCCTGACGATCCCTTCAATCTACTATCAGATAGCAATTATGTCATTAGCTCTCGATCAGTTCTAGAAACAGTGCCTTATATTGCACCTGCCTCCACTGTTGCTTCTTACTTCAAATCCCTACAAAAGCTGATCTTACAGCGTACACATCCCTTCTTTGCAGGACACCTTAGGGCTCATACACGTCTTCCAGGACCCTTATCTACGGGTAACGAAAAGGCAGGCTTTATCACAAAAACACCTTTTATATTCTCCATAGAAGAACAAGCCAAATTATTCCATGAAAAATTCCATGTAAATTCCACTACACTCCACAGAAAATTTCAAATACTAAAAGTACTTGCTCGACAGATTGTTAAGTCTTGCCAGTACTGTGCCCCTCTTATCCCAGCACCCTCCTTTGGAGTAAACCCACATGGAATACTACCCAATCATGTGTGGCAAATGGATATTACACACATCCCTGAATTAGGCAACTTAAAATATGTAAATGTCTCAGTAGACACATACTCGGAGGTCATTATGGCCTCCTTACATACAGGAGAAAAGGTCAGAGATGTCATTCAACATTGTTTGACAAACTTTGCCTCTTGGGGAATCCCAAAACAAATCAAAGCCGACAACGGGCCTGCTTACACATCACACAACTTTAAAAATTTTGCTGATACATTTCACATACATCTAGTCACAGGCATACCCTACAACCCTCAAGGGCAAGGAATCGTCGAACGCACACACTTGACCCTGAAAAATCAATTAATAAAACAAGAAGGGGGAATAGGGGTCATCTACAAGTCCCGTAAGGACAAACTCAATACTGCTCTCTTTACTTTAAATTTTTTGGTCATGGACGCAATAGGATGATCGGCAGCAGATCTCCACTCACGTCAGGAGGTCAATCTCAATGATTGGGTAAAATGGGAAGACATTCTGACAGGACTATGGAAGAGTCCGGACCGGTCCTACGATGGGTCCGTGGTTCCGTTTGTGTTTTCCCTCAGGACCAGCCAACTCCGGTCTGGGTTCCAGAACACCTGACACAATGAGTACATCCAAATTCTCTCCACCAGTTGTATCCAGCCCTTATCGAGCATATGCATCACATCTAACTTGTATTCTAATCTCTCCCGAGCAGCGAACCTCTCCCGAGAATTATTTCAGATGCTCAACGGCACCTGGTCAGCCAAATTCCACAATCTGACAGCCTCCCTCTGGATGGAGATTCTGCAGATCAATGCCACGAGAGTCAACCCTCTCATGGCCTGCCAAATCCTACAACTATGCAGGCAGTGGTGGCTTTTGGGAAATCCTGGTTTGGGACTATTGCACTCGGCTGTATTGTGCTCTTTGTCCTCCTCCTGGTGCTGCATTGGATAAGAGCCCTCCAACGCACATCAGCCAGAGATTGGCAGGCTGTACATCAAACCTTGGTAGCCATAGAGCATGGTAGCTCACTCCAAGTATGGCTTAGCATGCTGGACTGGTAGTCAATGACGGGTAATGAGGATGATAACGGTGTACCAACCTAAGACAGAAGCTGCAGGATGCTCTGCAGTATTTGATGACGGGTAAGGGCGCAAGTTGATCGTCCCAACCTAAGACAGGCACGGTCCCTTATCCATACAAATAAATAAAGAAGGGGGAGCTGTCGGGGGCGCGCCCCTAAAATGGCGCCAGTCGCGCCCCAAGACAGTGCCAGCTACATAGCCTGAGCAGCACGGACAGCCTGAAAAACATCCGCCCTGGCCACACGTGACCTCGTGCTCGTCACGTGAACACCTCTGTGATTGGCTGTTATGCCACCACTGTCTACGAGCCCCAGATACCTCCTGTTCACGTGAACACCTCTGTGATTGGCTGTTATGCCCTGTATAAGGCAAGGGAACTTCCCTGCCGGGGGAGAAAAATTGATCGACCAGGGAATAAACAAGAGCTTGTGCATCGACCTGTGTGTGTGTTGGTTTTGCGTCATCTCTGCAGGCAGGGAGAGCGTGACACTCAGGGACCACATGTTGTATACTAAGTTGGTATTCTGGAACAGGCCTCTGAGTAGAGATGCCTGATATCCTAATCTATGGATAGAATGAGGTCCAAGGGGCATGTCAGGTTCAATATTCTGACTCAAGACCATTGATTTGGGTGTCTGCCTGGATGTAGGTGATCAGGGTGTTTCAGAAAGCATGTTTGCATCCAGAGCAGCCTCGAAAAGTGGGGTGGGCTTAGGGGCCATGCAGTTTCTTCTAAACTGTAGGGTTTGGGCCTCTGTGATGGGCAGTTTCTATGGGGATGGCAATCCCAGTCCTAGGGTGCGACTCCAGAGACCCCATTCTGGAAGGCATGTGAGCCATAGTTTTGGGACAGAAGTCTGCAAACACAAACTCGGGTTAGGGTTATTGGCGAGGTGATTGCAGGCCCAATGCTCAGACTTGGAGTGCAGCTCGTCAGGAACTGTAATTAGGGTGACTCGAAAGCGGACCCACAGGCTTTTATATCTGAAATGTGTGTCCAGTATAGCTTCAGAATGCAGGTGTAAGGATCTTGGCAGCTACCAATAGTTGGGTAGCATTTTGGGGAAGGGAAGAGTGCTGTTTTCCATCTTAGGGTGCCCCAAAACAGGGATTCCAGGGACGGGCTCTGGGTCTGTCGCTTGGAAAATCCCACCAAGGGTTACGATTTGGGCCTAGGGGCGTCCCAGGCTGCAATGCGGGATCCTGGTGGTGCAACTGAGAGGGCTTGTTTGAAATCATGCTCAGGCTGAGGGTCACAATGCCTGTTTGTGCCCATGGCGGCCCTCAGGTGTGGGCGTGGTCTTATTGGCCATGTAGCTGGCTCCCACTCTGAGGGTTGGACACCCCTCCCAACAGGCAGGTTTCCTGCCATGGGGAAGGAGCAGTTCTTTATTGTTCTTCAGGTTCCCCCCTTGGCAGGGAATCCAGCAAAGGTCTGAGGACATGCCTGAATACCAAGGATGGGTAAAGAGTACGGACTTTGGCCATGGCTAGTCTCACATGCTGGATATGGGCCCCGCTCTCTGGGTGCCTGACAGGAGGTCGGAGCTCAGGCTCTGTCAAACACAGCACTAGTAGCAAGGGCAGCCTATAAATGGGGTTCCTCGAGGGCCGAGTAGATTATTCCTCATTTGGTGTTTTTGAGCAGACTCACCAGGCAATTCTTTCTATCAGCAATTTAGAATGCTACATTGTGGCTCCAGAATTTCTTATTAAGTGGGCGTGGGGACCAGTAGGGTCCGGATTGAATTGTAAACACAAGCTACAGTTTAATTCAGTGTGAAGCAGAAAGCAGTTCCAATGTGTTGCAGATTATTTGAGATATCCAGCACATGAGTAAGGGTGGATGTCAGATGTTTGCTCACACTGGAGTTCATGTCTATGATGGCCGAAAAAGGGAGGGGTGGCGTCAAGAGGCCATAGAGTTTTTCCCACGCTGAGGCTTGTGAGATGCTCCCAACAGCAATTTTTCCTTCTACCGCACAGGGGGAGTGTGGTTTGTTTGCTCCAGAGTTGCCCATGTGGAAAGTTTGAGGAGCAAAGCTCTCTGGCATGGTTGCCTGGATAGCACACCTCCATTGACCATTGCAGCTGAGGAACATGTCAGGTTTGTTTTGGTGGCTCTTGGGCAAAGTTCCAAGGTCTTGATTTGACATGGAATCTATTGAAGATGGGTCACAATGCTGAATTGTTACCACAGAGAACTTAGAATGTGCCTGTTGATAAAGTTCCCTGCAGGACTCTCCTACGCTGAGGGTTTGGCACAGGTCAAAGAGCATGGTTCCCTTCTGGGGACAGGAGATGTTCTGCTGTGTGGCTCAGGGACCACATGGTGCATCATACGTTGGTATTCCAGAACAGGACCCTGAGGATAGAGGCCTGAAAATATAATCTAGGCTTCTGATGAGGTCCTAGGGGCATGCCAGTTTCAATCTTCTGACTCAGGACCATTGACATGGCTGTCTGACTGGATGTAGGTGAACAGGGAGCTTCAGATGGCATATTTCCGTCTGTAGCAGCCACAGATATTGGGGTGGCCTCAGGGGCTTTGCAGGTTTCTCCTAATTTGAAAGGTTTGGATAACTGTGATGGGCACAGTTTCCTTGGGGATTGCAGGCATAGTCCTGTAATGTGGCTCCAGAGACACCATCTTGGAGGGCATGTAAACCATGGTTTTGGGAGAGAAGTCTGCAAACACAAATTCAGGTTAGGGTTAGTGGCGAAATGATCACAGGCCCAATGCATAGACTTGGAGGGCACCTCGTCAGGAACTGTAATTAGGGTGACTGGAAGGCAGTGGCACAGGCTTTTATATCTGGATTGTGTGTCCAGGATGGCCTCGGAATTCAGCTGTGGTCTCATGGGTTCATGGGAGATTTTTCCTCTCTAAGGATCCTGGTGGCTCCACATAATTTGGTGTTTTTTTCGTGGAAGGGAAGAGTGCTGTTTTCCATCTTAGGGGTGCCCCAAAAAAGGATTCCAGAGATGGGCCTTGGTCTGTTTGCCTGGAAAATACCACAAAGAGCTGGGATTTGGGCCTAGGGGCATACCAGGCCTCCAATGCAGGACTCTGGTGGTGCCACTGAGAGGGCTTGTTTGAAAGCATGCTCAGGCTGAGGGTCTCAATGCCTGTTTGTGCCCAGGGCGGGCCTCAGAAGTGGTCATGGTCTCATTGGCCACGAAGCTGGCTCCCATTGTGAGGGTTGGATAACCATCTCAATAGCCAGGGTTCCTGTCATGGTGAAGGACGAGTTCTCTATTATGCTTCCTGTTCTCCCACTCGCAGAGATTCAAGCAAAAGTCTAGCGACATGTGCCCCAATACCAAATATGGTAGAGATGATGGACGTGGGCCATTGCCAGTCTCACATGCTGGAAATGGGGTTTGATCTCTGGGAGGCTGACTAGGTCGGGTCTCAGGCTCTGTCAGACACATCACTAGTGGCCAAAACTGCCTGTAAATCAGGGTTCACTTGAGGGCCGAGCAGATTGATCCTCATGTGGGGTTTCTGGGCAGATTCACCAGGCACTTCTTATTTCTATGGTGAAGGCAGAATGCTGCGTTGTGGCTCCAGAATTCCCTATCAGGAGGGCTTGGGGACCAGAAGGGTGAGGATGGAATTGTAAACAGTAGCTACGGCTAAATTCAGTGCCAAGCGGAAGGCAGTTCCAATGTGTAGTGGCTTATTTGAGATATCCAGCACCTGAGTAAGGGCAGATGTCAGATGTTTGTTGACACTGGAGCTTGTGACTATATGACTGACAAATGGAGGAGTGGCGTCAGGAAGCCATGGAGGATTTACCACGCTGAGGCTTCTGAGATGCTCCAAACAGCAAGGTTTCCTTCTACTGGACAGCTGGAGTCTGGTGTGTTTGCTCCGGGTTCCCCTATGTGGAAACTTTGTGTAGCAGAGCTCTCCCGCTTGGGTGCCTGGAAGGCACACTTCCATTCTCCATTGCAGCTGAGGAACATGGAAGGTTTGTTCTGGTGGCTCTTGGGCGAAGTACCAAGGCCTTGAGTTGACTTGGAATCTCTTGCATTGGACTCAGTGCTGGTTTGTTACCAGGGAGATCTTTGAATGTTCTGGGGACTAAGGTGCCATGCAGGATACTCCTACCCTGAGGGTTTGACACAGGTCCAAGAGCACGGTTTCCTTCTGAGGACAGGGTATGTTCTGTTGTGTGGCTCAGGGACCACATGTTTTATCATAAGTTGGTTTTCAAGAACAGGCCTCTGGGGAAAGATGCCTGAAAACCTAATCTAGTATTCCAGTGAAGTCCTAGTGTCATGTCAGGTTCAATCGTCTGACTCAGGACCATTAACTTGGGTGTCTGCCTGGAGGTAGGTGATCAGAGTATTTCAGCCTGCGCATTTGTGTCCAGAGCAGCCTCCAATATTGGGGTGGGCTCAGGGGCATTGCAGGTTTCTCAAAATCTGGAGGCTTTGGGCCACTGTGATGGGCACAGTTTCCTTGGGCATGGCAGGACCAGTCCTGTGGTGCAGCTCCAGAAACCCCAACCTGTAGGTCATGTGAGCTGTGGTTTTGGGAGAGATGTCTGCAAAAACGAACTCGGGTTGGGATTAGAGGTGAGGTGATCGCAGGATCAGTGCATAGACCTGGAGGGCAACTGGTCAGGAACTGTAATTAGGGTGACTTGAAGGCATTAGCACAGGCTTTTGTATCCGGATTGTGTGTCCTGGATGGCCTCAGAATGCAGGTTTGGTTTCATGGGTCCGTGGGATATTTTTCCTCTCTAAGGATCTTGTCAGCTCCCCATAGTTTAGTGGCTTTTTCGTGGAAGGGAAGAGTGCTGTTTTCCATCTTAGGCGTGCCCCACAACAGGAATTCCAGAGATGGGCTCTGGGTCTGGCGCCAAGACATTTACACCAAGGGTTAGGATTTCGGCCTAGAGGCTTCCCGGGACTGCAATGTGGGATCCTGGTGGTGCAACTGAGAGGATTTGTTTGAAAGCAGGCTCAGGCTGAGGGTCACAAGGTCTGCTTGTGCCCCGGGGGCCCTCATGAGTGGGTATGGTCTCATTGCCCATGCAAATGGCTCCCATCCTATGGGTTGGACACCTAATCCAAAAGACAAGTTTCCTTCCCAGGGGAAGGAGGAGTTCTCTATTGTGCTTCAGGTTCCCCCATTGGCAGGTATTCCAGGAAAGGTCTGGGGACAGATGCCTGAATACCAAGGATGGGTTAAGATGTCAGATTTGGATCAAGGCTGGTCTCACATGCTGGATACGGGTCCCGCTCTCTGGGTGGTTGACACTAAGTCTGGGCTCAGACTCTGTCAGACACAACACTAGTGGCCAGGGCACCTATAAAACGGGGTTCCCTCGAGGGTCGAGCCGATGACCCTCATGTGGGGTTTCTGAGCAGACTCAACAGGCACTTCTTCTTTCTATGGGTAATGGAGAAGGCTGCGTTTTGGCTCCAGAATTCCCTATCAAGAGGGTTTGGGGGAAAAAAGGGTTTGGGGACCAGTAGGGTGAGGATGGAATTGTAAAACCAAGCTACAGTTAAATTCAATGCCAAGCAAAAGGCATAATCAGTGTGCAGTGGCTGACTTGAGATATCCAGCACCTGAGTCAGGGCAGATGTCAGATGGTTGCTCACGCTGGCGTTTGTGTCTATGATGACCGGCAAATGCATGGGTGACGTCAAGAGGCCATGGAGGTTTTCCCACACCGGGGCTTCTGAGATGCTCCAAACAGTAAGGATTCCTTCTACCGGACAGGGCTAGTCTGGTTTGTTTCCTCCAGTATCCACCATGTGGGATGTTTGTGTAGCAGAGCACTCCCACATGGATGCCTGTAAAGAACATATACATTGACCCTGCAGCTGAGGAACATGGCAGGTTCTCTCTGGTGGCTCTGGGGCGAAGTACCAAGGCCTTGAGTTGACATGAAGTCTCATGAAGGTGGGTCACAATGCTGGTTTGTTACCAGGGATATCTTAGAATGTGCTGGTGGCTAAGGGGACGTGCAGGATTCATCTACGCTGAGGGTTTGTCACAGGTCCAAGGGCAAAGCTTCCTTCTGGGGACAGGAGATGTTCTGTTGTGTGGCTCAGGGACCACATGTTGTATCATAAGTTGGTAATCCAGAATAGGCCACTGAAGGCAGATCCCTGAAAACCAAATCTAGGGTTCCAATGAAGTCCTAGGGTTTGTCAGGTTCAATCTGCTGACTCAGGATCATTGACTTGGGTTTCTGCCTTGAGGACATGTGAGCCATGGTTTTGGGTGAGAAGTCTGCAAACACAAATCAGGTTAGGGTTAGTTGCGAGGTGTTTGCAGGCCCAATGCATAGACCTGGAAGTCAGCTCATCAGGAACTGTAATTGGGGTGACTAGAAGGCGGTAGCACAGGCTTTTCTATCTGGATTGTGAGTCCAGGATGGCCTCAGAATGCAGGTGTCATCTTCTGGCCCCATGGGAAATTTTTCCTCTCTAACGATCCTGGTGGCTCCCCATAGTTTGGTGGCTTTTTCTGGGAATGGAATAGTGCTGTTTGCCATCTTCATGGTGTCCCAAAACAGGGATTCCAGAGAGGGGCTCTGGGTCTGGGCACCTGAAAAATCCCATCAAGTGTTAGGCTATGGGCCTAGGGGCATAACGGGCCTGTAATGTGGGATCATGGTGGTGCAACTGAGAGGGCTTGTTTGATAGCATGCTCAGACTGAGGGTCACAATGCCTGTTTGTGCCCGGGCTGCCCTCAGGAGTGGGCATGGTCTCATTGGCCGTGCAGCTTGCAACCACTCTGAGGGTTGGACACCCATCCCATCAGCCAGGTTTCCTGCCATGGGGAAGGAGGAGTTTTCTATTGTGCATCAGGTTCCCCCAATGGCAGGGATTCCAGCAGAGGTCTGGTGATAGGTGCATGAATACAAAGGACGGGTAGAGATGACGGCCCTGAGCCATTGCTGGTCTCACATGCTGGATATAGGGCCTGCTCTCAGGGTGGCTGACACTAGTTCGGGTCTCTGGCTCTGTCAGAACAGCACCATTGGCCAGTGCGGCCTATAAATCGGGGTTCCCTTGAGGGCCGAGCCAATTGATCCTCATGTGGGGCTTCTGGGCAGACTCATCAGGCCCTTATTCTCTCTATGGGGAAGGCAGAATGCTGCATTTTGACTCCAGAATTCCCTATCAAGAGGGCTTGGGGACCAAACTGGTGAAGATGGAATTTAACACAAGGTATGGTTCAGTTCAGTGCCAAGTGAAAGGTAGTTCCAATGTGCAGCAGCTGATTCGAGATATCCAGCACCTGAGTAAGGCAGGAGGTCAGATGTTTGCTTACACTTGAGTTTGTGTCTATGATGCCAGACAAATGGAGGGGTGGTGTCAAGAGGCCATGGAGAATTTCCCAAGGTGAAATTTCTGAGATGCTCCAAACAGCAATGTTTCCTTCTACTGGACAGGTGGAGTCTGGTTGTTTGCTTCAGGGTCCCCCATGTGGAAAGATTTGGTAGTAAAGCTCTCCCTCACGGATGCCTGGAGAGCACTCCTCCATTGACCATTGCTGCTGAGGAACATGGGAGCTTCGTTCTGATGGCTCTGGGGCAATGTACCAAGTCCTTGAGTGGACATGAAGTCTCATGAACACGGGTCACAATGTTGGTTTGTTACCAGAGAGATCTTAAAATGTGCTGGTGGCTAAGGTGCCATGCAGGATCCATCTACCCTGAGGGTTTGACACAGTTCCAAGTGCACGGCTTCCTTCTGGGGACAGGAGATGTTCTGTTGTGGGGAAGGGGACCACATGTTATATCATAAGTTGGTATCCAAGATAGGCCTCTGAGGACAGATTCCTGAAAACCTAATCTAGTGTTCCAGTGTGGTCCTAGGGACATGTAAGTTTTAAATATCAGACTCAGGACCATTGACTTGGGTGTCTGCCTGGATGTAGGTGATCAGGGTGTTTCAGAATGCACATTTGCTTCCTGAGCGGCCTCCAGTATTGGGGTGGTCTCAGGCGCCTTGGACTTTTCTCCTAATCTGGAATGTTTGCGCAACTGTGCCAGGCACAGTTTCCTTGGGGATGGCAGGCACAGTCCTCTGGTGTGGCTCTAGAGACCCCATCCTGGAGGGAATGTGAGCCATGGTTTTGAGAGAGAAGTCTGCAAACACAAATTCATGTTAGAGTTAGTGGCGAGGTGATCGCAGACCCAATGCATAGACCTAGAGGCTGCTCGGCACGAAATGTAAATTGGGTGACTCAAAGAGGGTAGCAGGAGATTCTGTATCTGGATTGTATGTCCAGGATGGCCTTGGAATGAAGGTGTGGTCTTATGTGTCCATGGGAGATTTTTCCTCTCTAAGGATTGTGGCAGATCTGAATAGTTTGGTGACTTTCTTGGGGAAGGGAAGAGTGCTGTTTTCCATCTTATGGGTGCCCCAAAACGGGATTCCAGAGACGGGCTCTGGGTCAGGGTGCCTGGAAAATTACACCAAGTGTTAGGGTTTGGGCCTAGAGGCATACCAGGCCTGCAATGCGGGATCCTAGAGATGCAACTGACAGCGTTTGTTTGAAAGCATGATCAGGCTGCGGGTCACAGTGCCTGCTTATGCCCAGGGTGGCCCTCATGAGTGGGCGTGTTCTCATTCCCAATGCAGCTCGCTCCCACTCTTAGTGTTGGACACCCATCCCAACAGCCACATTACCTGCCATGGAAAAGGAGGAGTTCTCTATTGTACTTCAGGTTTCCCCATTGGCAGGGATTCCAGCAAAGGTATTGGAATGGATGCCTGAATAACAAAGATGGGTAGAAATGACGGACCTGGTCCATGCCCGATCTTTCATGATGGATATGGGCCCAGCCTTCTGAGTGTCTGACACTAGGCCGGGGCTCAGGCTCTATCAGACACAGCACTAGTGGCCAGGGAAGCCTATAATCTGGGGTTCCCTCGAGGACCAAGCAGATTGATCCTCAGGTGGAGTTTTTGTGCAGACTCAATAGGGCCTTCTTCTTTCTATGGGGAAGGCAGAAAGCTGTGTTGTGGCTCCAGAATTCCCTATCAAGAGGGCTTGGGACAAGTAGGGTGAGGATGGAATTGTAAACCCAAGCTACGGTTAAATTCAGTGGCAAGCAAAAGGCATTTACAGTGTGCAGCAGCTGATTCCAGATATCCAGAACCTGAGTAAGGGCGTATGTCAGATGTTTACTCATCCTGGAGTTTGTGTCTAAGATGATTGACAAATGGAGGGGTGGTGTCTATAGGCCATGGAGGTTTTCCCACCCTGAGGCTTGTGAGATGCTCCTAACGACAAGGTTTCCATCTACTGGACAGGGGGAGTCTGGTTTGATTGCTCCGGGGTCCCCCATGTATAAAGCTTGAGTAGCAGAGCACTCTCTCATGGATCCCTGGAAAGCACACCTCCATTTGCCATTGCAGCTGAGGAACATGGCAGGTTTGTTCTGGTGGCTCTGGGGCGAAGTACCAAGGACTTGAGTTGACATGGAGTCTCATGAAGATGGGTCACAATGCGGGTTTGTTACCAGGGAGATCTTAGAATGTGCTGGTGGCTAAGTGGCAGTTCAGGATTCATCTACACTGAGCATTTGACTCAGGTCCAAGAGCACGGCTTCCTTCTGGGGACAGGAGATGTTCTATTGTGGTGCTCAGGGACCACATGTTGTATCATATATTGTATAACAGAACAGGCCTCTGAGGACAGATTTTGGAAACCTAATCTAGGTTTCCAATGAAGTCCTAGGGGCATGTCAGATTCAATCTTTTGACTCAGGAGCTTTGTCTTGGGTGCCTGGATGAAGTTGATCAGGGTGTTTCAGAATGTGCATTTGCATAGATAGCGGCCTCCAATATTGGGGTGGGCTCAGGGCCCTTGCAGGTTTCTCCTTATCTCGGGGGGTTGAGCAACTGTGATGAGAAAGTTTCCTTGTGATTGCAGGCACAGTCTGTGGTGTGGATCTAGAGACCCCACCCTGGAGGGCATGTGAGCCATGGTTTTGGGAGAGAAGTCTGCAAACACAAACTCGGCTTAGTGTTAGTGGTGATGTAATTGCATGCCCAATGAATAGACCTGGAGGGCAGCTCATCAGGAACTGTAAATCGGGTGACTGGAAGTTGGTGGCACAGGATTTTGTATATGGATTGTGTGTCCAGGATGGTCTCAGAATGCAGGTGTGGTCCCATGGGTCCATGGGAGATTTGTCCTATCAAGGATCCTGGTGGCTCCCCATAGTTTGGTGGCTTTCACTTGGAAGGGAAGAGTGCTGTTTTCCATTTTACAGGTGCCCCAAAACAGGGATTTCAGAGACGGGCTCCGTGTCCGGGCACCTCGAAAATCCCAGAAGTGTTCGGATTTGGGGCTGGAGCTTACCAGGCCTGCTATTCGGGATCCTGGAGGTGCAACTGAGAGCATTTGTTTGAAGTTATTCTCAGGCTGAGGGTCACAATGCCTACTTCTGCCCAGGGCAGCCCTCATGAGTGGGCGTGGTCTCATTGGCCATGCAGCTGGCTCCCACTCTGACAGTTAGACACCCATCCCAACAGCCAGGATTCCTGCCATGTGGTAAGAGGAGTTCTATATTGTGCTTCAGGTTCCTCCATTGGCAATAATTCCAGCAAAGGTCTGGGGACAGATGCCTGAATACCAAGGATGGGTAGAGATGACAGCTCTGGGCCATGGCCAGTCTCACAGGCTGGATATGGGCCTCACTCTCTGGGTGGCTGACACTAGGTCGGGGTTCAGGCTCTGTCAGACTCAGCACTAGTGGCCAGGGAAGCATATAAATTGGGGTTTCCTCGAGAGCCGGCAGATCGATCCTCATATAGAGTTTCTTGGCAGACTCATGGAGCCCTTATTTTTCTATGGGGAAGTCGGAATGCTGTGTTGTGGCTTCAGAATTCCCTATCAAGTGGGCTTGGACAACAGTTGGGTGAGGATGGAATTGTAAACACAAGCGAAGGTTAAATTCAGTGTCAAGCAGAAAGCAGTTCCAGTGTACAGAGGCTAATTCGAGATAGCCCACACCTGAGTAAGGACAGAGATCAGATGTTTGCTCACGCTGGAGTTTGTGTCTATGTTGGCTGACAAATGGAGGGATGGTGTCAATAGGCCATGGAGGATTTCCCACGCTGGGGCTTGTGAGATGCTCCAAACAGCTAGGTTTCCTTCTACTGGACACGGGAAGTCTGGTTTGTTTGCTCCAGGGTCCCCCATGTGCAATGTTTGTGAAGCAGAGCACTCCCACATGGGTGTCTGAAAAGCACACTTCCATTGACCACTGCAGCTGAGTAACATAGCAGGTTCTCTCTGGTGGCTCTGGGGCGAAGTACCAAGACCTTGAGTTGACATGGAGTCTCATGAAGATGGGTCACAATGCTGGTTTGTTGCCAGGGAGATCTAAGAATGTGCTGGTGGCTAAAGGGCCGTGCAGGATTCATCTACCCTGAGGGTTTGACACAGGTCCAAGAGCACAGCTTCCATCTGGGCACAGGAGATGTTGTGTTGTCAGGTTCAGGGACCACATGTTGTATCATAAGTTGGTAATCCAGAAAAGGCCTCTGAGGACAGATACCTGAAAACCTAATCTAGGGTTCCAATGAAGTCCGAGGGGTTGTCAGGTTCAATCTTCTGACTCAGGCCTTTTACTTTGGTGTCTGCCTTGATGGAGGTGATCAGAGTGTTTCAGACAGCGCATTTGCATCGAGAGGCCTCCAATATTTTGGTGGGCTCAGGGTTCTTGCAGGTTTCTCCTAATCTGGAGGGTTTCGGCAATTGTGATGGGCACAGTTTCCTTGGGGTGGCAGGCCCAGTCCTTGGTGTGACTCCAGAGACTCCATCCTTTAGGGCTTGTGAGCCATGGTTTTGGGAGAGAAGTCTGCAAACATAAACTCGAGTTAGGGTTAGTGGCGAGGTGATCGCAAGTCCAGTGCAAAGACCTGGAGTGCAGCTCGTCAGGATATGTAAATTGGGAAACTCGAAGGCTGTAGCACAGTCTTTTTTATCTGGATTTTGTGTCCAGGATGGCTTCGGAGTGCAGGTCTGGTCTCATGGGTCCATGGGAGACTTTTCCTCTCTAAGGATCCTGGCAGCTCCCAATCATTTGGTGGCTTTTTCAGGGAAGGGAAGAGTGCTGTTTTCCATCTCAGGGGTGCCCCAAAATAGGGATTCCCAAAATGGGCTCTGGATTAGGGCACCTTGAATATCCCAGCATGGGTTAGAATTTGGGGCTAGGGGCGTACCAAGTAGGCCTGCAGTTCAGGATCTGGTGGTTCAACTGAGAGGACCACAAGGCTTGTTTGTTACCAGGGAGAGCTTAGAATGTGCTGGTGGCTAAGGTGCCATTCAGGATTCTCCTACCCTGAGCCTTTGGCACAGGTTGAAGAGCACAGATTCCTTCTGGGGACAAGAGATGTTCTGTTGTGTGGCTAAGGGACACCATGTTGTAACCACTTTACAATATTTCAGAACAGGCCCCTGAGGACAGATGCCTGAAAACCCAATCTAGGGTTCCAATGTGATCCTAGGGGCATGTCAGGTTAAATCTTCTGGCTCAGAACCATTGAGTTGGCTCTCTGCCTGGATGTAGTTGAACAGGTTGTTTCAGACTGCACATTTGCATCCAGAGTGGCGGCTATTATTGGGGTGGGCTCAAGGGCCATGCAGGTTTTTTCTAATCTGGAAGGTTTGGGCAACCGTGTCAGGCACAATTTCCTTGGGGATAGCAGGCACAGTCCTGTGGTGTGGCTCCAGAGAGCCAACCCTGGAGGGCATGTATGCCATGGTTTTGGGAGAGATGTCTGCAAACACAAATTTGTGTAGGGTTAGTGGTGAGGTGATATCAAGCCCAATGGGTAGACCTCGAGGGCAGCTTGTCAGGAACTGTAATTAGGGTGATGGGAATGTGGCAGCACAGTCTTTTGTATCTGGATTTTGTGTCCAGGATGTCCTTGGAATGCAGGTGTGTTCTTATGGTTCCATGGGAGAGTTTTCCTCTCTAAGGATCCTGGTGGCTCCCAATAGTTTGGTGGCTTTCTCGGGGAAGGGAAGAGTGATATTTTCCATCTTAGGGGTGTCTCAAAACAGGGATTCCAGAGTCAGGCTCTGGGTCTGGGTGCTTGGAATATTCCACCTGGTGTTAGTATTTGAGACTAGGGGAGTAACAGGCCTGCAATGCGGTATCCTAGTGGTGCAACTGAGAGGGCTTGTTTGAAATCATGCTCTGGCTTAGGGGCACAATGCCTGTTTGTCCCCAGGGTGGCTCCCATGAGTGACTATGGTCTCATGGGCCATGCAGTTTGTTCCCACTCTGAGGGTTGGACACCCATCTCAACAGTCAGGTTTCCTGCCATCAGGAAGGAGGAGTACTCCTGAGCTTCAGGTTTCCTCATAGGCATTGATTTGAGCTATGGTCTGCGGAGAGATGCCTGAATATCCAGGTTGAGTAGATGTGATGGCTTTGGGCCACAACAGGGCCCACCTGCAGGATATGGGGCCCACTGTCTGTGTGGCTGACTGGAGGTCGTGGCTTAGACCATGTCAGACAGAGCCTCAGTGCCCATGGTGGACCTTGATATTAGGGTGCCATTGAGGGCCATGCTGGTGTATTCTCATGGGTGTTTCTGGGCAGATGCATCAGGCACTACTTCTTTCTGTGGGGCAGGCAGAATTCTGCATCGTGGCTTCAGAATTCCCTATCAAGTGGTTTTGGTTACCAGGAGGCTAAGGTTGGATTTGTAAACACAAGGTTAGATTTTTCATTGCCAAGCAGATGGCAGTTCCAGTGTGCAGTGGCTGATTCGAGATATCCTATACCTGAATAATGGTGGAAGTCAGATGTTTGCTCACCCTGGAATTTGTGTCTATGATGACTGCCAAATGAAGGGGTGATGTCACGAGTTCATGGAGGATTTCCCACACTGGGGCTTGTGAGATGCTCCAAACAGTAAGGTTTCCTTCTATTGGACAAGGGGATTCTGGTTTGTTTGCTCCAGTGTCCCCCATATGGAAAGTTTGGGTAGAAGAGCTCTCCCGCATAGCTGCTTGGAAAGCAAAACTCCATTGACCATTGCAGCTGAGGAACATGGCAGGTTCGATCTGGTGGCTCTGGGGCGAAGTTCCAAGCAACCTGAGCTTACGTAGAGTTTCATGCTGTTGGATGACAATGCTAGTTTGTATCCAGGGAGACGTTAGAATGTAGGGGTGGTCAGGGGCCATGCAGGATTCTCCTACACTGAATCTTGGACATAGCTACCAAAAGCAAGGTATCATTCTAGTGACAAGAGGGGTTCAGCTGTGTGTCTCAGGGACCACATGTTGGAATATAAGTTGGTATTGGAGAAGGGGCCTCTGGAAACAGATGCCTGAAAATCTAAGCAAGGGTATCAATGAAATCCTAAGGGCATGTCAGGTTAAATCTTCGGACTCAGAGCCTTTTACTTTTATGTCTGGCAGGAGGCAGGTTCTCATTGTGTGTCAGAATGCGCACATGGGTCCAGAGCATTCCTCAAAATGAGGTGGGATCATGGGCTTTGTACTTTGCTTTATAACTTCAGGGTTTGGGCAACAGTGAAGGGTGGACATTCCTTCGGAAGAGTAGGCACAATCGTTCTGTGCTGCACCAGAGACCCCATCCGGGAAGGCATGTGGTCCAGGGCTTTGGGGACAGAAATCTACAAACGCGATCTAGGGTTACGGTGAGGGCTGAGGTGGTTACAGACCCAATCTGTAAGCCCTGAGGGCAGCTCATAGTGGACTGAAGCTAAAGTGTCATAGAGGCGGTAGTGCAGGCTTTTCTGTCTGGATTTTGTGTCCAAGATGGTCGCAAAATGTAAGGGTGTCTTCATGGGGCCATGAGAGATTCCTCATCTCTGGGGATTCTGCCCAGCTCCCAAGAGTTTTGTGTCTCGGGGGAAAGGTAAGACTGCTGTTTTCCGTCAGTGGACCCCCAAAAGAGGTATCCAAGAGACAGATCCTGAGTCTGGGAACCTGGAAAACACAAACAAAGGTGAGGATTTGGACCTAGGAACCTGGCAGGCCTGCTCTGCATGCTCCTAGTCCAGCTACCGAGGGGGTTTGTTTGAAAGCAGGCTCACGCTGAGGATCACAATGTCTCTTTGTGCCCAAGGTGGCTCCCATGAGTGACCTTGGTCTCATGGGCCATGCAGCTGATTCCCCCTCTGAGGGTTGGACACCCATATCAACAGCCAGTTTCCCTGCCATCGGGAATCTGTACTCTTGTGCTTAAGGTTCCCCTATAGGCAGGGATTTGAGCTACGGTCTGGGGAGAGATGGCTAAACACCCAGGTTGAGTAGAGATGACGGCTTCAGGCCACGGAATTTCCCACCTGCAGGATACGGAGCCCACTGTCTGCATGCCTGATTAGAGGTCATGGCTCAGGCTCTGTCAGACAGACCCTGAGTGCCCATGGCGTACTATGATATTAGGGTGCTGTCAAGGGCCGTGCACATTGATCCTCATGTGGGATATCCGGGCAGACTCACCAGGCAATTCTTCTTTCTATGGGGTAGGCAGAATGATGCATTGTAGCTCCAGAATTCCCTATCAAGAGGGTCTGTGGACCAGGAGGTTGAGGATGGAATTGTAAACACAAGCTATGGTTAAATTCAGTGCCAAGCAGAAGACAGATCCAGTGTGCAGTGGCTGATTCGATATATCCAGCACTGAGAAGGGCAGATGTCAGATACTTGCACAGACTGGAGTTTGTATCTCTGATGACCACCAAATGGAGGGGATGCATCAAGAGGCCATGGAGGATTTCCCACACTGCTGCTTGTGAGACACTCTAAACAACAAGGTTTCCTTGTACTGGACAGAGGGCTTCTGGTTTGTTTGCTCCACTGTCCCCCATATGGGAAGTTTTGGTAGCAGAGATCTCCTGCATGGATGACTGAAAATCACAACTCCATTGACCATTGCAGCTGAGGAACAGGGCAGGTTCGAACTGGTGCCTCTGGGGCAAAGCTGCAAGATGCCTGAGTTGACATGGGGTTTTATGCTGTTGGATCACAGTGCTGGTTTGTATTCAAGGTGACGTTAGAATGTTGGGGTGGTAGGGGCCCATGCAGTATTCACCTACACTGAGTCTTGGTCACAACTACCAAAAGCATCATATCCTTCTGGGGACAGGAGGTGTTCTGTTGTGTGACTCGGGGACCACATGTTGGAATACAAGTTGGTATTGGGTAACAGACCTAAGCTCGGGTATCGATGAAGACCTAGAGGCATGTCAGGTTCAATCTTCTGACTCAGGGCCTTTGACATGGATGTCTGCCTGGAGGCAGGTGCCCATTGTGTGTCAGAATGCACATTTGGGTTCAGAGTTTTCCTTGGAATTGAGGTGGGCTCTGGGGCTTTGTACTTTGTTCCTAAACTTCAGGGTTTTGGCAACAGTAAAGGGCAGATTTTCCTTCGGGAGGGTATGCACACTTGTCTGGTGTGGCTCCAGAGACCCCATCCTGGAGGGCATGTGGGCCTGGTCTTTGGGGACAGAAATCTGCGAACGTGCACTAAGGATAGGGTGAGGGCCGAGGTGATCACAGGCCCAATCTGCGGCCCTGTGGGCAGCTCATAGTGTACTGAAATTAAGGAGTCATGGAGGCGGTAGTGCAGGCTTTTCTGTCTGGATTATGTGTCCAGGAAGTTCGCAAAATGTAGTGGAGCCTTCATGGGGTCATGGGAGATTCTTCATCTCTGGGGATTCTGCCCAGATCCCAAGTGTTTGGTGTCTCTGGGGGAAGGGAAGACTTCTGTTTTCGTCTCAGGGGACCACCAAAAAAGGGATTCCAGAGACAGGTTTTGGGTCTTGGTACCAGAGGAACATGAACGATGGTGAGCATTTGTCCCTAGGGATATGCAGATCCACTCTGCAGGCTCCTGGTCCAGCTTCCAAAGGGGTTTATTTGAAAGCAGGCTCACGGTGAGGGTCACAATGCCCGTTTGTACCCAGGGCGGCTCCCATGAGTGACTGTGGTCCCATGGGCCATGCAGCTTGTTCCCACTCTGAGTGTTGGATACCCATCTCAACAGCCAGGTTTCCTGCCATCGGGAATAAGGAGTCCTCCTGTGCTTCAGGTTCCCCCATAGGCTGGGATTTGAGCTACGGTCTGGGGAGAGATGCCTGAATATCCAGGTTGAGTAGATGTGACGGCTTCGGGCCATGGCAGGCCCCACCTGCAGAATATGGTGCCCACTGTCTGCGTGGCTGACTGAGAGTCGTGGCTCAGGCTGTATCAGACAGAGCCTGAGTGCTCATGGTGGCCTAAGATATTAGGGTCCCGTTGAGGGCCATTCTGGTGTATCCTAATGTGGGGTTTCTGGGCAGACTCACCAGACACTTCTTTCTGTGGGGCTGGCTGAATTCTACACCATGGCTTGACAATTCCCGATCAAGAGTGTTTGGTGACAAGGAGGCTGAGGATGAAATTATAAACACAGTATACATTTAAATTTAGTGCCAAGCAGAAAGCAGTTCCAGTGTGCAGTGGTTGATTCAAGATATTCTGTAATTGAGGAAGGGCAGATGTCAGATGTTTGCTCACACTGGAGTCTGTGTCTATGATGACCATTAAATGGAGGGGTGGTGCCCGAGGCCATGGAGGATTTCCCAAGGTGTGCCTTGTGAGATGCTCCAAAAAGTAAGGTTTCCTTGTACTGGACAGGGGACATCTGGTTTGTTTGCTCCAGAGTCCCCCATATGGAAAGTTTCGGTTGCAGAGTTCTCCCACATGAATGCATGAAAAGCACAACTCCATTGACCATTGCATCTGAGCAACATGGCAGGGTCGATCTGGTGGCTCTGGGGTGAAGTCCCAAGAGTCATGACTTGACATGGAGTTTTATACTGTTGGATCACATTGGTGATTGGTATACAAGGGGACGTTGGAATGTTGTAGTGGTCAGGGGGCCATGCAGGATTCTCCTACACTGAGTCTAGGACACAGATGTCAAGAGCAAGGTATCCTTTTGGGGACAGGAGTGGTTCTGTTGTGTGGCTCATGGACCACATGTTGGAATATATGTTGGTATTGGAGAACAGGCCTCTGGGGACAGGTGCCTAAAAATCTAAACTAGGGTATCGATGAAGACCTATGTGGGGTTTCTGGGCAGATTCACCAGACACTTCTTTCTGTGGGGCTGGCTGAATTCTACACCGTGGCTTGAGAATTCCCGATCAAGAGTGTTTGGTGACCAGGAGGCTGAGGATGGAATTATAAACATGGCAGGAATTATAAGTCATGGAAGGTACAACTTCTGACTCAGGGCCTTTGACCTGGATGTCTTCCTGGAGGCAGGTGCTCACTGTGTATCATAATGTGCATTTGAGTCCAGTGCGTTCTTCAAATTGAAGTGGGCTCAGGGTTTGGGAAACAGTGAAGGGCAGAGTTTCCTTTAGGAGGGTAGGCACAGTCATCCAGTGTGTCCCCAGAGGCCCCATCCTGGGGGCATGTGGGCAGGGGCTTTGGGGACAGAAATCTGCAAAGATGCACTAGGGATAGGGTGAGGGCCGAGGTGATCAGAGGGACGATCTGCAGGCCCTGAGTGCAGCTTATACTGTACTGAAATTAACATGTCATGGAGGCAGTAGCAAAGGTTTTTCTATCTGGATTGTGTGTCCACAACGGTTGCAAAATGTAGGGGTGACTTCATGGGTCCATGAGAGATTCTTCATCTCTGGGAATTCTGCTCGGATCCCAAGATTATGGTGTCTCTGGGGGAAAGGAAGACTGCTGTTTTCCGTCTCAGGGGACCCCCAAATGAGGGATTCCAGAGACAGGTTCTGGGTCTGGGCCCCTGGAAAATACCAATGAGGTGAGGATTGGGCCCTAGGGAATTCACAGGCACAGTCTGTGAGCTCCTGGTCCAGCTACCGAGGGAGTTTGTTTTGAAGCAGGCTCACGCTGAGGGTCACAATGCCTGTTTGTGCCCAGGGTGGCTCCCATGAGTAACCCTGGCCTCATGGACCATGCAGCTGGTTCCACTCTGAGGATTGGAAACCCATATCAATAGCCAGGTTTTCTGCCATTGGGAAGCAGGAGTACTCAGGTGCATCAGGTTCCCCCATATTCAGGGATTTGAGCTATTATCTGGGGAGAGATGCCTGAATATTCAGGTTGAGTAGATGTGACGGCTTCGGGTCACGGCAGGTACCACCTTGGATATGGGGCCCAGTGTCTGCATGGTTGACTGGAGGTCGTGGCTCAGGCTGTGTCAGACAGAGCATCAGTGCCCATGGCGGTCTAAGATATTAGGCTGCCGTCGAGGGCCATGCAAGTGGATCCTCATGTGGGTTTTTTGTGCAGACTCACCAGGAACTTCTTCTTCTGTGGGGCAGGCAAATGCTGTGTTATGTCTCAAGAATTCCCTATCAAGAGGACTTGGGGACAAGGAGGGTAAGAATGGAATTGTAAACACAAGCTATGGCTAAATTCAGTGCCAAACGGAAGGCAGTTCCAGTGTACAGTGGCTGATTTGAGATATCCAGCACCTGAGTAAGGGTGGATGTCAGATGTTTGCTCACACTGGAGTTTATGCCTATGATGACCACCAAATGGAGGGGTGGCGTCACGAGGCCATGGAGGATTTCCCATACTGGGGCTTGTGAGATGCTCCAAACAGCAAGATTTCCTTGTACCGGACAGAGGGAGTCTGATTTGTTTACTCCAGTGTCCCCTATATAGAAAGTTTGGGTATCAGAGCTCTCCCTCATGGATGCCTGAAATCACAACTCCATTGACCATTGCAGATGAGGAACATGGCATGGTCGATCTGGTACCTCTGGGGTGAAGTTCCAAGCGGCCTGAGTTGAGTTGGAGTTTCATGCTGTTGGATCACAATACTGGTTGGTATCCAGGGAGACATTAGAATATTGAGGTGGTCAGGGGCAATACATGATTCTCGTACACTGAGTCTTGGACACAGCTACCAAGAGAAAAGTATGATTCTGGGGACAGGAGGGGTTCTATAGTGTGGTGCAGGGACCACAGGTTTGAGTATGAGTTGGTATTGGGGAACAGGCCTCTGGGGACAGGCTCCTGAAAATCTCAACTAGGGTATCGATAAAGTCCTAGAGGCATGTCAGGTTCAATCTTCTGACTCAAGGCCTTGACTTGGATGTATGCCTGGAGGCAGGTGCTAATTGTGTGTCAAATGCACATTAGTGTCAGGGTGTTCTTCAAAATTGATTTTGGCTCAGGGACTTGTACTTTGCTCCTAAGCTTCAGGGTTTGAACTACCGTGAAGGGCAGAGTTTTCTTTGGGAAGTTTTGTTCACTTGTCTGATGTGGCACCAGAGACCCCATCCTGGAGGGCATGTGGGCCAGGGTTTTGGGGACAGAATACTTCAAACACAAACTAGGGTTAGGGTGAGGGCCGAGGTGATCACACTACCAATCGGCAGGCCCTGTGGGCACCTCACAGAGTACTGAAATTAAGGTGTCATGGAGGCGGTAGGGCAGGCTTTTCTGTCTGGATTGTGTGTCTAAAAAGGTCGCAAAATGTAGGGGAGGCTTCATGGGGCCATGGGAGAATCTTCGACTCTGGGGATTCTGCCCAGATCCCAAGAATTTGGTGACTTGGTGGGGGGAAGGGAAGACTGCTGTTTACCATCTCAGGAGACCCCCAAAAGATGGATTTCAGAAAAAGGTGCATGGACTTTGCGATTGGAAAACATGATCGTGTGTGAGGATTTGGCCCTAGGGACCTGGCACGCCTGCTCTGTGGGCTTCTGGTCCAGCTACAGAGGGGGTTTGTTTGAAAGTAGGCTCACACTGAGAGTTAGAATGCCTGTTTGTGCCCAGGGAGGCTCCCATGTGTGAGTGTGGTCTCATGGGCCATGTAGCTGTTTCCCACTCTGAGGGTTGGACACCCATCTCAACAACCAGGTTTCCTCCCATCGGGAAGGAGAAGTACTCCTGTGCTTCAGGTTTCCCTATAGGCCGAAATTTCAGCTATGGTCTGGGGAGAGAGGCCTGAATATCCAGGTTGTGTAGATGTGACAGCTTAGGGCCATGGCAGGTCCCACACGTAGGGTATGGGACCCACTGTCCACGTGCCTAACTGGAGATCATGGCTCAGGCAGTGTCAGACAGAGCCTCAGCACCCATGGCAGTCTATGATATTAGGGTGCCGTCTAGAGCCATGCAGGTGGATCCTAATGTGGGGTTTCTGGGCAGTCTTACCAGGCACTTCTTTCTGTGGGGCAGGCAGAATGCTGCGTTGTGGCTCAAGAATTTCCAATCAAGAGGGCGTGGGCAAAAGGATGGTGATGATGGAATTGTAAACACAAGCTATGGTTAAATTTAGTGCCAAGTAGAAGGAAGTTCCAGTGTGCCGCGGGTGATACGAGATATCCAGCACCAGATTAAGGGTGGATATCAGATGTTTGCTCACACTAGAGTTTGTGTCTATGATGACTGCCAAATGGAGGAGTGGCGTCTCAAGGCCATGGAGGATTTCACACCCTGTGACTTGTGAGATGCTCCAAAGAGCACGCTTTTCTTCTACTGGACAGGTGGAGTCTAGTTTGTTTGCTCCAGGGTCCTCCATATGGAAAGTTTGTGTAGCAGAGCTCTCTCTCATGGATGCCTGAAAGCTCATCTCCATTGACTACTGCAGCTGAGGCACATGACAGGTTTGATCTGATGCCTCTGAGGCGATGTTCCAAGTCACCCGAGTTGACATGGAGTTTCATGCTGTCGGATCACAATTCTGGTTGGTATCCAGGGATGCGTTAGAATGTTGGGGTGGTCTTGGGGAGATGCAGTATTCTCCTACACTGAGTCTTGGACACAGTTACCAAGAGCAAGGTATCCTTGTGGGGACAGGAGGGGATCTGTTGTGTGGCGTAGGGACCACATGTTGTAATAAAAGTTGGTATTGGGGAACAGGCCCCTGGTGACAGGTACCTGAAAACTTAAGCTCAGGTATCGATGAAGTCCTATAGACCTGTCAGGTTCAATCTTCTTACTAAGGCCTTTGACTTGGATGTCTGCCTGGAGGCGGGTGCTCATTGTGTGCCAGAATGTGCATTTGGATCCAGAGCATGATTAGAGATTGAGGTGGGCTCAGGGGCTTTGTAATTTGCTCCTAATCTTCAGGGTTTAGGCAAATGTAAAGGAAAGACATTCCTTCGGGAGCATAGTGACAGTTGTCCGGTGTGGGACCAGAGACCACATCCTGGAGGGCATGTGGGTCAGCATTTTGGGGACAGAAATATGCAAAAGCAAACTAGAGTTAGGGTGAGGGCTGTGGTGATTAGAGGCCCAAGCTGCAGGCCCTGGGGCAGCTCATAGAGTACTGAAATTAAGGTGTCATGCAGGCAGTAGGGCAGGCTTTTCTGTCTGGATTGTGTGTCTAGGGCGGTCGCAAAATGTAGGGTAGGCTTCATGGTGCCATGGGAGATTCTTTGTCTGTGGGTATTCTGCCCAGCTCCCAAGTGTTTGATGTCTCTGCGGTAAGGGAAGACTGGGGTTTTCTGTCTCAGGGGACCCCCAAAAGAGGGATTCCAGAGACAGGTTCTAGGTCTGGGCACCTGGCAAACACAAACGAGGGTGAGGATTTGACCCTAGGGACCAGGCAGGCCGACTCTGTGGGCTCCTGGTCCAGCTACTGAGGGGGTTTGTTTGAAAGCAGGATCATGTTGTGGGTCCCAATGCCTGTTTGTGCCCTGGGCACATACCATGAGAAGCCATGGTCACATGGGCCATGCAGCTGGTTCCCACTCTGAGGGTTGGAAACCCATCTCAACAGCAGTTTTCCTGCCATCCGGAAGGAGGAGTACTCCTGTGCATCAGGTTCCCCCATATTCAGGAATTTGAGCTATGGTCTGGGGAGAGATGCCTGTATATCCAGGTTAAGTATATGTGACGGCTTGGGGCCAATGCAGGTGCCACCAGCAGGTTATGGTGCCCACTGTCCTAGTGCCTGACTGGAGGTCGTGACTCAGGCTGTGTCAGACAGAGCCTGAGTGCCCATGGCAGCCTATGATATTAGGATGCCGTCAATGGCCTTGAAGGTGGATCCTCATGTATGGTTTCTGGGCAGACTCAGTAGTCACATCTTCTTTCTTGGGGTAGGTAGAAAACTGCGTTCTGGACCCAGAATTCCCTATCAAGAGGGATTGGGGACCAGGAGTGTGAGGTTGGAACGGTAAACACAAGCTACGGTTCAATTCAGTGCCAAGCGAAGGCAGTTCCAGTGTTCAGTGGCTTACTCGAGATTCCAGCACCTGTGTTAGGTAGGATATCAGAAGTTTGTTCACACTAGAGTTTGTGTCTATGATGACTGCCAAATAGAGGGGTAGTGTCACGAGGCCATGGAGGATTTCCCATGCTGGAGCTTGTGAGATGCTCCAAACAGCAAGTTTCCTTCTAATGGACAGGGAGAGTATGCTTTATTTGCTCCAGGGTCCCCCATATGGAAAGCTTGGTAGCAGAACACTCCCACATGGATGCCTGGGAAGCACACCTCCACTGACCATTGCAGCTGAGGAACATGACAGTTTTGATCTGGTGGTTCTGGGGCGAAGTTCCAGGAGGCCTGAGATGACATGGAGTTTCATGCTCTTGGATCACAAGTTGCTTTGTATCCAGGGAGACCTTAGAATGTTGGGGTGGTCAGGGCCCATGCAGGATTCTCTTACACTGACTCTTGGACACAGCTACCAAGAGCAAGGTATACTCCTGGGGACAGGAGGGGTTCTGTTGTGTGGCTCAGGGACCACATGTTGGAATATAAGTTGGTATTGGAGAAGAGGCCTCTGGGGACAGGCGCCTGAAAATCTCAACAAGGGTATCAATGAAGTCCTAGAGGCATGCCAGGTTTAATATTCTGACTCAGGGACTTCCACTTGGATGTTTGCCTGGAGGCAGGTGCTCATTGTATGTCAGAATGCACATTTAGGTCCAGAGAGTTCTTCAAAATTGAGGTGGGCTCATGGGCTTTGTACATCACTCCTAATCTTCAGGGTTTGGGCAACAGTGAAGGGCAGTTTCTTGCGGGAGGGTAGGAACACTCATCCAGTGTCGGACCAGAGGCCCCATCCTGGAGGGCATGAGGGCCAGGCCTTTGGGGATAGAAATCTGCAAACGCGAACTAGGGTTAGGGTGAGGGCCAAGGTGATCATGGGCCCGATCTGCAGGTGCTGAGGGTAGCTCATGGGGTACTGAAATTAATGTGTAATGGAGGCATAAGTGGAGGCTTTTCTGCCGGGATTGTTTTTCCAGGACACTCGCAAAATGTAGGCGTGGCTTCATGAGGCCATGGGAGATACTTCGTCTCTGGGGATTCTACCCAACTCACAAGTGTTTGGCGTCTCTGGGAGAAGAGAATATTGCTGTTTTCTGTCTCGCGGGACCCCCAAAAGAGGGATTCTAGAGATAGGTTCTTGATCTGGACACCAGGAGAACACAAACGACGGTGAACATCTGGCCCTAGGGACCTGAAGGCCCGATCTACAGGCTCCTGGTCCAGCTTCCGAGGGGGTTTGTTTGAAAGCAGTCTCACACTGAGGATCACAATGCCTGTTTGTTCCCAGGGCGTCTCCCATGAGTGACCGTGTTCTCATGGTTCCCACTCTGAGGGTTGGACACCTCCACAGTCAGGTTTCCTGATATCGGGAATAAGGAGTACTATTGTGCTTCTGGTTCCCCCATAGGCAGGGATTTGAGCTACAGTCTGGGAAAGATGCCTGAATACCCATGTTGAGTAGAGATGATGGTTTCAGGCTATGGCAGGTCCCACCTGCAGGATATAGGGTCCATGGCCTGCGTGGCTGTCTGGAGGTCATAGCTCAGGCTGTGTCAGACAGAGCCTGACAGCTCAAGTGTACTGAAATTAAGGTGTCATGGAGGCTGTAGCGCAGGCTTTTCTGTCAGGATTGTATGTCAAGGACAGTCGCAATAGGTAGGGGTGGCTTCATGAGGCCATGGGAGATTCTTCATCTCTGGGGATTCTACCCAGCTCTGAAGTGTTTGGTGTCTCTCAGAGAAGGGAAGACTGCTGTTTTCCGTCTCAGGGGACCCCTAAAGACGAATTTGAGAGAGAGGTTCTGTGTCTGGGCGCCTGGAAAACACAAACGAGGGTGAGTATTTGGTCCTAGGGACCTGGAAGGCCCACTCTGTGGGCTCCTGGTCTAGCTACTGAGGGTGTTTGTTTGTAAGCAGGCTCACTCTGAGGGTCACAATGCCTGTTCGTGCCCAGGGCTTCTCCAATGAGAGGCCATAGTCTCATGGGCCATGCAGCTGGTTCCTACTCTGTGGGTTGGGAAGGAGGAGTACTCTTGTGCATCAGGTTCCCCCATAGGCATGGATTTGAGCTATGGTCTGAGACAGAGGCCTGAATATCCAGGTTGAGTAGAGATGTTGGTTTCTTGCCACAGGAAGTCCCACCTGCAGGATATGCGGCCTACTGTCTGGGTGGCTGACTGGAGGTCATGGCTCTGCATGTGTCAGACTGAGCCTTGGTGCCCATGGCAACCTATGATATTACAGGCCGTTGAGGGCCAAACAGGTAGATCCTCATGTGGGGTTCTGGGCACAATTACCAGGCATATCTTCTTTTGATGAGGCAGGCAGAAAGCTGAGTTATGTCTCCAGAAATCCCTATTAAGAGGGCTTGTGGACCAGGAGGGTGAGGATGGAATTGTAAACACAAGATACTGTTAAAGTCAGTGCCAAGTGGAAGGCAGTTCCAGTGTGCAACGGCTGATTCAAGTTATCCAGCACCTGAGTAAGGGCGGATGTCAGATGTTTGCTCACAATGGAGGTTGTGTCTATGATGACCGACAAATGGTGGGATGTCATCAAGAGGCCATAGAGGATTATCCACGGGGACTTGTGAGAAGCCCCAAACAGCAATGTATCATTTTACTGGACAGGGGGAGTCTGGTTTGTTTGCTCCAGTGTCCCCCATATGGAAAGTTTGGGGAGCAGAGCTCTCCCACATGGATTCCTGAAAATCACACTTCCATTGACAATTGCAGCCAGGAACATGGCAGGTTTGATCTGGTCTTTGACAAAGTCTTTGACAAAGCTACCAAGAGCAAGGTATTCTTCTGAGGACAGAATACCTTGCTGTATTCTTCTGTTGTGTTTCTCAGGAACCACATATTGTGATATAAGATGGTATGGGAGAACAGGCCTCTCGGGACAGGCACCTGAAAACCTAGGCTAGGGTATCGATGAAGTCCTAGGGGAATGTCATGTTCAATCTTCTGACTCAGGGACTTTGACTTGGATGTCTACCTGGAGGCAGGTGCTCATTATATGTCAGAATGTACACTTGGGTCTGGAGCGTACTGGGAAATTGAGATGGGCTCAGGGGGTTTGTACTTTGCTGTTAATCTTCAGGGTTTGGGCAGCTGTGAAGGGCAGAGTTTCCTTCAGTAAGGTAGGCACAGTATTCCGTTGTGGCTTCTGAAACCCCATCTGGGAGGGCATGAGGGCCACGGTTTTGGAGACAGAATCTGCAAACACGAACTAGGGTTATGGTGAGGGCAGATGTGATCACAGACCTGATCTGCAGGACCTGAGGCAGCTCATGATCTACTGAAATTAAGGTGTCTTGGAGGTGGTAGCTCAGGCTATTTTGTCTGGTTTCTGTGTCCAGGACGGTCACAAAATGTAGGGGTGGCTTCATGAGACTATGGGAGATTCTTAATCTCTGGGTATTCTGCCCAGCTCCCATGAGATTGATGTCTCTGGGGGAAGGGAAGACTGCTGTTTTCAGTCTCAAGGGAACCACAAAAGAGACATTCTGGAGACAGTTTCTGGGTCTGGGCACCTGGAAAACACCAACGAGTGAGAGGATTTGGGCATTGCAACCTGGCAGGCCTGCTCTGTGGACTCCTAGTCCAGCTACCGAGGGAGTTTTTTGAATGCAGGCTAACTCTGAGGGTCACAATGCCTGTTTGTGCCCAGGGAGGCTCACATGAATGACCGTAATCTCAAGGACCATGAAGCTTGTTCCCACTCTGAAGGTTGGACACCCATCTCACAGGCCAGATTTTCTGCCACTGGGAAGGAGGAGAACTCTTGTACTTCAAGTACCCCCATTTGATTTGGGGGTACTTGAAGGGATTTGAGCTACGGTCAGGAGACAGATGCCTGAATAACCACGTAGAGTGGAGATGTTGGTTTCAGGCCACGGCAGGTCCAATCGGCAGGATATGGAACCCACTGTCTGCATGGCTGTCTGGAGGTCGTGGCTCAGGCTGTTTCAGACAGAGTCTTAGTACCCATGGCGGCCTATGATATTAGGGTGGCGTCGAGGGCCGTGCAGGGGGATCCTAATGTATGCATTCTGGGAAGACTCACCAGGCACTTCTTCTTTCTATGGGGCAGGCAGAATGCAGCGTTTTGGCTCCAGAATTCCCTACCAAGAGGGCTTGGGGACCAGAAGGGTGAGGATGGAATTGTAAACACAAGCTACGGTTAAATTCAGTGCCAAGCAGAAGGAAGTTCCAATGTTCAGCGGCTGATTTGAGACATCCAGCACCTGAGTAAGGGGGGATGTCAGATGTTTGCTCACACTTGGGTTTGTGTCTATGATGATGGACAAGGGTGGGGTGGCCTCAAGAGGCCATGGAGGATTTCCCACTCTGTGGCTTGTGAGATGCTCCAAAGAGCAAGGTTTCCTTCTACTGCACAGTGGGAGTCTGGTTTGTTTGCTCCAGTGTCCCCCATCTAGAAATTTTGGATAGTAGTGCTCTCCCACATAAATGACTGGAAAGCACAACTCCATTGACCATTGCAGCTCAGGAACATGGCAGTTTCAATCTGGTGTCTCTGGGACGAAGGGCTGAGTTGACATGGAGTTTCATGGTGTTGGATCACAATGCTGGTTTGTATCCAGGGAGACGTTAGAATGTTGGGGTGATCAGGGCCCATGCAGGTGTCTCCTACCCTGAGACTTGGACACAGCTACCAAGAGAAAGGTATCTTTCTGGGGACAGCAGGGGCTCTGTTGTGTGGCTTAAGGACCACGTGTTGGAATATAAGTTGGTATTGGAGAACAAGCCTCTGGGGACAGGAGCCTAAACATCTAAACTAAGGTATTGATGAAGTCCTATAGTTATGACAGGTTCAAACTTCTGACTCAGGGCCTTTGACGTGGATGTTTGCCTGGAGGCAGGGGCTCATTGTGGGTCAGAATGCATATTTAGGGGGGAGGAGTCAAGATGGCGGAGAAGTAGCAGGCTGAGACTACCTCAGCTAGCAGGAGATCAGCTAGATAGCTTATCTAAAGATTGCAAACACCTGCAAATCCATCGGCAGATCGAAGAGAAGAAGAACAGCAATTCTAGAAACAGAAAAACAACCACTTTCTGAAAGGTAGGACTGGCGGAGAAGTGAATCCAAAGCGACTGGGAAGATAGACCGCAGGGGGAGGGGCCGGCTCCCGGCAAGCGGCGGAGCAGCGGAGCACAAAATCAGGACTTTTAAAAGTCTGCTCCGCTGAGGGACATCGCTCCAGAGGCTAAACCGGGGCGAAGCCCACACGGGGTCGGCGTGACCTCAGGTCCCGTGGGGTCACAGAAGGATCGGGGGTGTCTGAGTGTCGCAGAGCTTGCGGATATTGGAACGGGAAAGCCGGCTGCAGAGAAAGAGCCGACAATAAGCTCGCAGCTCGGAGTTGCCTTGAACCGGCCGCAGGCTCGGTGAGCTCGGAGCACGGCGGGAGGTTAGGCAGACGCGAGTTACTAGGAGCTGTTCGCTGAGGGCGCACAGGGGAGCGGGGCCCCGGGGTCTTGGCTCCTCCGGGCCGGAGACCAGGAGGCCGCCATTTGTGTTCCCGTCCTCCGGAACTCTACGGAAAGCGCTCAGGGAACAAAAGCTCCTGAAAGCAAAGCCGAGCAGATCACTCAGCCTGGCCCCTGGTAAGGGCGGTGTAATTCCGCCTGGGGCAAAGACACTTGAGAATCACTACAACAGGCCCCTCCCCCAGAAGATCAACAAGAAATCCAGGCAAGACCAAGCTCACCTACCAAGGAGTGCAGTTTCAATACCAAGGAGAGAGCAGCAGAATTCCAGAGGAGGAGAAAACAAACCACAGAACTCATGGCTTTCTGCCTGTGATTTTTTAGTCTTGCAGTTAATTTAATTTTTTTCTTTTTCTTTTTTTTTTTTCACTTCTTCTGCTAAAAAATTTTATAACTTTTACCCTTTTCTTTTTTAACGTTTTTTAACTAGATTATCTAATATATATATATTTTTTTCTTTTTATACTTTTCTTCATTCATTTTCTTTTTTTTTAATTCTTTTTTTTTTCTTTTTTTTTCTTTCTTTCTTTTTGAACCTCTTTTTATCCCCAAATCAGAAGAGATCCTAATCTCTTCAATCTTTTTTTTTCTTAATACTTTTTTAAATTCTTGATTGAATTTTTAATTCAATCTCTTTTTTTTAATTCTTTTTTTATTTTTTTTCTTTCTTTCTTTCTTTTTGAACCTCTTTTTATCCCCAAATCAGAAGAGATCCCAATCAGAAGAGATTGGGAGATCCCAGTCAAAGGAGATCCCAATCAGAGGAGATCCCTCACCCAATCGTGAGGGAGGAGAAATCCCCCCTCACGATTTGGGATCTCTTCTGATTTGGTTAAAGCATATTTTCCTGGGATTGTTGCCACCCTTTTAGTATTTTACTTGCTCCTTCATATACTCTTAGCTGGACAAAATGACAAGGCGGAAAAATTCACAACAAAAAAAAGAACAAGAGGCAGTACCAAAGGCTAGGGACCTAATCAATACAGACATTGGTAATATGTCAGATTTAGAGTTCAAAATGACAGTTCTCAAGGTTATAGCCGGGCTTGAAAAAGGCATGGAAGATATTAGAGAAACCCTCTCCAGAGATATAAAAGCCCTTTCTGGAGAAATAAAAGAACTAAAATCCAACCAAGTTGAAATCAAAAAAGCTATTAATGAAGTTCAATCAAAAATGGAGGCTCTCACTGCTAGGATAAATGAGGCAGAAGAAAGAATTAGCGATATAGAAGACCAAATGACAGAGAATAAAGAAGCTGAGCAAAAGAGGGACAAACAGCTACTGGACCATGAGGAGAGAATTCGAGAGATAAGTGACACCATAAGACGAAACAACATTAGAATAATTGGGATTCCAGAAGAAGAAGAAAGAGAGAGGGGGGCAGAAGGTATACTGGAGAGAATTATTGGGGAGAATTTCCCCAATATGGCAAAGGGAACGAGCATCAAAATTCAGGAGGTTCAGAGAACGCCCCTCAAAATCAATAAGAATAGGCCCACACCCCGTCACCTAATAGTAAAATTTACAAGCCTTAGTGACAAAGAGAAAATCCTGAAAGCAGCCCGGGAAAAGAAGTCTGTAACATACAATGGTAAAAGTATTAGATTGGCAGCTGACTTATCCACAGAGACCTGGCAGGCCAGAAAGAGCTGGCATGACATTTTCAGAGCACTAAATGAGAAAAACATGCAGCCAAGAATACTATATCCAGCTAGGCTATCATTGAAATTAGAAGGAGAGATTAAAAGCTTCCAGGACAAACAAAAACTGAAGGAATTTGCAAACACCAAACCAGCTCTACAGGAAATACTGAAAGGGGTCCTCTAAGCAAAGAGAGAGCCTACAAGTGGTAGATCAGAAAGGAACAGAGACAATATACAGTAACAGTCACCTTACAGGCAATACAATGGCACTAAAATCATATCTCTCAATAGTTACCCTGAATGTTAATGGGCTAAATGCCCCAATCAAAAGACACAGGGTATCAGAATGGATAAAAAAACAAAACCCATCTATATGTTGCCTCCAAGAAACCCATTTTAAACCCGAAGACACCTCCAGACTTAAAGTGAGGGGGTGGAAAAGAATTTACCATGCTAATGGACATCAGAAAAAAGCAGGAGTGGCAATCCTTATATCAGATCACTTAGATTTTAAGCCAAAGACTATAATAAGAGATGAGGAAGGACACTATATCATACTCAAAGGGTCTGTCCGACAAGAAGATCTAACAATTTTAAATATCTATGTCCCCAATGTGGGAGCAGCCAACTATATAAACCAATTAATAACAAAATCAAAGAAACACATCAACAATAATACAATAATAGTAGGGGACTTTAACACTCCCCTCACTGAAATGGACAGATCATCCAAGCAAAAGATCAACAGGGAAATAAAGGCATTAAATGATACACTGGATGAGATGGACATCACAGATATATTCAGAACATTTCATCCCAAAGCAACAGAATACACATTCTTCTCTAGTGCACATGGAACATTCTCCAGAATAGATCACATCCTCGGTCCTAAATCAGGACTCAACCAGTATCAAAAGATTGGGATCATTCCCTGCATATTTTCAGACCACAATGCTCTGAAGCTAGAACTCAACCACAAGAGGAAGTCTGGAAAGAACACAAATACATGGAGACTAAACAGCATCCTTCTAAAGAATGAATGGGTCAACCGGGAAATTAAAGAAGAATTGAAAAAAATCATGGAAACAAATGATAATGAAAATACAACGGTTCAAAATCTGTGGGACACAACAAAGGCAGTCCTGAGGGGAAAATATATAGCGGTACAAGCCTTTCTCAAGAAACAAGAAAGGTCTCAGGTACACAACCTAACCCTACACCTAAAGGAGATGGAGAAAGAACAAGAAAGAAACCCTAAGCCCAGCCGGAGAAGAGAAATCATAAAGATCAGAGCAGAAATCAATGAAATAGAAACCAAAAAAACAATAGAACAAATCAACCAAACTAGGAGCTGGTTCTTTGAAAGAATTAATAAAATTGATAAACCCTTGGCCAGACTTATCAAAAAGAAAAGAGAAAGGACCCAAATAAATAAAATCATGAAGGAAAGAGGAGAGATCACAACTAACACCAAAGAAATACAAACTATTATAAGAACATACTATGAGCAACTCTACGCCAACAAATTTGACAATCTGGAAGAAATGGATGCATTCCTAGAAACATATAAACTACCAAAATTGAACCAGGAAGAAATAGAAAGCCTGAACAGACCCATAACCAGTAAGGAGATTGAAACAGTCATTAAAAATCTCCAAACAAACAAAAGCCCAGGGCCAGATGGCTTCCCAGGGGAATTCTACCAAACATTTAAAGAAGAACTAATTCCTATTCTCCTGAAACTGTTCCAAAAAATAGAAATGGAAGGAAAACTCCCAAACTCATTTTATGAGGCCAGCATCACCTTGATCCCAAAACCAGACAAGGATCCCATCAAAAAAGAGAGCTATAGACCAATATCCTTGATGAACACAGATGCAAAAATTCTCACCAAAGTACTAGCCAATAGGATTCAACAGTACATTAAAAGGATTATTCACCACGACCAAGTGGGATTTATCCCAGGGCTGCAAGGTTGGTTCAACATCCGCAAATCAGTCAATGTGATACAACACATCAATAAAAGAAAGAACAAGAACCATATGATACTCTCAATAGATGCAGAGAAAGCATTTGACAAAGTACAGCATCCCTTCCTGATCAAAACCCTTCAAAGTGTAGGGATAGAGGGCACATACCTCAATATCATCAAAGCCATCTATGAAAAACCAACTGCAAATATCATTCTCAATGGAGAAAAACTGAAAGCTTTTCCACTAAGGTCAGGAACACGGCAGGGATGTCCATTATCACCACTGCTATTCAACATAGTACTAGAAGTCCTAGCCTCAGCAATCCGACAACAAAAGGAAATTAAAGGCATCCAAATCGGCAAAGAAGAAGTCAAATTATCACTCTTCGCAGATGATAAGATACTCTATGTGGAAAACCCAAAAGACTCCACTCCAAAACTGCTAGAACTTATACCGGAATTCAGTAAAGTGTCAGGATATAAGATCAATGCACAGAAATCAGTTGCATTTCTCTACACCAACAACAAGACAGAAGAAAGAGAAATTAAGGAGTCAATCCCATTTACAATTGCACCCCAAACCATAAGATACCTAGGAATAAACCTAACCAAAGAGGCTAAGAATCTATACTCAGAAAACTATAAAGTACTCATGAAAGAAATTGAGGAAGACACAAAGAAATGGAAAAATGTTCCATGCTCCTGGATTGGAAGAATAAATATTGTGAAAATGTCTATGCTACCTAAAGCAATCTACACATTTAATGCAATTCCTATCAAAGTACCATCCATCTTTTTCAAAGAAATGGAACAAATAATTTTAAAATTTATATGGAACCAGAAAAGACCTCGAATAGCCAAAGGGATATTGAAAAAGAAAGCCAAAGTTGGTGGCATCACAATTCCAGACTTCAAGCTTTATTACAAAGCTGTCATCATCAAGACAGCATGGTACTGGCACAAAAACAGACACATAGACCAATGGAACAGAATAGAGAGCCCAGAAATAGACCCTCAACTCTATGGTCAACTAATCTTCGACAAAGCAGGAAAGAATGTCCAATGGAAAAAAGACAGCCTCTTCAATAAATGGTGTTGGGAAAATTGGACAGCCACGTGCAGAAAAATGAAATTGGACCATTTCCTTACACCACACACAAAAATAGATTCAAAATGGATTAAGGACCTCAGTGTGAGAAAGGAATCCATCAAAATCCTTGAGGAGAACACAGGCAGCAACCTCTTCGACCTCAGCCGCAGCAACATCTTCCTAGGAACATCGCCAAAGGCAAGGGAAGCAAGGGCAAAAATGAACTTTTGGGATTTCATCAAAATCAAAAGCTTTTGCACAGCAAAGGAAACAGTTAACAAAACCAAAAGACAACTGACAGAATGGGAGAAGATATTTGCAAATGACATATCAGATAAAGGACTAGTGTCCAAAATCTATAAAGAACTTAACAAACTCAACACACAAAGAACAAATAATCCAATCAAGAAATGGGCAGAGGACATGAACAGACATTTCTGCAAAGAAGACATCCAGATGGCCAACAGACACATGAAAAAGTGCTCCATATCACTCGGCATCAGGGAAATACAAATCAAAACCACAATGAGATATCACCTCACACCAGTCAGAATGGCTAAAATCAACAAGTCAGGAAATTTCAGATGCTGGCGAGGATGCGGAGAAAGGGGAACCCTCCTACACTGTTGGTGGGAATGCAAGCTGGTGCAACCACTCTGGAAAACAGCATGGAGGTTCCTCAAAATGTTGAAAATAGAACTGCCCTATGACCCAGCAATTGCACTACTGGGAATTTACCCTAAAGATACAAACGTAGTGATCCAAAGGGGCACGTGCACCCGAATGTTTATAGCAGCAATGTCCACAATAGCCAAACTATGGAAAGAACCTAGATGTCCATCAACAGATGAATGGATCAAGAAGATGTGGTATATATGCACAATGGAATACTATGCAGCCATCAAAAGAAACAAAATCTTGCCATTTGCGACAACATGGATGGAACTAGAGCGTATCATGCTTAGCGAAATAAGTCAAGCGGAGAAAGACAACTATCATATGATCTCCCTAATATGAGGGAGTGGTGATGCAACATGGGGGCTTAAGTGGGTAGGAGAAGAATCCATGAAACAAGATGGGATAGAGAGGGAGACAAACCATAAGTGACTCTTAATCTCACGAAACAAACTGTGGGTTGCTGGGGGGAGGGGGGTTGGGAGAAGGGGGGTAGGGTTATGGACATTGGGGAGGGTATGTGCTTTGGGGTAAATTGGAAGAGGAGATGAACCATGAGAGACTATGGACTCTGAAAAACAATCTGAGGGGTTTGAAGTGGTGGGGGGGTGGGAGGTTGGGGTACCAGGTGGTGGGTATTATAGAGGGCACAGCTTGCATGGAGCACTGGGTGTGGTGAAAAAAATAATGAATACTGTTTTTCTGAAAATAAATAAATTGGAAAAAAAAAAAAGAATGCATATTTAGGTCCAGAGAGTTCTTAAAAAATGAAGTGAGCTCAAAGGCTTTGTACTTTGCTCCTAATCTTTAGGGTTTGGGCAACAGTGAAGGGCAGTTTCCTTCAGGAGCGTAGGCACACTTGTCCGGTGTGGGACCAGAGACCCAATCCTGAAGTGCGTGTGGGCCAGGGATTTGGGGACAGAAATTGCAAATGGGAACTAGCGTTAGGGCGAGGACTGAGGTGTTCACAAGACCAATCAGCAGGCCTTGTGGGCAGCTCATAGTGTACTGAAATTAAGGCGTGATGAAGGTGGTAGAGCTGACTTCTCTGTCGTCCTGTGTCCAGGACGGTCGCAAAAGGTAGGGGTGGCTTCATGAGGCCATAGGATATTCTTCGTCTCTGAGGATTCTGCCCAGCTCCCAGTGTTTGGTGTCTCTCGGTTCGAGAGACAGGTTCTGGGTCAGAGCGCCTGGAAAGCACAAACGAGGGTGAGGATTTGGCCCTAGGAACCTGGCAGGCCCACTCTGTGTACTCCTGGTCTAGCTACCGAGGGTGATTGTTTGAAAGGAGGCTCACGCTGTGGGTCACAATGCTTGTTTGTGCTCAGGGTGTCTCCATTGAGTGGCCCTGGTCTCATGGGCCTTGCAGCTGGTTCCCACTCTAAGGGTTAGACACCCATATCAACAGCCAGGTTTCCTACCATCGGAAAGGAGGAATAATCCTATGCCTCAAGTACCCCCATAGGCAGGGATTTGAGCTACGGTCTTGGGATAAATGCCTGAATATCCAGGTGGTATAGACATGGTGGCTTAGAGCCATGGCTGTTCCACCTACAGGATATGGGGCCCACTCTCTGCGTGGCTGACTGGAGGTGTGGCTCAGGCTGTGTGAGACAGAGTCGTAGTGCCCATGCACGGAAACTTAGCCAGAAGTACAATCAAAGATCTCCCTGCTAACAAACCAGCATTGTGACCCATCTGCAAGAGATTCCATGTCAACTCAAGAACTTGGTCCCTTGCCCCAGAGCCACCAGAAGGAACCTGCCATGTTCCTCAGCTGCAATGTTCAATAGAGGTGTGTTTTCCAGGCATTCATGCGGGAAAGCTCTCCTCCCCAAACATTCCAAGTGGGAGACTCTGGAGCAAACATACCATCCTCCACTTGTCAAGAACGAGGAAACCTTGCTGTTTGGAGCATCTCACAAACCTCAGCGTGGGAAATCGTCATTGGATACTTGACGCCACCCCTCCATTAGTCGGTCATCATAGACACAAACTCCAGTGAGAGCAAACATCGACATCTGCCCTAACTTAGGTGCTGAATATCTCAAATCAGTCGCTGCACATTGGAACTGCCTTTCGCTTGGCACTGAAGTGAACCCTAGCTTGTGTTCACAATTCCTTCCTCACCCTACTTGTCTGCAAGCCCTGATGAAATGGAATTCTGGAGCCACAACCCACCATTCTGCCTTCCCCATAGTAAAATGAAGTTCCTGGTGAATCTCTCCAGGTACCCCATTTGAGGTTCAATCTGCTCAGACCTCGAGGGTACCCACATTTATAGGCTGCCCTGGACACTAGAGCTGTGTCTGACAGAGCCTGAGCCCAGACCTAGTGTCAGCCACATAAAGAGAGGGCCCCATATCCAGCATGTGAGACTGGCCATGTCCCAAGTCCGTCAGCTCTACCCATCTTTGGTATTCAGGTACCTGTCCCCAGCCTTTGCTGGAATACCTGCCAGTTGGGGATCCTAAAGCAGAATGGAGAACTCCTTCCCCATGGCAGGAAACCTGGCTGTTGGGATGGTTGTCTAACCCTCAAAGTGGGAGTAAGCCACATGGTCAGTGAGACATGCCCATTCCTGAGGGCCGCCCTGGGCAAAAACAGGAATTGTGACCCTCAGCCTGAGCATGCTTTCAAACAAGCCGTCTCAGTGGCACCACCAGAATCCCGCATTGCAGGCCTGGTATGACCCTAGGCCCAAATCCTAACCGTTGGTGGGGTTTTCCAGGTGCCCAAACCCAGAGCCCGTCGCTGGAATCCCTGATTGGGGCACCTCTAAGATGAAAAACCACACTCTTCTCTTCCCCGAAAAAGCCACGAAACTCTGGGGAGCCGCCACGATCCTGAGAGAGGACAAATCTCCCGTGGACCCATGAGAACACAGCTGCATTCCGAGGCCATCCGGGACACACAAACCAGATAGAAAAGCCTGTGCTACAGGCTTCAAGTCACCCCAATTACAGAATCAGACAAGCTGCTTTCCAGGTCTACGCATTGGGCCTCCGATCACCTTGCCACTAACTCTAACCTGAATTTGTGTTTGCAGACGTCTCTCCCAAAACCATGGCTCATATGACCTCCAGGATGACGTCTCTGGAGCCACACCACAGGACTGTGCCTGCCATCCCCAAGGAAACTGAGCCCGTCACAGTTTCCAAAACCTCTCAAATTAGGATAAACCTGCAAGGCCCCTGAGCCCACCCCAATACTGGCTGCCACTGTGGATGCAAATGCGCAGTCTGAAACACCCTTATAACCTACATCCAGGCAGACAGCCAAGTCAATGGTCCTGAGTCAGAAGATTGAACCTGACATGGCCCTACGACCTCATTGGAACTGCAGATTAGGTTTTCTGACATCTGTCCTCAGGGGCCTGTTCTGGAATACCAACTTATGATACACCATTTGGTCCATGAGCCACACAATAGAACATCTCCTGTCCCCAAAAATAAACCATGCTCTTCGACCTGGGCCAAACCCTCAGGGTAGGAGAATCCTGCCGGGCACCTTAGATTCCAGCACATTCCAAGATCTCCGTGGTAAAAATCCAGCATTGTGACCCATCTGAAAGAGATTCAATGTCAACTCAAGGCCTTGGTCCTTCACCCGTGAGGAACCAGAATGATCCTGCCATGTTCCTCAGCTGCAATGATCAATGGAGGTGTGCTTTCCAGGCATCCATGCGGGAGAGTTATGATAACCAAACTTTCCACATGGGGGACATTGGAGAAAACCAAGCGGACTCCACCTGTCCACACAAGAAGGAAACCTGGCTGTTTGGAGCATCTAACAAGCCTCAGCATGGGAAATCCTACATGGCCTCTTGACGCCACCCCTTCATTTGTCGGTCACCATAGACACAAACTCCACTGTGAGCAAACATCTAATTCTGCCTTACTCACGTTCTGGATATCTCGAATAAGCCGCTGCACATTGGAACTTCCTTCCACTTAGCAATGAATTGAACCATAGCTTGTGTTAACAATTCAATCCTTACCCTACTGGTCACCATGCACTCTTGATAGGGAATTCTGGAGATACAACGCAGCAATCTGCCTTCCCCATATAAATAAGAAGTGCCTGATGAGTTTGCCTAGAAATCCCACATGAGGAACAATCTGCTCGGCCCTCGAGAGAACCTCGATTTATACGCTGCCCAGCCACTAGTGATCTTTCTGACAGAACCTGAGACACGACCAAGTGTCAGTCACCCTGAGAGCGGGAACCAGATCTACCATGTTGGACTGGCCATGGCCCAAGTCCGTCAATTCTACCCATCCTTGGTATTCAGGCACCTGTCCCCAGACCTTTGCTGGAATCCCTGCCAATGGGGAAACTGAAGCACAATAGAGAATCCTCCTTCCCCATGGCAGGAAACCTTGCTGTTGGGGTCGATGTCAAACCCTCAAAGTGGGAGTCAGCTACATGGCCAATGAGAGCACGCCCACTCATGCAGCCCACCATGGGCACAAACAGGCATTGTGACTCTCAGCCTGAGCATGATTTCAAACAAGCACTCTCAGTTGCACCACCAGGATTCCACATTGCAGGCCTTGTACGCCCCAAGACCCAAATCCTAACACATGGTGGGATTTTCCAGGGACCCAGACCCAGAGCCTATCTCTGGAATCCCGGTTTTGGGGCATCTCTAGATGCAAACCAACGTTCTTCCCTTCCCTGACAAAGCCACAAAACTATGGGGAGCCGTCAGGATACTTAGAGCGAAAAGGTGTCCCATGGACGCATAAGACCAAACCTCATTCGGAGACCATCTGGGACACACAAACCAGAGAGAAAAGCCTGTGCTACCACCTCCCTGTCACCCTAAATACAGTTCCCAACAAACTGCTGTCCAGGTCTACGCATCGAGCCTGCGATCACTTCGCAACTAACCCTAACCCGAATTTGTGTTTTTGCAGACTTCTCTCCCAAAACCATGGTTCACATGCTCTCCAGGATGCCGTCTCTGGAACCACACCACAGGATTGTCCCTGCCATCCCCAAGGAAACTGTGCCCATAACAGTTGCCAAAACCTTCCAGATTAGGCGAAACCCGAAAGTCCCCTGAGCACACTCCCATGCTGGCGTCAGCTCTGGAAACAAATGTGCAGTCTGAAACACCATGATCACCCACATCTAGGCAGACAGCCAAGTAATGGGCCTGAGTCAGAAGATTGAACCTGACATGCCCCTAGGACCCCATTGGAACCCTAGATTAGGTTTTCGTGCATCTGTCCTCAGGGGCTTGTTCTGGAATACCAACTTAGAATAAAACATGTGGTCCCTAAGCCACACAACAGAACATCTCCTGTCCCCACAAGGAAACCGTACACGAGACATGTGCCAGACCTTCAGGTTTGGAGAATCCTTCATGGAACCTTACCCACCAGCATAATCTAAAATCTCCCTGGTAACAAACCCCATTGTGACCCATCTGCAAGAGATTCCAAGTCAACTCAAGGCCTTGGTCCTTCGCCCCAGAGCCGCCAGAAGGAACCTACCATGTTCCTCAGCTGCAATGGTCAATGGAGGTGTGCTTTCCAGGCATCCATGCGGGAGATCTCTCCCCCCAAACATTCCAAATGGGGGACCCTGGAGCAAACGAACCATCCTCCACCTGTCAAGAAGGAGGAAACCTTGTTATTTGGAGTATGTCACAAGCATCAGTGTGGGAAATCGTCATTGGATACTTGAGCCACCCCTCCATTAGTCATTCATCATAGACACAAATTCCAGTGTGAGCAAACATCAAGATCTGCCCTATGTGAGGTGCTGGATATCTCAAATCAGCCTCTGCACATTGGAACTGCCTTCGCTTTGGCACTGAATTCAACCCTAGCTTGTGTTTACAATTCCATCCTCACCCTACTTGTCTGCAAGCCCTGATGAAAGGGAATTCTGGAGCCATAACCCACCATTCTGCCTTCCCCATAGTAAAATGAGGTGCCTGGTTAATCTCCCCAGGTAACCCACTTGAGGAACAATCTGCTCAGCTCTCGCGGGTACCCGGATTTATAGGCTGCCCTGGGCACTAGAGCTGAGTCTGACAGAGCCTGAGCCCAGACCTAGTGTCAGCCATGTAGAGAGCGGGCCCCATATCCAGCATGTGAGACCGGGCATGTCCCAAGTCCATAAGCTCTACCCATCCTTGGTATTCAGGTACCTGTCCCCAGCCTTTGCTGAAAACCCTGCCAATTGGGGGTCCTAAAGCAGAATGGAGAATTCCTCCTTCCCCATGTCAGGAAACCTGGCTGTTGGGATGGATGTCAAACCCTCAAAGTGGGAGTCAGCTACATGGCCAATGAGAGCACGCCCACTCATGCGGTCCACCCTGGGCAGAAACAGGCATTGTGACCCTCAGCCTGAGCATGATTTCAAACAAGCCCTCTCAGTTGCACCACCAGGATTCCGCATTGCAGGCCTTGTACGCCCCAAGACCCAAATCCTAACATATGGTGGGATTTTCCAGGCGCCCAGACCCAGAGCCTATCTCTGGAATCCCAGTTTTGGGGCACCTCTAGATGCAAAACAACGTTCTTCCCTTCCCTGAAAAAAACACAGAACTATGGGGAGCCACCAGGATACTTAGAGCGAAAAGGTGTCCCATGGACGCATAAGACCAAACCTCATTCGGAGACCATCTGGGACACACAAACCAGAGAGAAAAGCCTGTGCTACTGCCTCCCCGTTACCCTAAATACAGTTCCCAACGAACTGCTGTCCAGGTCTATGCATCTAGCCTGTGATCACTTCACAACTAACCCTAACCCGAATTTGTGTTTTTGCAGACCTCTCTCCCAAAACCATGGCTCACATGCCCTCCAGGATGCCGTCTCTGAAACCACACCACAGGATTGTGCCTTCCATCCCCAAGGAAACTGTGCCCATAACAGTTGCCAAAACCTTCCAGACTAGGTGAAACCTGAAAATCCCCTTAGCCCACCCCCCTGTTGGCGTCTGCTCTGGATAAAAAAGGGCAGTCTGAAATACCATGATCACCTATATCTAGACAGACAACCAAGTGATGTGCCTGAGTCAGAAGATTGAACCTAACATGCCTCTAGGACCGCAATGGAGGCCTAGATTAGGATTTTAGGCATCTGTCCTCTCTGTCCTGTTCTGGAATACCAACTTAGGATACAACATGTGGTCCCTGAGCTACACAATAGAACATCTCCTGTCTCCAGAAGAAAACCGTGTTCTTGGACCTTTGTCAAACCTTCAGGGTAGGAGAATTCTGCATGGCACCTTAGCCACCAGCACAATCTCAGATCTCCCTGGTAACAAATCAGCAGTGTGACCAATGTGCAAGAGATTCCAAGTCAACTCAAGGCCTTGGTACTTCGCCCCAGAGCCACCAGAACAAACCTGCCATGTTCTTCAGCTGCATATGTCAGTGGACTTGTGCTTTCCAGGCATCCATCACAGAGAGTTCTGCAACCCAGACTTTCTACATGGGGGACCCCGGAGCAAACAAACCACACTCCACCTGTCTAGTAGAGGGAAATCTTGCTATTTGTAGCATCTCACAAGCCTCAGCAAGGGACATCCTCCATGGCTTCTTGACGCCACCTCTCTATTGGTCCATCATAGACACAAACTGCAGTGTGAGCAAACGTCTGAAATCCGCCCTTACTCAGGTGCTGGATGTCTCGAATAAGCCTCAGCACATGGGAACGGCTTCCATTTGGCACTGAATTTAACTGTACCTTGTGTTTACAATCCCATCCCTACCCGACTGATCCCCCAAACGTCTAGATAGGTAATTCTGGAGCCACAACGCAGCATTCTGCCTTCCCCATTATAAGAAGAAGTGCCTGGTGAGTCTGCCCTGAAACCCCACATGAGGTTCAATCTGCTTGTCCCTCAAGTAACCCCGATTTATAGGCTGCCCTGGCCACTAGTATGGTGTCTGACAGAGCCTGAGCCCCTACCTCGTGTCAGCCACCCAGAAAGCTGGGCCCATATCTGCATGTAAGACCAGCCATGGTTCAATCCATCATATCTACCTATCCTTCGTATTCAGGCATCTGTCCCCAGACCTTTGCTGGAATACCTGCCAATGGGGTAACTTGAGGCACAATAGAGAACTCCTCCTTCCCCATGCCAGGAAACCTAACTGTTGGTATGGGGGTCCAACCCGCACAGTGGGAGCCTGCTGCATGGCCAAGGAGACAACGCCCACTCTTGAGGGCCACTCTGGGCACAAACAGGCATTGTGAACATCAGCCTGATCCTTCTTTCAAACAAGCCCTCTCAGTTGCACCAACAGGATTCCGCATTGCAGGCCTGGTACACCCCTAGGCCCAAATCCTAACCCTTGGTGGGATTTTCCAGATGCCCAGGACCAGAGCCCATCTCTGGATCCCTGTTTTGGGGCACCCCTAAGATGTAAAACATCATTCTTCCTTTCCCCCAAAAAGCCACCAAATTATTAGGAGCCATCAGGATCCTGAGAGAGGAAAAATCTCCCATGGACCCATGAGACCACACCTGCATTCCAAGGCCATACTGGGTACACAATCCATATATAGAATCCTGTGCTACCGTCTCCGAGTCACCCTAATTACAGTTCCTGACAAGCTGCCTTCTAGGTCTACGCTTTGGGCCTGGAATCACCTTGCCACTAACCCTAGACCTAGATTATGCTTTCAGACTTCTCACCATGCCCTCTAGGATAGGTTTCTGGAGCCACATCACAGGACAGTGCCTGCGATCCCCAAGAAATTTTGCCCATCATACTTGCGCTAACACTACACATGAGAAGAAACCTATAATGCCCCTGAGGGCACCCAAATATTAGAAGCCGTTCTGGAAGCTAATTTGCTGTTGAACACACTGATTACCTACATCCAGGCCGACACGAGTTAATGGTTCTGAGTCAGAAAATTGAACCTGATATGCCCCTAGGACCTCATTGGAATCCCAGATTAGGGTTTCAGACATCGGTCCTCAGAGGCCTGTTCTGGAATAACATCTTATGGTACAACATGTGGTCCCTGAGCCACACAACAGAACATCTCCTGTCCCCACAGGGAAACTGTGCTCTTCGACCTGTGTCAAAACATCAGGGTATGAGAATAGTGCATGACCCTTATCCACCAGCACATTCTAAGATTTCCCTGGTAACAAACCACCATTGTGAACCATCTGCAAGAGATTCCATATCAACTCAAGGCCTTGACCCAGATCCACCAGAAGGATCCTGTCATGTTCCTCCACTGCAATGGTCAATGGATGTGTGCTTTCTAGGCATCTATCGGGGCGAATTTTGCTACCTAAACATATCACATGGGGGACACTGGAGCTAACAAACCAGACTCCTCCTGTCCAGTAGAAGGGAAACCTTGCTGTTTGGAGCATCTCACAAGCCCAAGGGTGGGAAATCCTCCATGGGCTCTTGACGCCACCCCTCAAATTGTCGGTCATCATAGACACAAACTGCAGTGTGTGCAAACATCTCACATCTTCCCTTACTCAGGTGCTGGATATCTTGAAGAAGCCACTGCACAGGGGACTGCCTTCTACTTGGCACTGATTTAACCATAGCTTGTATTTACAATTCCATTCTTACCCTACTGGACCCAAGACCTCTGCATAGGGAATTCTAGAAACACAACACAGCATTCTGCCTTCCCCATAGAAAGTGGGTCTGCTCAGAAAACCCACATGAGGATCAATCTTCTAGGCCCCAACGGAACCCCGATTTATAGGCTTCCCTGGCCTCTACTGCGGTGTCTGTCAGAGCCTGAGCCCTGCCCTTGTGTCATCCACCCAGAGAGCAGGACCTATATCTAGCATGTGGGAGGACCATGGCCCTAATCCATCATCTCTACCCATCTTTGGTATTCAGACATCTGTACTCAGACCTTTGCTGGAATCCATGCCAATGGGGGAACCTGAAGCAGAGTAGAGAACGCTTCCTTCCCTATGGCAGGAAACCTGGCTAGTGGAGTGGATGTCCAACTCTCACAGTCGGATCTAGCTGCATGGACAATGAGACCACTCGCACACTTGAGGGCCACCCAGGGCACAAAAAGTATTGTGACCATCAGGCTGAGCATGCTTTCAAACAAGTCCACTCAGTTGCACCACCAGGATCCCGCATTGCAGGTCTGGTATGCCCCTCTGCCCAAATCCTAACCCTTGGTGGTAATTTCCAAGTGCCCAGACTCAGAGCCCGTCTCTGGAATCCCTGTTTCGGGGCACAACTAAGATTGAAAACAGTCCTCTTCCCTTCCCCAAAAAAGCCACCCAACTATTGGGAACCGCCAGGATCCTTTGAGAGAAAAAATCTCCCAAGGACCTATGAGACCGCACCGACATTCTGAGGCCATTCTGGACACACAATCCAGATATAAAGGACTGTGATACTGCCTTTGAGTCACCCTAATTACAGTTCCTGATGAGCTGCCCTCCATGTCTATGCATTGGGAATGCGATCACCTCGCCATTAACCCTAACCCGAGTTTGTGTTTGCAGACTTCTCTCCATAACTATGGTTCACATGCCCTCCTGTGTGGGGTCTCTGGAGCCACACCACAGCACTGTGCGTGCCATCCCCTAGGAAACTTTGCAAGTCACAGTTTCCCAATCCTCCTGATTAGGAGAAATCTGCATAGCCCTGAGCACACCCCAATATTGGTGGCCACTCTGGACGCAAATGCACAGTCTGAAACATGCTCATCACCTACATCCAGGCAGACAACCAAGTCTACTGTCCTGTGTCTTAATATTGAAACTGTCATGCCCCTAGGACCTCACTGGAACCCCAGCTTAGGTTGTCAGGCATCTGTCTTCAGAGGCCTGTTCTGGAATACGATCTTATAATACAACATGTGGTCTTTGAGCCACACAACACTACATCTCCTGTCCCCAGAAGAGAACCGTGCTCTTCAAACTGTGTTAAACTCTCAGGGTAGGAGAATCCTGCATGGCACCTTAGCCACCAACACATTCTAAGATCTACCTGGTAACAAACCAGCATTTTGACCCATCTTAAAGAGATTCCATGTCAACTCAAGGCCTTGGTACATCGCCCCAGAGCCACCATAAAAAACCTGCCATGTTCCTCAGCTGCCATGGTCAATGAAGGTGTGCTTTCCAGGCATCAATGCGGAAGAGCTCAGTTACCCATACTTTTCACATGGGGGACCCTGGAGCAAACAAACCTGACTCCACCTGTCCATTAGAAAAAAACAACCTTGCTGTTTGGAGCATCTCACATGCTTCAGCGTGGGGAATCCTCCATGGCCTCTTGACGCCACTCCTCCATTTGTCAGTTATCGTAGACACAAACTCCAGTGTGAGCAAACATCTGACATCCACCCTTACTCAGTTGCTGGATATTTCGTTTGTTGGCCATCATAGATACAAATGCCATCGTGAGCAGGTATCTGACCCTCGCGCATACTCAGGTGCTGGAGATCTCGAAACAACTGCTGCACATTGGAACGGCCACGTGCTTAGCACTGAGCTTAGCCGTAGCTTGTGTTTTCTGACTTCTGTTCTCACACTCCTCGCCTTAAAGCCCTCCATATTGGGAATTTTGGAGTCACAACGCAGCCTTCTGCCTGCCCACCAGAAAGAAGAAGTGCCCTAAGGGTCTGCTCTGAAACCCCACATGAGGATCCACCTTCACGGCCCTCTATGGCACCCCAATATCATAGGCCACCCTGTGCACTAATGCTCCTTCTGACACAGCCCGAGCCCCGACCTCCTGGCAGCCAACCAGATAGCGGGCCCCATATCTGCCAGGTATGACCTGCCTTGACCTGAGTCCTTCATCTCGAACCAATCTGGGTATTCACGTACCTGTCCCAGAACATAGCTCGAATTCCTGCCCATGGGGGACCCTGAAGCACAAAAGAGTACTACTCCTTCTCCACTTCAGGAAAACTGAACGTTGAGATGGCTGTCCAACCCTCAGATTAGGATCCATGTGCATGGAACAAGAGACAAAGCCCACTCAGGATGGGCATCTGGGCACAAACTGGCATTGTGACCCTCACCCTGAAAGCCATTTCCAACAAGTCCCCGTGGGAGCTGGACCAGGACCCCACAGAGCGGGCCTGTCATGCCCCTAGGCCCAGATCCTAGGCCTTTGTAGGGTTATCCAGGTACAAGGAACCAGAACCCATCTCTAGAATCCCTGTTTTGACTGGAATCCTGACACGGTAAACCACTCTCTCTCCTAACGCCAGTAAGACACCAACTCTTGGGTGCCGGCAAGAATCCCCAGATAGGAAGAATCTCCCATGGACACATGAGGACACCCCTCCATTCTATGGCCATCCTAGACACAATGCAGACAGAAAAGGTTTTGCTCCGCCTCCCAGCCGCACGAATTTCAAGTCCCGAGGAGTTGCCCTGAGAACTTCCATCAATGCAGATCACTTGGAACTTCGAACCAAAGACAGCAGATCAAGCCTGATGTTCCTCAGCTAAAATGGTAACACGAGGTGGGCTTCCCAGGCCTCCATTCAGAGAGCTCTGCTATCGAATCTTTCCATAAGGGGGACCCTGGAGCCCTCTAAGCAGACTTGCCCGGTCCCGCAGTTGGACACCTTGGTGTTTGGAGCAGCTCACAAGCTCCAGCTTGGGAAAACTTCCAAAGCTTCTTGAGGCCACCCGACCATTCATTGGTCATCATGGATACAAACTCCAGTGTGAGCAGACATCTGACCCTCGGCCATAATCAGGTGCTGGAGATCTCAAAACAACTGCTGCACATTGGAACAGCCATGTGCTCTGCTAGGAGCTTAACTGATCCTTGTGTCTTCAGACTAATGTCCTCACATTTCTCTCCTGAAAGACCTCCGTATTGGGAAAGCTGGACCCACAACTCAACATTCTGCCTATATACCAGAAAGTAGAAGTACCCTATGCGTATTCACAGAAACCCCACATGAGGATCCACTTGCACGGCCCAGACAGCACGAATGCTCTGTCTGACACAGCCCAAGCACTGACCTCCTGTAAGTCACCCAGACAGCAGGCCCCAAATCCTGCAGGTGGGTCCTGCCTTGGCCCAAGGACCTCAACTCGGAGCAATCTGGTTATCCAGATGCCTATCCCAGTACTTAGCTCAAATTTCTGCCCATGGGGGACCGTGAAGCACAAAAGAGTACTCCTCATTCCCCATGGCAGTAAAACAGAATGTTGAGTTGGCTGTCCAACCCTCAGACTTGGAGCCAGGTGCATGGCCCATGAGACCACGCCCACTCAGGATGGGCAGCTGGGGACAAAAGACATTGTGACTCTCAGAGTGGGACCCCTTTCCAACAAGCACCCTCAGGAGCTGGACCAGGAGCCCTCAGAGCAGGCCTGTCATGCCCCTACACCCAAAACCAAAGCCTTGGAGGGGTTATCCAGGCTCCCAGACCTAGAATCCATCTCTGGAATGCCTGTTTGAATGGAACCCCTGACAGGGAAAACAACACTCTCCATTTCCCCCAGTAAGACACCAAACTCTTGGGTGCCAGAAAGAATCCCCTGAGAGGTACAATATCCCATGGATCCATGAGGGCACCCCTCCATTCCGTGGCCATTCTACACACACAGTCTAGACAGAAAAGCCTGTGCTCCTGCCTCGGAGCTGCATGAATTTCAAATCCCGAGTAGCTGCCCTCAGGGTCTGCAGATTGGTCCTGCCATCACCTCGCCTCTAACTCTTACGCAAGTTTGTGTCTGAAGACTTTGGTCCCAAATTCCTGACCCACATGTCTTCCAGGATTGGGCCTCCAGACCCACAGCACATCACTGGGACTGCTCTCTGGAGGATAGTCTGCCCATCTCAGTTCCAAACCCTCCAGATCAGGAGAAACCTGCAAGGCCATTGAGCCCATGCCAATTTAATAGGCCGCTCTGGAAAAAATGCACAGTCTGACACTTCCTCCAGGGAGACACACATCTCAATGGCCCTGAGTACAAAGATTGAACCTGCCATGCCCCAGGACCTCAACGGAACCCTAGCATAGTTTTTCAGGACTCTGTCCTGGAAGCCTGTTTTGGAAAACCAACGTATAGTCCAACATGTGGTGCGTGAGCCATACAAGAGAACCCCACCTGTCCGAAGAAGGAAACCTGGCTCTTGGGAACTGGGTCTAACCCTCAGGATAGGAGAATCCTGCATGGCCTCAGGGCCACCGCCATAGTCTAAGTTCTCCCTGGACACCAAGCAGCATTGGGACCCGTTAGATTGAGAACTTCCGTCAATGCAGATCACTTGGAAATTGGAATCAGTGACAGCGGATCAAGCCTGCCCTGTTCCTCGGCTGCAATGGTAACGTGAGGTGGGCATCCAGGCCTCCATTCAGAGAGCTCTGCTATCGAATATTTCCACATCAGGGACCCTGGAGACCTCGAAGGGAAACCTTACTGTTTGGAGCAGTTCACAAGCTCTGGCTTGGGAAAACCTCCAAGGCTTCTTGAGGCCACCCCACCATTCGTTGGTCATCATGGATAGAAACCCCAGCGTGAGCAGACATCTGACCCTACCAGATACTCAGGAGATCTCGAAATAACTGCTGCACATTGGAATGGCCATGTGCTTGGCACTGAGCTTAACTGTAGCTTGTGTTTTCAGACTTCTGTCTTCACACTTCATGCCTACAAGCCCTACTTATTGGGAATTCTGGAGCCACAACAAAATCTTCTGCCTCCCCACCAGAAAGAAGTGCCTTAAGGGTCTTCACAGATTCCCCAAAATGAGGATCCAGCTACACGGCTCTCAATGGACCCCAATATCATACCCGCCCTCTGCACGAATGCTCTGACTGACACAGCTTGAGTCCCGACCTCCTGTCAGCCACCCAGACAGCGGGCCCCATATCCTGCATGTGGCTCCTCCCTTGGCCCATGGACGTCATCTCGAACTAACCTGTGTATTCAGGTTTCTGTCCCAGAACTTAGCTGAAATTCCTGTCCATGGGGGACCCTGAAGCACTAAGAGTACTTCTCCTTCCCCATGGCAAGAAAACTGAATGTTGAGATGGCTCTCCCACCCTCAGAGTGAGAGCCAGGTACATCGTCCATGAGAGCATGCCAACCCCGGATGGGCAGCTGGGCACAAACAGGCATTGGGACCCTCAGCCTGAGACCCTCTTCAAACACGGTCACTCTGGACCTGGACCAGGAGCCCACAGAGCGGGCTTCTCATGCCCGTAAGCCCAAATCCTAAGCCTTGGTTATGTTATCCAGGCACCTGGACCCAGAACCAATCTCTGGAATCCCTGTTTGGACAGGGCCCCTGAGATGGAAAGCACCGTTTTCCTCTTCCCCAGAAAGACATCAAACTCTTGGGTGCCAGGCAGAATCCCCAGATAGGAAGAATATCCAATGAACCCATGAGGTCACCCCTCCATTCTGTGGCCTTCCTAGACACACAATCCAGACAGAAAAGCCTGTGCTCCTCCTTCCCAGCCACCTGAATTTAACATCTCGAGGAGCTGCCCTCAGGGTCTGCAGATCAGGTCCGCCATCACATCACCCCTCTTACCTGAGTGTGTGTCTGAAGACTTTGGTCCCAAAGTCCTGTCCCACAAGCCCTCCAGGTTGGGGCTCCAAGAACCAAACCACATCACTGGGCCTGCTCTCCCGAGGAATCTCTGCCTGTCTCAGTGTCCCAAACCCTCCAGATTAGGAGAAAACTGCAAGGACCCTGAGTCCACCCAAATTTCATAGGCCACTTTGGAAAAAATGCACAGTCTGTCACAGCCTCAACACCTACCTCCAGGAAGACACACAGGTCAATGTCACTGAGTCCAAAGATTGAACCTGCCATGCCCCTAGGACCCATCAGAACCTTACCTTAGGTTTTGAGGCCTCTCTACCCAGAGGCCTGTTCTGGAAATTTAATAAATGGCCCATCTTGTGGTCTGTGAGCTGTACAAGGGAACCCCTCCTTTCCCTAGAAGGAAACATGGATCCTGGGAACTGGGTCTACCCCTCAAGTAGGAGAATCCTGCATGGCCACAGATCCACTGCCACATTAGGTTCTCCCTGTACACCAAGCAGCACTGGGACCTATTAGACTGAGAACTTCCGGCAACGCAGATCACTTGGAGCTTGGAATCAGTGTCATTGGATCAAGCGTGCCCTGTTCTTCAGCTTCAATGTTAACGTAAGGTGGGTTTCCCAGGTCTCCGTTCAGAGAGCTCTGCTATCAAATCTTCCATATGGGGGACCCTGGAGCCCTCTAAGTGGACTTCTCCTGTCCGCAGTAGGACACCTTGCTGTTTGGAGCAGCTCACAGGCTCCAGCTTGGGAAAACCTCCAAGACTTCTTGAGGCCACCCCACCATTTTTTGGCCATCATGGATACAAACTCCAGTGTGAGCAGATATCTGACCCTCGCCCAGGTGCTGGAGATCTCGAAAAAACCGCTGTACATTGGAACAACCATGTGCTCGGCACTGAGCTCAACCGTAACTAGTGTTTTCAGAATTCTGTCCTCACACTACTCGCCTGCAAGCCCTACATATTGGGAATTCATGAGCCAGAATGCAGCCTTCTGCCTGCCCACCAGAAAGAAGAAGTGCCCTAAGGGTCTGCATAGAAACCCCACATGAGGATCCAGTTTCACAGCTCTCAACTGCACCTCAATATCTTAGGCCGCCCTCTGCACGAATGTTCTGTCTGACACAGCTCGAGCCTGAACTCCTGTCAGCCACCTAGACAGCGGGCCCCATATCCCACAGGTGGGTTCTGCTTTGGCCCGAGGACCACATCTTGAACCAACCTGGGTATTCAGGTACCTGTCACCAAACTCAGCTCAAATTCCTGCTCATGGGGGATCCTGAAGCACAAAAGAGTACACCTCTTTCCCCATGGCAGGAAAACTGAATGTTGAAATGGCTGTCCAACCCTCAGAGTGGGAGCCAGGTGCATGGCCTATGAGACCACGCCCACTCAGGATGGACATCTGGGCACAAACAAGCATTATGACCCTCAGCCTGAGACCCCTTTGCAACAAACCCTCTTGGGAGCTGGACCAGGATGCCTTAGATTGGGCCTGTAATGCCCCTAGGCCCAAATCTTTAGCCTTGGTGGGGTTATCCAGGCTCCTGGATGCAGAACCCATCTCTGGAAGCCCTGTTTGGATGGGACGCCTGACACGGAAAACCGCGCTCTCCCCATCCCTCAGCAAGACACCAAACTCTTGGGTGCCAGGCAGAATCCCCAGAGAGGTAGAATCTCACATGGACCCATGAGGCCATCCCTCCATTCCATGGCCATCTTAGACAAACAATCCAGACAGAAAAGTCGATGCTTCTGCCTCGGAGACACACGAATTTCAAATCCCGAGGAACTGCCCTCAGGGTCTACAGATCGGGCCTGCCATCACCTCGCTTCTAACGCTTGCCAGAGTTTGTGTCTGAAGACTTTGGTCCCAAAGTCCTAACCCACATGCCCTCCAGGATGGGGCCTCCAGGACCACCCCACATCACTGGGCCTGCTCTCCCGAGGAAACTCTGCCCGTCTCAGTTTCCCAAACGCACCAGATTAGGAGAAACCTGCAAGGCCCCTGAGTCCACCCCAATTTCATAGGCTGCTCTGGAAAAAATTCACAGTCTGACACAGACTCAGAACATACCTCAAGGAAGACACACAGGTCAAAGGGAAGGGATGAATGGCCTAAGACCATGGCGGGTCATATATGCTGGGTGTTTGGCCAGCTGTCAGTGTCTGTCAGAAAATTTGGGCTCAGGATATGTAAGACAGGGCATTAGTGCTTAGCATAGCCTATGCAATTGAGATGTTGCCAAGGGCCGAGCAGGTTGATCCTCATTTGGGGTTTCTGGGCTATGCCATAGATAATGTTTTTCTTCTGGTGGGTTACCGGAGTGCTTCATTGTGGCCCCAGAATTCCCAATTGGGAGGGCTTGTGGGCCAGGAGTGTGAGGAAGGAAGTATGAAAACACATGCTAGTGTGAGGTTTGGGACCAAGGGCATGGCAGGCCAACTATGCAGAGGCTGAATTGAGATCTCCTGATTCTGAAGACAGGGTTAGGATCAAACGTCGGCTGAGGCTGGAGCTTGTGTCCATGATGGCCCCTTCATGAAGCACGGGTCTCATGAGGCCAAGAAGGCTTTCCCATGCTGAGTTTGTGAGTTGCTACAAACCACAAGGTTTCCTTCTCCGGGACAGTCGGGTACTGTTGGATGGCTCCAGGATGTCCCATATGGAAGGACTGGAGAGCAGGGTTCGAAGGATGGATGCCTGTACAGCATACCTCAAATTCCCATTGGCTATTTGTGACAAGACATGTTTGATCTGCTGGCTCTGGGGCAAGCTACCCACGAGGCTGAGTTGAAACGAACTCTCCTGAGGATGGGTCATAATGTGGGTTTGTGTCCATGGAGACCTTAGAATGTGCTGGTGGTTCAGGGACCCTGCAGAATTTGTGTACCCAAAGGGTTTGATACAGCTCCAGTAAGAAAGCTCCCCATGTGGAGACGAGAGAGGTACTGTTTGGTGCCTCATAAAAGTCCCAGGTGCTGGACTTTGAAACCAGTCCTCTGAGGAGAGACACCTGGAAACCAAATCTAGGGTTCACATTATGGCCTAGGGGCCTATCCGTTTCAATTTTCTGTCTCTGGGGACACGGTCTGAGTGTCTAAGTGGAGATAGATGCTCACCTGGTGTCAGAGTGTCCCTCTTTGTCCAGGGCAGCCTAGACTATTGGGATGCCCTGGACCAAGTGTGGCACTTGGCCTCGGGGGCCTTGGAGGTTTCTCCTAATCTGTAGGGTTGTGGCCAATGGAATGGACACAGTTTCCTTGGAAAGGACAGGCACAGTCTTTCGGTGTGGCTCCAGAGGCCCTAGCCTGGAGGTTGTGTGGGTCCGGACTGTGAGCACAGAATTCTGAAAACACAAACTCGGTTAGGTGTGGCATCAAGGGTATGGCAGGCTGGATCTACAGACCGAGAGGGGAACTCCTCAGCTTATGAAAGAAGGTTGAGTGGAATGCGGTCCCTCAGACTTTGTATCTGGATATTGTATCCAGGATAGCCGTGGATTTAGGGTGGCCTCAGGGGCTATGAAAGAATCTCCCTCTCTGGGGATTTGGCCCACATTCCAAGAGTTTGGGGATATTTTATGGGAAGTGTGGAGTCCTGTTGTCTGGCTCAGGTGTCTCTCCAAGCCAGGGATTCCAGAGCAGAGTCTCAGGTACGGACGACTAGAAAAACTCAAACTCTTGTGAGTTCTGCTGTCATCTCCACTCAACCTGTATATTCAGGCATCTTTCCCAGATTGTTGATCAAGGCCCTGACTACGGAGGAACCTGAAGCACAAGAGTACTCCTCCTTCCCGATGGCAGGACGCCTCCAGCCCGATGGCTGTTGAGATACATGTCCAACCCTCAGACTGGGAATCAGCTGCATGTCCCATTAGACCATGGCCACTGGGCACAAACTGGAATTGTTACCCTCAGCGTGAGGCTGCTTTCAAACAATGCTCCTCAGTAGCTGGACCAGGAGCCCTCAGAGCGTTCCTGCCACCCTAGGGCCAAACACTCACCCTCGTAGGTGTTTACCAGGAGCCCACACCCAGAATATGCCTCTGGAATTCCTCTTTGGGGGTCCCCTGAGATGGAAATCAACAGTCTTCCCTTATCCCAGAGACAATAAACTCTTGGGAGCTGAGCAGGATCCCCAGAACTCCGTTAAGCCATCCCTACATGTTGCGACTGTCTGGGACAAACAATGCAGACAAAAAAGCCTGCATTAACGTGTCCATGACACCTTAATTTCAGTACTCTATGAGCTGCCCAAAAAGCCTACAGATCGGGACTGTGATCACCTCGGCCCTCACCCTAACCCTAGTTCCCATTTGCCAATTAAACTCCAAAGCCCTGGTCCAGAAACCCTCCAGTATGGGGCCTCTAGAGCCAAACCGGACGACTGTGCCTACCCCCCCGAAGGAAGCTCTGCCTTTCACTGTTGCCCAAACCCTGAAGATTAAGAGAAATGTACAAAACCCTGAGCCCACCTCAATTGCGAGGAAAACTCTGGACCCAAATGTGCATTCTGACACACACTGAGCACCTGCCTCCAGGCAGACATCCAAGTCAAAGGCGCTAAGTCAGAAGACGAAACCTGACATGCCCCTAGGACTTTATCAATACCCTATCTTAGGTTTCCAGGCGCCTGTCCCCAGAGGCCTGTTCTCCAGTCCCAACTTATATTCCAACATGTGGTCCCTGAGCCACACAACAGAACCCTTCCTGTCCCCAGAAGGATACCTTGCTCTTGATAGCTGTGTCCAAGACTCAGTGTAGGAGAATCCAGCATAGCCCCTGAACACCCCAACATTCTAACATCTCCTTGGATACAAACCAGCATTGTGATCCAACAGCATGAATCTCCATGTCAACTCAGGCTGCATCAAACATCACCCTAGAGCCACCAGATCGATCCTGCCATGTTCCTCGGCTGCAGTGGTCAGTGGAGTTGTGCTTTTCAGGTATCCATGTGGGAGAGCTCTGCACCCAAACATTCCATATGGGGGACACTGGAGCAAACAAACAAGAATCCCCCTGTCCAGTAGAAGGAAAACTTGCTATTTGGAGCATCTCACAAGCCCCAGTGTGGGACATTCTCCATGGTTTCTTGACGGCACCCATCCATTTGTCAGTCATCATAGACACAAACTCCAGTGTGAGCAAGCATCTGAAATCCGCTCTTACTCAGGTCCTGGATACATCACATCAGCCGCTGCACACTGGAAGTGCTGCTTCACACTGAATTGAACCGTAGCTTGTGTTTACAATTCCATCCTCACCCTCCTCCTCCCCAAACCCTCATGATAGGGAACTTTGGAGCCACAACGCAGCATTCTGCCTACCCCACAGAAAGAGGACTTGCCTGTTGAGTCTGCCAGAAACCCCACATGAGGATCCACCTCCCTGGCCCTCGATGGCATCTTAATATTATAGCCGCCATGGGCACTCAACCTCTGTCTGACACAGGCTGAGCCACAACCTCCAGAGAGAAACACAGACAGTGGACCCCATATCCTGCAGGTGGGACATGCCATAACTTGAAACCATCATCTCTACTAAACATGGGTATTCAGGCATCTTTCCCAGACCATAGCTCAAATCATTGCCTATGGCGGAACCTGAAGCACAAGAGTACTTATTCCTGGTGGCAGGAAACCTGGCTGTTGAGATAGGTGTCCAACCGTCAGAGTGGGAGCCAGCTGCATGGACATGAAACCACAGCCACACATGGGAGATGCCCTCAGCACAAACAGGCATTGTGATCCTCAGTGTGAGCCTGCTTTCAAAGAAAACCCCTCAGAATCTGAACCAAGAGCCCGCAAAGCGGGCCTACAGGACACTGGGGTCAAAAGCTCACAATCTTTCGTGTTTTCCTGTAGCCCAGACCAAGAACCTGTCTTTAATCCCTCCTTTGGGGGTCTCCTGAGATGGAAAACAGCACCCTTCCCTTCTCCCAGAGACACCAAACATTTGGGAGCTGGGTAGAATCCCCAGAGAAGAAGATTCTCCCGTGGCCTCATGAAGCCACCCCTAACTTTTGTGACCGTGCTGGACACACAATCCCGACAGAAAAGCCTCCGCTTCTGCCTCCATGAAACCTTAATTTCAGTACTCTATGAGCTATCCTCAGGGCCTGCAGATTGAGCCAGTGATCACCTTGGCCCTCACCCTAAGCTTAGTTCGCATTTGCAGATTCCTTTCCCCAAAGCCCTGGCCCACATGCCCTCCAGGATGGGGCCTCAGTTTGCACACTGGATGAGTGTGCCTACCCTCCCAAAGGAAACTGGCTTCACTATTACCCAAGCCCAGAAGGTTACGAGCAAAGTACAGAGCCCCTGAGCCCACCTCAATTTCGAAGAACCCTCTGGACCCAAATGCACATTCTGAAACACAATGAGCACCTGCCTCTAGTCAGACATCCAAGTGAAAGGCCCTGAGTCAGAATATTAAACCTGGCATGCCTGTAGGACTTCATCGATACCCTTGTTGAGATTTTCAGGCGCCTGTCCCCAGAGGCCTGTTCTCCAATAACAACTTATATTCCAGCATGAGGTCCCTGAGCCACACAACAGAAACACTCATGTCCCCAGAAAGATACATTGCTCTTAGTACCTGTGTCCAAGACTCAGTATAGGAGAATCCTGCATGGCCCCTGAACACTCCAACATTCTAATGTCTCCCTGGATACAAAGCAGCATTGTGATTCAACAGCATGAAACACCATGTCAACTCAGGCCACTTAGAACTTCGCACCAGAGCCACCACATTGAACCAGTTATGTTCCTCAGCTGCAATGGACCATGGAGGTGTGCTTTCTGGGCATCCATTTGGGAGAGCTCTGCTACCCAAATTTGCATATGGGGGACACTGGAGCAAACAAACCAGACTCCCCCTGTCCAGTAGAAGGAAACCTTGCTGTATGGAGCATCTCACAAGCCCCAGCGTGGGAAATCCTCCATGGCCTCATGATGCCACCCCTCCATTTACCTGTCTTCGTAGACACAAACTCCAGTGTGAAGAAACATCTGACCTCCGCCCGAACTCAGGTGCTGGATATCTCGAATCAGCCACTAAACACTGGAACTGCCTCCTTCTTGGCAATGAATTTAACCGTAGCTTGTGTTTTAAGTTCCAACCTCACCCTCCCAGTCCAAAAGCCCTCTTGATAGGAAACTCTGGAGCCAAAACACAGCATTCTGCTTACCCCACAGAAAGAAGACATGCCTGGTGAGTCTGTCCAGAAACCCCACATGAAGATCCACCTGCATGGCCATCAACGGCACCCTAATATCAAAGGCTGCCATGGGCACTCAGGCTCTGTCTGACACAGCCTGAGCCACGACCTCCAGGCTGCCACGCAGACAGTGGGCCCCATATCCTGCAAGTGGGACCTGCTGTGGCTGAAAGCTGTCATGTCTACTCAACCAAGGTATTCGGCATCTGTCCCCAGACCGTAGCTCAAATCCCTGCCTATGGGGGAACCTGAAGCACAAGAGTACTCTCATTCCCGATGACAGGATACCTGGATGTTGTGATGGGTGTCCAACCCTCAAAGTTGGAACCAACTGCCTGGCCAGTGAGACCACGGACACTCATGGGAGTGCCCTGGGCACAAACAGGTGCCCTGGGCACGTTGATACTCAGCGTGAGCCTGCTTTCAAATAAACCCCTTCAATAGCAGGACCAGGAGCCCACAGAGCGGGCCTGCCAGGTCGCTAGGGCCACATGCTCACTCTCGTTCGTGTTTTACTGGCACTCAGACCCAGAACCTGTCTCTGGAATCCCTCTTTTGGGGGTCCCCTGAGACGGAAAATAGCATTCAACCCTTCTCCCAGAGACACCAATCACCTGGGAACTGGGCAGTATCCCCAGAAACGAAGAAATTCCCATGGCTTCATGAAGGAACCCCTACAATTTGCGACCATCCTGGACACACAATCCCAACAGAAAAGCCTGTGCTATCACCTCCATGACACGTTAATTTCAGTACAATATGAGCTGCACTCGGGGCCTGCAGATCGGTCCTGTGATCACCTCAGCCCTCACCCTAATCCTAGTTTGCTTTCGCAGATTTCTCTCCCCTAAGCGCTGGCCCACATGCCCTCCAGGATGAGGCCTCTGGAGCCACACTGGATGACTGTGCCTACCGTCCAAAGGAAACTCTGCCCTTCACTGTTGCCAAAACCCTGAAGATTAGGAGCAAAGTACAAAGCCCCTGAGTCCACCTCAATTTTGAAGAACACACTGGACCCAAATGCGCATTCTGAAACACAATGAGCACTTGCCTCCAGGCAGACATCCAAGTCAAAGGCCCTGAATCAGAAGATTGACCTGACATGACTCTAGGCCTTCATCAATACCCTAGCTTAGTTTTTCAGGCACGTGACCCCAGAGGCCTGTTCTCCAAAACCAACATATATTCCAACATGGGGTACCTGAGCCACACAACAGAATCCTTCCTCTCCCCAAGAGGATACATTGCTCTTGATATTTGTGTTCAAGACTCAGTGTAGGAGAATCCTGAATGGACCCCTGACCACTACAACATTCCAACGTCCCTTTGGATACCAACCAGCATTGTGATTCAAAAGAATGAAACTCCAAGTCAACTCAGGCTGCTCGGAACTTAGCCCCAGAGCCAACAGAATGAATCCTCCATGGCCTCTTGTGCCACCCCTCCATTTGTCGGTCATCATAGACACAAACTACAGTGTGAGCAAACATCTGACTTCTGCCCTTACTCAGGTGCTGGATAGCTCGAATCAGCCGCTGTACACTGGAACTGCCTTCTGCTTGGCACTGAATTTAACTTTCAGAGAGGGAGCCAGCTGCATAGCCGATGATTCCATGCCCTCTCCTGAGGGCCGCTCTGGGCACAAACAGGCATTGTGTCCCTCACCCTGTGCATGCTCTCAAACAGCCCCCTCATTTTCACCACCAGGATCCCGCATTGCAAGCCTATTATGCCCCTAGCCCCAAATCCTAACCATTGGTGGGATTTTCAATAAGCCCAGACACAGAGCCTGTCTCTGGAATCCCTGTTTTGAGGCACCACTAAGAAGGAAGAAAGCACTCTTCCCTTCCCTGAAAAAGCATTCAAACTACTGGGAGTCGCCAGGGTCATTAGACAGGAAAATTCTCCTATGGACCCATGAGAGAACACCTGCATTCTGAGGCGATCCTGGATACACAATCCAGATAGAAAAGCATGTGCTACTGCCATCCCGTCACCCTAATTACAGTTCCTGATGACCTGCCCCCCAGGTCTATGCATTGGGGCATTGGGCCGGCAATCTCCTCACCACTAACCCTGACCGGAATTTGTGTTTGCAGACTTCTCTCCGAAAACCATGGCTCTCATGCCCTAAAGGGTGAGGTCTCTGGAGCCATACCACAGGACTGTGCCTACCATCCCCAAGAAACTGTGCCTGTCACAGTTGCCCAAACCTACCAGATTAGGAGAAACATGTGAAGACATTGAGCCAACCCCAATATTGGTGGCTGCTCTGGACGCAAATACGCAATCTAAAACAACCTGATCATGTACATCCATCAGGCAGCGAAGTTAATGGTCCTGAGTCAGAATGAACCTGACATGCCCATAGGATCTCATTGGAACCCTAGATTAGGTTTTCAGGCATCTATCCTCAGGGGCCTGTTCTAGATTACCAATTTCTGATACAACATGTGGTACCTGAGACACACAACAGAACATCTCCTGTACCCAGAAGGAAACCATGCTCTTTGACGTGTGCCAAATCTTCAGGTTTGGAAAATCCTGCAAAGAACCTTAGCCACCAGCACATTCTAAGATCTCCCATGCAACAAACCAGCATTGTGACCCATCTTCAAGAGATACTATGTGAACTCAAGGCCTTGGTACTTCACACCAGAGGCACCAGAACGATCCTGTCATGTTCAATAGCTGCAATGGTCAATGGAGGTGTGCTTTCCAGGCATCTATGCGGGAGAGCTCTGCTACCCAAACTTTCCACATGGGGGACACTGGAGCAAACAAACCAGGTTCCACCTATCCAAACCTTTCTGTTTGGAGCATCTCGCAAGCCTCAGCTTAGGAAATCCTCCATGGACTCTTGACGCCACTCCTCTATTTGTCGGTCATCATAGACAAAAACTCCAGTGTGAGCAAACATCTGACAACTACCCTAAATCATATCCTGGATATCTCGAATAAGCCACTGCATATTGGAACTGCCTTCATCTTGGCAGTGTATTGAACCGTAGCTTGTGTTTACAATTGCACCCTCTCCAAACTGGTCCTCAAGCCCTGTTGAAAGGGAATTCTGGAGCCACAACCCACCATTCTACCTTCCCCATAGTAAAATGAAGTGCCTGGTAAGTCTACCCAGGTACACCACTTGAGGATCAATCTGCTCGGCCCTCGAAGGTACCCTATTTATAGGCTTCCCTGGACACTAGAGCTGTGTCTGACAGCGCCTGAGCACAGAACTAGTGTCAGCCATAAAGATAGCGGGCCCCATATCCAGCATGTGAGCCCGGCCATGACCCAAGTTCGTCAGCTCTAAACATCCTTGGCATTCAGGCACCTGTCCCCAGACATTTGTGGGAATCCCTGCCAATTGGGGTACCTAAAGCCGAATAGAGTACTCCTCCTTCCACATGGAAGGAAACCTGGCTGTTCCGATGGTTGTCCAACCCTCAAAGTGGGAGCAAGCTTCATGGACAATGAGACTATGCCCAGGGCTGAGGGCCACTCTGGGCACAAACAGGCATTGTGACCCTCAGCCTGAGCATGCTTTTAAAAAAGCCCTCTCAGTGGCACCACAAGAGTCCCGCATTGCAGTTTTAGTATACCCCTAGGCCCAAATCCTAACAATTCGTGGGATTTTCCAGGGATCCAGAACCAGAGCCCGTCCTTGGAATCCCTGTTTTGGGGCACCCATAAGATGGAAAACAGCACACTTCCCTTCCTTGAAAAAGCCACCGAAGTCTGGGGAGCCACCAGAATCCTTAGAGAGGAAAAAATTCCTGTGGATCCATGAGATCACACCTGCATTCCGAGGCTATCCTGGACACACAATCCAGAGAGAAAAGCCTGTGCTACCACCTTCGAGTCACCCTAATTACAGTTCCTGACGAGCTGCCCTCCAGGGCTAAACATTGGGCCTGCTATCACCTTGCCACTAACCCTAACCCAAGTTTGTGTTTGCAGACTACTCTCCCAAAACCATGACTCACATGCCTTCCAGGATGTTGTCTAGGGAGCCCACCACAGGACTGTGCCTGCCATCCCCAAGGAAACTGTGTCCATCACAGTTGCCCCAAATTTTCAAATTTAGAGAAACCCACAAGGTCCCAGAGCCCAGCCCTATATTGGCGGCCCTTATGCACGTAAATGCCCAGTTGGAAAGACCCTGATCACCTACATCCAGGAGACAGCCAAGTCAGTGGTCCTGAGTCAGTAGATTGAACCTGACATGCCCTTAGGATCTCACTGGAACCCTAGATTGTATTTTCACACATCGGTCCTCAGTGACCTATTCTGGAATACCAACCTATGATACAGCATGTGGTCCCTGAGCCACACAACAGGACATCTTCTGTCCCCAGAAGGAGACCATGCTCTTCGACCTGTGACAAACCCTCAGGGTAGGAGAATCCTGCCAGACACCTTAGACTCCAGCACATTCAAAGAACTCCCTGGTAATAATCCAGCATTGTGACCCATCTGCAATAGATTCCATGTCAACTCAAGGCCTTGGTACTTCACCCCAAGGCCACCAGAACAAATCTGTGATGTTCCTCAGCTGAAATGGTCAATGGAGGTGTGCTTACCAGGCATCCATGCGGGAGAACTCTGCTACCCAAACTTTCCATATGGGGGTCCCTGGAGCAAACAAACCAGGCTCCACCTGTTGAGTAGAAGAAAACCTTGCTGTTTGGAGCATCTCACAAGCCTCAGCGTAGGAATTCCTCCATGGCCACTTGACACCACCCTTCCATTTGGCGGTCATCATAGACACAACTCCAGTGTGAGCAAACATCTGACATCTGCCCTTACTCAGATCCTGGATATTTCGAATCAGCCACTGCACATAGGAAATGCCTTCAGCCTGGCACTTAATTGAACTGTAGTTTCTGTTTATAATTCCATCCTCACTCTACTGGGTACTAAGTCCTCTTGATGAAGATTTCTGGAGCCACAACACAGCATTCTGCTTTATCCATAGAAAGAAGAAGTGCCTGGTGAGTCTCTCCAGAAACCCCACATGAGGATCAATCTGCTTGGCCCTCGAGGGAACCCCGATTTATTGGTTGCCCTGGCCACTTGTGTTGTGTATGACAGAGCCTGAGCCCAGCCTATTGTCAGCCACCCAGAGTGGGTCCCATATTGAGCATGTGAGAATGGCCATGGGCCAAGTCCTCACCTCTACCCATCCATGGTATTCAGGCACCTGTTCCCAGACTTTTGCTGGTATCCCTGCCAATGAGGGAAACGGTAGCACAATAGAGAACTCCTACTTCCCCATGGCAGGAAACCTGGCTGTTGGGATGCGTGTCCAACCCTTAAAGTGGGAGGCAGCTGCATGGCCAATGAGACCACACCCACACCTGAAGGCTGCTCTTTGCACTAACAGGAATTGTGCAACTCAGCCTTAGCATGCTTTCAAGCAAGCCCTCTCAGTGGAACCACCAGGATCCTGCTCTGCAGGCCTGGTATGCCCCTAGGCCCAAATTCGAAACTTTGGAGGGACTTTCCAGGCACCCAGACCCAGAGCCCTTCTCTGGAATCCCGGTTTTGAGGCACCACTAAGATGGAAAACAGCACGCTTTCCTTCCCAGAAAAAGCCAAAAAATTTTGGGGAGCCTTAGAGAAGATCCTTAGAGAAGAAAAATCTCCCATGGAACCATGAGACCACAGCTGCATTCCGAGGCCATCCTGGACACACAATCCAGAGAGAAAAGGCTGTGCTACCGCCTTCGAGTCACCCTAATTACAGTTCGTGACAAGCTGTCCTCCAGGTCTACACCTTGGGCCTGCTATCACCTTGCCACTAACCCTAACCCAAGTTTGTGTTTGCAGACTACTCTCCCAAAACCATGACTCACATGCCTTCCAGGATGTTGTCTAGGGAGCCCACCACAGGACTGTGCCTGCCATCCCCAAGGAAACTGTCCGTCACAGTTGACCAAACCTTTTAAATCAGGAGAAACCTGCAAGGCCCCTGAGCCCACCCCAATACTGACGGCCCCTCTGCACGCAAATGCACAGTCTGAAATGCCCTGATCACCGACATCCAGGAGACAGCCAAGTCAATTGTCCTGAGTCAGAAGATTGGTCCTGACAAGCCCCTAGGACCTCATTGGAACTTTAGATTATGTTTTAAGGAATCTGTCCTCAGGGTCCTGTTCTGGAATACCAACTTATGATACAGCATGTGGTCCCTGAGCCACACAACAGAACATCTTCTGTCCCCAGAAGGAAACTGTGCTCTTCTTCCTGTGGCAAACCCTCAGGTTAGGAGAATCCTGACAGGCACCTTAGCCACCAGCACATGCTAAAATCTCCCTGGTAACAATCCAGCATGTGACCCATCTGCAGTAGATTCCATGTCAACTCAAGGCCTTGGTACTTCACAACAGCCACCAGAACGAACCTGCCATGTTCCTTAGCTGCAATGGTCAATGGAGGTGTGTTTCTCAGCATCCATGCGGGAGTGCTCTGCTACACAAACTTTCCACATGGGGGACCCTGGAAAACAAACCAGGCTCCACCTGTCCAATAATAGGAAACCTTGCTGTTAGGAGCATCTCAAAAGCCTCAGCGTGGGAAATGCTCCATGGGCTCTTGACGCCACCCCTCCATTTGTCGATCATCACAGACACAAACTCCAGCGTGAGCAAACATCTGACATCTGTCTTTACTCAGGTTGTGGATATTCGATTCAGCCGCTGCACAATGGAACTGCCTTCGCTTGGCACTGAATTTAACCATAGTTTGGGTTTACAATCCCATCCTCACTCTACTAGTCCACAGCCCTCTTGATAGGGAATACTGGAGCCACAATGCAGCATTCTGCCTTCCCCATAGAAAGAAGGGCGTGTTGAGTCTGCCCAGAAACTCCTCATGAAAATCATTCTACAGAGCCCTCCAGGGAACCCAGATTTATAGGCTGCCCTGGCCACTAGTGCTGTGTCTGACAGAGTCTGAGCCCGGACCTCGTGTCAGCTACCCAGAGGACGGGTTCCATATCCAGCATGTGAGAACGGTCATGGCCCAGAGCCATCATTTCTACCCATTCTTGGTATTCAGGCATGTCTCCAGACCTATGCTGGAATCCCTGAAAATGGGGAACGCTGAAGCAAAATAGAGAACTCCTCCTTCCCCATGGCAGGAATCCACTCTAATAGGATGGGTGTCCAACTCTCAGAGTGGGAGCCAGCTGTATGGCCAGTGAGACCATGCTCATTCATGAGGGCCACCCTGGGCACAACCAGGCATTGTGACCCTCACCCTGAGCATGCTTTCAATCAAACTTTCTCAGTTGCACCTCCATGATCCCATATTGCATACCTGGTATGCTCCTAGGCCCAAATCCTAAACCTGGCTGGGATTTTCCAGGCGCCCAGACCTACAGCCCCTTTCTGGAATCCCTGTTTTGGGGCACCCCTAGATTGGAAACAGCAATCTTCCCTTCCCCGAGAAAGCCACCAAACTCTGGGGAGCCACCAGGATCCCTAGATAGGAAAAATCTCCCATGGACTCATGAGATCACACATGCATTCTGAGGCCATCCTGGGCACACAATCCAGATACAAAAGCGAGTGCTACCAGCTTCGAGTCAACTGATTTACAGTTCCTGACGAGCTGCCCTTCAGGTCTATGCATTGGGCCTGCAATCAACTGGCAATTAACCCTAACCTGAGTTTGTGTTTGCAGACTTCTCTCCCAAAACCATTTCTCATATGCCCTCCAGGATGGGGTCACTGGAGCCTCACCACAGGTCTTTGCATGCCATGCCCAAGAAAACTGTGCCCGTCACAGTTGTCCAAACCCTCCAGATTAGGAGAAAATGGCAAGGCCCCTGAGACTACCCAAATATTGGAGGCCGCTATGAATGAAAATGCACAGTCTGAAACACCCTGATTACCCGAATCCAGGCAGACACCCAAGTCAATGGTCCTGATTCAGAAGATTGAACCTGACATGCCCGTAGGACTTCACTGGACCCCTGATTAGGTTTTTAGGCATCTGTCGTCAGAGGCCTGTTCTAGAATACGAACTTATGATACACCATGTGGTCTCTGAGCCACACAACAGAATATCTCCTGTCCCCAGACGGAACCCGTGCTCTTGGACCTGTGTCAAACGCTCAGGGTACATGAATCCTACAGGGCCGCATAGCCACCAGCACATTCTAAGATCTCACTGGTAACAAAACAGCATTGTGCTCCATCTCCATGAGACTCCATGTCAACTCAAAGCCTTGGTACTTTGCCGAAGAGCCACCAGATTGAATCCGTCATGTTCCTCAGCTGTAATGGTCAATGGAGGTGTGCTTTCCAGGCATCCATGTGGGAGTGCTCTGATACCCAAACTTTCAACATGGGGAACCCTGGAGTAAACAAACCAGACTCCCCCTTTCCGTTAGAAGTAAACCTTCCTGTTTGGAGCATCAAACAAGCCCCAACGTGGGAAAACCTCCATGGCCTCTGGATGACACCGCTCAATTTGCCAGTCATCATAGACACAAACTCCAGCATGAGCAAACATCTGACATACGCCCTTACTCAGGTGCTGGATATTCAAATAAGCCTCTGTACACTAGAACTGCCTTTTTTGGAGCACTGAATTGAAAAGGAGCTTGGGTTTACAATTCCATCCTCACCCTCCAGGTCTGCAAGCCCTCTTGGTAGGGAATTCTGGAGCCACAATGCAGCATTCTGCCTTCCCCATAGAAAGAAGAATGGCCTGGTGAGTACTCCCAGAAACACAACACGGGGATCAATCTGCTCGGACCTCGAGGGAACCCCGATTTATAGGCTGCCCTGGGCACTAGTGATGTGTCTGCCAAAGCCTAGCCAAGACCTAGTGTAGCCACCAAGAGATCAGGGCCCATATCCAGCATGTGAGACTGGCCATGGCCCAAGTGCGTCATCTCTACCCATCCTAGGTATTAAGGCATCTGTCCCCAGACCTTTGCTGGAATCCCTGCCAATGGGGGAACCTGAAGCACAATAGAGAACTCCTCCTTCCCCAATGCAGGGACCCTAGGTGTTGTGATGGGTTTCCAACCTTCAAAGTGGGAGCCAGCTCCATGGACAAGGAGACCACGCCCACTCATGAGTACCACCTGGAAACAAGCAGGCATGGTGACCATCAGCCTGAGCATGCTTTCAAACAAACACTCTCAGTTGCACCTTCAGGACCCCACATTGCAGGCCTGGTATGCCCCTAGGCCCAAATCCTAACACTTGGTGGATTTTCCAGTGGCCCAGACCCAGAACCCATCTCTGGATTCCCTATTTTGGGGCACCAGAAATTTGGAAAACAGCACCCAAGAAAGCCACCACACTATTGGGATCCCCCAGGAAACTTAGAGAGGAAAAATCTGCCATGGACCCATGAGAAAACACCTGCATTCCGAGACCATCCTGGACACACAATCCAGATAGAGCAGCCCGTGCTACCACCTTCGAGTCATCCGATTTACAATTCCTGAGGAGCTGCCTTCCAGTCTATGCATTGGGCCTGCAATCACCTTTCCACTAACCCTAACCCAAGACTGTGTTTGTAGACTTCCCTCCCGAAACCATGCTTCACATGACCTCAAGGTTGTGGTATCTGGAGCCACAACAAAGGACTGTGCCTGCCATACTCAAGGAAACTGTGCCCATCACTGTTGCGCAAAACCTCTTGATTAGGAGAAACCTACAAGGCCCCTGAGCCCAGCCCAATACTGGAGGCTGCTCTGGACTCAAATGCGCAGTCTGAAACAATCTGATCACCTCCATTCAGGCTGACACCCAAGTCAATGGTCCTGAGTCAGAAGATTGAACCTGACATGCCTGGAGGACTTTATTGGAACACTGGATTAGGTTTTCAGGTATCCGTCCTCAGAGGCTTGTTCTGGAATACCAACTTATGATACAACATGTGGTCCCTGAGCCACAGAACATAACTTTTCCTGGCCCAAGAAGGAAGCCATGCTCGTGGACCTGTGTCAAACCCTCAGGGTAGAGAATCCTGCATGGACCCTTACAACCACCACATTCTATGATCTCCCTGGTAACAAACCAGCATTGTGACCCATCTTCATGAGACTCCATGTCAACTCGAGGCCTTGATACTTTGCCCCAGAGTCACCAGAACGGACCTGTCATGTTCCTCAGCTGCAATGGTCAATGGAAGTATGCTTTCTAGGCATCCATGTGGGAGAGCTATGCTATCCAATCCTTCCACATGTCGGACCCTGGAGCAAACAAACCAGACTTCCCCTGTCCAGTAGAAGGAAACCTGTTTGGAGCATCTCACAAGCCCCAGGGTGGGAAATCCTCCATGGCCTCTTGATTGCACCCCTCCATTTCTCGGTCATCATAGACACAAACTCCAGCATGAGCAAGTATCTGACATCCACCCTTACTCAGGTACTGGATATTCAATTCAACTGCTGCACACTGGAAGTGCCTTTTGCTTGACTCTGAATTTAACCATAGCTTGGGTTTACTATTCCATCCTCAGCTTCCTGGTCTGCAGGCCCTCTTGATAGGGTATTCTGGAGCCAAAGGCAGCATTCTGCCTTCCCCCATAGAAACAAGAAGGGCCTGGTGAGTCTACCCAGAAAATCCACCTGAGAATCAATCTACTCGGCCCTCGAGGGAACCCCAATTTATAGGAAGCCCTGGGCACTAGTGCTGTTTCTGACAGAGCCTGAGCCCCAACCTCATGTCAGCCACCCAGAGAGTGGGGCCTATATCCAGCATGTGAGAAAGTCCAAGGAGCAGGGCTATCATCTCTACCCAACCTTGGTATTCAGACATCTGTCCCAGGAACTTTCCTGGAATTCCTGTTAATGGGGGAGCCTGAAGCACAATAGAGAACTCCTCTTTCCTCATGGCAGGAATCCTGGAAGTTGGGAAGGGTGTCCAACACTCAGAGTGAGACCCAGCTGCATGACCAATGAGAACACGCCCACGCCTGAGGGCCACCCTGGGCACAAGCAGGCATTGTGACCCTCAGCCTGAGAATGCTTTCAAACAAGCCCTCTTAGTTGTACCTCCAGGATCCCTTTTGCAGTCCTGATAAGGCACTAAGCCCAAATCCTAACACTTGGTGGGATTTTCCAAGGGACTAGTCCCAGAGCCCATCTCTGGAATCTCTATTTTGTGGCAACCCAAAGATGGAAAACAGCACTCTTCCCTTCCCCGAGAAAGCCACCACACTATTGGGATCCCCCAGGAAACTTAGAGAGGAAAAGTCTCCCATGGACCCATGAGACCACACCTGCATTCTGAGGCCATCCTGAACACACAATCTGGATACAAAAGCCTGTACTACTGCTTTTGAGTCACACGATTAACAATTCCTGACGAGCTGCCCTCCAAGTCTATGCATTGGGCCTGTGATCACCTTGCCACTAACACTAACCTGAGTTTGTGTTTGCAGACTTCCCTTTCAAAACCATGGCTCACATGCCCTCCAGGTTGTGGTATCTGGAGCCACACCACGAGATTGTGCCTGTCTTCCCCAAGGAAAATTTACCTGTCACTGTTGCCTGAACCCTCAAGATGAGGAGAAACCTGCAAGGCCCCTGAGCCCACCCCAATACTGGAGGCCACTCTGGATGCAAATGCGCGTTTACGGCCATACCACCCTGAACGCGCCCGATCTCGTCTGGATGCAAATGCGCAGTTGGACACACCCTATCACCTACATCCAGGCTGATAGCCAATCCAATGGTCCTGAGACAGAAGATTGAACCTGACATGCCCCTAGGATTCATTGTAACACTAGATTATGTTTTCAGGCATCTGTCCTCAGAGGCCTGTTCTGGAATATCAACTTATGATACAACATGTGGTCCCTGAGCCACCCAAGAGAAAATCTCCTGTCCGCAGAAGGAAGCCGTGCTCTTGGACCTGTGTCAAACAATCTGGGTAGATGAATCCTGCACGACCCTTGGCAACAAGCACATTCTATGATCTCCCTGACAACAAACCAGCATTGTGACCCATATTCATGAGACTCCATGACACCTCAAGGCCTTGGTACTTTACCGCAGAGCCTCCAGAACAAAACTGTCATGTTCCTCAGCTTCTATGGTCAATGTAGGTGTACTTTCCAGGCATCCAGCGGGAGTGCTTTGATAGCAACTTTCCACATGGGGATCCCTGGAGCAAACAAACCAGACTCCCCTGTACAGTAAAACATGCTTGCTGTATGGAGTATCTCACAAGCCCAAGAGTGGGTAATCCTCCATGGTATCATGAGGCCACACTTCCATTTGATGGTCATAATAGACACAAACTCCAGCGTGAGAAAACAACTGACATCCACGCTTACTCAAGTGCTAGATATTTGAATCAGCTGCTACACACTGGAATTGCTTTTTTATTGGCAACAAATTTAAAAGTAGCTTCAGTTTACAATTCCATCCTCACCCTAGTGTTCCATAAGCCCTCTTGATAGGGAATTCTGGAGCCACAACACAGCATTCTGCCTTCCCCATAGAAAGAAGAAGGGCCTGGTGAGACTGCTGAGAAACCATACATGAGGATCAATCTACTTGACCCTTGAGGGAACGCTGATTTATAGGTTGCCCTGGCCATTATTGCTGTGTCTGACAGAGCCTGATCCCTGACCTTGTGTCAGGACCCTGAGGGCGGGTCCCAACTCCAGAATGTGAGTCTGGCCATGGCCCAGGGCCGTCATCTCTACCCATTCTTGGTTCAAGCATCTGTCCCAGACATTTGCTGGAATCACTGCCAATGGGGAAACCTAAAGCACAATAGAGAACTCCTCCTATCCCATGGCAGGAATCCTGGCTTTTGGGATGAGTGTCCCAGAGTGGGAGCCATCTGAATTACCAAGGAGACCCCGCCCTCTCATGAGGGCTGCCCTGGACACAAGCAGGCATTGTGACCCTCAACCTGAGCATGCTTTCAAAAAACTATCTCAGTTGTACCTCCAGGATTTCGCATTGCAGGCCTGGTATGCTCCTAAGCCCAAATCCTAACCCCTGGTGGGATTTTCCAGGAGCCCAGAACCACAGCCCATCTCTGGAATCCCTGTTTTGGGGCACCCCTAAGATGGAAAATAGCTCTCTTCCCTTCGCCGAGAAAGCAACAAGAGTATAGGGAGCTGCCAGGATCCTTGAGAGGAAAAATCTCCCATGGACCCATAAGACAACACCTGCATTTCAAGGACATCCTGGACACACAATCCAGATACAAAAGCCTGTGCTACCACCTTTGAGGCACCTGATTTACAGTTCCTGATGAGCTACCCTCCAGGTCTATGCGTTGGGCCTGTGATTACCTCACCACTAACCTTAACCTGAGTTTGTGTTTGCAGACTTCTCTCCCAAAACCATGGCTCATATGTCCTCCAGGATGGGGTCTTGGAGCCACACCACAGGACTGTGCACATCATCCCCAAGGAAAATGTTCCCGTCACAGTTGCCCAGACCCTCCAGATTAGGAGAAACCTGCAAGTCCCCTGAGCCCACCCCAATATTGGAGGCCACTGTGGACGCAAATGCTCATTCTGAAACACCCTGATCACCTGAATCCAGGAAGACACCCAAGTTAATGGTCCTGAGTCAGAAGATTGAACATGACATGCCCCTAGGACCTTATTGAAAGCCTAGATTACGTTTTCAGGCATCTGTCCTCAGAGACCTATTCTGGATTACCAACTTATGATACAACATATTGTCCCTTAGCCCCACAACAGAACATCTCCTTTCCCCAGACAGAAGCTGTGTTCTTAGACCTGTGTCAAACACTCAGGGTAGATGAATCCTGCTCGGCCCCTTAATCACCAGAAGATTCTAAGATCTCACTTTTAACAAGCCAGCTTTATGACCCATCTTAATGAGACTCCATGTCAACTCAAGGCCTTGGTACTTCGCCCCAGATCCTCCAGAACAAACCTGTCATGTTCCACAGCTGCAATGGTCAATGGTGGTGTGCTTTCCAGGCATCCCTGCGGGAGTTCTCTGCTACCCAAACATTCCACATGGGAGACTCTTGAGCAAACAAACCAGACTGTCCCTGTCCGATAGAAGGAAACGTTGTTAGAAGCATCTCACAAGCCAAAGCGTGGGAAATCTTCCATGGCCCCTTGTTGCCACCCCTCCATTTGCCAGTCATCATAGACACAGACTCCAGCATGAACAAACACCTGATGCCTGCTGTTACTCAGGTGCTGGGTATTTGAATCAGCCACTGCACACTAGAAATGCCATTCACTTGCCACTGAATTTATCTGTAGCTTGAGTTAACAATTCCATCTTCATCCTACTGGTCCACAAGCCCTCGTGATAGGGAATTCTGGAGACACAATGCAGCATTCTGCCTTCCCCATAAAAAGAAGGGCCTGGTGATTCTGCCCGGAAAGCCCACATGAGGATTAATCTGCTCGGTGCTCGAGGGAAACCTTATTTATAGGCTGCCCTGGGCAGTAGTGCTGTGTGTGACAGAGCCTGAGCCCCGACCTTGTGTCAGCCACCCAGAGGGTGGGGCCCATATCCAGCATGTGAGACTGGCCATGACCCATGTCCGCCATCTCTACCCATCCTTGGTATTCAGGCATCTGTCCCCAGAACTTTCCTGGAATCCCTACCAATCGGGGAACTGAATCACAATAGAGAACTCCTCCTTCCCCATGGCAGGATTCCTGGAAGTTGGGAAGGGTGTCCAACACTCAGAGTGGAAGCCACTGCATGGCCATTGAGACCACGCCCACTCCTGAGGGCCGCCCCGGGCAAAGCTGGCATAGTGACCCTCAGCCTCAGCATGCTTTCAAACAAACGCTCTCAGTTGTACCTCCAGGACTTGCTTTGGAGGCCTGGTAAGCCGCAACGCCCAAATCATAACCCTTGGTGGGTATTTCCAGGTGCCCAGAGCCAGAACACGTCTATGCAATCCCTGTTATGGGACACCCTTAATATGGAAAACAGAACTCTTCCCTCTCTGAGAAAGCCACCAAACTATAGGGAGCCTCCATGATACTTGAGAGGAAAAATGACCCATGGACCCATGAGACCACACTTGCATTCTTAGTCCATTGTGGATACACAATCCAGATACAAAAGCCTGTGCTACTGCCTTTGAGGTATGCGATTTACAGTTCCCGACGAGCTTCCCTCCAGGTCTATGCATTGGGCCTACGAACACCTCGCCACTAAACCTAACCCGAGTTTGTGTTTTCAGAGTTCTTTCCCAAAGCCATGGCTCACATGCCCTCCAGGATTGGGTTTCTGGAGCCACACCACAGGACTGTGCCTGCCATCCCCAAGGAAACTGAGCCTGTCAAAGTTGCCCAGGCCTTCCAGATTAGGAGAAACCAGCAAGGCCCAAGAGCACACCCCAATACTGGAGGCCACTCTGTACACAAATGCACAGTCTGGAACACCCTAATCGCCTACATCTAGGCAGACATCAAAGTCAATGTTACTGAGTCAGAAGATTGAATCTGACATGTCCCTATGACCTCATTTTAACCCTAGATTAGGTTTTCAGGTCTCTGTCCTCAGAGGCCTGTTCTGGAATACCAACTTATGATACAACATGTGGTCCGTGAGCCCCAAAACAGAACATCTCCTGTCCCCAGAAAGAAACCATGCTTTTGGACCAGTGTCAAACCCTCAGGGTAGATGAATCCTACATGGTCCCATAGCCACCAGCACCTTCTAAGATCTCCCCGGTAACAAACCTGCATTGTGACCCATCTTCATGACAATCCATGTCAACTCCAGGCTTGGTACTTCGCCCCAAAGCCACCAGAACAAACCTGCCATGGTCCACAGCTGCAATTGTCAGGGGTGGTGTGCTTTACAGGCATCCATAAGGGAGTGTTCTGATACCCAAACTTTTGACATGGGGGAACCTGGAGCAAAAAAACCAGACTTACCCTGTCCGGTAGAAGGAAACTTTGCTGTTTGGAGTATCTCACAAGGCCCAGCGTGGGAAATCCTCCATGGCGTCTTGTCACCACCCCTCTATTAGTCTGTCATCATAGACAAAAATTCCAGCATGAGCAAATATCTGACATTTGCTTTACTCCGGTGCTGTATATCTGGAATCAGCCACTGCACACTGGAACTGCCTTTCACTTGGCACTGAATTGAACCTTAGCTTTGGTTTACAATTCCATCTTCACCTTACTGGTCTCCAAGCCCTGTTGTTTGGGAATTCTGGAGCCACAACGCACCTTTCTGCCTTCCCTTAGAAAGAAGAAGGGCCTGGTGATTCTGCACAGAAACTCTACGTGAGGATCAAACTGCTCAGCCTTCAAAGGGTCCCTGATTTATAGGCAGCCCTGGCCATTAGTCATGTGTAGAACAGAGCCTGAGCCCTCACCTCATGTCATCCACTCAGAGAGTCGGGCCCATATCCAGCATGTGAGACTGGCCATGTCTCAGGTCCCCCATCTCTACCCATCCTTGGTATTCAGGTATCTGTCCCCAGACCTTTGCTGGAATCCCCCCAATGGGGGAACCTGAAGCACAATAGAGAATTCCTCCTTCTCCATGGCAGGAATCCTGGCTGTTGGAATGGGTGCCCTACCTTAAAGTGGGAGCCAGCTGCATGGCAAAGGAGACAACGCCCACCAATGAGGGATGCCCTAGGCACATCAGGCATTGTGACAATCAGACTAGCATGCTTTCAAACAAACACTCTCAGTTGCACGTCCAGGTCACTCATTGCAGGCCTGTTACTCCCCTAGGCCCAAATCCTAACACTTGGTGGGATTTTCCAGGCACCCAGACCCACAGCCTATCTCTGGTATCCCTGTTTTGGGGCCTCTAAGATGGAAAACAACACTCTTCCCTTCAACGAGAACGCCACCATACTATTGGGAGCCGCCAGGATCCTTAGAGAGGAAAAATCTCCCATAGACCAATGAGACCACACCTGCATTCCAAGGCCATCCTGGACACACAATCCAGATACAAAAGCCTGTACTACCGCCTTTGAGTCACCCAATTTACAGTTTCTGAAGATCTTCCTTCCAGGTCTAAACATTGGGCCTACAATCACCTCGCCACTAAAACTAACACGAGTTTGTGTTTGCAGACTTCTCTCCCAAAGGCATGGCTCACATTCCCTCCAGGATGGGGTCTCTGGAGCCACACCACAGGACTGTGCCCGCCATCCCCAAGGAAACTGTGCCTGTCAAAGTTGCCCAAACCTTCTAGATTAGGAGAAACCTTCAAGGCCTCAGAGCACAACCCAATACTGAGGCCGCTCTGTACACAAATGCACAGTCTGAAACACCCTAATAGCCTACATCTAGGTAGACTCCGAAGTCAATGGTCCTGAGTCAGAAGATTGAAACTGACATTCCCCTAGACTTCATTGGAACCCTAGATTAAGTTTTCAGGAATCCGTCCTCAGAGGCCTGTTCTGGAATACCAACTTATGGTACAACATGTGGTCCATGAGCCACAAAATAGAACATCTCCTGTCCCCAGAATGAAGCCCTGCTCTTGGATTGGTGTCAAACCCTCAGGGTAGATGAATCCTACATGGCCCCATAGCCACCAGCACCATGTAAGATCTCCCTGGTAACAAACCAGCATTGTGACCCATCTTCATGAGACTCCATGTCAACTCTAGGCCTTGGTACTTCATCCCAGAGCCACCAGAATGAACCTGCCATGTTCGCAGCTGCAATGGTAAATGGAGGTGTGCTTTCCAGACATCCATGCAGGAGTGCTCTGCTACCCAAACTTTCCACATAGGGTACCCTGGGGTAAACAAACCAGACTCCCCCTCTCTGGTAGAAGGAAATCTTGCTGTTTGGAGTTTTCACAAGGCCCAACATGTGAAATCCTCCATGGCCTCAAGATGCCACTCCTCCATTTGTCAGTCATCATACACACAAACTCCATCTTGAGCAACATTTGAAATCCGCCCTAACTCAGATGATGGATATTTCAATCAACTGCTGCACACTGGAACAGCCTTTCGCTTGTAACTGAATTGAACCGTAGCTTGGGTTTACAATTCCATCCTCAAGCACTCTTGATAGGGAATTCTGGAGCCACAACGCAGCATTCTGCCTTCCCCATAGAAAGAAGAAGGGCCTGATGAGTGTGCACAGAAACTCCACATGAGGATCAATCTGCTCGGCCCGCGAGGGAATCCCGATTTATAGGCTGCCCTGCCCACTAGTGTTGTGTCTGACAGAGCCGGAGCCTCAACCATTTGTCAGCCACCCAAAGAGCATGGCCCATTACCAGCATGTGAGACTCTGCAAGGCCCAGGACCGTTATCTCTACCCATTCTTGGTATTCAGGCATTTCTGCCCAGACTTTTGCAGGAATCCCTGCCAATGAGGGAACCTGAAGCACTGTAGGGAACTCCTCCTTCCCCATGGCAGGAAGCCTGGCTGTTGGGATTGGTGTCCAACCCTCAGAGTGTGAGACAGTTGTATGTCCAATGAGACCACGCCCACTCATGAGGTCCACCCTGGGCATAAGCAGGCATTCTGAGCTCAGCCTGAGCATGCTTTCAAAAAAAAAAAAAAAAAAACAAACAAAAACTCAGTTGCACTTCCAGGATCCCGCATTATAGGCCTTGTACACCCCTAGGCCCAAATGCTAACACTTGGTGAGATTTTCCGTCTCGAGAATCCTTCTTTTGGGGCACCCCTAAAAAGGAAATCAGCACTCTTCCATTTCCGCTTGGAGAAAGCCACCAAGCTATGGAGCACCGTAAAGATCCTTAGAGCAGAAAAATCTCCCATGGACCCATGAGACCACACCTACATTCCAAGGCCTTCCTGGACACACAATCCAGAGAGAAAAGCCTGTGCTACTGCCTTCCAGTCACTCTAATCAAAGTTCCTGATGAACTGCCTTCCCAGTATATATATTGGGCCTGCGATCACCTCGCCACTAACCCTAAATCTAATTTGTGTTTCCGGACTTCTCTCCCAAAGCCATGGCTCAAATGCCCACCAGATTGGGATCTCTGGAGCCACACCACAGAACTCTGGCTGCCATCCCCAAGGACGCTGTGCATATCAGAGTTTCCCAAACCTTCCAGATTAGGAGAAACCTGGAAGGCCCCTGAACCCACCCCAATATTGCAGGCCACTCTGGATGCAAATGTGCAGCCTGAAACACCCTGATCACCTACATCCCGGGAGACATTCAAGTCAATGATCATGAGTTAGAAGATTGAAACTGAAATGCCCCTCGGCCCTCAATGGAGCCCCATTAGGTTTTCAGGCATCTGTTCTCAGGTTCCTATTCTGGAATACCAATTTATGACACATCATGTGATCCCTGAGCCACACTACAGAACATCTGTCCCCAGAAGGATACCGTGCTCTTTGACCTGTGCCAAACCCTCAGGGTAGGAGAATCCTGCTTGGCACCTTAGCAACCAGCACATTCTAAGATCTCCCTGGTAACAAACCAGCATTTTGACCCATCTGCAAGAGATCAAATGTCAACTCAAGGCCTTGGTACTTCACCCCAAGGCACCAGAACGAACCTGTGATGTTCCTCAGCTGCATAGGTCAATGGAGGTGTGCTTTCCAGGCATCCATGCCAGAGGGCTCTGCTTCACAAACTTTCCACATGGGGGAACCTAGAGCAAACAAACCAGACTTCACCTGCCCAGTAGAAGGAAACCTTGTTGTTTCTGACAGAGCCTGAGCCCCGACCGAGTTTCAACCACCAGAGAGCGGGCCCCGTATCTAGCATTTGGGATGGTCATGGCCCAAGTACATCATCTCTACCCATTCTTGGTATTCAGGAATTTGTTTCCACACCTTTGCTGGAATCCCTGCCAATGGGGAAACCTGAAACACAATAGATAACTCCTCTTTCCCCATGGCAATAAACCTGGCTATTTTGATGGGTGTCCAACCCTCAAAGGGGGAGCCTGTTACAAAACCAATGAGACCATGCCCACTCCTGAGGGCCACCCTGGGCACAAACAAGCATGGTGACCCACAGCCTGAGCATGCTTTCAAACAATCCCTCTCAGATGCCCCACCATGATCTCGCATTGCAGCCTGGTATGTCTCTAGGCACAAATCCTAAAACTTGGTGGGAATTTCCAGGTTCCCAGCCCCAGAGTCCGTCTCTGGAACCCCTGTTTTGAGGCACCCCTAAGCTGGAAAACATCACTCTTCCCTTCCCCGAAAAAGACACCAAACTATGGGGAGCCACCAGGATCCATAGAGAGGAAGTCTCCCATGGACCCATGAGAAAACACCTGCATTCTGAGGCCATCCTGGACACACAATCCAGAGAGAAAAGCCTGTGCTACTTCCTTCCAGTCACCCTAATTACAGTTCCAGACAAGCTACCTTCCAGATCTATGCATTGGGCCTGCAATCACATCGCCACTAACCCCAATTTGAATTTGTGTTTTCAGACTTCTCTCCCAAAGCCATGGCACACATGCCCTCCAGGATGGGTTCTCTTGATCCACACCTCAGGACTGTCCCTGCCATCCCCGTCACAGTAGCCCAAACCTTCTAGATAAGGAGAAACATGCCAGGCACCTGAGCCTACACCTACATCCAGGCAGACAGCCAAATCAATGATAATGAGTCAGAATAGTGAACCTAACATGCCCCTAGGACGTCATTGGAGCCCTAGATTCAGTTTTCAGACATCGGTCCTGAGAGACCTGTTCTGGAATGTGAATTTATGATACAACATGTGGTCCCTGGGCCACACAACAGAACATCACCTGTCCCCAGAAGGAAAGAGTGCCCTTCCATCTGTGCCAAACCCCAGGGTAGTAGAATCCTGCACAGCAGCTTAGCCACCAGCACATTCTAAGATCTCACTGGTAACAAACCAGCATTGTGGCCCATCTTCTATAGATTCCATGTCAACTCAAGGACTTGGTACTTTGCTCCAGAGACACCAGAATGAACCTGCCATGTTCCTCAGCTGCAAAGGTCAATGGAGTTGAGCTTTCCAGGCATCCATGAGGTAGAGCTCTGCTATCCAAACTTTGCACATAGGGGACCCTGGAGCAAATAAACCAGACTCCACTTGTCCAGTAGAACGAAACCTTGCTCTTTGGAACAGCACATAAGCCTCCACGTGAAGAGCCCTCCATGGCCTGCTGATGCCACCCCTCCATTTGTCAGTCATCATAGACGCAAACTGCAATGTGAGCAAATATCTGACATCTGCCCTTACTCAGGTGCTGGATATCCTGAATAAGCGACTGCACATAGGATCTGCCTTCCGCTTGGCACTGAATTGAACTGTAGCTTGTGTTTACAATTCCATTCTCACCCGTCTGGTCCACAAGCCCTCTTGATAGGGAATTCTGGAGCCACAACACAGCAATCGGCCTTCCCTATAGAAAGAATTGCCTGGTGAGTCTGGCCAGAAATCCCACAAAAGGATCAATCTACTTGGCCCTCGGGAGAACCCCGATTTATAGGTGGCCCAGGCCACAAGTGCTGTGTCGGAAAGTGCCTGAGTGCCGACCTAGTACAAGTCACCAGAGAGTGGGCCCCACATGTAGCTTTTGAGATTGCCATGGCCTATGTACGTCATCTCTACCCATCCTTGGTATTAGGCACCTGTCCCCAGACCATTGCTGGAATCCCTGCCAATGGGGGAACCTGAAGCACAACAGAGAACTCGTCGTTCCTCATGGCAGAAAAATTCGCTGTTGTGATGGGTGTCCAACCCTCAAACTGGGAGCCAGTTACAAGACCAATGAGGCCACACCCACTCCTGCGAGCCGCCCTGGGCACAAACAGGCACTGTGACCCACAGCCTGAGGGATTTAAATCAATCCCTCTCAGCTGCACCACCATGATCCTGCATTGCAGGTCTGGTATGCTTCTAGGCACAAATCCTAAAACTTGGTGGGATTTTCCAGGTGCCCAAACCCAGAGCCTGTCTCTGGAATCCCTCTTTTGGGGCACCCCTAAGATGGAAAACAGCACTCTTCCCTTCCCCGAAAAGCCACCAGTCTATTGGGAGCCACTAGGATCCATAGAGAAGAAAAGTCTCCCATGGACCCATGAGAACACACCTGCATTCTAAGGCTATCATGGAGAGAAAAGCCTGTGCTACCGCCTTCATCCAGAGAGAAAAGCCTGTGTTACCGCCTTTCAGTCATCTTAATTACAGTTCCAGACGAGCCGCCCTCCAGGTCTATGAATTAGGCCTGTGATCATCTTGCCACTAACCCTATCCCGAATTTGTGTTTTTAGACCTCTCTCCCCAAACAATGGCTCTCATGCCTTCCAGGATGGTGTCTCTGGAGCCACACAACAGGACTGTGCCTGCCATCCCCAAGGAGACTGTGTCCGTCACAGTTGCCGAAACCTTCCAGATTAGGAGAAACCTGCAAGGCCCTGAGCCCACCCCAATACTGGTGGACGCTCTGGATGTAAATGCACAGTCTGAAACATCTTGATCACATACATCTAGGCAGAAACCCAAGTCAATGGTTTTGAGTCAGAAGATTGAATGTGACATGACGCTAAAACCTCATTGTACCCTAGACTAAGTTTTCAGGCATCTGTCTTCAGAGGCCTGTTCGGGCATACTAACTTATGATACAACATGTGGTCCCTGAGCCACACAACAGAACATCTCCTGTCCCCAGAAGGAAACTGTGCTCTTCAGCCTGTTCTAATCCCTCAGGGTAGGAGAATCCTGCATGGCACCTTAGCCACCAGCACATTCTAGGATCTCTCACATAACAAACCAGAACTGTGAGCCATGTGCAAGAGATTCCAAGTCAACTCAAGGCCTTGGTGTTTTGCCCAGGTGCCACCAGAACGAAACTGCCATGTTCTTCAGCTGCAATGGTCAAAGGAGCTGTGCTTTCCCAGCATACATGGGGGAGAGCTCTGCTTCCCAAATGTTCCACTTGGGTGAACCCGGAGCAAACAAACCAGACTCCACCTGCCCAGTAGAAGGAAAATTGCTATTTGGAGCATTTCCCATCTCAGCATGGGAAATCCTCCATGGCCTCTTGACGCCACCTCTCCATTTGTCGGTCAGCATAGACACAAACTCCAGTGTGAGCAAAAGTCTGACATCTGCCCTTACTCATTTGCTGGATGTCTTAATAAGCCACTGCACTTTGGAACTGTCTTCTGCTTGGCACTGAATTTAACTGCAGCTTGGGTTTAAAATTCCATGCTCACCCAACTTGTCCCCATGCCCTCTTGAGAGGGAATTCTGGAGCCACAATGCAGCATTCTGCCTTCCCCATAGAAAGAAGTGGTGCCCGGTGAGTCTGCCCAAAATCCCTACATGGGGATCAATCTGTTTTGCCCTCGAGGGTACTCGATTTATAGGATGCCCTGGCCACTAGTGCTGTGTCTGACAGAGTCTGAGCCCCATCCTCGATTCAGTCTCCTGGAGAGTGGAGCCCATATCCAGCATGTGAGACTAGCCATGGCCCAAGTCCATCCTCTCTACCCATCCTTGGTATTCCGGCATCTGTTCCCAGACGTTTGCTGGAATCCCTGCCAATGGGGGAACCTGAAGCACAATAGAGAGCTGCTCCTTCCCCATGGCAGGAAACGTGTCTGTTGGGATGGTTGTCCAACCCTCAGAGTGGAGACACTTGCATCGCCAATGTGTCCAGTCCCACTCCTGAGGGCTGCCCTGGGCACAAAGAGGCATTGTGACCCTCAGCCTGAGCATGCTTTCAAGCAATCCCTCTCAATTGCACCACGAGGATCCTGCATTACAGGCCTGGGATGGCCCTAGGCCCAATCCTAAACCTTGTTGCAATTTTCCAAGCGCTCAGACCCAGAGGCCATCTCTGGAAACCCTGATTTGCGTCCTCCTAAGATAGGAAACATCACTCTTCCTTTCCCCTAAAAACCACTCAACTATTGGTAGCCGCCAAGATGCTTAGAGAAGACAAATCTCCCTTGGACCCATGAGACCACAGCTGTGATCCGAGGCCATCCTGGACACACAATCCAGATAAAAATGCATGTGCTTCCGCCTTCGAGTCCCACTAATTACAGTTCCTTAGGAGCTGCCCTACAAGTCTACGTATTGGGCCTGTATCACATCACCTTAACCCTAACCCGAGTTTGTGTTTGCAGACTTCTCTCCCAAAACCATGGCTCACATGCCCTCAAGGATGAGGTCTCTGGTGCCACACCACAGGACTGTGTCTGCCCTCCCCAAGGAAACTGCACCCATCACAGTTGCCCAGCCCACCAGTTTAGGGGAAACCTGTAAGGCCCCTGAGCCCACCTCACTATTGAAGGCCGCTCTGGACACAAATGCACAGCCTGAAACACCCTGATCACCTACATCCAGGCAGACAAACAAGTCAATGATCCTGAGTCAGAAGATTGAACCTGATATGCCCCCTAGGACCTCATTGAAAACGTAAATTAGATTTTCAGGCATCTCTCCTCAAAGGGCTGTTTTGCAATACCAACATATGGTACCACATGTCGTCCTTGAGCCACACAACAGAACAACTCTTGTCTCCAGAAGGAAACCGTTTTCTTGGACCTGTGTCAAATCCTCAGGTTCAGAGAATCCTGCATGGAACCTTAGCCACCAGCATATTCTAATATCTCGTTGGACCTGTGTCAAACCCTCAGGGTCGGAGAATCCTGCATGGCACCTTAGCCACCAGCATATTCTAATATCTCGTTGGACCTGTGTCAAACCCTCAGGGTCGGAGAATCCTGCATGTGCATGGCACCTTAGCCACCAGCATATTCTAATATCTCCCTGGTGACCGATGTGTAAGAGATTCCAAGTCAACTCAAAGCCTTGTTTCTTTGCCCAAGAACCACCAGAACGAACCTGCCATGATCTTCAGCTGCAATAGTCAATGGAGCTGTGCTTTCCTGGCTTCCATGAAGGAGAGCTCTGCACCCAAACTTTCCATTTGGGGGACACCAGAACAAACAAACCAGACTACTCCTGTCCAGTAGAAGGAAACTTTGCTATTCAGAGCCTCTCACAAGCCTCAGTGTAGGAAATACTCCATGGCCTCTTGATGCCACCCCTCCATTTGTCGGTAATCAGAGACACAAACTCCAGTCTGAGCAAACATCTGATATTTGCCCTTACTCAGGTGCTGGATGTCTCCAATAAGCTGCTATGCATTGGAACTCCCTTCTGCATGGCACTGAATTTAAGCACAGCTTGTGATTACAATTACACCCTTGCCCAACAAGCCCCCAAGCCCTCTTGATAGGGAGTTCTGGAGCCACAACACATCATTCTGCCTTCACCATAGAAAGAAGAAGTGCCTGGTGAGTTTCCCAGAAATCACACATGAGGATCATTCTGCTCAACCCTTGATGGTACTCCGATTTGTAAATTGCCCTGCCCACTAGTGCTATGTCTGACAAAGCCTGAGCCCCGACCTCGTGCCAGACACCAAGAGAGGTGGGCCCATATACAGCATGTAAGAATGGCCATGGACCCAGTCCATCCTCTCTACCCATCCTTGGTATTCAGGCATCTGTTCCCAGAACTTTGCTAGAATCCCTGACAATGGGGGAACCTGAAACACAAAAGATAAATGCTCCTGCGCCAGGGCAGGAAACCTGGCTGTTAGGATGGGTTTCCAACCCTTAGAGTGGGAGACAGCTGCATCGCCAATGAGATCACACCCACTCCTGAGGGCCACCCTGGGCACAAACAGGCATTGTGACCCTCATCCTGAGCATGCTTTCAAACAAGCCCTCTCAGTTGCACCACCAGCATCCCGAATTGCAGGACTGGCATGACCCAAGGCCCAAATCCTAACCCTTGGTGGGATTTTCCTAGTGCCCAGACACAGAGCCCCTCTCTGGAATCCCTGTTTGGGGGCACCCCTAAGATGGAAAACAGCACTCTTCCCTTCTTCCAAAAAAACACGAAACTTTGGAGAGCCATCAGGTTCCTTAGAGAGGAAGTCTCCCATGGACCCATGAGACCACACCTGCATTCCGAGGACTTCCTGGACACACAATCCAGATAGAAAAGTCTGTGATATCGCCTTCCAGTCACCCTAAATACAGTTCCTGAGGAGACGCACTCCAGGTCTATGCACTGGGCCTGTGATCACCTCGCCATTAACCCTAACTTGAGTTTGTGTTAGCAGATGTCTCTCCCAAAACCATTGCTCACATGCTATCCAGGATGGGGTCTCTGGAGCCACACCACAGGACTGAGCCTGCCATCCCCAAAGAAACTGTGCCCTTCACAGTTGCCCAAAATGTCCAGATTAGGAGAAACCTGCAAGTCCTCTGAGCCCAAATCCAATATTTTAGCTGCTCTGGACGCTAATGCACAGTATGAAACACCCACGTCAATGGTCCTGAGTCAGAAGATTGAACCTGACATGCCCGTAGGACCTCATTGGAACCCTAGATTCATTTTTCAGGCATCAGTCCTCAGAGGGCTGTTCTGGAATACTAACTTATGATACAACATGTGGTCCATGAGCCACACAACAGAACATCTCCTGGCCCCAGAAGGAAATCGTGCTCTTGGACCGGTGCCAATCTCTCAGGGTAGGAGAATCCATGGCACCTTAGCTACCAGCACATTCCAATATCTCCCTGGTAACAGGAGCACTGCGACCCATGTGCAAGACATTCCAAGTCAACTCAAGGCCTTGTTAATTCGCCCAAGAGCCACCAGACGAACCTGCCATGTTCTTCAGCAGCAATGGTCAATGGAACTATGGTTTCCCGGTCTGAATGGTAGAGCTCTGCTACCCAAACTTTCCACATGGGGGACCCGGGAACAAACAAATCAGACTCCACCTGTCCAGAGGAAGGAAACCTTGCTATTTGGAGCATCTCACAATCCTCAGTATGGGAAATCCTCCATGGCCACTTGATGTCACCTCTCCATTTGTCAGTCATCATAGACACAAACTTTAGTGTGAGTAAACGTCTGACATCTGCTCTTACTCAGGTGTTGGATGACTCAATAAGCCGCTGCACATTGGAATGGCTTCTGCTTGGCAATGAATTAAACCGTAACATGTAATTACAATTCCATCCTCACTCGACTGGTTACCATGCCCTCTTGATAGGGAATTCTCGAGCCACCATGCTGCATTTTGCCTTTGCCATAGAAAGAAGAAAGGCCAGGTGAGTCTGCCCAGAAACCCTGCATGAGGATCACTCTGCTCGGCCCTCGAGGGAATCCCGATTTATAGGCTGCCCTGGCCACTAGTGTTGTGTCTGACAGAGCCTGAGCACCGACCTAGTGTGAGCCACCCAGTGTTTGGGGCCCATATCCAGCATGTTAGTGCAGTCATGGCGGCTGTCCACGACAGCCCCTTCATGAAGTGGGGGAGGGGCATTACGAAGCCATAAGGGATTTCCCATGTTGGGAATAGTGAGATGCTCCAAACCACAAGGATTTTCTGCGGGTCAATCTAAACCTGTTGGATGGCTCCAGGACGTCCCATATGGAACGACTCCAGAGAAGGGTTCTAAAGATGGATGCCTGGGCAGCCCGCCTCACATTCCAATCGTTTCCTAGCTGAGGTGAAATGGACTCTCCTGAGGATGGGTCATAATGTGGGTTTATGTCCATGGAGACCTTGGAATGGGGCAGTGGCACCGGGGCCGTGAAGTATTCTCCTAACCGGAGGTTTTGACACAGCTCCAACAAGCAAGTTTCCCATCAGGAGACGAGATTTGTTCTCATTGGTGTTTCAGTAACCCCCCCCATATGCTGGTATTAGAAACCAGAACTCTGAGGAGAGATGCCTGGAAACCAAAGCAATGTATGATTAAGGCCTCGGGGTCTGTCTGGTTTAATCTTCTTCTCTGGGGACACCTGTCTATGCGTCTGAGTGGAGGTAGTTCCGCAGCTGGTGTCAGATCACCCCTGTTTGCCCCAGGAGGTCTACACTAATGGGATGGCCTCAGTGACTTTGGAGGTTTCTCCTAATTTGCAAGTTTGTGACCAATAAAATGGGCAGAATTCCTTTGGGGAGGGAAAGGACAGTCCTGCGGTATGGCTCCAGGAGCCCAAGTGTGGAGGGTGTGTGGGCCAGAGCTGTGGGGAGAGAAGTCTGAACACAGAAAATCAGCTTAGGTTTGGGGACATAGGTATGGGAGGCCCGATCTACAGACCTTGAGAACTTTTCATGATATGAAGGAAGAGGGAGTGTGAGGCACTTGATCAGGCTTTTGTCTCTGAATTTTGTGTCACCAAAGGACGTGGTATGAAGGGGTGACCTCATGGGCCATGGATGAGTCTCCCTCTGAATATTTGGCTCAATCCCAAGATTTTGTGGTCATTATGTGGGATGGGAGGAGTCCGTTCTGTTTTTTTTTTTTTTTTTTTTACGTCAGCTGTGCCACTAAAAGGATTCCAGAACAAAGCCCTGGGAAGGGGAGAATGGACAACCCAAACTCTGGTTAAGATTGGGGGCCTAGGCGCATGGCAAGCCACATATGTGGGCTTTTGGTTCAGCCACTGAGAGGCCTTACTTGAGGACAGAGCTCACACTGAGGGTCACAATGCATGTTTGTGTGGAACGCAGCCCTCAAACATGGGCAGGGACTCATGGTGCACGTTGGTTTCTCCTACACTTAATGTTGGACAACATGCCACCCACATGTTTTCTTGCCATGGGGAAGGAGGTGTTCTGATTTCTGCATCACATTTCTGCAGTTCTGATTCCTGCATCTTGGCAGGGTTTGGAGTTAATGTCTAAGTTCTGAAGCCTGAAAAGCTACATTGGGAAAAGATGACGAGCTAAGGCCATTGCAGTTCTGATGTGCTCGGTGTGAAGTCAGCTATCTGGGTGTTGGTCAGGAGGTCCAGGCTCTGGCCCAGGTTAGATTATATAATTTGGGTACAGTACAGTAGAGTGCCGTGTAGGCCTATCCTCATTTGGGGTGTCTGGGAAGCTCCATAGGGCAATATTTTTCCTCTGGAGGGCAGGCAGAGTGCTGCATTGTGGGTCCGGAATTGCCAGACTTGAGGGCCTGGGGGCCAGGAGTGTGAGGACAGAAGTCTAAGAACACAAGCTAGACTTAGGTTTCTGGGCGAGGGCAAGGCAGGCACACTCTGCAGAGCTGAATCGAGATCTCATGCATCTGAAGTCAGGGCGAGGATCAGACGTAGGCTCAGGTTGGATTTCCTGTCCATGATGGCCCCTTCATAAAGGGGGAGAGGGCATCACAAAGCCATCGAGGTTTTCCCACGTTGGGAGTTGTGAGATGATCCAAAATGCAAGGATTCCTTCTGCAGGACATTTGAGAACTGTAGGATTGCTCCATGACGTGCCATACAGCACAACGCCAGAGTTAGACATCAGTTTTAATGATGGATACCTGGGCAGCCCGCCTCGCATTCCAATTGTATCCTAGAGACAAGACAGGTTCTACCTCTGGGCTCTGGGGGAGCAACCGAGGGGGATGAGTTGAAATGGAATCTCCTGCAGATGGACCCTAATGTGGGTATGTTTCCATGGAGACCTTGGAATGGGGCAGTGGCACCGGGGCCCTGAACGATTCTCCTAACTGGAGGTTTTGAGACAGCTCCAAAGGGCAAGTTTCCCATGTCGAGACGAGATTTGTTCTGACTGGTGTCTCAGGAAACCCCCATAGGCTTGTATTGGAAACCAGGCATCTGATGAGAGATACCTAGAAACCTAAGCAATGGATCCAATTAAGGCCTAGGGTCCTGTCGAGTTCAATCTTTTCTGGCAACATCTGCCTATGGTATGAGTGGAGGTAGTTCCTCAGCTGGTGTCAGACCACCCCTGATTGTCAGGGCAGCCTACAGTATTGGGATGGCCTCGGTGACTTTGGAAGTTTCTCCTAATTTATACAGTTGTGGGAAATGGAATGGGCAGAATTCCCGTTGAGTGGGCAGGCACAGTCCTGAGGTGTGGCTCCAAGGGCCCCAGCCTGGAGGGTGTGTGGGCCAGGACTGTGGGGACAGAAGTCTGAAAACACAAACTCAGCTTAGGTTTGGGGACGTAGGTATGGCATGCCCGATCTACAGACCGTGAGGAGAACTCCTCGGGATATGAAGAAAAGGCGAGTGTGAGGTGCTTGCTCAGGCTTTTGTCTCTGGATTTTGTGCCACCGATGGCCGTGGAATGTTGGGGAGGCCTCATGGGTCATGGACGGGTCTTCCTCTCTGGGGACTTGGACCGATCCCAAGAATTTTGGGTCAATCTGTGGGATGGGAGGAGTCCTTTCTGTTTTGTTACCTCAGGTGTCCCACCAAAAGAGGGATTCCAGAACAGAGCCCTGCAGAGGGCGACGGGACAACGAGAAATCTGCGTAAAAATCGGGCCTAGGGGCAAGGCAAGCCCAATATACCATCTAATCGTCCAGCCACTGAGAGGCATTTCTTGAGGACAGGACTCACGCTGAAGGTCACAATGCGTGTTTATGCCCTAGCAGCATTCAAGCATGGGCGGGGCCTCATGGCGCATGCTGGTTTCTCCTACACTAAACATTGGACAACATGCCAACCACAAGTTTTCTTGCCATTGGGAAGTAGTAGTTCTGATTTCTGCATCTCATTCATCCCTGGGCAGGGATTGGAGTTAAGGTCTAGGTTCTGAAGTCTGAAAACCGAGGTTGGGAAGAGATGTCGACCTAAGGCCATGTCGGGTCCAATGTGCTCAGTGTGGAACCAGCTGTCTGCATGTTGTTTGGAAGTTTAGGGCTCAGGCTGTTTCAGACAGGACAACAGTGCCCAGGGTAGATTGTATAATTGGGGTACAGTTGAGTGGCATGCAGGTCAATCCTCATTTGGCATATCTGGATGGCTCCACGGGCAACGTTTTTCTTCTGGAGGGCAGGCAGAGTGCTGCATTGTGGCTCCAGAATTCCCAAACTGGATGCCTTGTTGGCAAGGACTATAAGGACGGAAGTCTTAGAACACATGTTAGGCATACGTTTTGGGGAGAGGCACGGCAGGCACCCTTTGCAGATCTGAATAGGGATTTCGTGCATCTGAAGTCAGGGCGAGAATCAGATGTACACTCAGGCTGGAGTTACTGTCCATTATGGCCCCTTCATGAAGGGGGCAGCATCTCAGGGCCATGGAGGTTTTCCCACATTGGGAGTTGTGAGATGCTCCATACCATAAGGATTCCTTCTGATGGACAATTGGGACCTGTTGAATCGCTCCAGGACATCCCATACAGATCAACGCCAGAGCAGGGATCTAAGGATGGATGTCTGGGCAGCCCGCCTCCCATTCCAATTGTCTCCTAGTGAATAGATAGGTTCAATATGCTGGCTCCGGGGGAGCAACCGAGGGGGCTGAGTTGAAATGGAATCTCCTGCGGATGGGTGCTAATGTGTGTTTGTGTCCATGGGGCCCTTGGAATGGGGCAGTGACACACGGGCCCTGAAGGATTCTCCTCACTGGAGGTTTTGAGACAGCTCCAAAGCACAAGTTTCCAATGTGGAGATGAGATTTCTTCTGATTGGTTCCTTGGAATCCCCCATATGTTGGTATTGGAAACCAGGCCTCTGAGGAGAAATACCTGGAAACCAAAGCAATGGATCCGATTAGGGCCTAGAGGCCTGTCCAGTTCAATCTTCTTCACGGGGGACATCTATCTACAGGTCTGAGTGGAGGTAGTTGCTGATCCGGTGTCATATCAAACCTGTTTGTCCTGGGGGGCCAACAATATTGGGATAGCCTCAGACACTTTGGAGGTTTCTCCTTATTTGTACGGTTGTGGCAAATGTAATGCGCAGAATAACCTTGGAGAAGACATGCACAGTCCTGAGGTGTCACTCCAGGGACCCCAGCCTGGAGGCTGTGGGGGCCAGGATGAGGGGACAGAAGTCTGAAAACACAAACTTGACTTACTTTTGGGGACGTAGGTATGGCATGCCGAGTCTATAGACTGTGAGGAGAAGTCTTTGGGATATGAACAAAGGGCGAGAGTGAGGTGTTTGCTCAAGCTTATGTCTCTGGATTTTGTGTCACTGATGGCCGTGGAATGTCGAGGTGGCCTCATGGGCCATGTACGAGTCTCCCTCTCTGGGGATTGGGTCTGATCCCAGGAGTTTGGGGTGATTCTGTGGGATGGGAGGAGTCCGTTCTTTTTTTTTTTTACCTCAGGGGTCCCACCAAAAGAAGCATAACAGAGCATAGCCCTGGGGAGGGCCGAATGTTCAAATCGACCTCTGATTAAGAATGGGGGCCTAGAGGCATGGCAAGTTCCATATGTGGACTCTTGGTACAGCCACTGAGAGGCCTTACTTGAGGACAGGACTCACGCTGAGGGCCACAATGCTTGTTTGTGCCCAATGCAGCCCTCAAGCATGGGCGGGGCCTCATGGGCCATGCTGGTTTCTCCTACCCTGAACAATGGACAACATGCCAACCACAGATTTCTTGCCATGGGGAAGGAGGAGTTCTGATTTCTGCATCATGTTCACCCCTAGGCAGTGATTGGAGATAAGGTCTAAGTTCTGGAGAAGTCCTGGACAGAAGCTCCAACCTGAGTAAAAGTCTGATATTCGCCCTGGCTTCAGGTGCATGAGATCTCGATTCAGCTCTGCAGAGTGTGCCTGCCATGCCCTCGCCCCGAAACCTAAGCCTAGATTGTATTCGCAGATTTCTGTCCTCACACTCCTGGCCCACAAGGTCTCCTGTTTGGGAATTCTGGAGACACAATGCTGCACTCTGCCTGCCCTCCAGAAGAAAAACTGCCCTATGGAGCTACCCAGAAACCCCAAATGAGGATCAACCTTCTCGCCACTCAACTGCACCCAAATTATACCCTATACCTTGTCTAATGCCCTGTCTGACACAGCCTTAGCCTGCACCTCCAGACCTACACTGAACAGCTGGCTGCACACTGACCTCATCGGACCCGCCAGGTTCTTAGGTCTTCATCTCTTCCCAACCTCGGTTTTCAGGCTTCAGAACCTAGACCTAACTCCAATCACTGACCAGGGGTGAATGTGATGCAGAAATCAGAACTTCTCTTTCCCCATGGCTGGAAACCTTGTAGTTGGCATGTTCTCCAACATTCAGTGTAGGAGAAACCAGCATGGCCCATGAGGCCCCACCCATGCTTGAGGGCCTTGTTGGGCACAAATAGGCAGTGTGACCCTCAGCGTGAGCCCTGTCCTTAAGGTAGGCCTCTCAGTGTTTGGACCAAGAGCCCGCATATGGGACTTGCCATGTTCCTAGGCCCCAAAACTTAACCAGAGTTGGGGTTGTCCAGTTGTCCCTCCCAAGGGCTCTGCTCTGGAATCCATCTTTTGGTGGGACACATGAGGTAAAAAGAAAAAAAAAAACGGAAAGGACTCCTCCCATCCCACAGAATGTACTCAAACTCTTGGGATCAGTCCAAATCCTCAGAGAAGGAAACCCGTCCATGGCCCATGAGGCCACGCCAACATTCCACCCACATTGTTGACACAAATCCAGAGACAAAACCTGAGCAAGCACCTCAAACTCACCCTTTTTCATATCCTTAAGAGTTCTCCTCACAGTCTGTAGATCGGCTGTGCCATACCTATATCCCAAATCCTAAACGGAGTTTGTGTTTTCAGACATCTGTCCCCACAGGTCTGGCCCACACACCCTCCAAGCTGGGGCCCCTAGAGCCACACCTCAGGACTGTGCCTGCCCTCTCCAGGGGAATTCTGCCCATTCCATTGGCCACAACCCTACAGATTAGGAGAAAACTCCAAAGTCCTGAGGCCATCCCAATATTACAGGCCTCCCAGGACAAGTAGGGGCGATCTGACACAAGCTGAGCAACTACCTCCCCTCAGACCCATAGACAGATATCCCCAGAGAAGAAGATTGAACCGGACAGGCACCTAGGCCCTAATCGGATCCATTGCTTTGTTTCCAGGCATCTCTCCTCAGAGGCCTGGTTTCCAATACTAGAATATGGGAGATTCCTTAGGCACTCAACAAAACAATTCTCATCTCCACATAGGAAACGTACTCCTTGGAGCTCCATCAAAACCTCCAGTTATGAACATCCTTCATGGCCCCCGTCCTACCACCCCATTCCAAGGTTTCCATGGACACAAACGCACATTATGACCCTTCCTCAGGAGAGTCCATTCCAACTTACCCAACTCGGTTTCTTCCCTAGAGCCAGCTGATCGAACTTGCCTTGTCCCTAGGAGACAACTGGAATGGGAGGCGGGCTGTCCAGGCATCAATCCTTAGAACCCTGTTCTGGAGAATTGCCTTATGGGACGTCCTGGAGCCATCCAACAGGTCTCGACTGTCCCACAGAAGGAACCGTTGTGGTTTGGAACATCTCGCAACTCCCATCGTGGGAAAACCACCATGGCTTCATAAGACCCTCTCCTTCATGAAGGTGACTTCATGGACAAAAACTCCAACCTGAGCCAATGTCTGATCCTAACTCTATCTTCAGGTGTATGAGATCTCGAATCATCACTTCAGAGGGTGCCTGCCGTGCCCTCGCCTGAAACCTAAGTCTCGCTTGTGTTCTCAGAATTTCATCCTCACACTCCTGGCCCACAAGTCCTCCAGTTTGGGAATTCAGGAGCCACAATGTTGCACTGTGCCTGCCCTCCAGAAGAAAAAATTTGCCCTCTGGGGCTACCCGGTAACCACAAATGAGTATCAACTTGTATGAAACTTGACTGCACTCCAATGATACAGTCTAGCCTGGACACTAATTCCCTGACTGCCTGAGCCCGCACCTCCCGACCTACACTAAACAGCTGGCTAAACACTGAGCACACTGGACACACCATGGCCTTAGGTCTTCATCTCTTCCCAACCTTGGTTTTCAGGCTTCAGAACCTACTCCTTAACTCCAATCACTATCCAGGGGTGAGCGTGTTGCAGAAATAAGAAGTCCTCCTTCCCCATGGCCAGAAACCTTGTGGTTGGCATGTTGTGCAACGTTCAGTGTAGGAGAAACCAGCATGGTACATTAGACCCCGCCCAGTCTTGAGGGCTCGTTGGGCACAAACATGCATTGTGAACCTCAGCGTGAGCCCTATCCTCAAGGAAGGCCTCTCAGTGTCTCGACCAAGAGCCCGCATGTGGGGCTTGCCATGCCTCTAGTTCCCCAATGTAAACCAGAGGTCGGGTTGTCCAGTCGCCCCTCCCCAGGACTATGCTCTGGAATCCCTCTTTTGGTGGTACTCCTGAGGTAAAAAAAAAAAAAAAATGGCACCTCCCTTCCCACAGAATGACCCAAACTCTTGGGATCGGGCAAAATCCCCAGAGAGGGAGACTCGTCCATGGCCCATAAGGCCACACCAAGATTCCACGGCCATCGGTGACACAAAATCTAGAGACAAAAGCCTGAGCAAGTGCCTCACACTCGCTCTTTTTTCATTTCCCTAAGAGTTCTCACAGTCTATAGATCGGGCCGCCATACCTATGTCCCCAAACCTAAGCGGAGTTTGTGTTTTCAGACTTCCGTCCCGACATCACTGGTCCACTCACCCTTCATGCTTGGGTCTCTGGAGACACACCTCAGGACTGTGCCTTCCCTCTCCAAGGGAATTCTTCCCATTCCATAGGCCACAACCTTGCAAATTAGGAGAAACCTCCAAAGTCACCGAGGCCATCCCAATAGTGTAGGCTGCCCAGTACAAACACGGGTGATTGGACACCAGCTGAGCAACTACCTCCACTCAGACCCATCAACAGATGTCCCCAGAGAAGAAGATTGAACCGTACAGGCCCCTAGGCCCTAATTGGGTCCATTGCTTTGGTTTTCAGGCATCTCTCCTCAGAGGTCTGGTGTCCAATGCCAGCATATGGTAGTTTCTTGAGTCACCAATAAGAACAAATCTCGTCTCATGGAAAAGTTGCTCGACGGAGCTGTGTAAAAATCAAAAGATTCTGGTTAGGAGAATCTTTCAGGGCCCTGGTGCCACTACCGCATTCCAAGGTCTCCATTGACTCAAATCCAAATTATGACCCATCCTCAGGAGAGTCCATTTCAACTCAGCCCCGTGGGTTTTTATCCCAGAGCCAGGAGATCAAATGTGTCTTGTCGCTCGGAGACAATTGGAATGTGAGGCTGGCTGCCCAGGCATCCATCCATCCTTAGAACCCTGCTCTGGAAAACTACCTTATGGGATGTCCTGGAGCCATCCAACATGTCTTGATTATCTCACAGAAGGAATCATTGTGGTTTAAAGCATCTCACAACTTCCATCGTGGGAAAACCTCCATGGCCTCTTAATGCCGCCCCCCCTTCATGAAGGGGTTAATGTGGACAGAAACTCCAACCTGCGCAAACGTCTGATCCTCGCCCTGACTTCAGATGCATGAGATCTCGATTCAGCTCTGCAGAGTGTGCCTGCCGTGTCCTCACCCCAAAACCTAACCATAGCTTGTGTTCTAAGACTTTCGTCCTCACTCTCCTGGCCCACAAGTACTCCAGTTTGGAAATTCCGGAACCACAATGCAGCACTCTGCCGGCCCTCCAGAAGAAAAACTTTGCCCTATGCTGCTAACGAGAAATGCCAAATTATTACCTAATGCACTCCACTCAACTGTACCGCAATTATACCGCCTACCCTGTGTACTAATGCCCTGTCTGGCACAGTCTGAGACCAGACATCTCAAACGACACCCAGACAGCTGGTCCCAAACTGAACACATCAGACCCGCCATGGCCTTAGGTCGCCATCTCTTCTCAACCTCGGTTTTCAGGCTTCAGAACCTAGACCTTATCTCCAATCACTGCCCAGGGGTGAATGTGATGCAGAAATCAGAATTCCTTCTTCCCCATGTCAAGAAACCTTGGGGTTGGCATGTTGTTCAACGTTCAGTGTAGGAAATCCTGTGTGGTCCGAGAGGTCACAAGTGCTTGATGGCCACCTTGGGCACACACACGTACTGTGACTCTCAGCGTGAGTCCTGTATTCAAGTAACGCCTCTCAGTGGCTAACCAAGGGCCCGCATATGGGCTTGCCATGCCCATAGGCCCCCAGGCCTTAACAGAGGGCAGGTATTCCAGTTTTCAGTACCCATTGCTCTGCTCTAATATCTCTCTATTGCGAGGACCCCTGAGGCAGAAAACAGGACTCCTCCCTTCCCACAGAATAACCCCCAAACTCTAGGGACCTGGGCAAATCACCAGAGAGGGAGACACATCAAGGCCCCATGAGGCCACTACTACATTAAACGGCTATCGTAGACACAACATCCAGAGAAAAAGACTGAGCGACTGTCTCCCAATCGCCCTCCTTGATATAGTGAGGAGATCCCTTCAAGGAGTGTAGATAAGGCCTACCATAATCTGGGCCCCAAACCTGAGCCGGGTTTCTGTTTTCAGATGTGTGTCCCCACAGCACTGGCACACACAGCCTCCAGGTTTGGTCCTCTGGAGCCATACCACAGAACTGTGCCTGCCCTCTCCTAGGAAACAGTGCCCATTCCATTGGTCACAAACCTACAGAATAGGAGAAAACTCAAGGCCCCCGAGGACATTGCACTACTGTAAGTCACCATGGACAAACAGGGGCATTCTGACACAAGCTGAGGAACTGCCTCCACAGACACACAGACAGATGTCCACAGAGACAGACGATTGAACCAGACAAGCCCCTAGGCCCTAATCTGAACTCTTGCTTTGGTTTCCAGGTGTCACTCCTCAGAGGCCTGGCTTCAAAGACCAGCAAATGGGGTTTTCATGAGGCATGAAACAGAAAACCTCTCGTCTCCACATGGGAAATTCCTTTTTGGAGCTGTGTCAAACCCTTTGGGTTGGAGAATCCTGCAGCGTCCCTGAGCCACCGCCACATTTCAAGGTCTCCATGTCCAACAAACCGCAATATGACCCATCCTCAGGAGAGTCCAGTTCATCTCAGCCCTCTGGGTAGCTCGCCCAAGAGCCCGCAGATTGAGCCTGCCTTGTCCTGAACAGCCAATGGGAATGTGAGTTGGAGTTTCCAGGCATTCATTCTTAGACCCCATCTCTCGAATCTTTCTGTATGGGGCATCATGGAAACATCCAATGGGACTCAACTGTCCTATAGAAGGAAACCTTGAGGTTTGGAGCAGCTCACAACTCTCAACGTAGGGAAAAGTCTCTGGCCTCATGAAGGCTCCACCCCCTTCAGGAAGGGGCCACCATGGACACAAACTCCAGTCTGAGGCAATGTCTGATACTCGCCCTGACCTCAGATGCAGGAGATCTCGATTCAGTCTCTGCAGACTGGGCCTGCCATGCCCTCCATCCCAAACCTAATGCTAGCTTGTGTTTTCAGACTTCCTTCCTCATACTGATGTCCAACAAGCCCTCCAGACTGGGAATTCCAGATCCACACGCAACCCTCTACCTGTCCACCAGAAAAAAAAAATTTGCCCTGTGGGGATCTCCAGAAACCCCAAATGAAGATCAACATACTCGGGCCATAACCGCACCCCAATTGGATAGGCTGCCCTGGGCACTCATGCTCTGTCTGACACAGCATGAGGCCAGACGTCCAGACAGAAAACGAGACAGCTGGCCACACACCCATCATATCAGACACGCCATGGCCTTAGGCCGTCATCTCTTCCCAACCTGGGTTTTCAGACATCTGAACCAAGACATTATATCAAATCCCCACAGAGGTGGGTACCTGAAGCACAAATCAGAACTCCTCCTTCCGCATAGCTGTAAAGCTTGCTGTTGGCATAGAGTCACACTTTCAGGGTAGGAGAAACCTTCATAGCCCCTGAGGCCACGCCCAAAATTGAGTGCGGCCTTGGGCACAAACTCACATTGTGACCCTCAGCGTGAGCCCCATGTCGAAGTAAGGCCTCTCAGGGCCTGGACCAAGAACCCATATAGGGGGCTTGCCAAGCCACTATGCTCCCAATCCTCACCAGAGTTTGACTTTTCCAGTTGACTGTACCTGGGGCTCTGCTCTGGAATCCCTCTCTTGGAGAGACAACTGAGCCAGACAACATGCTCCACCCTTCCCACATAATGACCCAAACTCTTGGGAGCTGGGCCAAATCCCCAAAGAGGGAGACTCATCCATAGCCCCTGAGGCCATGCTAAAATCCATGCTATCCTAGACACAACAACCAGAGACAAAAGCCTGAGGGACTGCCTTCCACTCGCCCTTCTTTCATAAGTTGAGGACCTCACCTCATGGTCTGTAGATCCGGCCTGCCATACCTTCGGCACCACACCTAGGCTGAGTTTGAGTTTTCAGACTTCTGTGCCCACAGCACAGACCCACACACCTTCCAGGCTAGGACATATGGAGCCACATTGAAAGACTGTGCCTGTCCTCTCCAAGGAAACTGCGTCCAATCCATTGGCCACAACCCTACAGTTTAGAAGTCGCCAATGTCCCTGAGGCCATCCCAATAGTCTAGGCTTCCCTGGACTTAGAGGGGCACTTTGACACCAGCTGAACAACTATCTCCATTTAGACACTCAGACAGTGTCCCAGAGACAGAAGATTGAAACGGACAGGCCCCTAGGCCCTAATCTGAACGCTAGCTTTGGATTCCAGGTGTCTCTCCTCAGAGGAGTGGTTTCGAAGACCAGCATCCGGGGATTTTCTGAGCCCCCAAACAAAACCTCTCTCATCTCCACATGGGGAGCTTTCTTTTTGGAGCAGTTTCAAACCCTTCAGGAAGGCAAATTCTGCAGGTCCCCTGAGCCACCAGCACATTACAAGGTCACCATGGACACAAACCCACATTATGACCCACCCTCAGGAGAGTCCATTTCAACTCAGCCCTCTGGGTAGCTCGCCCAGGAGACTGCAGGTTGAACCTGCCTTATCCCGACCAGTCAATGGGAATGTGAAGTAGCGTTTCCAGGCATCCATGCTTAGACTCCTGTTCTCGAGTATTTCCATATGGGGCATCCTGGAACCATCCAATAGGACTCAACTGTCCTGCAGAAAGAAACCTTGAGGTTTGGAGCAGCTCACAACTCCCAGCGTAGGGAAAATCTCTGGCCTCATGACGGCCCACCCCCTTCAGGAAGGGGCCATCATGGACACAAACTACAGCCTGAGGCACAAACCTCTAGGCTGAGGTCCTTGCCCTGACTTCAGATGTAAGAGATCTCGATTCAGTCTCTGCAGAGTGGGCCTGCCGTGCCCTCCATCCCAAACCTAATGCTAGCTTGTGTTTTCAGACTTCCTTCCTCACACTGCTGGCCAACAAGCCCTCCAGACTAGGAATTCCAGAACCACAATGCAGCCCTCTGCCTGCCCACCAGAAAAAAAAAAACAAAAAACAAAAAACAAAAAACAAAAAAACAAAAAACAAAAACGTTGCCCTTTGGGGTTCTCCAGAAACCCCAAATGAGGATCAACATGCTCGGGCCTCGACCTTACCCAATTGGATAGGCTGCCCTGGGTACTCATGCTCTGTCTGACACAGCATGAGGCCAGACGTCCAGACAGAAAACGAGACAGCTGGCCGCACACCCAGCATATCAGACACGCCATGGCCTTAGGCCGTCATCTCTTCCCAACCTGGGTTTTCAGACATCTGAACCAAGACATTATATCAAATCCCCACAGAGGTGGGTACCTGAAGCACAAATCAGAACTCCTCCTTCTGCATGGCTGTAAAGCTTGCTGTTGGCATGGAGTCACACTTTCAGGGTAGGTGAAACCTTCATAGCCCCTAGAGGCCACGCCCAAAATTGAGTGCGGCCATGGGCACAAACTCACATTGTGACCCTCAGCGTGAGCCCCATGTCGAAGTAAGGCCTCTCAGGACATGGACCAAAATCCCACATATGGGGCTTGCCAAGCCACTATGCTCCCAATCCTCACCAGAGTTTGACTTTTCCAGTTGACTGTACCTGGGACCCTGCTCTGGAATCCCTCTCTTGGAGAGACACCTGAGCCAGACAACATGCTCCACCCTTCCCACATAATGACCCCAAACTCTTGGGAGCTGGGTCAAATACCCAGTGAGGGAGACTCGTCCATAGCCCCTGAGGCCACCCTACATTCAATGGCTTTCCTGGACACAGCATCCAGAGACAAAAGCCTGAGGGACCACCTTCCATTCGCCCTTCTTTCATAACCCGAAGCGCTCCCCTCATGGTCTGTAGTTTCGGCATACCATCCCCTTGGCACCAGACCTACACCAAGTTTGTGTTACAGATTGCTGTGCCCACAGCACGGACCCACACACCTCCAGTCTAGGGTCTATGGAGACACACCGAAGGACTGTGCCTGTCCTCTCCAAGGAAATTGTGCCCAATCAATTGGCCACAACCCTACAGATTAGGAGAAATCTCCAAGGCCCCCGAGACCATCCCCATAGTGTAGGCTGCCCTGGACTTAAAGGGGCACTCTGATACCAGTGGAGCAACTATCCCCATTTAGACACTCAGACAGAATCCCCAGAGACAGAAGATACTAATGGACAGGCCCCTAGGCCCTAATCTGATCCCTAGCTTTGGTTTTACTCCTCAGAGGACTGGTTACGAAGACCAGCATCTGCAGCTTTTCTGAGCCCCCAAACAGAAACTTTCTCGTCTCCACATGGGGAGCATTCTTATTGGAATGGTAATCAGGTAGGCGAATTCTGCAGGGCCCCTGAGTCACCAGCACATTCCAAGGTCTCCATGGACACAAACCCACATTATGACCCATCCTCAGGAGAGTCCATTTCAACTCAGCCTCCAGGGTAGCTCGCCCCTGAGCCAGCAGTTCAAACATGTCTTGTTGCAAATAGCCAATGGGAATATGAGGTATGTTGCACAGGTGTCCATCCTTCGAACCCTACTCTCCCATTCTTCCATATGGGATGTTCTGGAGCCATCCAACAGGACTCGACTGTCCCGCAGAAGGAAACCTTGTGGTTTGGATAAACTCACAAACTCAGCTTGGGAAAACCTCCTTAGCCTCATGAGGTCCCCGCCTCATAAAGGGGCCAACATGGACACAAGCTCCAGCCTCAGGCAATGGCTGATTGTCACCCTGATTTCACATGTAGGGGGTCTGAATTCAGCATCTGCAGAGTGGGCCTGCCGTGCCCTTGGCCCCAAACCTCACCCTAGCTTGTGTTTTCAGACTTCTGTCCTCACACTCCTGGCCCACAAGCCCTCCTGATTGGGAATACTGGTGACAAACTGAAGCACTCTGCCTGCCCACAGGAAGAAATACATTGTCTATTGCGTTGCACAGAAACCCAAAATGAGGATCAACCTGCTCGGCCCTCGGCAACACCCCACTTGCCTAGGCTACCCTAAGCACTAATGCTCTGTCTTACATAGCCTGAGCCCAGACCTTCGTACAGACACCGAAAGCACTGGCCACACACCCAGCACTTGGACCCACCATGGTCTTAGAGCATTCATCCCTTCCCATTGACCTGTGTGTCTTCCTGGAGGTATGTACTGAGGTTATGTCAGACTGTGCATTTTTCCAGAGTGGCCTATGGAATTGAGATGGGCTTAGGGGCCTTGCAGTTTCTGCTAATCTGGAGGGCTTGGGAAACTAAGACGGGCAGATTTTCTTTGGAAGAGCAGACCCAGTGATGTGATGTGGTTCTGGAGGCCCCGTCCTGGAAGGCCTGTGGGTCAGGACTTTGGGACCAACGTCTTCAGTCACAAACTCGGGTCAGATTTAGGGCGAGGTGATGTCAGGCCCGATCTGCAGACCCTGAGGGCAACTGCTCGTGATTTGAAATTCGGACGGCTGGGAGGCAGGAGCACAGGCTTTTCTGTCTGGATTGTGTGTCTAGTATGGCCATGGAATGGAGGGGTGGCCGCATGGGTCCATGGGAGATTCTACCTCTCTGGCGATTTTGCCCAGCACCCAAGAGTTTGGTGTCTTTCTGGGGGAAGGGGAGAGCACAGTTTTCCATCTCAGGGGTTCTGTCCAAACAGGCATTCCAGAGATTGGTTCTGGGTTCGGGCACCTGGATAACCCCACTAAGGCTTAGGATTTGGACCTAGGAGCATGACAGACCCCTTCTGTGGGCTCCTGGTCCAGCTCGCGAGAGGGCTTTTTGGAAAGTGGTCTTAGGGTGAGGGTCACAATGTCTGTTTGTGCCCAGCTGCCCATCCTGAGTGGGCGTGGTCTCATGAGCCATGCACCTGGCTCCCACTCTGAGTATTGGACTGTCATTTCAACATTCAGTTTATATGGGGCCTGCTATCTGTGTGGCTGCCAGGTGGTCGGAGCTCGGGCTGTGTCAGACAGAGCATTAGTGCACAGGGTGGCCTATGATATTGGGGTGCCATAGAGGGCTGAGCAGGTGGATCCTCATGTGGATTTTCTGCGCAGACAAAGGGCACTTCTTCTTTCTGGTCGGCAGGCAGAAGTCTGTATTGAGACTCCCAAATTCCCAGTATGGAAGGCTTACAGGTGAGGAGTGTGAGGATAGAAGTCTGTATAAACAAGCTACATTTAAGCTCAGTGCTGAGCACATTGCCGTTCCAATGTGCAGTGTTTTGTTCGAGATCTCCAGCACCTGAGTATGTGGGAGGTCAGATGTCTGCTTACACTGGAGTTTGTATATAGGTTGGCCAACGAACGAGATATCCAGCACCTGAATAAGGGCGGATGAATGATGTTTGCTCACACTGGAGGTTGTGTCTATGATGACCGACAAATGGAGAGGTGGCGTCAAGAGGCCATGGAGGATTCCCCATGCTGATGCTTGTGAGATGCTCAAAACAGCAGGGTTGTTTTATCTAATGACAGGTGGAGTCTGTTTTTTTTTTCTCCAGATTCCCCACTTGGAAAGTATGGATAGCAGAGCTCTTCCACATGGATGCCTGGAAAGCAAACCCCGGATGACCATTGCAGCTGAGGAACATGGCAGGTTCCTTCTGTTGGCTATGGGGCGAAGTACCAAGGCCTTGAGGTGACATTGAATCTCTTGCAGATGGGTCACAATGCTGGTTTGTTATCAGGGAGATCTTAGAATGTGCTGGTAGCTAAGGTTCCATGCAGGATTCTCCTACCCTAACGGTTTAACACAGGTCAAAGAGCTGTGTCCCCTTCTGGGGACAGGAGATGTAGTGTTGTGTGGTTCAGGCACCACATGTTGTATCATAAGTTCATATTCCAGAACAGGCCTCTGAGGACAGATGCCTGAAAACATAATCTAGGGTTCCAATGTGGTCCTAGGCACATGTCAGTTTCAATCTTCAGACTCAGGACACTTGACTTAGGTGTCTGCCTAGATGTATGTGATCAGGATGTTTCAGACTGTGCATTTGCATCCAGAGCAGCCTCCAATATAGGGGTGTGCTAGGAGATTTGCAGGTTTCTTCTAATCTCGACGTTTTGGAAACTGTGTCATGTACAGTTCCCTAGGGGATGGCACGCCCTGTGCTGTGGTGTGATTCCAGAGACCCGACCATGGAGGGCATATGAGCCATGATTATGGATAAAAGTCTGCAAATACAAACTTGGGTTAGGGATAGAGGCGAGGTGATCGCCGTCCCAATGCATAGAACTGGTGGGCAGCTCATCAGGAACTGTAATAAGGGTGACTCGAAGGCGGTAGCACAGGCTTTTATATTTGGATTCTGTATCCAGGATGGCCTCGGAATGCAGGTGTGGTCCCATGAGTCCATGGAAGATTTTACTCTCTAAGGATCCTGGGGTATTGCAATAGTTTGGTGGATTTTTAAGGGAAGAGAAGAGTGCTGTTTTCCATCTTAGGGTTTCCCCAAAACAGGGATTCCAGACATGGGCTCTGGGTCTGAATGCTTGGAATATCCCACCAAGGGTTAGGATATGGGCCTAGGGGCATCGCTTGCCTACAAACCGGGATCCTAGTGGTGCAACTGAGAGGGCTTGTTTGGAAGCATGCTCCAGCTGAATGTCACAATGCCTGTTTGGGCCCTAGGCAGCCCTCATGTGTGGGTGTGGCCTCATTGGCCATGCAACTGGCTTCAACTCTGAGAGGTGGACACCCATCCCAACAGTTAGGATTCCTGCCATGGAAAAGGAGGGGTTCTCTGTTGTGCTTCAGGTTCCCCCATTGGCAGGGATTCCAGCAGATGTCTGGGGACAGATGCCTGAATACCAAGTCTGAGTAGAGATGATGGAGTAAGGCCATGTTCGGTCCCACATGCTAGACACGGGTCCGCTCTCTGGGTTGCTGACACTAGGTCGGGGCTCAGGCTCTGACAGACACCATAAAAGAGGCCAGGGCAGCTTATAAATCAGGGTTCCCTCGAGGGCCTCGCAGACTGATCCTCATGTAGGTTTTCTGGGCAGACTCACCAGGCACTTCTTTCTATGGGGAAGGCAGAATACTATGTTGTGACTCTGGAATTCTGTATCCAGAGGGCTTGGGGACCAGTAGGGTGAGAATGGAATTGTAAACTCATGCTACGGTTAAATTCAGTGCCAAGTGGAAGGCTGTTCCTATCTGCAGCGTCTTCTGTGAGATATCCAGCAGCTTAGTAAGGGATGATGTCAGATGTTTGCTCACACTTGAGTCTGTGTCTATGATGACCAACAAAAGGAGAGGTTGCGTCAAGAGGCCGTGGAGGATTTCCAACACTGGGGCTTTTGAGATGCTCTAAACAGCAAGGATTCCTTCTATGGGAAACGTGGAGTCTGGTTTGTTTGCTCTAGGGCCCCCCATGTTATAAGTTATGTAGTAGAGTTCGCCTGGATGGATTTCTGGAAAGCACAACTCCATTGACCATTGTAGCTGAGGAACATGGCAGGATCCTTCTGGTGGCTCGGGGGAGAAGTACCAAGGCCTTGAGTTAACATGGAATCTCTTGCAGATGGGTCACAATGCTGGTTTGTTACCAGGGAAATCTTACAATGTGCTGGTGGCTAAGGGCACATGCAGGATTCTTGTAACCTGAGGTTTTGACACAGGTCGAGGACCACGGTTTCCTTCTGGGCACAGGAGAAGTTCTGTTGTGTGGCTCAGGGTTACATGTTGTATCATGAGATGTTATTCCAGAACAGTCCTCTGAGGACAGACACCTGTGAACCTAATCTAAGGTTCCAATGAAGTCCTAGGGTCATGTCAGTTTCAATCTTTTGACTCAGGACCATTAACTTGGTGTTGGCCTGGATGTAGGTAATCAGTGTGTCTCTGACTACTCATTTGAATCCAGAATGGCTTCCAATACTGGTGTGGGCTCAGGGGCCTTGCAGGTTCCTCCTCATGTGGAGGGTTTGTGCAACTGAGACAGACAAAATTTCCTTGGGGATGGCAAGCACAATCCTTAGCTGTGGCCCCAGAGACCCAATCCTAGAGAGGATGTGAGCCATGGTTATGGAGAGATGTCTGCAAACACAAACTCGGGTTAGGGTTAGTGGTGGGGTGATCCTAGACCCAAAGCATAAACCTGGAGGTGAGCTCATCAGGAACTGTAATTAGGGTGACTCGAAGATGGTTGCACAGGATTTTATATCTAGATTATGTGTCCAGGATGGCCTCAAAATGAAGGTGTGGTCTCATGGCTCCATGGGAGATGTTTCCTCTCTGAGGATCCTGGGTATCCCAATAGTTTGGTGGCTTTTTTGGGGAAAGAAAGAGTTCTGTTTTCTATCTGAGGGGTGTCCCAAAACAGGGATTCCAGAGACGGACTACGGATCTGGGTGCCTGGAAATCCAACCAAGTGTTAGGATTTGGGCCTAAGGGCATACAGGGCTGCAATGTGCGATGCTGGTGGTGCACCTGAGAGCGCTTGTTTGAAAGCATGCTCAGGCTGAGGGACACCATGCCTGTTTGTGCCCAGGGCGGCCCTGATGAGTGGGTGTGGTCTCATTGGCCATGCAGCTGGTTCCCACTCTCACACTTGAACACCCATCTGAACAACGAGGTTTCCTGAACTGGGGAAGGAGGATTTCTCTATTGTGCTTCAGGTTCCCCCATTGGCAGGGATTCCAGCAAAATTCTGGGGACAGATGCCTGAATAGCAAGGATGGATAGAGATGACAGAATTGGGCCATGGCCGGTCTCAGATGCAGGATATGGGACACGCTTCCTGGACAGCTGACACTAGGACGAGACTCAGGCTCTGTCAGACACAACACTAGTGGCCAGGATAGCCTATAAATTGGGGTTCCATCGAGGGAAGAGCAGATGGATCCTCATGTGGCGTTTCTGGGAAGACTCACCGGGAACTTCTTCTTTCTATGGGGAAGGCAGAATGCTGCGTTGTGGCTCCAGGATTCTCTATCAAGAGGGCTTGGGGACCAGTAGGGTGATGATGGAATTATAAACACAAGCTACGGATCAAATCAGTGCAAAGCATAAGGGAGTTCCAATGAGCAGTGGCTTATTCTAGTTATCCAGTACCTGAGTAAGGGTGGATGTCAGAGGTTTGCTCACACTGGAGTTTGTGTCTATGATGACTGACAAATGGAGGGGTGACATCAAGAGGCCATGGAGGATTCCCCATGCTGATGCTTGTGAGATGCTCCAAACTGCAAAGTTTCCTTCTCCTGGACAGGAGGAGTCTGGTTTGTTTGCTCCAGGGTACCCATGTGGAAAGTTGAGTAGCAAAGCTCTCGTTTATGGATGCCTGGAAAGCACACCTCCATTGAACATTGCAGCTGAGGAACATGCCTGGTTCTTTCTGCTGGCTCTCGGGCGAAATACTAAGGCTTTGAGTTGACATGGAATCTCTTGCAGATCAATTACAATGCTGGTTTGTTAGCAGGGAGATCTTAGAATGTGCTGGTGGCTAAAGTGCCATGAAGGATTCTCCTACCATAAGGGTTTGGCACAGGTCGAAGAGTACGGTTTCCTTCTGGGGACACGAGATGTTCTGTTGTGTGGCTCAGGGACCACAGGTTGTATCAGAAGTTGGTATTCCAGAACAAGCCCCTGAGGACAATTTTCTGAAAACTTAATCTAAGGTTCCAATGAGGTCCTCGGGGAATATCAGGTTCAATCTTCTGATCAGGAGCATTGACTTGGTTGTCTTACTGGATCGAGGTGTTCAATGTGTTTCAAAATGTGCATTTACCTCCAGAGCTGCTGCCAGTATTGGGGTGGACTCAGGGGCTTTGCAAGTTTCTCCTAATCTGGAAGGTTTGGGCAACTGAGATGGGCACAGTTTCCTTGGGGTTGGCAGGCACTTTCCTGTGTGGCTCCAGAGACCCCATCCTGGAGGGCATGTGAACCATGGTTTTGGGAGAGAAGTGTGCAAACACAAATTAGGGTTAGGGGTGATCACAAGCCAAATGTGTAGACCTGGAGTGCAGCTCATCAGGAACTGTAATTAGGGTGACTGGAAGATGATAGGACAGAATGTTGTATCTGGATTGTGTGTCCAGGGTGGCCTCAGAATGCAGGTGTTGTTTCTGGGTCCATGGGAGACTTTTATGCTATAAAGATCCTTTCAGATCTCCATATTTTGGTGGCTTTTTCGGGGAAGGAAAGAGTGCTATTTTCCGTCTTAGGGATGCCCCATAGTAGTGATTCCAGAGAGAGTCTCGGATCTGGGCACCTGAAAATACCACCAAGGGTTAGGATTTTTGCCTAGAGGCATACCAGGCTGCAATGTGTGATCCTGGTGGGGCAACTGACAGGGATTGTTTGAACGCATGCTCAGGCTGAGGGTCACCATGCCCTTTTGTGCCTAGGGTGGCCCACAGGAGTGGGCGTGTTCTCATTGGTCATTCAGCTGGCTCACACTTTGAGGGTTGGACACCCATTCCAGCAGCCAGGTTTTTTTTTTTTTTCCCATGGGGAAGGAGGAGTTCTCTATTATGCTTCTGGTTCCCCCAAAGGCACAGCTTCCAGCAAAGTTCTGGGGACAGGTGACTGAATACCAAGGATGGGTAGAGATGACGGACTTGGGCCATATCCAGTCCCACATGCTAGATATGGGGCCCGCTTTCTGGGTGGCTGACACGAGGTCAGGGCTCAGGCTATGTCATACACAGCACTTATGGCCAGGGCAGCCTATAATTCGGGGTTCCCTCGAGGGCCGAGCTGATTGATCCTTTGTGGGATTTCTGGGCAGTCTCACCAGGCACTCCATCTTTCTTTGGACAGGGCATAATGTTGTGTTGTGACTCCAGAATTCCCTATCAATGGGGCTTGGGGAGCAGTAGGGTGAGGATGGAATTGTAAACACAACCTATGGTTCAATTCAGTGCCAAGCTGAAGGCAGTTCCAATGTGCAGCGGCTTATTCGAGTTATCCTGCACCTGAGTAAGGGAGGATCTCAGATGTTTGCTTACACTGGAGTTTGTGTGTATGATGACCGACAAATGGAGGGAGGTGGCATCAAGAGGCTATGGAGGGTTCCCACGCTGAGGCTTGTGAGATGCTCCAAACAGCAAGGCTTCCTTCTGCCTGAAAGCTGGAGTGTGTTTTGTTTGCTCCAGGGTCCCCTATGTGGAAAGTTTGGTAGCAGAGCTCTCTGGCATGGATGCCTGGAAAGCACACCTCAATTAACCATTGCAGGTGAGGAACATGCCAGGTTCTTTCTGCTGGCTCTGGGGCAAAGTACCACGGCCTTGATTTGACATGTAATATCTTCATATGGGCCACAATGCTGGTTTGTTACCAGCAAGATCTTAGAATGTGCTGTTGGCTAAGGTGTCATGAAGGTTTCTCCAAACATGAGGGTTTGGCACAGGTCAAATGCACAGTTTCATTCAGGGAAAAGGACAAGTTCTGTTGTGTGCCTAAGGGACCAGAAGTTTTATTATCAGGTGGTATTCCAGAATAGGCGTCTGAGGACAGATGCTCTAAAACCTATTCTAGGTTTCAAATGAGGTCCTAAGGACATGTCTGGTACAATCTTCTGCCTCAGGCCCATTGACTTGGGTGTTTGCCTGCATTTATGTGATCAGGGTTGTTCAGGTTGTGCATTTGCTTCCAGAACGGCCTCCAATATTGGAGTTGTCTCAGGGTCCTTGCAGATTTCTCCTAATCTAGAGGGTTTGTGCAACTGTGACTGGCAAAGATTCCTTGGGGATGGCAGTCCCAGTCCTGTGGTGTGGCTCCAGAGACCCCATCCTGGAGGGCATGTGATCCATGGTTTTGGGAGAGAAGTCTGCAAACACAAACTTGGGTTAGGGTTAGTGGCAAGGTGATACAGGTCCAATGCTTAGACCTGGAGGGCAGCTCGTCAGGAACTGTAATTAGGTTAACTGGAAAAGGTAGCACAGGCTTTTATATCCGGATTGTGTGTCCAGGATGGCCTCTGAATGCAGGTGTGGTCTCATGGGTCCATGGGAGATTTTTCCTCTCTGAGGAACCTGCTGGCTCCTTGTAGTTTTGTGGCTTTTTTTGGGGGAAGGTAAGAGTGCTGTTTTACATCTTAGGGGAGTACTAAAACAGGGATTCCCGAAATGGGCTCTGGGTCTGGGTGCCTGGACAATTTCACCAGGGTTTAGTATTTGTGCTTAGGGGTGTACCAGGCCTGCATTGCGGGATCCTGGTGGTGAAACTGAGAGGGCTTGTTTGAAAGCATGCTCAAGCTGAGGGTCACAAATCCGTTTTGTGCCCAGGGTGGCCCTCGGGTGTGGGCGTGGTCTTATTGACTATGCAGCAGACTCCCACTCTGACGGTTGGACACCCATTCCAACAGCCAGGTTTCCTGCCATGTGGAAGGAGGAGTTCTCTATTGTGCTTCTGGTTCCCCCATTCCAGGGATCCCTGCAAAGGTCTGGGGACAGATTCCTGAATACCAGTCATGTGTAGAGATGATGGACTTGGGCCATGGCTGGTTTCACATACTGGATATGGGCCCTGATCTTTAGAAGGCTGACATGAGTTCGGGGCTCAGGCTCTGTCAGACACAGCACTAGTGGCCAGGCAGCCTATAAATTGGTGTTCCCTCGAGGGAGGAGCAGATTAATCCTCACATTGGGTTGCTGGGCAGAGTAACCAGGCAATTCTTCTTTCTTTGGGGAAGGCAGAATGCTGCTTTGTGACTTCAGAATTCCCTTTCAAGATTTCTTGGGGAACAGAAGGTGAGGATGCAATTGTAAACAGCAGCTACGGTTAAATTCAATGCCAGGCCAAAGGCAGTTCCAATGTGCTGCTTCTTATTCGAGATATCCAGCACGTGAGTAGGGGCGAATGTCAGATGTTTGTTCACACTGGAATTTGTGTCTATGTTGACCGACAAATGGAGGGGTGGTGTCCAGAGGCTAAGGAGGATTTCCCATGCTGAGGCTTGTGAGATTTTCCAAACAACAAGTTTTCATTCTACTGGACAGGTGGAATCTGGTCTGTTTTCTTCAAGATCCCCCATGTGGAAAGTTTGGGTAACAGAACTCTTCAACATGGATTCGAGGAAAGTACATCTCCATTGACCATTGCCCCTGAGGAACATGGAAGGTTCATTCTGGTGGCTCTGGGGCGAAGTACCAAGACCTTGAGTTGACATGGAATGTCTTGCACATGGGTCACAATGCTGGTTTGTTACCAGGGAGATCTTAGATTGTGCTGGTGGCAAAGGCGCCTTGCAGTATTCTCCCACCATGAGTGTTTGACACAGGTCCAAGAGCACGGTTTCCTTTTGGGGAAAGGAATTGTTCTGTTGTGTGGCTCAGGGACCACATGTTTTATCATAAGTTGGTATTCCAGAGCAGGCCTCTGAGGACAGATGCCTGAAAAACTGATGGAGGTTTCCAAAGAGACCCTAGGGGCGTGCCAGTTTCAATATTCTGACCCAGGACTTTGGCTTGGGTGTCTGCCTGAATGTAGGTGATCAGGGTGTTTCAGACTGTGCATTTGTGTCCAATGTGGCCTCCAATTTTGGGGTAGGCTCGGTGGCATTGGAGGTTTCTCCTAATCTGGAGGGTTTGGTCAACTGTGATGGGCAAAGTTTCCTTGAGGATGGCAGGCACAGTCCTGTGGTGTGGCTCCAAAGTCCAAATACTGGGGGACTGTGAGCCATGGTTTGGGAGTCAAGTCTGCAAAGACTAACTTGGGTTAGGGTTTGTGGCGAGTCAATCACAGGCCCAATGCGTAGACCTAGAGGGCAGCTCGTCAGAAACTGTAAATAGGGTGACTCGAAGGCATTAGCACAGGCTTTTATATCTGGATTGTGTGTCCCGGATGGCCTCAGAATGCAGATGTTATCTTGTGGGTACAGGGGAGATTTTTCCTCTCTTTAAGGATCCTAGCAGCAACCAATAGTTTGATGGCATTTTCGGGGAAGGGAAGAGTGCTGTTTTCCATCTCAGGGCTACCCCAACAAAGGGATTACAGAGATGGGATCTGGGTCTGCGTGCCTGGAATTTTCCACCAAGTGTTAGGATTTGGGACAAGGGGCGTTCCAGGCCTGCAATGCGGGATCCAGGTGGTGCAAGTGAGAGGGCTTGCTTTAAAGCATGCTCAGGCTTAGGGTCACAATGCCTGTTTGTGCCCAGGGTGGCTCCCATGAGTGACCATGGTCTCATAGGCCATGCAGCTGGCTCCACTCTGAGGGTTGGACACCCATCTACACAACTAGGATTCCTGCCATTGGTTAGGAGCAGTACTCCTGGGCTTCAGGTTCCCCCATAGGCAGGGGTTTGAGCTATGGTCTGGGGAGAGATGCCTGAATATCCAGGTTGAGTAGATGTGATGGCTTCAGGCCACAACAGGTCTCACCTGCAGAATATAGGGCCCACTGTCTGCATGGCTGACTGGAGGTCGTGGCTCAGGCTGTGTCAGACAGAGCCTGAGTGCCCATGGCGGTCTATGATATTAGGGTGCCATCGAGGGACATGCAGGTGGATGCTCATGTGGGTTTTCTGTGTAGACTCACCAGGCACTTCTTCTTTTTTGGGGCAGACAGAATGCTCCGTCGTGGCTCCAAAATTCCCTAACAAGAGGGCTTGGGGATCAGGAAGTTGAGGATGGAATGGTAAACACAAACTACAGTTAAATTCAGTGCCAAGTGGAAGGTTGTTCCAGTGTGCAGAGGCTGATTCTACCTATCCAGCACCTGAGTAAGGGTGGGTGTCAGATGTTTGCTCACACTGTAGTTTGTGTCTATGATGACCAACAAATGGGGAGATGTTGCAAGAGGTCACGGAGGATTTCCCACATTGTGACTTGTGAGATGCTCTAAACAACAAGGTTTCCATCTACTATAGAGGGGAAGTCTGGGTTTTTTGGTCCACCGTGCCCCATATGGAAAGTTTGAGTAGCAGAGCTCTCCCGTATGGATGCCTGGAAAACATACCTCCATGGTCCATTTCAGCTGAGTAACGTGGCAGGTTCGATCTGGTTGCTCTGGGGATAAGTCCCAAGCAGCCTGAGTTGTCATGTCAGGAGTTGGTGTGGTCACATTAGCCATGCACCTGGCTCCCACTCTGAGGGCTGGACATCCATCCCAACAGGCAGGTTTCCTTCCATGGGGAAGGAGTAGTACTCAATTATGCTTCAGGTTCCCCCATTGGAAGGATTCTAACAAAGTGTGGGGAAATGTGCCAGAAAACCAGGATGGGTAGAGATGATGGACTTGGGCCATGGCCAGACCCACATGCTAGATATGGAGCCCACTCTCTGGGTGACTGACACTAGGTCGGGGCTCAGTCTCTGTCAGACACAACACTAGTGGCCAGGGCAGTCCATAAATCAGGGTTCCCTCGAGAGCCCAGAAGATTGATCCTCATGTGGGGATTCTGGACAGACTCAGCAGTCACTTCTTCTCTCTATGGAGGAGGCAGAATGCTGCACTGCAGCTCCAGAAATCAATATCAAGAGGCCTTGGGGACCAGTAGGGTGAGGATGGAATTGTAAACACAAGCTACTGTAGAGTTCAGTGCCAGTGGAACGCAGTTCCAATGTGAAGCATTTTTTGAGATATCCAGCACCTGTGTAAGGGTGGATGTCAGATGTTTGCTCACACTGGAGTTTGTGTCTATGATGACCAACAAATGGAGGGGTGGCATCAAAAGCCCATGGAGGATTTCCCCCCCTGAGTCTTTTGAGATGCTCCAAACATCAAGGTTTCCTTCTACTGGACAGATGGAGTCTGGTTTGTTTGCTCCACGGTACCCCATGTGGAAAGTTTGGGTAGCAGAACTCTTCGGCATGGATTCCTGCAAAGCACACCTCCATTCTCAATTGCAGCTAAGGAACATGGCAGGTTCATTCTGGTCGCTCTGGGGCGAAAAACCAAGGCTTTGAGTTGACATGGAATCTCTTTCAGATGGGACAAAATGCAGGTTTGTTACCAAGGAGATCTTAGAATGTGCTGGTAGCTAAGGTGCCATTCAGGATTCTCCTACACTGAGGGTTTGGCACAGGTCGAAGAGCGCGGTTTCCTTCAGGGGACGGGAGATGTTCTTTTGTGAGGCTCAGGGACCACCTGTTGTATCAGAGGTTTTTATTCCAGAACAGGCCCTGGAGGACAGATGACTGAAAGCCTAATCTAGGGTTCCAATGAAGTCCTATGGGCATAACAGTTTCAGTCTTCTGAGTCAGCACCGTTGACTTGGCTGTCTGCCTAGATGTAGGTGATCACGGTTTTTCAGATGCACATTTGAATCCAGAGCAGTCCCCTATATTAGGGTGGGCTCAGGGACCTTGCAGGTTTCTCCTAACCTGGAAGGTTTGGGCAACTGTGACGGGCACAGTTTCCTTGGGGATGGCAGGCACAGTCATATGGTTTGGCCCCAGAGACCCCATCCTGGAGGATATGTGACGCATATTTTTGGGAGAGAAGTCTGCAAACACAAATTCGGGTTAGGGTTAAGGCGAGGCGATTGCAGGGCCAATGCGTAGACCTGGATGACAGCTCATCAGGAAATGTAAAGGTGACAGGAAGGCGGTAGCACAGGCTTTTTTATCTGGATTGTGTGTCCTGGATGGCCTCGGAATGCAGGTGTGGTCTCTTGCGTCAATGGGAGATTTTTCCTTTCTAAGGATCCTGGCGACTCCCCATAGTTTGGTGGCTTTTTCGGGGAAGGGAAAGGTGCTGTTTTCCATCTTAGGGGTGCCCCAAAACAGGGATTCCAGAAACGGACTCTGGGTCTTGGCGCCTGGAAAACCCCACCAAGGTTTAGGATTTTGGCCTAGGGGAGTACCAGGCCTGCAATGAGGGATTGTGGTGGTGCAAATGAGAGGGTTTGTTTGAAAGCATGCTCAGGCTGAAGGTCACAATGCCTGTTTGTGCCCAAGGCGGACTGAAGGAATGGGCGTGGTCACTTTGGCCATGCACCTGGCTCCCACTCTGAGGGTTGGACACCCATCCCAACAGTCAGTTTTCCTTCCTTGGGGAAGGAGTAGTTCTCAATTGTGCTTCAGGTTCCCCATTGGAAGGATTCCAGCAATGTCTGGGGAATGGTGCCAGAATACCAAGGTTGGGTAAAAAAGACAGACTTGGGCCATGGCTGATCTCACTTGCTGGATTAGGGGCCCACTCTCTGGGTGGCCGACACTGGTTCGAGGTTCAGGCTCTGTCAGACACAATGCAAGTGGCAAGAGAAGCCTATAAATCGGGGTTCCCTCCAGGGGTGAGCAGATTGATCCTCATGTGGGGATTCTGGACAGACTCAGCAAGCACTTCTTCTTTCTATGGGAGAGGCCGAATGCTGCGTTACGGCTCCAGAATTCAATAACAAGAGGCCTTGGGGAGCAGTAGGGTGAGGATGGAATTGTAAACACAAGCTATGGTTCAATTCAGTGCCAAGCAAAATGCAGTTCCAATGTGAAGCGTCTTTTCCAAGATATCCAGCACATGAGTCAGGCCGTTGTCAGATGTTAGCTCACACGAGAGTTTCTATTTTGATGACCCATAAATGGAGGGGTGGCGTCAAGAGGCCATGGAGGATTTCCCCTGATTAGGCTTGTAAGATGCTCCAAACAGTAAGGTGTCCTTCTACTGGACAGGTGGAGTCTGGTTTGTTTGCTCGAGGGTCCCCCATGTGGAAAGTATGGATAGCAGAAATCTTCGGCATTTATGCCTGGAAAGCACACCTCCACTGACCACTGCAGCTGAGGAACATGGCAGGTTCGTTCTGGTGGCTCTGGGGCAAAGGACCAAGGCCTTGAGTTGACATCTCTTGCAGATGGGCCACAGTGCTGCTTTGTTACAAGGGAGATCTCAGAGTGTGCTGGTGGGTAAGGTTCCGGGCAGGATTCTCCTACCCTGAGGATTTGACACAGGGCAAGGAGCACGGTTTTCTTCTGGGGAGAGGAGATATTCTGTTGTGTGGCTCAGGGACCACATGTTGTAACATAAGTTGGTATTCCAGAACAGAACCCTGAGGCCAGATGCCTGAAAACCTAATCAAGGTTTCCAATGAGGTCCAAGGGCATGTCATGTTTAATCTTCTGTCTTGGGTCCATTCTATTGGCTGTATGCCAGGATATACATGATCAGGGAGTTTCAGACTGTATTTGTGTACAGAGCGGAGCCAATGTTGGGGTGGGCTCAGGGGTTTTGCAGGTTTCTCCGAATCTTGAAGATTTGGGCAACTGTGATGGGCACAGTTTCCTTGGGGATGGCAGCACAGTCCTGTGGGATCCAGAGACCCCATCTTTGAAGGCATATGAGCCATGGTTTTGGGAGAGAAGTCTACAAACAAAAATTTTGGTTAGGGTTAGTGGCGTGGTGTTTGCTGGCCCAAGGTGTAGACCTAGAGAGGAACTCATTGGGAAGTGTAATTTGTGTGACTGGAAGGCGGTAGCACAGGCTTTTCTATCTGGATTCTGTGTCTTTGGTGGCCTCGGAAGGTAGGTGTGGTCTCCTGTATCCTTGGGGATTTTTCTTCTTTAAGGATCCTGGTGGTTCCGCATAGTTTGGTTGCTGTTCTAGGGAAAAGAAGAGAGCTGTTTTCAATATTCAGGGTTCCCCACAACATGGATTCTAGAGACGGGTTCTGGGTCTGGGCGCCTGGAAAATCCCACCAAGGGTTAGGATTTGGGCCTACAGGCATACCAGGCCTGTAATTCGGGATCCTGGTGGTGCAACTGAGAGGGCTTGTTTGAAAGCATGCTCAGGCTGGGGGTCAAATTACCCTTTTGTGCCCAGGGGGGACCTCAGGAGTGGGCGTGGTCTCATTGGCCATGCAACTGGCTCCCACTTTGAGAGTTGTACATCCATACCATACCAGGGGACTTGCAGCTATCTCCTAATATGGAAGGTTTGGTCAACTCTGAAGGGGACAGTTTCCTTGGGGATGGCAGGCACAGTCCTGTGGTGTGGATCCACAGACCCTATCCTGGAAATCACGTGACCCATGGTTTTGGGAGTGAAGTCTGCAAAGACAACTTCGCTTTAGGGTGTGTGGCGAGGTGATCACAGGCCCAATGAATAGACCAGGAGAACAACTCATCAGGAACTGTAATGAGGGGGCCTGGAAGAATGTAGCACAGGCTTTTCTATCTGGATTGTGTGTCCAGGATGGCCTCGGATTGCAGGTGTGGTCTCATGGATTCATGGGAGACATTTCCTCTCTAAGGATCCTGGCAGGTCCCCAAAGTTTGGTGGCTTTTTCGGGAAGGGAAGAGTGTGTTTTCCAATTTAGGGGTGCCACAAAATAGGGATTCCAGAGGAGGGCTCTGGGTGTGCTTGCCTCGAAAGTCCCACCAAGGGTTAGGATTTAGGCCTGGGGCATATCGGACCTGCAATGCGGGATCCTGGTGGTGCAAATGAGAGGGCTTGTTTGAAAACCTGCTCAGACTGAGCGTCACATTGCCTGTTTGTACCCAGGGCGTCCCCCAAGTGGGGGCATGGTCTCATTGGCCATGTAGCTCTCTCCCATGTTGAGGGTTGGACACCCATCCCAATACCCAGGTTTCCTGCCATGGGATAGGAGGAGTTCTCTATGTGCTTCATGTTCCCCCATTGGCAGGGATTCCACCAAAAGTCTGGGGAAATGTGCCCGAATGCCAAGGATGGGTAGAGATGACGGACTTTTCCCACGCAGGTCTCATATGATGGATAGGGGGCCCACTCTCTGGGTTGCTGACACTAGGTCGGGACTCAGGCTCTGTCAGACACAGCACTAGAGGCCAGGGCAACCTATAAATCGGGGTTCCCTCGAGGGCCGAGCAGATTGATCCTCATGTGGGGTTTCTGGGCAGACATACCAGGGACTACAATATTCTATGTGTAAGGCAGAATGCTGCCTTGTGGCTCGAGAATTCCTCATCAAGAGGGCTTGGGGTCTACCAGGGTGAAGTTAGATCTGTAAACACAAGCTACAGTTCAATTCAGTACCAAGCGGAAATCAGGTCCAATGTGCAGCGGCTGATTAGGGATATCCATCACTTGAGTAAGGATGATGTCAGATGATTGCTCACACTGGAGATTGTGTCTATGATGACATACAAATGGAGGGGTGTCGTCAAGAGGCCATGGAGGAATTCCCACGCTAAGGCTTGTGAGATGCTCCAAAAAGCAAGGATTTCTTCCACTGGGCAGGTGGAGCCTGGATTTTTTTTGCTCCAGGGATCCCCATATGGAAAGTTTGGGGACCTGAGCTCTCCCGCACAGATACGTGGAAAGCACACCTTAATTGACTGTTGCAGATGAGGAGCATGGCAGATTCGTTCTGGTGGCTCTAGGGTGAAGTAACAAGTTCCTTGAGTTGACATGGAGTCTCAGGAAGATGGGTCACAATTATGGATTTTACCAGTGAGATCTTAGAATGTGCTGGTGGCTAAGGTAGCATTCAGGAGTCTCCTACACTGATGGTTTGGCACAGGTCAAAGAGAATGGTTTCCTTCTGGGGAAAGGAGATGTTCTGCTGTGTGGCTCAGGGACCACATATTGTATCATAAGTTGGTATTCCAGAACAGGTCCCTCAGGACTGGCACCTGAAAACCTAATCTATGGTTCCAATGAGGTCCTAGAAGCATGTCAGGGTCAATCTACTGACTCAGAAACATTGACCTGGTTGTCTGCCTGATGTAGGTGATCATGGTGTTTCAGATTGTGAATTTGTATCTGGAGAAGACACCATCTTAGGGTGGGCTCTGGGGCCTTGCAGGTTTCTCCTCATCAGAAAGTTTAAGCAACTGTGATGGGTATAGTTTCCTTGGGGATGTCAGGCACAGTCCTATGGTGTTCCTCCAGAGACCCCATCCTGGATGGCATGTGAGCCATGGTTTTGGGAGAGAAGTCTGCAAACACAAATTCAGTTAGGGTTAGTGGCGAGGTGCTCGGGGGCCCAATGCGGAGACCCTGAGGGAAGCTCATCAGGAACCGTGATTAGGTGACGGTAAAGTGGTTGCCCAGGCTTTTCTATCTGGATTGTTTGTTCAGGATGGCCTCGGAATGCAGCTGTGGTCTCATGGGTCCAAGGGAGATTTTTCCTCTCTAAGGATACAGGTGGCCTCCCATAATTTGGTGGCTTTTTCGGGGAAGGGAAGAGTGTGGTTTTGCATCTTAGGGGTGCCAAAAAACAGGGATTCCTGAGACGGGTTCTCTATCTCTTGGCCTGGAAAATCCCACCAAGGGTTAGGATTTGGGCCTAGGTGTGTACCAGGTCTAAAATGTTGGATCCTGGTGGTGCCACTGAGAGGTCTTGGTTCAAAGCACACTCAGGCTGAGGGCCACAATGCCTGTTTGTGCCCAGAGCAGCTGTCAGGAGTGGGATTGATCTCACTAGGATGCAGCTGTCTCCCACTTTGAGGTTTGGACACCCATACCAATACCCAGGTTTCTTGCCATGGGGAAGGAGAAGTTCTCTATGTGCTTCAGGTTGCCCCATTGGCAGGGATTCCATCAAAAGTCTGGGGTAAATGTGCCTGAATACCAAGGATGGGTAGAGATGACAGACTTGTCCCATGGCGGGTCTCACATGACGGAATGGGGCCCACTCTCTGGATTTTTGACACCAGGTCAGGAGTCAGGCTCTGTCAGACACAGTACTAGTGGCCAGGGCAGCCTATAAATCGGGGTTCCTTCGTGGGCAGAGAAGATTGATTTGCATGTGGTGTTTCTGGGCAGATTCACCAGGCACTTCTTCTTTCTATGGGAAAGGCAGAATACGGCTTTGTGGCTTCAGAATTCCCTATCAAGTGGGCTTCGGGACTAGTAGGGTTAGGATGGAATTGTAAACTCATGCTATGGTTCAATTCAGTGCCAAGCAGAAGGCAGTTCCCATGTGCAGCGGCTTATTCGAGATATCCAGCACCTGAGTAAAGGGCGGATGTCAGATATTTGCTGACACTGGAGTTTGGGACTTTGATGACCGAAAAATGGACGGGTGGTGTCAAGGAGCCTTAGAGGATTTCCCACACTGAGGCTTGTGTGATGCTCCAATTTGCATGGTTTCCTTCTACTGGATAGGTGGAGCCTGATTTGTTTGCTGCAGTGTCCCCCATTTGGAGAGTTTAGGTAGCAGAGCACTCCCACAAGTATGCCTGGAAAACACATCTCCATTGAGCATTGAAGCTGAGGAACATGGCAGGTATGTTTTGCTGCCTGGGGATGAAGTACCAAGGACGTGAGTTGACATGGAATCTCTTGAAGATGGGTCACAATGTTGGTTTGTTGCCAGGGAGATCTTAGAATGTGGTAGTGTCTAATGTGCCATGCAGGATTCTTTTATCCTGAAGTTTGACAAAGGTCGAAGAGCATGGTTTCCTTCTGGGGACAGGAGATGTTCTGTTGTGTGGCTGAGGGACCACATGTTCTATCGTAATTTGGTGTTCCAGAACAGGCCTCTGAAGACAGATGCCTGAAAACCTAGTCTAGGGTTCCAATGAGGTACTAGGGGCATGACAGTTTCAATCTTCTGACTCAAGACCATTGACTTGGCTGTCTGCCTGGATGTAGGTAAACAGGGTGATTCAGACTGCACATTTGAGTCCAGAGCGGCCTCCAATATTGTGGTGGGCTCAGGGGCCTTGCAGGTTTCTCCTAATCTGGAAGGTTTGGAAAAATGTGACGGGCACAGTTTCCTTGGGGATGACAGGCACAGTTCTTTGGTATGGATCCAGAGACACTACTCTGGAGGGCATGTGAGCCATTGTTTTGGGAGAGAATTCTGTAAACACCAATTTGGATTAGGGTTAGTGGCATGGTGATCGCAGGACCAATGCGTAGACCTGGAGGGCAGTTCATCAAGAACTGTAATTAGGGTGATTGGTAGGCCATAGCACAGGCTTTTCTATCTGGATTGTGTGTCCAGGATGGCTTCGGAATGCAGGTATGGTCTCTTTGGTCTATGAGAGACATTTCCTTTCTACGGATATGGTGACTGTCCATACTTTGGTGGCTTTCTCAGGGGAGGGAAGAGTGCTGTTTACCATCTTAGGGGTACCCCAAAACAGGGATGCCAGAGAAAGGTTCTGGGTCTGGGTGGCTGGAAAATCCCACCAAGGAATTTGGGCATACGGGTGAACCAGGCCTGCAACGCAGGATCCTGGTGGGGCAACTGAGATGGGTTGTTTAAAGCATACTCAAGATGTGGGTCACAATGCTTCTTTGTTCAAGGGCGGCTCTCAGGAGTAGACGTGGTCTCCTTGGCCATGCAGGTGGCTTCCACTTTGAGTGTTGGACACCCATCCAAATAGCCAGGTTTTCCTGCCTTGGGGAAGGAGGAGTTCTCTATTGTGCTTCAAGTTCCCCCATTGGCAAGGATTCCAACAGAAGACTGGGGACAGATGCCTGAATACCAAGGATAGGTAGATATGAAAGACTTGAGCCATGGCCAGTCAGCATGATGGATATGGGCCCCACCCTCTGGGTGGATGACACGAGGTCGGACATCAGGCTCTGTCAGACACAGCACTAGTGGCCAGGGCAGCCTATAAATCGGGGTTCCCTCGAGGGCTGATCAGATTGATCCTCATGTGGGGTTTCTGGGCCGTCTCACCAGGCACTTCTTCTTTATATGGGGCAGTCAGAATGCTGGATATCTCGAATAAGACTCTGCACATTGGAACGGTCTTCTGCCTGGCACTGAATATAACCGTGGCTTGGATTTACAATTACACCCCACCGAACTCATCCTGATGCCCTCCTGAAGAGGAATTCTGGAGGCACAACACAGCATTCTGTCTTCCCCATAGAAAGAAGATGTGCCTGGTGAGACTGCCAGAAAATCCCACATGAGGATTTGTCTGCTCGGCCCTCAAGGGAACCCCGATTTATAGGTATACTGGCCACTACTGCTGTGTCTGACAGAGTCTGAGCCCTGACCTCTTTTCAGCCACCCAAAGAGCCGGGCCCTATCCAGCACGTGAGACCAGAGATGGCCCACGATCGTCATCTCTACCCATCCTTAGTATTCAGTCATCTGTCCCCAGACCTTTGCTGGAAACCCTGCCAATGGGGGAACCTAAAGCACAATAGAAAACTCCTATTTCCCCAAGGCAGGAAATATGGCTTTTGGGATGGGTTTCCAACCCCCAGAGTTTGAACCAGGTGCATGGCCAATGAGACCAACGCCACTCATGAGGTCTGCCCTGGGGACAAACAGGCATTGTGACCCTCAGCTTGAGCATGCTTTCAAGCCAGCCCTCTCAGTTGCACCACCAGGATTGGGCTTTGAAGGATTGGTACGCCCCTAGACACAAATTCTAACACTTGGTGGAAATTTTCAGGAGCCCAGACCCAGAGCCCATCTCTGGAATCCCTATTTTGGGGCACACATAATTTGGAAACCATCACTCTTCCCTTACACGAAAAAGCCACCAAATTGTAGGAAGTCAGCAGGTTCCATAGAGAGGAAAAGTCTCCCATGGACCCATGAGACCACACCTGCATTCCGAGGCCATCTTGGACACAAAATCTAGATATAAATGCCTGTGCTTCCGCTTTCAAGGCACCCGAATTACAGTTCCTGATGAGCTGCCCTCAGGGTCTATGCATTGGGCCTGTGATCACCCCTCCAGTAACCCTAACCTGAGTATGTGTATGCAGACTTCTCGCCCAAAATCATGGCTCACATGTCCTCCAGGATGGGGACTCTGTAGCCACATCAGAGGACTGTGCCTGCATTCCCCTAGGAAAATAAGGCCGTCACATTTGCCCAAACCCTCCAGTTTAGGGGAAACCTGCAATGCCCCTGAGTCCATCCCAGTATTGGAGGCCGGTCTGGTTTCAAATGCGCAGTCTGAAACACCCTGATCACCTCCATCGAGGCAGACACCCAAGTCAATGGGCCTGAGTCAGAAGATTGAACCTGACTTGCCCCTAGGACCTCATTGGAACCCTAGATTAGGTTTTCAGGCATTTGTCATCTGTTCTGGAATACCAACTTATGGTACAATATGTGGTCCCTGAGCCACATAAGAGAACATCTCCTGACCCTAGAAGCAAATTGTGCCCTTGGACCTGTAAAAAATCCTCAAGGTGGGAGAATCCTGCATAGCCCCTTAGCCACCTGCACATTCTAAGATCTCTCTGGTAACAAACCAGCATAGTGAAACTTCTGCAAGAGATTCCATGTCAACTCCATGCCTTGGTACTTCGCCCCAGAGGCAACAGAAGGAACATGCCATGATCCTCAGGTGCAATTATTAATGAACGTATGCTTTCCAGGCATCCATGCAGGAGAGCTCTGCTACCCAAACTTTCCACATGGAGGACTGTGGAGCAACCAAAGCATACTCCACCTGTCTAGTAGAAGGAAACCTTGCTGCTTGGAGCATCTCACAAGCCTCAGCATGGGGAATTCTCCGTAGCATCTTGACACCACCCCTCCGTTTGTCGGACATCATAGACACAAACTCCAGTGTGAGCAAATATCTGACATCCCCCCTTACTCAGGTGCTGGCTATCTTGAATAAGCCACGACCCTTTGGAACTGCCTACCGCTTGGCACTGAATTTAACCGTAGCTAGTATTTACAATTCCATCCTCACCTGACTGGTCCCCAAGCCCTCTTGATAGGGAATTCTGGAGCCACAACGCAGCATTCTGCCTTCCACATAGAAAGAAGAATTGACTGGTGTGACTGTCCAGAAACCCCACATGAGGATCATCTGCTCAGCTTTCGAGGATCCCCTATTTTTCAGTAGTGCTGTGTCTGACAGAGCCTGAGCCATGACTTCGTGACAGACACCCAGAGAGTGGTTCCCATATCCAGCATGTGATACCGGCCATGGCTCAATCCGTCCTCTCTACCCATCCTTGGTATTCGGGCATCTGTCCCCAGACCTTTGCTGGAATTCCTGCTAATGGGGGAACCTGAAGCCCAATAGCGAACTGCTCCTTCCCCATGGCATGAAACCTAGCTGTTGGAATGGGTGTCCAACCCTCAGAGAGGGAGCCAGCTGCATGGGCAATGAGACCATGCCCACTCCTATGAGTCGCCCTGGGGACAAACAGGCATTGTGACCCTCAACCTGAGCATGTTTTTAAATAAGCCCTCTCTATTGCACCACCAGGATCCAGCATTTCAGGAATAGTATACCCCTAGGCTCAAATCCTAACCCTTGGTGGGAATCTCTTGGCTCCCAGACCCTTCTCCGGAATCCATGATTTGGGGGACCCCTAAGATGAAAAACAGCACTCTCCCCTTCCCCGAGAAAGCCACCAAACTATTGGGAGCCGCCAGGACACTTAAGGAAGAAATACCTCCCTTGGACACATGAGACCACATATGCATTCTGAGGCCATCCAAACACACAATCCAGATAGGAAAGCCTGTGCTACTGTCTTCCAGTAACCCTAATTACAGTTCCTGATAAGCTCTCCTCCAGGTCTTTGCATTGGGCCTGTGATCACCTCGCCACTAAGCCTATCCCGAGTTTGAGTTTGCAGTCTACTCTTCCAAAACCATGGCTCATATGTCCTCAAGGATGGGGTTTTGGAGCCACACCACAGGACTGTGCCTGCCATCCCCAAGGAAAATTTGCCCGTCCCAGTTTCCCAAACCGTCTAGATTAGGAGAAACCTCAAAGGCACCTGGACCCACTGCCATATTGGTCGCTGCCCTGTAGGCAAATGCACAGTCTGAAACACCCTGATCACCTACTCCAGCAGACGCCAAAGTCAATGGTCCTGAGTCAGAGATTGAACCTGACTTGCCCCTAGGAACTCACTGGAATCCTAGATTAGGTTTACAAGTATTGTCCTTAGAGGCTTGTTCTGGAATACCAACTTATGATATAACATGATATAACAAGAACATCTCCTGTCCCCAGAAAGAAACCGTGTTCTTCGAACTCCGTCAAACTCTCCAGGTAGTAGAATCCTGCTTGGCCCCTTAGCACCAGGATATTCTAAGCGTTCCTTGGTAAAAACCCAACACTGTAACCCATCTGAAAGAGATTTCATGTTAACTCATGGCCCTTGGTACTTCACACCAGAGCCACCAGAACAAACCTGCCATGTTCCTCAGCTGCAATGGGGAATGGAGGTGTGCTTTCTAGTTATCCATGCGGTAGTGCTCTGCTACCCAAACTTTCCACATTGGGGTACCTAGAACAAACAAACCAGACTCCACATGCCCAGTACAAGGGAACCTTGCTGTTTGGAGCATCTCACAAGACTCAGCGTGGGAATTCCTCCGTGGCATCTTGACACCACTCCTCTATTTGTCGATCATTATAGATACAAACTCCAGTGTGGGTAAACATCTGACAACAGCCCTTACTCAGGTGCTGGTTTCTCAAATAAGGCGCTACACATTGGAACTGCCTTCCGCTTGGCACTGAATTGAACCGTAGCTTGGTTTTACAATTCCATCCTCACCCTACTCGTTTCCAAGCCTTGTTGAGTGGGAATTCTGGAGCCACAACGCAGCATTCTGCCTTCCCCATAAAAAGAAGAAGTGCCTGGTGAGTCTTCCCAGAAACCCCACATGAGGATCAATCTGCTCAGCCCTAGAGGGGACCCCGATTTATAGGCTGCCCTGGCCACTAGTGCTGTGTCTGACAGAGCCTGAGCCACGACCTCTTGTCATCCACCCAGAGGGTGGGTCCCATATCCATCATGCTGACCGGCTCAAGTCTGTCATATCTACCCATCCTTGGTATTCAGGCATCTGTCCCCAGTCTTTTGTTGGAGTCCCTTCCAACTTGAAGCACAATAGAAAACTCCTACTTTCCATGGCATGAAACCTGGCTGTTGGGATGGGTGTCCAACCATCAGTGTGGGAGCCAGCTGCATTGCCAATGAGACCTCACCCATTCCTGAGGGCTGCCTTTGGACAAAGAGGCATTGTGACCCTCAGCCTGAGCATGCTTTCAGACCAGCACTCTCAGTTTCACCACCAGGATCCTGCTTTGCCAGGCTGGTACACCTCTAGGCCCAAATCCTAACCCTTGGTGAGATTTTCCAGGTGCCCACACCCAGTTCCCATCTCTGGAATTTCTCTTTTGGGGCACCCCTTAGATGGAAAACACACTCTTCTCTTCCCCGAAAAAGCCACCAAATTATTGGGAGCTGCCAGGATCCTTAGACAGGAAAAATATTCCATGGACCCATGAGACCACACCTGCAATCTGAGGCCATCGTGGACACACAATGCAGATAGAAAATCCTATGCTACCTCTTTCAAGTCACCCTAAGTAAATTTCCTTATGAGATGCCATCCAGGTCTGTGCATTGGGTCTCTGAACCACTCGCCACTAACCCTAACCCGAGTTTCTGTTTGCAGATTTCTCTCCCAAAACCATGGCTCAAATGCCCTCCAGGATGGGGTCTCTGGAGCCAAACCACAGGACAGTGCCTGTCAACCCCAAGGAAAATTTGCCCGTCACAGTTTCCCAAGCCGTCCAGATTAGGAGATACCTGTAAGGTCCCTGAGCCCACCACAATATTGGAGGCCGCTCTGGAAGTAAATGTGTATTATGAAACACCCTGTTCACCTACATCCGGCAGACACTCAAGTCAATGGTCCTGAGTCAGAAGATCGAAACTGACTTGACCCTAGGTCCTCACTGGAACCCTAGATTAGGTGTTCAGGCATTTGTCCTCAGAGGCCTGTTCTGGAATACCAACTTATTATATAACATGTGGTTCATGAGCCACAGAACAGAACATCTCCTGTCCCCAGAAGGAAATCATGCCCTTCAACCTGCGTCAAACCCTCCGGGTGGGAGAATCCTGCACAGCACCATAGCCACCAGCACATTCTAAGATCTCCATGGTAACAAACCAGCATTGTGACCCATCTTCAAGGGATTCAGTGTCAACTCAAGGCCTTCGTACTTCAAGCCAGAGCCACCAGAAGAAACTACCATGTTCCTGATCTGCAATGTTCATTGGGGGTGTGCTTTCCAGGCATCCATGTGGAAGAGTTCTGCTCCCAATCTTTCCACATGCGGGACCCTGGAGCTTGCAAACCAGACTCCCCCTGTCCCATAGAAGGAAACCTTACTGTTTGTAACATCTCACAAGCCCCAGCGTGGGACATCCTCCATGGCCTCTTGACGCCACCACTCCATTTGTCAGTCATCATAGACACAAACTCCAGTGTGAGCAAACATCTGACATCCGCCCTTACTCTGGTGCTGGATATCTCGAATTAGCCTCTGCACATTGGCACTCCCTTCCTCTTGGCACTGAATTGAACCATAACTTGTGTTGACAATTCCATCCTCAACCTACTGGTCCCCAAGCCCTCTTGATGATGAATCTAGAGCCACAACATAGCATGCTGCCTTCCCCATAGAAAGAAGAATTGCCTGGACAGTCTGCCCAGAAACCCCACATGAGAATCTATCTCCTTGGCACTAGAAGGAATTCTGATTTATAGGCTGTCCTGGCCACTAGTGCTGCGTCTGACAGAGCCTAAGCCACGATGTAATGTCAGTCACCCAGAGAGCAGGCCCCATATCCAGCATGTGAGACCTGCCATGGCCCAAGTCCGTCATCTCTATCCATCATTGGATTCAGGCAACTTTACCTAGACTTTTTCTGGAATACCTGCCAATAGGGGGACATGAAGCACAATAGAGACCTCCTGCTTCCCCATGACAGGGAACCTGGCAGTTGGGACGTTTGTCGAAACCACACAATGGGAGCCAGCTTCATGGACAATGAGATCATGCCAGCTCCTGAGGGCCTCCCTGGGCACAAACAGGCATTGTGACCCTCAGCCTGAGCATGCTTTCAAACAAGCCCTCTCAGTGGCACGGTCAGAATCCTGCATTGCAGGCCTGGATATGCCCCTAGACCCAAATCTTAACCCTTGGTGTGATTTTCCAGGCACCCAGTCTGAAAGCCCTTCTCTGGAATCCCTGTTTTGGGGAAACCCAATGATGGAAAACAGCACACTTTCTGTTCCTGAAAAAGCCACCAAACGTGGGGAACCGCCAGGATCCTAAGAGGAGAAACATTTCCATGGACCCATGAGACCACACCTGCATTCTGAGGCCATCCTGCAAACACAATCCAGATAGAACAGCCTGTGCTACCGCCTTCTAGTCACCCTAATTACAGTTCCTCATGATCTACCCTCCAGGTGTACGCATTGGGCCTGCGATCACCTCACCACTAACCCTAACCCAAATTTATGCTTGCAGACTTCATTCCCAAAACCATGGCTCACTTGCCTCCAGGATGGTGTCTCTGGAGCCAGAGCACAGGACTGTGCCTGCCATCCCCAAGGAAACTGTGCTCGTCTCAGTTACCCAAACATTTCAAATTTGTAGAAACCTGCAAGGCCCCAGAGCCCACCTCAATACTGACAGCCCCTCTGCACGCAATGCCCAGTCTGAAACACCCTAATCACCTACATCCAGGAAGACACACAAGTCAATGGTCCTGAGTCAGAAGTTTGAAACTGACATGTACCTAGGACCTCATTGGAAACCTATATTAGGTTTTCAGGCATCTGTCCTCAGTGAACTTTCTGGAATACCAACTTATGATATAACATGTGGTCCCTGAGCCCCACAACAGAAGATATCCTGTCCCCAGAAGGAAACCGTGCTCCTTGACCTCTGCCAAACCCTCAGAGTAAGAGAATCCTGCACGGCACTTTAACCAACAGCACATTCTAAGATCTCCCTAATAAGAAACCACCATTGTGACCCCTCTGCAAAAGATTCCATGTCAACTCAAGTCCTTGACACTTCGCCCAAGAGCCACCAGACGGACCTGCATGTTCCTCAGCTGCAATGATCAAAGGAGGTGTGCTTTCCAGGCATCCATGCAGGAGAGCTCTGCTACCCAAACTTTCCACATGGGGACCCTGGAGCAAACAAACTAGACTTCACCTGTCCATTCGAAGGAAACCTTACTGTTTGGAGCATCTCACAAGCCTCCGAGTGGGAAATCCTTCATGGCCTCTTGACACCTCCCTCCATTTGTTGGTCAACATAGATACAAACTCCAGTGTGAACAAACATCTGACATCCACCCTTAGGTGCTAGATATCCCATATAAGCCGCTGCATAAAGGATCTGCCTTCTGCTTGGCACTGAATTGATCGGTAGCTTATGTTTACAGTACCATCCTCAACCTACTGGTCCCCAAGCCCTCTTTATAGGGAATTCTGGAGCTACCACGCAGCATTCTTCCTTCCGCATAGAAAGAAGTGCATGGTAGGTCTGTCCAGAAACCCCACATGAGATTCAATCTGCTCGGCCTTTGAGGGAACCCCGACTTATAGGTTTCCTGGCCCCTAGTGCTGTTTCTGACAGAGCCTGAGCCCTTAACTAGTGTCAGCAACCCAGAGAGCGGGCCCTATATCCAGCATGTGAGACTGGTTATGGACAAAGTCTGTCATTTCTACCCATCCTTGGTGTTCAGGCACCTGTACCCAGACTTTGGCTGGAATCCCTGACAATGGGGGAACCTGAAGCACAATAGAGAACTCCTCTTTCCCATGGTAGGAGACCTGACTTTTGGGATGGGTGACCAACCCTCAAAGTGGGAGCCAGCTGCATGGCTAATGAAACCACGCCCAAACCTGAGGGCCACACTGGGTACAGGCATTGTGACCCTCAGCCTGAGCATGTTTTCAAACAAGCCCTCTTAGTTGCACCATCATGGTTTCACATTGCAGGCCTGGTATGCCCTTGGCCCAGATCCTAAGCCTTGGTGGGATTTTCCAAGCACCTGACCCAGAGCCCATCTCTTGAATCCCTGTTTTGGGGCATGCATAAGATGGAAAACAGCACTCTTCCCTTCCCCGAGAAAGCCACCAAAAAATAGGAGGCGCCAGGATCTTTAGAGCGGAAAAATCTCCCATGGACCCCTGAGGCCATCGTGGATACACAATCCAGATAAAAAAGCCTGTCACCCAATTTACGGTTCCTGACGCTCTGCCCTCCAGGTCTATGCATTGGGCCTGCGATAACCTCACCACTAACCCTAACCTGAGTTTGTGTTGCAGACTTCTCTCCCAAAACCATGACTTACATGGCCTCCAGGATAGGGTCTGTGGATCCACACCACAGGACTGTGCCTGCCATCCCGAAGGAAACTGTGCCGTCAAAGTTTCCCAAAACCACCAGATGGGAGAAATCTGCAAGGCCCCTGAGCCTACCCCAATTTTGGAGGCCGCTCTGGATTCAAATGCACAGTCTAAAACACCCTGATCACCTACATCCAGGCAGACACCCAAGTCAATGAGCCTGAGTCAGATGTTTGAACCTGACATGACCCTAGTCTTCATTGGAAACCTAGATTAGATTTTCAGGCACCTGTCCTCAGAGGCCTGTTCTGGAATACCAACTTATGATTCAACATGTGGTCCCTGATCCACACAACAGAACATTTCCTGTCCCCAGAATGAAACCGTGCTTGTGGACCTGTGTCAAACCCTCAGGGTAGATGAATCCTGCACAGCTCCTTAGCTACCAGCACATTCTAAGATCTCCCTGGTAACAAACCAGCATTGTGACCCATCTTCATGAGACTCCATGTCAACTCAAGGCCTTGGGACTACGCCTTAGAGCCACCAGAAAGAACCTGCCATGTTCCTCTACTGCAATGGTCAATGGAGGAGTGCTTTCCAGGAATCCATATGGGAGAGCTCTGCTACACAACCTTTTCTCATGGGGGACCCTGGAGCAAACAAACCAGAAGCCCCCTTTCCGTTTGAAGGAAACCTTGCTCTTTGGAGCATCTCACAAGCCCCAGCGTGGGAAATCGTCCATTACCTCTTGACGCCAGCCTCCATTTGTTCATCATAGACACAAACTCTCGTGTGAGCCGACAGCTGACATTCGCACTTACTCAGATGTTGGATATATCCAATCAGCCTCTGCACACTGGAAGTACCTTCTGTTCGGTAATGACTTTAACAGTTGCATGTGTTTAACATTCCATCTTCACCCTCCTGGTCCACAAGCCCTCTTGATAGGGAATTCTGGAGCAACAATGCAGCATTCTTCCTGCCCCAAGAAAGAAGAATTGCCTGGTGAGTTTTCCCAGAAACCGCACATGAGGATCCATCTGTAGGGCCCTTGACAACACCCTAATATCTTAGGCCACCAAGGGCACTAAGGTTCTCTCTGACAGAGCCTGAGCCACGACCTTCAGTCAGTCACCCAGACAGTGGACCCCATTTCCTGCAAGTGGGACTTTTTGTCTCCCAAAGCCGTCATCTCCACTCAACCTGGATATTCAAACTTCTGTGCCCAGTCCGTAGCTCAAATGCCTGCCTATGAGGTACACAAGGAGGAGCACAAGGGTACTCCTCCTTCCTGATGCCAGGAAGGCTGGCAGTTGGGATGGGTATCCAACCCTCAGAGTGGGAACCAGCTGCATGGACATGATACCACGGCCACACATGGGAGCCGCCCTGGGCACAAACAAGCATTGTGACCATCAGCGTGAACCAAACGAACCCCCATGGTAGCTGGACCAGGAGGCCACACAGTGGGACATCCAGGCCCCTAGGGGGAAATCCTCACCCTTGTTGGTGTTTTTCAGTCGCCTAGACTCAGAAACTGTCCCTGGAATCCCTCTTGTGGGGGTTCATTGAGACGGAAAACAGCAGGCTTCCCTTCCCCCAGATACAGCAAATTCTTGGGAGATGGGCAGAATCCCTAGATATGAAGAATGTTCTATGGCCCCATGAAGACACCCCTACATTTTACAACCCTTCTGGACACACAATCCAGACAGAAATGTCTGCCCAACTACCTCCATGAGAACTTAATTTCACTACACAATGACCTTCCCGCAGAGCCTGCAGATTGGGGCTGTGATGACCTCGGGCCTCACCCTAACGCTAGTTCGTGTTTGCAGATTTCTGTCTCCAAAACCCTGTCGCACATGCCCTCCAGGATGGGGCCTCTGGAGCCACACCGGACGACTGTGCCTACTCTCCCGAAGGAAACTCTGCCCTTCACTGTTGCCCAAACCCTGAAGCTCAGGAGCAAAGTACAAAGCCCCTGAACCCACCTCAATTTCCAAGAACTGTCTAGACCCAAGTGTATATTGTGACACACAGTGAGAACCTGCCCCAGGCAATCATCCATGTCAAAGGCCCTGAGTCAGAAGATGGAACCTGACATGCTCCTAGGACTTCATCGATGCCCTAGCTTAAGTTTTCAGGTGCCTGTCCCGAGAGGACTTTTCTCGCATACCATCTTATATTCCAACATGTTGTCCCTGAGTGACACAACCAACCTCTCCTGTCCCAGAAGGATACCTTGCTCTTAGTAGCTGTGTCTAAGACTCAATGTAGGTGAATCCTGCATTGCCCCTGACCATTTCAACATTCCAGTGTACATCCTGGGTAAAAACCAGCATTGTGATCGAATAACATCAAACTCCATGTCAACTCAGCCCCCTTAGAACTTCGCCCCAGAGCCACCAGATCGAACCTGCCATGTTCCTGAGCTGCAATGGTCAATGGAGTCATGTTTTCCAGGCATCCATGAGGGAGAGCTCTGCTACCAGCCTTTCCATATGGGTACCCTGGAGCAAACAAACCAGACTCCCCCTGTCCAGTAGAAGGAAACCTACTGTTTGGAGCATCTCACAAGACACAGAGTGGGAAATCCTCCATGGCCTTTTGATGCAAACCCACCGTTTGTCCATCATCCTAGACACAAACACCAGTGTGAGCAAATATCTGACATCTTCCCTTACTCATGTGCTGGATGTCTCGAATCAGCCACTGCACACTGGAAGTGCCTTCCGCTTGTCCCTGAATTGAACCGTAGCTTGTGTTTTTAATTCCATCCTCACTCTCCTGGTCCCCAAGCTCTCTTGATACGGAATTCTGTAGCCACAACGCAGCATTCTGCCTTCTCCATAGGAAAAAGAAGTGCCTGGTGAGTCTGCCCAGAAACCCCACATTAGCACCCACCTGCATGTCCCTCGATGGCACCCTAATATCTTAGGCTGCCATGTGCTCTCAGGCTCTGTCTGACACAGCTGGAGGCATGACCTCCAGGCAGCCACGCAGACATTGGGCCCCATATCCTGCAGATGGTACCTGCCATGGCCGGAAGCCTTCGTCTCTATTCAACCTGGGTATTCAGGCATCTTTCCCAAACCATAGCTCAAATCCCTGCCTATGGGGGAACCTGAAACACAGGAGTGTCCTTAATCCCAATGGCAGGAAGGAAACCTGGCTGTTGAGATGGGCACTAAGACTCTGTCTGTCACAGCCTGAGCCACGACCTAGAGTCAGCCATGCAGATAGTGGGCCCCATATCCTGCAGGTTGGATTTGTTGTGGCCCAAAGCCGTCATCTCTAATCAACCTGGATATTCAAGCATCTTTCCCAGATTGCAGCTCAAATCCCTGATGACAGAGGAACCTGAAGCACAAGAGTACTCCTCCTTCCCAAAGGCAAGAAGCCTGGCTGTTGAGACAGGTGTCCGACCCTCAGAGTGGGAATCAGATGCATGGCCCATGAGACCACAACCACTCATGGGAGCCACTCTGGGAACAAACTTGCATTGTTACCCTCAGTGTGAGGCTGCTTTCAAGCAAAACTATTCGGTAGCTGGACCAGGCGCCCGCAGAGCATGCCTACCATGCTAGGTCCAAACACTCACCCTCGTAGGTGTTTTCCAGGTGCCCACACCCAGAACCTGTCTCTGGAATCCCTCTTTTGGGGGGTTCCCTGAGACGGAAATTAGCAGTGTTCCCTTCTCCCAGAGACAACAAACTCTTGGGAGCATAGAAGAATCCCCAGAGCTGAAGTCTCTCCCATGGCCCCATGAAGCCAACACTACATTTTGCAAAAATCCGGGACAAACAATGCAGACATAAAAGCCTGCACTACCACCTCCATGATACCTTAACTTCAGTACACTATGAGCTTCTAAAAGGGCCTGCTGATCAGGCCTGTGATCACCTCAGCCCTCAACCTAACCCTAGTTCGCATTTGCAGATTTCTGTCCCAAAGACCAGGCTCACATGTCCATCAGTGTAGGGACTCTGGAGCCACACCATACAAATATGCCTACACACCCGAAGTAAACTCTGCCCTTCACGGTTGCCCAAACCCTGAAGATTAGGAGCAAAGTACAAAGCCTGTGAGCCCATCTCAATTCTGATGAAAACTCTGGACCCAAGGGAACATTCTGACACACAATGAGCACCTGCCTCCAGGCAGATATCCCAGTCAAAGATCCTGAGCCAGAAGATTAAACCTGACATGCCTCTGGGACTTTATCATTACCCTAGCTTAGATTTTCAGGTGCCTGTCCCCAGAGGCCTATTCTTCAATACCAACTTATATTCCAACATGTGGTCCCTGAGCCACACAACAGAACCCCTCCTGTCCCTTAAGGATATCTTGCTCTTTGTAGCTGTGTCCAGGACTCAGTGTAAGAGAATCCTGCATGGCCCCTGACAGCCCCAACATTCTTATGTCTCCATGGATACAAACCAGCATTGCGATCCAACAGCATGAAACTCCAAGTCAACACCGGCGTCTTTGAACTTCGCCACACTCTCACCAGTACGAAACTGCCATTTCCTCATCTGCAATGGACACTGGAGGTGGGCTTTCCAGGCATCAATTCAGGAGTGCTCTGCTCCCCAAACTTTCCACATGGGGGACCCTGGAGCATGCAAACGAGACTCCACCAGTCCATTAGAAGGAAACCTTGCTGTTTGTAGCATCTCACAAGCCCCAGGGTGGTAAATCCTCCATGGCTTCATGACGCCTCCCCTCCATTTGTCAGTCATCATAGACACAAACTCCAGTGTGAGCAAACATCTGACATTTGCCCTTACTCAGGTGCTGGATGTCTCGAATCAGCCGCTGCACACTGTAACAGCCTTCTGCTTGGCACTGAATTTAATCATAGCTTGTGTTAACAATTTCATCCTCACACTCCTGGTACCCAAGCCCTCTTGATATGGAATTCTGGAGCCACAACGCAGCATTCTGCCTCCCTCACAGAAAGAAGAAGTGCCTGGTGAGTATGCGCAGAAACCCCACTTGAGGAACCACCTGCATGGCCCTCGGCAGCACCATATCAGAGGCTGCCATGTGCACTAAGACTCTGTCTCACACAGCCGGAGCCACGACCTCCAGGCAGCCACGCAGACAGTGGGCCCCATATCCTGCAGGTAGCCCTGCCATGTCGCAAAGCCATCATCCCTACACAACCTGGATATTCAGGCATCTGTCCCCAGACTGTAGCTCAAATCCCTGCCTATGAGGGAACATGAAACACAGGATTATTCCTCCTTTCTGATGGCAGGAAACCTGGCTCTTGAGATGAGTGTCTTACCCTCAAAGTGGGAACGAGCTGCATGGCCCATGAGACCAGGGCCACTCATGGGAGACGCCCTGGGCACAAACAGGCATTATGACTCTCAGCGTGAGCCTCCTTTTAAACAAACACCCTCGGTAGCTAGACCAGTAGTCAACAGAGTAGGCCTGCCAGGGCCCTAGGGCCAAATTCTCACCCTCGTTTGTGATTTCCAGGTGCCCAGTCCCAAAACCTGTCTCTCGAATCCCTCTTTTGGTGGTCCCCTGAGACAGAAAACAGCAGTCTTCCCTTCTCGAAGAGACAACAAACACTGGGAGCTGGGCAGAATCCCCAGAGATGAAGAATCTCCCATGGCCTCATGAAGCCACCCCTACCTTTTGTGACCGTCCTGGACACACAATCCTGACAGAAAAGCCTGCACTACCGCCTCCATGACACCTTAATTTCAGTACACTATGAGCTTCCCTCAGGGCCTGATGATCGGTCTTCTGAACACCTCCGCCTTCACCCTAACGCTAGTTTGCATTTGTAATTTCTGTTCCCAAATTCCTGGCTCACACACCCTCCAGAATGGAGTTTCTGGTCCCACACTGGATGAGTGTGCCTACACTCCTGAAGGAAACTGCCCTTCACTGTTGCCCAAACCCTGAATATTAGGAGCAAAGTAAAAAGACTCTGAGCCCACCTCATTTTCGAAGAAGGCTCTGGATCCAAATATGCATTCTGACACACAATGAGACACGCCTCCAGGCAGACATCGAAGTCAAAGGCCCTGAGTCAGAAGTTTGAACCTTCTATGACTATAGACTTCATTGGTAAGGTAGTTTAGATGTTTAGGCGCCTGTCCCCAGAGGCTTGTTATCCAATACCAACTTATATTCCAACATGTGGTCCTTGAGCCACATAACAGAACCCCTGCTGTCCCCAGAAGGATACATTGTTCTTGGTAGCTGTGTCCAAGTCTCAGTGTAGAAGAATCCTGCATGGGCCCCTGACTGCCCCAACATTTTAACATCTCCCTGGATACAAACCAGCATTGTGATCCAACAGCATGAAACTCCGTGTCAACTCAGCCCCCTTAAAACTTCGTTCCAGAGCCACCAGATCGAACCTGCCATGTTCCTGAGAGGCAATGTTCAATGGAGGTGTGCTTTCCAGGCATGTATGCGGGAGAGCACTGCTACACAAACTTTCCATATGGGGGACATTGGAGAAAACAAACCAGACTCCCACTGTCCAGTAGAAGGAAACCTTGCTGTTTGGAGCATCGCACAAGCTGCAGCGTGGGAAATCATCCATGACCTCTTGACGCCACTCCACCATTGTCTGTCATCATAGACACAAACTCCACTGTGAGCAAACATGTGACATACGCCCTTACTCAGGTGCTTGATGGGTCAAATCAGCCACTGTACACTGGAACAGCCTTCGGCTTGGCACTGAATTTAACCATATCTTGTGTTTACAATTCCATCCTCACTTTCATGGTCCCCTAGCCCTCTTGATAGGGAATTCTGGAGCCAAAATGCAGCATTCTGCCTGCCCCATAGAAAGAACAAGTGCCTGGTGAGTCTGCCCAGAATGTATACATGAGTATCCACCTGCACTGCCCTCGGCGACACCCTAATATCATAGGCCACCATGGGCACTAAGGCTCTGTCTGACACAGCCTGAACCACAACCTCCAGTCAGCCACGCAGAAAGTGGGTCCCATATCCTCCAGATGGGACCTGCCTTGGCCTGAAATCAATATCTCTGCTCTACCTGGTTATTCAGGCATCTGTCTCCAGACCGTAGCTCAAATCCCTGACTATGGGGGTACTTAAAGCACAGGAGTTATCCTGCTTCCTGGTGGCAGAAAATCTGGCCCGTGAGATGGGTGTCCAACCCTCGGAGTGGGAACCAGCTGCATAGTCCCTGAAATCACGGTCACACATGGGAGTAGCCCTGGGTACAAACAGGCATTGTGACCCTCAGCATGAGCCTGCGTTCAAACACATGCCCTCGGTAGCTGGACCAGGAGTCCTCAGAGCAAGCCAGCCAGCTTGCTACTGCCAAATCGTCTCCCTCTTGGTATTTTCCAGGTGCCCAGACTGAGAAACTGTATCCAGATTCTTTCTTTTGTGGTTAACCTGAGATTGAAAACAGCAGTCTTCCTTTCCTCCAGAGGCACCAAACACTTGGGAGCTGGGCAGAATGCCCAGAGACGAAGAATCTCCCATGGCCCCATGAAGCCACCCCTACCTACCTTTTGTGACCATCCTGGAAACAGAATCCAGACAATATAGCATGAGCTACCGCCTCCATGTCACCTTAATTTCAGTACATTATGAGCTGCACTCAGGGCATGCAGATCGGGCCTGTGATCACCTTGCCCCTCACCCTAACCCTAGTTTGCATTTGCAGATTCTGTCTCCAAAACCCTGGTCACAATGCCCTCCAGGATGGGGCCTCTGAAGCCACAATAGAATACTGTGCCTACCGTACCAAAGGAAACTCTGCCCTTCACTGTTGCCCAAATCCTGAAGATTAAGAGCAAAGTACAACCCCCCTGAGCTCACCTCAATTTCCCAGTACGCTTTGGACCCAGGTGTACATTCTGACACATAATGAGCACCTGTCTCCAGGTAGACATCCAAGTCAAAGACCCTGAATCAGAAGTTTGAACATGCCATGACTATAAGACTTTATCGATACCCTAGTTTAGATTTTTAGGCGCCTGTCCCCAGAGGCCTGTTCTCCAATACCATCTCATATTCCAACATGTGGTCCTTGAGCTACACAACAGAACCCCTGCTGTCCCCAGAAGGATATGTTGCTCTTGGTAGCTCTGTCCAAGACTCAATGTTGGCGAATCCTGAATGGGGCCCTGACCACCCCAACATTCTAATGTCTCCTTGGATACAAACCAGCATTATGTTCCAATAGCATGAAACTCCATGTCAGCTCAGCCCCCTTTAAACTTTGTCCCAGAGCTACCAGATCGAACCTGCCATGTTCCTGAGCTGCAATGTTCAATGGAGGTGTGCTTTCCAGGCTTCTATGTGGGAGAGCTCTGCTACCCAAACTTTCCATATGGGGGACACTGGAGCAAACAAACCACACTCCCACTGTCCAGTAGAAAGAAACCTTGCTCTTTGGAGCATCTCACAAGACACAGAGTGGAAAATCCCCCATGGCCTCGAGACGCCACCCCATCATTTGTCCGTCATCATAGACACAAATTCCAGTGTGAGCAGACATCTGACATCCGCCCTTAGTCAGGTGCTGGCTAACTTGAATCAGCTGATGCACAATGGAACTGCCTTCCAATTGGAACTGAACTTAACCATATCTTGTGTTTACAATTCCATCTTCATCCTCCTGGTCCAAAAGCCCTCTTAATAGGGAATTCTGGAGACATAATGCATCATTCTGCCTGCTCCATCAAAAGAAGAAGTGCCTGGTGATTCTGCCTAGAAAACCCACATGAAGATTTACCTGTATGGCCCTCGATGACACATAATATCATAGGTTTCCATGGGCACCAAGGCTCTGTCTGATATAGCCTGAGTCACGACTTCCAGTCAGCCACCCTGACAGTAGGCCCCATTTCCTGCAGGTGTGACTTCCTGTGGCCCAAAACCAACATCTCTACACAACCTGGATATTCAGGCCTCTGTCCCAAACCATACCTCAAACCCATGCCTACGGGGGAACCTGACACACAAGAGTACTCCTCCTTCCCAACCCTCTGAGTGGGAAACAGCTGCATGGCCCATGAGACCACGGTGACACATGGAAGACTCCCTGGATACAAACAGGCATTGTGATCCTCAGTGTGAGCTTTCTTCAAACAAAACCCCTCAGTAGCTGGATCAGGAGCACACAGAGTGGGACTGCCAGGTCCCTAGGACCATTTCCTAACCCTCGTTCATGTTTCCAGGCGCCCAGACCCAGAACCTGTCTCTGGAATCCCTCTTTGGGTGTCCTCTGAGACAGAAAACAACAGTCTTCCCTTCCCCCAGAGACACCAAACACTTGGGAGCTGAGCAGAATCCCCAGAGACGAAGAATTTCCCATGGCCTCACGAAACCACCCCTACCTTTTGCGACCATCCTGGACACACACCCGACAGAAAAGCCTGCACTACCACTTCCATGACACCTTTATTTCAGTACACTATGAGCCGCCCTCAGGGCCTGCACATCGGGCCTGTGATCACCTTGGTCCTCACTCTAAACCTAGTTTGCTTAAGAAGATTTCTCTCCCCAGAGCGCTGGCCCACATGCCCTCCAGGATGGGACCTCTGGTGCCACACCAGATGACTGTCCCTATGCTCCCAAAGGAAACTCTGCCCTTCACGGTTGCCCAAACCCTGAAGATTAGGAGCAAAGTAAAAATTCCCTGAGCCCACCTCAATCTCGAAGAAGGCTCTGGACCCAAATATGCATTCTGACACACAATGAGACCCTGTCTTCAGGCAGACATCCAAGTCAAAGGCCCTGAGTCAGCATAGTCCTTAGGTGTGGCTGCAGATACCACAACATGGAGGGCATATGAATCATGGTTTTGGGAGAGAAGTCTGCAAACCTAAACTCGGGTTAGGGTTAGCAGCAAGGTGATCATAGTCCCAATACATAGACATGGAGGGCAGCACGTCAGGAACTGTAAATCAGGTGACTCGAAGACAGTAGCACAGTCTCTTGTATCTGGATTGTGTATCCACAATGGCCTTGGAATGCAGGTGTGAACTCTTGGGACCATGGGAGATATTTCTTCTCAAGGATGCTGGGGCTCCCAATAGTTTGGTGGCTTTCTTAAGGAAGTGAAGAGTGCTGTTTTCCATCTTAGGGGTGCCAAAAACAGGATTCCAGTGACGGGCTCTGGGTATGGGCACATGGAAAATCCGACCAAGTGTTAGGATTTGGTCCTAGGGGCATACCAGGCCTTAATTGCAGGATCCTGGAGGTGCAACTGAGAGCATTTGTTTGAAGGCATGCTCAAGATGAGGATCACAATGTCTGCTTGTGCCCAGGGCAGCCCTTAGGAGTTGGTGTTTTCTCCTTGGCCATGCAGCTGGCTCCCACTTTGAGGTTTGGACAACCATATCAATAGCCAGGATTCCTGCCATGGGGAAGGAGGAGTTCTCTATTTTGATTCAGGTTCCCCCATTGGCAGAGATTCTAGCAAAGGCCTGGGGACAGATGCCTGAATACCAAGGATGGGTAGAGGTGACGGACTTGGGCCCTGGCTGATCACACATGCTAGATATGGGCTCAGAACTCTGGGTGGCTGATACTAGGTCTTAGCTCAGGCTCTGTCAGACACAGAACTATTGCCCTGGACAGCTTCCCTCGAGCACCAAGTAGATTGATCCTCATGTGGAGTTTCTGGGCAGATGCACCAGACCCTATTTCTTTCTATTGGAAATGCAGAATGTTGCTTTGTGGCTCCCGAATTCCCTCTCAAGAGGGCTTGCGGACCAGGAGGCTGAGTATGGAATTCTAAACCCAAGCTATGGTTAAATTCAGTGTCAAGCGAAACACAGTTCCAGTGTGCAGTGGTGGAAACGAAAATCTATAACGTAAATAAGGGCAGATGTCAGATGTTTGCTCATGGTGGAGTGTTTGTCTATGATGACCGACAAATGGAGGGGTTGTGTCAAAAAGCCAAGGAGGATTTCTCACGCTGGTGCTTCTGAGATGCTCCAAACAGAAGGTTCCCTTCGACCGGTCAGTGGCAGTCTGGTTTGTTTGCTCCAGTGTCCCACATGTAGAAAGACTGGGTAGCAGAGCACTCCCACATGGATGCCCAGAAAGCACATCTCCACTGACCATACAGCTTAGGTACATTGCAGGTTCATTCTGGTGGCTCTTGGGCGAATTACCAAGGACTTGATGTGACATGGAATCTCATGAAGATGGGTCAAAATGCTGGTTTGTTACCAGGGAGATCTTAGAATGTGCTGGTGGCTAAGGGGCTGTGCAGAATTCATATATCCTGAGGGTTGACACAAGCCGAAGAGAACGGATTCTGTCTGGGGACAGGAGATATTTTATTGTGGGGCTCAGGGACCATATGTTGTATCATATTGGTATTACATAATAGGTCTCTGAGATGAAATGCCTGAAAAGTTAATCTAGTCTTCCAATGAGGTCCTAGGGGCATGTCAGGTTCAATCATCTGACTCAGGACCATGGACATGGGTATCCACCTGGATGGAGGTGATCACTGTGTTTCAGACTGTGTATTTGCATCCAGAGAGGCCTCCCATATTGGACTGGGTTCAGGGGACTTTCAGGTTTCTCCTAAACTGTAGGGTGTGGGCTACTGTGATGGACACAGTTTCTTTGGGGAGGGCAGGAACTTTCCTGTGGTGTGGCTCCAGAGACCCCATCCTGGAAGGCATGTGAGCCATGGTTTTGGGAGAGAAGTCTTCAAACACAAATTGGATTAGGATTAATGGCGAGGTGATCACACGCCCAATGCATAGGTCTGTAGGGCAGCTCATCTGGAACTGTAAATCAGGGGACTCAAAGTTGGTAGCACAGGCTTTTGTATCAGGATTGTGTGTCCAGAATGGCTCGGAATGCAGGTGTTGTCTCATGGGTCCATGTGAGATTTTTCCTCTCTAAATATCCTGGCGACTCCTAATCATTTGGAACCTTTCTCGGGGAAGGGAAGAGTGCTGTTTTCCATCATAGGGGTGCTCCAAAACAGATATTCCGGAGACGGGCTCTGGGTATGGTGGCATGGAAAATCCGACCAAGTGTTAGGATTTGATCCTAGGGGCATACCAGGCCTGTAATGCGGGATCCTGGAGATGCAACTGAGAGCGTTTGTTTGCAAGAATGCTCAAGCTGAGGACCACAATGGCTGCTTGTGTCCAGGGCAGCCCTCAGGGGTGGGCATTGTCTCATTTGCCATGCAGCTGGTTCCCATTCTGAGGGTTGGGCATCCATTGCAACAGCCAGGGTTCCTACCATGGGGAAGGAGGAGTTCTCAATTGTGCTTCAGGTTCCCCCATTGGTAGGGATTCCAGCAAAGGTCTGGGATAGTTGCCTGAATAGCAAAAAAGGGTAGAGATGACAGACGTGGGCCATGGCTGGTCTCACATGCTAGATAAGGGCCCCACACTCTGGATGGCTGACACGAGGTTGGGGCTCAGGCTCTGTCAGACAAAGCACACGTGGCCAGGGCAAACTATAAATCGGGGTTCCCTTGAGGGCCGAGTAGATAAGTTTCTGGTCAGACTCAACAGGCCCTTCTTCTTTCTATGGGGAAAACAGAATGTTGCGTTTTGGCTCCCGAATTCCCTCTCAAGAGGGCTTGCAGACCAGTAGGGTGAGGATGGAATTGTAAACTCAAACTATGCATGAACAAAGTGTCAAGTGAAAGATATTTTCAGGGTGCAGCGATTGATTCGAATATCCAGCACCTGAGTAATGCAGACGTCAGATGTTTGCTCATGCTGGAATTTGTGTCTATGATTACTGACAAATGGAGGGGTGGCGTCAAGAAAATATGGAGGACTTCCCATTCTGGGGCTTGTGAGATGCTCCAAACAGCAAGGTTTCCTTCTACCTGACAGGGGCAGTCTAGTTTGTTTGCTCTAGGGTGCCCCATGTGGAATTTTTGGGTAGCAGAGAACTACCTCATGGATACCTGGTAAGCACACATCCACTGACCTTTGTAGCTGAGGAACATGGCAGGTTCGTTTTGTGGCACTTGGGCAAAGTACCAACACCTTGAGTTGACATGGAGTCTCGTGAAATTGGGTCACAATGCTGGTTTGTTACCAGGGAGATCATAGAACGTGCTGGGGCTAATGGTCCATGCAGGATTCATCTATCCTGAAAGTTGGATACAGGTCCAAGATCACCGTTTCCGTCTGTAGACAGGAGATGTTCTGTTGTGTGGAACAGGGAACACATGTTGTATCATAACTTGGTATTCCAGAACAGGACTCTGAGAACAGATGTCTGAATACCCAATCTAGGGTTCCAGTGAAGTCCTAGGGGCATGTCAGCTTCAATCATCTGACTCAGAACCATTGACTTGGCCGTCTGCCTGGATGGAGATACTCAGGATGTTTCAGACTGCAAGTTTGCGTCCAGAGCGGCCTCCAATATTGGGGTGGGCTCAGGGGCCTGGCAGGATTCTCCTAATCTGGAGGTTTTGGGCAACTGTGACGGGCACAGTTTTCTTGGGGATGGCACACACTTTCCTGTGGTGTGGCTCAAGAGAACACATCCTGTTGGGCATGTTAGCCATGGTTTTGGGAGAGAAGTCTGCAAAAACAAACTGGGGTTAGGGTCAGTGACGAAATAATCACAGGCCCAATGCATATACATGGAACGCAGCTCATCAGGAACTGTAAATAGGGTGACTCGAAGGCGGTAGCACAGGCTTTTCTCTCTGGATTGTGTGTCCAGAATGGCCTCGGAATGCAGGTTTGTTCTCATGGGTCCATGGGCGATTTTTCCTCTCTAAGGATCCTGGAGGTTCCCAGTAGTTTGGTGCCTTTCTCAAGGAAGGGAGGAGAGCTGTTTTCTGTCATAGGGGTGCCCCAAAACAGGGATTCCGGAGACGGGTTCTTCGTCTGGGCACCTGGAAATTCCCACCGGGATTTAAGATTTGGGCCTAGGGGCCTACCAGGCCTGCAATGCGGGTCCTGGTGGTGCAACTGAGAGCATTTGTTTGAAAGCATGCTCAGGGCGAGAGTCACAATGCCTTCTTGTGCCCAGGGCAGCCCTCTGGAGTGGGCATGGTCTCATTGGACATGTAGGTGGTTCCCACTCTGAGGGTTGGACACCCATCCCAACTTCCAGGAATCCTGCCATGTGGAAGAAGGAGTTCTCTATTGTGCTTTAGATTCCCCCATTGGTAGGGATTCCACGAAAGGTCTGGGGACAGATGCCTGAATACCAAGGATTAGTGGAGATGATGGCCTTGGTCTCACATGCTGGATATGGGCCCGGAGTTCTCTATTGTGCTTTAGATTCCCCCATTGGTAGGGATTCCACGAAAGGTCTGGGGACAGATGCCTGAATACCAAGGATTAGTAGAGATGATGGCCTTGGTCTCACATGCTGGATATGGGCCCGGACTTCTGTGTGGCTGACACGAGGTCATGGCTCAGGCAATGTCACACAGCCCTAGTGACCAAGGCAGCATATAAATCGGGGTTCCCTCGAGGGCTGAGCAGATCTATCCTCATGTAGAGTTTCTGGGCAGACACACCAGTCCCTTCTTCTTTCTATGCGTATGGCAGAATGTTGCGTTTTGGCTCCAGAATTCCCTATCAAGAGGGCTTGCAGATCAGTAGGGTGAGGATGGTATTTTAAACACAAGCTACCGTTCAATTCAGGGCCAAGCGGAAGGCATTTCCAATGTGCAGCACCTTATTCAAGATATCCAGAACCTGAGTAAGGGCGGATGTCAGATGTTTGCTCATGCTGGGGTTTGTGTCTATGATGACCGACAAATGGAGGGGTGGCGTCAAGAAACCATGGAGAATTTTCCCAGATGAGGCTTGTGAGATGCTCCAAACAGTAAGGTGTCCTAGTGGACAGGTGGTTTCTGTTTTGTTTGCTCGAGGTTCCCACATGTGGAAAGTCTGGATAGCAGAACTCTTCAGCATGGATTCCTGGAAAGCACACCTGCATTGGCCATTGCATCTGAGGAACATGGCAGGTTTGTTCTTGTGGCTCCGTGTCGAAGTACCAAGGCCATGAGTTGACATGGAGTCTCATGAAGATGTGTCACAATTCTTTTTTGTTACCAGGGAGATCTTGGAATGTTCTGGTGGCTAAGGGGCTGTGCAGTATTCATATACCCTGAGGGTTTGACAAAAGTCCTGAGCGCAGCTTTCATCTGGGGACAGGAGATGTTCTGTTGTAGGGCTCAGGGACCATATGTTGTATCATAAGTCGGTATTCCAGAAGAGGCCTCTGAGGACAGATGCCTGAAAAGCTAATCTAGGCTTCCAATGAGATCCTAGGTGCATGTCAGGTACAATCATCTGACTAAGGACCATTGACTTGGGTGTCTGCCTGGATGGAGGTGATCAGGATGTTTCAGACTGTGCATTTGCGTCCAGAGCGGCGTCCAATACTGGGGTGGGCTCAGGGGCCTTGTAGGTTTATCTTAATATGGAGGGTTTGGGCCACTGTGACAGGCACAGTTTCCTTGGCGATGGCAGGCACAGTCCTCTGGTGTGACTCCAGAGACCCCATCCTGAAGGGCATTTGAGCCATGGTTTTGAGAGAGAAGTCTGCAAACAAAAACTCGGGTTAGGGTTAATGTTGAAGTGATCGCAGGCCCAATGCATAGATCTGGAGGGCAGCACGTCAGGAACTGTAAATCAGTTACTGACTCGAAGGCAGTAACACAGGCTATTGTACCTGGATTTGTATCCACGATGGCCTCGGAATGCAGGTGTTATCTCATGGGTCCATGGGAGATTTTTTCTTTGAAGGATCCTGGGGGCTCCCAATAGTTTGGTTGCTTTCTAAGGGAAGTGAAGAATGTTGTTTTCCATCTTAGGGGTGCCCCAAAACAGGGATTCCAGAGACGGATTCTGGGAATGGGAGCATTGAAAATCCCACCAAGAGTTAGGATTTGGGCCTAGGTGCCTACCAGTCATGCAATGCTGGATACTGGAGTTGCAACTGAGAGAGTTTGTTTGAAAGCATGCTCAGACTGAGGGTCACAATGCCTGCTTGTGTTCAGGGAGGACCTTAGGAGTGGGAATGGTCTCCTTGGCCATGCAGCTGGTTCCCATTCTGAGAGTTTGACACTTATCCCAGCAGTCAGGATTCCTGCCATATGGAACGAGGAGTTGTCTATTGTGCTTCAGGTTCCCCCATTGGTAGGGATTTCAGCAAAGCCCACTTGGTGGGCTTTTCCAGGCACCCAGACCCAGAGCCCATCTCTGGAATCCCTGTTTTGGGGTACCCCTAAGATGGAAAAGTGCATTCTTCCCTTCCCCGAAAATGCCATCAAACTATGAGGAGCCACCAGGATCCTTAGAGAGGAAGTGTCCCATGGAACCATGAGAACACACCTGCATTCCGAGGCCATCCCAGACACACAATCCTGATAGAAAAGTCTGTGCTACCGCCTTCCCATCATCCCAGATACAGTTCCTGACGAGCTGTCCTCCAGGTCTATGAATTAGGCCAGCGACCACCACACCACTAACCTTAACATGAATTTGTGTTTGCAGATTTTTATCCTAAACCATGGATCACATGCACAACAGGATGTGGTCTCTGGAGCCAAACTACAGCACTGTGATGCTATCACCAAAAAATTGTGCCTGTCACAGTTGCCCAAACCTTCCAGATTAGGAGAAACCTGCAAGACTCCTGAGCCAACCCCAATATTGACGCCCACTTTGGACGCAAATGTACAGTCTGAAACTACCTGATCACCTACATCCAGGCAGACAGCCAAGTCAATGGTCTTGAGTCAGAAGATTGAACCTGACATGCCCCTAGGACGGTATTCGAAAACTAGATTAGGATTTTAGGCATCTGTGCTCAGGGGCCTGTTCTGGAATACCAAGTTAGGATACATCATGTTGTCCCTGGGCCACACAACAGGACATCTCCTGTCCCAGGAAGGAAACCGTGCTCTTTGACCTGTGCCAAACCTTCCATGTACGAGAATTTTGCACGGCACAGTAGCCACCAGCACATTCTAAGATCTCCCTCATAAACCAGCATGGTGACCAAACTGCAAGAGATTATTGTCAAGTCAAGGCCTGGGTACTTCGTCTCATAGCCACCGGAATGAACTGTCATGTTCCTAAGCTGCAAATGTCAATGGAGTTGTGCTTTCTAGGCATCTAAGTGGGAGGGCTCTGCTACCCATACTTTCCACATAGGGGACCCTGGAGCAAACAAACCAGACTCAAACTATCCTGTAGAAGGAAACCTTGATGTTCGGAGCATCTCACAAGCTTTGGAGTGGGAAATCCTCCATGGTCTCTTGGTGCCACCCTCCATTTGTCGGTCATCATAGACAGAAATTCAGTGTGAGCAAGATCTGACATCTGCCCTTACTCGGCTACTTGATATCTCGAAATAGCTGCTGCACATTGGAAGTGCTTTCTACTCGGGACTGAAATGAACCGTAGCTTGTGTTTGCAAATCCATCGTCAACCTACTAGTCCCCAAGCCCTCATGATAGAGAATTCTCGAGCCACAACGCAGCATTCTGACTTACTCAGAGAAAGAAGAGGTGCCTGGTGAGTCTTCCCAGAAACCCCACATGAGGATAAATGTGCTCAGCCTTAAAGGGAATTCCGATTTATAGAATGCCCTGGCCACTGGTGCTTTGACTGACAGAGCATGAGCCCTGACATAGTGTCACCCACCAAGAGAGTGGGTCCCATTACCAGCATGTGATACCGGCCATGGCCCAAGACCTTCATCTCTACACATCCTTGGTATTCAGACACCTTTCCCCAGACCTTTGCTGGAATCCCTGATAATGGGGGTACCTAAAGCACAATAGAGAACTCCTCTTTCCATGGCAGGAATCCCGGCTGTTGTGATGGGTGTTGAACCCTTAAAGTGGGATCCAGCTGTATGGCCAATGAGACCACGCCCTTTCCTGAGGGCCCCCCTGGGCACAAACAGGCATGATGACCCTCAGCCTGAGCATGCTTTCAAACAATCCCTCTCAGTTACACCACTAGGATCCTTCATTACAGGCCTGGAATGCCCCTAGGCCCAAATCCTAAAACTTGGTGGGATTTTCCAGGTGACCAGACCCAGAGCACGTCTCTGGAATCCATGATTTGGGGTACCCCTAATTTGGAAAACAGCACTCTTCCCAGTTTTGGGGCACCCCTGAGATGGAAAAGAGCACTCTTTTCTTCTCTTAAAAAGCCACCAATCTATGGAGAGCAACCAGTATCCTTAGAGAGGAAAAGCATCCCATTGAACCATGAGAGCACACCTACATTCTGAGCCCATCCTGGACACACAATCCAGATAGAAAAGCCAGTGTTACCTGGTTCCAGTTGCCCTAATTACAGTTCCTGATGTGCTGCACTCTAGGTCTATGAATTGGACCTGCGATCACTTCACCACTATCCCTAACCCAAATTTGTGTTTGCAGACTTCCCTACCAAAACCATGGCTCTCATGCCTCCAGAATGGGGTCTCTGGAGCCCTCCCACAGGACTGGGCCTGCCATGCCCCAGGAAACTGTGCCCATCACAGTTCCCCAAAGCCTCCAAATTGGGAGAAACCTGCAAGGCCCCAGAGCCCACTTCAATATTGAAAGTGGCTCTGGATGCAAATGCACAGTCTGAAACACCCTGATCACCTACATCCATACAGACACCCATGTCAATGGTCCTTAGTCAGAAAATTGAACCTGACTTGCACCTAGGACATCATTGGAACCCTAGATTAGGTTTCACACATCTGTCCTCAGAGGCCTGTTCTTGAATACCAAGTTAGGATAAAATATATGAACCCTGAGCCACAAAACAGAACATCTCCTCTCCCATGAAGGAAACTGTGCACATCGACCTGTGCCAAACTGTCAGGGTAGGAGAATCCTTCATTGTCCCTTAGCCACCAGCATATTCTAAGACCTCCCTTGTAACAAAGCAGTATTGGGACACCTCTGCAAGAGATTCCAAGTCAAATCAAAGCCTTGGTACTTGGCCCCAGAACCACCAAAACAAACCTGCCATGTTCCTTAGCTGCAATGGTCATTGGACGTGTGCTTTCCAGTCATCCACACGGGAGGGCTCTTCTACCCAAACTTTCCACATGGGGCACCATCGAGAAAACAAACCAGACTCCTCCTATACATTAGAGAGAAACCTTGTTTTTTGGAGCATCTCACAATCCTAAGCATGGGTAATCCTCCACGGCCACTTGAAGCAACCCCTCCATTTGTCGGTCATCATAGAAACAAACTCCACTGTGAGCAAACATCTGACATCTGCCCTTACTCAGGTGCTGGATATCTTGTATAAGCTGCTGCACATTGGAACTGACTTCTGATTGGCACACAATTTATGCATAGCTGGTGTTTGCAGTTGCATTCTCACCCTACTTGTCCCCAAACCCTCTGGATAGGGAATTCTGGAACCACACTGCAGCATTCTGCCTGCCCCATAGAAAGAAGTGCTTCGAGAGTCTGCTCAGACACCCCACATGAGGATCAATCTGCTCGGCCCTTGAGAGAACTCTGATTTATAGGCTTCCTTGGCCACTAGTGTTGTGTCTGACAGAGCCTGAGCCCAGACCTCGTGTCAGCCACCCAGAGAGCGGGGCTCTTATCCAGCATGTGAGAATGGCCATGGCCCAAATATATCATCTCTATGCATCCTTGGTATTCATGCATCTGTCCCCAGGCCTTTGCTGGAATCCCTGCCAATGGGGGAACCTGAAGCACAATAGAGAATTCCACCTTCCCCATGGCTAAAAACCTGGCCATTGGAATGGGGGTCCATCCCTCAGGGTGGGAGCCAGCACATGGGCAATTGGACCATGCCCACTTCTGAGGACCGTCCTGGATGCAAACAAGCATTGTGACCCTCAGCCTGAGCATGCTTTCAAACAAGCCCTCTCAATTACACCACCAGGATCCCGCATTGCAGGCCTGGTATGCCCATAGGCCCAAATCCTAACCCTTGGTGGGATTTCCCAGGAACCCAGACCCAGAGCCCATCTCTGGAATCCCTGTTTTTGGGCACCCCTAAGATCGAATATAGCACTCTTCCCCTCCCTAAAAGCCATCAAACTATTGGGAGCCGCGAGTATCCTTAGAGAGGAAAAATTTCCCATGGACTCATGAGACCACAGCTGCATTCGGAGGCCATCCTGGACACACAGTCCAGATATAAAAGCCTGTGCTTCCACCTTACAGTCAATCAAATTACTGTTCCTGACGAGTAGATCTCCAGTTCCACGCATTGCCCTGCGATAACCTCGCCACTAACCCTAACCCGAGTTTGTGTTTGCAGACTTCTCTCCCAAAACCATGGATCACATGCCCTCCAGGATGGGGTCTCTGGAGCCACTCCACAGGACTGTGCCTGCCATCACCATGAAAATTGTGCCTGTCACAGTTACCCAAACCCTCCAGAGTAGGTTGAAACATGCAAGGGTCCTGAGGCCACCCCAATATTGGAGGCTACTCTGGACACAAGTGTGCAGTCTGAAACACCCTGATCACCTACATCCAGGCAGACACCCAAGTAAACTGTCCTGAGACTGAAGATTGAACCTTTCATGCCCCTGGGACCTGATTGGAAACCTAAATTAGTTTGTCAGGCATCTGTCTACAGAGGCCTGTTCTTGAATACAAACATATGACACAACATGTGGTCCCTGAGCCACGCTCACTACATCTCCTGTCCCCAGAAGGAAACTGTGCTCTTTGACCTGTGTTAAACCCTCAAAGTAGGAGAATCCTGCATGGAACCTTAGCCACCAACACATTCTAAGATCTACCTGGTAACAAACCAACATTGTTACCCATTTGCAAGAGATTCCATGTCAACTCAAGACCTTGACACTTCGCCCCAGAGACACCCTAAAGAACTTGCCATGTTCCTCAGCTGCATTGGTCAATGGAAGTGTGCTTTCCAGGAATCCATGTGGAAGAGCTCTGCTAACCATACTTTTCACATGGGGGACCCTGGAGAAAACAAACCAGATTCCACCTGTCCAGTAGAAAATGCAACCTTGCTGTTTATAGCATCTCACATGCATCAGGGTGGGGAATCCTCCATTGCATCTTGATGCCACTCCTCCATTTCTCAGTCATCATAGACACAAACTCCTGTGCGAGCAAACGTCTGACATCCACCCTTACTCAGTTCCCTGATATTTCATTTGTTGGCTATCATAGATACAAACTCCATCGTTAGCAGACATCTGAACCTCGCCTGTACTTAGTTGCTGGAGATCTCGAAACAAACTCTGCACATTGGAACGGCAATGTGCTCAGCACTGAGCTTAACCATAGCTTGTGTTTTCAGCCTTCTGTTCTCACGCTCCTCACCTTCAAGCCCTCCATATTGGGAATTTTGGAGCCACAATGCAGCCTTCTGCCTGCCCACCAGAAAAAAGAAGTGTCCTATGGGTCTGCATGAAACCCCACATGAAGATCCACCGGCACGTCCCTCTATGGCACCCCAATATCATAGGCCACCCTGTGCACTAATTCTCTGTCTGACAAAGCCCGAGCCCCGACCTCCTTGCAGCCACCCAGATAGCGGGCCCCATATCCTACAGGTGTAACCTGCCTTGACCTGAGTCCTTCATCTCGAACCAACCTGGGTATTCACGTACCTGTCTCAGAACATAGCTCAAATTCCTGTTCATGGGGGAACCTGAAGCACAAAAGTGTACTCCTCCTTCCCCAAGGCAGGAAAACTAAATGTTGAGATGGTGGTCCAGTCCTAAGATTGGGATCCAGGTGCATGAAACAAGAGACAATGCCCACTCAGGATGGGCAGCTGGGCACAAACAGGCATTGTGACCATCACCCTGAGACCCATTTCCAACAAGTCCCCGTGGGAGCTGGACCAGGGCCCCACAGAGTGGGCCTGTCATGCCCCTAGTCCCAAATCCTAAGCCTTTGTGGGGTTATCCAGGCACAAGGACCCAAAACCCGTCTCTGGAATCCCTGTTTTGACAGGAACCCTGACATGGTAAACCGTATTCTCTCCTTCCCCCAGTAATACACCAAACTCTTGGGTGCCGGGCAGAATTCCCAGAGAGGTTGAATATCTCATGGACACAAGAGGACACTCCACCATTCCGAGGCCATCCTAGACACAATCCAGACAGAAAAGACTTTGTTCCTGCCTACCAGTCGCACGATATTCAAATCCCGAGGAGCTGCCCTCAGGGTCAGCATATCGGACTTGCCATCACCTCACCCCTTACTCTTACCCAATTTTGTGTCTGAATACTTTTGTCCCAGAGCCCTTAACCACATGCCCTCCAGTATGGGGACACCAGAACCACACTACATCTTTGGGCCTGCTCTTCAGAGGAAACTCTGTCATCTCAGTTGCCTAAACCCTCCAAATTAGGAGAAACCTGCAAGGCCTTTAAACCCACCCCAATTTCAAAGGCCATTCTGGAGAAAATGCACAGTCTGACACAGCCTCATCACCTACCTCCAGGAAGACATGCAGGTCAAAGGCCCTGAGTCTGAAGGTTGAATATGACATGCCCCTACAAACTCATCAGAACCCTAGCCTAGGTATTCAGGCCTCTGTGCCCAGAGGCCTGTTCTTGAAATCCAACACATGATCCAACACGTGGTCTCTGAGCCATACAAGAGAACCCCTCCTGTCCTGAGAAGGAAACCTGGATCCTGGGAACTGGGACTAACCCTAAGGAGGAGAATCCTGCATGGTGACAGACCCTCCACCATATTCTAAGTTCTCCCTGGACACCAAGCAGTATAGTGACTCATTAGACTGAGAACGTCCGTCAACTTAAATCACTTGGAAACTGGAACCAGAACCAGCAGATCAAGACTGCCATGTTCCTCGGCTAAAATGCTAATGCAAGGAAGGTTTTCTAGGACTCCATTCAGAGAGCTCTGCTATTGAACCATTCCATATGGGGGACCTTGGAGCCCTCGAAGCGGACATCCCCTGTCCTGCAATAGAAAACTTTGTTCTTTGGAGAAGCTCACAAGGTCCTGAATGGGAAAACATCCAAGAATTATTGAGGCCACCCCACAATTCGTTGACCATCATGGATACCAACTCCAGCATGAGCAGACATCTGACCCTCGCCCACACTCAGATGCTGGAGATCTTGAAACAACCACTGCACATTGGAATGGCCATGTGCTCGGCACTGAGCTTATCCGTGGCATGTGTTTTCAGACTCTGTCCTCACACTTCTCACCTGCAAGCCCTCCATATTGGGAATTCTGGAGCCACAACACAGCCTTCTGCCTGCCCACCAGAAAGAAGAAGTGCCCTATGGGTCTTCGCAGAAACCCACATGAGGATCCTCCTGCACAGCCATCAGTGGCAACCCAATATAATAGGCCGACCTCTGCACAAATGCTCTGTCTGACAGAGCACGATCCCTGAGCTCCTGTCAGTCACCCAGATAGTGGGCCCCATAACCTGCAGGTGGGTCCAGCCTTGGCCCGAGGCCATCATATCAAACCAACCTGGGTATTCAGGTACCTGTCCCAGACTTAGCTCAAATTCCTGCCCATAGGGGACCCTGAAGCAGAAAATATTACCCCTCCTTCCCCATGGCTAGAAAACTTAATGTTGAGATTTCTGTCCAACCCTCAGAGTGGGAGCCAAGTGCATGGCCCATGAGACCATGCCAACAATGTGTGTGCAGCGGGGCATAAGCAGGCATTGTGACCCTCAGAATGAGACCCCTTTCCAAAGAGCCACCTTGGGAGCTGGACCAGGATCCCACAGAGTGGGCCTGTTATGCCCCTAGGCCCAAAACTGAGGCCTTGGTTGGGTTTTCCAGGCACCTGGACACAGAACCCATCTCTGGAATCCCTGTTTGGACAGGGCCCCTGAGATGGAAAACAGCATTTTCCTCTTCCCCAGAAAGACATCAAACTCTTAGGTGCCAAGCAGAATCCCCAGAGTGGAAGAATATCTTATTGACCCATGAGGTCACCCCTCCATTTTGTGGCCATCTTAGACACACAATCCAGACAGAAAAGCCTGTGCTTCTCCCTCCCAGCCATTTGAATTTTAAATCCCAAGGAGGTTCCCTCAGGGTCTGCAGATCGGGACTGTTATCACCTCACTCTTAACTATTACCCGAGTTTGTGTCTGAAGTCTTTGGTCCCAAAGTTCTGACCCACATGCCCTCCAAGATGGGGCCTCGAGAACCACATGACATCACTGGGCCTGCTCTCCCAAGGAAACTGCCCATCTCAGTTTCCCAAAACGTCCAGATTAGGAGAAAACTGCAAGGACCCTGAGTGCACCCCAATTTCATAGGCTGCTCTGGAAAAAAATGCACAGCCTGACAGAGCCTCAGCACCTACCTCCAGGATGACATGCAGGTCAATGGCACTGAGTAGGAAGATTGAACCTGCCATGCCCCTACAACCTCATCAGTACCCTAGCTTAGGTTTTGAGGCCTCTCTACCCAGAGGCCTGTTGTGGATATTCAACATATGGTCCAATCTCTGGTCCCTGTGCCGTACAAGATAACACCTCCTGTCCCGAGAAGGAAACCTGGCTTCTGGGTACTGGGTCTAATCCTCCGGATAGAGAATCCTGCATGGCCCAAGAGCTGCCACCACATTCTAAGGTCTCCCTGGACACCAAACAGCATTGGGACCCATTAGACTGAGAACTTCCATCAACGCAGATCACTTGGAACTTGGAATAAGTGTCACTGGATCAAGCCTGCCTTGTTCCTCAGCTGCAATGGTAACACAAAATGGGCTTCCCAGGCCTCCATTCAGAGAGCTCTGCTATCGTATTTTCCATATGCGGGACTGTGGAGCCCTGTAAGCGGACTTCTCCTGTCCTGCAGTAGGACACCTTGATGTTTGGAGCAGCTCACAAGCTCCAGCTTGGGAAAACCCCCAAGAATTCTTGAGGCTACCCCACCACTCATTGGCCATCATGGATACAAACTCCAGCGTGAGCAGACATCTGACCCTCGCCCAGGTGCTGGAGATATCGAAACAACTGCTGTACATTGGAACAGACATGTGCTCGGCACTGAGATTAATCGTAGCTTGTGTTTTCAGACTTCTGTCCTCACACTCCTAGCCTGAAAGCCCTCCATCTTGGGTATTCTGGAGCCATAATGCAGCCATCTGCCTGCTCACCAGAAAGAATAAAGTGCCCTAAGGGTCTGAGCAGAAACCCCACATGAGGATCCATTTGCACAGCTCTCAACGACACCCCAATATCATAGGCCGCATTCTGCACGAATTCTCTGTCTGACACAGCTCGAGCCCGACCGCTTGTAAGCCACCCAGACAGTGGGCCCCATTTCCTCCAGATGTGCCCTTTTTTGGCCCAAGGAGCTCATATCAAGCAACGTGGGTATTCAGGTACCTGTCCCAGAACTTAGCTCAAATTCCTGTCTATGGGGGACCCTGAAGCACAAAAAAAGTACACCTCCTTCCACATGGCAGGAAAACTGAATGTTGAGATGGCTGTTCAACCTTCAAACTAGCCAAGTGCATGGCTCTTGAGACCACGCCCACTCAGCATAGGCATCTGGGCACAAACAGGCATTGTGACCCTCACCCTGAGACCCATTTCCAACAAGCCCCCTCGGGAGCTGTACCAGGAGAACATAGAGCGGGTCTGTCATGTCCCTAAGCCCAAATCCTAAGCCTTGTTGGGGTGACCCAGGCTACCAGACCCAGAACCCATCTATGGAATGCCTGTTTGGATGGGACCCCTGACACGGAAAACCACGCTCCCCCCATCCCCCAGAAAGACACCAAACTCTTGGGTGCCAGACAGAATTCCCAGAGAGGTAGAATCTCACATGGACCAATGAGGACATCCCTCCATTTCGTGGCCCTCTTAGACATGCAATCCAAACAGAAAATCCTGTGCTCCTGCCTCCCAGCCGTCCAAATTTCAAATCTCGAAGAGCTGCCCTCAGGGTCTGTAGTTGGGGTCTGCCATCACCTTGACCCTAACTCTTATCTGAGTTTGTGTCTGAAGACTTTGAACTCAAAGTACTGACCCATATGCCCTCCAGGATGGGGCCTCCAGAACCACACCACATCACTGGGCCTGCTCTCCTGAGAAATCTCAGCCCATCTCAGTTTCCAAAAATCCACCAGATTAGGAGAAACCTGCAAGGCCCCTAAGCCCACCCCAAATTCATAGGGCGCTGTGGAAAAAATGCACAGTCTGACACAGCCTCAGAAAGACACACAGGTCAATGGAAAGGGATGAAAGTCCTAAGACTATGGCGGGTCCGATGTGCTGGGTGTGCAGCCAGCTCTCTAGGTGTCTGTTGGAAGGTCTGGGCTCAGGCTACGTAAGACAGAGCATTAGTGCTTAGGGTAGCCTATGCAATTGGGTTGTTGCCGAGGGCTGAGCAGGTTGATTTTCATTTGGGGTTTCTGGGCAATGCCGAAGACAGTGTTTTTCTTCTGGGGGGCAGGCAGAGTTATTCTTCATTGTCCCAGAATTCCCAGTTGGGAGGGCTTGTGGGCCAGGAGTGTGAGGGCAGAAGTCTGAAAACACAAGCTAGGGTGAAGTTTGGAGCTAAGGGCACCGCAGGCCCACTCTGCAGAGGCTGAATCGAAATCTCCTTCGTCTGAAGTCAGGGTAAGTATCAGACATTGGTTGAGGCTGGAGTTTGTGTCCATTATGGCACCTTCATGAAGCGGGGGCCTCATGAGGCCAAGGGAGTTTTCCCCTGCTGAGTTTGGAGGTTGCTCCAAACCACAAGATTTCCTTCTGCGGGACAGTAGAGTCCTGTTGGATGGCTCCAGGACATCCCATAAGGAAGGACTGGAGATCAGGGTTCAAAGAATGGATGCCTGTACAGCATACCTCGCATTCGCATTAGCTATTAGCGACATGTTTGAACTGCTGTCTCTCGGTCAAGCTACCCAGGGTTCTGAGTTGAAATGGACTCTCTTGAGGATGGGTCCTAATGTGGGTTTGTGTCCATGGAGACCTTGATATGTGCTGGTGGTTCAGGGGCCCTGTGGAATTCTCCTACCTGAATGGTTTAATAAAGAAAGCTCCCCATGTGGAGACGGGAGAGATTCTTTTTGATGCCTCAGAAAAGCCCCAGATGCTGGTCTTTGAAACCAGTCCTCTGAGGAGGGACACCTGGAAACCAAAGCTAGGGTTCAGATTAGGGCCTAGGGGCCTGTCCAATTCAATCTTATGTCTCTGGGGACACTGTCTGAGTGTCTAAGGGGAGATAGTTGCTCAGCTGGTGTCAGAGTGTCCCTCTTAGTCCAGGGAAGCCTACCCTATCGGGATTGCCTCAGTGACCTTGGAGGTTTTTCCTAACCTGTGGGGTTGTGGTCAATGGGTTGGGCAGTTTCCTTGGAGAGGACAGGCACAGTCATTCGGTGTGGCTCTAGAGGCCCTAGCATGGAGGTTGTGTGGGTACAGGCTGTGGGCACAGATATCTGAAAACACAAACCCGGCTTAGGTGTGACGCCGAGGTTATGGCAAGCTGAATGTACAGACTGAGAGGGGAACTTCTCGGCTTATGAAAGAAGGGCATGTGGGAACATTCCCTCAGGCTTTTGTCTCTGGATATTGTGTTCAGGATAGCCGTGGATTGTAGGAGTGGCCTCAGGGACTATGGACAAGTCACCCTCTCTGGGAATTTGTCCCAGTCACCAAGAGTTTGGGGTTATTTTGTGGGAAGGGTGGAGTCCTGTTGTCAGGCTCAGGTGTCTCTCCAAAAAAGGGATTCCAGAGAAGAGCCCCAGGTACAGGAGACTGGAAATCTCAAACTCTGGTGAGGATTGGGAGCATAGGGGCTTGGCAAGCCCCATATGCGGAATCTTGGTCCAGGCCCTGAGAGGCCTTACTTCGACATGGGGATCAAGCTGAGGGTCACAATGCGAGTCTGTGCCCAAGGCAGCACTCAAGTTTGGGAGTGGCATCAGGGGCCATGAAGGTTTCTCCTACCATGAAGGTGTGACTCCATGCCAACAGTAAGCTTTACAGTCATGGGGAAGGAGTTGTGATTTGTGCTTCAGGTACCCAACTCTGTATGGATTTGATATAATGTCTAGGTTCAGATGTCTGAAAACCCAGTTTGGGAAGAGATGATGGCCTAAGGCCATGGTGTGTCTGATGTGCTGGGTGTGTGGCCAAGTGTCTCCTTGTCTGTTGGGACATCTGGCCTCAGCCTGTGTAAGACAGAGCATTAGTGCCCAGAAGAGTCTCTCCAATTGGGGTGCAGTCGAGGCCCAAGCAGTTGATCCTCTTTGGGGTTTCTGGAGAGTCCCATAGGGCAACTTTTTTCTTCAGGTGGGCAGACATAGGGCTGCATTGTGGTTCCCGAATTCCCAGTCTAGAGGGCTTGTTTGACAGGAGTGTGAGGAAGGAAGTTTGAAAACACAAACTAGCATTAGGATTGGAGCCGAGGGCACAGCAGGCCCACTCTGCAGAGGCTGAATCGAGATGTCCTGCATCTGATGTCATGGCGAATATGAGACGTTGCCTCAGGATAGAGTTTGTGTCCATGATGGCCCCTTCCTGAAGGGGGTGGGGGGCTTCATGAGGCCAGGGAGGTTTCCCTATGATGGGAGTTGTGAGCTACTCCAAACCTCAAGGTTTCCTTCTGCAGGTCAGTTGAGTCCTATTGGATGGTTCCAGGATGCCCCATACGGAAAGACTCGAGAGCAGGGGTCTAAGCATGGATGCCTGGAAATGCCAACTCACATTCCCACTGTTTGGTCGGGAGAAAGCAGGCTCAATCTGCGGGCTTTAGGGAGAACTACCAAAAGGGCTGAGTTAAAATGGACTCTCCTGAGGATGGGTCATAATGTGGGTTGGTGGCCATGGAGACCTTGGAATGTGGCGGTGGCTCAGTGACTCTGCAGGATTCTCCAACCCGAAGGGTTTGACACAGCTCCAACAAGGAAGCTTCCCATGTGGAGATGAGATGTGTTCTGTTCGGTGCCTCAGGAAAGCCCCATAGCTGGTCTTTGAACCCAGGCCTCTGAGGAGTGACACCTGGAAACCAAAGCAAGAGTTCAGATTAGGGCCTAGGGCCATGTCCGGTTCAATATTCTGTCTCTGTGGAAATCTGTCTGCATGCCGGCATGGAGGTAGTTTCTCAGCTTGTGTCAGAATGCCCCTGTTTGTCCAGGGCAGCTTACAGTAGCAGGATGTCCTCGGGGGCCTTGAAATTTCTCCTATTCTGTAGAGTTGTGGCCAATGGAATGGGCACAGTTTCCTAGGAGAGAGCACGCACAATCCTGTGGAATGATTCTAGAGGACCCAGCCTGGAGGCTGTGTTTCCCAGGGCTGTGGAGACAGATGTCCAAAAACACTAACTTGGCTCAGGTTTGGGGCCAAGGTTATGGCAGGCCTGATCTCCAGTCCATGAGGGGAGCTCCTCTGGATATGAAAGGAGGGCGAGTGGGAGGCAGTCACTCAGGCTTTTTTATCTGGGTGTTGTGTCCACAATGGCCGTTTAATATAGGGGTTGCCTCATGGGCCATGGAAGAGTCTCCCTCTCTGGGAATTGGTCATGCTCCCAAGTGTTTGGGCTCATTCTGTGGGAAGGGAAGAGTACTGTTTTCTGCCACAGGTGTCCCCCCAGTAGAGGGATTCTAGAGCAGAGCAGTGGGTCCTGACAACTGGAATACCCACCATTGGGTTAGGCCAGGTTGCCTATGGGCATGGCAAGCCCCATATGCGGGCTCTTGGTCCAGCCACTGAGAGACATTACTTGAATAAGGGACTCAGGCTGAAGGTCACAATGCATGTTTGTGTGCAAGGCGGCCTTCAAGAATGGGCGTGGCCTCATGGGCCATGCAGATTTCTCCTACACTGAAGCTTTGACTCACTGCCAATAGCAAGGTTTCTTGCCATGGGGAAGGAGGACTTCTGACTTGTGTGTCAGGATCCCCCCCTCGTGCAGGGATTGGAGATAAGGTCTAGGTTCTGATGCCTAAAGACCCAGGTTGGGTAGGGATGATTGCCAAGGCTGTTGCAGGTCCAATGTGCTGGGTGTGCAGCCAGCTGTCTCGGTGTCTGTTGGAAGGTCTGGGCTCAGGCTATTTAAGACAGAGCATTAGTGCTTAGGATAGCCTATGGAATTGAGGAGTTACCGAGGGCCAAGCAGTTTGATCCTCATTTAGGGTTTCTGGGCAATGGAATGGACAATGTTTTCTTCTGGGGGCAGGCAGAGCTATTCGTTGTGGCCCCAGAATTCCCAAACAAGCTTGTGGGCCCAGAGTGTGAGGACGGATGTCTGAGAACAAAAGATAGGGTGAGGTTTGGGGCCATGGGCTCGGCAGGCCCACTCTGCAGAGCCTGGATCGGGATCTCCTGCATCTGGATTCAGGGTGATGATCAGACGTTGCATGATGCTGGACTTTGTGTCCATGGGCCCCTTCATGAAGCAGGGGCTTCATGAGGCCAAAGCGGTTTTCCCACACTGAGTTTGAGAGTTGCTCCAAACCACAAGGTTTCCTACTGCAGGACAGTTGAGTCCTTTTGGATGGCTCCAGGACGTCCCATATGGAAGAACTGGAGAGCAGAATTCAAAGGATGGATGCCTGTACAGCATACCTTGCATTCCCATTGGCTATTTGCGATAAGACATGTTTTATCTGCTGGCTCTGGGCAAGGTACCCAGGCTTCTGAGTTGAAATGGACTCTCCTGAGGATGGGACCTAATGTGGGTATGTGTCCATGGAGACCTTAGAATGTGCTGGTGTTTCAGGGGTCCTACAGAATTCGGCTACCTGAAGGGTTTGATACAACTCCAATAAGAATTCTCCCCATGTGGAGATGAGAAAGGTTCTGTTTGGTGCCACAGTAAAGCCCCATATTCTCTTCTTCAAACACAGCCCTTTGAGGAGAGACCCCTGGAAAGCAAAGCAAGAGTTCAGATTAAGCCTAGGGTCCTGTCAGGTTCAATTTCCTGTCTCTGCAGACATCTGTCTGCATTTCTGCCTCGATGTAGTTGCTCAACTTGTGTCAGAATGTCCCTGTTTTTCCAGGGAAGCTTCCAGTAGTAGGATATCCCAAGGTGCCTATCTGGTTCAATCTTCTTCTGTGGGGACATCTGTCTATGGTCTGAGTGGAGGTAGTTGCTCAGCCGTTGTCAGATCGCCCCTGTTTGTCCTGAGCAGCCTACACTATTGGGGTCGCCTCGGTGACTTTGGAGGTTTCTCTTTATTTGCAAGGTTGTGGCCAATGGAATGGGAAGAATTCCTTTTGGAAAGGGAAGCCCCCCCCTTTTTTTTTGAGGTGTGGCTCCAAGGGCCCAAGTGTGGAGGAGTGTGGGTCAGGGCTGTGGGGAGAAAAGTCTGAAAAGACAAACTCGGCTTAGGTTTGGGGATGTAGGTATGGCAGGCCCAATCTACAGACCGTGAGGAGAACTCTTCGGGATATGAACAAATGGCGAGTGTGAGGCGCTTGCTCAGGCTTTTGTCTCTGGATTTCGTGTCAACGATGACCTTGGAATGTCGGGGAGGCCTCTCTGTGGATTTGGACCGTTCCCAAGAGTTTTGGGTCAATCTGCGGGATCAGATGAGTTATTTCTGTTTTATTACCTCAGGTGTCCCACCAAAAGAGGGATTCCAGAGCAGAACCCTGGTGAGGGGCAACTGGACAACCCAAACTCTGGTTAAATATTGGGCCTAGGGGGGACGGCAAGTCCAATATGCCATCTTATGGTCCAACCACTGAAAGGACTTACTTGAGTACAGGCCACGCGCTGAGCATCCCAATGCGAGTTTCTGCTCTTGGGGCACTCAAGCAACCAAGCCTAAGGAAACCCCCATATGCTGATACTGGAAACCAGGCCTCTGAGGAGAGATACCTGGACACCAATCCAATGGATCTGATTAGGGCCTAAGGGTCTGTCCGGTTCAATCTTCTTCTCTGGGGACATCCATCTATGGTATGAGTGGAGGTAGATGCTCAGCTGGTGTCAGACTGCCCTTGTTTGTCCCGGGTGGCCTACACTATTGGGATGTCCTCAGGGACTTTGGAGGTTTCTACTAATTTGTAAGGTTGTGGAAAATGGAATGGGCAGAATTCCCATGGAGTGGACAGGCACAGTCCTGATGTGTGACTCCAGGGGCCCCAGCCTGGAGGGTGTGTGGGCCAGGACTGTGGGGACAGAAATCTGAAAACAGAAACTCATCTTGGGTTTAGGGACATAGGTATGGCAGGCCCTATCTACAGACCGTGAGGAGATCTCTTTGGGTTATGAAGAAAGAGCGAGTGTGAGGTGCTTATTCAGGCTTTTATCTCTGGATTTTGTGTCAATGATGACCGTGGAATGTCGGGGAGGCCTCATGGGCATGGATGAGTCTTCCTCTTTGTGGATTTGGCCTGATCCCAATTGTTTTGGGTCAATCTGTGGGATGGGAGGAGTCCTTTCAGTTTTGTTACCTCAGGTGTCCCACCAAAAGAGAAATTCCAAAGCACAACCCTGGGGAGTGGCAAATGGACAAACCGAACTATGGTTAAAAATTGGTGTCCAGCAGCATGGCAAGCCCAATATGCTATCTCTTGGACCAGCCACTGAGAGGCCTTACGTGAGGACTGGGCTCATGCTGAGGGTCACAATGCGTGTTTGTGACCAACGTGGCCTTAAAGCATGGCCCACACTGGTTTCAACTACACTGAACGTTGGACAACATGCCACCACAAGGTTTCTTGCCATGGGGAAGGAGTTCTGATTTATGCATCAGGTGCAACCCTGGGCAGTGATAGGAGATAAGGTCTAGGTTCTGAAGCCTGAAAACCGAGGTTGGGAAGACATGACAACCTAAGGCCATGGCGGGTCCGATGTGCTCAGTATGCAGCCAGCTGGCTGGCTGTGGGTTGGGAGGTCTAGGCTCAGGCTGTGTCAGAAAGGGCATTAGTGCCCAGGGCAGCCTGTATAATTAGTCAAGTGGCTTGCAGGTTGATCCTCATTTAGGGTTTCTGGGTAGCCCCAGAGGGCAATGGTTTTCTTCTGGAGGGCAGGCAGAGTGCTGCATTGTAGTTCTGGAATTGCCAAACTGGAGGTCTTGTGGGCCAGGAGTGTGAGGACGGAAGTCTGAGAAATCAAGCTAGGCTTAGGTTTCTGTGCGAGGGCATGGCAGGCACACTCTGCAGAGCTGGATCGAGATCTCATGCATCTGAAGTCCGGGAGAGGATCAGACGATCGCTCAGGTTGGAGTTTCTGACCCTGATAGCCCCTTCATGAAGGTGGGGGTGGATCACGAGGCCATGGAGGTTTTCCCACAATGGGAGTTGTGAGATGCTCCAAACTGCAAAAATTCTTCTGCAGGACCATTGAGACCTGTTGGTTGGCTCCAGGACTTCCCATACTTAATGATTCCAAGCAGGGTCCTAAGGATGGATGGCTTGGCAGCGCGCCTCTCATTCCAATTGTGTCTTAGCAACAAGATGGTTTAGATCTCCTGGATCTGGGGGAGCAACCGGGGGGGGTGAGTTGAAATGAACTCTCCTTCCGATTGGTCCTAATGTGGGTTTGTGTCCATGGAGACCTTGGAATGAGGCAGTTGCATTGGGGCCCTGAAGGGTTCTCCTAACCAGAGGCTTTGACACAGCTCCAACGTGCAAGTTTCCCATGTGGAAAAAAAGATTTTTTCTGATGGATGCCTCAAGAAACAGCCACATGCTGGTATTGGAATCCAGGCCTCTGAGGAGAGATGCCTAGAAATCAAAGCAATGGATCCAATTAGGGCCTAGGGGACTGTTCGTTATCAGTTTACATCTGTCTACGGGTCTGAGTGCAGGTAGGTGCTCAGATGGGCTCAGATTGCCCCTGTTTGTCCTGGGCAGCCACCACTATTGGGATGGCCTCGGGGACTTTGGAGGTTTATCCTATTTTTAGGGTTGTGGCCAATGGAATGGGCAGAATTCCCTTGCAGAGGGCTCGTACAGTCCTCAAGTTTGGCTCCATTAGCCTGAGCCTGTAGGGTGTGAGGGCCAGGGCTGTGGGGACAGTTTTCTGAAAACAAAAAGTTGGCTTAGGTTTCGCGTGGTAGGTATGTCAGGACTGATCTATAGTCCGTGAGGAGAAGTCTTCGGGATATGAACAAAGGGTGAGTGTGAGGCACATGCTCAGGCTTTTGTTTCTGGACATGTGTCATCGATGGCCGTGGAATGTCCGGGTGACTGGATGGGCAATGGACAAGTCTTTCTGTCTGGGGATTTGGCCCTATCCCAAGAGTTTTGGGTCATTCTTTGGGATGGGAGGAGTAAGTTTTGTCTTTTTACCTCAGGTGTCCCACCAAAAGAGGGATTCCAGAGCAGAGCCCTGGGGAGGGGTGACTGGACAACCAGAAATCTGGTTAAAAATTGGGGCCTAGGACCTTGGCAAGCCCATTATGATGCCTAATGATCCAGCCACTGAGAGGACTTACTAGAGGACAGGACTCACGCTGAGGGTCACAATGCGTGTTTATGACCTCAAAGCACTCAAGCATGGGCAGGGCCTCATGGTGAGTGCTGGTTTCTCCTACACTGAACTTTGGACAACATGCCAACCACAAGATTTCTTGCCATGGGGAAGGAGGAGTTCTGATTTCTGCATCATGTTCACCCCTTGGCAGGGTTTGGATTTAAGGTCTAAGTTCTGAAGCCTGAAAAGCTAGGTTGGGAAGAGATGACGAGCCAAGGCCATGGTGGATCCAATGTGCTCAGTGTGTGGTCAACTCTCTGGGTGTTGGTCAGGAGGTCCTGGCTCAGGCTGTGTCAGACAGTGTATTAGTGACCAGGTTAGACTATATAATTCGGGTACAGTCTAGTGCCGTGTAGGTCTATCCTCATATGGGGTGTCTGGGAAACTTCAAAGGGCAATATTTTTCTTCTGGAGGGCAGGCAGAGTGCTGCATTGAGGTTCTGTAATTGCCAAACTGGAGGGCTTGGGGGCCAGGAGTGTGAGGGTGGAAGTCTGAGAACACAAGCTAGACTTAGGTTTCAGGGCAGGGTCACGGCAAGCAAACTCTGCAGAGCTGAATCGAGATCTCGTGCATCTGAAGTCAGGGCGAGGATTGGCTCAGGTTGGAGTTCCTGTCCATGATTTCCCCTTCATAAATGGGGTGGGGGGCATCACAAAGCCATCGAGTTTTTCCCATGTTGGGAGTTGTGAGATTCTCCAAAACACAAGGATTCCTTCTGCAGGAATTTGAGACCTGTGGGATGGTTCCAGGACGTCCCATTTGGAACGAAGCTAGAGCAGGTTTGTAAGGATGGATGCCTGGGCAGCCCGCCTCCCATTCCAATTGTCTCCTAGAAACAAGACGGGTTTGATCTGCTGACTCTGGAGGAGCAACCAAGGGGGCTGAGTTGAAATGGACTCTCCTGCGGATGGGCCCTAATGTGGATTTGTGTCCATGGAGACCTTGGAATGGGGCGGTGGCACTGAGGCCCTAAAGGAGTCTCCTAACCGGAGATTTTGAGACAGCTCCAAAGAGCAAGTTTTCCATGTGGAGACAAGATTTGTTCTAATTGGTGCCTCAGGAAACCCCCATATACTGGTATTGGAAACCCAGGCCTCTGAGGAGAGATACCTGGAAACCACAGTAATGGTTTCAATTAGGGCCTAGGGGACTGCCCGTGTCAATCTTCCTCTCTGGTGACATCTGTCTATGATATGAGTGGAGGTAGTTGCTCAGCTGGTGTCAGACCTCCCCTGTTTGTCCAGGCGGCCTACACTATTAGGATGGCCTTGGGGAATTTGGAGGTTTCTCCTAATTTGTAAACTTGTGGCCACTAGAATGAGCAGAGTACCCTTGGAGAAGGCATGCACAGGCCTGAGGTGTCATTCCAGCACCCCAGCCTGGAGGGTGTGTGGGACAAGGCTGTGGGGACAAAAGTCTGAAAACAAAAACTTGGCTTAAGTCTGGCGACGTAGGTATGACAGGCCGAATCTTCAGACCGTGTGGAGAACTCTTTGGGCTATGAGCACAGGGTGAGAGTGAGGCGCTTGCTCAGGCTTTTGTCTCTGGATTTTGTGTCACCGATGGCCGTGGAAAGTAGAGGTGGCCTCATGGGCCATTGATGAGTCTCCATCTTGGGGATTTGGTCCGATATCAGGAGTTTGGGATGATTCTCTGGGATGGGAAGAGTCCATTCTGTTTTCTTACCTCAGGTGTCACACCAAAAGAGGGATTCCCAAGCATAGCCCTGGGGAGGGGCGAATGGACAAACTGACCTCGGATTAAGAATGGGGGCCTAGGGGCATGGCAAGCCCCATATGCGGGATCTTGGTCCAGCCACTGACAGGTCTTACTTGAAAACAGGACTCACGCTGAGGGTCACAATGTGTGTTTGTGCCCAATGCAGCTCTCAAGCATGGGTAGGGCCTCATGGGCCATGCTGGTTTCTCTCACATTGCTTGTTGGAAAACATGTCAACCACTAGGATTCTTGCCATGGGGAAGGAGGAGTTCTGATTTCTGCATCACTTTCACCCCTGGGCCTTGATTGGAGTTAAGGTCTAGGTTCTGAAGCCTGAAAAACGAGGGTGGGAGGCGATGACGACCTAAGGCCATGGCAGTTCAGATGTGCTCAGTGTGCAGCCAGCTGTCTGGGGTTCAGTCGGGAGGTCCGGGTTCAGGCTGTGTCAGACCAGGCATTAGTGCTCAAGGTAGATTGTATAATTGGGGTACAGTCAAGTTTCGTGCAGGTTGATCCACATTTGGGGTTTCTGGGTAGCCCCATAGGGCAACGTTTATCTTCTGGAGTGCAGGCAGAGTGCTGCATTTTGGCTCCAGAATTGGCATCCTGAGGGCTTGTGGGCCAAGAGTGTGAGGACGGAAGTCTGAGAACACAGGCTAGGCATAGGTTTCGGGGCAAGGGCACGGCAGGCACACTATGCAGAACTGAATCGAGATCTCATGCATCTGAAGTCAGGGAAATGATCAGACGTTGGTTCAGGTTAGAGATTCTGTCCATCATGGCCCCTTAATGAAGGGGGCAGGGCATCATGAGGCCATGGAGGTTTTCCCACAATGGGATTTGTGAGATTCTCCAAACCGTAAGGAGTCCTTCTGTGGGACCATTGAGACCTGTTGGATGGCCCCAGGACCTCCCAAAGGTATGACTCCAGAGCAAGATTCTAAGAACGGGTGCCTGGGCTGCCGGCCTAGCATTCCAATTCTCTAATTGCAATAAGACAGGTTCGATCTGCTGGCTCTGGGGGAGCACCCAAGGGGGCTGAGTTGAAATGGACTCTCATTTGCATGGGTCATAATGTGGGTTTGTGTCCATGGGGACCTTGGAATGGAGCGGTGGCACCAGAGTCCTGAAGGTTTCTACTAAACAGAGGTTTAGACACAGCTCCCACCTGCAAGTTTCCCATATGAAGACAAGATTTGATCTGTTGGGTGCCTCAGTAAAGCCCCATATGCGGCTATTGGAAACTAGGCCTCTGAGGCGAGATGGCTGGAAAACAAAGCGATGGATCTGATGAGGTCCTAGGGGGCTGTCCAGTTCAATCTTCTTCTCTGGAGGCATCTGTCTCCGGGTCTGAGTGGAGGTAGTTGCTCAGCTGGTGGCAGATAGACCCTGTTTGTCCCGGGCTGCCTACACTTTAGGATAGCCTTGGGGATGTTGGAGGTTTCCCCTAATTTGTTCTGATTAGTGACACCCCGAATTTCCACAGTCATCATTGACACAAAATCCAGACGAATTCCTGAGCAAGAGCCTCACACTCGCCCTTTGTTCGTATCCCGAAGAGTTCTCATGATCTGTAGATCGGGCTTGCCATACCTACGTCCCCAAACCTAAGCCGAGTTGCTGTTTTCAGACTTCTGTCCCCACAGCCCTGTCCCGCACACCCTTGAGTCTGGGACCCCTTGAGCCACACCTCAGGACTGTGCCTGCCCTCTCAAAGGGAATTCTCCCCATTCCACTGGCCCCAACTGTACAAATTAGGAGAAACCTCCGAAGTCCCTGGGGCCATCCCAATAGTGTAGGCCGCCCGGGACAAACAGGGGCGATCTGACACCATCTGAGCAGCTAGCTCCACACAGACCTGGAGACAGATGTCGCCAGAAGAAGATTGAGCTGGACAGGCCCCTAGGCCCTAATCAGATCCATTGCTTTGGTTTCCAGGCATCTCTCCTCAGAGGCCTGGTTTCCAATACCAGCATATGGGGGTTTCCAGAGGCACCCATCAGAATTAATCTTGTCTCCACATTGGAAACATAATCTTTGGAGCTCTGTCAAAACCTGTGGTTGGGAAAATCTTTCAGGGCCCTGGATCCACCGCCCATTCCAAGGTCTCCATGGACACAAACGCACAGTATGACCCATCCTCAGGAGAGTCCATTTCAACTCAACCCCCTCGGTTGCTCCCCCAGAACCAGCAGATCAAACCTGCCTTGTCGCTAGGAAATAATTGGAATGTGAGGCAGGCATACCACATGTCCATCCTTATAACCCTGCTCTGGAGTCGTTCTGAATGGGACCTCCGGAAGCCATCCAACATTTTTCGAGGGTCCTACAGAAGGATTCCTTGCTGTTTATAGCATCTCACAACTCCCATCATGGGAATACCTACATGGACTCTTGAGAACCTCTCTTTCATGAAGAGGCCATCATGTACAGAAACTCCAACCTGAGCCACTCACACCCTGAGTTCAGATGCATGAGATCTCGATTCAGCTCTGCAGAGTGTGCCTGCTGTGCCTTCTCCCCGAATCCTAAACCTAACTTGTGTTCTCTGACTTCTGTCCTCACAATCCTGGCCCACAAGCTCTCCAGTTTGGGATTTCCGGAGCCACAATTCAGCACTCTGCCTGTCCCCCAGAAGAAAAAATTTGCCCTATGGGGCTACCTAGTAACCGTAAATGAGGATCTACCTGCACGCCACTCGACTGCACCCCAATTATACAGTCTACGCTGGGCACTAATGCCCTGTCTGAAAAAAACCTGTGTCTGGACCTCCCAACTGACACCCAGACAGCTGACCGCACACTAAGCACATTGGACCCGACCATGGCCTTATATCGTCCCAACCTCGGTTTTCAGGCTTCAGAACCTAGACCTTATCTCCAATAACTGCCCAGGGTTGAACATGATGCAGAAATCAGAACTCCTCCTTCCTCATGGCAAGAAACCATGTGGTTAGCATGTTGTTGAACGTTCAGATTAGGAGAAACCAGTGTGGCCCATGAGGCCCCACCCATGCTAGAGGGCCAGGTTGGGCACAAACTCAACTGTAACCCTCAGCGTGAGCCCTGTCCTCAAGTAAGGACTCTCAGTGGCTGGACCAGGAGCCAGCCTATGGGGCTTGCCATTCCCCTAGTCCCCCATTCTAAACCAGCTGTTGGGTTGTCCAGTCACCTATCCCCTGGGCTCTCCTCTGGAATCCGTCTTTTGGTGGAGCACTTGAGGTAAAAAAACAGAAAGGACTCCTCCCATCCTAATGAATGACAACTAAATCTTGGGATTGGGCCAAATCACCAGAGAGGGATACACGTACATGGTCAATAAAGCCACCTCTACATTCAATGGCTATCATTGACACAAAATCCAGAGGCAAAAGCTTGAGGAAGCACCTCACATTCACCCCCCACTTTTTTTTTAGGTTTCTCCTAATCTATAGTTTTGTGGCCAATGGAGTGGGCAGAATTCCCTTGGAGAGGGCAGGCACAGTCCTGAGTTGTGGATCCAGGGGCCAAAGCTTGGAGGTTGTGTGGGCGAGGACTGTGGGGACAGAAGTCTGAAAACACAAACTCAGCTTAGGTTTGGGGGTGTATGTATGAAAGGCCTGATCTACAAACTGTGAGAATTTTTTGGGCTATGAACATAGGTGCTTGCTCAGGATTTTGTCTCTGGATTTTGTGTCTAGGGTGGCCATGGAATGTCGGGGTGGCCTCAAGGGCCATGGACAAGTCTTTCTCTCGGGGTATATGGCCTGATCCCAAGTGGTTGGGGTCATTCTGTAGATGGGAGGAGTCCTTTCTGTATTTTTTTTAACCATGGGTGTCCCACCAAAGAGGGATTCCAGCACAGAGCCCTGAGTAGGGGTGACTAGACATCTCAAAATCTGGTTGAGATTGGGGGAACAGGGGCTTGGAAAGCCCCATATGCAGGCTCCTGTTCCAGTCACTGAGAGGCTTTACTTGAGGATCGGGCTCACTCTGAGGGTCACCATGTGTGTTTGTACAAATTGTGGCCCTAAGAGACAGGCGGGACCTCATGGGCTACACTGCTTTCTCCTACAATATACATTGGACAACATGCCAACCACAAGGTTTCTGGCCATGAGGAAGGAGGAGTTCTGACTTCTGCATCACGTTTGCTCCTGGTCAGTCAGTGGAGATAATGTCTAGGTTCTGAAGCCTGAAAACCGAGGTTGGTTAGAGATGATGACCTAAAGCCATTGTGCGTGAGATGGTCTCAGATTTCGGTCAGCAGTCTCGGTGTCAGACGGGAGGCCTGGGCTCAGGCTGTGTCAGACAGGGTTTTAGTGCACAGGCTAGACTGTATAATTGGGGTACGGTCTAGTGGCATGCAGGTTGTTCTTCATTTGGTGGTTCCGGTTGGCCCTATAAGGCAATGTTTTTCTTCTGGGGGGCTGCATTTCTGCAGAGTACTGCATTGTCTCCAGAATTGCCAAACTGGAGGGCTTGTGGTCAGGATTGTGAGGACGGAAGTCTGAGAACAAAAGCTAGGCTTAGGTTTCGGGGCGAGGAAACGGCAGGCACACTCTGCAGAACAGAATTGAGATCTAGTACTTCTGAAGTCAGGGCCAGGATCAGACTTGGCTGAGGATGGAGTTTCTGTCCATGATGGCCCGTTCATGAAGGTGGGGGGGGCATCATGAGGCCATGGAGGTTTTCTGATGGTGGGATTGTGTGATGCTCCAAACAGCAAGGACTCATTCTGCGGGCCAGTCGAGACCTGTTGGATGGATCCAGGACGTCCCATAATGAAGTTCTTCAGAGCAAGGCTCTAAGGATCGATGCCTGGGCAGCCCACTTCGCATTCCACTTGTCTCCTAGCAACCAGGCAGGTTTGATCTGCTGGCTCTGGGGGAGCAACCAAGGTGGCTGAGTTGAAATGAACTTTCTTGATGATCAGTCATAATGTGGGTTTGTGTCTATGGAGACCTTGGAATGGGGCTGTGCCGCCGGCGCCCTGAAGATTTCTCTTAACCGGGGGTTTTCACACAGCTTCAAAGAGCAAGATTCCCATGTGGAGAAAAGATTTGTTCTGACTGGTGCCGCAGGAACCCCCATAAGCTGGTATTGGCAACCAGGCATCGAGGAGAGATGCCTGGAATCCAAAGCACTTGATCTGATTCATGCCTAGGGGCCTCTCTGCTTCAATCTTCTCTGGGCACATCTGTCTATAGTTCTCAGTGGAGGTCATTGCTCAGCTTGTGTCAGATAGTCCCTGTTTGTCCCAGGCGGCCTACACTACTGAGATGGTCTCAGGGACTTTGGTGGTTTTTCCTAATCTGTAAGGTTGTTTCCATTGGAAGAGGCACAATTCACATGGAGATGGCAGTCACAGTCATGATGGCAGTCACAGTCATGGCCCTAGCTCTCTGGGTGTCGTGTGGGAGGTCCATGCTCAGGCTGTTTCAGACAGGGCATTAGTGCCCAGGCTAGACTGTATATTTGGGGTACATTCGAGAGGCGTGCAGCTTGATCCTTATTTTGCATTTCTGGGTAGCCCTGTAGGGCAACGCTTTTCTTCCGGAGGGCAGGCAGAGTGCTGCATTGTGGCTCCGGAATTCCCAAACTGGAGGGCTTGTGGGCCAGGAGTATGAGGACGGAAGTCTGAGACCACAAGCTAAGCTTAGGTTTCGGGGTGAGGCCACGGCAGGCACAGTCAGCAAAGCTAAGTCGAGATCTCGTGTATCTGAAGTCAGGGTGAGGATCAGACATTGGCCCAGGCTGAAGTTTCTGTGCATGATGGCCCATTAATGAAGGTGGGGAGGCATCATGAGGCCATGGAGGTTTTCCCATGATGGGAGTGTGTGATGCTCCAAACCACAAGGATTCTTTCTGCGGGACATTCGAGACCTGTTGGTTGGCTCCAGGACGTCTCATAAGGAAGTTCTCCAGAGCAGGGTTCTAAGAATGGATGCCTGGGCAGCCCACTTCATGTTCCAAATGTCTCCTAGCAACAAGGCAGGTTCGATCTTCTGGCTCTGGGGGAGCAACAGAGGTGGTTGAGTTGAAATGGACTCACCTGAGGATGGGTCATAATGTGAGTTTATGTTCATTGAGATCTTGGAATGGGGCGGTGGCTCCAGGGACCTGAAGGTTTCTCCTAACTGGAGCTTTTCACAAAGCTCCAAAGACCAAGTTGCACATGTGGAGACGAGATTTTCTCTGAAAGTTACCTCTGGAAACCTCCATATGCTAGTATTGGAAACCAGGCCTCTGATGACAGATGCCTGGAAACAAATGCCATGGAACCAATTAGGCTCTAGGTGCCTGTCCGTTTCAATCTTCTTCTCTGGGGATATCTGTTTACAAGTCTGAGTTGATGTAGTGGCACAGCTTGGGGAAGATCACCCCTGTTTGTCATGGGAGGCCTACAATATTGGGATGGCATCGGGTACTTTGGAGTATTCTCCTAATATATAGGGTTATCTCCAATGGAATGGGCAGGATTCCCTTGGAGAAGCAGGCACAGTCCTGAGATATGGCTCCAGGGGCCTCAGCCTGGAGGGTGTGTGGGCCATGACTGTCGTACAGTAGTCTGAAACACAAACTTGCTTAATGTTTGTGGACTTAGGTATGGCAGGCACGATCTACAGACCGTGAGGAGAATTTTTCGGGCTATGAACAAAGGGCCAGTGTGAGGCGCTTGCTCAGGCTTATGTCTCTGGATTTTGTGTAAACGTTGGCCATGGAATGTCAGGGTGGCCTCATGGGCCATGGAAGAGTCTCTCTGGGGATTAGGCCCGATCCCAAGTGGTTGGCATCATTCTGTGGATGGGAAAAGTCCTTTCTGTATTTATTTACCTCAGGTGTCCCACCAAAGAGGGATTCCAGAGCAAAGCCCTGAGGAGGCGTGACTAGATATTTAGACCTCTAGCTAAGAATGGGAGACTTGGGGCATGGCAAGCCCCATATGCAGCTCCTGGACCAGCCACTGAGAGGCTTTACTTGAGGACAGGGGTCCCACTGAGGGTCACAATGTGTGTTTGTGCCTATCGCGGCCCTCAAGCTAGGCCTCATGGGCCACACTGGTTTTTCCTACAATGAATGTTGGACAACATGCCAACCACAATGTTCTGGCCAGGGGGAAGGAATAGAGAAGATACAGTCTAGGCTTCTGAAGCCTGAAGACCAAGGTTGGGAATAGATGACGACCTAAGGCCATGGAGGGTCCGATGTGCTCAGTTTACAGCTAGTTGTCTGCGTGTCGGTTGGGAGGGCTGGGCTCAGACTGTGTCAGTCTCGGCATTAGGGCTCAGGCTAGACTGTATAATTGGGGTACAGTCGAGTGGCTTGCAAGTTGTACCTAATTTGGCACTTCTGGGTAGTGCCAGAAATGGCACTGTTGGATGGCTCCAGGATGTCCCATAAGGAACGACATTTTTCTTCTGGAGGGCCGGCGGAGTGCTACATGATCGCTCCAGAATTCCCAGACTGGAGGGTTTGTGGGCCAGGAGTGTGTGGACGGAAGTCTGAGAACACAAGCTAGACTTAGGTTTCTGGGCAAGGGCATGGCAGGCACATGCTGCAGAATTGAAACGGGATCTCGTGCATCAGAAGTCAGGGCGTGGATCAGATGTTGGCTCAGGTTGGAGTTTCTGTCCAGGATGGACCTTTCATGAAGGGAAGGGGGCATCACAGGGCCATGGAGGTTTTCCCATGGTGGGAGTATGTGATGCTCCAAAACGCAAGGATTCGTTCTGCAGGACAGTCGAGACCTGTTGGATGGATCCAGGGTGTCCCATAAGGAAGTTCCCCAGAGCAGGGTTCTATCGATTGATGCCTGGGCGTCCCACCACTCTTTTCAATTGTCTCCTAGCGACAAGGGAGGTTCGATATGCTGGCTCTGGGTAGCAACCGAGTGGGCTGAGTTGAAATGGACTCTCCTGAGGATCGCTTATAATGTGGGACTGTGTCCATGGATACCTTGGAATGCGGCGGTGGCTCCGGGCCCTGAAGCATTCTCTTAACTGGAGGTTTTCACACAGCTCCAAAGAGCAAGATTCCCATGTGGAGAAGAGATTTGTTCTGATTAGTGCCTCAGGAACCCCCATAAGCTAGTATTGGAAACCAGGCATCTGAGGAGAGATGCCTGGAATCCTAAGCACTTGATCTGATTCATGCCTAGGGGCCTGTCCACTTCAATCTTCTCTGGGCACATCTGTCTATGATTCTGAGTGGAGGTCGTTGCTCTGCTTGTGTCAGATTGACCCTGTTTGTCCCGGGTGGCCTACACTAGTGGGATGATCTCGGGGACGTTGGAGGTTTCTCCTAATCTGTAGGGTTGTGGCCAATTGAATAGGCAGAATTCCCTTAGAGAGCGTAGGCACAGTCCTGAGATGTGGCCCCAGCTGACCAGGTGACGGTTGGAAGGTCCGGGCTCAGGCTGTCAGACAGGGCATTAGTGCCCAGGGTAGACTATAATTAGGATACAGTCGAGTGCCGGGCAGGTTGATCCTCATTTGTCATTTCTGGGTAGACCTATAGGGCAACGTTTTTCTTCCAGAGGGCAGGCAGAGTGCTGCATTGTGGGTCTGGAATTCCCAAACTGGAGAGCGTGTGGTCCAGGAGAGTGAGAATGAAGCCTGAGAACACAAGCTATGCTTAAGTTTCAGGGCAAGGGCATGGTAGGCACACTCTGAAGAGCTGAATCGATATCTCGTGCATTTGAAGTCAAGGCGAGGAACAGCCATTGGCTCAGGTTGGAGTTTCTATCCATGATCCACCTTCATCAAAATCGGGGGCATCAAGTGCCTATAGAAGTTTTCCCACGTTGTGAGTTGTGAGATGCTCCAATCTGCAAAGACTCCTTCTGTGGGACAGTTGAGAGCTATTGGATGGCTCCAGGATGTCCCATAAGGAACGACGCAAGAACAGGGTTCTATCTCCGCTTGACCTTTTCGCTAAGCATGATACGAGGGGTTTGAAGTGGCGGGGGGGTGGGAGGTTGGGATTCCAGGTGGTGGGTATTATAGAGGGCACAGCTTGCATGGAGCACTGGGTGTGGTGAAAAAATAATGAATACTGTTTTTCTGAAAATAAATAAATTGGAAAAAAAAAAGAACAGGGTTCTAAGGATGGATGCCTGAAGACCCCGCCTCTCATTTCAATTGTCTAATAGTGAAATGGCAGGTTCGATCTGCTGGCTCTGGGGGAGCAACAGAGGGGGTTGAGTTGAAATGGACTCTCCTTAGATTGGATCATAATGTGGGATTGTGTCCATGGAGACCTTGGAATAGGGCATTGGCTCCGGTGACCTGAAGTTTTCTCCTAACTGGGAGTTTTGACACAGCTCCATAGCACAATTTTCCCATGCAGTGATTAGATTTGTTCTGATTGATACCTCCGGAAACCCCCATATGCAGGTTTTGGAATCCAGGCCTCTGAAGAGAGATGCCTGGAACAAAAGAAGTGGATCTGATTAGGGCCTAGGTGCTTGTCCTTTTCAATCTTCTTTTCTATGGATATCTGTCTACGGGTCTAAGTGGAGGTCGTGTCTCTGCTGGTGTCAGATCGCCCGTTTGTCCTGGAAGTCCTATAGTATTGGGATAGGCTCTGGGACTTTGGAGGTTTCTCCTAATCTGTAGGGTTGTGTCCAAAGGAATGAGGAGAATTCCCTTTCAGAGGACAGGCACAGTCAGTCCTAGGTGTGGCTCCAGGGGCCCCAGCCTGGAGGGTCTGTGGGCCAGGACTGTGCGTATAGAAGTTTAAAAAAAAAAAAAAAAACTTGCCTTATGTTTGTGGACATAAGTATGGCAGGCCCAATCTACAGACTGAGAGGAGAATTTTTCGGGCTATGAACAAAGGGCCAATTTGAGGCGCTTGCTCAGGCATATGTCTCTGGATTTTGTGTCAACAGTGGCCTTTGAATATCGAGGTGGCCTCATGGGCCATGGAAGAGTGTTTCTCTCTGGGGATTTGGCCCGATCCCAAGTGTTTGGGGTCATTCTGTGGATGGGAGGAGTCTTTTCTCTATTTATTTACCTCAGGTGTCCCACCAAAGATGGATTCCAGAGGAGAGCCCTGAGTAGGAGTGACTAGATTTCTCAAACTTAGGTTAAGATTGGGAAACTTGGGCATGGCAAGCCCGATATGGGGTCTCTTGGTCCAGCCCTTGATACGCTTTACTTGAGGACAGGGCTCACGCAGAGGGTCCCAATGTTTGTTTTTGCCCATTCCGGCCCACAAGCATGGGTGGGGCCTCATGGGCCAGCTGGTTTCTCCTACACTGGAAGTTGAACAACATTCCAACCACAAGGTTCTAGCGAGGGAGAAGGAGGAGTACTGATTTCTGCATCACGTTCACCCATTGGAAGTGACTGGAGATAAGGTCCAGGCTTCTGAAGCCTGAAAACAGAGGTTGGGAAGAGATGACGACCTAAGGCCATGGCGGTTCAGATGTTCTCAGTGTAAGGCCAGCTGGCTGGGTGTCGGTCTGAAAAATCAGGCCTCAGGCTGTGTCACATGGGGCATTGGTGCCCAGGCTAGACTGTATAATTGGGTTACAGTCAAGTAGCATGCACGTTGATCCTCTTTTGGGTTTTCTGGGTAGCCCCATAGGGCAACATTTCTCTTCTGGAGGGCAGGGAGAGTGCTGCATTGTGTCTCCAGAATTCCCAAACTGGAGGGCCTGTGGCCCACGAGTGTGAGAATGGAAGTCTGAGAACACAAGCTAGGCTTAGGTTTTGGGGCAAGGGCACAGAAGGCACACTCTGTAGAGCTGAATCGAGATCTGGTGCATCTGAAGTCAGGGCGAGGATAAGATCTTGGCTCAGGTTCGAATTTCTGTCCACAATGTCTCCTACATGACAGTGGGTGCTCACTAGGCCATGGAGGTTTGCCCACAGTGCGAGTGTGTGATGTTGCAAACCACAAGGATTCCTTCTGCGGGATAGTCGAGACCTGTTGGATGGATCAAGGACACCCTATAAGGAACTTTTCTAGAGCAGTGTTCTATCAATGGATGCATGGGAAGCGAACTCACATTCCAATTGTCGCCTAGCAACAATGCAGGTTCTGTCTGCTGGCACTGGGTGAGCAACTGAGGGGCCTGAGTTGAAATGGACTCCCCTAAGGATGGGTCATAATTGGGTTTGTGTCTATGGAGACCTTGGAATAGAGCGGTCGCTCTGGGGTACTGAAGGATTCTCCTAACTAGAGGTTTTGACACAGCCCCAAAATGCTATATTCCCATGTGGAGACGAGATTTGTTCTCATTGGTGCCTCAGGAACCCGCATACGATGGGACTAGCAGCCAGGCACCTGAAGAGAGATGCCTGGATTCCAAAGTATTGATCTGATTCTTGCCTAGGGGCCTATCTGATTCAATATACTCTGGGAACATCTGTCTATGGTTCTGAGTGGAGGTCGTTGCTCAGTTTGTGACAGACTGACCCTGTTTGTCCCTGGCGGCCTACACTACTGGGATGGTCTTGAGTTCTTTGGAGGTTTCTCCTATTATGTTGGGTTGTGGCCAATGGAATAGGCAGAATTCCCTTAGAGAGCACAGGCACAGTCCTGAGATGTCGCCCCAGCTGTCCGGGTGACGGTCGGGAGGTCCAGGCTCAAGCTGTGTCAGACATGGCATTAGTGCCCAGGGCAAACTATAACTGAGGTACAGTCGAGTGGTGTGCAGGTTGATCCTCATTTGGAATTTCTGGGTAGCCCCATTAGGGCAACATTTTTCTCCCGGAGGGCTGGCAGAGTGCTGCATTGTGGCTCTGGAATTCCCAGACTGGAAGGTGTGTGTTCCAGGAGAGTGAGGACGGACGTCTGAGAACACAAGCTATGCTTAGAGCAGGGTTCTAAGGATGGAACACAAGCTACGCAAGAGCAGGGTTCTAAGGATGGATGCCTGAAGAGTCTGCCTTGCATTTTAATTGTCTCCTAGCGACAAGGCCAGTTCAATCTGCTGGCTCTGGAGGAGCAACTGAGGCGGTTTAGTTGAAATGGACTCTCCTAAATATGGGTGATAATGTGGGATTGTGTCCATGGAGATATTGGAATGGGCGGTGGCTCCGGTGACCTGAAGTCACCTCCGGTGACCAAAACCTCCTAACTGGGGGTTTTGACAAAGCTCCATAGAGCAAGATTCCCGTGTGGAGATGAGATTTGTTCTGATTGGTACCTCCAGAAAACCCCACATGCTGATATTGGAATCCAGGCCTCCCAGGAGAGATGCCTGGAAACAAAATCAATGGATCCAATTGAAGCCTAGGTGCTTGTCTGCTTAAATCTTCTTCTCTTAGCATATCTGTATGTGGGTCTGAGTGGAGGTAGTGGCTCAGCTTGTGTCAGAATGCCCTTGTTTGTCCTGGATGTCCTACACGATCGGTATTTCCTCGAGAACATTGGAAGTTTCTCCTAATCTGTAGGGTTGTGTCCAAAGGAATGAGCAGAATTCCCTTTGGAGAGGGCAGGCACAGTCCTGAGGTGTGGCTCCAGGGGCCCCAGCCTTGAGGGTGTGTGGGCCAGGACTATGGAGACAGAAGTCTGAAAACAGAAACTCGGCTTAGGTTTGGGTACATAGGTATGACAGGCCTGATCTACAAACTGTGAGGAGAATTTTTTGGGTTATGAACAAAGGGCGAGTGTCAGGTGCTTTTTCAGGCTTTTATCTTCAGATTTTGTGTCAACAGTGACTGTGGAATGTCGGGCTGGTCTCATAGGCCATGGACGAGTTTTTCTCTCTGTGGATTTAGCCTGATTCCAAGTGTTTAGGGTCATTCTTTGGATGGGAGGAGTCCTTTCTCTATTTTTTTTTTTTTTTTTTTTTTTTTTTTTTTTTTTTTTTTTTTTTTTTTTACCTCATGTGTCTCACCAAAGAGGGATTCCAGAGAAGAGCTTTAAGTAGGGATGACTAGACTTCTCAAGCTCTTTCTAAGATTGGGGGACTAGGGGCATGCCAAGTCCCATATGCAGGCTTTTGGTCCAGTCCCTGAGAGGCTTTACTTGAGGACAGGGCTCATGCTGAGGGTCCCAATGTGTGTTTGTATCCATCGCTCAGTGTGAAGCCAGCTGTCTGGTTGCATTACTCCATTACTGCATTACTGTCTGGCATTACTGCTCAGGCTGAACTGTTTAATTGGGGTACAGTGTAGAGGCGTGCAGGTTGATCCTCATTTGCGGTTTCTGGGTAGCCCCATAGGGCAATGTTTATCTTCTGGAGGGCAGGCAGAGTGCTGCATTGTATCTCCAGAATTCCCAAACTGGAGGATTAGTGAGCCAGGAGTGTGAGGACAGAAGTCTGAGAACACAAGCTAGGCTTAAGTTTTGGGGCGAGGCCACGGCAGGCACTTTCTGATGAGCTGAATCGAGATATCATGCATCTAAAGTCAGGGCTAGGATCAGACAATACCTCAGGTTGGAGTATCTGTCTATGACGTACCCTACATGAAGTTTGGGACATCACGAGGCCATAGAGGTTTTCCCAAGTTGTGCGTCTGTGATGATGCAAAGCACAAGGGTTGCTTCTGCGGGACAGTCCAGACCTGTTGAATGGGTCCAGGACATATCACAAAAAATATCTCTGGGGCAGGGTTCTAAGGATGGATGCCTGGGCAGCCCAGCTCTTATTCCAATTTACTCCCTGCAGCAAGGCAGGTTTGATCTGCTGGCTCTGGGTTAGCAACGAAGGGGGTGAGTTGAAATGGACTCTCCTGAGAATGGGTCAAAATGTGATTTTGTGTCCATGGATACCTTGGAAGGGGGCGGTGGCTCCGGGGACCTGAAGGTTTCCCCTAACTGGAAGTTTTGACCCAGCTCCAAAGAGCAAGTTCCCCATGTGGAGTCGAGCTTTGTTCTGATTGGTACCTCAGGAAAAACCCATATGCTGGTATTGGAAACCAGGCCTCTGAAGAAATATGTCTGGAAACAAAAGCAATGGATCTGATTAGCCCTAGGTGCCTGTCCAGGTCAATCTTCTTCTCTGGGGACACCTGTCTACAGGTCTGAGTGGAGGTCATTGCTCAGCTTGTGACAGGGCACCCCTGTTTGTTCTGGGAAGACTACACTATTGGAATGGCCACGGGGACTTCAGAGGTTTCTCCTTTATAGAGTTGTAGCCAATGAAATGGGCAGAATTACCTTGGAAAGGGCAGGCACAGCCTGAGGTTTGGCTACAGTGGCCTCAGCCTGGAGGGTGTGTGGGCCAGGACTGTGGGGACCAAAGCCTGAAAGCACAAACTCGGCCTAGGTTTGGGGATGTATGTATGACAGGACCAATCTACAGACCATAAGGAGAATTTTTTGGACTATGATCAAAGGGCGAGTGTGAGGCACTTTTTCAGGCTTTTGTCTCCGGATTTTGTGTCAAAGGTGGCCATGGAATGTCGGGCTGTCCTCATCGGCCATGGACGAGTATTTCTTTCTGTGGATTTGGCCCCATTCCAAGTGTTTGAGTTAATTATTTGGATGGTAGGGGTCCTTTATCTATTTTTATTTTCTTTACCTCAAGTGTCCCACCAAGGAGGGATTCCAGAGAAGAGCTCTGAGTAGGGATGACCAGACTTCTCGAGCTCTGGTTAAGATTGGGGAACTAGGGGCATGGCAAGCCCCACATGCAGGCTCTTGGTCCAGCCCGTGAGAGGCTTTACTAGAGGACAGTGCTCACGCTGAGGGTCCCAATGTGTGTTTGTACATATTGCGTCCCTCAAGCATGGCCGGGGCCTCATGGGCCAAGTTGGTTTCTCTTACACTGAACGTTGTACAAAATGTCAACCCCAAGGTTTATGGTCATGGGGAAGGAGGAGTTCTGATTTCTGCATTCTACACCGCTTGGCAGTGAAGCTTGAAACCTCGAGGTTGGGAAGAGATGATGACCTAAGGCCATGGTGGTTCCAATGTGCTCAGTGTACGGCCAGCTATCTGGGTGTCGTTCACGAGGTCCGGGCTCAGTATGCGTCAGACTGGGCATTCCTGCCCAGGCTAGACTGTATAATTGGGGTACAGTCAAGTGGCATGCAGGTTGATCATTTTGGGTTTCTGGGTAGCCCCATATGGCAACGTTTTTGTTCTGGAGGTCAGGAAGAGTGTTGCATTATGTTTCCAGAATTCCCAAACTGGAGGGCTTGTGGAGCAGGAATGTGAGGACAGAAGTCTGAGAACACAAGCTAGTCTTGGGTTTTGGAGCTAGGGCACAGCAGCACACTGCAGAGCTGAATCGAGATCTCATGCATCTGAAGTCAGGGTGAGAACCAGACATTGCTCCAGGTTGGAGTTTCTGTCCTTGATGACCCCTACATGAAGGTGGTGGCATCACAAATCTATGGAGATTTTCCCAAGGTGTGAGTGTATGATGCTGCAAACCACAAGGATTCCTTCTGTGGGACAGTTGATACCTGTCGAAAGGATTAAGGACACCCCATAAGGAACTTCTCCAGAGCAGGGTTCCAACAATGGATGCCTCAGCAGTCCAACTCGCATTCCAATTGTCTCCTAGCGATAAGGCAGGTTCCAACTCCTGGATCTGGGATAGCAACCGAGGGAGCTGAGTTGAAATGGGCTCTCCTGAAAAGGGGTCATAATGTGGGTTTGTGTACATGGAGACCTTGGAATGGAACACTGGCTTTGATGCACTGAAGGATTCTCCTAACCGGAGGTATTGACACAGCTCCAAAGAGCAAGTTTCCCATGTGGAGACGAGATTTGTTCTGATCGGTGCCTCAGGAACCCCCATGAACTGGTATTGGAAACCAAGCATCTGAGGAGAGATGCCTGGAATCCAAAGCAATGGATCCGATTAGGGCCTAGGGGCCTTTCCACTTCAATATTCTCCTCTGAGAGCATCTGTCTACGATGCAGAATGGAGGTCATCGCCCAGCTTGTGTCAGATTGCACCTATTGGTCTGGTCTTAGGGACGTTGGAGGTTTCTCCTAATCTGTAGGGTTGTGGCCATTGAAATGGGCAGAATTCCCTTGGAGAGGGCTGGCACAGTCCTGAGGTGTGGCCCCAGCTATCCGGGTATCAGTCGGGAGGTCCGGGCTCAGGCTGTGTCATAAAGGGCATTAGTGCCCAGGGTAGACTGTGTATTTGGAGTACAGTCGAGTGGCATGCAGATTGATCCTCATTTGGCGTTTCTGGGTAGCCCCAGGGGCAATGTTTTTCTTCTGGAGGGTTGGAAGAGTGCTGCATTGTGGCTTCAGAATTCAGAAACTGGAGGGCTTTGGGGCCAGAAGTGTGAGGAAGGAAGTCTGAGAACACAAGCTAGGCTCTGGTTTTGGGGCGAGGGCACGGCAGGCACACTCTGCAGAGCTAAATCGAGATCTCGTGCATCTGAAGTCAAGGCGAGGATCAGATGTAGACTCAGGTTGGGGTTTCTGTTCAGGATGACCCCTTCATGAAGTTGGTGGGCATCATGGAGCCATGGAGGCTTTCCCACGATGGGAGTTTTAAGATGCTCCAATTGGCAAGGATTCCTTTTACAGGACAGTCGAGAACGGTCAGATGACTCCAGGACGCCCCATACGGAATGACGCCAGAGCAGGGTTCTAAGGATGGATGCCTGGAGATCCCACCTCGCATTCCTATTGTCTCCTAGCGACAAGGCAGGTTCTAAATGCTTCCTTCGTGGGAGCAACAGATGGGGCTGTGTTGAAGTGGAGTCTCCTGAGAATGGGTCATAATGTGGGTGTGTGTCCACGGAAACCTTGAAATGGGGCGGTGGCTCCAGGGACCTGAATTTTTCCCCTAACTGGAGATTTTGTCACAGCTCCAAAAAGCACGTTTCCCATGTGTAGACGAGATTTGTTCTGATTGGTACCTCCGGAAGAACCCATATGCTGGTATTGGAAACCAGGCCTCTGAGGAGAGATCCCTGGAAACAAAAGCAATGGATCCGATTAGTGCCTAGGTGCCTGTCCAGTTCAGTCTTCTTCTCTGGGGATATCTGTCTACGGTTCTGAGTTGACGTAGTGCTCAGCTTCGGATAGATTGCCCCTGTTTGTCTGGGGCAGCCTACACTATTGGGATGACTTCGGGGACTTTGGAGGTTTCTCCTAATCTGTAGTTTTGTGGCCAATAGAGTGGGCAGAATTCCCCTGGAGAGGGCAGGCACAGTCCTGAGGTGTGGCTCCAGGGGCCCCAGCCTGGAGGATGTGTGGGCTAGTACTGTGGGGACAGAAGTTTTAAAAATCAAACTGGGCTTAGGTTTGTGGACGTATGTATGACAGGCCTGATCTATAGACCGTGAGGAGAATTTTTCATGCTATGAACAAGGGGCAAATGTGAGGCACTTGCCCAGGTTTTTGTGTCTGGATTTTGTGTCAACAGTGGCTGTGGAATGTCTGCATGGCCTCATGGGCCATTGGCGAGTCTTTCTCTCTGTGGATTTGGCCGATTCCAAGTGTTTGGGGTCGTTCGGTGGATGAGAGGAGTCCTTTCGGTATTTTTTTTTTTTTTACCTCAGGTGTCCCACAATAGAAGGATTCCAGAGCAGAGCCCTGAATAGTGGTGACTAGACATCTCAACCTCTGGTTAAGATTGGGGGACTAGGGACATGGCAAGCCCCATAAGCATGCTCTTGGTCTTGCCCCTGAGATGATTTCCTTAAGGACAGGGCTCACATGAAGGTCACAATGTGTGTTTGTGCCCCTTTTGGCTCTCACTCATGGGTGGGGCCTCATGGGCCACGCTGGATTCTCCTACACTGAATTTTGGAAAGCATACCAACTACAAGCTCTCTTGCCTTGGGGAAAAAGGAGCTCTGATTTCTGCATCACATTCACCCCTGGGTAGTGAGTGGAGGTAAGTTCTAGGTTCTAAAGCCTGAAAACCGAGGTTGGGAAGAGATGACGAGCTAAGACCATGGCGGGTCCTATGTGCTCAGTGTACAGCCAGCTCTCTGGATGTAGGTCGGGAGTTCTGGGCTCAGGCTGTGTCAGACAGGGCTTTAGTGCCCAGGCTAGACTGTATAATTGGGGTACAGTCAAGTGGCATGCAGGCTGATCCTCATTTGGCGTTTCTTGGTAGCCTCATAGGGCAACGTTTTTCTTCTGGAGGGCTTGTGGGCCAGAAGTGTGAGGACGGAAGTCTGAATACAAGCTAGGCTTAGGTTTAGCGACGGGGGCATGGCAGGCACACTCTACAGAGCTGAATCAAGATCTCATGCATCTGAAGTCAGGGCGAGGATCAGACATTGGCTCAGGATGGAGTTTCTATCCATTATGGCCCCATCAATAAGGTGGGGGGTGTATCACGAGGCCAAGGAAGTTTTCCCACGTTGGGATAGTGTGATACTCCAAACCGCAAGGATACCTTCTGCGGGACAGTCGAGACCTGTTGGATGGATCCAGAATGCCCCATAAGGAACTTCTCCAGAGCAGGGTTCTAATGATGGATGACTGGGCAGCCCAACTCGCATTCTAATTGTCTCCTAGCAACAAGGCAGGTTCGATCTGCTGGCTCTGGGGGAGCAACCGAAGGGGCTGAGTTAAAATTGACTCTCCTGGGCGCCTGGGTGGCTCAGTGGGTTAAGCCGCTGCCTTCGGCTCAGGTCATGATCTCAGGGTCCTGGGATCGAGTCCTGCATCGGGCTCTCTGCTCAGTGGGGAGCCTGCTTCCTACTCTCTCTCTGCCTGCCTCTCTGCCTACTTGCGATCTCTCTCTTTCAAATAAATAAATAAAATCTTAAAAAAAAAAAAAGGAACTGACTCTCCTGATGATCGGTCATAATGTGGGTTTGTGTCCATGGAGACCTTATAATCGGGCAGTGGCGCAGTCGCCCTAAAAGAATCTCCTAACCGGAGTTTTTCAGACAGCTCCAAAGGCAAGTTTCCCACGTGGAGTTGAGGTTTGTTTTGATTTGTTACTCAGGAACCGCAATAAGATGGTATTGGAAACCAGGCATCTGAGGAGAGATGCCTGGGAACCAAAGCAATGGATCCGATTAGGTCCTAGGGGCCTGTCCGCTTCAATCTTCTTCTCTGGGAACATCTATCTATGGTTCTGAGTAGAGGTCGTTGCTCAGCTTGTGTCAGATCGCCCCGTTTTTCCCGGGTGGCTGACACTATTGGGATGATCTCAGGGTCTTTGGAGGTTTCTCCTAATCTGTAGGGTTGTGGTCAATGGAATGGACAGAATTTTCTTGTAGAAGGAAGGCACAGTCCTGAGGTGTGGCCCAGCTGTCTTGGTTACGGTCAGGAGACCCAGGCTCTGGCTGTGTTAGACAGGGCATTAGTCCCCAGACTAGACTGTGTAACTGGGGTACAGTCAAGTAGTGTGCAGGTTGATCCTCATTTGGGGTTTCTGGGTAGCCCCATAGGGCAACATTTTTCTTCTGGAGGGCCGGTAGAGTGCTGCATTGTGGCTCCGGAATTCCCAAACTAGAGGGCTTGTAGCCCAGGAGTGTGAGGATGGAAGTCTGAGAACACAAGCTAGGTCAGGTTTGGGGTGAGAGCATGGCAGGCACACTCTGCAGAGCGAAATAGAGATCTCATGCATCTGAAGTCAGGGCGAGGATCAGACATTGGCTCAGGTTGGAGTTTCTGTCCATGATGGCCCCTTCATGAAGGGGTTGCACATCATGTGGCCATGGAGTTTTTCCTTCAGTGGGAGTTGTGAGAAATTCCAAACTGCAAGGATTTCTTCTGCAGGACAATTGAGACCTGTTGGATGGCTCAAGGACCTCCTATCCAGAATTACTCCAAAGCAGCGTTCTAAGGATGGATGCCTGTGCAGCCCACCTCACATTCCAATTGTATCCTCTCAACTAACAGGTTCGATCTGCTGGCTCTGGGGAAGCAAGTGAGGGGGCTGAGTTGAAATGGACTCTCCTGAGGTTCAGTCATAATGTGGGTTTTTGTTCATGGAGACTTTGGAATGGAGCAGTGGCATCTGGGCACTGAAGGATTCTTCTAACCGGGGGTTTTGACACATCTCCATTGAACAAGTTCCCCATATGGTGATGAGATTTGTACTGATTGGTGCCTTAGGAAACCCCCATATGCTGGTATTGGAATCCAGGACTCTGAGGAGAGATGCCTGGAAACAAAACAATGGATCTAATTAGGGCCTAGGGGCGTATCTGGTTCAATCTTCTTCTCTAGGGACATCTGTCTATGGGTCTGAGAGGAGGCAGTTGCGCAGCTGGTGTCATATTGCCCATGTTTGTCTGGGGCGGCCCACACTATTGGGATGGCCTCAGAGTCTTTGGAGGTTTCTCCGAATCTGTAGTGTTGGGGCCAATTAAACGGGCAGAATTCCCATGGAGAGGGCAGGCACAGTACTGTAGTGTGGCTCCAGGGGCACAATCCTGGAGGGTGTGTGGGCCAGAGCTGTGGGGACAGAAGTCTGAAAACACAAACTCGGCTTAGGTTTGGGGACGTAGGTACGGCAGGCATGATCTACAGAGAGTGAGGAGAACTCTTCATGATATGAACAAAGGGCAAATGTGAGGTGCTTCCTCAAGCTTTTGTCTCTGGATTTTGCTTTAAATCAATCAATGTGATACAACAAATTAATAGGAGAAGAGAGAAGAACCACATGGTCCTCTCAATTGATGCAGAAAAAGCATTTGACAAAATCCAACATCCGTTCCTGATTAAAACGCTTCAAAGTATAGGGATAGAGGGAACATTCCTGAACCTCATCAAATCTATCTATGAAAGACCCACAGCAAATATCATCCTCAATGGGAAAAAGCTTGCAGCCTTCCCGTTGAGATCAGGAACAAGACAAGGATGCCCACTTTCACCACTCTTGTTCAACATAGTATTAGAAGTCCTAGCAACAGCAATCAGACAACAGAGAGAAATAAAAGGTATCCAAATTGGTAATGAAGAAGTCAAACTCTCTCTCTTCGCAGATGACATGATTCTTTATATGGAAAACCCAAAAGACTCCACCCCCAAACTACTAGAACTCATACAGCAATTCAGCAGCGTGGCAGGATACAAAGTCAATGTGCAGAAATCAGTGGCTTTCTTATACACTAACAAGGAAAATACAGAAAGGGAAATTAGAGAATCGATTCCATTTACTATAGCACCAAGAACCATAAGATACCTGGGAATAAACCTAACTAAAGAGGTAAAGGATCTATACTTGAGGAACTATAGAACACTCATGAAAGAAATTGAAGAAGACACAAAAAGATGGAAGACCATTCCATGCTCTTGGATCGGAAGAATAAACATCGTTAAAATGTCTATACTGCCTAGAGCAATCTATACTTTTAATGCCATTCCGATCAAAATTCCACCGGCATTCTTCAAAGAGCTGGAGCAAATAATCCAAAAATTTGTATGGAATCAGAAGAGACCCCGAATCGCTAAGGAAACGTTGAAAAACAAAAATAAAGCTGGCGGCATCACCTTACCTGATTTCAAGCTTTATTACAAAGCTGTGATCACCAAGACAGCATGGTACTGGCATAAAAACAGACACATAGACCAGTGGAACAGAGTAGAGAGCCCTGATATGGACCCTCAACTCTATGGTCAATTAATCTTCGACAAAACAGGAAAAAATATACAGTGGAAAAAAGACAGTCTCTTCAATAAATGGTGCTGGGAAAACTGGACAGCTATATGTAGAAGAATGAAACTCGACCATTCTCTTACACCGTACACAAAGATCAACTCAAAATGGATAAAAGACCTCAACGTGAGACAGGAATCTATCAGAATCTTAGAGGAGAACATAGGCAGTAATCTCTTCGATATCAGCCACAGCAACTTCTTTCAAGATACGTCTCCAAAGGCAAAGGAAACAAAAGCGAAAATAGACTTCTGGGACTTCATCAAAATCAAAAGCTTCTGCACAGCAAAGGAAACAGTCAAAAAAACAAAGAGGCAACCCACGGAATGGGAGAAGATATTTGCAAATGACAGTACAGACAAAAGGTTGATATCCAGGATCTATAATGAACTCCTCAAACTCAACCCACACGAAACAGACAAACACATCAAAAAATGGGCAGAAGATATGAACAGACACTTCTCCAATCAAGACATACAAATGGCTATCAGACACATGAAAAAATGCTCATCATCATTAGCCCTCAGGGAGATTCAAATTAAAACCACATTGAGATATCACCTTACACCAGTTAGAATGGCCAAAATTAACAAAACAGGAAACAACATGTGTTGGAGAGGATGTGGAGAAAGGGGAACCCTCTTACACTGTTGGTGGGAATGCAAGTTGGTGCAGCCTCTTTGGAGAACAGTGTGGAGATTCCTCAAGAAATTAAAAATAGAGCTTCCCTATGACCCTGCAATTGCACTCCTGGGTATTTACCCCAAAGATACAGATGTCGTGAAAAGAAGGGCCATCTGTACCCCAATGTTTATAGCAGCAATGGCCACAGTCGCCAAACTATGGAAAGAACCAAGATGCCCTTCAACGGATGAATGGATAAGGAAGATGTGGTCCATATACACTATGGAGTATTATGCCTCCATCAGAAAGGACGAATATCCAACTTTTGTAGCAACATGGACGGGACTGGAAGAGATTATGCTGAGTGAAATCAGTCAAGCAGAGAGAGTCAATTATTATATGGTTTCACTCATTTGTGGAGCATAACCAATAGCATGGAGGACAAGGGGCGTTAGAGAGTAGTAGGGAATTTGGGTAAATTGGAAGGGGAGGTGAACCATGAGAGACTATGGACTCTGAAAAACAGTCTGAGGGGTTTGAAGTGGCGGGGGGTGGGAGGTTGGGGTACCAGGTGGTGGGTATTATAGAGGGCACAGCTTGCATGGAGCACTGGGTGTGGTGAAAAATAATGAATACTGTTTTTCTGAAAATAAATAAATTGGGAAAAAAAAATTCACAAAAAAAAAAAAAAAAAAGATAGCTGTTGAATACCGAGGTGGCTTCATGGGGCATGGGCGAGTATCCCTCTCTGGGGATTTAGACAGATTCCAAGAGTTTGGGGTCATTCTTTGGGATGAGAGACGTCCTTTCTGTTTTTTTTTTTTTTTTTCCTTAAGTGTCCCACCAAAAGACTGATTCCAGAGGAGAGAGCTTGGGATGGGCGACTGGACAACCCGACTTCTGGTTTAGAATAGGGGCCTAGGGAAATGGCAAGCCCCATATGCTGGCTCCTTGTCCAGCCACTGAGAGGCCTTACTTGAAGATAGGGCTCACGCTGAGTGTCACAATGTGGGTTTGTGCCCAACCTGGCCCTCAAGCATGAGTGGGGCCTCATGGGTCAAGCTGGTTTCTCCTACTCTTAACGTTCTACAACATGCCAACCACATGGTTTCTTGCCAAGGGGAAGGAGGAGTTCTAATTTCTGCATCATGTTCAACCCTGGGCAGTGATTGGAGATAAGGTCTAGGTTCTGAAGCCTGAAAACCGAGGTTGGGAAGAGATGACAATCTAAGGCTATGGCTAGTCCAATGTGCTCAGTGTATGGCCAGCTGTCTCAGTGTCGGTCAAGAGTTCTGGGCTCAGGCTGTGTCAGACAGGTCTTCAGTGACCAGGCTAGACTGTATAATTGGGTACAGTCAAGTGGCATTCAGGTTGATCCTCATTTGGGGTTTCTGGGAAGCCTCATACGGCAACGTTTTTCTTCTGGAGGGAAGGAAGAGTGTTGCCTTGTGTCTCCAGAATTCCCAACGGAAGGCTTGTGGGCCAGGAGTGTGAAGACGAATCTTAAAACACAAGCTTGGCTTAGGTTTCGGGACGAGGGCATGGCAGGAACACTCTGAAGAGCTGAATCGAGATTTTGTGTGCATCTGAAGTCAGGGCGAGGATCAGATGTTGGCTCAGGATGGAGTTTCTATCCATGATGGCCCCTTCATGAAGGTGGGGATGTATCACTAGGCCATGGAGGATTTCCCACGGTGGGATTGTGTGATGCTCCAAACCGCAAGGATTCCTTCTATGGGACAGTTGAGACCTGCTGAGTGGATCCAGGACATCCCATAAGGATCTTCTGCAGAGCAGGGTTTAACGATGGATGCCTGGGCAGCACAACTCACATTCTAATTGTTCCCTAGCGACAAGGCAGGTTCAATCTGCTGGCTCTGGGGGAGCAACCGAGGGGTCTGAGTCGAAAGGGACTCTCCTGATGATCGGTCGTAATGTGGGTTTGTGTCCAGGGAGACATTGGAATGGGGCAGTGGCTCCAGGGCCCTGAAGGATTCTCCTAACCAGAGGTTTTGAGACAGTTCCAAAGACCTGATTCCCTTGTGGATATGAGATTTGTTCTAATTGGTGCCTCAGGAACCACAATAAGGGGATATTGAAAAACAGGCATCTGAGGAGAGATACCTGGAAACCAAAGAAATTGATCTAATTAGGGCCCAGCTGTCTGACCAGTTCAATCTTCTTATCTGGGAACATCTGTCTATGGTTCTGAGTGGAGGTCATTGCTCAGCTCGTGTCAGATCGCCCCTGTTTGTCCCAGGCGGCTGAAACTATTGGCATGGTCTCGGGGTCTTTGGACGTTATTCCTAGTCTGCAGGGTTGTGGCCAATGGACTGGGCAGAATTCCCATGGAGAGGGCAGACACAGTCCTGAGGTGTGGCCCCAGCTGTCTGGGTGTCGGTGGGAGGTCTGCGCTCAGGCTGTGTCAGATAGGGCATTATTACCCAGGCTAGACTGAATAATTGGGGGTACCATTGAGTGGCATGCATTTTGATCCTCATTTGGATTTTCAGGGTAGCCCCATAGGGCAACGTTTTTCTTCTGGAGGGCAGGCAGAGTGCTGCATTGTGTCTCCGGAATTCCCAAACTGAATGGCTTGTGGCCCAGGACTGTGAGGGTGGAAGTCTCAGAACACAAGCTAGGTCAGTGTTTTGGTGTGATGGCACGGCAGTCACGCTCTGCAGAGCTGAATCGAGATCTCCTGCATCTGAATTCAGGTCGAGGATCAGACGTTGGCTCAGGTTGTTGTTTCATTCCATGAACCCCCCATTCATGAAAGGGGGTGGCATCATGAGTCCATGGAGGTTTTCCTACTATGGGAGTTGTGAGATGCTCTAATCTGCAAGGATTACTTCTGCGGGCCAGTCGAGACCTGTTGGATGGCTCCACGTGTCCCATACAGAACAACGCCAGAGCAGTGTTCTAAGATGGATGCCTGGAGAGCCCGGCTGGCATTCCAATTGTCACCTGAAACAAGGCTTGTTCGATCTGCTGGTTCTGGGGGAGCAACCCATTGGGCTGAGTTGAAATGGACTTTCCTTAGGATGGGTCATAGTGTGGATTTGTGTCCATGGAGACCTTGGAATGGGGCGGAAGATCTGGGGAACTGAAGGTTTCTCCTAACTGGAGGTTTTGACACAGGTCCAGAGAGCAAGTTTCCCATGTGGAGACGAGATTTGTTCTGATTGGCACCTCCAAAAACCCCATATGCTGGTAATGGAGACCATGATTCTGAGGAGAGATGCCTGGGAAAAAAGCAATGGATCCTACTACGGCCTGGGTGCCTGTCCGGTTCAATCTTCTTCTCTGGGGATATCTGTCTACTGGTCTGAGTGGAAGTAGTTGCTCAGCTTGGGAAAGATCACTCCTGTTTGTTCTGGGGGGGCCAACACTATTGGGATCGCCTTGGGGACTTTGGAAGTTTCTCCTAATCTGTAGGGTTGTGACCAATGGAATGGGCAGAATTCCGCTGGAGAGGGAAGGCACAGTCCTGAGTTGTTGCTCTAGGAGCCCATGTATGGAGGGTGTGTGGGCCAGAGCTGTGGGGACAGAAATCTGAAAACACAAACTTGGCTTATGTTGGGGACGTAAGTATGGCAGGACCGTTCTACAGACCGTGAGGAGAATTTTTCAGGTATTAACAAAGGGCGAGTGTGAGGCACTTGCTCAGGCTTTTGTCTCTGCATTTTGTGTCAATGGTGAGCGTGGAATTTCGGGGTGGCCTCATGGGCCATGGAAGAGTCTTTCTTTCTGGGGATTTGCCCCGATCCCAAGAGTTTGAGGTCATTCGGTGGGATGGGAGGACTCCTTTCTGTTTTTATACCTCACTTGTCCCACCAAATGAGGGATTCCAGAGCAGAGCATGGGGGAGGGGCGATTGGACAACCCAAACTCCGGTTAAGAATGGGGGCCTATGGGCATGAACGGCCCATATGTGGGCTCTTATTCCAGTCACTGCGAGGCCTGACTTCAGGACAGGGCACACGCTGAGGGTCACAATGCGTGTTTGGGCCCAACGTGGCCATCAAACATGAGCGGTCCTCATGGACAACGCTGGTTTCTCGTACACTGAACATTGGACAATATGCCAAACACAAGGTTTCTGGCCATGGGGAAGGAGGAGTTCTGATTTCTGCCTCACGTTCGCCACTAGGCAGTGAATGGAGATAAGATCAAGGTTATGAAGCCTGAAAACCGAGGTTGGGAAGAGATGGCGACCTAAGGCCAAGGCACGTCCTTTTTGCTCAGTGTGTGGCCAGCTCTCTGTGTGTCGAACGAGAGGTCTGGGCTCAGGCTGTGTCAGAAAGGGCATTAGTGCTCACTGTAGACTCTATAATGGGGGTACAGTCAAGTGGCCTGCAAGTTGATCCTCAATTTGGGTTTCTGGGTAGCCTCATAAAGCAACGTTTTTCTTCTGGAGGACAGGCAGAGCTCTGCCTAGTGTGTCCGAAATTCCCAAACTGAAGGGCTTGTGGGCCAGGAGTGTGAGGACGGAAGTCTGAGAACACAAGCTATGCTTAGGTTTTGGGGTGAGGGCATGGCAGGCACACTTTGCAAAGCTGAATCGAGATCTCATGCATGTGAAGAGAGTGGGAGGATCAGATGTTGGCTCACGTTGGAGTTTCTGTCTTTGATGGCCCCTTCAAGAAGGGGGGTGGTGGGCTTCACCGGGCCATGGGGGTTTTCCCATTATAAGAGTTGTGAGATGCTCCAAACAGCAAGGATTCCTTCTGAGGGACAGTCGAGACATGTTGGACGTTCCATATAAAATGACTCCGAAGCAGGGTTCTAAGGATGGATACCTGTCAGCCCGCCTCACATTCCAATTGTCTCCTAGCGACAAGGCAGGCTCCATCAGCAGGATCTGGGGGAAAAACCGAAGGGGTTGAGTTGAAATGGATTCCCCTTTGGATGGATAATAATGTGGATTTGTGTCCATGGAGACCTTGGAATGGAGCAGTGGCACTGGGGCCCTGGAGGATTGTCTTAATTGGAAGTTTTTTTCCCCCTATTTATTTATTTTCAGAAAAACAGTACTCATTATTTTTTCACCACACCCAGTGCTCCATGCAAGCCTTGCCCTCTATAATACCCACTACGTACCCAACCTCCCACCCCCCGCAACTTCAAACCCCTCAGATTGTTTTATAGAGTCCCTAGTCTCTCATGGTTCACCTCCCCTTCCAATTTACCCAAAAGCACATACCCTCCCCAATGTCCATATCCCTACCCACTTTCTCCCAACCCCCCTCCCCCCAGCAACCCACAGTTTGTTTCGTGAGTTTAAGAGTCAATTATGGTTTGTCTCCCTCCCTATCGGATGTTGTTTCATGGATTTTTCTACTACCCACTTAAGCCCCCATGTTGCATCACCACTTCCTCATATCAGGGAGATCATATGATAGTTGTCTTTCTCCGCCTGACTTATTTCGCTAAGCATGATACGCTCTAGTTCCATCCATGTTGTCGCAAATGGCAAGATTTCGTTTCTTTTGATGGCTGCATAGTAATCCATTGTGTATATATACCACCTCTTCTTTATCCATTCATCTGTTGATGGACATCTAGGTTCTTTCCATAGTTTGGTTATTGTGGACATTGCTGCTATAAACATTCGGGTGCACGTGCCCCTTTGGATCACTACGTTTGTATCTTTAGGGTAAATTCCCAGTAGTGCAATTGCTGGGTCATAGGGCAGTTCTATTTTCAACATTTTGAGGAACCTCCATGCTGTTTTCCAGAGTGGTTGCACCAGCTTGCATTCCCACCAACAGTGTAGGAGGGTTCCCCTTTCTCCTCATCCTCGCCAGCATCTGTCATTTCCTGACTTGTTGATTTTAGCCATTCTGACTGGTGTGAGGTGATATCTCATTGTGGTTTTGATTTGTATCTCCCTGATGCCGAGGGAAATGGAGCACTTTTTCATGTGTCTTTTGGCCATCTGAATGTCTTCTTTGCAGAAACGTCTGTTCATGTCCTTTGCCCATTTCTTGATTGGATTATTTGTTCTTTGGGTGTTGAGTTTGCTAAGTTCTTTATAGATTTGGACACAAGTCCTTTATCTGATATGTCGTTTGCAATTATCTTCTCCCATTCTGTCAGTTGTCTTTTGATTTTGTTAACTGTTTCCTTTGCTGTGCAAAAGCTTTTGATCTGGATGAAATCCCAATAGTTCAATTTTGCCTTTGTTTCCCTTGCCTTTGGCGATGTTCCTAGGAAGATGTTGCTGTGGCTGAGGTCGAAGAGGTTTCTGCCAATGTTATCCTCAAAGATTTTGATGGATTCCTTCCTTATATTGAGGTCTGTCATCCATTTTGAGTCTATTTTTGTGTGTGGTGTAAGGAAATGGTCCAATTTCATTTTTCTGCATGTGGCTGTCCAATTTTCCCAACACCATTTATTAAAGAGGCTGTCTTTTTTCCATTGGACATTCTTTCCTGCTTTGTCAAAGATTAGTTGACCATAGAGTTGAGGGTCTATTTCTGGGCTCTCTATTGTATTCCATTGATCTATGTGTCTGTTTTTGTGCCAATACTATGCTGTCTTGATGATGACAGCTTTGTAATAAAGCTTGAATTCCGGAATTGTGATGCCACCAACTTTGGCTTTGTTTTTCAATATCCCTTTGGCTATTCGAGGTCTTTTCTGGTTCCATATAAATTTTAAAATTATTTGTTCCATTTCTTTGAAGAAGGTGGATGGTACTTTGATAGGAATTGCATTAAATGTGTAGATTTCTTTAGGTAGCATAGACATTTTCACAATATTTATTCTTCCAAACCAGGAGCATGGCACATTTTTCCATTTCTTTGTGTCTTTCTCAATTTCTTTCATGAGTACTTTATAGTTTTCTGAGTATAGATTCTGTGCCTCTTTGGTTAGGTTTATTCCTAGGTATCTTATGGTTTGACGTGCAATTGTAAATGGGATTGACTCCTTAATTTCTCTTTCTTCTGTCTTGTCGTTGGTGTAGAGAAATGCAACTGGTTTCTGTGCATTGATCTTATATCCTGACACTTTGCTGAATTCCTGTACAAGTTCTAGCAGTTTTGGAGTGGAGTCTTTTGGGTTTTCCACATAGAGTATCATATCATCTGCGAAGAGTGATAATTTGACTTCTTCTTTGCCGATTTGGATGCCTTTAATTTCCTTTTGTTGTCTGATTGCTGAGGCTAGGACCTCTAGTACTATGTTGAATAGCAGTGGTGATAATGGACATCCCTGCCGTGTTCCTGACCTTAGTGGAAAAGCTTTCAGTTTTTCTCCATTGAGAATGATATTTGCGGTGGGTTTTTCATAGATGGCTTTGATGATATTGAGGTATGTGCCCTCTATCCCTACACTTTGAAGGGTGTTGATCAGGAAGGGATGCTGTACTTTGTCAAATGCTTTTTCAGCATCTATTGAGAGTATCATTTGGTTCTTGTTCTTTCTTTTATTGATGTGTTGTATCACATTGACTGATTTGCAGATGTTGAACCAACCTTGCAGCCCTGGGATAAATCCCACTTGGTCGTGGTGAATAATCCTTTTAATGTACTGTTGAATCCTATTGGCTAGTATTTTGGTGAGAATTTTTGCATCTGTGTTCATCAAGGATATTGGTCTATAGCTCTCTTTTTTCATGAGATCCTTGTCTGGATTGGGGATCAAGGTGATGCTGGCCTCATAAAATGAGTTTGGAAGTTTTCCTTCCATTTCTATTTTTGGAACAGTTTCAGGAGAATAGGAATTAGTTCTTCTTTAAATGTTTGGTAGAATTCCCCCGTGAAGCTGTCTGGCCCTGGACTTCTGTTCCTTTGGAGAATTTTAATGACTATTTTGGTCTCCTTACTGATTATGGGTCTGTTCAGGCTTTCTATTTCTTCCTGGTTCAATTTTGGTAGTTTATATGTTTCTAGGAATGCATCCATTTCTTCCAGATTGTCAAATTTGTTGGTGTAGAGTTGCTATAGTATGTTCTTTTAATAGTTTGTATTTCTTTGGTGTTAGTTGTGATCTCTCCTCTTTCATTCATGATTTTATTTATTTGGGTTCTTTCTCTTTTCTTTTTGATAAGTCTGGCCAGGGGTTTATCAATTTTATTAATTCTTTCAAAGAACCAGCTCCTAGTTTGGTTGATTTGTTCTATTGTTTTTTTGGTTTCTATTTCATTGATTTCTGCTCTGATCTTTATGATTTCTCTTCTCCTGCTGGGCTTAGGGTTTCTTTCTTGTTCTTTCTCCAGCTCCTTTAGGTGTAGAGTTAGGTTGTGGACCTGAGACCTTTCTTGTTTCTTGAGAAAAGCTTGTACCACTATATATTTTCCTCTCAGGACTGCCTTTGTTGTGTCCCACAGATTTTGAACCGTTGTATTTTCATTATCATTTGTTTCCATGATTTTTTTCAATTCTTCTTTAATTTCCCGGTTGACACATTCATTCTTTATAAGGATGCTGTTTAGTCTCCATGTATTTGGGTTCTTTCCAAACTTCCTCTTGTGGTTGAGTTCTAGCTTCAGAGCATTGTGGTCTGAAAATATGCAGGGAATGATCCCAAGTTTTTGATACCGGTTGAGTCCTGATTCAGGACCGAAGATGTGATCTATTCTGGAGAATGTTCCATGTGCACTAGAGAAGAATGTGTATTCTGTTGCTTTGGGATGAAATGTTCTGAATATATCTGTGATGTCCATCTCATCCAGTGTATCATTTAAGGCCTTTATTTAACTGTTGATCTTTTGCTTGGATGATCTGTCCATTTCAGTGAGGGGAGTGTTAAAGTCCCCTACTATTATTGTATTATTGTTGATGTGTTTCTTTGATTTTGTTATTAATTGGTTTATATAGTTGGCTGATCCCACGTTGGGGGCATAGTTATTTAAAATTGTTAGATCTTCTTGTTGGACAGACCCTTTGAGTTTGATATAATGTCCTTCCTCATCTCTTATTATAGTCTTTGACTTAAAATCTAATTGATCTGATATAAGGATTGCCACTCCTGCTTTTTTCTGATGTCCATTAGCATGGTAAATTCTTTTACACCCCCTCACTTTAAGTCTGGAGGTGTCTTCGGGTTTAAAATGCGTTTCTTGGAGGCAACATATAGATTGGTTTTGTTTTTTTATCCATTCTGATACCCTGTGTCTTTTGATTTAGCCCATTAACATTCAGGGTAACTATTGAGAGATACGAATTTAGTGCCATTGTATTGCCTGTAAGGTGACTGTTACTGTATATTGTTTCTGTTCCTTTCTGATCTACCACTTGTAGGCTCTCTCTTTGCTTAGAGGACCCCTTTCAGTATTTCCTGTAGAGCTGGTTTGGTGTTTGCAAATTCTTTCAGTTTTTGTTTGTCCTGGAAGCTTTTAATCTCTCCTTCTATTTTCAATGATAACCTAGCTGGATATAGTGTTCTTGGCTGCATGTTTTCTCGTTTAGTGCTCTGAAAATGTCATGCCAGCTCTTTCTGGCCTGCCAGGTCTCTGTGGATAAGTCAGCTGCCAATCTAATACTTTTACCATTGTATGTTGCAGACTTCTTTTCCCGGGCTGCTTTCAGGATTTTCTCTTTGTCACTAAGGCTTGTAAATTTTACTATTAGGTGACGGGGTGTCTGCCTATTCTTATTGATTTTGAGGGGCGTTCTCTGAACCTCCTGAATTTTGATGCCCGTTCCCTTTGCCATATTGGGGAAATTCTCCCCAATAATTCTCTCCAGTATACCTTCTGCTCCCCTCTCTCTTTCTTCTTCTTCTGGAATCCCAATTATTCTAATGTTGTTTCATCTTAAGGTGTCACTTATCTCTCGAATTCTCCCCTCATGGTCCAGTAGCTGTTTGTCCCTCTTTTGCTCAGCTTCTTTATTCTCTTTCATTTGGTCTTCTATATCACTAATTCTTTCTTCTGCCTCATTTATCCTAGCAGTGAGAGCCTCCATTTTTGATTGAACTTCATTAATAGCTTGTTTGATTTCAACTTGGTTAGATTTTAGTTCTTTTATTTCTCCAGAAAGGGCTTTTATATCTCTGGAGAGGGTTTCTCTAATATCTTCCATGACTTTTTCAAGCCCGGCTAGAACCTTGAGAATTGTCATTTTGAACTCTAGATCTGACATATTACCAATGTCTGTATTGATTAGGTCCCTAACCTTCGGTACTGCCTCTTGTTCTTTTTTTTTGTTGTTGTTGTGAAATTTTCCGCCTTGTCATTTTGTCCAGCTAAGAGTATATGAAGGAGAAAGTAAAATACTAAAAGGGTGGCAACAATCCCAGGAAAATATGCTTTAACCAAATCAGAAGAGATCCCAAATCGTGAGGGGGGATTTCTACCCCCTCATGATTGGATGAGGGATCTCCTCTGATTGGGATCTCTTCTTATTGGGATCTCCCTATCTCTTCTGATTGGGATATCTTCTGATTTGTTGATAAAACGAAGTTCCAAAATAAAGAAAGAAAAAAAATAAAACGAATAAAGAAAAGTATAAAGAAGAAAAAAAAAATATATATATATATATATTAGATAATCTAGTTAAAAAACGTTAAAAAAGAAAAGGGTAAAAATTAAAAAAATAATTTTAGTAGAAGAAGAGAAAATAAGAAAAAAATTAAATTAACTGCAAGACTAAAAATTCACAGGGAGAAAGCCATGAGTTCCGTGGTTTGTTTTCTCCTCCTCTGGAATTCTGCTGCTCTCCTTGGTATTGGAACTGCACTCCTTGGTAGGTAAACTTGGTATTGCCTGGATTTCTTGTTTATCTTCTGGGGGAGGGGCCTGTTGTAGTGATTCTCAAGTGTCTTTGTCCCAGGCAGAATTGCACCGCCCTTACCAGGGACTGGGCTGAGTGATCCGCTTGGCTTTGCTTTCAGGAGCTTGTGTTCCCTGAGCGCTTTCCGTAGAGTTCCGGAGGACGGGAATACAAATGGCGGCCTCCTGGTCTCTGGCCCGGAGGAGCCGAGAGCCCGGGGTCCCGCTCCCCAGTGCACCCTCAGTGAACAGCTCCTAGTAACTCCCGTCTGCCTAACCTCCGGCCGCGCTCCGAGCTCACCGAGCCTGCGACCGGTTCAAGGCAACACTGAGCTGTGAGCTTACTGTTGGCTCTGTCTCTGTAGCCGGCTTTCCTGTTCCAATATCCACAAGCTCTGAAACACTCAGATACCCCCGATCCTTCTGTGACCCTGCGACACCTGAGGCCATCCCGACCCCGCGTGGGCTTCGCCGCGGTTTAGCCTCTGGAGCGATTTCACTCAGCGGAACAGACTTTTAAAAGTCCTGATTTTGTGCTCCATTGCTCCGCCGCTTGCTGGGAGCCGGCCCCTCCCCCCGGGGTCTATCTTTACGTCGCTTTGGATTCACTTCTCCGCCAGTCATACCTTTCAGAAAGTGGTTGTTTTTCTGTTTCTAGAATTGCTGTTCTTCTTCTCTTCGATCTGCCGATGGATTTGAAGGTGTTTGCAATCTTTAGATAAGCTCTCTAGCTGATCTCCTGCTAGTTGAAGTAGTCTCAGCCTGCTACTTCTCTGCCATCTTGACTCCTCCTCCCTAATTGGAAGTTTTGATACAGAACCAATGAGCAAGTTTCCCATGTGGGTGCAAGATTTGTTCTGATTGGTGCCTCAGGAAAACCCCATACGGTGGTATTGGAAACTAGGTGTCTGGAGAGAGATGCCTGGAAAACAAAGCAATGGATCTGATTAGAACCTAGGGGCCTGTCCAGTTAATGTTCTTCTCTGGGGACATCTGTCTCTGGTCTGAGCGGAGGTATGCTCAGCTGGTGTCACACCTCCCCTATTTGTCCCAGGGGGCCTACACTATTAGGAAGGCCTAGGGGACTTTGGAGGTTTCTCCTAACCTATAGGGATGTGGGCAATTGAATGGGCAGAATCCCCTTGGAGAGGGCAGGCACAGTACTGAGTTGTGGCTCCAGGGGTCCAAGCATGGAGGCTTTGTGGGCCAGGGCTTGGGGATAGAAGTCTAAAAATGAAAACTCGGCTTAGGGTAGGGGACGAAGTTATGGCTGGCCCAAAATACAGACCGTGAGAAGAACTTTTTGGGATAGGAAGAAGGAATGAGTGTGAGGCTCTTGCTCAGGCTTTTGACTCTGGATTTAGTGTCAAAGATAGCCGTGGAATGTCGAGGTTGCCTCACAGGCCATGGACTAGTCTCCGTCTCTGGGGATTTGGCCCAATCCCAGGTGATTGGGCTCATTCTGTGGGATAGGAGGAATTCTTTATGTATATATATACATATATGTGTGTGTGTGTGTGTATATATATATATATATATATATATATAATTTTTTTTTTACCTAATGTGTCCCAACAAAAGAAGTATATCAGAGCAGATCCCTGGGGAGGGGTGACTGGACAACTCAACATCTGGTTAAAATTGTGGGCCTTGGGGCATGGCAAGCCCCATATGCGGGCTCTTGTTCCAGCCACTGAGAGGCCTTACTTGAGGACAAGGCTCACTCTGAGGGTCACAATGCGTGTTTGTGCCCAACGGGGCCCTCAAGCATGGACAGGTCCTCATGGTCCACACTGTTTTCAACTACATTGAACATTGGACAACATGCCAACCATAGGATTTCTTGCCATAGCGAAGGAGGAGTTCTGATTTCTGCATCACGTTCATCCCTGTACAGTGATTGGAGATAAGGTCTAGGTTCTGAAGCCTGAAAACCGAGGTTGGGAAGAGATGATGACCTAAGGCCATGGCGGGTGCCATGTGCTCAGTGTGTGGCCAACTGTCTGTGTGTTGGTCCGGAGGTATGGGCTAAGCCTGTATCAGGCAGGGCATTAGTGACCAGGATAGGCTGTATAATTGGGGTACAGTCGAGTTGCATGCAGTTTGACATTCTGTTGGGGTATGAGTAGTCCCATAGGGCAACATATTTTATGAAGATCAGGCAGAGAGCTGCATTGTGGCTCCAAAATTCCCAAACTGGAGGACTTGTTGGCCACGAGTGTGAGGACAAAATTCTGATAGCACAGCTGGTCTTAGGTTTTGGGTAAAGGGCAGGGCAGGCACAATCTCCAGAGCTAAATCGAGATCTCGTGTATCTGAAGTCAGGGCGAGGGTAGGACGTTGGCTCAGGTTGTACTTTCAGTTCATGATAGCCCCTTCATGAAGGAAGGGGCATCAGGAGGCCATTGAGGTTTGCCCATGATGGGAATTGTGAGATACTCCGCACCTCAAGGATTACTTCTGCCTTACAATTGAGACCTGCCGGATGGCTCCAGGACGTCCCATAGGAAACGACTCCAGAGCAGTGTTCTAAGGATGCATTCCTGGGAAGACTGTCTCACATTCCAATTGTCTCCTATCAAAAAGACAGGTTTGATCTGCTGGCTCAGGGGAGCAACCGAGGGGGCTGAGTTGAAATGGACTCTCCTGTGGTTGAGTAATAATGTGGATTTGTGTCCATGGAAATCTTGGAATGGGGCAGTGGTACTGGGGCCCTGAAGGATTATCCTAATTGTAACGTTTGATACAGCAACAAATAACAAGTTCCCCATGTGGGGCGAGATTGTTCTGATTGGTCCCTCAGGAAACCCCCATATGGTGGTATTGGAAACCAGGCCTCAGGGTAGAGATGGCTCGAAACAAAAGCAATGAATCAGATAAGGGCCTGGAGGTTTTTCCAGTTAATGTTCTTCTCTGGGGATATCTGTCTCCAGTGTGAGTGGAGGTAGTTACTCACCTGGTGTCAGATCGCCCCTGTTTGTCCCAGGTGGCCTACACTATTGGGATGGCCCCAGGGATTTTGGAGATTTCTCCAAGTTTGTACAGTTTTGGTCAATGGAATGGGCAGAATTCCCTTGGATAAGGCAGGCACAGTCCTGAGGTGTGGCTCCAGTGGCCCCAACCTGGAGGGTGTGTGGGCCAGGGCTGTGTGGACAGAATTCTAAAAACACAAACTTGGCTTAGGTTTGGGAAGCAAGGTTAGGCAGGCCCAATCTATAGACCATGAGGAGAATTCTTTGGGCTATGAACAAAGGGTGAGTGTGAGGCACTTGCTCAAGCTTTTGTGTCTGGGTTTTGTGTCACCGATGGCCGTGCAATGTCGAGGGGGCCTCATGGGCCATGGACGAGTCTCCCTCTCTGGGGATTTGGTCCGATACCAAGACTTAGGGGTCATTCTGTGGGATGGGAGGAGTCCTTTCTGTTTTTATAACTCAGGTTTCCCACCAAAAGAGGGATTCTAGAGCAGAGCCCTGGGGAGGGGCGATTGGACAAACCGAACTCTGTTTAAGAATGGGGGCCTAGGGGCATAATGCCCCATATGCGGGCTCTGGTTCCAGCCACTGAGAGACCTTACTTGAAGGCAGGGCACACGCTGAGTGTCACAATGCGTGTTTGTGCCCAACGCGGCCATCAAGCATGGGCGGGTGCTCAAGGGCAACACTGGTTTCTCCTACACTGAACATTGGACAACATGCCAACCACAAGGTTTCTCCCAATGGAGAAGGAGGAGTTCTGATTTCTGCATCACGTTCACCACTGGGCTGTGAATGGACATAAGGTCTAGACTCTGAAGCCTGAAAACCGAGGTTGGGAAGAGAGGACGACCTAAAGCCACGGCTGATGTGCTCAGTGTGCGGTCAGCTATATGGGTGTCGATCGGGAGTTCTGGGCTCAGGCTGTGTCAGTGAGGGCATTAGTGTTCAGGGTAGGCTCTAAAATGGGGTATAGTCAAGTGGCATGCAGTTTGATCCTCATTTGGGGTTTCTGGGTAGCCCTAAATTGCAACATTTTTCTTCTGAAGGGAAGGCAAAGTGCTAGATTGTGAGTCCGAATTTCCCAAACTGGAGGGCTTGTGGGCCAGTGGCATGATAATGGAAGTCTGAGATAACAAGCTAGTCTTAGGTTTCGGGGCGAGGGCATTGGAAGCCACACTCTTTAGAGCTGAATTGAAATCTTGTGGCATCTGAAATCAGCGGGAGGATCAGATTTTGGCTCACGTTGGAGTTTCTGTCCATGATGGCCCCTTCATGAATGTTGGGGGGCTGGGCATCACGGGTCCATGGAGGTTTCCCTATTATGAGAGTTGTGAGATACTCCAAACAGCAAGGATTCCTCCTGCGGGACAGTCGAGACCTGTTCAATGGCTCCGGGACGTGCCATTTAAAAAGATTGGGACAAAGGGTTCAAAGGATGAATGCCTGGGCAGCCCACTCGCATTCCAGTTGTCTCCTAGCGACAAGGCAGGCACCATCTTCTGGATCTGGGGGAGCAACCGAGGGGACTGAGTTGAAATGGACTCTCCTGAGGATGGGTCCTCATGTGGTTTTGTATCCATGGAGACCTTGGAATGGGGCGTGACACTGGGGCCCTTAAGAATTGCTCTAATCGAAAGTTTTGATACAGCTCCAAAGAGCAAGTTTCCCATGTGGGGACGAGATTTGTTCTGAGTGGTACCTCAGGAAACCCCCATATGGTGGTATTGGAAACCAGACCTCTGGGGACAGATACCTGGAAAAGAAAGCAATGGTTCCGATTAGGGCCTAGGGGCCTGCCCGTTTAATGTTAATCTCTGGGCAATCTGTCTCTGGGTCTGAGTGATGGTAGTTGTTCAGCTGGTGGCAGATCCCACCTGTTTGTCCCGGGGTGCCTACACTATTGGGATGGTCACGGAGACTTTAGAGGCTTCTCCTAAAATGTAGGGTTGTGGTCAGTTAAATGTCCAGAATTCCCTTGGAGAGGGCAGACACAGTCTTGATGTGTGTCTCCAGGGGCACAAGCATGGAGGGTGTGTGGGCCAGGGCTTTGGGGATAGAAGTCTAAATAAACAAACTCGGCTTAGAGTTGACGAAGGTATGGATGACCTGAAATACAGACCAAGAGGAGAAATTTCCGGGATATAACGAAAAGGCGAGAATGAGGCGCTTGCTCAGGATTTTGTCTCTGGATTTAGTGTCAAAAATAGCCATGGAATGTTGGGGTGGTCTCATGGGCCATGGACGAGTCTCCCTCTCTGGGGATTTGGCCCAATCCCAAGAGAATGGGGTCATTCTGTGGAATGGGGGAATGCTTCCTGTTTTTGTTTGTTTGTTTGTTTTGTTTTTAACCTAAGGTGTCCAACCAAAAGAGGGATTCCAAAGCAAAGCCTTGGGGAGGGGCGACTAGAAAACGCGACCTCTGGTTAAGATTGGGGGCCTTGGGGCATGGCAAGCCCCATATGCGGGCTCTTGACCCTGTCACTGAGTGGCCTTACTTGAGGACAGGGCTCACTCTGAGGGTCACAATGCGTGTTTGTGCCCAACGCGGTCCTCAAGCATGGGTGGGTCCTCATGGTCCATGCTGTTTTCTCCTACACTGAACATTGGACAACATGCCAACCACAAGGTTTCTTGTCATGGGGAAGGAGTAGTTCTGATTTCTGCATTATGTTCACCACTGGGCAGTGATCAGAGATAAGGTCTAGGTTCTGAACCCTGAAAACCGAGGGTGGGAAGAGATGAAGACCTAAGTACATGGCAGGTGCCATGTGCTCAGTGTGCAGCATGATGTCTGGGTGTCCATGGGAGGTCCAGGCTCAGACTGTTTCAGACAGGGCATTAGTGGCCTGTGGTAGACTGTATAATTGGGGTACAGTTGAGTGGCCTGCAGGTTGATCCTCATTTGAGGTTTCTGGGTAGCCCCATTGGTTAAAGATTTTATTCTGGAGGGCAAGAAGAGTGCTCCATTGTGTCTCCAGAATTCCCAAAGTGGAGGGCATTTTGGCCAGGAGTGTGAGGACAAAATCCTGAGAGCACAAGCTAGTCTTAGGTTTCGGGGCGAGGGTATGGCAGGCACACTCAGCAGAGCTGAATTGAGATCTAGTGCATCTGAATGAGGGCGATGATTAGGTGACCGCTTAGGCTGGAGTTCCTGTCCATGACGGCCCCTTCATAAAGGGAGGTGGATCACGAGGCCATGGAGGTTTTCCCACAATGGAAGTTGTGAGATGCTCCAAACCACAAAGATTCTTCTACTGGACCATTGAGACCTGTTGGTTGTCTCCAGAACTTCCCATACAGAACGATTCCAAGCAGGGTTCTAACGATGGCTGGCTGGGCATCCTGCCTGTCATTCCAATTGTCTCCTAGCAACAAGACAGGTTATATCTGCTGGATCTGGGAAGCAACCGAGGGGGCTGAGTTGAAATGGACTTTCCTGCGGATGGGTCCTAATGTGGGTTTGTGTTCATGGAGGCATTGAAATGAGGCGGTGGCACCGGGGCCCTGAAGAGTTCTCCTAACCAGAGGCTTTGACATAGCTCCAACACACAAGTTTCCCATTTAGAGACGAGATTTGTTCTAATGGATGCCTCAAGAAAGAGCCATATGCTGGTATTGATATCCAGGCCTCTGAGGAGAGATGCCTGGAAACCACAGCAATTGATCTGATTAGGGCCTAGGGGTCTGTTTGTTCCAATTTACCTCTGGGGACATCTGTCTACGGGTCTGAGTGCAGGTAGGTGCTCAGATGGGCTCAGATTGCCCGTTTGTCCTGGGCAGCCACCACCATTGGGATGGCCTCAGGGACTTTGGAGGTTTATCCTATTTGTAGGGTTGGGGCCAATGGAATGGGCAGAATTCCCTTGCAGAGGGCATGTAGAGTCCTCAGGTTTGGCTCCAGGAGCCTGAGGCTGTAGGGTGTGAGGGCCAGGGATGTGGGGACAGTTGTCTTAAAACAAAAACTTGGCTTAGGTTTCACGTGGTAGGTATGTCAGGACTGATCTACAGTCCGTGAGGAGAAGTCTTCGGGATATGAACAAAGTGTGAGTGTGAGGTGCATGCTCAGGCTTTTGTTTCTGGACATGTGTCACCGATGGCCGTGGAATGTCCGGGTGACTGCATGGGCAATGGACGAGTCTTTCTGTCTGGAGATTTGGCCCAATCCCAAGAGTTTTGGGTCATTCTGTGGGATGGGAGGAGTATGTTTTGTCTTTTTACCTCAGGTGTCCCACCAAAAGAGGGATTCCAGAGCAGAGCCCTGGGGAGGGGCGACTGGACAACCAGAAATCTGGTTAAAAATTGGGGCCCAGTCTGAGGGGTTTGAAGTGGCGGGGGGGTGGGAGGTTGGGGTACCAGGTGGTGGGTATTATAGAGGGCATGGCTTGCATGGAGCACTGGGTGTGGTGAAAAAATAATGAATACTGTTTTTCTGAAAATAAATAAATTGGAAAAAAATTGGGGCCTAGGGCCATGGCAAGCCCATTATGACGCTTAATGATCCAGCCACTGAGAGGACTTACTAGAGGACAGGACTCACGCTGAGGTCACAATGCGTGTTTATGCCCTCAAAGCACTCATGCATGGGCAGGTCCTCATGGGTGAATGGTGGTTTCTCCTACACTGAACTTTGGACAACATGCCAACCACAAGATTTCTTGCCATGGGGAAGGAGGAGTTCAGATTTCTGCATCACGTTCACCCCTTGGCAGGGTTTGGATTTAAGGTCTAAGTTCTGAAGCCTGAAAAGCTAAGTTGGGAAGAGATGATGAGCCAAGGCCATAGTGGATCCAATGTGCTCAGTGTGTGGTCAACTCTCTGGGTGTTGGTCAGGAGGTCCGGGCTCAGGCTGTGCCAGACAGTGTATTAGTGCCCAGTTTAGACTATAAAATTCGGGAACAGTCGAGTGCCGTGTAGGTCTATCCTCATATGGGGTGTCTGGGAAGCTCCATAGGGCAATATTTTTTCTTCTGGAGGGCAGGCAGAGTGCTGCATTGAGGGTCTGGAATTGCCAAACTGGAGGGCTTGGGGGCCAGGAGTATGAGGGTGGAAGTCTGAGAACACAAGCTAGACTTAGGTTTTAGGGCAAGGTCACGGCAAGCAAACTCTGCAGAGCTGAATCAAGATCTCATGCATCTGAAGTCAGGGTGAGGATTGGCTCAGGTTGGAGTTCCTGTCCATGATTTCCCCTTCATAAATGGGGTGGGGGGCATCACAAAGCCATCGAGTTTTTCCCACGTTGGGAGTTGTGAGATTCTCCAAAACACAAGGATTCCTTCTGCAGGACATTTGAGACCTGTGGGATGGCTCCAGGACGTCCCATTTGGAATGAAGCTAGAGGAGGTTTGAAAGGATGGATGCCTGGGCAGTCCGCCTCACATTCCAATTGGCTCCTAGCAACAAGACGGGTTCGATCTGCTGACACTGGGGAAGCAACCAAGGGGGCTGAGTTGAAATGGACTCTCCTGCGGATGGGCCCTAATGTGAATTTGTGTTCATGGAGACCTTGGCACCGAGGCCCTAAAGGAGTCTCCTAACCGGAGATTTTGAGACAGCTCCAAAGAGCAAGTTTTCCATGTGGAGACAAGATTTGTTCTAACTGGTGCCTCAGGAAACCCCCATATACTGGTATTGGAAACCCAGGCCTCTGAGGAGAGATACCTGGAAACCACAGTAATGGTTTCAATTAGGGCCTAGGGGCCTGCTCGGGTCAATCGTCTTCTCTGGTGACATCTGTCTATGATATGAGTGGAGGTAGTTGCTCAGCTGGTGTTAGACCACCCCTGCTTGTCAGGGCAGCCTACACTATCGGGATGGCCTCGGGGAATTTGGAGGTTTCTCCTAATTTGTAAACTTGTGGCCACTGGAATGGGCAGAATACCCTTGGAGAAGGCATGCATAGGCCTGAGGTGTCATTCCAGCACCCCAGCCTGGAGGGTGTGTGGGACAGGGCTGTGGCGACAAAAGTCTGAAAACACAATCTTGGCTAAAGTCTGGGACGTAGGTATGACAGGCCAAATCTTCAGACTGTGAGGAGAACTCTTTGGGCTATGAACACAGGGCTAGAGTGAGGTGCTTGCTCAGGCTTTTGTCTCTGGATTTTGTGTCACCGATGGCCGTGGAAAGTAGAGGTGGCCTCATGGGCCATTGATGAGTCTCCATCTTGGGGATTTGGTCCGATATCAGGAGTTTGGGATGATTCTCTGGGATGGGAAGAATCCATTCTGTTTTCTTACCTCAGGTGTCCCACCAAAAGAGGGATTCCCGAGCATAGCCCTGGGGAGGGGCGAATGGACAAACTGACCTCTGATTAAGAATGGGGGTCTAGGGGGATGGCAAGCCCCATATGCGGGATCTTGGTCCAGCCACTGACAGGTCTTACTTCAAAACAGGACTCACGCTGAGGGTCACAATGTGTGTTTGTGCCCAATGCAGCTCTCAAGCATGGGTAGGGCCTCATCGGCCATGCTGGTTTCTCCCACATTGCTTGTTGGAAAACATGCCAACCACTAGGATTCTTGCCATGGGGAAGGAGGAGTTCTGATTTCTGCATCACGTTCACCCCTGAGCCTTGATTGGAGTTAAGGTCTAGGTTCTGAAGTCTGAAAAACGAGGGTGGGAGGAGATGGCGACCTAAGGTCATGGCCGGCCAGATGTGCTCAGTGTGCAGCCAGCTGTCTGGGGTTCAGTGGAGGTCCTGGTTCAGGCTGTGTCAGACCAGGCATTAGTGCTCAAGGTAGATTGTATAATTGGGGTAGAGTCGAGTTGCGTGCAGGTTGATCCACATTTGGGGTTTCTGGGTAGCCCCATAGGGCAACGTTTATCTTCTGGAGTGCAGGCAGAGTGCTGCATTTTGGCTCCAGAATTGCCATCCTGAGGGCTTGTGGGCCAAGAGTGTTGAGGACAGAAGTCTGAGAACACAAGCTAGACATAGGTTTCAGGGCAAGGGCACGGCAGGCACACTATGCAGAACTGAATCGAGATCTTGTGCATCTGAAGTCAGGGCGATGATCAGACTTTGGCTCAGGTTGGAGATTCTGTCCATAATGGCCCCTTCATGAAGGGGGCGAAGCATCACGAGGCCATGAAGGTTTTTCCACAATGGGATTTGTGAGATTCTCCAAACCGTAAGGAGTCCTTCTGCTGGACCATTGAGACCTGTTGGATGGCTCCAGGACTCCATAGGGATGACTCCAGAGCAGGATTCTAAGAATGGATGCCTGGGTTGCCTACCTAGCATTTCAATTCTCTAATTGCGATAAGACAGATTCGATCTGCTGGCTCTGGGGGAGCACCCGAGAGGGCTGAGTTGAAATGGACTCTCATTCGCATGGGTCATAATGTGGGTTTGTGTCCATGGCGACCTTGGAATCGAGCGGTGGCACCAGGGTCCTGAAGCTTTCTACTAACCAGAGGTTTTGACACAACTCGCACCTGCAAGTTTCCCATACGGAGACAAGATTTGATCTTTTGGGTGCTTCAGTAAAGGCCCATATGCAGCTATTGGAAACTAGGCCTCTGAGGCGAGATGGCTGGAAAACAAAGCAATGGATCTGATGAGGTCCTAGGGGCCTGTCCAGTTCAATCTTCTTCTCTGGAGGCATCTGTCTCCGGGTCTGAGTGGAGGTAGTTGCTCAGCTGGTGGCAGATAGACCCTGTTTGTCCCGGACGGCCTACACTTTAGCATAGCTTTGGGGATGTTGGAGGTTTCTCCTAATTTGTTCTGATTGGTGACACCCCGACATTCCATGGTCATCGTTGACACAAAATCCAGGCAAATTCCTGAGCAAGCGCCTCACACTCGCCCTTTGTTCGTATCCCAAAGAGTCTCATGATCTGTAGATTGGGCTTGCCATACCTACGTCCCCAAACCTAAGCCGAGTTGCTGTTTTCAGACTTCTGTCCCCACAGCCCTGGCCCACACACAGTCGAGTCTGGGACCCCTCGAGCCACACCTCAGGACTGTGCCTGCCCTCTCAAAGGGAATTCTCCCCATTTCACTGGCCCCAACCGTACAAATTAGGAGAAACCTCCAAAGTCCCTGGGGCCACCCCAATAGTGTAGGCCGCCTGGGACAAACAGGTGCGATCTGACACCATCTGAGAAGCTAGCTCCACACAGACGTGGAGACAGATGTCACCAGAGAAGAAGATTGAACCGGATAGGCCCCTAGGCCCTAATCAGATCCATTGCTTTGGTTTCCAGGCATCTCTCCTCAGAGGCCTGGTTTCCAATACCAGCATATGGGGGTTTCCAGAAGCACCCATCAGAACAAATCTTGTCTCCACAATGGAAACGTGATCTTTGGAGCTCAGTCAAAACCTCTGGTTGGGAAAATCTTTCAGGGCCCCGGATCCTCCGCCCATTCCAAGGTCTCCATGGACACAAACGCACAATATGACCCATCCTCAGGAAAGTCCATTTCAACTCAACACCCTGGGTTGCTCCCCCAGAGCCAACAGATTGAACCTGCCTTGTCGCTAGGAAATAATTGGAATGTCAGGCAGGCATACCACACATCCATCCTGCTCTGGAGTCGTTCAGAATGGGACCTCTGGAAGCCATCCAACATTTTTCGAGGGTCCTACAGAAGGATTCCTTGCTGTTTGTAGCATCTCACAACTCCCATCATGGGAATACCTACATGGACTCTTGAGAACCTCTCTTCCATGAAGAGGCCATCATGTACAGAAACTCCAACCTGAGCCAAAGACTGATCCACGTCCTGAGTTCAGATGCATGAGATCTCGATTCAGCTCTGCAGAGTGTGCCTGCTGTGCCTTCTCCCTGAAACCTAAACCTAACTTGTGTTCTCAGACTTCCGTCCTCACAATTCTGGCCCACAATCCCTCCAGTTTGGGATTCCCGGAGCCACAATTCAGCACTCTACCTGTCCCCCAGAAGAAAAAATTTGCCCCATGGGGCTACCCAGAAACCCCAAATGAGGATCAACCTGCAGGCCACTCGACTGCACCCCAATTATACAGTCTACGCTGGGCACTAATGCCCTGTCTGAAAAATCCTGTGTCTGGACCTCCCTACCGACACCCAGACAGCTGACCGCACACTGAGCACATTGGACCCGACCATGGCCTTATATCGTCCCAACCTCGGTTTTCAGGCTTCAGAACCTAGACCTTATCTCCAATAACTGCCCAAGGTTGAACATGATGCAGAAATCAGAACTCCTCCTTTCTCATGGCAAGAAGCCATGTGGTTAGCATGTTGTTGAACGTTCAGATTAGGAGAAACCAGTGTGGCCCATGAGGCCCCACCCATGCTTGAGAGCCAGGTTGGGCACAAACTCACACTGTAACCCTCAGGGTGAGCCCTGTCCTCAAGTAAGGCCTCTCAGTGGCTGGACCAGGAGCCAGCATATGGGGCTTGCCATGCCCCTAGTCCCCCATTCTAAACCAGCTGTTGGATTGTCCAGTCACCTATCCCCAGGGCTCTCCTCTGGAATCCGTCTTTTGGTGGGACACTTGAGGTAAAAAAACAGAAAGGACTCCTCCCATCCTAATGAATGACAACTAACTCTTGGGATTGGGCCAAATCACCAGAGAAGGATACACGTACATGGTCAATGAAGCCACCTCTACATTCAATGGCTATCATTGATACAAAATCTAGAGGCAAAAGCTTGAGGAAGCACCTCACATTCGCTCTTGTTTTTTTTTTTTTTTTTTTTTTTTTTTTAGGTTTCTCCTAATCTGTAGTTGTGTGGCCAATGGAGTGGGCAGAATTCCCTTGGAGAGGGCAGGCACAGTCCTGAGTTGTGGATCCAGGGGCCAAAGCTTGGAGGTTGTGTGGGCCAGGACTGTGGGAACAGAATTCTGAAAACACAAACTCAGCTTAGGTTTAGGGATGTATGTATGAAAGGCCCGATCTACAGACTGTGAGAAGAATATTTTGGGCTATGAACATAGGCGCTTGCTCAGGATTTTGTCTCTGAATTTTGTGTCAAGGGTGGCCATGGCATGTTGGGGTGGCCTCAAGGGCCATGGACAAGTCTTTCTTTCTGGGGATTTGGCCTGATCCCAAGTGGTTGGGGTCATTCTGTAGATGGGAGGAGTCCTTTCTGTATTTTTTCTTAACCACAGGTGTCCCACCAAAGAGGGATTCCAGCACAGAGCCCTGAGTAGGGGTGACTAGACATCTCAAAATCTGGTTGAGATTGGGGAAACATGGGCTTGGCAAGCCCCATATGCAGGCTCTTGTTCCAGTCACTGAGAGGCTTTACTTGAGGATTGGGCTCACTCTGAGGGTCAACATGTGTGTTTGTACAAATTGTGGCCCTAAGAGACAGGTGGGACCTCATGGGCCACACTGCTTTCTCCTACAATGTACATTGGACAACATGCCAACCACAAGGTTTCTGGCCATGAGGAAGGAGAAGTTCTGATTTCTGCATCACGTTCACTCCTGGTCAGTCAGTGGAGATAATGTCTAGGTTCTGAAGCCTGAAAACCAAAGTTGGGTAGAGATGATGACCTAAAGCCATTGTGCATGAGATGGTCTCAGATTTCGGTCAGCAGTCTCGGTGTCAGACGGGAGGCCTGGGCTCAGGCTGTGTCCGACAGGGCTTTAGTGCACATGCTAGACTGTATAATTGGGGTACGGTCGAGTGGCATGCAGGTTGTTCTTCATTTGGTGTTTCCGGTTGGCCCTATAAGACAATGTTTTTCTTCTGGAGGGCTGCATTTCTGCAGAGTACTGCATTGTCTCCAGAATTGCCAAACTGGAGGGCTTGTGGTCAGGATTGTGAGGACGGAAGTCTGAGAACAAAAGCTAGGCTTAGGTTTCGGGGCGAGGAAACGGCAGGCACACTCTGCAGAACAGAATTGAGATCTAGTACTTCTGAAGTCAGGGCCAGGATCAGACTTGGCTGAGGATGGAGTTTCTGTCCATGATGGCCCGTTCATGAAGGTGGGGGGGGGCATCATGAGGCCATGGAGGTTTTCTGATGGTGGGATTGTGTGATGCTCCAAACAGCAAGGACTCATTCTGCGGGACAGTCGAGACCTGTTGGATGGATCCAGGATGTCCCATAATGAAGTTCTTCAGAGCAAGGCTCCAAGGATCGATGCCTATGCAGCCCACCTTGCATTCCACTTGTCTCCTAGCAACCAGGCAGGTTTGATCTGCTGGCTCTGGGGGAGCAACCAAGGTGCCTGAGTTGAAATGGACTTTCTTGATGATTGGTCATAATGTGGGTTTGTGTCTATGGATACCTTGGAATGGGGCCGTGCCTCCAGAGCCCTGAAGTATTCTCTTAACCGGAGGTTTTCACACAGCTTCAAAGAGCAAGATTCCCGTGTGGATACAAGATTTGTTCTGACTGGTGCCTCAGGAACCCCCATAAGCTGGTTTTGGCAACCAGGCATCGAGGAAAGATGCCTGGAATCCAAAGCAATAGATCCGATTCGAGGCTAGGGGCCTCTCTGCTTAAATTTTCTCTGGGCACATCTGTCTATAGTTCGCAGTGGAGGTTATTGCTCAGCTTGTGTCAGATAGTCCCTGTTTGTCCCGGGCGGCCTACACTACTGGGATGGTCTCAGGGACTTTGGAGGTTTCTCCTAATCTGAAAGGTTGTTTCCATTGGAGTAGGCAGAATTCACATGGAGATGGCAGTCACAGTCATGAGGTGTGGCCCTAGCTCTCTGGGTGTCGTGCGGGAGGTCCATGCTCAGGCTGTTTCAGACAGGGCATTAGTGCCCAGGCTAGACTGTATATTTGGGGTACATTCGAGAGGCGTGGAGCTTGATCCTTATTTGGCATTTCTGGGTAGCCCTGTAGGGCAACATTTTTCTTCCAGAGGGCAGGCAGAGTGCTGCATTGTGGCTCCAGAATTCCCAAACTGGAGGGCTTGTGGGCCAGGAGTATGAGGACGGAAGTCTAAGAACACAAGCTAGGCTTAGGTTTCGGGGTAAGGCCAAGGCAGGCATAGTCAGCAAAGCTGAGTCTAGATCTCGTGTATCTGAAGTCAGGGTGAAGATCAGACATTGGTCCAGGCTGAAGTTTCTGTCCATGATGGCCCATTAATGAAGGTGGGGGGGCATCATGAGGCCATGGAGGTTTTCCCATGATGGGAGTGTGTGATGCTCCAAACCACAAGGATTCTTTCTGCGGGACATTCGAGACCTGTTGGATGGCTCCAGGACGTCCCATAAGGAAGTTCTCCAGAGCAGGGTTCTAAGAATGGATGCCTGGGCAGCCCACCTCATGTTCTAAATGTCTCCTAGCAACAAGGCAGGTTCGATCTGCTGGCTCTGGGGGAGCAACAGAGGAGGTTGAGTTGAAATGAACTCACCTGAGGATGAGTCATAATGTGAGTTTATGTCCATTGAGACCTAGGAATGGGGCGGTGGCTCTGGGGACCTGAAGGTTTCTCCGAACTGGAGATTTTCACAAAGCTCCAAAGACCAAGTTGCACATGTGGAGATAAGATTTTTTCTGAAAGTTACCTCTGGAAACCTCCATATGCTAGTATTGGAAACTAGGCCTCTGATGAGAGATGCCTGGAAACAAATGCCATGGAACCAATTAGGGTCTAGGTGCCTGTCTTTTTCAATCTTCTTCTCTGGGGATATCTGTGTACAAATCTGAGTTGAGGTAGTGGCACATTCTGGGGCAGATCACCCCTGTTTGTCCTGGAGGGCCTACACTATTGGGACGGCGTCGGGTACTTTGGAGTATTCTCCTAATATATAGAGTTATCTCCAATGGAATGGGCAGGATTCCCTTGGAGAAGCTGGCACAGTCCTGAGATATGGCTCCAGGGGCCTCAGCCTGGAGGGTGTGTGGACCATGACTGTCGTACAGAAGTCTGAAACACAAACTCGCTTAATGCTTGTGGACGTAGGTATGGCAGGCACGATCTACAGACCATGAGGAGAATTTTTCGGGCTATGAACAAAGGGCCAGTGTGAGGCGCTTGCTCAGGCTTATGTCTCTGGATTTTGTGTAAACGTTGGCCATGGAATGTCAGGGTGGCCTCATGGGCCATGGAAGAGTCTCTCTGGGGATTAGACCCGATCCCAAGTGGTTGGCATCATTCTGTGGATGGGAAGAGTCCTTTCTGTATTTATTTACCTCAGGTGTCCCACCAAAGAGGGATTCCAGAGCAAAGCCCTGAGGAGGAGTGACTAGATATTTAGACCTCTAGCTAAGAATGGGAGACTTGGGGCATGGTAAGTCACATATGCAGCTCTTGGACCAGCCACTGAGAGGCTTTACTTGAGGACAGGGCTCCCATTGAGGGTCACAATGTGTGTTGGTGCCTATCGCGGCCCTCAAGCTAGGGCGGGTCCTCATGGGCCACACTGGTTTCTCCTACAATGAATGTTGTGCAACATGCCAACCACAATGTTCTGGCCAGGGGGAAGGAGGAGTTTTGATTTCTGCATCACGTTCAACCCTGGGAAGTGAGTGGAGAAGATACAGTCTAGGTTTCTGAAGCCTGAAGACCGAAGTTGGAAATAGATAATGACCTAAGGCCATGGAGGGTCCGATGTGCTCAGTTTATGGCTAGTTGTCTGCGTATCGGTTGGGAGGGCTGGGCTCAGACTGTGTCAGACCTGGCATTAAGGCTTAGGCTAGACTGCATAATTGGGGTACAGTTGAGTGGCTTGCAAGTTGTACCTCATTTGGCATTTCTGGGTAGTGCCATAGGGTAACGTTTTTCTTCTGGAGGGTCGGAGGAGGGCTACATGGTGGCTCCAGAATTCCCAGACTGGAGGGTTTGTGAAACAGGAGTGTGTGGACGGAAGTCTCAGAACACAAGCTAGGCTTAGGTTTCTTGTCAGGGCATGGCAGGCACACTCTGCAGAGTTGAAACGAGATCTCGTGCATCAGAAGTCAGGGCGTGGATCAGACGTTGGCTCAGGTTGGAGTTTCTGTCCAGGATGGACCTTTCATGAAGGGAAGGGGGATCACGAGGCCATGGAGGTTTTCCCACGGTGGGAGTATGTGATGCTCCAAATCACAAGGATTCCTTCTGCGGGACAGTTGAGACCTGTTGGATGGATCCAGTGTGTCCCATAAGGAAGTTCCCCAGAGCAGGGTTCTATCGATGGATGCCTGGGCGGCCCACCTCGCATTTCAATTGTCTCCTAGCGACAAGGGAGGTTCGATATGTTGGCTCTGGGTAGCAACCGAGGGATCTGAGTTGAAATCGACTCTCCTGAGGATCGCTCATAATGTGGGACTGTGTCCATGGATACCTTGGAATGGGGCAGTGGCTCCGGGCCCTGAAGCATTCTCTTAACTGGAGGTTTTCACACAGCTCCAAAGAGCAAGATTCCCATGTGGAGAAGAGATTTGTTTTGATTGGTGCCTCAGGAACTCCCATAAGGTGGTATTGGAAACCAGCCATCTGAGGAGAGATGCCTGGAATCCAAAGCAATTGATCCGATTCATGCCTAGGGGCCTGTCCACTTCAATCTTCTCTGGGCACATCTGTCTATGGTTCTGAGTGGAGGTCATTGCTCAGCTTGTGTCAGATTGACCGTTTGTCCCAGGTGGCCTACTCTAGTGGGATGGTCTCGGGGACGTTGGGGGTTTCTCCTAATCTGTAGGGTTGTGGCCAATGAAATAGGCAGAATTCCCTTAGAGAGCGTAGGCACAGTCCTGAGATGTGGCCCCAGCTGACCAGGTGACGGTTTGGAGGTCCAGGCTCAGGCTGTCAGACAGGGCATTAGTTCCCAGGGTAGAATGTATAATTGGGATACAGTCAAGTGCTGGGCAGCTTGATCCTCATTTGTCATTTCTGGGTAGACCTATAGGGCAACGTTTTTCTTCTGGAGGGCAGGCAGAGTGCTGCATTGTGGCTCCGGAATTCCCAAACTGGAGGGCGTGTGGTCCAGGAGAGTGAGGACGAAGCCTGAGAACACAAGCTACACTTAGGCTTCAGGGCAAGGGCATGGTAGGCACACTCTGAAAAGCTGAATCGATATCTCGTGCATTTGAAGTCAAGGCGAGGATCAGCCATTGGCTCAGGTTGGAGTTTCTATCCATGATCCACCTTCATGAAGATTGGGGGCATCAAGTGCCTATAGAAGTTTTCCCACTTTGTGAGTCGTGAAATGCTCCAATCTGCAAAGACTCCTTCTGTGGGACAGTCGAGAGCTGTTGGATGGCTCCAGGATGTCCCATAAGGAACGACGCAAGAGCAGGGTGTTATGGATGGATGCCTTAAGAGCACACCTCTCATTTCAATTGTATAATAGTGAAAAGGCAGGTTCGATCTGCTGGCTCTGGGGGAACAACCGAGGGGTTGAGTTGAAATGGATTCTCCTGAGGATCGGCCATGATGTGGGATTGTGTCCATGGAGACCTTGGAATAGGGCAGTGGCTCCGGTGACCTCAAGCTTTCTCCTAACTGGAAGTTTTGACACAGCTCCATAGCACAAGTTTCCCATGCAGTGATGAGATTTGTTCTAATTGGTACCTCCGTAAACCCCCATATGCATGTATTGAAATCCAGGCCTCTGAGGAGAGATGCCTGGAACAAAATAAAAGGATCCCATTAGTGCCTAGGTGTTTGTCCTTTTCAATCTTCTTTTCTTTGGATATCTGTCTATGGGTCTAAGTGGAGGTCATGGCTCTGCTGGTGTCAGATCACCCCTGTTTGTCCTGGAAATCCTACCGTATTGGGATAGGCTCGGGGACTTTGGAGGTTTCTCCTAATCTGTAGGGTTGTGTCCAAAGGAATGAGCAGAATTCCCTTTGAGAGGACAGGTACAGTCCTAGGTGTGGTTCCAGGGGCCCCAGCCTGGAGGGTGTGTGGGCCAGGACTGTGCGTGTAGAAGTTTAAAAAAAAAAAAAAAACTTGCCTTATGTTTGTGGACATAGGTATGGCAGGCCCAATCTACGGACCGTGAGGAGAATTTTTCGGGCTATGAACAAAAGGCCAATTTGAGGCCCTTGCTCAGGCTTATGTCTCTGGATTTTGTGCCAACAGTGGCCGTGAAATATAGAGGTGGCCTCATGGGCCATGGAAGAGTGTTTCTCTCTGGGGATTTGGCCCGATCCCAAGTGGTTGGGGTCATTCTGTAGATGGGAGGAGCCTTTTCTCTATTTATTTACCTCAGGTGTCCCACCAAAGATGGATTCAAGAGGAGAGCCCTGAGTAGGAGTGACTAGATATCTCAAACTTTGGTTAAGATTGGGAGACTTGGGCATGGCAAGCCCCATATGCGGTCTCTTGGTCCAGCCCTTGAGAGGCTTTACTTGAGGACAGGGCACACGCATAGTGTCCCAATGTTTGTTTTTGCACATTACGGCCCTCAAGCATGGGTGGGGCCTCATGGGCCAGCTGGTTTCTCCTACACTGGAAGTTGAACAACATTTCAACCACAAGGTTCTGGCGAGGGGGAAGGAGGAGTTCTGATTTCCGCATCATGTTCACCCGTTGGAAGTGACTGGAGATAAGGTCTAGGTTCATGAAGCCTAAAAACAGAGGTTGGGAAGAGAGGACGACCTAAGGCCATGGTGGTTCAGATGTTCTCAGTGTAAGGCCAGCTGTCTGGGTGTCGGTCTTCATGTCAGGCCTCAGGCTGTGTCACATGGGGCATTGGTGCCCAGGCTAGACTGTATAATTGGGTTACAGTAGAGTAGAGTGCACGTTGATCCTCTTTTGGGTTTTCTGGGTAGCCCCATAGGGCAATGTTTCTCTTCTGGAGGGCAGGGAAAGTGCTGATTTGTGTCTCCAGAATTTCCAAACTGGAGGGCTTGTGGCCCATGAGTGTGAGGATGGAAGTCTGAGAACATAAGCTAGGCTTAGGTTTTGGGGCGAGGGCACAGAAGACACACTCTGCAGAGCTGAATCGAGATCTTGTGCATCTGAAGTCAGTGCAAGAATCAGACGTTGGCTCAGGTTGGAGTTTCTGTCCACGATGTCTCCTACATGACGGTGGGTGCTCACTAGGCCATGGAGGTTTGCCCACAGTGCGAGTGTGTGATGCTGAAAACCACAAGGATTCCTTCTGCAGGATAGTCGAGACCTGTCAGATGGATCAAGGACACCCTAGAAGGAACTTTTCTAGAGCAGTGTTCTATCAATGGATGCATGGGCAGCGAACTCGCATTCCAATTGTCGCCTAGCAACAAGGCAGGATCTGTCTGCTGGCACTGGGTAAGCAACTGAGGGGCCTGAGTTGAAATGGACTCCCCTGAGGATGGGTCATAATTGGGTTTGTGTCTATGGAGACCTTGGAATAGTGCGGTCGCTCTGGGGTACTGAAGGATTCTCCTAACCAGAGGATTTGACACAGCTCCAAAGTGCTAGATTCCCATGTGGAGACGAGATTTGTTCTCATTGGTGCCTCAGGAACCCCCATACGATGGGACTAGCAGCCAGGCATCTGAAGAGAGATGCCTGGATTCCAAAGTATTGATCTTATTCTTGCCTAGGGGCCTATCTGCTTCAATGTACTCTGGGAACATCTGTCTATGGTTCTGAGTGGAGGTCGTTGCTCAGTTTGTGACAGACTGACCCTGTTTGTCCCTGGCGGCCTACATTACTGGGATGGTCTCGGGTACTTTGGAGGTTTCTCCTATTATGTTGGGTTGTGGCCAATGGAATAGGCAGAATTCCCTTAGAGAGCACAGGCACAGTCCTGAGATGTCACCCCAGCTGTCCGGGTGACGGTCGGGAGGTCCGGGCTCAGGCTGTGTCAGACATGGCATTAGTGCCCAGGGCAAACTGTATAATTGGGGTACAGTCGAGTGGTGTGCAGGTTGATCCTCATTTGGAATTTCTGGGTAGCCCCATTAGGGCAACGTTTTTCTTCCATAGTGCAGGCAGAGTGCTGCATTGTGGCTCTGGAATTCCCAGACTGGAGGGTGTGTGTTCCAGGAGAGTGAGGACGGAAGTCTGAGAACACAAGCTATGCTTAGAGCAGGGTTCTAAGGATGGAACACAAGCTACGCAAGAGCAGGGTTCTAAGGATGGATGCCTGAAGAGTCCGCCTCGCATTTTAATTGTCTCATAGCGACAAGGCCAGTACAATCTGCTGGCTCTGGGGGAGGAACTGAGTCGGTTTAGTTGAAATGGACTCTCCCAAAAATGGGTCATAATGTGGGATTGTGTCCATGGAGACATTGGAATGGGGCGGTGGCTCCGGTGACCTGAAGTCACCTCCGGTGACCAAAACCTCCTAACTGGAGGTTTTGACACAGCTCCATAGAGCAAGATTCCCGTGTGGAGATGAGATTTGTTCTGATTGGTACCTCCGGAAAACCCTACATGCTGATATTGGAATACAGGCCTCTCAGGAGAGATGCCTGGAAACTAAAGCAATGGATCCAATTGAGACTTAGGTGCTTGTCTGGTTAAATCTTCTTCTCTCAGCATATCTATCTTTGGGTCTGAGTGGAGGTAGTGGCTCAGCTTGTGTCAGATTGCCCTTGTTTTTCCTGGACGGCCTACACGATTGGTATTTCCTCAAGAACATTGGAAGTTTCTCCTAATCTGTAGGGTTGTGTCCAAAGGAATGAGTAAAATTCCCTTTGGAGAGGGCAGGCACAGTCCTGAGGTGTGGCTCCAGGGGCCCCAGCCTTGAGAGTGTGTGGGCCAGGACAATGGAGACAGAAGTCTGAAAACAGAAACTCAGGCTTAGGTTTGGGTACATAGGTATGACAGGCCTGATCTACAGACTGTGAGGAGAATTTTTTGGGCTATGAACAAAGGGCGAGTTTGAGGTACTTTTTCAGGCTTTTATCTCCAGATTTTGTGTCAACAGTGACAGTGGAATGTCGGGCTGGTCTCATCGGCCATGGACGAGTTTTTCTCTCTGTGGATTTAACCTGATTCCAAGTGTTTGGGGTCATTCTTTAGATGGTAGGAGTCCTTTCTCTATTTTTCTTTTTTTTTTTTTTTTTTTACCTCATGTGTCTCACCAAAGAGGGATTCCAGAGAAGAGCTTTAAGTAGGGATGACTAGACTTCTCGAGCTCTGGCTAAGATTGGGGGACTAGGGGCATGGCAAGTCCCATATGCAGGCTTTTTGTCCAGTCCCTGAGAGGCTTTACTTGAGGACAGGGATCATGCTGAAGGTCCCAATGTGTGTTTGTATCCATCGCTCAATGTGAAGCCAGTTGTCTGGTTGCACTACTGCATTACTGCATTACTGTCTGGCATTACTGCTTAGGCTGAACTGTTTAATTGGGGTACAGTGTAGAGGCGTGCAGGTTGATCCTCATTTGCGGTTTCTGGGTAGCCCCATAGGGCAACGTTTCTCTTCTTGAGGGCAGGCAGAGTGCTGCATTGTATCTCCAGAATTCCCAAACTGGAGGACTAGTTAGCCAGGAGTGTGAGGACAGAATTCGGAGAACACAAGCTGGGCTTAGGCTTTGGGGCGAGGCCACGGCAGGCACACTCTGACAAGCTGAATCGAGATCTCGTGCATCTAAAGTCAGGGCTAGGATCAGACATTGCCTCAGGTTGGAGTTTCTGTCTATGACGTACACTACATGAAGTTTGGGGCATCACGAGGCCATGGAGGTTTTCCCAAGGTGTGCGTCTGTGATGATGCAAAGCACAAGGGTTCCTTCTACGGGACAGTCCAGACCTGTTGGATGGGTCCAGGGCGTCTCATAAAAAATTTATCTGGGGCAGGGTTCTAACGATGGATGCCTGGGCAGCCCAGCTCTTATTCCAATTTACTCCCTGCAGCAAGGCAGGTTTGATCTCCTGGCTCTGAATTAGCAATGAAGGGGGTGAGTTGAAATGGACTTTCCTGAGAATGGGTCAAAATGTGATTTTGTGTCCATGGATACCTTGGAAGGGGGCAGTGGCTCCGGGGACCTGAAGGTTTCCCCTAACTGGAAGTTTTGACCCCGCTCCAAAGAGCAAGTTCCCCATGTGGAGTCGAGCTTTGTTCTGATTGGTACCTCCGGAAAAACCCATATGCTGGTATTGGAAACCAGGTCTCTGAGGAAAGATTCCTGGAAACAAAAGCAATGGATCTGATTAGGGCCTAGGTGCCTGTCCAGGTCAATCTTCTTCTCTGGGGACACCTGTCTACAGGTCTGAGTGGAGGTCATTGCTCAGCTTGTTACAGGGCACCCCTGTTTGTTCTGGGCAGATTACACTATTGGGATGGCTGCAGGGACTTCAGAGGTTTCTCCTTTTGTAGAGTTGTAGTCAATGAAATGGGCAGAATTACCTTGGAAAGGGCAGGCACAGCCTGAGGTTTGGCTCCAGTGGCCTCAGCCTGGAGGGTGTGTGGGCCAGGACTGTGGGGACCAAAGCCTGAAAGCACAAACTCGGCCTAGGTTTGGCTACGTATGTATGACAGAACCGATCTACAGACCGTGAGAATTTTTTGGACTATGAACAAAGGGCGAGTGTGAGGCACTTTTTCAGGCTTTTGTCTCCGGATTTTGTGTCAAAGGTGGCTGTGGAATGTTGGGCTGTCCTCATCGGCCATGGACGAGTTTTTCTCTCTGTGGATTTGGCCCCATTCCAAGTGTTTGAGGTCATTATTAGGATGGTAGGAGTCCTTTCTCTATTTTTATTTTTTTACCTCAAGTGTCCCACCAAGGAAGGATTCCAGAGAAGAGCTCTGAGTAGGGATGACCAGACTTCTTGAGCTCTGGTTAAGATTGAGGAACTAGGGGCATGGCAAGCCCCATATGCGGGCTTTTGGTCCAGCCGTGAGAGGCTTTACAAGAGGACAGGGCTCGCACTGAGGGTCCCAATGTGTGTTTGTACATATTGCCGACCTCAAGCATGGCCGGGGCCTCATGGGCCATGTTGGTTTCTCCTACACTGAACGTTGTACAAAATGCCAACCCCAAGGTTTCTGGTCATGGGGAAGGAGGAGTTCTGATTTCTGCATTATGTACACCTCGAGGTTGGGAAGAGATGACTACCTAAGTCCATGGTGGTTCCGATGTGCTCAGTGTGCGGCCAGCTATCTGGGTGTCGTTCACGAGGTCCGGGCTCAGTATGTGTCAGACTGGGCATTCCTGCCCAGGCTAGACTGTATAATTGGGGTACAGTCAAGTGGCATGCAGGTTGATCCTCATTTGGGGTTTCTGGGTAGCCCCATATGGCAACGTTTTTGTTCTGGAGGTCAGGAAGAGTGTTGCATTGTGTTTCCAGAATTCCCAAACTGGAGGGCTTGTGGGGCAGGAATGTGAGGACGGAAGTCTGAAAACACAAGCTAGGCTTAGGCTTCGGAGCGAGGGCACGGCAGCACACTCTGCAGAACTGAATCGAGATCTCATGCATCTGAAGTCAGGGTGAGGATCAGACATTGCCTCAGGTTAGAGTTTCTGTCCTTGATGACCCCTACATGAAGGTGGTGGCATCAAAAAGCTATGGAGGTTTTCCCACTGTGTGAGTGTGTGATGCTGCAAACCACAAGGATTCCTTCTGTGGGACAGTTGATACCTGTCGAAAGGATCAAGGATACCCCATAAGAAACTTTTCCAGAGCAGGGTCCCAACAATGGATGCCTCGGCAGCCCAACTCGCATTCCATTTGTCTCCTAGAGATAAGGCAGGTTCCATCTCCTGGATCTGGGGGAGCAACCGAGGGGGCTGAGTTAAAATGGGCTTTCCTGAAAAGGGGTCATAATGTGGGTTTGTGTACATGGAGACCTTGGAATGGGACACTGGATTTCGCGCACTGAAGGATTCTCCTAACCGGAGGTATTGACACAGCTCCAAAGAACAATTTTCCCATGTGGAGATGTGATTTGTTCTGATCAGTGCCTCAGGAACCCCCATGAGCTGGTATTGGAAACGAAGCATCTGAGGAGAGATGCCTGGAATCCAAAGCAATGGATCTGATTAGGGCCTAGGGGCCTTTCCACTTCAATATTCTCCTCTGAGAACATCTGTCTACGATTCAAAATGGAGGTCATCACCCAGCTTGTGTCAGATTGCACCTGTTTATCCTGGGAGGCCAACACTATTGGTTTGGTCTTGGGGACTTTGGAGGTTTCTTCTAATCTGTAGGGTTGTGGCCATTGAAATTGGCAGAATTCCCTTGGAGAGGGCTGGCACAGTGCTGAGGTATGGCCCCAGCTATCTGGGTATCAGTCGGGAGGTCCGGGCTCAGGCTGTGTCCGAAAGGGCATTAGTGCCCAGGGTAGACTGTATTTGGAGTACAGTTGAGTGGCGTGCAGATTGATCCTCATTTGGCGTTTCTGGGTAGCCCCAGGGGGAATGTTTTTCTTCTGGAGGGTTGGAAGAGTGCTGCATTGTGGCTTCAGAATTCACAAACTGGAGAGCTTTGGGGCCAGAAGTGTGAGGAAGGAAGTCTGAGAACACAAGCTAGGCTCTGGTTTTGGGGCGAGGGCACGGCAGGCACACTCTGCAGAGCTAAATCGAGATCTTGTGCATCTGAAGTCAAGGCGAGGATCAGATGTAGGCTCAGGTTGTAATTTCTGTTCAGGATGGTCCCTTCATGAAGGTGGGGGGCATCATGGGGCCATGGCAGCTTTCCCACGATGGGAGTTGTAAGATGCTCCAATTGGCAAGGATTCCTTTTACAGGACAGTCGAGAACGGTCAGATGACTCCAGGACGCCCCATACGGAATGACGCCAGAGCAGGGTTCTAAGGATGGATGCCTGGAGATCCCGCCTCGCATTCCTATTGTCTCCTAGCGACAAGGCAGGTTCTAAATGCTTCCTTCGTGGGAGCAACAGATGGGGCTGTGTTGAAGTGGAGTCTCCTGAGAATGGGTCATAATGTGGGTTTGTGTCCATGGAAACCTTGAAATGGGGCGGTGGCTCCAGGGACCTGAATTTTTCCCCTAACTGGAGATTTTGACACAACTCCAAAAAGCACGTTTCCCATGTGTAGACGAGATTTATTCTGATTGGTACCTCCAGAAGAACCCATATGCTGGTATTGGAAACCAGGCCTCTGAGGAGAGATCCCTGGAAACAAAAGCAATGGATCCGATTAGTGCCTAGGTGCCTGTCCAGTTCAATCTTCTTCTCTGGGGATATCTGTCTACGGGTCAGAGTTGACGTAGTGCTCAGCTTAGGATAGATTGCCCCTGTTTGTCTGGGGCAGCCTACACTATTGGGATGACTTCGGGGACTTTGGAGGTTTCTCCTAATCTGTAGTTTTGTGGCCAATGGAGTGGGCAGAATTCCCCTGGAGAGGGCAGGCACAGTCCTGAGGTGTGGCTCCAGGGGCCCCAGCCTGGAGGATGTGTGGGCTAGTACTGTGGGGACAGAAGTTTGAAAAGTCAAACTGGGCTTAGGTTTGTGGACATATGTATGACAGGCCTGATCTATAGACCGTGAGGAATATTTTTCGGGCTATGAACAAAGGGCAAGTGTGAGGCACTTGCCCAGGTTTTTGTGTCTGGATTTTGTGTCAACAGTGGCTGTGGAATGTCTGCATGGCCTCATGGGCCATTGGCGAGTCTTTCTCTCTGTGGATTTGGCCAGATCCCAAGAGGTTGGGGTCATTCGGTGGATGGGAGGAGTCCTTTCGGTATTTTTTTTTTTAATCTCAGGTGTCCCACCATAGAAGGATTCCAGAGCAGAGCCCTGAGCAGTGGTGCCTAGACATCTCACCCTCTGGTTAAGATTGGGGGACTAGGGGCATGGCAAGCCCCATATGCATTCTCTTGGCCTTGCCCCTGAGAAGCTTTTCTTAAGGACAGGGCTCACATGAGGTTCACAATGTGTGTTTGTGCCCCTTGCGGCCCTCAATCATGGGCGGGGCCTCAGAGGCCACGCTGGATTCTCCTACACTGAATTTTGGAAAGCATACCAACCACAAGCTCTCTTGCCTTGGGGAAGGAGGAGCTCTGATTTCTGCATCACGTTCACCCCTGGGTAGTGAGTGGAGGTAAGTTCTAGGTTGTAAAGCCTGAAAACCGAGGTTGGGAAGAGATGACGAGCTAAGGCCATGGCGGGTCCTATGTGCTCAGTATACAGCCAGCTGTCTGGATGTAGGTCGAGAGTTCTGGGCTCAGGCTGTGTCAGACAGGGCTTTAGTGCCCAGGCTAGACTGAATAATTGGGGTACAGTCAAGGGGCATGCAGGTTGATCCTCATTTGGCATTTCTTGGTAGCCTCATAGGGCAACGTTTTTCTTCTGGAGGGCAGGCAGAGTGCTGCATTGGGGATCCAGAATTCCCTACTGGAGGGCTTGTGGGCCAGAAGTGTGAGGACGGAAGTCTGAGAATACAAGCTAGGCTTAGGTTTAGCGACGGGGGCACGGCAGGCACACTCTACAGAGCTGAATCAAGATCTCGTGCATCCGAAGTCAGGGCGAGGATCAGACGTTGGTTCAGGATGGAGTTTCTATCCATTATGGCCCCTTCAATAAGATGAAGAGGTTATCACGAGGCCAAGGAGGTTTTCCCACGTTGGGATAGTGTGATACTCCAAACTGCAAGGATTCCTTCTGCGGGACAGTCGAGACCTGTCGGATGGATCCAGAATGCCCCATAAGGAACTTCTCCAGAGCAGGGTTCTAATGATGGATGCCTGGTCAGCCCAACTCTCATTCTAATTGTCTCCCAGCAACAAGGCAGGTTCGATATGCTGGCTCTGGGGGAGCAACCAAAGGGGCTGAGTTGAAATTGACTCTCCTGATGATCGGTCATAATATGGGTTTGTGTCCATGGAGACCTTATAATCGGGCAGTGGCACCGTCGCCCTGAAAGAATCTCCTAACCGGAGTTTTTGAGACAGCTCCAAAGGGAAGTTTCCCATGTGGAGTTGAGATTTGTTTTGATTTGTTCCTCAGGAACTGCAATAAGATGGTATTGGAAACCAGGCATCTGAGGAGAGATGCCTGGAAACCAAAGCAATGGATCCGATTAGGTCCTAGGGGCCTGTCCGCTTCAATCTTCTTCTCTGGGAACATCTGTCTAGGGTTCTGAGTAGAGGTCGTTGCTCAGCTTGTGTCAGATCGCCCCGTTTTTCCCGGGTAGCTGACACTATTGGGATGATGTCAGGGTCTTTGGGGGTTTCTCCTAATCTGTAGGGTTATGGTCAATGGAATGGACAGAATTTTCTTGTAGAAGGAAGGCACAGTCCTGAGGTGTGGCCCAGCTGTCTTGGTTTCGGTCAGGAGATTCGGGCTCAGACCGTGTTAGACAGGGCATTAGTCCCCAAACTAGACTGTGTAACTGGGGTACAGTCAAGTAGTGTGCAGGTTGATCCTCATTTGGGGTTTCTGGGTAGCCCCATAGGGCAACGTTTTTCTTCTGGAGGGCCAGCAGAGTGCTGCATTGTGGCTCCGGAATTCCCAAACTAGAGGGCTTGTAGCCCAGGAGTGTGAGGATGGAAGTCTGAGAACACAAGCTAGATCAGGTTTGGGGTGAGAGCATGGCAGGCACACTCTGCAGAGTGAAATAGAGATCTCATGCATCTGAAGTCAGGGCGAGGATCAGACATTGGCTCAGGTTGGAGTTTCTGTCCATGATTGCCCCTTCATGAAGGGGTTGCGCATCATGTGGCCATGGAATTTTTCCTTCAGTGGGAGTTGTGAGACATTCCAAACCGCAAGGATTTCTACTGTGGGACAACTGAGACCTGTTGGATGGCTCAAGGACCTCCTATCCGGAGTTACTCCAAAGCAGGGTTCTAAGGATGGATGCCTGTGCAGCCCACCTCACATTCCAATTGTATCCTTTCAACAAGACAGGTTCGATTTGCTGGCTCTGGGGAAGCAAATGAGGGGGCTGAGTTGAAATGTACTCTCCTGAGGATCGGTCATAATGTGGGTTTTTGTTCATGGAGACCTTGGAATGGGGCCCTGGCAACTGGGCACTGAAGGATTCTTCTAACAGGAGGTTTTGACACATCTCCATCTTGCAAGTTTCCCATGTGGTGATGAGATTTGTACTGATTGGTGCCTTAGGAAACCCCCATATGCTGGTATTGGAATCCAGGACTCTGAGGAGAGATGCCTGGAAACAAAACAGTGGATCTGATTAGGGCCTAGGGGCGTGTCTGGTTCAATCTTCTTCTCTAGGGACATCTGTCTATGAGTCTGAGAGGAGGCAGTTGCGCAGCTGGTGTCATATCGCCCATGTTTGTCTGGGATGGACCACAGTATTGGGATGGCCTCAGAATCTTTGGAGGTTTCTCCGAATCTGTAGTGTTGGGGCCAATTAAACGGGCAGAATTCCCATGGAGAGGGCAGGCACAGTCCTGTAGTGTGGCTCCAGGGGCACCATCCTAGAGGGTGTGTGGGCCAGGGCTGTGGGGACTGAAGTCTGAAAACACAAACTCGGCTTAGGTTTGGGGACATAGGTACGTCGGCACGATCTACAGACAGTGAGGAGAACTCTTCGTGATATGAACAAAGGGCAAATGTGAGGTGCTTCCTCAAGCTTTTGTCTCTGTATTTTGCTTCAATGATAGCTGTTGAATTTCGAGGTGGCTTCATGGGGCATGGACGAGTATCCCTCTCTGGGGATTTAGACAGATTCCAAGAGTTTGGGGTCATTCTTTGGGATGAGAGGCGTCCTTTATGTTTTTTTTTTTTTTTTTTGTTGTTGTTGTTTGTTTGTTTTTTTACCTTAAGTGTCCCACCAAAAGACTGATTCCAGAGGAGAGAGCATCGGATGGGCGACTGGACAACCTGACTTCTGGTTTAGAATAGGGGCCTAGGGAAATGGCAAGCCCCATATGCTGGCTCCTTGTCCAGCCACTGAGAGGCCTTACTTGAAGTTAGGGCTCACGCTCAGTGTCACAATGCGGGTTTGTGCCCAACCTGGCCCTCAAGCATGGGTGGAGCCTCATGGGTCAAGCTGGTTTCTCCTACTCTTAACGTTCTACAACATGCCAAACACATGGTTTCTTGGCAAGGGGAAGGAGGAGTTCTAATTTCTGCATCATGTTCAACACTGGGCAGTGATTGGAGATAAGGTCTAGGTTTTGAGGCCTGAAAACCAAGGTTGGGAAGAGATGACGACCTAAGGCCATGGCTTGTCCGATGTGCTCAGTGTATGGCCAGCTGTCTCAGTGTCGGTCAGGAGTTCTGGGCTCAGGCTGTGTCAGACAGGTCTTCAGTGCCCAGGCTAGACTGTATAATTGGGTACAGTCAAGTGGCATGCAGTTTGATCCTCATTTGGGGTTTCTGGGTAGCCTCATAGGGCAACGTCTTTCTTCTGGAGGGCAGGAAGAGTACTGCATTGTGTCTCCAGAATTCCCAATGGAAGGCTTGTGGGCCAGGAGTGTGAAGACGAATCTTAAAACACAAGCTTGGCTTAGGTTTTGGGACGAGGGCATGGCAGGAACACTCTGAAGAGCTGAATCGAGATTTCGTGCATCCGAAGTCAGAGCGAGGATGAGACGTTGGCTCAGGATGGAGTTTCTATCCATGATGGCCCCTTCATGAAGGTGGGGGTGCATCACTAGGCCATGGAGGATTTCCCACGGTGGGATTGTGTGATGCTCCAAACCGCAAGGATTCCTTCTATGGGACAGTCGAGATTGTTGGGTGGATTCATGACATCCCATAAGGACATTCTACAGAGCAGGGTTCTAACGATGGATGCCTGGGCAGTTCAACTCACATTCTAATTGTTCCCTAGCGACAAGGCAGGTTCAATCTGCTGGCTCTGGGGGAGCAACCGAGGGGGCTGAGTTGAAATGGACTCTCCTGATTATCAGTCATAATGTGGGTTTGTGTCCATGGAAACCATGGAATGGGGCAGTGGCTCCAGGGCCCTGAAGGATTCTCCTAACCAGAGGTTTTGAGACAGTTCCAAAGAGCTGATTCCCATGTGGATACGAGATTTGTTCTGATTGGTGCCTCAGGAACCACAATAAGGTGATATTGGAAAACAGGCATCTGAGGAGAGATACCTGGAAACCAAAGAAATTGATCTAATTAGGGCCTAGCTGTCTGACCAGTTCAATCTTCTTATCTGGGAACATCTGTCTATGGTTCTGAGTGGAGGTCGTTGCTCAGCTTGTGTCGGATCACCCCTGTTTGTCCCAGGCAGCTGAAACTATTGGTATGGTCTCGGGGTCTTTGGAGGTTATTCCTAGTCTGCAGGGTTGTGGCCAATGAAATGGGCAGAATTCCCATGGAGAGGGCAGACGCAGTCCTGAGGTGTGGCCCCAGCTGTCTGGGTGTCGGTGGGAGGTCTGCGCTCAGGCTGTGTCAGATAGAGCAATTATTCAGGCTAGACTGAATAATTGGGGGTACCATTGAGTGGCATGCATTTTGATCCTCATTTGGATTTTCTGGGTAGCCCCATAGGGCAACGTTTTTCTTCTGGAGGGCAGGCAGAGTGCTGCATTGTGTCTCCGCAATTCCCAAACTGGATGGCTTGGGTCCCAGGACTGTGAGGGCGGAAGTCTCAGAACACAAGCTAGACCAGTGTTTTGGTGTGAGGGCACGGCAGTCACACTCTGCAGAGCTGAAACGAGATCTCCTGCATCTGAACTCAGGTCGAGGATCAGAAGTTGGCTCAGGTTGTTGTTTCTTTCCATGATCCCCCTTCATGAAAGGGGGTGGCATCATGAGGCTATGGAGGTTGTCCGACTTTGGAAGTTGTGAGATGCTCTAATCTGCAAGGATTACTTCTGCGGGCCAGTCGAGACCTGTCGGATGGCTCCACGTGTCCCATACAGAACAATGCCAGAGCAGTGTTCTAAGATGGATGCCTGGAGAGCCCGGCTGGCATTCCAATTGCCACCTGAAACAAGGCTTGTTCGATCTTGCTGGTTCTGGGGGAGCAACCCAGTGGGCTGAGTTGAAATGGACTCTCCTTAGGATGGGTCATAGTGTGGATTTGTGTCCATGGAGACCTTGGAATGGGGTGGAAGATCTGGGGAACTGAAGGTTTCTCCTAACTGGAGGTTTTGACACAGGTCCAGAGAGCAAGTTTCCCATGTGGAGACGAGATTTGTTCTGATTGGTACCTCCGAAAACCCCCATATACTGGTAATGGAAACCATGATTCTGAGGAGAGATGCCTGGAAAAAAAAAAAAAAAAAAAAGCAATGGATCCTACTACGGCCTGGGTGCCTGTCCGGTTCAATATTCTTCTCTGGGGATATCTGTCTACTGGTCTGAGTGGAAGTACTTGCTCAGCTTGGGACAGATCACCCCTGTTTGTTCTGGGTGGCCAACACTATTGGGATGGCTTTGGGGACTTTGGAAGTTTCTCCTAATCCGTAGGGTTGTGACCAATGGAATGGGCAGAATTCCGCTGGAGAGGGCAGGCACAGTCCTGAGTTGTTGCTCTAGGAGCCCACGTATGGAGGGTGTGTGGGCCAGAGCTGAGGGGACAGAAATATGAAAACACAAACTTGGCTTATGTTGGGGACGTAGGTATGGCAGGACCGTTCTACAGACCGTGAGGAGAATTTTTCAGGTATTAACAAAGGGCGTGTGTGAGGCACTTGCTCAGGCTTTTGTCTCTGCATTTTGTGTCAATTGTGAGTGTGGAATTTCGGGGTGGCCTCATGGGCCATGGAAGAGTCTTTCTCTCTGGGGATTTGTCCCGATCTCAAGAGTTTGAGGTCATTCGGTGGGATGGGAGGACTCCTTTCTGTTTTTATACCTCACTTGTCCCACCAAATGAGGGATTCCAGAGCAGAGCATGGGGGAGGGGCGATTGGACAACCCGAACTCTGGTTAAGAATGGGGGCCTTTGGGCATGAACGCCCCATATGTGGGCTCTTATTCCAGTCACTGCGAGGCCTGACTTTAGGACAGGTCACATGCTGAGGGTCACAATGCATGTTTGTGCCCAACGTGGCCATCAAACATGGGTGGTCCTCATGGACAATGCTCGTTTCTCCTACACTGAACATTGGACAACATGCCAACCACAAGGTTTCTGGCCATGGGGAAGGAGGAGTTCTGATTTCTGCCTCACGTTTACCACTGAGCAGTGAATGGAGATAAGGTCAAGTTTATGAAGCCTGAAAACCGAGGTTGGGAAGAGATGATGACCTAAGGCCACGGTAGGTCCTTTGTGCTTAGTGTGTGGCCAGCTCTCTGTGTGTCGAACAAGAGGTCTGGGCTCAGGCTGTGTCAGAAAGGGCATTAGTGCTCACTGTAGACTCTATAATGGGGGTACAGTGGCCTTCAGGTTGATCCTCAATTTGGGTTTCTGGGTAGCCTCATAAAGCAACCTTTTTCTTCTGGAGGGCAGGCAGAGCTCTGTCTTGTGTGTCCGAAATTCCCAAACTGGAGGGCTTGTGGGCCAGGGGTCTGAGGCCAGAAGTCTGAGAACACAAGCTATGCTTAGGTTTTGGGGCGAGGGCATGGCAGGCACACTCTGCAGAGCTGAATTGAGATCTCATGCATGTGAAGTCAGCGAAAGGATCAGATTTTGGCTCACGTTGGAGTTTCTGTCTTTGATGGCCCCTTCAAGAAGGGGGGGGCAGGCTTCACTGGGCCATGGGGGTTTTCCCATTATGAGAGTTGTGAGATGTTCCAAACAGCAAGGATTCCTTCTGCGGGACAGTCGAGACATGTTGGATGGCACCGGGATGTCCCATATAAAATGACTCCGGAGCAGGGTTCTAAGGATGGATGCCTGTCAGCCCGCCTCACATTCCAATTGTCTCCTAGTGACAAGGCAGGCTCCATCTGCTGGATCTGGGGGAGAAACCGAGGGGGTTGAGTTCAAATGGATTCTCCTTTGGATGGGTACTAATGTGGATTTGTGTCCATGGAGACCTTGGAATGGGGCAGTGGCACTGGGGCCCTGAAGGATTGTCCTAATTGGAAGTTTTGATACAGCACTAAAGAGCAAGTTTCCCATGTAGGGGCAAGATTTGTTCTGATTGGTGCCTCAGGAAAACCCCATGCAGTGGTATTGGAAACTAGGCCTCTGGAGAGAGATGCCTGGAAAACAAAGCAATGGATCTGATTAGAACCTAGGGGACTGTCCGGTTAATGTTGTTCTCTGGGGACATCTGTCTCTGGTCTGAGTGGAGGTATGCTCAGCTGGTGTCAGACCGCCCCTATTTGTCCCGGGGGGCATACACTATTGGGAAGGCCTAGGGTACTTTGGAGGTTTCTCCTAACCTGTAGGGATTTGGGCAATTGAATGGGCAGAATCCCCTTGGAGAGGGCAGGCACAGTCCTGAGTTGTGGCTCCAGGGGCCCAAGCATGGAGGCTTTGTGGGCCAGGGCTTGGGGATAGAAGTCTAAAAATGAAAACTCAGCTTAGGGTAGGGGACGAATTTATGGCCGGCCCGAAATACAGACCGTGAGAAGAACTTTTTGGGATATGAAGAAGGAGTGAGTGTGAGGCTCTTGCTCAGGCTTTTGACTCTGGATTTAGTGTCAAAGATAGCCGGGGAATGTCGGGGTTGCCTCACAGGCAATGGACTAGTCTCCATCTCTGGGGATTTGGCCCAATCCCAGGTGATTGGGCTCATTCTGTGGGATAGGAGGAATTATATATATATATATATATATATATATATATATATATATATACAATTTTTTTTAACCTAATGTTCCCAACAAAAGAAGTATATATCAGAGCAGATCCCTGAGGAGGGGTGACTGGACAACTCAACATCTGGTTAAAATTGTGGGCCTTGGGGCATGGCAAGCCCCATATGCGGGCTCTTGTTCCAGCCACTGAGTGGCCTTACTTGAGAACAAGGCTCACTCGGAGGGTCCCAATGCGTGTTTGTGCCCAACGGGGCCCTCAAGCATGGGCGGGTCCTCATGGTCCACGCTGTTTTTACCTACATTGAATGTTGGACAACATGCCAACCATAGGATTTCTTGCCATAGAGAAGGAGGAGTTCTGATTTCTGCACCCCTGGACAGTGATTGGAGATAAGGTCTAGGTTCTGAAGCCTGAAAACCGAGGTTGGGAAGAGAGGACGACCTAAAGCCATGGTGGGTCTGATGTGCTCAGTGTGCGGTCAGCTGTATGAGTGTCAATCGGGAGTTCTGGGCTCAGGCTGTGTCAGAGAGGGCATTAGTGTTCAGGGTAGGCTCTATAATGGGGGTATATTCAAGTGGTATGCAGTTTGATCCTCATTTGGGGTTTCTGGGTAACCCTAAATTGCAACACTTTTCTTCTAAGGGAAGGCAAAGTGCTAGATTGTGAGTCCGAATTTCCCAAACTGGAGGGCTTGTGGGCCAGTGGCGTGATAACGGAAGTCTGAGATAACAAGCTAGTCTTAGGTTTCGGGGCGAGGGCACAGCAGGCACACTCTTTAGAGCTGAATTGAGATCTCGTGCATCTGAAGTCAGCGGGAGGATCAGATGTTGGCTCACGTTGGAGTTTCTGTCCATGATGGCTCCTTCATGAAGGGTGGGGGGCTGGGCATCACGGGTCCATGGAGGTTTCCCCATTATGAGAGTTGTGAGATACTCTAAACAGCAAGGATTCCTTTTGCGGGACAGTCGAGACCTGTTCAATGGCTACGGAACATGCCATATAAAAAGACTGGGACGAAGGGTTCTAAGGATGAATGCCTATGCAGTCCAATCGCATTCCAATTGTCTCCTAGTGACAAGGCAGGCACCATCTGCTGCATCTGGGGGAGCAACCGAGGGGACTGAGTTGAAATGGACTCTCCTGAGGATGGGTCCTCATGTGGTTTTGTATCCATGGAGACCTTGGAATGGGGCGGTGACACTGGAGCCCTTAAGGATTGCTCAAATCGGAAGTTTTGATACAGCTCCAAAGAGCAAGTTTCCCATGTGGGGACGAGATTTGTTCTGAGTGGTACCTCAGGAAACCCCCATATGGTGGTATTGGAAACCAGACCTCTGGGGACAGATGCCTGGAAAAGAAAGTAATGGTTCCGATTAGGGTCTAGGGGCCTGTCCGGTTAATGTTCATCTCTGGGGAATCTGTCTCCGGGTATGAGTGATGGTAGTTGCTCAGCTGGTGGCAGATCGCACCTATTTGTCCTGGGGTGCCTACACTATTGGGATGGCCATGGGGACTTTAGAGGTTTCTCTTAAACTGTAGGGTTGTGGTCAATTAAATGTCCAGAATTCCTTTGGAGAGGGCAGACACAGTCTTGATGGGTGTCTCCAGGGGCGCAAGCATGGAGGGTGTGTGACCCAGGGCTTTGGGGACAGAAGTCTAAATAAACAAACTCGGCTTAGGGTTGACCAAGGTATGGACGACCTGCAATACAGACCAACAGGAAAACTATTCGGGATATAAAGAAAAGGCGAGAGTGAGGTGCTTGCTCAGGCTTTTGTCTCTGGATTTAGTGTCAAAAATAGCCATGGAATGTCGGGGTGGTCTCATGGGCCATGGACGAGTCTCCCTCTCTGGGGATTTGGCCCAATCCCAAGAGACTGGGATCATTCTGTGGAATGGGGGAATGCTTTCTGTTTTTGTTTGTTTGTTTGTTTTGTTTTTAACCTAAGGTGTCCAACCAAAAGAGGGATTCCAAAGCAGAACTCCCTCCCTTGGGGAGGGGCGACTAGAAAACACGAACTGTGGTTAAGATTGGGGGTCTTGGGGTATGGCATGCCCCATATGCAGGCTCTTGATCCTGTCACTGGGTGGCCTTACTTGAGGACAGGGCTCACTCTGAGGGTCCCAATGCGTGTTTGTGCCCAATGTGGTCCTCAAGCATGGGTGGGTCCTCATGGTCCATGCTGTTTTCTCCTACACTGAACATTGGACAACATGCTAACCACAAGGTTTCTTGCCATGGGGAAGGAGGAGTTCTGATTTCTGCATCACGTTCACCACTGGGCAGTGATCAGAGATAAGGTCTAGGTTCTGAATCCTGAAAACCGAGGGTGGGAAGAGATGAAGACCTAAGTACATGGCAGGTGCCATGTGCTCAGTGTGCAGCATGATGTCTGGGTGTCCTTGGGAGGTCCAGGCTCAGGCTGTTTCCGAAAGGGCATTAGTGTCTAGGGTAGGCTGTATAATTGGGGTACAGTTGAGTGGCCTGCAGGTTGATCCTCATTTGAGGTTTCTGGGTAGCCCCATCGGTTAAAGTTTTTATTCTGGATGGCAAGCAAAGTTCTGCATTGTGTCTCCAAAATTCCCAAAGTGGAGGGCATTTTGGCCAGGATTGTGAGGACAAAAACCTGAGAGCACAAGCTAGTCTTAGGTTTCGTGGCAAGGGTAGGGCAGGCACACTCTGCAGAGCTAAATTGAGATCTCATGCATCTGAAGTCAGGGCGAGGATCAGACATTGGCTCACATTGAAGTTTCTGTCCATGATGGCCCCTTCATGAAGAGGGGGGGCATCAGGATGCCATTGAGGTTTTCCCATGTTGGGTATTGTGAGATGCTCCAAACTGCAAGGATTCCTTCTGCGGTACAATTGAGACCTGCTGGATGGCTCTAGGACGTCCCATAGGAAATGACTCCAGAGCAGTGTTCTAAGGATGGATGCCTGGGCAGAACGCCTCACATTCCAATTTTCTCCTAGCAAAAATATATGTTTGATCTGCTTGGTCTGGGGGAGCAACCGAGGGGTCTCAGTCGAAATGGACTCTCCTGCAGATGGGTCATAATGTGGCTTTGTGTCCATGGAGACCTTGGAATGGGGCAGTGGTACCAGGGCCCTGAAAGATTCTCCTAACTGGGGGTTTTGATACAGCTCCAAACAGCACGATTAACATGTGGAGATGACATTTGTTCTGATCAGTGCCTCAAGAAACCCCGTATGCTGGTATTGGAAACGAGGCCTCTGGGGAGCGATGACCGGAAACCAAAGCAATGGATCTGATTGGGGCCTAGGGTTCTGTCAGGTCAATGTTTTTCTCTGGGGATATCTGCCTACAGTTCTGAGTGGAGGTATTTGTTCAGCTGGTGGCAGATTGCTCCTATTTGTCCCAGGCGACCTACACCATTGGGATAATTTTGGGGATTTTGGAGGTTCCTGTACTTTGTACAGTTGTGGCCAATGGAATGGGAAGACTTCCTTTGGAGCGGGCAGGCACAGTCCTGAGTTGTGGCTTCAGAGACCCCAGCCTGGAGGGTGTGTGGACCGGTGCTGTGGTGACAGATGAAGCCTGAAAACACAAACTTGGGTTAGGTTTGGGGATGAAGGTATGGCAGGCCCCATCTACAGACCGTGAGAACTCTTTGGGATATGAACAAAGAGTGAGAGTGAGGCACTTGCTGAGGCTTTTGTCTGGATTTTGTATCAACGATGGCCGTGGAATGTTGGTGTGGCCTCATGGGCCATGGACGTGTCTCCCACTCTAGAAATTAGGCCATATCCCAAGAGCTTGTGTTCATTCTGTGGGATGGGAAAAATCCTTTCTATTTTTAAACCTCAGGTGTCCCACCAAAGGAGGGATTCCAGAACAGAGCCCTGGGAAGGGGCGACTGGACAAACTGACCTCTGGTTAAGATTGGGGGCGTAGGAGCATGGCAAACTCCATATGCGGGCTATTGGTCCAGCCAGTGAGAGGGCTTATTTGAAAACAGAGCTCACACTGAGGGTCACAATATTTGTTTGTGCCAAATGCAGCCTTCAAGCATGGGGAGAGCCTCATGGAAGATGCTGGTTTCTCCTACACTGAACGTTGGACAACATGCCAACCACAAGGTTTCTTGTCATGGGGAAGGAGGAGTTCTGATTTCTGCATCACGTTCACCCCTGTTCAGAGATGGGAGATAAGGTCTAGGTTCTGAAGCCTGAAAACCATGGTTGGGAAGAGATGACAAACTAAGGCCATGGCAGGTCCAATGTGCTCAATGTGAGGCCAGCTGTCTGGGTGTCGGTCGAGAGGTTTGGGATCAGGCTGTGTCCGACAGGGCATTAATGCCCAGGGTAGACTCTATAATTGGGGTACCATCGAGTGGCGTGCAGGTTGATCCTCATTTGTGGTTTCTGGGTAGCCCCATAAAGCAAAGTTTTTCTCCTGGAGGGCAGGAAGAGTGCTGCATTGTGGCTCCAGAATTGCCAAACAGGAGGGATTATGGGCCAGGAGTGTGAGGACAGAAGTCTGAGAACACAAACTAAGCTTAGGTTTTGGGGAGAGGGCACGGCAGGCACACACTGCAGAGCTGAATTGAGATCTCGTGCATCTGAAGTAGGGCAAGGATCAGACGTAGGGTCAGGTTGGAGATTCTGTCCATGATGGCCCCTTCATGAAGGGAGCAGGGCATCTCGAGGCCATGGAGGTTTTCCTTTGATGGGAATTGTGAGAATCTCCAAACCACGAGGATTCTTTCTGCGGGACAATTGAGACCTGTTGAATGGCTCTAGGACCTCCCATAAGGAATGACTCCAGAGCAGGGTTCTAAGGATGGATGCCTGGACAGCCTGCCCCGCATTCCAATTGTATCCTCTCAACAAGACAGGTTTGATCTCTTGGCTCTGGGGGAACAACCGAGGGGTCTGAGATGAAATGGACTCTCCTGCGGATGGCTCATAATGTGTGTTTGTGTTCATGGAGACCTTGGAATGGGGCGGTGGCACCGGAGCACTGAAGGTTTCTCCTAACCGGTGGTTTTGAGACAGCTCCAACAAGCAAGTTTCCCAGGTGGTGATGAGATTTGTTCTGATCAGTGCCTCAGGAAACCCCCATATACTGGTATTGAAGACCAGGCCTCTGAGGAGAGATGCCTGGAAACCAAAGCAATGGATTTGATTAGGGCTTAGGGGCCTGTCCAGTTCAATCTATTTCTCTGGGGAAATCTGTCTATTGGTCTGAGTGGAGGTAGTTTCTCCGCTGCTGTCAGATCACCACTGTTTCTCCTGGGCAGCCTACACTATTGGGATTGCCTTGGCGACTTTGGAGGTTTCTCCTAATCTTTAAGGTTTGGCCAATGGAATGGGCAGAATTCCCTTGGAGAGGGCAGGCACAGTCCTAAGTTGTGGCTCCAGGGGCCCCAGCCTGGAGGGTGTGTGGGCCAGAGCTCTGGGGACAGAAGTCTAAAAACACAAATTCAGCTTAGGTTTGGGAGCTAGGTTAGGCAGGCCCGATCTACAGACCTTGAGGAGAACTCTTTGGGATATGAACAAAGTTCAACTGTGAGGTACTGACTCAGGCTTTTCTCTCTTGTGTCACCGATGGCCGTGAAATGTTGAGGTGGCCTCATGGGCCATGGATGAATCTCCCTTTCTGGGAGTTTGGTGTAATTCTGTGGGATGGGAGCAGTCCTTCCTGTTTTTTCATCTTAGGATTCCCACCAAAAGATGGGTTCTAGAACAGAGCCCTGGAGAGGGTCAACTGGACAACCCAACTTCTGGTTAAGATTGGGGGCTAAGGGCATGGAAGCACCATACACGGGCTCTTGTTCCAGCCACTAAGAGGTTTTACTTGAGGAAAGGGATCATGCTGAGGGTCACAATTCTTGTTTGTGCCAAACGTGGCACTCAAGCATGGGCGGGGCCTCATGGGCCACGCTGGTTTCTCCTATAGTGATCATTGGACAATATGCCAACCACAATGTTTCTGGCCATGGGGAAGGCAGAGTACTGATATCTGCATCATGTTCGCCCCTGGGCAGTGATTGAAGATAAAGTCTAGGTTCTGAAGTCAGAAAACCAAGGGTGGGAAGAGATGATGACCTAAGGCCATGGCGGGTCCAATGTGCTCAGTGTGCGGTCAGCTGTCTGTGTTTCAGTTAGGAGGTCCAAGCTCAGGCTGTGTCAGATTGGGCATTAGTGCCCAGGGTAGACTGTAAAATCGGGGTACAGTTGAGTGGCGTGTAAGTTGATTCTCATTTGGGATTTCTGGGTAGCTCCAGATGGCAAAATTTTTCGTCTGGAGGGCAGGCAGAGTGCTGCAGTGTGGCTCCAGAATTCCCAAACTGGACGTCTTGTGGGTCAGGAGTGTGAGGACAGAAGTCTGAGAATATAAGCTAGGCTTAGGTTTTGGGGCGAGGGCATGGCAGGCACACTATGCAGAGCTGAACCGAGATCTCATGCATTTGAAGTCAGGGCGAGGATCAGACGTTGGCTCAGGTTGGAGTTTCCGTCCATGACGGCCCGTTCATGAAGGGGAGGATCTAAGAGGCCACGGAGGTACTCCCATGATGGGAGTTGTGAGATGCTCCAAACCGCACGGATTCCTTCTGTGGGATTGTTGAAAACTGTTGGATGGCTCCAGTACGTCCCCAACAGAACAATTCCAGAGCAGGGTTCTAAGGATGGATGCGTGGGCAGCCCGTCTCACATTCCAATTATCTCCTAATGGCAAGGTAGGTTCGATCTGCTGTTTGTGGGGGAGCAACCGAGTGGGCTGAGTTGAAATGGACTCTCCGGAGGATGGGTCATAATGTGGGTTTGTGTCCATGGAGACCTTAGCATGGGGCGGTGACTACGGGGCCTTGAAGTATTCTCCTAAGTGGAGGTTTTGACACAGCTCCAAAGAGCAAGTTTCCCATTTGGAGAGTACATTTTTTTTTCTGATTGGTACGTCAGGAAATCCCCATATGCTGGATTGGGAAACCAGGCTTCTGTGGAGAGATGCCTGGAAACCAAAGCAATGGATCCAATTAGGGCCTAAGGGCGTGTCTGGTTCAATCTTCTCTGGGGACATCTGTCTACCGGTCTGAGTGGAGGTAGTTGCTAAGCTTGTGTCAGATCGCCCCTGTTTGTCCCAGGTGGCCCACAGTATTGGGATGGCCTCGGAGTCTTTGGAGGCTTCTCCTAATCTTTAGTGTTGGAGCCAATGAAATGGGCAGAATTCCCTTGGAGAGGGCAGGCACACACCTGAGGTGTGGCTCCAGGGGCCCCATCCTGGAGTGTGTGTGGGTCAGGGCTGTGGGGACAGAAGTCTGAAAACACAAACTCAACTTAGGATTGGGGACATAGGTATGGCAGGCACGATCTATAGACGGTGAGGAGAACTCTTTGTGATATGAACAAAGGGTGAATGTGAGGTGCTTCCTCAAGCTTTTGTCTCTGGATTTTGTGTCAAAAATAGGTGTTGAATGTCACGGTGGCTTCATTGGCGATGAAAGTGTATCCCTCTCTGGACTTTTGGCCCGATCCCAAGAGTTAGCTGTCATTCTTTAGAATGGGAGGAGTCCTTTCTGTTTTTTTACCTCAAGTGTCCCACCAAAAGACGGATTCCAGAGGAGAGCCCTGGGGATGGGTGACTGGACAACCCGACCACTGGTTTAGAATGGGAGCCTAGAGCATGGATCAGTCTTTGGCTCAGGTTGGAGTTTCTGTACATGATGGCCTCTTCATGAAGGTGGAGGTTCTCAAGAGTCCATGTAGGTATTCCCACTATGGGAGTTGTGAGCTGCTAAAACAACAAGGATTCCTTCTGTAGGACCCTCGAGAACTGTTTGATAGTTTCCAGAGGTCCCATACGGAATGACTCCAGAGCAGGATTCTAAGGATGGATGCGTGGTTTTCTGTCTCACTTTCCAATTACTTCCTAGTGAAAAGGCAGGTTCGATCTGCTGGCACTGGTGGAGCAATCGAGGGGGTTGAGTTGAAATGGACTCTCCTGAGGATGGGTCATATTGTGCATTTGTGTCCATAGAGACCATGGAATGGGCGGTGGATCCAGGGCAGTGAAGGATTTTCCCAACCAGAGGATTTCACAGAGCTCCAAAGATTACGTTTCCAATGTGGAGATGAGATTTGTTCTGATGGGTGCCTCTGGAAACCCCCATATGCTGGTATTGGAAACCAGGCCTCTGAGGAGGGATGCCTGGAAACCAATGCAATGGATCTGTTTAGAGCCTAGGAGCCATTCCAGTTCAATCTTCTTCTCTGTGGACATCTGTCTCCGGGTCTATGTGGAGCTAGCTGCTCAGCTGATGTCAGATTGCCCCTGTTTGTCCCAGGTGGCCTACGCTATTGGGATGGCCCCAGGGACTTTGGAGGTTTCTCCTAATTTGTACGGTTGGGGCCAATGGAATGGGCAGAATTCCCTTTCAGAGGGCACACACAGTCCTGAGGTGTGGCTCGAGGGGCCCCAGCTGGAGAGTGTGTGGACCAGGGCTGTGAGGACAGAAGACTGAAAACAGCAACTCAGCGTAGGTTTGAGGATGTAGGTGTGGCAGGCCCGATCTACAGATCATAAGAACTCTTCGGGATATGAAGAAAGGGCGAGTGTGAGGCACTTGCTCAGGTTTCTGTCTGGATTTTGCGTCAATGATGGTCATGGAATGTCGGGGTGGCACCAATCAGAATAAATTAGGCAAAACCTCCAATGTCCCCAAGGCTATCCTAAGAGTGTAAGCTGCCCGGGACAAACAGAGGCTATCTGCCACCAGCTGAGCAACTACCTTCACTCAGACCCAGAGACAGATGTCCCCAGAGAAGAAGATTGAACCGGAAAGGCCCCTAGGACCTCATCAGATCCATTGCTTTGGTTACCAGACATCTCTCCTTGGAGGCCTGGTTTCCAATAGCCACATATGGGGCTTTCCTGAGGCACCCATCAGAACAAATCTTGTCTCCATATGGGAAACTTGCACATTGGAGCTGTGACAAAAACTACGGTTAGTAGAAACCTTCAGGACCCTGGTGCCACCACCCCATTCCACGGTCCCCATGGACACAAACCCACATTATGACCCATGTGAAGGAGAGTCCATTTCAGCTCAGTGCCCTCAGAGCCAGCCAGTTGCTCCCCCAGAGCCAGCAGATCGAACCTGTATTATCACAAGGAGACAATTGGAATGCTAGGCGGGCAGCCCAGGCATCCATCCTTAGAACCCTGCTCTGGAGTCATCCCTATGGGATGTCCTGGTGCCATCCAACAGGTCTCAATGGTCCCGCAGAAGTTATCCTTGTGGTTTGGAGAATCTCACAACTCCCATCGTGAGAAAATCATCATGGCCTCGTGATGTTCCACCCCTTCATGAAGGGGCCATCATGGACAGAAACTCCAACCTGAGTCAACTTCTGATCCTCGCCCTGACTTCAGATGTACGAGATCTCAATTCAGCTCTGCATAGTGTCCCTGCCGTGCCCTTGCCCCGAAACCTATGCCTAGCTTGTGTTCTCAGACTTCCATCCTCACACTCTTGGCCCACAAGCCCTCAGGATGGCAATTCTGGAGCCACAATGCAGTACTCTGCCTGCACTCCAGAAGGTAAATGTTGCCCTATGTGGCTACCCAGAGACCCCAAATGAGGATCAACCTGTATGCAACTCGACTGTACCCCAATTATACATTCTACCCTGAGCACTAATGCCCTGCCTGACACAGCTTGAGTCTGGACCTCGCAACCGACACCCATACAGCTGGCCGCACACTGAGAACATCGGACACGCCATGGCCTAAGGTCGTCATCTCTTCCCAACCTCATTTTTCAGGCTTCATAACCTAGACCTTAACTCCAATCAAAGCCCAGGGGTGAACGTGAGGCCAAAATCAGAACTCCTCCTTACCCGTGCAAGAATCCTAGTGGTTTGCATGTTTTCCAACATTCAGTGTACGAGAAACCAGCATGGCCCATGAGGTCCCACCCATTCTTGAGAGCTGCATTGGGCAGAAACACACATTGTGACCCTCAGCGTGAATCCTGTCCTCAAGTAAGGCCTGTCAGTCGCTGGACCAAGAGCCCGCATATGAGGCTTGTTATGCCACTAGGCCCCCGTTCTTTTTTTTTTTTTTAAGATTTTATTTATTTATTTGACAGACAGAGATCACAAGTAGGCAGAGAGGCAGGCAGAGAGAGAGAGAGAAGCAGGCTCCCTGCTGAGCAGAGAGCCCGATGCGGGACTCGATCCCAGGAACCTGAGATCATGACCTGAGCCGAAGGCAACGGCTTAACCCACTGAACCACCCAGGCGCCTACTAGGCCCCCATTCTTAATCAGAGGTCAGTTTGTCCATTCGCCCCTCACCAGGGCTATGCTCTGGTTTCCCTCTTTTGTTGGGACACCTGAGGTAATAAAACAGAACGGACTCTTCCCATCCCACAGAATCACGCCACACTCCTGTGATCAGACCAAATCCCCAGAGATGGAGACTCATCCATGGCCCATGAGGCCACCTCACATTCCATGCCCATCGGTGACACAAAAGCCTGAGCAAGCGCCTCACGCTCACCCTTTGTTCATATTCCAAAGAGTTCTCCTCACGGTCTGTATATTTGCCCTGCCATACCTACATCGCCAAACTTAAGCCAAGTTTGTGTTTTCAGACTTCTGTCCCCACAGCCTTGGCCCACATAACCTCCAGCTTGGGACCCCTGGAGTGACACCTCAGGACTGTGCATGCCTTCTCCAAGGGTATTCTGCCCATTCCATTGGCCACAACCATATAAATTAGGAGAAACCTCCAAAGTGCCTGAGGCTATCCCAATAGTGTCGGCCCCCCAGGACAAACAGGGTTGATCTGACACCAGATAAGCAAATACCTCAACTCAGACCCGTAGACAGATGTTCCCTGTGAAGAAAATTGTACCGGACAGGCCTCTAGTCCTTAATCGGATCCATTGCTTTGGTTTCCAGGCATCTCCACATAGGACTGGTTTCCAATACCAGCATACAGGGGATTCCTGAGGAATCGATCAGAAGACATTTCATCTCCACATTAGAAACTTGCTTGTTGGGACTGTGTCAAAACCTCTGGTTAGGAGAATCCTTCAGGGCCCCATTACCACCGCCCCATTACAAGGTCTCCATGGACTCAAACCCATATCATGAACCATCTGCAGGAGAGTCCATTTCAACACACCCCTCTCGGTTGCTCCCCCAGAGCTAGCAGATTGAACTTCTCTTGTTCCAAGGGGACAATTGAAATATGAAGAGGGCTTCCCAGCCATCAAATTTTAGAACACTGTTCTTTAGTTTTTCCGTATGGGACATCCTTAAGCCATCCAACGTGTCTCAATTGTTCTGCAGAAGGAATTCTAGTGGTTTGGAGGGTCTCAAAACTCCCATCGAGGGAAAAACTCCATGACCTCGTGTTGCCCCCCCCCTTCCTGAAGGGGCCACCATGGTCAGAAACTCCCACCTGAGTCAACGTCTGATCCTCTCCCTGACTTCAGGTATACAAGATCTACATTCAGCTCTGTAGAGTGTGCCTTCAGTGCCCTCGCCCCAAACCTATGCCTAGCTTGTGTTCTCAGACTTCAATCCTCACACTCCGGGCCCAAAAGCCCTCCTGTTTGGCAATTCTGGAGACATTATGCAGCATTCTGCCTGCCCACCTGAAGAAAAACATTGCCCTCTGGGGCCACCCAGAGACCTCAAATGAGGATCAACCTGCACGCCACTCGACTGTAACCCAATTATATAGTCGACCCTGGGCACTAGTGTCCTGTCTGACACAGCTTGAATCCGGACCTCCTGACTGACCCCCAGACAGCCGACCACACACTGAGCACATCAGACCCGCCATGGTCTTAACTCGTCATCTCTTCCCAACCTAGCTTTTCAGGCTTCAGAACATAGACCTTAACTCCAAACCCTGCCAAGAGGTGAAAGTGATGCAGAAATCAGAACTCTTTCCCGATGGCAAGAAACCTTTTGCTTGTTATGTTGTCCAATGTTCAGTGTAGGAGAAACCAGCATGGCCCTTGAAGCTCCCCCATGCTAGAAGGCAGCATTAGGCACAAACACACATAGTGACACTCAGTGTGAGCCCTGTCCTCAAGTAAGTCCCCTCAGTGGCTGGGCCCATACATCGCATATGGGGCTTGCCATGTCCCTAGGCTCCCAATCTTAACTAGAGGTCATGTTGTACAGTCGCCCCACTCAGAGCTCTGCTCTGGAATTCCTCTTTTAGTGGGGCACCTGTGGAAAGAAAAAAAAAAAAGAAAAAGAAAAAAGAAAACCAGAACGGACTCCTCCCAATCCCCCAGAATGACCCCAAACTCTTGGGATCTGGCTAAATCCCCAGAGAGGGACACACGTCCATGTCACGTGAGGCCACCCCGACATTCCATGACTACAATTGATACAAAATCCAGAGACAAAAGCCTGAGAAAGCGCCTCACACTCGCCCTTTGTTCATATCCCAAAGAGTTCTCTTCATGGTCTGTAGATCCGGCCTGCCATACCTATGTCCAGAAACCTAAGCCGAATTTGTGTTTTCAGACTTTTGTCCACACAGGCCTGGTCCACACACCCTCCAGGCTGGGACCCCTGGAGCCACACCACAGGACTGTGCCTGCCCCCTTCAAGGGAATTCTGCCCATTCCACTGGCCACAACCATATAAATTAGGAGAAACCTCCAAAGTCCCTGAGGCCAGCCCAAGAGTGTAGGCTGCCCAGGACAAAAAGGGTCGATCTGACACCAGCTGAGCAATTACCTCCACTCTGACCCATAGACAGATGTCCCCAGAGAAGAAGATTGAACTGGACAGGCCCCTAGGCCCTAATCAGATCCATTTCTTTGGTTTCAAGGCATCTCTCCCCAGAGGCCTGGCTTCCAATATCAGCATATGGGGGTTTCTAGAGGGCCCCATCAGAACACATCTCATCTGCACATGGGAAATGTGCTCGTTTGAGCTGTGTCAAAATTTCCGGTTAGGAGAATCCTTCAGGGCCCCGGTGACACAGCACAAATCCAAGGTCTCCATGGACACAAACCCACATTGTAGCACATTGCAGGATGCTCTTTACTCCCCCTCAGCCAGCCGATCGAACCTGTCTTGTCGCAAGAAGACAGTTGGAATGCGATGCAGCCTGCCCAGGCATCCATCCTTAGAAGCCTGCTCTGGAGTCATTCCGTATGAGAGTTCCTGGAGCCATCCAACAGGTCTCAATTATCCCGCAGAAGGAATCTTTGCTGCATGGAGCATCTCCTTTGCCCCATGATGCACCGACCCCTTCATGAAAGGGCCATCATGGTTAGAAACTACAACCTGAGGGAACTTCTGATACTTTCCCTGATTCAGATGCATGAGATCTCGATTCAGCTCTGCAGAGTGTGCCTGCCATGCCCCCGCCCTGAAACACAAGCCTAGCTTCTGTTCTCAGATTTCCGTCCTCACGCTCCTGGTTCCCAAGCCCTCCAGTCTGACAATACTGGAGCAACAATGCAGCACTCTGCTTGCCTTCCAGAAGGAAAATGTTGCCTTATGGGGCTAACCAAAACCCCAAATGAGGATCAACCTGCATTCAACTCGACTAGACCCCCATTATACAATCTACCCTGGTTTCTAATGTCTTGTCTGACACAGCTTGAGCCCAGACCTCCTGACCTAAACCCAGACAGCTGGCTGCACACTGAGCACATTGGACCTGCCATGGCCTTAAGTCGTCATCTCTTCCAACCTCGTTTTTCAGCCTTCAGAACCTAGACATTATGTCCAATCACTGCCCAGGAGTGAAGGTGATGCAGAAATCAGAACTCCTCCTTCCCCTTGGCAAGAAATCTTGTGGTGGGCATGTTGTCCAAAGTTCAGTGTAGGAGAAACCAGCATGGCCCATGAATCCCAGACCATGCTTGAGGGCTGCATTGGGCATAAAAACCCATTGTGACCCTCAGCGTGTATCCTGTCCTCAAGTAAGTCTTGTCAGTGGCTGGACCAAAAGCCCGCATATGGGGCTACCATGCCCCTAGCCCCCATTCTTAATCAGAGTTTGGTTTGTCCATTTGCCAATCCTTAGGGCTCTGCTCTGGAATTCTTCTTTTGGTGGGACACCTGTGGTAAAGAAACAAAGCCGACACCTCCCTTCCCACAAAATTACCCCAAACTCTTGGGATCGGGCCGAATCCCCAGAGGCGAAGACTCGTCTATTGCCCATGAGGACACCCGGACATTCGGCGGCCATTGGTGACACAATGTCCAGAGACAAAAGCCTGAATAAGCGCCTCACACTCACCCTTTGTTCATATCCCGAAGAATTCTCCTCACGGGCCTTAGATCAGTCCTGTCATACCTATGACCCGAAACCTAAGCCAAGTTTATGTTTTCAGACAACTGTCCCCAAAGTCCTGGCCCACACACCCTACAGACTCAGGCCCCTAGAGCCAAACCTGAGGACTCTAGCTGCCCTCTCCAAGGGAATTCTGCCAATTCTATTGGCCACAAGCTTACAAATAAGATAAACCTCCAATTTCCCCGAGACCATCCCAATAGTGGTGGCTGCCCAGGACAAACAGGGGCAATCTGAGCCCATCTGAGCACCTACCTGCACTCAGACCCGTAGACAGATGTTCCCAGAGGTAAATTGGAACAAATAGGCCCCTTGATCCTAATCGGATCCATTGCTTTGGTTTCCAGGCATCTCTCCTCAGAGGCCTGGATTCCAATACCAGCATATGGCTGTTACTTGAGGCACCCATCAGAACAAATCTCGTCTCCACACGGGAAACTTGCACGTTGGAACTGTGAAAAAGCCTCTGATTAGGGGAGCCCATCAGGGACCCGGTGCCACCGCCTCATTCCAAGGGTCCATGGACAAAAACCCACATTAGGACCCATCTGCAGGAGAGTCCATTTCAACTCAGGCCCCTGGATTGCTCCCCCAGATCCAGCAGATTGAACCTGTCTTGTCGCTAGGAGACAATTGGAATGAGAGGCGGCTTCCCAGCCATCCATCCTTAGAACCCTGCTCAGAATCTTTCTGTATGGGAAGTCCTGGAGACAACCAATAGGTCTCAATGGCCCCAAAGAAGAATCTTTGTGGTTTGGAGCATCTCACAACTACCAATGTGGGAAAAGCTGAATGGTGAAGTGATCCACCCCCCACTTCATAAAGGGGCGATAAAGGACAGAAACTCCAACCTGAGCGATCTTCTGATCCTCGCCCTGACTTCAGATGCACGAGATCTCATTTCAGCTCTGCAGAGTGTTCCTGATGTGCCCTCATCCAGAAACCTAAGCCTAGCTTGTGTTCTGACACTTCCGTCCTCACACTCCTGGCCCACAAGCCCTACAGTTTGGCAATTCCAGAATTACAATGCAGCACTCTGCCTGCCCTCCAAAAGAAAAATATTGCACTCTGGGGCTACCCAGAAACCCCAAATGAGGATCAACCTGCACGCCACTTGACTATACCCCAATTATACAGGCTGCTCTGGGCACTAATGCCCTTTCTGACACAACCTGAGCCTGGACCACCCGAACCACACCCAGTAAGCTGGCCGCACACTGAGCACATCATACCTGCCATGGCCATAGGTCGTCATCTCTTCCTAACCTCGGTTTTCAGGCTTCAGAATGTAGACCTTATTACCAGTCACTTCTCAGGAATGAACATGATGCAGAAATAAGATCTCCTTCCCCATGGCAAGAAACCTTGTGGTTGGCATGTTGTCCAACATTCAGTGTAATTGAAACCAGTGTGGCCCATGAGGCCCCGCCCATGCTTGAGGGCCGCATTAGTCACAAACATGCATTGTGACCCTCAGCACAATCCCAGTCCTCAAGTAAGGCCTCTCAGTGGCTGGACCAAGAGACGGCATATTGCGCTTCCCATGCCCCTAGGTCCCAATTATTAACCATAGTTCGGGTTGTGCATTCGCCCCTCCCCAGGGCTCTGCTTTGGAATCCCACTTTTGGTGGGACACCTGAGGTAACAAAATTGAAAGGACTACTCCCATCCCACTGATTAACCAAAACAATTGGGATTGGGCCATATCCACAGAGAGGAAGACTCGTCCATGGCCCATGAGGCCTTCCCGACATTCCACGGCCATAATTGACACAAAAATACAGAGACTAAAGCCTGAGCAAGCGCCTCACACTCGCTCTTTCTTTATATCCTGAAGAGTTCTCCTCACGGTCTGTAGATTGGGCGTGCCATACCTACGTCCCCAAACCTAAGCTGAGTTTGTGTTTTCAGGCATCTGTCCTCACAGTCCTGTCCCACACACGGTACAGGCTACGGCCCCTGGAGCCACACATCAGGACTGTGTCTGCTCACTCCACGGGAATTCTGCCCATTCCATTGTCCATAATCATACAAATTAGGAGAAACCTCCAAAGTCTCGGAGGCCATCCCAATAGTGTTGGCCGGCCAGACAAACGGGGGCAGTCTGACACCAGCTGAGCAACTACCTCCACTCATACCATAGACATATGTCCACAGAGAAGAAGATTGAACCGTACAGGCCCCTAGGCCCTAATCAGATCCATTGCTTTGGTTTCCAGGTATCTCTTCAGAGGCCAGGTTTCCAATATAACATATTGGGGGTTCCTCAGCAACAATTAGAACAGATCTTGTCTCCAGATGGGAAACTTGCTCTTTGGAGCTGTCTCAAAATCTCCAGTTAGGAGAATCCTTCAGTGACCTGGTGCAACCACCCCATTCCAAGGTCTCCATGGACACAAACCCACATTAGGACCCATCCGAAGGAGATTCCAATTCAAATCAGTCCCCTTGGTTTTATCCCCAGAGCCAGCAGATCGAAACTGTCTTGTCTATAGGAGACAATTGGAATGCAAGTTGGGCTGCCCAGGCATCCATCCTTAGCAGAAGATCGAACTTGTCTTGTCGCTAGGAGACAATTGGAATACGAGTTGGGCTGCCCAGGCATCCATCCTTAGAACTTTGCTCTGGCATCGTTCTGTATGGGATGTCCTGGAGCCATGCAACAGGTCTGAAATATACTGCAGAAGGAATCCTTCCGTTTTGGAGCATCTCATAACTCCCAACGTGCGAATACCTCAATGGCTTTGTGATGCCTCCCGCCTTTATGAAGGGGAAATCATGGACAGGAACTCCAACCTGAGCCAACGTCTGATCCTCGCCCTGACATCAGATGCACAAGATCTCGATTCAGCTCTGCAGAGTGTGCCAGCCTTGCCCTCGCCCTGAAACTTAAGTCTAGCTTGTGTTCTCAGACTTCCATCCTCACACTCCTGCCCTCTAAGCCCTCCAGTTTGGCAATTCCAGACCCACAGTGCAGCACTCTGCACTCCAGAAGAAAAATGTTGCCCTATGGAGCTTCCCAAACACCCTAAATGAGGAGAGACCTACACGGCACTTTACTGTGCCCAAATTATATAGTCTAAACTGGGCACTGATACACTGTCTGAATCAGCCTGAGCCCGGACCTCCTGACCAACACCCAGACAGATGACCGCACACTGAGCACATCGGACCCACTATGGCCTTAGCTCATCATCTCTTCCCAACCTAGCTTTTCAGATTTCAGAACTTAAACCTTAATTCCAAACCCTGCCTAGGAGTGAACGTGATGCAGAAATCAGAACTCCTCCTTCCCCATGGCAAGAAACCTTGTGGTTGGCATATTGTCCTACGTTCAGTGTAGGAGAAACCAGCGTTCACCATGAGGCCCTGCCCATGCTTGAGTGCTGTGAGGGAATAAACAAGCATTGTGACCTTCAGCGTGAGTCCTGTCCTTTATTAAGTCCTCTTAGTGGCTGGATCATTAGACGCCCTAACGGGCTTGTCATGCACCTAGGCCTCAATTTTTAACCAGATTTCTGGTTGTCCAGTCACCCCTCCTCAGGGCTCTGCTCTGGAATCCCTCTTTTGGTTAAAATAAAACAAAACAAAACGGACTCCTCCCATCCCACAGAATTATCCCAAACTCTTGGGAGCTTGGCCAATCCCCAGAGGGGGAGACTCTTCCTCGGCCCATGAGGCAACCCCTATATTAAATGGCCATTGTGAACACAACACCCAGAGAAAAAAGCCTGAGTGACTGCCTCCCACTCGCCCTCATTTCATATCCATAGGAGCTCCCCTCACTGACTGGAGATCAGGCCTACCATAAACTTGGCCCCAAAACTGAGCCAAGTTTGTGTTTTCAGACATCTGTCCCAAAAGCCCTGGCAAACACAGCCTCCAGGCTGGGTCCACTGGAGCCATACCACAGGACTGTGTCTGCTCTCTCCTTGGAAACTGTGCCCATTCCATTGGCCACAACCCTACAAAATAGGAGAAACCTCAAGGCCCCCGAGCAAATCCCCCTACTGTAAGCCACCCTGGACAGACAGGGGCATTCTCACATAAGCTGAGCAACTACCTCCATACAGACACGCAGGCAGATGTCCACAGAGAGAGAAGATTGAACTGGACAGGCCCCTACGCCCTAATCTGAACTCTTGCTTTGGTTTCCAGGTGTCACTCCTCAGAAGCCTGGGTTCAAAGACCAGCATATGGGGCTTTCCTGAGTCACCGAACAGAACACCTCTCGTCTCCACATGGGAAGCTTCCTTGTTGGAGCTGTGTCAAACCCTTCGTGTTGGAGAATCCTGCAGAGTCCCTGAGCCACTGCCACACGCCATTCCAAGGTCTCCATGGCCATCAACAAACATTATGACCCATCCTCAGGAGAGTCCATTTCAACTCAGCCCTTTGGGTAGCTCACCCAAGTGTCCGCGGATTGAACCTGCCTTTTCCTGACCAAACAGTGGTAATGAGAGGTGGCATTTCCAAGTATCCATGCTTAGACACCTACTCTCGAGTCTTTCCGTATGGGGCAGGCTGGAACCATCCAATAAGACTCGACTGTCCTACAGAAGGAAACCTTGAGGTTTGGAGCAGCTCACAACTCCCATCGTAGGGAACCTCCCTGGCCTCATGAAGCCCCCACCCCCTTCAGGAAGGGGCCATCATGGACACAAACTCTAGCCTGAGGCAACGTCTCATACTCTCCATGACCTCAGATGCAGGAGATCTTGATTCAGCCTCTGAGGAGTGGGCCTGCCATGCCCCAAACCTAATGCTAGCTTATGTTTTCAGACTTCATTCCTCACACTCCTGGCAGACAAGCCATCCAGACTGGGAATTCCGGAACCACAACGCAGCCCTCTGCCTGCCCACCAGAAGAAAAACGTTGCCCTAGCCGGCTCTCCAGAAACCCCAAATGAGGATCAAACTGCTCAGGCCTCAACTGCATCCAAATTGAAAAGGCTGCCCTGGGCACTAATGCTCTGTCTGTCACAGCCTGAGGCCAGACGTCCCAATAGACAAGGAGACAGCTGGCCACACACCCAGCACATCAGACACGCCATGGCCTTAGGCTGTCATCTCTTCCCAACCTGGGTTTTCAGACATCTGAACCTAGACATTATATCAAATCCCCACACATTTGGGTACCTGAAGGGCAAATCAGAACTCCTCCTTCCCCATGGCTGTAAAGCTTGCTGTTGGCATGAAGTCACACCTTCAGGGTCGGAGAAAACTTCATGGCCCCTGAGGCCACGCCCATACTTGAGTGCCGCCTTGGGCACAAACTCGCATTGTGACCCTCAGTGTGAGCCCCACATCGAAGTGAGGCCTCTCAGGGCCTGGACCAAGAGCCCGCATATGGGGCTTGCCAAGTCCTTATGCTCCCAATCCTCACCAGAGTTCGTTTTCCAGTCACCCGTACCTCGGGCTCTGCTCTGGAATCCCTCTATTGGAGAGACACATGAGCCAGACAACAGGACTCCACTCTTCCCACAAAATGTCCCCAACCTCTCGGGAGCTGGGCCAAATCCAGAGAGGGACACTCGTCCATAGTCACTGAGGCCACCCCTACAATCCACAGCTATCCTGGACACAAAATCCATAGACAAAAGGCTGAGGGAAAGCCTCCCCCTCGCCTTTCTTTCATAAGCCAAGGAGCTCCACTCTAGGTCTGTAGATCCAGCCTGCCATACCCTTGGCGCCACACCTAAGCTGAGTTTGTGTTTTTGGACTTCTGTGCCCATAGCCTGGACCCACACAACCTTCAGGCTAGGGCCTATGGAGCCACACCAAAAGACTGTGCCTGTCCTCTCCAAGGAAGCTGTGCCCAATCCATTGACCACAACCCTACAGATTAGGCAAAACCCCCAAGGCCCCTGAGGCCATCCTGATAGTGTCGACTGCCCTGGACCAAGAGGGGCACTCTGACACCAGCTGAGCAACTATCTCCACTTAGACACTCAGACAGTATCCCCAGTGACAGAGGATTGAAACGGACAGACCCCTGGGCCCTAACCTGAACCCTAACTTTGGTTTCCAGGTATCCCTTCTCAGAGGACTGGTTTCAAAGACCAGCATATGGGGCTTTTCTGAGGCACCAAACAGAACCTTTCTCATCTCCACATGGGGAGATTTCTTATTGGAGATGTATCAAACCCTTCAGGTAGGCGAATCCTGCAGGGCTCCTGAACCACCAGCACATTCCAAAGTCTCCATGGACACAAACCCACATTATTATGCATCCTCAGAAGAGTCCATTTCAAATCAGGCCCCTGGGTAGCTTGCCCCAGAGCCAGCAGATCAAACATGTCTTTTCACTAATTGCCAATGGGAATGCGAGGCATGCTGTACAGGGATCCATACTTCAAACCCTGCTCTCCAGTCCTTCCATATGGGACGTCCTGGAGCCATCCAACAGGACTTGACTGTCCCGCAGAAGGAAACCTTGTGGTTTGGAGCAACCTCCAAACTCAGCAGGGGAAAACTTCCTTGGCCTCATGAGGCCCCTGCGTCATGATGGTGCCATCATGGACACAAACTCCAGCCTCAGCCAACGTCTGATCCTCACCCTGACTTCAGATGCAGGAGATTTTGATTCAGCCTCTGCAGAGTGGGCCTGCTGTGCCCTTGGCTCCAAACCTCACTCTAGCTTGTGTTTTCAGACCTCCGTCCTCAGACTCCTGGCCCACAAGCCCTCCTGATTGGGAATTCTGGGGCCAGAACGAAGCACTCTGCCTGCCCCCCAGAAGAAAAACATTTTCTATGCCATTTCCCAGAAACCCTAAATGAAAATCAACGTGCTCAGCCCTCGGCAACACCCCAATTGTCTAGGCTACCCTAAGCACTAATGCTCTGTCTTACATAGCCTGAGCCCAGAAATTCTGACAGACACTGAGGCAGCTGATCACACATTCAGCACATCGGATCCCCCATGGTCTTAGGCCATTCATCCCTTCCCATTGACTTGTGTGTTTTCCTGGAGGTATGTTCTGAGGCTGTGTCAGACTGTGCATTTTTTCCAGAGCAGCCTATGAAATTGGGCTTGACTTTGGGTCTTGCAGATTTCTCCTAATCTGGTGGGTTTGGAAAACTGATAAGGGCTGAGATTCCTCGGGAGACCAGGTCCAGTGATGTGGTGTGGTCCTGGAGGCCCATCCTGGAAGGCATATGGGTCAGGACTTTGGGTCCAAAGTCTTCAGACTCAAACTTGGGTAAGAGTTAGGGGCGAAGTGATGGCAGACCCCATCTACAGACCCTAAGGGCAGCTCCTCGGGATTTGAAATTTGGACGGATGGAAGGCAGGAGCACAGGCTTTTCGGTCTGGATTGTCTAGGATGGCCACAAAATGGAGGAGTGACCTCATGGGTCCATGGGATATTCTTCCCCTCTGGGGATTCTGCTTGGCACCCAAGAGTTTGATACACATTCTGGGGAAGAGGAAAATGCTGTTTTCCATCTCAGGGGTCCTGTCTAAACAGGGACTCCAGAGATGGGTTCTGGGTCCAAGCACCTGGAAAACCCAGCCAAGTCTTCGGTTTTAAGCCTAGAGGCATGACAGACCCTCTCTGTGGGATCTGGTCCAGGTCCCAAGGGGGATCATTGGAAAGGGGTCTCATTCTGAGTGCAATGACTGTTTGTGCCTAACTGCCAATCCTGTGTGGGCATGGTCTCATGGGCCATGCACTTGGCTCCCACTCTGAGGGTCGGAGAGCCATCTCAACATTCAGTTTTCTGGCCATGGGCAAGGAGGATTACTCTTTTGTGCTTCAGGGTCCCCTACGGGCAGGAATTTGAGCTAAGTCTGGGACAAGTACCTGAATACCCAGGTTGTTTCGATATGATGGCCTCAGACCAAGGCTGGAACCACCTGCAAGAAATGGGGCCCGCTGTCTGGGTGGCTGACAGAAGGTCAGGGATCATGCTCTGTCAGACAAAACATTTGTGTAGAGGTAAGCCTATTATATTGGGGTGCCATTGATGGCCGTGCAGGAGGATCCTCATGTGGGTTTCTGCGAAGACCCATAGGGCACTTCTTTCTGGTGGACAGGTGGAAGGCTGTGTTGTGGCTCCAGATTTCCCAATATGGAGGGCTTGCAGGTAAGGAGTGTGAAGACAGAAGTCTGAAAACACATGCCACGGATAAGCTCAGTGCCGAGCACATGGTCATTCCAATGTGCAGTGGTTGTTTCAAGATCCCCAGCACCTGAGTATGGGCGAGGGTCAGATGTCCGCTCGCGCTGGAGTTTGTATCCATGATGGTCAATGAATTGTGCAGTGGCCTCAATAATGCTTGGAGGTTTTCCCAAACAGACCTTGTGAGCTGCTCCAAATAGCAAGGTGTCCTGCTGCAGGACAGGGGAATTACGCTTAGAGGGCTCCAGGATCCCCCATATGGAAAGATTCGATAGCAGAGCTCTCTGAATGGAGGCCAGCGAAGCCTTCCTTGCATTACCATTGCAGCCAAGGAACATGGCAGGCTTGATCCGCTGGTTCTGCTTCCAATTTCCAAATGATCTAAGTTGACGGATATTCTCAGTCTAAAGAGTCACAATGCTGCTTGGTGTCCAGGGAGACCTTAGAATGTGGTGGTAGGTCGGTGGCCATGCAGGATTCGCCTACCTGAGGGTTAGACCCAATTCCCAGGAGCCAGGTTTCCTTCTCGGAACAGGAGGGCTTCTCATGTATGGCTCGGGGACCACATGTCGGATCATATGTTGAATTTCCAGAACAGGCCTTTGGGTACAGAGGCCTGAATACCTAGGTTAGGGTTCTGATGAGGTTGTAGGGGCATGTCATGTTTAACCTTCGGACTCAGGGCCTTTGACCTGCATGTCTTCCTGGAGGTAGGTGCTGAGGCTGTGTCAGACTGTACATTTTTTCCAGAGCAGCCTATGAAATTGGGGTGGGCTCAGGGGCCTTGCAGGATTCTCCTACTCTAGAGGGTTTGGGCAACTGATACAGCAGAGTTTCCTCCAGAGCACAGGCCCAGTGATGTAGTGTGGTTCTGATGGCCCCATCCTGGAGGTCATGTGGTTATGGGCTCTGGGACCAAAGTCTTTAGACACAAAATTGGGTAAGAGTTATGCACGAGGTGATGGCAGGCCCGATCTGCAGACCCTGATGGCACCTCCTTGGGATTTGAAATTCGTGCGGCTGGAAGGCTGGTGCAAAGGCTTTACTGTCTGGATTATGTCTAGGATGGCCTCGGAATGGTGGGGTTTCCTCATGTGTCCATGGGATATTCTACCTCTCTGGGGAATTTGTCCAGCACCCAAGAGCTTGGTGTCTTACTGGGGGGAGGAGAGAGTGCGGTTTACCGTGTCAGGGTTCCTGTCAAAACAGGGATTCCAGATATGGGTTCTGGGTCCTGGTGCCTGGATAATCCCACAAAGGCTTAGGATTTGGGCCTAGGGGCATGACAGGCCCACTCTGTGGGGCCCTGGTCCAGCTCCCACGGGGACTTGTTGGAATTAGGTCTCAGGGTGATGGTCACAATGCCTGTTTGTGACAAGCTGCCCATCCTTAGTGGGTGTTGTCTCATGTTCCATGCACCTGGATCCCAATCTGAGGGTTGGAACACCATCTCAACATTTAGTTTCCATGCCATGGGGAAGGAGGAATACTCCTTTATGCTTCAGGTTCCCCCATGCACAGGAATTTGAGCTATGCTCTGGGACAGGTACGTGAATACCCAGGTTGGTTCGAGATGAAGGACTCAGGTCAAGGCATATCACACCTGCCAGATATGGGGCCCGCTCTCTGGGTGGTTGCCAGGAGGTTGGGCCTCGGGCTGTGTCAGACAGAGAATTAGTCCTGAGTTGTGGCTCCAGAAGGCCCAGACTGTAGGGTGTGGGCCAGTGCAATGGGGACAGAACTCTGAAAACACAAACTTGGATTAGGTTTGGGAGCATAGGTATGGCAGACCTGATCTACAGACCGTGAGGAAAACTCTTCAGGATATGAACAGAGGGCGAGTGGGAGGCGTATGCTCAGCTTTTGTCTCTGGATTTTGTGTTACCGATGGCCGTGGAATGTTGGGGTGGCCTCAGGGGGCCATGGACGACTCTCCCTGTCTGGCGATTTGGCCCGATCCCAAAATTTTGGGATCATTCTGTGTGATGGGAGGGGTCCTTTCTCTTTTTATACCTCAGGTGTGCCACCAAAAGAGGGATTAAAGAGCAGAGCCCTGGGGAGGGGCGACTAGACCACCCGAACTCTGGGTTAGCTGGGGGCCTAGGGGCATCACAAGCCCCATAAGCGGGCTCTTTGTCCAGCCACTGAGAGGTCTTACTTGAGGACAGGGCTCACGCTGAGGGTCACAATGCCTGTTTGTGCCCAACGCGTCCCTCAAGCATGGGCGGGTCCTCATGGGCCATGCTGTTATCTCCTACACTGAAGGTTGGACAACATGCCAACCAGGAGGTTTCTTGCCATGGTGAAAGAGTTATTCTGATTTCTGAATCACATTCACCGCTGGGCAGTGACTGGAGATAAGGTCAAGGTTCTGAAGCCTGAAAACCGAGCCTGGGAAGAGATGAGGACCTAGGGCATGGTGGGTCCGAATGTGCTCAGTTTGCGGCCCTCTGTCTGGGAGTGGGTCGGGAGGTCCAGGCTCATGTTGTATCAGACAGTGCATTAGTGCCCAGGGTAGATTGTATAATTGGGGTACAGTCGAGTTGCGTGCAGATTGATCCTCATCTGGGGTTTCTTGTTAGCCCTAGAGGACAACTTTTTTCTTCCTAAGGGCAGGCAGAGTGCTGCATTGTGTCTCCGGAATTCCCAGACTGGAGGGCTTGTGGGCCAAGAGTGTGAGAACAATATTCTGAGAACACAAGCTAGGCATAGGTTTCGGAGCGAGGGAATGGCAGGCACACTCTGCAGAGCTGAATCGAAATCTGGTGCATCTGAACTCAGGGCGAGTGTCAGACGTTGGCTCAGGTTGGAGTTTCTGTCCATTATGGCCCCTTCATGAAGTGGGGGGGGCACCACGAAGTCATGGCGGTTGTCCCACAATGGGAGTTGTGAGATGCTCCAAACCTCAAGGATTCTTTCTGCGGGAAAATTGAGACCTGTTAGATGGCTCCAGGACGTCCCATACAGAATGACTCCAGAGCAGAGTTTTAAGGATGGATGCCTGCCCAGCCTGCCCCACATTCCAATTGTTTCCTAGTGACAAGACAGGTTCGATCTGTTGGCTCCAGGGGAGCAACCAAGTGGGCTGAGTTGAAATGGTCTCTCTTGCAGATGGGTCATAATGTGGGTTTGTGTCCATGATGACTTTGGAATGGGGCGGTGGCACCGGGGCCCTGAAGGATTCTCCTAATTGGAGGTTTTGACAGAGATCTCATGCACAAATTTCCCATATGGAGATGAGATTTTTTCTGATGGTTACCTCAGGAAACCCCCATATGCTGATATTGGAAAACAGGCCTCTGAGGAGATATCCCTGGAAACCAAAGCAATGGCTCTTTTTTGGGCATAGGGGCCTATCTGATTCAATATTCCTCACGGGGGACATCTGTCTATGGGTCTGAGTGGAGGTAGTTGCATTTCTGGTGTCAGATTGACACCGTTACTCCCGGGCGGCCTATACTATTGGGATAGCCTCGGGCCCTTTGGAGGTTTCTCCTAATTTGTTTGGTTTTGGTCAATGAAATGGGAAGAATTCCCTTGGAGATGGCAGCCACAGTCCTGAGGTGTCAATCCAGGGAAAACAGCCTGGAGAGTGTGGGCCAGGTCTGTGGGGACAGAAGTCTGAAAACATAAACTTGGCTTAGGTTTGGGGACGTAGGTATGGCAGGCCCGATCTACAGACAATGAGGCGAACTCCTTGGGATATAAACAAAGGGCGAGTGTGAGATGCTTACTCAGGCTTTTGTCTCTGGATTTTGTATCACCGATGTCCATGGAATGTCGGGGTGGCCTCATGGGCCATTGACGAGTCTCCCTCTCAGGGATTTGCCCCAGTCCTAAGAGTTTGGTGTCATTCTGTGGGACGGGAGGAGTCCTTTCTGTTTTTTTTTTTTTTTTTTTTTTTTTTTTTTACCTCAGGTGTCCCACCAAAAGGTGTATTCCAGAGCAGAGTCGTGGGGAGGTACTACTCGACAACCCGACCTCTGGTTAAGAATTGGGGCCCAGGGGCATGCCAAGCCCCATATGTAGGCTCTTGGTCCAGCCAATGACAGGCCTTACTTGAGGACAGGACTCACTCTGTGGGTCACAATGCATGCTTGTGCCCAACGGGGCCCTCAAGAATGGGCGCGACCTCACGGGCCACGCTGGTTTCTCCTACACTGAAAGTTGGACAACATGCCAAACACAAGGTTTCTTGCCATGGGGAATGAGCAGTTCTGATATCTGCATCACGTTCACCACTGGGCAGTGATTGGAGATAAGGTCTAAGTTCTGAAGTCTGAAAACCGAGGTTGGGAAGAGGTGACGACATAAGGCCATGGCGGGTCTGATGTGCTCAGTGTGCTGCCAGCTATCTGGGTGTCGGTGGGGAGGTCCGGGCTGTGACACAGGTCAGGCTGTGTCAGACAGGGCAGTAGTGCCCAGTGTAGACTATATAATTGTAGTTCAGTCGAGTTGCGTGCAGGTTGATCTTCATCGGTGTTTCTGGGTAGCCCCATAGGGCAACGTTTTTCTTCTGGAGGGCAGGTAGAGTGTTGCATTGTTGCTCCGGTATTGCTAAACTTGAGGGCTTTTGGGCCAGGAGTGTGAGGATGAAAGTCTGAGAACAATAGGTAGGCTTATGTTTTGGGGCGGGGGCTCGGCAAGGCAAGCACACTCTGCAGAGCTGAATCGAGATCTCGTGCATCTGAAGTCAGGGCGAGGATCAGATGTGGCTCAGATTGGAGTTTCTATCCATAATGGCCCTTTCATGAAGGGTATGGGGCATTACGAGGCCATGGACTTTTCCCACAATGGGAATTGTGAGGTTCTCCAAACTGCAAGGATTCCTTCTGCGGGACAATTGAGACCTGTTGGATGGCTCCAGGATGACCCATATGGAAGGACTCCAGAGCAGGGTTCTAAGGATGGATGCCTGGTCAGCCCGCATGGCATTCCAATAGTCACCTTGTGACAAGATGGGTTCGATCTGCTGGCTCTGGGGGAGCTACCAGGGGGGATGAGTGAAGTGGAATCTCCAATGAATGGGTCATAACGTGGGTTAGTTTCCATGGTGATGTTGGAATGGGGCGGTGGCGCCAGGCCCTGAAGGATTCTTCCAACCGGAGGTTTTGAAACAGCTCCAATGCACAAGTTTCCCATGGGATAATGAGATTTGTTCTGAGGGTTGCCTCTGGAAACCCCCATAGGCTGGTATTGGCATCCCTCTGAGGAGAGATGTCGGGAAACCAAAGCAATGAATCCAATTAGTGCCTAGGGGCCTGTCCGATTCAATCTTCTTCACAGGGTTCATCTGCCTCCAGGTTTGAGTGAAGGTAGTTGCTCAGCTGGTGTCAGATCACCCCTATTTGCCCCAGGAAGCCTACACTATTGGGATGGCCTCGGGGACATTGGAGGTTTTTCCTAATTTCTAAGGTTGTGGCCAATGGACTGGGCAGAATTCCCTTGGAGAGGGCAGGCAGTGCCCTGTGGTGAGACTCCAGGGGCCCTATCATGGAGGCTGTGTGGGCCAGGTCTGTGGAGACAGAATTCTGAAAACACAAACTTGGCTTAGGTTTGGGGATGTAGGTATGGCAGGCCTGATCTACAGACCATGAGGGAACTCTTTTTTTTTTTTTTTTTCCTGCCATGCGGAAGGAGCAGTTCCCTATTGTGCTTCTTGTACCTGCATTGGCAGGGATTCCTGTAAAGGTCGAGGGAAAGCTCCCTGAATGAAAGGATGGGTAGAGAGGACGGACTTGGTCCATTGCTGCTTTCACACGCTGGATATGGGCCCGGCTCTCTAGGTGGCTGACACGAGGCCAGAGCTTAGGCTCTGTCTAACACAGCACTAGTGGCCAAGGCAGCCTATAAATCGAGGTACCATCGAGGGCCGAGCAGATTGATCCTCATGTGGAGTTGCTGGGCAGACACAACAGGCACGTCTTCTTTCTATTTGGAAGGCAGAATGCCACATTGTGCCTCCAGAATGCCCTATCAAGATGTTTTGCATTGGTGCCATCCCAATATTTCACGGACATTGTTGACACAAAACCCAGACAAAAGTCTGAGCATGTGCCTCACACTCACCCTTTGTTCATATTCCGACGAGTTCTCCTCTAGGTCTAAAACAGGTCTGCCATAACATAGTCCCCAAACCTAAGCCGAGTTTGTGTTTTCAGACTTCAGTCCCATAGCCCTAGCCCACACACCCTCCAGGCTGGGACACCTGGGACACAGCTCAGGACTGTGCCTGCCCTCTCCAAGGGAATTCTGCCCATTCCATTGGCCACAACCTTTCATATTAAAAGAACATCGAAAGTCTCTGAGTCCACCCCAATAGTGTAGGCCTCCTGGGACAAACAGGGCCTATCTGACAACAGCTGAGCATATGCCTCCACTCAGATCCGAAGACAGATTTCCCCAGAGAAGAACATTGAACCCAATAGGCCCTAGGCCCTAATTGGATCCATTGCTTTGGTTTCCAGTCATCTCTCCCCAGAGGCCTGATTTCCAATACCAGCATTTGGGGTTTCCTGATGCACCGATCAGAGCAAATCTCATCTCCACATGGGAAACTTGCTCTTTGGAGCTGTGTCAAATCCTCCGGTAAGGAAAATTCTTCAGGGCCCCATGCCACTTCCCCATTCTAAGGTCTCCATGCACACAAACCCATATTATGACCCATCCGCAGGAGAATCCATTTCAAATCAGCCCCCTCGGTTGCTCCCCTGAGCTAGCAAATTGAACATGTCTTTTTGCTAGGAGATAATTGCAATGTGAGGTGGGTTGCCCAGGCATATATCCTTAGAACCCTGCTTTGGATTCGTTTCATATGCTATGTCCTGGAGCCATCCAACAGGTTTCAATTGTACCACAGAAGGAATCTTTGCAGTTTGCAGTTTCTCAGAACTCCCATCGTGGTAAAACCTCAATGGCCTCCTGATGAGCCCCCTTCATGAAGGGACCATCATGGACAGAAACTCCAACCTGAGCAAACATCTAATCCTCACCCTGACTTCAGATGCACGAGATCTCAACTCAGCTCTGCAGAGTGTGCCTGCCGTACCCTCGCTCCGAAATCTAAGTCTAGCTTGTGTTCTCAGACTTTCGTCCTCTGACTCCTGGCCCACAAGCCCTCCAGTTTGGCAATTCTTGAGCAAGACAACTCATCCTTCCCTATGGCAGAAACCTGGCTGTTGGAATGGATGTTCAACACTCAAAGTGGGAGCCAGCTTTATGGCCAAAGAGAACACGCCCACTCCTGAGGGCCCCACTGGGCATAATCAGGCATTGTGACCCTTAGCCTGAGCATGCTTTTAACAAACCCTCTCAGTTGCACCACCACGATCCGCATTGCAGGCCTGGTACAACCCTAGGCCCAAATCATAACAATTGGTGGGATTTTGCAGGTGCCCAGATCCAGAGCCCGTCTCTGGAATCCCTGTTTTGGGGCACACCTAGGATGGAAAACAGCCCTCTTCCCTTCCCCGAAAGAGCCACCAAACTATGAGGAGCCACCAAGATCTTTAGAGAGCAAAAATCTCCCATTGACCCAGAAGATCATACCTGCACTGCAAGGCCAACCTGGACACACAATCCAGTTAGATGTCTGTGCTCCCGCCTTCCAGTCACCCTAATTACAGTTCCTGACAAGCTGTCCTCCAAGTCTACACATTGGCCCTGCGATCACCTCGCCACTTAACCTAACCCGAATTTGTGTTTGCAGACTTCTCTCCCAAACCATGGCTCACATACCCTACAGGATGGGGTCTCTGGAGCCACACCACAGGACTGTGCTTGCCATCCCCAAGGAAACTATTTCCATCACAGCTGCCCAAACGTTCCAGATTAGGAGGAACTTTCAAGCCCCTGAGCCCACACCAATATTGCTGACCGCTCTGGTCACAAATTTGCAGTCTGAGACAACCTGATCCCCTATAACCAGGCAGACAGCCAAGCTAATGGTCCTTTCAGAAAATTGAACCTGACATGCCCCTACGACCTCATTGGAACCCTCAATTAGATTTTCAAGCATCTTTCCTCAGAGGTCTGTTCACGAATACCAACTTGTGATACAACATGTGGTCCCTGAACCACAAAACAGAACATCTCCTGTCCTGAGAAGGAAACGGGGCTTTTTGACCTGTGCCAAACCATCAGTGTAAGAGAAACCTGCACAACACCTTAACCACAAGCAAATTCTAAGATCTCCCTTGAAACAAACCAGCATTGTGGACCATCTGCAAGAGATTCCATGTCAACTCAAGGCCTTGGTACTTTGCCAGAGCCACCAGAATGAACCTGCCATGTTCCTCAGCTGCAAAGGTCAATGGAGGTGTGCTTTCCTGGCTTCCATGCAGGAGAGCTCTGCTACACAAACTTTCCACATGGGGGACCCTGGAGCAAACAAATCAGGCTCCACCTGTCCAGTAGAAGGAAACCTCACTATTTGGAGCATCTCAAAAGCCTCAGTGTGGGAAATACTCCATGGACTCTTGATGCCACCCCTCCATTTGTGGGTCATCATAGACACAAACTCCAGTGTGAGCAAACATCTGACATCCGCCCTTACTCAGGTGCTGGATATCTCAAATAAGGTGCTGCACATTGGAACTGCCTTCCGCTTAGCTCTGAATTTTACCATAGCTTGAGTTTACAATTCCATCCTCACCCTACTGGTCCCCAAGCACTCTTGATAGAGAATTCTGGAGGCTCAATGCATCATGCTGCCTTCCCCATAGAATGAAGAAGTGCCTGTTGAGTCTTCCCAGAAACCGCACATGAAGATCAAACTGTTCGGCCCTTGAGGGAATCCTGATTTATAGGCTGCCTTTGCCACTAGTGCTGTGTCTGACAGAGCCTGAGTCCCGACCTAATGTCAACCAAAGAGAGAGCAGGTCCCATATCTAGCATGTGTGACCACCCATGCCCCAAGTCCATCATCCCTTCCCATCCTTAGTATTCAGACACCTGTCCCAATACTTTGCTGGAATCCCTAGCAGTGGGGGAACTTGAAGCACAATAGAGAACTCCTCCTTTCCCATGGAAGGAAACGTGGCTGTTGGGATGGGTGTCCAACCCTCAGAATGGGAGCCAGCTTCATAGCCAATGAGACCACACCCACTCCTGAGGGCCTCCCTGAGCACAAACAGGCATTGTGACACTCAGCATGAGCATGCTTTCAACAAGCACTCTCAGTTACACCACCAGGATTCCCAATTGTAGGCCTGGTACACCCCTAGGCCCAAGTCCTAACCCTTGGTGGGATATTCCCCAAATGAGGAACATCCTGAATGCCACTCAAATGTACCACAATTATAGAGTCTACCCTGGAAACTAATGCCCTGTCTGACACAGTCTGAGCCTGGAACTCCTGACCGACATCCAGACAGTTATCTGCACACTGAGCACTTTGGACCCACCATGTCCTTAGGTCGTCTTCTCTTCCCAACCTTGATTTTCAGGCTTCAGAACCTACACCTTATGTCCATTCACTGGCCAGGGGTTAGCGTGATGCAGAAATCAGAACTCCTCCTTCCCCATGGTGAGAAACCTTGTGGTTGGCATGTTGTTCAATGATCAGTGTAGGGGAAACCAGCGTTGCCCTTGAGGCCCCGCCCATGCTTGCCAGCTATGTTGGGCACAAACAGGCATTGTGACCCTCAGCGTGTGCCCTGTCCTCAGGTAAGGCATCTCAGTGGCTGGACCAAGAGCCCGCATATAGGGCGTTCATGCTCCTAGTCCCCCATTCTTTTTTTTTAATTTTTTCAATTTATTTATTTTCAGAAAAACAGTATTCATTATTTTTGCACCACACCCAGTGTTCCATGCAATCCCTGCCCTCTATAATACCAACCACCTGGTGCCCCAACCTCCCACACCCCTGCCACTTCAAACCCCACACATTGTTTTTCAGAGTCCATAGTCTCTCATGATTCACATCCTCTTCCAATTTACCCCAATTCCTTTCTCCTCTCTAACAACCCTTGTCCTCCATGATATTTGTTATGCTCCACAAATAAATGAAACCGTATGATAATTGACTCTCTCTGCTTGACTTATTTCACTCAGCATAATCTCTTCCAGTCCCGTCCATGTTGCTACAAAAGTTCGGTATTCATCCTTTCTGATGGAGGCATAATACTCCATAGTATATATGGACCACATCTTCCTTATCCATTCATCCGTTGAAGGGCATCTTGGTTCTTTCCATAATTTGGCGACCGTGGCCATTGCTGCTATAAACATTGGGGTACAGATGGCCCTTCTTTTCACAACATCTGTATCTTTGGAGTAAATACCAAGGAGTGCAATTGTAGGGTCATAGGGAAGTTCTATTTTTAAATTTTGAGGAATCTCCACACTGTTCTCCAAAGAGGATGCACCAACTTGCATTTCCACCAACAGTGTAAGAGGGTTCCCCTTTCTACACATCCTCTCCAACACATGTTTTCTGTTTTGTTAATTTTGGCCATTCTAACTGGTGTAAGGTGATATCTCAATGTGGTTTTAATTTGAATCTCCCTGAAGGCTAAGGATGATGAACATTTTTTCATGTGTCTGATAGCCATTTGTATGTCTTGATGGAAGAAGTGTCTGTTCATATCTTCTTCCCATTTTTTGATATGTTTGCCTGTTTCGTGTGTGCTGAGTTTGAGGAGTTCATTATAGATCCTGGATATCAACCTTCTGTCTGTACTGTCATTTGCAAATATCTTCTCCCATTCCATGGGTTGCCTCTTTGATTTTTTGACTGTTTCCTTTGCTGTGCAGAAGCTTTTGATTTTGATGAAGTCCCAAAAGTTTATTTTCGCTTATGTTTCCTTTGCCTTTGGAGACATATCTGGAAAGAAGTTGCTGTGGCTGATATCAAAGAGATTACTGCCTATGTTCTCCTCTAGGATTCTGAATAAATTCCTGTCTCACGTTGAGGTCTTTTCTCCATTTTGAGTTTATCTTTGTGTGCAGTGTAAGAGAATGGCCAAGTTTCATTCTTCTACTTATAGCTGTCCAGTTTTCCCAGCACCGTTTATTGAAGAGATTGTCTTTTTTCCACTGTATATTTTTTCCTGTTTTGTCGAAGATTAATTGCCCATAGAGTTGAAGGTCCATATCTGGGCTCTCTACTCTGTTCCACTAGTCTATGTGTCTGTTTTTATGCCAGTACCATGCTGTCTTGGTGATCACAGCTTTGTAATAAAGCTTGAAATCAGGTAACATGATGCCCTCAGCTTTATTTTTTTTTTCAACATTTCCTTAGCGATTCGGGGTCTCTTCTGATTCCATACAAATTTTAGGATTATTTGCTCCAGCTCTTTGAAGAATACCGGTGGAATTTTGATCGGAATGGCATTAAAAGTACAGATTGCTCTAGGCAGTATAGACATTTTAACCATGTTTATTCTTCCGATCCAAGAGCATGGAATGGTCTTCCATCTTTTTGTGTCTTCTTCAATTTCTTTCATGAGTGTTCTGTAGTTCGTCAAGTACAGATCCTTTACCTCTTTGGTTAGGTTTATTCCCAGGTATCTTATGGTTCTTGGTGCTATAGTAAATGGAATCGATTCTCTAATTTCCTTTTCTGTATTTTCATTGTTAGTGTATAAGAAAGCCACTGATTTCTGCACATTGACTTTGTATCCTGCCACATTGCTGAATTGCTGTATGAGTTCTAGTAGTTTGGGGGTGGAGTCTTTTGGGTTTTCCATATAAAGAATCATGTCATCTGTGAAGAGAGAGAGTTTGACTTCTTCATCACCAATTTGGATACCTTTTATTTCTCTTTGTTGTCTGATTGCTGTCGCTAGGACTTCTAATACTATGTTGAACAAGAGTGTTGAAAGTGGGCATCCTTGTCTTGTTCCTGATCTCAACGGGAAGGCTGCAAGCTTTTTCCCATTGAGGATGATATTTGCTGTGGGTCTTTCATAGATAGATTTGATGAGGTTCAGGAATGTTCCCTCTATCCCTATAATTTCAAGCATTTTAATCAGGAATGGATGCTGGATTTTGTCAAATGCTTTTTCTGCATCAAATGAGAGGACCATGTGGTCTTTCTCTCTTCTATTAATTTGTTGTATCACATTGATTGATTTGCGAATGTTGAACCATCCTTGTAGCCCAGGGATGAATCCCACCTAATCATGGTGGATAATCTTTTTAATGTGCTGTTGGATCCTGTTGGCTAGGATCTTGTTGAGAATCTTAGCATCCATATTCATCAGTGATATTGGTCTAAGATTCTCCTTTTTGGTAGGGTCTTTGCTTGGTTTGAGGATCAAGGTAATGCTGGCTTCATAGAAAGGGTCTGGATTTTTTCCTTCTGCTTCAATTTATTGAAAGAGCTTCAGAAGAATAGGTGTTATTTCTTCTTTGAAGGTTTGGTAGAATTCCCCAGGGAATCGATCAGGTCCTGGGCTCTTGTTTTTTGGAAGGTTTTTGACAACTGCTTCAATCTTGTTATTAGATATTGGTCTATTCACGTTGTCGATTTCTTCCTGGTTAAATTTTGGGAGTTTATAGTTTTCCAGGAATGCATGCATTTCATCTAGGTTGCTAAGCTTATTGGCATATGACTGTTGATCATAACTTCTGATGATTGTTTCTACTTCCTTGGTGTTAGTTGTGATCTCTCCCTTTTCATTCATAATTTTATGAATTTGGGATTTCTCTCTTTTCTTTTGGATTAGTGTGGAAAATGGTTTATTGATCTTTTTGATTCTTTCAAAAAACCAGCTTCTATTTTCATTGATACATTCTACTGTATCTCTGGTTTCTACCTCATTGATCTCAGCTCTAATCTTGATGATTTCCCTTCTTATGTGTGGAGTTGGTTTGATTTGTTGTTGATTCTCCAGTTCTTTAAGGTGTAGAGACAGCTGGTGTATTCTGGATTTTTCAATTTTTTTGAGGGAGGCTTTGATGGCTATGTATTTCCCCCTTAGGACTGCCTTTGCTGTATCCCATAGGTTTTGGACAGAAGTGTCTTCATTCTCATTGGTTTCCATGAATTGTTTCAGTTCTTCTTTGATCTCCTGGTTGATCCAAGCATTCTTAAGCAAGGTGGTCTTTAGCTTCCAGGTGTTTGAGTTCCTTTGGAACTTTTCCTTGTGATTGAGCTCCAGTTTCAAAGCATTGTGATCTGAGAATATGCAGGGAATAATCTCAGTCTTTTGGTATAAGTTAAGTCCTGATTTGTGACGCAGTATGTGGTTTATTCTGGAGAAGGTTCCCTGTGCACTTGAGAAGAATGAGTATTCTGTTGTTTTCGGGTGCAATGTTCTGTATATATCTATGAGGTCCATCTGTTCCAATGTGTCATTCAATGCTCTTGCTTCTTTATTGATTTTCTGCTTCGATGATCTGTCTATTTCTGAGAGAGGCATGTTAAGATCTCCTATGATTAGTGTATTCATATCAATATGACTCTTTAACAGTTTTCTTAAGTAATTGGCTGCTCCCATATTGAGAGCATAGATATTTACAATTGTTAGATCATCTTGGTGGATAGTCCCTTTAAGGATTATGTACTGTCCTTCTGTATCTCTGACTATAGTCTTTACTTTGAAGTCTAATTCATCTGATATGAGAATTGCTACCCCAGCCTTCTTTTCAGGCCCATTGGCATGAAAGATGCTTCTCCACCCCTTCACTTTCAGTCTGGGTGTATCTTTAGGTTCAGAATGGGTCTCTTGGAGGGTCCTGTCGTATTATCCAATCTGCAACCCTGTTCCGCTTTATTGGCACATTTAGGCCATTCACATTGAGAGTGATTATTGATAGATACATTTTTATTGACACCGAGTTACCTTTGAAGTCTTTCTTTTTGTAGACTGTCTCTATATTTCTGTTCAATGCTATTCTTAGGATTTTTCTTCTTTTATAGAGCCCCCCCCCCTTAATATTTCCTGCAGTTTCGGCTTGGTGGTTGCATAGTCTTTTAAACCTTGCTGGTTTTGAAAACTCTTTATCTCTCCATCCATTTTGAATGTCAGTCTTGCTGGATAAAGTATTCTTGGCTGCATGTTCTTCTCATTTAGTGCCCTGAATATATCTTGCTAGCCTTTTCTGGCATGCCAGGTCTCTGTGGACAGGTCTGACGTTATAATGATGGGCTTCCCTCTGTAAGTAAGGACCCTCTTTGCCCTGGCGGCTTTCAAGAGATTATACCTACAATTATAATTCCTCAATTTGACTATCAGGTGTTGTGATAATTTTTCGGAATGTATATTCTTGGGTGGAGACTGTTGAGCCTCTAGTACATGAATGCTGGTTCCATTTGAGAGATTCAGAAAATTTTCATAAAGGACTTGCTCCAGTATATCTTCTAGAATTCTTTCTTTCTCCTCCTCTTCAGGGATTCCAATAATTCTGATGTTGGAACGCTTCATGGCATCATTTATTTCTCTGATTCTGTTTTTGTGGTTTCTATGCTGTTTGTTCCAGGCTTCCTCCTGATCCTTTCTATCTGTTTGTCTTCCAGATCCCTAATTCTATCTTCTGTCTCAGTTACCCTAGCTTTGAGAGAGTTTAGATTAGATTGGAACTCATTGAGAGCATTGTGAACCTCCTCCCTCGTAGCTTTCAGCTCCGCCCTAACATTGTGAAAATCCTGTCTGGTCGCTTTCAGTTCAGGCCTAATCAATTCTGTTTGGTCATCCATGGCTTTCTCCAACCTAGATATTGCCTGGATAACTGTTAGACTGAATTCTCTTTCCGACATATTGTCTATGTTGATAGCTGTTGGCTTTGTAGCAGAAGGTCCACCCTCTGTATTTTTCTTCAGTTGGGCATTCCTCCTCTTAGTCATTTTGGTGGGAGATGACTGAACAGATGTAGCTGGATGTATCAACTGCGGTGCAGTCAAGATGCACCCTGGAACACTTCTGAGCATTCAGGATTCCCCACCTAAACGAGAGACAAAAGAAAAGAAAAATAAAAAAAAAGAAAAGAAGGAAAAAAATAAGAGAGAGAGAGAGAGACAGGAAAGAATGGGAAGATGAAAAAGAAGGATCATCACAGATGGTCCCCAAGGTAAGGTTTATGAAGTAGACACACAAAAAGAGATAAAAAAGAGTGATACAAAAAAAAAGAGTGATACAAGTATATGACAAGAGAAATATATATATATATGCAAATAAAGAAAGAACCTCGTTAAAAAGAACCCCAAGGGTAAAATTTATATGCTATCATGACAAACACAAAAAACACAGAAACACTGGTGGAAGAAGATGGGAGAGTTCTTATAAATTCTCAGTGTATGCAAGGAAGGTTGTTTTGATTCTTCCTGGATTTATCTTGATATCTTTGTTAAAGGACTCAACTTTCCTAAGATAAAGGGGGAATAAAAATTGGTTTACCTATAGGGGTAGTATTGATTGGGGAAAGGGGATTACTTTGAAATTTAGCTCTATATGAATATTAGAGGATAAAATAAAAAGGAATAAACTAGACTAAACTAATCTAAAATTTTAAAAAAGGAATTCAAACAATAAAAATGCAAAAGAAAAACTTAGGTGTATGTATCAAAAAGTACAGGTTAGAAAGGTATTAAGGAATTTTAGGTACTGTACAGCTCGCTGTGATGGTAAATAGGTTTAAAAAATTACCTATGTGTAAAAAAAAAAAAAATGAACCGGAATAGTGGGAACGAGTGAACAATACAAGTTTTCCTATGAAGTAGTGACTGTTCTCTTGTAGTCCTTTTTTTTTCTCATTTTTTTTCTTTCTTGGTTTGTTTTATGGGGGAGGGGCCTGACACATCGGTTGTTAGTCAATGATGTTTCCTGAGTTAAGTACTCCTGCCCTCCTCAAGAGGGTGGGCTCTTAGGAAACTGTTTCTTTTTTTTTTTTTCAGGATTTTGTTCTCTGGCGGTTTTTATGCTTGTTCACTTTTTTTTTTTTTTCTCTCACCTTGACTACCTTTGATGGTTTTTGTAGTTTAGAGGAAAACAAACTGCACCCTGATCTCCCTCTCAGAGAGAAGCCTCAGTCTGGGTGCAGAGCCTAAATAAGTTCCCTCTTGGCCACTGGCAGAGCAGGTTCCAAGTTGCAGACCCTGGGGGCGCAGGATCTTTTGCTTGTACCCAAAGCTAAGGCAGTGGCAGCTGTCTGGGAGCTCCCGACGGCCAGAGAAGTTCCAAGCAGTGATCGCACACTGAGATTTTGCCGCTGGCCAGGGCTGGGAGTGCCCAGCTTGCTTGCACCTCTTTCAGAGGAGGCTATCGGTCACGTGCACGTCTCAGGCACTGAGAACGGGGCGCAAGTCCATAAACACCAGGCTGGGCTTTAGCGCACCTCTGTCAGGGGAGAGTTTGGGGTGCACGGCTTAGGCTTTGAAACAATGGCGCGGGTCAACGAGCGATAGCCGGGCCTTTGTAACTCAGGGGAGCATGAGGGACATGCACACGTATCTCAAGCTTTGTGGTAGGGCTCGCGCGTTCTGCCAACCGGCTTGGCTCCCATCTCCTCACAAGAGCTAGAACCCAAGCATTCTTGGGCGCGCTGGTGGCTTAGGGACCAAGAGCTGGTTTCTCCGCGGCACTCTCTGCCTCAGACCGGGGAGGCTGTCCTGAGACTGGGGACTTAAGCCCCTGTCCCTAGCTGCCCTGATTTCCTGATTCCTTTGCTCTTTTGGAGTGCTTTCAACCAGGCTCCAAGTTAATGCTAGTCCCCAGACGCAGGGCACTCTCGCTCCTATTGGGGTATTACTTTCCAACCGGTTGCTTCTGGTGGCTCCCTCCCGCTTTTGTTTATCTTCCAATACCAGTCCCCCTTTACCACTCTGCTTTACCTGCCCACTGGCATCTTCTGCCTCTGTAGAGATCCAGACATGTATAATTCTGATCTCAGGCTGATTTCATGGGTGATCGGAGTTCTTTGGTAGGTAATCAGCTCACTTTGGGGTACCGGCTGAAAAGGCACTTCCTCCTACTCCCCAGCCATCTTGTCCCTCCTAGTCCCCCATTCTTAACCAGAGTTCGGATTGTCCAATCACCACTCTCCAGTGCTTTCCTCTAGGATCCATCTTTTGGTGGGACACTTGAGGTAAAACTACAGAAAGAACTCCTCCTATCCCAAAGAATGACCCCAAACTCTTGGGATTGAGCCAAATCCCCAGAGAGGGAGACTCGTCCATGGCAGATTAAGCCATCTCGACATTCAACGGCTAATGGTGACACAAAATTCAGAGAGAAAAGTCAGAGCAAGCGCCTCACACTAGCCTTTTCTTCATATCCCAAAGAGTTCTCCTCACGGTCTGTAGATATGGCCTGCCTAACCTAGCTCCCTAAACCTAAGGCAAGTTTGGGTTTTCAGACCTCTGTCCCCACAGCCCTGGCCCACACAGCCTCCAGGCTGGGGCCCCTGGAGCCCAACTCAAGACTGTGCCTGCCCTCTCCAAGGAAATTCTGCACATTCCATTCACCACAACCCTAAAGATTAGGAGAAACCTCCAGAGTCCCTGAGGCAATCCCAATAGTGTAGGCTTCCTGGGAGAAACAGGGGCGATCTGACACCAGTGGAGCAACTACCTCCACTCAGACCAGTAGAGAGATTTCCCGAGAGAAATAGATTTAACTGGACAGGCCTCTAGTCTCTAATCGGATCCATTGCTTTGGTTTCCAGTCACCTGTCCCCAGAGGCCCGGTTTCCAATATAAGCATATGGGGGTATTCTGAGGCACTGATCAGAACAAATCTCATCACCACATGGGAAACTTGCTCGTTGGAGCTGTGTCAAAACCTTCACCCTGCGTGCCACTCGACTGTACCGCAATTATACAGTCTAGTCTGGGAACTAAAGCCCTGTATGACACAGCCTGAGCCCAGACCACCTGACCGACTCCCAGACAGCAGGGCAAACACCGAGGACATCGGACCCACCATGGCCTTAGGTTTTCATCTTTTCCCAACCATGGTTTGCCGGCTTCAGAACCTAGATCATATCTCCAGTCACTTCCCAGGAGTGAACGTGGTGCAGAAATCAGAACTCCTCCTTCCCTATAGCCAGAAACCTTGTGGTTGGCATGTTGTCCAACGTTCAGTGTAGGAGAAACCAGCGGCCCATGAGGCCCCGCCCATGCTTGAGTGCTGCGATGGGCACAAACACACATCGTGACCATCATTGTGAGCCCTGTCCTCACGTAAATCCTCCCAGTGACTGGAACAAGAGCCCGCATATGGGGCTTGTCAAGCCCATAGTCCCCCAATCTTAACTAGAGGTCGAGATGTCTAGTCACACCTACTCAGGGCTCTGCTCTGGAATCCCTCTTTGGTGGGGAGCCAGAGGTAAAAAAAAATACAGGAAAGACTCCTCCCATCCACAGACTGACCCCAAACACTTGGGATCAGGCCAAATCCCAGAGAGAAAGACTCATCCATGACCCATGAAACCACCCCAACATTCCATGTCCACCGTTGACACACAATCCAGAGACAAAAGCCTGAGCAATCGCCACACACTCGCCCTTTGTTCATAGCCCGAAAAATTCTCTGCAAGGTCTATAGATCGGACCTTTAATACATATGTCCCCAAGCCTAAGCCGAGTTTGGGTACTCAGACTTCTGTCGACACAGTCCTGGCCCACAAAACCTCCAAGCTGGGGCCCCTGGAGTCACAGCTTAGGACTGTGCCTGCCTTCTCCATGGGAATTCTGCCCATTCCATTGACCACAACCCTACAAATTAGGAGAAACCTCCAAAGTCCCAAGGCCATCCCAATAGTGTCTGCCGCCCAGGACAAAAAAGGGCGATTTTTCACAAGATGGGCAACTAACTCCACTCAGACCCGCAGACAGATATCTCCAGAGAAGATTGAACCAGACAGAATCCTAGGCCCTAATCGGATCCATTGCTTTTGTTTCCAGGCATCTCTTTTCAGAGGCCTGCTTTCCAATACCAGCATATGTGTTTTTTTCTGGAAATACCAATCAGAACAAATCTCGTCTCTACATGGGAAACGTGTTCTTTGGAGTGGTGCCAAAACCTCCAGTTAGGAGAAACCTTCAGTTCCTCAGAGCCACTGCTCCGTTCCAAGGTCTCCATGGACACAAACCCACATTATGACCCATCCTCAGGACAGTCCATTTCAACACAGCCCACTCAGTTGCTCCCCCAGACCCAACAGATCAAACCTGCCTTGTTGCTAGGTGACAATAGGAATGCGTGATGGGCTCTCCAGGCAATGATCCTTAGAACGGCGCTCTGCAGTCGTTCCATATGCAGCATCCTGGAGCCATCTGACAGGTCTTGACTGGCCCACAGAAGGAATCCTTGCCGATTGGAGCTTCTCACATCTCCCATCATGGGAAAACCTCCATGGCCCCATGATGCCCCCCCACCTTCATGGACGGGACATCATGGACAGAAACTCCAAGCTGAGCAAACGTCTGATCCTCTCCCTGACATCAGATGCACAACATATTGATTCAGCTCTGCAGTTGCCCTATGGGACTGCCCAGGAATGCCAAATGAGGATCAAGCTGCACATCACTTGACTGTACCCCAACTATATAGTATAGCCTGGGAACTAATGCCGTGTCTGACATTCCTCGTGAATATCTGACAGGACCTCGCGAATACCACCCAGACAGCGGGACCCACACTGAGCACTCGGAACCGCCATGGCCTAAGATCGTAATCTCTTCCCAACCCCGGTTTTCAAGTTTCAGAACCTATACCTTTTTCCTCCAGTACTTCCCAGGGGTTAATGTGAGGCAGAAATCAGAACTCATCCTTCTCCATGGCAAGAAACCTTATGGTTGGCATGTTGTACAATGTTCAGTGTAGGAGAACCCCGCCCATAGGGACCCGCCCATGCTTGAAGTCCTCTTTGGGCACAAACACACATTGTGACCCTCAGCATGAGGCCTGTCCTCAAGTATGCCTCTCAGTGGCTGGAACAATAGCCTGCATATGGTGCTTGCCATTCCCCAAGGACTCCATTCTTAACCAGAGGTTGAGATGTCAAGTCTTCCCTCCCCAGGGCTGTGCTTTGGAATCCTTCTTTTGGTGGAACACCTTAGGTTAAAAAAAGAAGAAGAAGAAGAAGAAGAAAAGAAAAGAAAGAATGAAAGAATTGCTCCCATTCCAGAGAATGAGCCCAAACTCTTGGGATTGGGCCAAATCCTCAGAGAGGGAGACTCGTCTATGGCCCATGAGGCCACCCTGACTTTCCACGGCTATATTTGACACTAAATCCAGAGACAAAAACCTGAGCAAGTGCCTCACACTCATCCATTGTTTATATACCGAAGAGTTCTCCTCACAGTATGTATTTCAGGGCAGCCATACCTTCGTCCCCAACCCTAAGCCGAGTTTGTGATTTTAGACTTTTGTCCCCAAAGCCTTGGCCCACAAATGCTCCATGCTTGGGCCCCTGGAGCCACACCTCAGGACTGTGCCTGCCCTCTCCAAGGGCATTCTGCCCATTGAATTGGCCACAACCATATATATTAGGAGAAACCTCCAAAGTCCTTGTGGCCATCCCAATAGTGTAGGCCCCCTGGGACAAACAGGGGCGATCTGCCATCAGCTGAGCAACTACCTCCACTCAGATCTGTAGACAGATGTCTCCAGAGAAGAACATTAACCGGATAGGCCCCTAGGCCCTAATCGGATCCTTTGCTTTTGTTTCCAGGCATCTCTCCACATAGGCCTGGTTTCCAATACCAACATATAAGGGTTTCCTGAGGCACCCATCAGAACAGATCTTGTCCCTACATGGGAAACTTGCTCTTTGGAGCTGTATCAAAACTTCCAATTAGGACAATCCTTCAGGGGCCCGGTGTCACTGCCCCATTCCAAGGTCTCCATGGACACAAATCCACATTATTATCCATCCAAAGGAGAATCCATTTCGACTCAACCCCCACGGTTTCTCCCTCATATCCAGCAGATGGAGCCTGCCTTGTCACTAGGAGACAATTGGAATGTGAGGCGGGCTGACAGGCATCCATCCTTAGAACCCTGCTCCGGAGTTGTTTTATATGGGATGTCCCGGCACCATCCAACATGTCTCGACTGTCCCGCAGAAGGAATCCTTGCTGTTTGGAACATCTCACAACTCTCATCATGTGAAAACCCCTATGGCCCCATGATGCCTGCCTCCCTCAATGAAGGGGCCATCATGGCTCGAACCTGAGCCAACATCTGATCCTCGCCCTGACTTCAGATGCACGAGATCTCGATTCAGCTCTGCAGAGTGTGGCTGCCGTGCTGAAACCTAAGCCTAGCTTGTGTTCTCAGACTTCCGTCCTCACACTCCTGGCCCACAAGCCCTCCAGTTTGGGAATTCCGGAGCCACAGTGCAGCACTCTGCCTGCCCTTCAGAAGAAAATCGTTGCCCTATGGGGCTACCCAGAAATGCCAAATGAGGATCAACCTGCACGCCACTCGACTGTACCCCGATTATATACACTAGCCTGGGCACTAATGCCTTGTCTGACACAGCTTGAGCCTGGATCTCCCGACCGACACCCAGACAGCTGGGGCCACACCTCAGGACCGTGACTGCCCTCTCCAAGGGAATTCTGCCCATTCCTCTGGCCACAACCATACAGATTAGGAGAAAACTCCAAAGACCCAAGACCATCCCAATACTGTCTGCCCCCGCGACAAACAGGGGCGATCTGACACCAGCTGAGCAATGACCTCCACTCAGTACCATAGAAAGATGTTCCCAGAGAATAATAATGAACCGGTCAGTCCCCTAGGCCCTAATCAGATCCATTGCTTTGGTTTCCAGGCAACTCTCTTCAAATGCCTGGTTTCCAATATCATCTTATTATGGTTCCTGAGGCACCAATCAGAACAAATCTCATCTCCACATGAGAAACTTGCTCTTTGGAGCTGTCTTAAAACCTTCGGTTAAGAGAATCCTTCAGGGCTCTGATGCCACTGCCCCATTTCAAGGTCTCCATGGACAGAAACCCACATTATGATGGATCATCAGGAGAGTCCATTTCAACTCAGCCACCTCGGTTTCTCCCCCACAGTCAGCAGATCAAACATGCCTTGTCACTAGAAGACAACTGGGGACAATTGGAATGCAAGTTGGGCTGCCCAGGCATCCATCCTTAGAATCCTGCTCTGGAGTCGTTCCTAATGGGACGTCCTGGATCCATCCTACAGGTCTCTACTCTCCAGATGAAGGAATCCTTGCGGTTTGGAGCATCTCACAACTCCCATCATGGGAACAACTCCATGGCCACATGAGACACTCCCCCTTCATCAAGGGGCAGTCACAGACAGAAGCTCCAACCAGCCCACGTCTGTTCCTAGCCCTGACTTCAAAATCATGAGATCTCGATTCAGCTCTCCAGAGTGTGCCTGCTGTGCCCTCGCCCCTAAAGCACGCCATCGACTGTACCCCAATGATACAGTCTACCCTGGGCACTAACGCCCTGTCTGACACAGACTGAGCCTGGACCTCATGACCGACACCCAGACAGTTGGCCTCACACTGAGCACATTGGACCCGCCAGGTCCTCAGGTCTTCATTTATTCCCAACCTCGGTTCTCAGGCTTCAGAACCTAGACCTTATCTCCAATCACTGCCCAGGAGTGAATGTGATGCAGAAATCAGAACTCCTCCTTCCCCATGGTGAGAAACCTTGTGGTTGGCATGTTGTCCAACATTAGTGTAGGAGAAACCAGCATGGCCCATGAGGCCCCGACCATGCTTGAGGGCTGCATTGGGCACAAACCTGCATTGTGACACTCAGCATGAACCCTGTCCTCAAGGAAGACCTCCCAGAGGCTGGACCAAGATCCCGCATATGGTGCCTGCCATGCCCGCCGGCCCCCAAACTTAATCACAGGTCAGGTTGTCCAGTGGCCCATCCCCAGGGATCTCTCTGGAATCCTCTTTTAGTGGGACAACTGAAGTAAAAACAAACAAACAAACAAACAAAAAACATAAAGGACTCCTCCCATCCCACAGAATGACCACAAACTCTTGGGATCGGGCCAAATCCCCCAAAAGGGAGACTCATCAATGACCCATTAGGCCACCCCTACATACCACGGCCCTCATCCACAAAAAATCCAAAGAGAAAAGCCTGAGAAAGGGCGCAAGACTCACCCTTTGTTCATATCCCGAAGAGATCTTCACACGGTCTGTAGATTGGGCTTGCCATACTTACGTCCCCAAACCTGACTGGAGTTTGTGTTCTGAGACTTCTGTCCCCACAGCCTTGTCCCACACACCCTCCAGGCTGGGGCCCCTGGAGCCACAATTCAGGACTGTGCCTGCCCTCTCCAAGGGAAGTAAGCCCATTCCATTGGCCACAAACTTAGTTTACGAGAAATCTCCAAGGTCCCCGAGGCCATCCCAATAGTGTAGGCCTCGCGGGACAACAGGGGTGATCTAACACAAGCTGAGCAACTACATCAACTCAGACCTGTAGACATATGTCCCCAGAGAAGCAGATTGAAACAGACAGGTCTCTAGGCCATAATCGGATCCATTGCTTTTGTTTCCAGGCATCTCTCCTCAGAGGCCTGGTTTCCAATACCACCATATGGTGGTTTCCTGAGGAACCAATCAGAAAAAAAATGTCATCTCCACCTGGGAAACTTGCTCAGTGGAGATGTGTCAAAACCTCTGGTTAGGAAAATCCTTTAAGGTCCCATAGCCACCTCCCCATTCCTAGGTATCTATGGACTCAAACCCACATTATGACCCATCCTCAGAGGAGTCCATTTCAACCCAGTCCCATTGGTTGCTCCCCCAGCCAGTAGATCGAAGCTGCCTGGTGGCTGGGAGACAATTGGAATGCGAGGCAGACTGTCCAAGCATCCATCCTTTGAACGCTGCTCTGGCGTGTTCCGTATGGGACATCCTGGATCCATCCAGAACGACTGTCCTGCAGAAGGAATCCTTGCGGTTTGGAGCATCACAGATTCCCACCATGGGAAAACATCCATGGCCTCGTGATGCCTGCCCATGGCCTCATGAAACCATCCCCCCTGCATGAGGGGGACATCATGGACAGAAACTCCAAGCAGCCCAATGTCTGATACCTGCCATGACTTCAGATGGATGAGTTTTTGATTCAGCTCTGCAGAGTGGGCCTGCCGTTTCCTCTCCCTGAAACCTAAGCCTAGCTCGTGTTCTCTGACTTCCATCCGCACATTCTGGCCCACAAGTCCTCCAGTCTGGGAATTCTGGAGACACAATGCAGCACTCTCCCTGCCCTCGCAAAGAAAAATATTGCCCTATGGAGCTACCCAGAAACCCCAAATGAGGATAAACCTGCATTCCACTCGACTGCACCCCAATTATACAGTCTACCATGGGCACTAATGCCCTGTCTGACAGCGCCTGAACCCGGACCTCCCGACCAACACCCAGACAGCTGGCCGCACACTGAGCACATCAGACCCGCCATGGGCTTAGGTCTTCATCAGTTCCCAACCTTGGTTTTCAGGCTTCAGAACTTAGACCTTAACTCCAATCACTGCCCAGGCATGATGCCGAAATCAGAACTCCTCCTTCCCCATGGCCAGAAATCTTGTGGTTGGTGTTAGGGTCCGTGATCAAAGGAACGAGACTGATACAAAGCGAAGGTCAAGCAAAGCTTTATTTCGCGCCAAGCATCATGAATCGCACTGACCGGTCAGGGCTTTCTTTTTTTTTTTTTTTTTTTTTTTCCCCAATTTATTTATTTTCAGAAAAACAGTATTCATTATTTTTTCACCACACCCAGTGCTCCATGCAAGCTGTGCCCTCTATAATACCCACCACCTGGTACCCCAACCTCCCACCCCCCCGCCACTTCAAACCCCTCAGACTGTTTTTCAGAGTCCATAGTCTCTCATGGTTCACCTCCCCTTCCAATTTACCCAAATTCCCTACTACTCTCTAACGCCCCTTGTCCTCCATGCTATTGGTTATGCTCCACAAATGAGTGAAACCATATGATAATTGACTCTCTCTGCTTGACTGATTTCACTCAGCATAATCTCTTCCAGTCCCGTCCATGTTGCTACAAAAGTTGGATATTCGTCCTTTCTGATGGAGGCATAATACTCCATAGTGTATATGGACCACATCTTCCTTATCCATTCATCTGTTGAAGGGCATCTTGGTTCTTTCCATAGTTTGGCGACTGTGGCCATTGCTGCTATAAACATTGGGGTACAGATGGCCCTTCTTTTCACGACATCTGTATCTTTGGGGTAAATACCCAGGAGTGCAATTGCAGGGTCGTAGGGAAGCTCTATTTTTAATTTCTTGAGGAATCTCCACACTGTTCTCCAAAGAGGCTGCACCAACTTGCATTCCCACCAACAGTGTAAGAGGGTTCCCCTTTCTCCACATCCTCTCCAACACATGTTGTTTCCTGTTTTGTTAATTTTGGCCATTCTAACTGGTGTAAGGTGATATCTCAATGTGGTTTTAATTTGAATCTCCCTGAGGGCTAATGATGATGAGCATTTTTTCATGTGTCTGATAGCCATTTGTATGTCTTGATTGGAGAAGTGTCTGTTCATATCTTCTGCCCATTTTTTGATGTGTTTGTCTGTTTCGTGTGGGTTAAGTTTGAGGAGTTCATTATAGATCCTGGATATCAACCTTTTGTCTGTACTGTCATTTGCAAATATCTTCTCCCATTCCGTGGGTTGCCTCTTTGTTTTTTTGACTGTTTCCTTTGCTGTGCAGAAGCTTTTGATTTTGATGAAGTCCCAGAAGTCTATTTTCGCTTTTGTTTCCTTTGCCTTTGGAGACGTATCTTGAAAGAAGTTGCTGTGGCTGATATCGAAGAGATTACTGCCTATGTTCTCCTCTAAGATTCTGATAGATTCCTGTCTCACGTTGAGGTCTTTTATCCATTTTGAGTTGATCTTTGTGTACGGTGTAAGAGAATGGTCGAGTTTCATTCTTCTACATATAGCTGTCCAGTTTTCCCAGCACCATTTATTGAAGAGACTGTCTTTTTTCCACTGTATATTTTTTCCTGTTTTGTCGAAGATTAATTGACCATAGAGTTGAGGGTCCATATCAGGGCTCTCTACTCTGTTCCACTGGTCTATGTGTCTGTTTTTATGCCAGTACCATGCTGTCTTGGTGATCACAGCTTTGTAATAAAGCTTGAAATCAGGTAAGGTGATGCCGCCAGCTTTATTTTTGTTTTTCAACGTTTCCTTAGCGATTCGGGGTCTCTTCTGATTCCATACAAATTTTTGGATTATTTGCTCCAGCTCTTTGAAGAATGCCGGTGGAATTTTGATCGGAATGGCATTAAAAGTATAGATTGCTCTAGGCAGTATAGACATTTTAACGATGTTTATTCTTCCGATCCAAGAGCATGGAATGGTCTTCCATCTTTTTGTGTCTTCTTCAATTTCTTTCATGAGTGTTCTATAGTTCCTCAAGTATAGATCCTTTACCTCTTTAGTTAGGTTTATTCCCAGGTATCTTATGGTTCTTGGTGCTATAGTAAATGGAATCGATTCTCTAATTTCCCTTTCTGTATTTTCCTTGTTAGTGTATAAGAAAGCCACTGATTTCTGCACATTGACTTTGTATCCTGCCACGCTGCTGAATTGCTGTATGAGTTCTAGTAGTTTGGGGGTGGAGTCTTTTGGGTTTTCCATATAAAGAATCATGTCATCTGCGAAGAGAGAGAGTTTGACTTCTTCATTACCAATTTGGATACCTTTTATTTCTCTCTGTTGTCTGATTGCTGTTGCTAGGACTTCTAATACTATGTTGAACAAGAGTGGTGAAAGTGGGCATCCTTGTCTTGTTCCTGATCTCAACGGGAAGGCTGCAAGCTTTTTCCCATTGAGGATGATATTTGCTGTGGGTCTTTCATAGATAGATTTGATGAGGTTCAGGAATGTTCCCTCTATCCCTATACTTTGAAGCGTTTTAATCAGGAACGGATGTTGGATTTTGTCAAATGCTTTTTCTGCATCAATTGAGAGGACCATGTGGTTCTTCTCTCTTCTCCTATTAATTTGTTGTATCACATTGATTGATTTACGAATGTTGAACCATCCTTGTAGCCCAGGGATGAATCCCACCTGATCATGGTGGATAATCTTTTTAATGTGTTGTTGGATCCTGTTGGCTAGGATCTTGTTGAGAATCTTAGCATCCATATTCATCAGTGATATTGGTCTGAAATTCTCCTTTTTGGTATGGTCCTTGCCTGGTTTGGGGATCAGGGTAATGCTGGCTTCATAGAAAGAGTCTGGAAGTTTTCCTTCTGCTTCAATTTTTTGAAACAGCTTCAGGAGAATAGGTGTTATTTCTTCTTGGAAGGTTTGGTAGAATTCCCCAGGGAATCCATCAGGTCCTGGGCTCTTGTTTTTTGGGAGATTTTTGATCACTGCTTCAATCTCGTTATTAGATATCGGTCTATTCAGGTTGTCGATTTCTTCCTGGTTCAATTTTGGTAGTTTATATTTTTCCAGGAATGCATCCATTTCATCAAGGTTGCTAAGCTTATTGGCATATAACTGTTCGTAGTAACTTCTGATGATTGTTTCTACTTCCTTGGTGTTAGTTGTGATCTCTCCCCTTTCATTCATAATTTTATGAATTTGGGATTTCTCTCTTTTCTTTTGGATTAGTGTAGCCAGTGGCTTATCGATCTTATTGATTCTTTCAAAAAACCAGCTTCTAGTTTCATTGATACGTTCTACTGTATCTCTGGTTTCTCCCTCATTGATCTCAGCTCTAATCTTGATGATTTCCCTTCTTATGTGTGGAGTTGGTTTGATTTGTTGTTGATCCTCCAGTTCTTTAAGGTGTAGAGACAGCTGGTGTGTTCTGGATTTTTCAATTTTTTTGAGCAAGGCTTGGATGGCTATATATTTTCCCCTTAGGACCGCCTTTGCTGTATCCCATAGGTTTTGGACCGAAGTGTCTTCATTCTCATTGGTTTCCATGAATTGTTTCAGTTCTTCTTTGATCTCCTGGTTGATCCAAGCATTCTTAAGCAAGGTGGTCTTTAGCTTCCAGGTGTTTGAGTTCCTTCGGAACTTTTCCTTGTGATTGAGCTCCAGTTTCAAAGCATTGTGATCTGAGAATATGCAGGGAATAATCTCAGTCTTTTGGTATCGGCTGAGTCCTGATTTGTGACCCAGTATGTGGTCTATTCTGGAGAAGGTTCCGTGTGCACTTGAGAAGAATGTGTATTCTGCTGTTTTAGGGTGGAATGTTCTGTATATATCTATGAGGTCCATCTGGTCCAATGTGTCGTTCAATGCTCTTGTTTCTTTATTGATTTTCTGCTTCGATGATCTGTCTAATTCTGAAAGAGGCGTGTTAAGATCACCTACGATTAGTGTATTCATATCAATATGACTCTTTATCTTGATTAACAGTTTTCTTAAGTAATTGGCTGCTCCCATATTGGGAGCATAGATATTTACAATTGTTAGATCATCTTGGTGGATAGTCCCTTTAAGGATTATGTAGTGTCCTTCTGTATCTCTGACTACAGTCTTTAGTTTGAAGTCTAATTTATCTGATATGAGAATCGCTACCCCAGCCTTCTTTTGAGTCCCATTGGCATGAAAGATGCTTCTCCACCCCTTCACTTTCAGTCTGCGTGTATCTTTAGGTTCAAAATGGGTCTCTTGTAGACAGCATATGGATGGGTCCTGTCGTTTTATCCAATCTGCAACCCTGTGCCGTTTTATGGGTGCATTTAGGCCATTCACATTGAGAGTGATTATTGATAGATACGTTTTTATTGACATCGAGTTACCTTTGAAGTCTTTCTTTCTGTAGACTGTCTCTATATTTCTGTTCAATGCTATTCTTGGGATTTTTCCTCTTTTATAGAACCCCCCTTAATATTTCCTGCAGTATCGGCTTGGTGGTTGCATAGTCTTTTAAGTCTTGCCGGTCTTGGAAACTCTTTATCTCTCCATCCATTTTGAATGTCAGTCTTGCTGGATAAAGTATTCTTGGCTGCATGTTCTTCTCATTTAGTGCCCTGAATATATCTTGCCAGCCTCTTCTGGCTTGCCAGGTCTCTGTGGACAGGTCTGACGTTATTCTGATGGGCTTCCCTCTGTAAGTAAGGAGCCTCTTTGCCCTGGCAGCTTTCAAGAGATTATACCTACAATTATAATTTCTCAATTTGACTATCAGGTGTCGTGATGTTTTTTTGGAGTGTATAATCTTGGGTGGAGACCGTTCAGCCTCTAGTATATGAACGCTGGTTTCATTCGCGAGATTCGGAAAGTTTTCATGAAGGACTTGTTCCACGACATCTTCTAGACTTCTTTCTTTCTCCTCCCCTTCAGGAATTCCAATAATTCTGACGTTGGAACGCTTCATGGCATCACTTATTTCCCTAATTCTGCTTTCGTGGGATCTAAGCTGTTTGTTCCAGGCTTCCTCCTGATCCTTTCTCTCTATCTGTTTGTCTTCCAGATCACTAATTCTATCTTCTGTCTCAGTTACCCTAGCTTTGAGAGAGTTTAGATTGGATTGGAACTCATTGAGAGCATTGTGGACCTCCTCCCTGGTAGCTTTAAGCTCCGCCCTAACATTGTGAACATCCTGTCTGGTCGCTTTCAGTTCGGCTCTAATCAATTCTGTTTGGTCATCCATGGCTTTCTCCAACCTAGCTATTGCCTGGATAATTGTTAGCCTGAATTCTCTTTCCGACATATTGTCTATGTTGATAGCCGTTAGCTCTGTTGCAGAAGGTCCATCCTCTGTATTTTTGTTCTGTTGGGCATTCCTCCTCCTAGTCATTTTGGTGGGAGAAGACTGAACAGATGTAGCTGGATGTATCAACTCTGGTGCAGTCAAGGTGCACCCTGGAACACTTCCTGATCTCCGTCTCAGAAGCCTCAGTCTGGGTGCAGAAGCTGAATAAATTCCCCCTTGGATGCTGGCAGTGCAGGTTCCAAGTTAAAGACCCTGGGGGCGCAGGATCTTTTGCTCGTCCCCAAAGCCAAGGCAGTGGCGGCTGTCTGGGAGCTCCTGACCGCCAGAGAGGTTCCAAGCAGCGATCGCACACTGAGATTTTGCCGCTGGCCGGGGCTGGGAGTGCCCGGCTTGCGCGCACCTCTTTTCAGAGGCGGCTGTGGGTCGGGCGCGCGTCTGGGGCACTGAGAATGGGGCGCTGGTCCGTAAGCCGCAGGCTGGGCTTTTGCGCGCCTCTGTCCGGGGAAGAGTTTCGCGGGCGCGAGGCTTAGACTTTGAAACAATGGCCCGGGTCAAGAAGCGCCCCAGGGCCTTAGAAACCCAGGAGAGCTGGAGCGACGTGCACGCGCATCTCAAGCTTTGTGGTAGGGCTAGCGCGCGTTCTGCAGACCGGCTCCCATCCCCTCACAGGAGCCGGAACCCCGCGATCTGGGGCACGCTGGCGGCTTAGGGACCAGGAGCCGGTTTCTCAGCCGCACTCTCTCTGCCTCCGCGCCGGGGAGGCCGTCTGGGACCGGGGACTCAAGCCCCTGTCCCTAGCCGCCCCGATTCCCACAGTTTGCCCCCGCGATCCTTTGCTCTTTTGGAGTGCTTTCAACCAGTCTCCGAGTTAATGCTGGTCCCCAGACGCAGGGCACTCTCGCTCGTATTGGGGTATTACTTTTGCACCGGTCACCTCTGGTGGCTCCCTCCCCCTTTTGTTTATCTTCCGATATCAGTCCGCTGTTCCCATTCCGCTTTACCTGCTCACTGGCATCTTCTGCCCCTGTAGAGATCCAGACGTGTATAATTCTGATCTCAGGCTGATTTCATGGGTGATCAGAGTTCTTTGGTAGGTAATCAGCTCACTTTGGGGTACCAGCTGAAAAGACGCCTCTTCCTAGTACCCCGCCATCTTGTCCCCCCAGGGCTTTCTTTTATAAAAGATGACAACTTTGACCCCGGCGAGCCTACTCCCAATGAGGTTGCTGACATCTAGGTCGTTTCTCACTGTGTCACTGCTGAGGGTCCTGGAGTGCGGGGCAGGGCCGCTGGCACCGCAGGCGTCAAGGGACCGCTGACAACTGGACCGCAGATGTCTCAGGACCGCAGGCGTCGAGGGACCGCTGACAACTGGACCGCAGATGTCTCAGGACCGCAGGCGTCGAGGGACCGCTGACAACTGGACCGCAGATGTCTCAGGACCGCAGGCGTCGAGGGACCGCTGACAACTGGACCGCAGATGTCTCAGGACCGCAGGCGTCGAGGGAACGCTGACAACTGGACCGCAGATGTCTCAGGACCGCAGGCGTCGAGGGACTGCTGACAACTGGACCGCAGATGTCTCAGGACCGCAGGCGTCGAGGGACCGCTGACAACTGGACCGCAGATGTCTCAGGACCGCAGGCGTGGAGAGACCGCTGACAACTGGACCGCAGACGACTGGACTGCTGGGCCGCCGGAGGCTGCAAGCTGCAGGCGATGGCTCGGGGCCGCCGCCGGAGGCTGGAAGTTGCAGGCGGCGGCGCTCGGGGCCGCCGCCGGAGGCTGCAGGCGGCGGCGCTCGGGGCCGCCGCCGGAGGCTGCAGGCGGCGGCGCTCGGGGCCGCCGCCGGAGGCTGCAGGCGGCGGCGCTCGGGGCCGCCGCCGGAGGCTGCAGGCGGCGGCGCTCGGGGCCGCCGCCAGAGGGTGCAGGCCGCGGCGCTCGGGGCCACCGCCGGAGGCTGCAGGCGGCGGCGCTCCGGGCCGCCGCCGGAGGCTGGAGGCTGGACCGCCAAACGCGGTTATAGCTCTTACAAGAGCTGTTACAGCTCTTCTATACACCGTTGACTCCCCTGCTCTTCTGCGACTTCCACCGCTCTCCGCTCCACTTCACCGCTCTCCGCCGACTTCACCGCTCTCCGCCGACTTCATCCCTCCTGTAGCAGCCGCTGCTCTCCTGCAGCAGCCCCCGGCCCTCCTGCAGGAGCCCGCGGCTCTCCTGCAGGAGCCCCCCTTGGCAGCCTGGCAGAGCAACCTTTATGGGGGTGGTTGAGCCCCGCCCCTACACAGGTGGCCAATTGAATTTCAACCTTCCCAGTGGATATACATACGGCTTACTGATTGGATGTCTCCACGCAGTCTGCCCCACCCTTACATTCAGGGTCCACAAGCAAGTTCCTCTGGGAGGGGCAGACCCTTACATTCCCCCCTTTTCTTTGGAGATTAGTCAAATCCTTGACTTTTCAGATGGTTCTACCTTATATTGAACATATAAGACTAACATTTTATCTCCCCAATTTTCTTTAGTATAGCAACAATACACTCACAGTTTCTTTAGTCTTAGTTTCAGTCTATGGTCAGCAGGGTCTTTTGGCTGCATTTCCCATTTCTGGAGGGCATCCTTACTCTCAGCTCGTTTGACATGACCCGCATGAACCCAGGCCCTGATGCCTTCCACTTTTACTGCTGTGGGGGTGGTTAGGATAACAGTAAATGGTCCCTTCCAACGAGGCTCCAAATTCCCCACTTGATAGCGACGTATCCAAACCAAGTCCCCGGGTTGGTAAGGATGTGGTTCCACCGTCTCTGTTCCAGTATAGGCAGTTTGGATCCCTTCTTTTTAAGACAGACTGTAATGCCTGCAGTGACTGGGGTATAGACTGATCAGTCATTTCTGCTAGGGCAACCTCCTGTAACCTAGGACAGAGCTCCCAAACATTATTTTAAATGGGGTCACCTTGTTTATTACATCGTGCCCTGAGAGTAAAAGGAAGGAGATTTTCTATCCACCGCCAGCCTCCAGAATTAACTTTGTCAAGGTCTTTTCGAGAGTCTGGTTCATTCTCCTTGCTCAGAGCTCTGGGGCCAGTAGGCACACTGTAGTTTCCAGTTAGTGCCTGTGGCCTCGGCCATCTGTAGTGCCTTGGTGAATGCAATCAGCTTTGCTTTTCCACCGAGATCCTATGTGGCAGGGCTGACATCCAGAGTCTCTGCCCAGGAGAAACCATTGCAGCCCCCGCATACCTCTTTTCCACTGACCATGTAACTACTCCCTTCTGTGAACAGAGTCATTTCCGCATCCGGGAGGGGAGTGTCTCTGAGATCCGGCCTTATTCCTGTGACTTGGGTTAAGACCTCCCCACAGTCGTGTGGTCAGCTAGCTCTTCTGGCAGCAGTGTGGCTGGATTTAGCACTGCTGGGGGTCGGAAGGCCACTTTTGGTTCATTGAGGAGAAGGGCCTGATACCCCGTTACCCGGGCGTTCGTCATCCATCGGTCTGGTGGAGTCCGGAGAAGGCCCTTGATAACGTGGGTGGTGGTCAATATGAGATTTTGACCCAGAGTCAATTTGCATGCATCCTTGACTAGGAGGGCCATGGCAGCAATTATGCAGAAGCAAAGGGGGAACCCAGCTGCTACTGGATCTAGTTTCTTGCTAAGATAGACCACTGGCCTTCACCATACCCTAGAGTCTGAGTCAAAACTTCTTTAGTCAGCCCTGCCTTCACATACAAGTGGAAGGGCTTGGTAACATCTGGGATGACCAATGCTGGGGCACACAGTAAGGCTCTTTGTAATTCCCGAAATGCTCCTTCTGCCTCAGCTGTCCACACTCTACCATAGTGAGTCCTCCCTTAGCCAGTTCGTAGAGAGGTTGTGCCATCTCCGTGAAGGTAGCATCCACAGCCTGCAGTAGCCCACCGTCCCAAGAAATTCCCTCTTGGAGATCAAAGCAAAAGCAACCGGTATTCCCTGGCAGTCTTCCATCCAAGTACTAACCAGGCCCGACCCTTCTTAGCTTCCAAGATCAGACGAGATCTGGCGCCTTCAGGGTGGTATGGCCGTATACAATCATAAGGTTCTTACCCGATATTCTCAGATGAGTGTACGTGACACCCTATATAACATGGAACCGTCCTCCCCTTGCTGGAGGAAGCTGAACTTTCTCATACCCTACTGTTACCTTAATTTGTCCAGGCTTGGTTAGCTACCATATCTCTCTCGTTCATAGTTACATTGGCCCCCGGCCTTCTTGGGCTACTGATGCCTTGTGGTCATACCCATTCTGTACAAAGGAGGAGGTAGTGGAGGGTTTCTAAGTGCTTGAGACAGAATGATGTTTCAGACAGATGGACATGTTGTTCAAAGATGCAGAGGCTGCAGAGAGCCAGCATATTCAGAAACGTGCCAGCAGCTGCACGTGTATCAATCGGGTCAGGTCCCTGGCAGTCTCCGATGGCCAAGATTTGAAGCCTTGACTCCCGAGCTCCTCCCATAGGCCCTTGTGTGACCCATCGAGTCCAGACATCAGAGAAGAGGGACGAGCAGCTCACGGAGCTTCAGAGAGTTTTCTTCCTCTTGGAAGATGGCTTCCTAGACTCAAAGTGGACCCTCAGGCTCTCGTTTTTCTAGGGCTGAGAGCCAACACAGAGGTGCTAAGCAGAGTCCAAATTCATTGCACAGAATTTCCCCTGTTCCATCTCTCAGATTCTGGGTGGAGGAGCCCAGAGAGAACAGCTGTGATCTGCTCTGCCATTAGAGCAGGGCTGTCCCTGGATGCTGTCCTGCTCGTGTCCCTCGTGGGAACTTAGGAGCGTCTTATTTAAGGTCTGTCTGTATAAACCCTGGACTGGGCTACTCCACGGAGTAGATGACCGTTATGCCATATGAAGCCCTGCAAGATTTAGGGTGCAGTCCATTCAGACTCCATAGTGGAAGCGGTGGAGCCATAGAGACACAGTCAGGCATTTTCCAGATTCAAACAGGTTGGACATCCTCCCCTTTTGGTATCCCTGGCTAATGGGAGGTGATCAGTCTCCCCTTCCATTCTTTTACGAATGGATTTAGCTCTGACAGTGGCCTTAGGGCTGTTTATCTCTCTTTTACATATCTCCTACTTTTTACATACAGAGTTGCTTTTCTCATTTCCATCAGTCTTAATTACACTTAACAGAATTTTGTACTCTTAGAAATACCTTAACCTCTACTTAAGACTAAATATAAACCAATGGTGAGTTGTTACAACAGAATTCTTTAGATGGCAAATTTATCAATCAGTTAAGCACAGAATGTGTTCACCAGCAGATTTCAAAAGTACAAACCCAGTTCCAGCAAACAGCGCCCTAGCATTTCATCCCATTTGGTTAGGATCTAGATGTCCAACAAATTTAACTCCATTTGTCATTCAAGCAACCCTTCACGGTTTCAGGTTATCAGAGACTTCGGAAGCCACTTTAACAATTACTCATTAAACCCTTGAAACAGACAGTTAACCATCAGCCCAGCCATCCCTTCGCCAACAGACCTCATGTTCCACCTGGGCCCATTCCACTTCAGATGCCATGCTTTCCGTGCCAGCAAGGGGGAGGGGCCAGGCAGTCCACGTCGGGCCAGAGAAGGCAAGGAATTCCCCGAAACAAAAGAAGTTTCGGCAGCTGCTTGGGAATATTCCTTAAAGTCTCTGTCTCGAGGTTGGTTCATCCCACAGTACCAGTTCTGCTTACCAAAAGTGGCCCACTAGGCACTTATTTTCCATGCCCGGCTCTAATGAGCATCAGCATTGGACACCTTAACCCGGCATTTGACTAACTCCAGGTGGCTCGTTATAGCCCTTAACACACAAAATGAGTGAGGGAGAAGCCCCACATCTATTATGAGGAACAGAGAGATGAAAGCTAGCGTCCCCTTACTCCCTGCTTGCCACATTCCTTCAACCATAACAAAACACAATAGACAACAAAAAGACAAAAACAAACAAATAACCACAACCCCAGTGGCCCTCGTCCAGAGCCTGCTGCTGGAAGGGGGGGGGGACTTCCTTTCCTGAGCTCCATGAGCTTTTTCATATTCCCCTATTATCTTGTTATTTACCTTTCTATTTGTTGTTCCTTTAGAGTTCCTATAACCTTTAAATGGTTTATTGTAATGTATACTTTAAAAGTATGAATTGTGTCCAATCAAGTTCTGGACATTTTCACCATCCTAAATGAAACCCCATTCAAACATTGGTCACTCCCATCTCTTGGCAACCTATCTTAAGTAACTATTAATTTACTTTCTTTTCCTATAGATCTGAGTTTTCTGGACATTTCACATATAAACAGGATCATACATGTAGTCTTTTATCACTGGCTTCTTTAATTTGGCCTAATGTTTTCAAGGGTCATTGATATTATAGCATATATCAGTTGCCTTATAGAGTACAATATAGGTTTCTGATCCTTTTAAAATTTTGTATATTGTATGAGGTAGAAGTTTAACTTCATCCTTTAAAACAGGTGCTTACTGCTATAATTTCCCTTTAAGTACTATTTTAATGGCATTCCATAAGCTTTGGTGTGTTGTTTTTGTTTTTGTATAGCTCAATGGATTTCCTAATCGGATTTTTCTCTTTGTCCTCCTGACCAAATTTATGGAGTGCATTGATTTCTATGCACTTTTAATTTACCCAGAGCTTGCCACTGGTGGGGGCTATCTTTATCCCCAACCGTCTAAGGGGACTTGAACCCCTCAACTGTCAAAGGGAAGGCAGGGGACTCGAACCCCCGACCGCCCAGGGGGACTTGAACCCCCACGACGGCGCAGGGGGACTCGAACCCCCCCGACGGCGCAGGGGGACTCGAACCCCCCGACCGCCCAGGGGGACTCGAACCCCCGACCACGCAGGGGGACTCGAACCCCCTGACCGCCCAGGGGGACTAGAACCCCCTGTCGATCTATCAGCAGAGGGATGGGGCGTCCCCGCATCCACTCCAGCCCTGAGGAGCATGGCTGCGTCCAGCTTCTCCCCGGTGGGCTATACCCTGGAGCTCCAACCAGACAGACGGATAGGATCCCAATACCTCGGAACCCAATACTTCGAAACCCAATGCCTCGAAACCCAATACCTCGAAACTCAATACCTCGAAACCCAATACCTCGAAACCCAATACCTCGAAACCCAATACCTCGAAACCCAATACTTCGAAACCCAATGCCTCGAAACCCAATACCTCGAAACTCAATACCTCGAAACCCAATACCTCGAAACCCAATACTTAGAAACCCAATACTCGAAACCCAATACCTCGAAACCCAATACTTCCCTAAAAATTCTGATGCTGGCTCAGTTCTCGTCGTTTGATCCCGGACGAGCCCCCAAATGTTAGGGTCCGTGATCAAAGGAACGAGACTGATACAAAGCGAAGGTCAAGCAAAGCTTTATTTCGCGCCAAGCATCATGAATCGCACTGACCGGTCAGGGCTTTCTTTTATAAAAGATGACAACTTTGACCCCGGCGAGCCTACTCCCAATGAGGTTGCTGACATCTAGGTCGTTTCTCACTGTGTCACTGCTGAGGGTCCTGGAGTGCGGGGCAGGGCCGCTGGCACCGCAGGCGTCAAGGGACCGCTGACAACTGGACCGCAGATGTCTCAGGACCGCAGGCGTCGAGGGACCGCTGACAACTGGACCGCAGATGTCTCAGGACCGCAGGCGTCGAGGGACCGCTGACAACTGGACCGCAGATGTCTCAGGACCGCAGGCGTCGAGGGACCGCTGACAACTGGACCGCAGATGTCTCAGGACCGCAGGCGTCGAGGGACCGCTGACAACTGGACCGCAGATGTCTCAGGACCGCAGGCGTCGAGGGACCGCTGACAACTGGACCGCAGATGTCTCAGGACCGCAGGCGTCGAGGGACCGCTGACAACTGGACCGCAGATGTCTCAGGACCGCAGGCGTCGAGGGACCGCTGACAACTGGACCGCAGATGTCTCAGGACCGCAGGCGTCGAGGGACCGCTGACAACTGGACCGCAGATGTCTCAGGACCGCAGGCGTCGAGGGGCCGCTGACAACTGGACCGCAGATGTCTCAGGACCGCAGGCGTCGAGGGGCCGCTGACAACTGGACCGCAGATGTCTCAGGACCGCAGGCGTCGAGGGACCGCTGACAACTGGACCGCAGATGTCTCAGGACCGCAGGCGTCGAGGGACCGCTGACAACTGGACCGCAGATGTCTCAGGACCGCAGGCGTCGAGGGAACGCTGACAACTGGACCGCAGATGTCTCAGGACCGCAGGCGTCGAGGGACCGCTGACAACTGGACCGCAGATGTCTCAGGACCGCAGGCGTCGAGGGACCGCTGACAACTGGACCGCAGATGTCTCAGGACCGCAGGCGTGGAGAGACCGCTGACAACTGGACCGCAGACGACTGGACTGCTGGGCCGCCGGAGGCTGCAGGCTGCAGGCGATGGCTCGGGGCCGCCGCCGGAGGCTGGAAGCTGCAGGCGGCGGCGCCCGGGGCCGCCGCCGGAGGATGGAAGCTGCAGGCGGCGGCGCTCGGGGCCGCCGCCGGAGGCTGCAGGCGGCGGCGCTCGGGGCCGCCGCCGGAGGCTGGAAGCTGCAGGCGGCGGCGCTCGGGGCCGCCGCCAGAGGATGGAAGCTGCAGGCGGCGGCGCTCGGGGTCGCCGCCGGAGGATGGAAGCTGCAGGCGGCGGCGCTCGGGGCCGCCGCCGGAGGATGGAAGCTGCAGACGGCGGCGCTCGGGGCCGCCGCCGGAGGCTGCAGGCGGCGGCGCTCGGGGCCGCCGCCGGAGGGTGCAGGCGGCGGCGCTCGGGGCCGCCGCCGGAGGCTGCAGGCGGCGGCGCTCGGGGCCGCCGCCGGAGGCTGCAGGCGGCGGCGCTCCGGGCCGCCGCCGGAGGCTGCAGGCGGCGGCGCTCGGGGCCGCCGCCGGAGGATGGAAGCTGCAGACGGCGGCGCTCGGGGCCGCCGCCGGAGGCTGCAGGCGGCGGCGCTCGGGGCCGCCGCCGGAGGCTGCAGGCGGCGGCGCTCGGGGCCGCCGCCGGAGGCTGCAGGCGGCGGCGCTCGGGGCCGCCGCCGGAGGCTGCAGGCGGCGGCGCTCCGTGCCGCCGCCGGAGGCTGCAGGCGGCGGCGCTCGGGGCCGCCGCCGGAGGATGGAAGCTGCAGACGGCGGCGCTCGGGGCCGCCGCCGGAGGCTGCAGGCGGCGGCGCTCGGGGCCGCCGCCGGAGGGTGCAGGCGGCGGCGCTCGGGGCCGCCGCCGGAGGCTGCAGGCGGCGGCGCTCGGGGCCGCCGCCGGAGGCTGCAGGCGGCGGCGCTCCGGGCCGCCGCCGGAGGCTGCAGGCGGCGGCGCTCGGGGCCGCCGCCGGAGGATGGAAGCTGCAGGCGGCGGCGCTCGGGGCCGCCGCCGGAGGCTGCAGGCGGCGGCGCTCGGGGCCGCCGCCGGAGGCTGCAGGCGGCGGCGCTCGGGGCCGCCGCCGGAGGCTGCAGGCGGCGGCGCTCCGGGCCGCCGCCGGAGGCTGCAGGCGGCGGCGCTCGGGGCCGCCGCCGGAGGCTGCAGGCGGCGGCGCTCGGGGCCGCCGCCGGAGGGTGCAGGCGGCGGCGCTCGGGGCCGCCGCCGGAGGGTGCAGGCGGCGGCGCTCGGGGCCGCCGCCGGAGGGTGCAGGCGGCGGCGCTCGGGGCCGCCGCCGGAGGGTGCAGGCGGCGGCGCTCGGGGCCGCCGCCGGAGGCTGCAGGCCGCGGCGCTCGGGGCCGCCGCCGGAGGGTGCAGGCGGCGGCGCTCGGGGCCGCCGCCGGAGGCTGCAGGCGGCGGCGCTCGGGGCCGCCGCCGGAGGGTGCAGGCCGCGGCGCTCGGGGCCGCCGCCGGAGGCTGCAGGCGGCGGCGCTCGCGGCCGCCGCCGGAGGCTGGAGGCTGGACCGCCAAAAGCGGTTATAGCTCTTACAAGAGCTGTTACAGCTCTTCTATACACCGTTGACTCCCCTGCTCTTCTGCGACTTCCACCGCTCTCCGCTCCACTTCACCGCTCTCCCCCGACTTCACCCCTCTCCGCCGACTTCACCGCTCTCCGCCGACTTCACCGCTCTCCGCCGACTTCACCGCTCTCCGCCGACTTCATCCCTCCTGTAGCAGCCGCTGCTCTCCTGCAGCAGCCCCCGGCCCTCCTGCAGGAGCCCCGGCTCTCCTGCAGGAGCCCGCGGCTCTCCTGCAGGAGTCCCCCTTGGCAGCCTGGCAGAGCAACCTTTATGGGGGTGGTTGAGCCCCGCCCCTACACAGGTGGCCAATTGAATTTCAACCTTCCCAGTGGATATACATACGGCTTACTGATTGGATGTCTCCACGCAGTCTGCCCCACCCTTACATTCAGGGTCCACAAGCAAGTTCCTCTGGGAGGGGCAGACCCTTACAGTTGGCAAGTTTTCCAACCTTCGGTGTAGGAGAAACCAGTGTGGCCCATGAGGCCCCGCCCATGTTGAGGGCCGCGTTGGGCACAAACACACATCGTGACCCTCAGCGTGAGCCCTATGCTCAAGGAAGGTCTCTTAATGGCTGGATCAAGAGCCCACATATGACGCTTGCCATGCCCCTAGGCCCCCATTCTTAACCAGAATTCGGGTTGCCCAATTATTCCTCCGAAGGGCTAGCTTTGGAATCCCTCTTTGGTGGGACACATGAGGTATAAAAGAGAAAGGACTCCTCCCATTACACAGAATGTACCCAAAGTCTTGGGATTGGGCCATTATCCCCAGAGAAGGATTCCCACCATTGCCCATGAGGCCGTGTAGACATTCCAAGGCCATTGTTGATACAAAATCCAGAGACAAAAACCCGAGCAAGCGCCTCACATTCACCCTTTGTTCATATCCCGAAGAGTTCTCCTCACGGTCTGTAGATCGGGCCTACCATACCTACATCCCGAAATTTCAGCCGAGTATGCGTTTTCAGATGTCTGTCCCTGCAGCCCTGGACCACACACCCTCCAGGCTGGGGCCCCAGGTGCCACAACTCAGGACTGTGCCTGCCCTCTCCAAGGCAATTCTTCCCAATACTTTGGCAAAAACCATATAGATTAGGAGAAACCTCCAATGTCCCTGAGGTCATCACAATACAGTAGGCCTCCCGGGACAAACAGGGGCGATCTGACCCAAGATGAGCAACTATGTCCAATCAGACCTGTAGACAGATGTCTCCAGAGAATCAGATTGAACCAGACAAGACCCTAGGCCCTAATCAAATCCACTACTTTGTTTTCCAGGCATCTCTCCTTGGAGGCCTGATTTCCAATACCAGTATATGGGGATTTCCTGAGCCACCAATCAGAATAAATGTCCTCTCCACATGGGAAAATAGCTCTTTGGAGCTGTGTCAAAACCTCCGTTTAGGAGAATCCTTCAGGGCCCCAGTGCCACCGCCCCATTCCTAGGTCTCTATGGACTCAAACTCACATTATGACCCATTCTCAGGAGAGTCCATTTCAAGTCAGCACCCTCAGTTGCTTCCCCAGAGCCAACATATCAAACCTGCCTTGTCGCTAGGAGACAACTGGAATGGGAGTCGGGTTGCCCAGGTATCCATCCTTAAAAACCTGCTCTGGATTCCTTCCATATGGGACGTCTTGGAGCCATGCAACTGGTCTCGAGTGTCCCACTGAAGGAATCATTGCGGTTTGGAGAATCTCACAGCTCCCATCGTGGGAAAACATTCATGGTTTCATGAGACCCTCCCTCCTCATGTAGGGGACATCATGGACAGAAATTCCAACCAGCCCAATGTCCAATCCTCGCCCTGATTTCAGATGCACGAGTTCTTGTATCAGCTCTGCAGAGTGTGCCTGCCATGCCCTCGCCCCGGAACATAAGCCTAGTTTGTGTTCTCAAACTTCCGTCCTTCCACTCCTGGCCCACAAGCCCTCCAGTTTGGGAACACCAAGCAACAATGCAGCATTCTGCCTGTCCTCCAGAAGTAAAACCTTGCACTATGGGGATACCTGGAAACCCCAAATGAGGATCAACTTGCATTCAACTAGACTGCACCCCAATGATACAGTCTACCATGTGCACTAATGCACTGTGTGACAAAGCCTGAGCCCGGACCTCCTGACCGACCCCCAGACAGCTGGCCGCACACTGAGCACATTGGACCCACCAGGGCCTCAGGTCGTCATCTCTTCCTAATTACATTTTCGGACTTCAGAACCTAGGCCTTATCTCCAATCACTGCCCAGGAGTGAACGTGATGCTGAAATCAGAACTCCTCATTCCCCATGGCCAGAAACCTACTGATTGGCATGTTGTCCCATGTTCAGTGTAGGAGAAAGCAGCGTGGCCCATGAGGCCCTGCCCATGGTGAGGGCCGTGTTGGGCATAAACACGCTTTTTGACCCTCAGTGTGAGCCCTGTCCTCAAGGAAGGCCTCTCAGTGGCTGGACCAAGAGCAGGCATATGGGGCTTGCCATGCCCCAAGGCCCCCAATCTTAACCGGACGTCGGGCTGTCCAGTCACCCATTCCCAGGGCTCTGCTCTGGAATACATCACTTGGTGGGACACCTACGGTAAAAAAAAAAAACAAACAAACAAAAAAAAAAAACAAAAAAAAAAACCAAAACAACAACAACAACAACAACAACAACAAAAAACAGTAAGGACCCCTCTCATCCCACAGAATGTACCTAAACTCTTAGGATTGGGCCAAATCCTCTGGGAGGGAGACACATCCATGGCCCATTAGGTCACCCCTACATTCCAAGGCCATCATTAACACAAAATCCAGAGACAAAAGCCTGAGCAATCGCCTCACACTAACCTTTTGTTCATATACCAGAGAGATCACCTCACGGTCTGTAGATCAGGTCTGCCATACTTACGTCCCCAAACCTAAGCGGATTTTGTGTTCAGAACCTTTTGTCCCCACAGCCCTGGCACAGACCCTCCAGGCTGAGGACCCTGGAGTCATACCTCAGGACTGTGCCTGCCCTCTCCAAGGGAATTAAGCCCATTCCATTGGCCACAACCCTATAGATTAGGAGAAACCTCTAAACACGAAAAGGCCATGCCAATAGCATAGGATGCCAGGGACTAACAGGGGCGATCTGACACAAGCTGAGCAACTACCTCAACTCAGATGCATGGACAGACGTCCCCAGAGATCCAGATTGAAGCAGTCAGTCGCCTAGGCCTCAATAAGATCCATTGCTTTGGTTTCCAGGCATCTCTACTCAGAGGCCTGGTTTCTAATACCACCATATGGGATTTTTCTGAGGCACCAATCAGAAAAAAAAATATATATATATCATCTCCACATGGGAAACTTGCTCATCGGAGCTGTGTCAAAACCTCCGGTTAGGAGAATCCTTCAGGGCCCCGGTGCCACCGCCCCATTACAAGGTCTCCATGGACTCAAACCCACATTATGACCCATCCTAAGGAGAGTCCATTTCAACTCAGCCCCCGACGTTGCTCCCCCAGAGCCAGCAGATTGAACCTGCCTTGTCGCTAAGAGACAACTGGAATGGGAGGCAGGCTGCCCAGGCATCCATCCTTAGAAATCTGCTCTAGAGTTGTTCCTAATGAGACGTCCTGGATCCATCCAACAGTTCCCGAATGTCAAGCTGAAGGAATCCTTGCAGTTTGGAGTATCTCACAACTCCCATCATGGGAAAACCTCCATGGCCAGGTGGGACACTCCCCCTTCATCAAGGGGCCAGCTTGGACAGTAGGTCCAACAAGCCCAACTTCTGATCCTCGCCCTGACTTCAATTGTAGGAGATCTCAATTCAGCTTTGCAGAGTGTGCCTGCCGTGCCCTCGCCCCGAAACCTAAGCCTAGCTTGCATTCTCAGACTTCTGTCCTCACACTCCTGGCCCACAGCCCTCCAGTTTGGGAATTCCTGAGTCACAATGTAACATTCTGCCTGTCTTCCAGAAGTAAAACGTTGCCCTATGGGGCTACCCAGAAACGCCAAATGAGGATCAACCTACACACCACTCGACTGTATCCTATGAAACAGTCTACCCTCAGCCCTAATGCCCTGTCTGACAAAGCCTGAGCCCACACCTCCCGACCGAAATTCAGACAGCTGGCCTCACACTGAGCACATCAGACCCGCTATGGCCTTAGGTCGTCATCTCTTCCCAACCTCGGTTTTCGGGCTTCAGAATCTAGAGTTTTTTTCCAAACACTTCCCAGGGGTGAACGTGATGTAGAAATCAGAACTCCTCCTTCCCCATGGCCAGAAACCTTGTGGGTGGCATGTTGTGTAACCTTCAGTGTAGAAGAAACCAGGGCAGTAAATGGGCCTGGCCATGCCTGAGGGCTGCAATGGGCACAAACACGTGTTGTGACTCAGCGTGAGTCCTGTCCTCAATTAAGGCCTCTCAGAAGCTGGACCAGGAGCCGGCATATGGGGCTTGCCATGCCCATAGGCCCCCAATCTTAACCAGAGGTCGGGTTGTGCAGTCGCCCCTCCCCAGGTCTCTGCTCTGGAATCCCTCTTGTGGTGGGACACCTGAGGTTAAAAAAAAACAAAAAAAAAAACAAAAACAAAAAACAGAAAATACTCCTCCCATCCTATAGATGTACCCAAACTCTTGGGATCTGGCCATATTCCCACAGAGGGATACTCGTCCATGGACCATGAAACCACACCAATATTCCACGGCCATTGTTGACATAAAATCCAGAGACAAAAACCTGAGCAAGTGCCTCACACTCGCCCTTCCTTATATCCCAAAGAATTCCCCTCAAGGTCTGTAGATCGGGCCTGCCATACCTACATCCCCAAACATAAGCCAAGTTTGTGTTTTCAGACTTTTGTCCCCACAGTACTCGCCAACACACCCTCCAGGCTATGGCCCCTGGAGCCACACCACAGGACTGTGCCAGCCCTCTACAAGGGAATTCTGACCTTTCCATTAGCCACAACCCTACAGATTAGGAGAAACCTCCAAAGTCCCCAAGGCTACTCCAATAGTGTAGGCCACCCGTGACAAATAGAGGCGATCTGACACAACCTGAGCAACTACCTCCAATCAGATCCTTAGACAGATGTCCCCAGAGAAGCAGATTGAACTGGACAGGCCCCTAGGCCCTAATCGGATTCATTGCTTTTGTTTCCAGGCATCTCTCCTCAGAGGCCTGGTTTTCAATATCAGCATATGGGGCTTTTCTGAGGCACCAATCAGAACAAATGTCATCTCCACATGAGAAAATTGCTCTTCAGAGCAGTGTAAAACCTCCGTTTAGGAGAATAATTCAGGGCCCCATAGCCACAGCCCCATTCCAAGATCTCCATGGACTCAAACCCACATTATGAATCATCCTCAGAAGAGTCCATTTCAACCCAGCTCCCTCGGTTGCTCCCCCAGAGCCAGCAGATCAAACTTGCCTTGTCACTAGGAGACAACTGGAAAGGGAGTCGGGCTCTCCAGGGATCCATCCTTAGAACCCTACTCTGGAGTCGTTCCATATGGAACGTCCTGGAGCCATCCAACAGGTCTTGAATGTCCTGCAGAAGGAATCCTTGTGGTTTAGTGCATCTCACAACTCCTATCATGGGAAAACATCCATGGCCTCGTGAGACCATCCCCATTCATGAAGGGGACATGATGGACATAAACTCCAACTAGTCCAATGTCTGATTCATGCTCTGACTTCAGATGCACGAGTTCTTGATTCAGTTTTGCAGAGTGTGCCTGCCGTGCCCTTGCCCGAAACCTAAGCCTACCTTGTGTTCTCAGACTTCTGTCCTCACACTCCTGGCCCACAAGCCCTCCAGTATGGGAATTCCGGAGCCACAATGCAGCATTATGCCTGTCATCCAGAAGTCAATCATGGCCCTATGGGGACACCCACAATCCCCAAATGAGGATCACCTGCACGCCACTCGACTGTATCTCAATTATCCAGTCTAGCCTGGGCACTAATGCCCTATCTGACACAGCCTGTGCCCGGAATTCCCGACCAAGACACAAAAATCTGGCTGCACACTGAGCACATCGGACTCACCAGAGCCTTAGGTCTTCATCTCTTCCCAACCTCGGTTTTCAGGCTTCAGAATCTAGACCTTATGTCCAGTCACTACCCAGGGGTGAACGTGATGCAGAAATTAGAACTCCTCTTTTCCCATAAAGTTTCCTGCAAGAAACCTTGTGTTTGGCAAGTTACCCAACGATCAGTGTGGGAGAAACCAGGGTGGTCCATGAGGCCCCGTCCATGCTTGAGGGCCGCGTTGGGAACGAATATGTGTTGTAACCCTCAGCGTGAGCCCTGTCCTAAAGAAAGGCCTCTCCGTGTCTAGACCAAGAGCCCACATATGGGGCTTGCCATGCCCCTAGTCTCCCAATCTTAACCAGTGGTCGGGTCATCCAGGTCCCCTGTGGTCGGGTCATCCAGGTCCCCCTCGCCAGGTCTCTTCTCTGGAATCCCATTTTTGGTGGGACACCTGAGGGAACAACAAAACAAACAAACAAAAAAACCAGAAATACTCCTCCCATCCCACAGAATGTACCCAAAGTCTTTGGATCAGGCCAAATCCCCAGAGAGGGAGACTTGTCCATGTACCAGGAGGCCACCCCAACATTCCACGCCCATTGTTGAAACAAAATCCAGATACAAAAGCCTGAGCAAGTGCCTCACACTCGACCTTTGTTCATATCCCAAAGAGTTCTCCTCATGGTCTGTAGATCATGCCTGCCATACCTACGTTCCAAATCCTAAACCGATTATGTGTTTCCTGACTTCTATCCTCACAGCTTTGGCACAAACACCCTCCAGGCTGGAGCCCCTGGAGCCACACCTCAGAACTGTGTCTGCCCTCTCCAAGCGAATTCTGCCCATTCCATTAGCCACAACCCTACAGATTAGGAGATACCTCCAATGTTCCCAAGGCCATCCCAATTGTGTAGGCTGCCAAGGAAAAACAGGGGTGATCTGAAACAAGTGGAGCAACTACCTCCCCTCCGACTCATAAACAGATATCCCCAGAGAAGAAAATTGAACCAGACAGGATCCTAGGCCCTAATTGGATTCGTTGATTTGATTTCAGGCATCTTTCCTCAGAGGCCTGGTTTCCAGTACCACCATATGGGGGATTACAGAGGCACTCATCAGAAAAATCTCGTCTCCACATAGGAAACGTACTCCTAGAGCTGTGACAAAACCTCTGTTTAGAAGAATCCTTCAGGGCCAAACGGATCAAACACCCCATTCCAAGGTCTCCATGGACACAAACGCACATTATGACCCAACCTCAGGAGAGTCCATTTCAACTGAACCCTTTCGGAATCTCTCCCAGAGCCAGAAGATCGAACCTGCCTTGTCACTAGAAGACAACTGGAATGGGAGGTGGGCTGCCGAGACATCAATCCTTAGAACACTCCTCTGGAGTCATTCCATATGGGACGTTCTGGAGCCATCCAACAGTTCTTGAGTGTCTCACAGAAGGAATCATTGCGGTTAGGAGCTTATCACAACTCCCATTGTGGGAAAACATTTATGGCCTCGTGAGATGCTCCCCTTTATAAAGGGGACATCATGGACAGAAACTCCAACCTGAGCAAATGTCTGATTTTGCTCTGGCATCAGGTGCACAAGATCTCGATTCATCTCTGCAGAGTGTGTCTGCTGTGCCCTAGCCCTGAAACCTAAGCCTAGTTTGTGTTCTCAGACTTCCATCCTCACACTCCTGTCCCAAAAGTTTGGAAATTCTGGAGACACAATGCAGCCCTCTGCCTCCCCTCCAGAAGAAAAACGTTGCCCTATGGGGCTACCCAGAAACCCCAAGTGAGGGTCAACCTGTACCCCAATTACACAGTCTATCCTGGGCACTAATGCCCTGTCTGACACAGCCTGAGCCCACATCTCCCGACCGACTCCCAGACAGCGGGTCGCACTCTGAGCACATGGAACCCGCCATGGCCTTAGGACGTCATCTCTTCCCAACCTCGGTTTTCAGGCTTCAAAATCTAGACCTTATGAACAATCACTACGCACAGGTGTACGTGATTCAGAAATCAGAACTCCTCCTTCCCTATGACAAGAAATTTTGCAGTTGGCATGCTGTCCAATGTTCAGTGTAGGAGAAACCAGCATGGCCCATGAAGGCCCGCCCATGCTTGAGGGCAGCTTTGGGCACAAACATGCATTGTGACCCCCAGCGTGAGCCCTGCCTTCAAGTAAGACCTCTCAGTGTCTAAACCAAGAGCCCGCATATGGGGCTTGCCATGACCCTAGGCACCCATTCTTATCCAGAGGTCGGATTCTCCAGTTGCCCCTCCACAGAGCTCTGCTCTGGAATCCCAATTTTGGTGGGTCACCTGAGGGGGAAAAAAAAAAAAACACAACAGAATGGACTCCTCCCATCCTACAGAATGGCCGCAAACTCTTGGGATCAGGCACAATCCCCAGAGGGAAACTCGATTATGGTCAATGAGGCCACCCAGTCATTCCACAGCCATTTGAGACACAAAATCCAGAGAAAAAAGCCTGAGCAAGTGCCTCACACTCGCCCTTTTATCATATCCCGAAGAGTTCTCCTCACAGTCTGTAGATAGGGCCTGCCGTACCTACATCCCCAAACCTAAGCCGAGATTCTCTTTTCAGACTTCTGTCCCCACAGCCCTGGCCCACACACCCTCGAGGCTGGTGTCCCTGGAGCCACACTGCAGGACTGTTTCTGCCCTCTCCAAAGGAATTCTGCCCATTCCATTGACCACAACCTTGCAAATTAGGAGATACCTCCAAACCCCGAGGCCATCCCAATATTGTAGGCCGCCCGGGAAAAACAGTGGTGACCAGACAACAGCTGAGCAACTAGCTGCACCTAGACCCGTTGACCAATGTCCACAGAGAAGAAGTTTGAACAGGAGAGTCCCCGAGGCCCTAATCCCATCCATTGCTTTGATTTCCACACATCTCTCCTCAGAGGCCTGGTTTCCTATACCAGCATATAGGGTTTTCCTTAGGCGCCAGTCATAATAAATCTTCTCTTCACATGGGTAACTTGCTCATTGGAGCTGTGTCAAAACCTCCAGTTAGGAGAATCCTTCAGGGCCCTGGTGCAAGCACACCATTCCAAGGTCTCCATGGAGACAAACCCACATTATGACCCATCTGTAGGAGAGTCCGTTTCAACTCAGCCAACTCAGTTGCTCCCCAATAGCCATCAGATCTTACCTGTCTTCTCACTAGGGGACAATTGGAATGAGGAGCGGGCGGCCCAGGCATCCATTCTTAACACTGCTCTGGAGTCGTTCTGTATGGGACGTCCGGGAGTCATCCAACAGGTCTCAACTGTCCCGCAGAAGGAATCCTTGAGGATTGGAGCATCTCACAACTCCCATCATGGGAAGACCTCCATGTCTTTGTGATGCACCCCACCTTCATGAAGGGGTCATCATGGACAGAAATTCCAACCTGATCCACCGTCTGTCCTTCACCTCACTTCAGATGCATGATTTCATTTCAGCTCTGCAAGGTGTACCTGCCGTGCCCTCTCTCCAAAACAAGGCTAGCTTGTGTTCTCAGACTTCCGTCCTCACACTCCTGGCCCACAAGCCTTCCAGTTTGGGAATTCGGGAGACACAATGCAGCACTCTGCCTGCCATCCAGAATAAAAACTTTGCCTGATGGGGCTACCCAGAAACCCCAAGTGAGGATCAACTTGCACGCTACTCGACTGTACTCCAATTATACAGTCTAGCCTGGGCACTAATGCCCTGCCTGACATAGCCTGACTCCACACCTTGCGACCAACACCCAGACAGCGGGCTGCACTCTGAGCACATGGTACCTGCCATGGCATTAGGTCGTCATGATTCTCAACTTCGGTTTTCAGGCTTCAGAACTTAGACCTTATCCTCAGTCACTGCGCAGGGGTGAACGTGATACAGGAATCAGAATTCCTCCCTCCCCATGGCAAGAAAACTTGCAGTTGGCATGCTGTCCAACGTTCTGTGTAGGAGAAACCAGTGTGGTCCATGAGGGCCCACCCGTGCTTGACTGCAGCATTGGGCACAAACACACATTGTGACCTCAGCATGAGCCCTGTCCTCAAGTAAGACCTCTCAGTGGCTGGACCAATATCCCACATATGGGGCTTGCCATGCACCTAGGCACCCATTCTTGTCCAGAGGTCGGGTTCTCCAGTCACCCCTCCCCAGAGTTCTGCTCTGGGATCCCAATTTTGGTTGGACACCTGAGGTAAAAAACAGAATGGACTCTTTCCATCCCAGAGAATGACCCCAAACTCTTGGGATCAGGCCAAATCCCCAGAGAGGGAAACTCGATCATTGCTGATGAGGCCACCCCTACTTTACACGGCCATCGGTGTCTTAGAATTCAGAGACAAAAGCTTGAGAAAGCGCCTGACACTTGCCCTTTGTTCATATCCCAAAGACTTCTCCTCATGGTCTGTAGATTGGACCTTCCATACATACGTCCCTACCTAAGCCAAGTTTCTGTTTTCAGACTTCTGTCCCCACAGCCCTGGCCCACACACCCTCAAGGCTGGCGTCCCTGGAGCAACACCTCAGGACTGTCTCTGCCCTCTACAAGGGAATTCTGCCCATTCCATTGCCCACAACCTTGCAAATTTGGAGAAACCTCCAAAGTCCCTGAGGCCATCCCAATATTGTAGGCCGCCCGGGAAAAACAGTGGTGATCTGACAACAGCTGAGCAACTAGCTCCACCTCGACCCATAGACTGATGTCCACAGAGAAGAAGTTTGAATTGGAGAGGCCCGTAGGCCCTAATCGGATCTATTGCTTTGGTTTCCACGCATCTCTCCTCAGAGTCCTGGTTTCCAATACCAGCATATGGGGTTTTCCTGAGGAACCAGTCATAAGAAATCTTGTCTCCACATGGTGAACGTGCTCATTGGAGTTGTGTCAAAACCTCCAGTTAGGAGAATCCTTGGGGGCCCCGGTGCCACTTCGCCATCCCAAGGTCTCCATGGAGACAAACCCACATTATGACCCATCCGTAGGAAAGTCCATTTCAACTCAGCCCACTCGGTTGCTCATCCAGAGCCAGCAGACCGAACCTGTCTTCTCACTAAGAGACAATTGGAATGCGAGGCAGGCTGCCCAGGCATCCATCCTTAACACTGCTCTGGAGTCATTCTGTATGGGATGTCCTGTACTCATCCAACAGGTCTCAACTGTCCTGCAGAAGAAATCGTTGAGGTTTGAACCATCTCACAACTCCCATCGTGGGAAAACCTCCATGGCCTCGTGATGCTCCCCCACTTCACGAAGGGGCCATCATGAAGAAAAACTCCAACCTGAGCCACCGTCTGTCATTGACCTGACTTCAGATGCATGATCTCGATTCTGCTCTGCAGAATGTGCCTGCCATGCCCTCGCCCGGAAACCTAAGGCTAGCTTGAGTTCTCAGACTTCCGTCCTCACACTCCTGGCCCACAAGCCCTATAGTTCGGGAATTCTGGAGCCACAATGCAGCACTCTGCCTGTCCTCCAGAAGAAAAGCGTTGGCCTATGGGGCTACCCAGAAGCCGAAAATGAGGATCAACCTACAGGCCACTCGACTGTACTACAATTATACAGTCTACCCTGGGCACTAATGCCCAGTCTGACACAGCCTGAGACGACACTTCCCGACCAGCTCTCAACAACGGGCCACACACTGAGCACATTGGACCCGCCAGGGTCTTAGTTCTTCGCAGATGTTTACTCACAATGAAGATTGTGTCTATGTTGACCGAAAAATGGAGGGGTGGCATCAAGTGGCCATGGAGGGTTTCCCACGCTGAGACTTGTGAGATGCTCCAAACAGCAAAGTTTCTTTCTAATGGACAGATGGAGTCTGATTTGTTTGCTCCAGTGTTGCGCATGTGGAAAGTTTGGGTAGCAGAGCTCTCCCACATGGATGGCTGGAAGCACACCTCCATTGACCATTGCAACTGAGGAAATTGCAGGTTCGTTCTGGTGGTTGTGGGGCGAAGTACAAAGGCCTTGAGTTGACATGGAATCTCTTGCAGATGGGCCACAATGCTGTTCTTAGAATCTTAGATATCTTAGAATGTGCTTGTCGCTAAGGGGCTGTGCAGGATTCTCCTCCACTGAGGGTTTGGCACAGGTTGAAGAGCATGGTTTCTTTCTGGGGACAGGAGATATTCTGTTGTGTGGCTCAGGGACCACATGTTGTATCACAAGTTGGTATTCCAGAGCAGACCACGGAGGATAGATGAGTGAAAACCTAATCTAGGTTTCCAATGGAATCCAAAGGGGCTTGTCAGGTTCAATTTTCTGACTCAGGACCACTGACGTTGCTGTCTGCCTGGATGCAGATGATCAGGGTATTTAAGACTGTGCATTTGCATCCAGGGCGACTGAAAATATTTAGGGGGGCTCAGGGGTTTTGCAAGTTTCTCCTAATCTGGAAGGTTTGGGCAACTGTGATGGGCAACGTGTCCATGGAGGTTGGCAGGTACAGTCCTGTGGTGTGACTCCAGAGACCCCATCCTGGAGATACATGACCACAGTTTTGGGGGATAAGTCTGCAAACACTATTCAGATTAGGGTTAGTGGCAAGGTGATCGCAAGCCCAGTGCGTAGACCTGGATGGCAGCTCGTCAGGAACTGTAATTAGGTTGATCTGATGGCAGTAGCACAGGCTTTTCTATCTGGATTGTGTGTCCAGGAAGGCCTCGGAATGCAGGTGTGTTCTCATGGGTCCATGGGAGAATTTTCCTCTCTAAGGATCCTAGCGGCTCCCCATAGTTTGGTGGCTTTTGCAGGAAAGGGAAGAGTGCAGTTTTCCATCTTAAGTGTGCCCCAAAACAGGGATTCCAGAGACAGGCTCTGGGTCTAGACACCTGGAAAATCCCACCAAGGTATAGGAATTGGGCCTAGGGGCATACCAGGCCTGCAATGCGGGATCCTGGTGATGCCACTCAGAGAACTTGTTTGAAAGCATTCTCAGGCTGAGGGTCACAATGCCTGTTTGTGCCCAGGGCAGCCCTCAGGATTGGGCGTGGTATCATTGGCCATACAGCTGGCTCCCATTCTGAGGATTGGACACCCATCCCAGAAGTCAACATTCTTGCCATGGGGAAGGAGGGCTTATCTATTATGCTTCAGCTTCCTCCATTGGTAGGGATTCCAGCAAAGGTTTGGGGACAGATGCCTGAATACCAAGGATGGGTAGAGATGACGGCCCTGGGCCATGGCCGGTATCTCATGCTGGAAATGGCCCCCGCCCTCTGGGTGTCTGCATCACGGTCAGGATTCAGGCTCTGTCAAATACAGCACTATTGGCCAGGGAAGCCTATAAGTTGGGGCTCCCTTGAGGGCCGAGTAGATAGATTCTCAGGTGAAGTTTCTGGGCAGTCTCCAAAGGCCCTTCTTCTTTCTATGGAGAAGGCAGAATGCTGTGTTGTCTCTCCAGAATTCCCTATCAAAAGGGTTTGCCGACCACTAGGGTGAGGATGGAATTGTAAACCCAAGCTATGGTTAAATTCAGTGCCAAGTGAAAGGCAGTTCCACTATGCAGTGGCTGATTCGAATATCCACCACCTGAGTAACGGCGGATGTCCGATGTTTGCTCACACTGGACTTTGTATCTAAAATAACCAACAGATCAAGGGGTGGCCTCAAGAGGCCATTGAGGATATCCCACACTTGGGCTCCATACAGCAAGGTTCCCTCTACCGGACAGGGAGAGTCTGGTAAGTTTGCTCTGGTTTCCCCATGTGAAAAGTTTGTGTAGCAAAGCACTCCCGCATGGTTGCCTGGAAAACACACCTCGATTGACCATTGCAGCTGAGGAACATGGCAGGTTCGTCCTGGTGGCTCTGGGGTGAAATATCAAGGCCTTGAGTTGACATGGAGTCTCATTAAGATGGGTCACAATGCTGGTTTGTTACCAGGGAGTTCATAGAATGTGCTGGTTGCTAAAGGGCTGTGCAGGATTCATCTACCCTGATGGTTTGACCGAGAGCACAGCTTCCTTCTGGGGAAAAGAGATGTTCTTTTTTGTGGCCCAGGGACCACATGTTGTATCATAAGTTGGTATTCCAGAACAGGCCTCTGAGGACAGATGCCTGAAAACCTAATCTAGGGTTCCAATGAAGTCCTAGGGGCATGTCAGGTTCAATCTTCTGACTCGGGACCATGTATTTGGGTGTCTGCCTTGATGGAGGTTATCAGGGTGTTTCAAACTGCACATTTGCATCCAGAGAAGCATCCAATACTGGGGTGGGCTCAAGGGCATTGCAGGTTTCTCCTAATCTAGAAGGTTTGGGCAACAGTGAGGGGCACAGTTTCCTTGGGGATGGCAGGCACAGTCCTGTGGTGTAGCTCCAAATACCACAACCTGGAGGGCATGTGAGCAATGGTTTTGGGAGGGAAGCATGCAAACACAAACTTGGGTTAGGGTTAGTGGCAAGGTGATTGCAGACCCAATGCGTAGACCTGGAGCTCTTCAGGAACTGTAAATTGGGTGACTTGTATGTGGTAGCACAGGCTTTTGTATCTGGACAGTGTGTCCAGCATGGCCTCGAAATGCAGCTGTAGTCTCATGTGTTCATTGGAGATTTTTCCTCTCTTAGGATCCTGGCATCATCTCCCAATAGTTTGGAGGCTTTCTCGGGAAAGGGAGTGATGTTTTCCATCTTAGAGGTGCCCCAAAACAGGGATTCCAGAGATGGACATCTGGTTTGGGAACCTGGAAAATCCCGCCAATGGTTAGGATTTTGGCCTAGGGACGTACCAGGCCTGCAATGCAGGATCCTGGATATGCAACTGAAAGTCTTTGCTTGAAAGCATGCTCAGGCTAAGGATCACAATGCCTGCTTGTGTCCAGGACAGACCTCACGACTAGGCGTGGTCTCCTTTGCCATGCAGCTGGCTCCCACTCTGAGGGTTGGACACCCATCCCAACAGCCAGGAATCCTGCCATGGGGAAGGAGGATTTCTCTATTGTGCTTAAGGTTGTCCCATTGATAGGCATTCCATCAAATGTGGGGATAGATGTGTGAATACCAAGTATGGGTAGAGATGATGGCCCAGTGTCATGGCCGGTCTCACATGCTGGATATGGGCCCTGATGTCTGGGTTACTGACACGAAGTCGGGGCTCAGGCTCTGTCAGACACAGCACTAGTGGCCAGGGTAGCCTATAAATCTGGGTTCCCTCGAGGGACGAGTAGATTGATCCTCATAAGGAGTTTCTGGGCAGACTCACCAGGCCTTTCTTCTTTCTATGGGGAAGGCAGAATGCTGCGTTGTGGCTCCAGAATTCCCTGTCAAGAGAGCTTGCGGAGCAGTAGGGTGAGGATGGAATTGTAAACCCAAGCTACGGTTCAGTTCAGTGTCAAGCGAAAGGCAGTTCTATTGTGCAATGGCTGAAATGAATATCCAGCACCTGAGTACGGTCAGATGTCAGATGTTTGTTCACATGCTGGGTTTTGTGTCTATGATGACCGACATATGGAGGGGTGGTGTCAAGATGCCCATTGGCAGGGATTCCAGCAAATGTCTGGGGACAGGTGCCTGAACACTAACGATGGGTGGCAATGCAGGACATCGGCCCTGTCCAGTCCCACTTGCTAGTTATGGGGCCCGCTCTCTGGGTGGTTTACAGGAGGTTGGGGCTCAGGCTCTGTCAGACATAGCAATAGTGGCCAGGTCACCCTATAAATCGGGGATATCTCGAGGGCTGAGCAGATTGATTCTCATGTGCTGTTTCTGGGCAGACTCACCAAACACTTCTTCTTTCTATGGAGAAGGCAGAATGCTGCATTGTGACTCCATAATTCCCAGTCAAGAGGGCTTGGGGACCAGTAGGGTGAGGATGGAATTGTAAACACAAGCTACGGTTCAATTCATTTCCAACTGGAAGGCAGTTCCAATGTGCAGCAGCTGATTCTAGATATCCAGCACCTGAGTAAGGGCAGATGTCAGATGTTTGCTCACACTGGAGTTTGTGTCTATGGTGACCGACAAATGGAGGGGTGTCTCCAAGAGGCCATGGAGGAGTACCCATGCTTAGGATTGTGAGATGCTCCAAACAACAAGGTTTCCTTCTACTGGACAGCTGGAGTCTGGTTTGTTTGCTCCAGCGTCCCCCATGTGGAAAGTATGGGTAGCTGAGCTCTCCTGCACGGATGTCTGTAAAGCACACGTCTAATGAACATTGCAGCTGACGAACATGACAGGTTAGTTCTGGTAGCTCTGGGGCCAAGTGCCAAGGCCTTGAGTTGGCATGGAATCTCTTACAGATGGGTCCCAATGCTGGTTTGTTACCATGAAGATCATAGAATGTGCTGATGGCTAAGGTGATTTGCAGGATACTCCTACCCTGAGGGTTTGGCACAGGTCAAAGAGCACAGTTTGCTTCTTGAGACAGGAGTTGTTCTGTTGTGTGGGTCAGGGTCCATATGTTGTATCCATACCTGGTATTCCAGAATAGGCCTCTGAGCATGGATGCCTGAATCCTAATCTAGGGTTCCCAGGCTGTCCTAGGGGCATGTCAGTTTCAATTTTCTGACTCAGGATCATTGACTCAGGTGTCTGCCAGGATGTAGGTGATTAGGGTGTTTCAGACTTCATGTTTGTGTCCAGAGCAGCATCCCATATTGGGGTGGGATCAGGGGCTTTGGAGGTTTCTCCTAATCTGGAGGGTTTGGGCAAATGTGATGGGCAAAGTTTCCATGGGAATGGTAGGCAAAGTCCTGTGGTGTGGCTCCAGAGACCCCATCCTGGATGACATGTGAGGCATGGTTTTGGGTGGGATGTCTGCAAAGGAAACCTAGGTTTAGGCTTATTGGCATGGTGATCGCAGTCCAATGAGTTGACCTGGAGGGCAGTTCGTCAGGAACTGTCATTAGGGTGAGTCAATGGCGGTAGCATAGCCTGTTCTATCAGCATTGTGTGTCCAGGATGGCCTTGGAATGCAGGTGTGGTCTCATAGGTCCATGGATGATTTTCCTCTCTAAGGGTCCTGGTGGTTCCCCATAGTTTGGTGGCTTTTTCAGGGAAAAGAAGAGTGCTGTTTTCCACAATAGGGGTGCCCAAGAACAGGGATACCAGAGACGGGCTCTGGGTCTGGGCACCAAGAAATTCCCACCAAGAGTTAGGATTTGGGCCTAGGGGCCAACCAGGCCTGCAATGCAGGGTCCTGGTGGTGCAATAGAGAGGGTTTGTTTGAAAGCATGCTCAGGCTGAAGGTCACAATGCCTGTTTTTTTCCCAGGACACCATTCAGGAGTGGGAACGATCTCATTGCCAATGCATCTGGCTCACTCTCTGAAGGTTGGACACGCATCCCAACAGCTAGGTTTCCTGCCATGGGGAAGGAGCAGTTCTCTATTGGGCTTCAGGTTCCCCCATTGGAAGGGATTCCAGCAAAAGTCTGGAGAGAGTTTCCCGAATACCAAGGATGGGTAGTGAGGATGGACTGGGTCATGGCAAGTTTCACATGCTGCATATGTGTCCTGCTCTCTGGTTGGCTGACACAAGGGTGGGACTCAGGCTCTGTCAGACACAGCATTAGTGGGCAGAGCAGCTTATAAATCGGGGATCCTTTGGGCCGAGCAGATGATCCTCATGTGGGTTTGTTGGGAAGTCTTACCAGACACCTCTTCTTTCTATGGGGAACGGAGAATGCTGAGTTCTGGCTCCAGAATTCCCTATCAAGAGGGCTTGAGGACAAGTAGGGTGAGGATGGAATTATATACACAAGCTAGGGTTAAATTCAATTAAAAGCAGAATGCAGTTCAAGTGTGCAGTGACTCATTCAAGACATCCAGCACTTGAGTAAGGGCAGATGTAAGATGTTTGCTCACACTGGTGTTTGTGTCTATGATGACCCACAAATGGAGATGTGGCATCAAGAGGCCATGGAGGATTTCCCATGCTGAGGCTTGTGAGATGCTCAAAATATCAAGGTTTCCTTCTGCTGGATAGGTATAGTTTGGTTTGCTTGCTCCAGGGTCCCCCATGTGGAACTTTTTGGTAGCAGAGCCCTTCTGCATGGATGCCTGGAATGCACAAGTGCAATGACCATTGCAGCTGACGAATATGACAGGCTCGTATTGGTGGCTCTTGGGCCAAGTGCCAAGGCCTTGAATTGACATGCAATCTCTTACAGATGGGTACCAATACTGGTTTGTTACCCGGTAGGTCTTAGAATGTGCTGGTGGCTAAGGGGCCATGAGGGATTCTCCTACCCTAAGGGTTTGACACAGGTCGACGTGCATAGTTTCCTTCTTGGGACAGGAGATGTTCTGTTGTGTGGCTCAGGGTCCACATGTTGTATCCTAACATGGCATTCCAGAAGAGGCCTCTGAGGACAGATGCTGGAAACATAATCTAGGGTTCCTATGATCTCCTAGGTTCACGTCAGGTTCAATTTTATGATGCAGGACCATTGACTGGGGTGTCTGCCTAGATGTAGGTGATCAGGGTGTTTTAGACTGTACATTTGCATCCAGAGCCACTTCCAATATTGAGGTGGGATCAGAGGCCTTGGAGGTTTCTCCTAATCTGGAGGGATTGGGTAAATGTGATGGGCAAAGTTTCCTTGGTGATGGCAACCACAGTCCTGTGGTGTGGCTCCAGAGACCCCATCCTGGAGGGCATGTGAGCCATGGTTTTGGGAGAGAATTCTGCAAATAAAAATTTGGGTTAATGTTTTTTGAGAGGTGATCGCAGGGCCAATCAATAGACGTGAAGGGCAGCTCGTAAGCAACTGTGATTAGGGTGATTGTAAGTCAATATCACAGGCTTTTCTATCTGGATTGTGTGTCCAGGGTGGGCTCAGAATTTAGGGGTTGTAGCATGGGTCCATGTGAAACTTTTCCTCTCTAATGATCCTGGCGGCTCCCCATAGTTTGGTGGCTTTTTCGGCGAACTTAAGCCTGATGTTTTCCATCTTAGGGTTGCCCAAAACAGGGATTCCAGAGACGGACTCTGGGACTGGGCACCAAGAAATTCCCACCAAGGGTTAGGATTTGGACCAAGGGGCATACCAGGCCTGAAATGGGGGATCATGGTGGTGCCACTGAAAGGGATTGTTTGAAAGCATTCTCAGGCTTAGGGTCACCATGCCTGTTTGTGCCCATGGCAGCACTTAGGAGAGGGCGTTGGCTCATTGGCCATGGAGCTGGCTCCCACGTTGAAGGTTGGACACCCATCCCAACAGCCAGGTTTCCTGACATGGGAGGGAGTTCTCTATTGTGCTTCAGGCTCCCCCAATGGCAGGGATTCCAGCAAAGTTCTGGGGACAGGTGCCTGAATACCAAGGATTTGTAGAGATGATGGATTAGGGCCATGGTCAGACCCACATGCTAGATATAGGTCCCGATTTCTGAGTGGCTGACACTAGGTCGGCATGCAGGCTCTGTCAGACACAGCACTAGTGGCCAGGACAGCCTATAAATAGGGGTTCCCTCGAGGGCCGAGCAGATTGATCCTCATGTGGGGTTTCTGGGCAGACTCACCAGGCACTTCTTATTTCTATGCGGAAGGCAGAATGCTGCATTTATGCTCTAGAATTCCTTATAAAGAGACCTTGGGGACAAGTAGGGTGAGGAAGGAATTGTAAACACTAGTTAGGGTTCAATTCAGTGCCAAGCGAATATCAGTTCCAGTGTACAGCGACTGATTCGAATATCCAGCACCTGAGGAAGGTTTGTGTCTATTATGACCAACAAATGGAGGGGTGGCGTCAAGAGGCCATTTGATGATTTCCCACGCTGAGGCTTGTGAGATGCTCCAAACAGCAAGGTTTCCTACCACTGGACAGGTGGAGTCTGGTTTGTTTGCTCAAGGGTTCCCCATGTGGAAAGTTTAGGAAGCAGAGCTCTCCCGCATGGATGCCTGGAAAGTACACCTCCATTGACAATTGCAGGTGAGGAACATCTCAGGTTCTTTATGGTGGCTGTGGGTTGAAGTACAAAGGCCTTGATTTGACATGGAATCTCTTTCAGATGGGCCACAATATGTGTTTTTTACCAGGGATATCTTAGAATGTGCTGGTGCCTAACGTTACATGCAAGAGTATCCTACACTGAGGGTTTGACACAGGTCGAAGAGCACGGTTTCCTTCTGGGGACAGGAGATTTTCTGTTGTGTGGCTCAGGGAACACATGTTGCATCATAAATAGGTATTCATAAGGGGCCCCTGAAGGCAGGTGACTGAAAACCCAATCTTGGGTTCCAATGAGGTCCTAGGGGCATGTCTGGTTAAATCTTCAGACTCAGGCCCCTTGAATTGGCTGTCTGCCTGGATAGAGGTGTTCAGGTTGTTTCAGACTGCACATTTGTGTCCAGAGCAGACACCAGTATTGGGGTGGGCTCAGGTGCCTTTCAGGTTTCTCCTAATCTGTAAGGGTTGGGAAACTGTGATGGGTACATTTTCCTTGGGGATGGCAGGCACAGTTCTGTGGTGTGCCTCAAGAGACCCCATCCTGGAAGGCACGTGAGCCATGGTTTTGGGAGAGAAGTCTGCAACCACAAATTTGGGTTTGGGTTAGTCACAAGGAGATCACAGGTGAATGCATAGACCTGGAGGGCAGCACATCAGGAACTGTAATTAAAGTGACTGAAAGGTGGTAGCATAGGCTTTTCTATCTGGATTGTGTTTCCAGAATGGCCTCAATGCAGGTGTAGTCTCATGGGACCATGGGAGACTTTTCCTCTCTTTGGATCCTGGCTGCTCCCCATAGTTTGTTAGCTTTTTTTAGGGAAGGTCAGATTGCTGTTTTCCATCTTATAGGTGCCTCAAAACAGGGATTGCAGAGACGGGATCTGTTTTTGGCGCCTGTAAAATCCAACCGAGGTTTAGGATTTGGGCCTAGGGACATACCAGGCCTGCAATGTGGGAGCCTTTTGGTGGAACTGAGAGGACTTTTTTTGAAAGCATACTCAGGCTGAGGGTCACAATGCCTGCTTGTGCCCAGGGCAGCCCTCAGGATTCAGGTGTGTGGTCACATTGGCCATGCACCTGGCTCCCACTTTGAGGCTTGGACACCCATCCCAAAAGGAGGTTTCCTGTCTTGGGGAAGGAGTACTATTCTATTGTGCTTCAGGTTCCCCCATTGGAAGGATTCTAGCAAAGTCTGGGGAAAGGACCAAGAATAGCAAGAATAGGTAGAGATGACAGACTTGGGCCATGATCAGTCACACATGCTAGATATGGGACCCACACTCCATGTAGCTGACATACAGTCTGGGCTCAGGCTCTGTCAGACACAACACTAGTGTCCAGGACAGCCTGCTAATCGGGGTTCCCTCGAGAGTCGAGCTGATTGATACTCTTGTGTGGATTCTCGGCAAACTCAGCAGGCACTTCTTCTTTCTATGGGGAAGGCAGAATGCTGTGTTGCAGCTCCAGAATTCAATATTAATAGGCCTTGGGGATCAGTAAGGTGAGGGTGGAATTGTAAACACAAGCTCCGGTTCAATTCAGTGCCAAGCAGAAGGCAGTTCAAATGTGAAGCATCTTTTTCGAGATATCCAGCACCAGAGTAAGGGTGGATGTCAGTTGTTTGCTCACACTAGAGTTTGTGTCTGATGACCGACAAATGGAGGGGTGGAATCAAGAAGCCATGGGGGATTTCCCACGTTGAGACTTGTGAGATGCTCTAAACAGCAAGGTTTCCTTCTACTGGAATGGTGGAGTCTGGTTTATTTGCTCCAGGGTCCTCGATGTGGAAAGTTTGGGTAGTAGAGCTCTACCGCATGGATGCCTGGAAAGCACATCTCCATTGAGCATTGCAGCTGAGGAACATGACAGGTTGGTTCTGGTGCCTTTGCAGCAAAGGACCATGGCCTTGAGTTGACATGGAATCTCTTTCAGATGGGCCACAATGCTGGTTTGTTACAAGGGAGATCTTAGAATGTGCTGGTGGCTAAGGTGCCATGCAGGATTCTCCAACCCTGAGGATTTGGCACACGTCAAAGGACACGGTTTTCTTCTCAGGACAGGATATGTTCGCTTCTGAGGTTTAGGAACCACATGTTGTATCATGTTGGTATTCCAGAACAGGCCCCTGAAGACAGATGACTGAAAACCTAATCTAGAGTTCCAATGAGGTCGTAAGGGCATGAGAGATTCAATCTTCTGACTCAGGACCTTTGACATATCTGACTGGATGTAGGTGATCAGGGTCTTTCAGACAGCGAGTTGCACCAGAGCAGCTGCCAATATAGCGGTGGGCTCAGGGGCTTTGCAAGTTTCTCCTATTCTGGAAGGTTTGGGCAACTGCGATGCGCACAGTTTCCTTGGTGATGGCAGGAACAGTCCTGTGTTGTGGCTCCAAAGGCCCCATCCTTGATGGTATGAGAGCCATACTTTCGGGAAAAAATTCTGAAAACTGAAATTTGGGTTAGGGTTAGTGGGGAGGTAATCGTAGTCCCCATGCATAGACCTAGAGGGCAGCACATCAGGAAATGTAAATGGGGTAACTGAAAGGCGGTAGCACAGGGGGTTTTATCTTGATTGTGTGTCCAGGATGGCCTTGGAATGCAGGTGTGGTCTCATGGGTCCATGGGAGAATTTTTCTCTCTAAGGATCCCGGCGGCTTTCCATAGTTTGGTGCCTTTTTCGGGGAAGGAAAGAGTGCTGTTTTACATCTTTGGGGTGCCCCAATACAGGGATTCCAAAGATGGGATCTGGGTCTGGGTGCCTGGAAAATCGCATCAAGGGTTAGGTTTTGGCCTAAGGGCATACCAGGCCTGCATGCATGATCCTGGGGGTGCCACTGCGAGGGCTTGTTTGAAATCATACTCAGGCTGCAGGTCACAATGTTTGTTTGAGTCCAGGGCAGATTTGAGGAGTGGGCTTGGTCTCATTGGCCATGCAGCCGGCTCCCACTTTGAGGGCAGGACACCCATCCTAACAGCAGGGTTTCCTTCCATGGGGAAGGAGGAGTACTCTATTGTGCTTCAGGTTCCCCCATTGTCAGGAATTCCAGAAAATGTCTAGGGACAGATGCCTGAATACCAAGGATGGGTAGAGATGACAGACGTGGGCCATGGCTGGTCTCACATGCTGGATATGGGGTCCGCGTTCTGGGTGGTTAAAGCTAAGTCTGGTCTCAGGCTCTGTCAGACACAACAATAGTGGCCAGGGCAGCTTATACTTCAGGGTTCTCTCGAGGGCCGAGCAGATTGATTCTCATTTGGGGTTGCTGGGTAGAGTCACTAGGCACTTCTTTCTGTGGGGCAGGCAGAATGCTGTGTTGTGGCTCCAGAATCCCCTATCAAGAGGCCTTTGGAGCCAGTAGGTTGAGGATGGAATTGTAAACACAAGCTACAATTCAATTCAGTGCCAAGCAAATGGCAGTTCAATGTGCAGTGTTGGATTCAAGATATCCAGCAACTGAGTAAGGGCAGATGTCAGATGTTTGCTCACACTGGAGATTGTGTCTATGATGTCTTACAAAGGGATGGGTGGAGTCAAGACGCCTTGGAGGATTTCCCATGCTGAGGCTTGTGAGGTGCTCCAAACAGCAAGGTTTCCTTCTACCAGCCAGGGCGAGTCTGGTTTGTTTGCTCCAGTGTCCCCCATGTGGAAAGTTTGCATAGCAAAGCTCTCCTGCATGGGTGCCTGGAAAGCACACTTCCATTGACCATTGCAGCTGTGGACATGGAAGGTTCGTTCTGGTGGTTCTGGGCAAAGTACCAAGGCCTTGATGTGACATTGAATCTCTTGCAGATGGGCCACAATGCTGTTTTGTTACCAGGGAAAGCTTCGAATGTGCTGGTGGCTAAGGTGCCATGCAGGATTCTCCAATTCTGAGGTTTTGGCACAGGTCGAATGCACGGTTTCATTCTGGGGAAAAGACAAGTTCTGTTGTGTGGCTCAGGGACGAAAAGTTGTATTATAAGGTGGTATTCCAGAGCAGGCCTCTGAGGACAGATGGTTGAAAACCTATTCAATGGTTCCAATGAGGTCCTAGGGGAATGTCTGGTATAATCTTCTGCCTCAGGCCCATTGACATGGGTGTTTACCTGCATTTAGGTGATCAGGGTCATTCGTACTGCACATTTGCTTCCAGAACGACCTCCAATATTGGATTTGGCTCAGGGTTCTTGCCAATTTCTCCTAATCCGATGGGTTTGTGCAACTGTGACTGGCAAAGATTCCTTGGGGATGGCAGGCCCAATCCTGTGATGTGGCTCCAGAGACCCCATCCTGGAGGGCATGTGTGCCATGGTTCTGGGAGAGAAGTCTGTAAACACAAACTCGGGTTCGGGTTACTGGCGAGGTGATCGCAGGCCCAATACATAGACCTGGAGGGTAGCTCATCAGGAATTGTAATTAGGGTGACTGGAAGCTGGTAGCACAGGCTTTTTATCTGAATTGTGTGACCAGGATGGCCTCGGAATGAAGGAGTTATCTCATGGGTCCATGGGAGATTTGTCCTCTATAAGGATCCCAGCTTCTCCCAATACTTTGATGGTTTTTTCGAGGAAGGGAAGAGTGCTGTTTCCATCTTAGTGGTGCCCCAAAACACGAATTCCAGAGACAGGCTCTGGGTCTGGGCACCTGGAAAATCGCACCAAGGGTTAGGATTTGGGCCGAGGGACATCCCAGGCTTGCAATGCGGGAAACAGCTGGTGCCACTGAGAGGGTTTTTTTTTTTTTTTGAAAGCTTACTCTGACTGAGGGTCACAATGCCTGTTTGTTCCCAGGGCGGCCCTTAGGAATGGGCGTGGTCTCATTGGCCATATAACTGGAACTCAATTTGAGGTTGGACACCCATCCCACCAGCCAGGTTTCCTGCCATGGGGAAGGAGGAGCTCTCTATTTTGCTTCAAGTTCCCCCATTTGCAGCGATTCCAGCAAAGGTCTGGGGAGAGGTGCCTGAATACCAAGGATGGGTAGTGTTGCTGGACTTGGACCATGGCTGGTCTCACATGCTGGATATGGGGCCATGTCTCCAGGTGGCTGACACATGTTCGGGGCTCAGGCTCTGTCAGACACAGCACTAGTGGCCAGGGTAACCTGTATGTCGAGGCAGCCTATAAATCCCTCGATGGCCAAGCAGATTGTTCCTCATTTGGTGTGTCTGGGCAGACTCACCAGGCACTTCTTATTTCTATGGGCAAGGCAGAATGTTGTAATGTGGCTTGAGAATTCCCCACCAAGAGGATTTGGGTGCATGGGGGTGAGGATGGAATTATAAACCCAGGCTACAGTTAAATTCAGTGCCATGCAGAAGGCAGTTCTAGTGTGCAGCAGCTTATTCGCGATATTCATCACCTAAGTAAGGACAATGTCAGAATTTTGCTCACACTGGAGTTTTTGTCTATGATGACCAGCAAATGGAGGGGTGGTGTCAAGATGCCATGGAGGATTTCCCTCGCTGGGGCTTAGGAGATGCTCCAAACCGTAAGGTTTCATTCTACTGGACAGGTGGAATCTGGATTCTTTCCTCCAGTGTCCTCCATATGGAAATTTTGGGTAGCAGAGAACTTCCACAAGGATGTGTGGAAAGCACACCTCCAATGACCACTGCAGCTGAGGAACATGGCAGGTTCATTCTGGTGGCTATGGTGCGAAGTATCAAGGCCTTGAGTTGACATGGAATCTCTTGCAGATGGGTCTCAATGCTTATTTGTTACCAGGGAGATCTTAGAAAGTGCTGGCGGCTAAAAGGCCATGCAGGATTCTACCTCCCTGAGAGTTTGACACGGGTCCAAGAGCATGGTTTCCTTCTGGGGACAGGAGATGTTCTGTTGTGTGGCTTGGGAACACATGTTGTATTATAAGTTGGTTTTCCAGAACAGGCCTCTGAGGACAGATGCCTGAAAACCTAATCTAGGGTTCCAATGAGGTCCTAGGGGCATGTCAGTTTCAATCTTCTGACTCAGGACCATTAATTTGTGTGTCTGCCTGGATGGAGGTGATCAGGGTACTCCAGACTGGGCTTTTGCATCCAGAGCTGCCTCCCATATTGGGGTGAGCTCAGGGGCCCTTCAGGTTTATCATAATCTAGAGGGTTTGGGCAACAGTGACTGGATCAGTTTTCTTGGGGATGGCAGGCACAGTCCTGTTCTGTGGCTCCAGAGACCCCATTCTGGAGGACATGTGAGCCATGGTTTTGGGAGAGTAGCTTGCAAGTCCAAATCAGGTTATGGTTAGTGGCGAGGTGATTGCAGGCCCAATGCTTAAACCTGGAGGGCAGCTCGTCAGATACTGTAATTATGGTGACTGGAAGGCAGAAGCACAGGCTTTTATATCTATATTGTGTGTTAAGGATAGCGTCGGATTGCAGGTATATTCTCATGGGACCATGGAAGCTTATTCCTCTCTAAAGATCCTGGCAGCTCCCCATAGTTTGGTGGCTTTTTAAGGGAAGTATAGAGTGATGTTTACCATCTTAGGCATGCCCCAAAACGTCGATTCCAGAGCCAGGCTCTGGGTCTGGGTGCCTGGAAAACCCCATGAAGTATTATAATTTGGGCCTCAGGGTGTACCAGGCCTGAAATGCGGGATCCTGGTGGTGCAACTGAGAGGGCTTATTTGAAAGCATGCTCCGGCTGAGGGTTACAATGCCTGTTTGTGTCCTATGTGGCCCTCATGTGTGGGTGTGGTCTCATTGGCCATGCAGCTGGCTCCCACTCAGTGTTGGATATCAATCTCAACGGACAGGTTCCTGCCATCTCTAGGAGTTCTCTATGGTGCTTAAGGTTCCCCTATGAGGATCTGGTGGGCCAGAGGGAGTCACTTTGTGCTTATGTAGTGAACTTAGATTGATCCTATGCAATAAACTTAGATTAACCCTGCCCTTCCCAGAGGAACTTACTTGTAAAGCCTAGATACAAGAGCGGGTCAGGCCAGGTGAAGACATTCAATCAGTGGGACACGCATATATCTACTAGGGTAAATTGAAATACAATTGGGCACCCGTGTGTTACCTAGCATTCTTTTTTTCTGTGTGTGGTGATTTAGCATGACTGGGCAGTGTTCTCTGTGTATTGCAATCTCATGGGCCACATGTGTATAGCCCGGCTAAATACTTCTATAAAAGTTAGTCTGTGAGGCTGGGAGGGGTCATCTCTTTGCAAGAGACGGCCCTGAGCAGTCAGTTTGATTCTCAATGCTTGGCACAAAATAAAGCTTTGCTTGGCCTTCATTTTGTATCAGTCTCGCTCCTTTGATTACAGACCATAACATTGGAGGGGGCATCCAGATCTAAATGATGAGAACTGAGCCAGCATCGGAATTTTTGGGAAAAGCCTTCAGAAGTAAGATCACGGGATCCTCTCTTTCTGTCTGGTTAGAGCTCTAGGGTATGGCCCACCAGGGAGAAGATGGACACAGCCATGCCCCCCAGGGCTGGAGTGGATGTGGGTATGCCCCATCCCTCTGCTGGTAGATCGATGGGAGGTTTGATTTCCCCTGGGCAGTCGGGGGTTTCCAGTCCCCCTAGGCTGTTGCTGGGGTGCTCGAGACCCCCAGTCAGTCAGGGGTCTGCTGGGGGTTTCAAGTCCCCCAGTCAGTTGGGGGGTTTGAGCCCCCCCTAGACAGACTGTGGGTTCGAGTCTCCCTAGACGGTCGGGGGTTCTAGTTCCCTAGATCATCAAGAAGTTCGAGTCCCCATGGGCGGTCAGGGGGTTCAAATCCCCTGAGCAGTTGGGGCTTTGAGTCCCACTGGTTGGTTGGGGGTTCGAGTCCCCCTGGGCGTTTGAGGGATTCGAGTCGCCTAGGTGGTCCGGAGATAAAGCCCCCACCAGTGGCAGGTTATGGGTAAGAATCCATGGGCCTGCAGTTCTCTTTGCCTGGTCCTTTTCTTTTCTATTGTGTTGCTTGTTATGGTTGAAGGAATGGGGCAAGCAGAGAGTAAGGGTACTCTGACTTTTATATCTCTGTTCTTCATAATATATGTGAGGCTTCTCGCCCACTCATTTTGTGTGTTAAAGGCTATGACTGGAGCCAACTTGGGTTAGTCTAATGCTGGGTTAAGGTGCCCAGTGCTGGCTCATTGGAGCTGGGCATGGAAAATGAGTGCCTCATGGGCCACTTTTGGTAAGCAGAACTGGCACTGCAGGAAGAATGACCACGAGACAGAGACTTTAAAGAATATTCCCAAGAAGTTGCTGAAACTCCCTTCGTTTTGGGGAATTCCTTGCCTTTTCTGGCCCAACGTGGACTGCATAGCCTGCCCCCCTTGCTGACGGGAGAGCATGGCATCTAGAGTGGAGATGGTGATTTGTCTATCTCAAGGTTTTAATATCTAATTTTTAAATTGGCTTCTAAAGTCTTTGGTAACCTGAAACTCTGAAGGGTTGCTTGAATGACAAATGGAATTACAATTGTTGGACATGTAGGTCTTAACCAAATGGGAAAAATGCTAGAGCGCTGGCTGCTGGAACTGAGTTTGTGCTTTTGAAATCTGCTGGTGAACACGTTCTGTGCTTAACTGATTGATATATTTGCCATCTAAAGAATTCTGTTGTACTAACTCACAATTGGTTTATATTTAGTCTTCAGTAGAGGTTCAGGTATGTCTAAGAGTACAAAATTCTGTTAACTGTAATATAGACTGATGGAAATGAGAAAATCAACTCTGTATGTAAAAAGTAGGATATATGTAAAAGTTTGAATCTGAAATGTGCCTGACTGTGTGAATGTGTCTGTACGGCTCCACTTCCAGTACAGAGTCTGAGTGGGCTGAACCCTGAGTCTCATGGGGCGTCATATGGCATAACGGTCATCTACTCTACGTAGTATCCTGGTCCTGGGTTTATAGAGACAGACCTTATATAAGATGCTCCTAAGTTCCCGCGAGGGACACGAACAGGACAGCATCTGATAGAACCCGCTCCCTTTGTGACATCATTCACGATGGGAGGGAAACCTACTAATCTCATTACCTGCTTACCTAAAAAAAAAAAAAAAAAAAGACACTGGTATAGAAAATCTGGTTTTCTCTCTTTAAAAAGACAAAGTTGTCTTAAGTTAATTGATCCGTTATGGTTTTCTCTTTGCCTTCCCAGAAAATTCAGTTTCTATGTTTTGTTTTATCAGGTGTTTAACATCCCTAATTATATTTAGGCATGTCTTTTAAAACTTTCTAAGGTTTTAGCAATTGTTGACAAGATTTAAACCAATGATAAACCTTGGGTTACATTTGGGAAAATGCCATGCATTTCCTAAAGTTTTAATACGTTGATAGATCACCACTTGATATTGTGATTATGGAAATGTTCCGTGTCACATAAGTAACCTGATTTTCTTGCCAGTTACATTGTAAATTCTCATCTCACCTACTCTTCACCATATCTATTCTGAGTTTTTGTCATTTGTAATTGCTTTAATTCTCTTGTAAGATAAATTCAATCTCAACAAAAATTCATATGGGAGACTTTCAGGACAAATACAGATCTTTGATATGTTGAAATCCTGGAACTGAAATGGATAAGAATTTACAGAAGGAAAAGCTGCATTCAGACTAGACCAGAATTTTTAACATGGGACTAGGTGAACTGAAAGACTGTAATGTTATATTTCTTGAGGTTTTGTCTTATGTTTGCTCTTCCAGAATAGGGAAACTTTTTCTTAAGTTATCTGTAACTTACAGAGATAAAATGTAGTCATTTGTAACCAAATCAAGGTATTCAACTCTTTCTATCTGAACCCTCTGAAAGCAAAAGGCCTCAGCAAGTATTCTTTCTTCCATGGCAATCAGTCATTTGCATAAGTTCAATAAGAATCCATTGTCCTTGTAACAGGACACCATTGTAAACATTGGTTATTTTATTTTACCATGGCTTTGAGTGGAATGCCATATTAGAAAAGACTCAGTATGACTAGACAGCTTAAAGGAACTAAGATTGACTTCATAAAACCTGGAACCGTAAAGGCCTTTGGAACTGTTGGCCTGATAACTTGCTTACAGAGTTCCCAGCAGCCTCACCAGGTTAGTAAAGGATGTTACTTTCTGGCAGGTGCAGGAACCTCGGGATTCTTTGGGAGCCTCAGAAAGAGGAATTCACCCATATCAACAGGTATTGCAGGCATGTCTGATGGCAAGTATGTAGCATGGTTTCTGGCCTGGAGAGGCTATCATGATTTCAACCTAGAGATTCCTTATGAGAAGTATCAGCAGAGCAGATTCTAAAATATTTATATGATCCCTCACTGTTCTTACTGAGTTTATGTAAATAATTAGGCCAAGCATGTTAAAACTGGACTTGTTTTTCAAATAAATTAGTCCTGATTTGGCTATCTCTGAAAATGAGGGTTATTTTAGAAAGAAAAATTATGTTTTAATAACACATTTTTTATGGATGTTAAATTCTAGATTTGATTGTCTTTAAATGTTTGTTTACTTAAGCTAGACAACTTGAGGTAAACTTCAGGGAAGTTGCACGATAGATCACTTAGATGATCTTGCTTTGTCAGTCAGTCAGCCCCTGATATAGGAAACTTCAGAAAATAGAACGATTTGAAGGGAAGAATCTGACTGATTTAGTGGGAATAGCAGAAAAGTTGTTTAACAGCAGGGATGCCCGAGAGGATGAAAAACAGACAAAAAAACAAAACTGGTTAAAGTTTTGGCATTACATGAGGCAGAGAGGATATGGGTAGGGGATAGGAAATGGAAGGAAAAGCCTAAGCACAGAGAAGACAGGTGGAAAGATTTAGATTCAAGCCCTTCCACTTGTATGTGGATGAAAAAGCAGGGGTGGCCAAAGAAGTTTTTTTTTAAGATTTTATTTATTTATTTGACAGAGAGAGATTACAAGTAGGCAGAGAGGCAGGCAGAGAGAGAGAGAGGAGGAAGCAGTCTCCCTGCTGAGCAGAGAGCCCGATGCGGGACTCGATCCCAGGACCCTGAGATCATGGCCTGAGCTGAAGGCAGCAGCTTAGCCCACTAAGACTCTGGGGCCTTGGCAAAGGCCAGTAGACTATCTTATCAAGAAACTAGATCCAGTAGCAACTGGGTTCCTCCCTGTGCCTTTGCATAATTGCTGTCATGGTCGTCCTGGTCATGGATGCAAGTTTTGACTTTGCAAGGATGCAAATTTTGACTTTGGGTCAAAATCTCATCTTGACCACCATCCACGCTATTGAGGGCATTCTCCGGATTCCAAGAGACTGATGGATGATGAACACCCGAGTCACAGGGTATCACAGCCTCCTCGTCAACAAACCAAGAGTTACCTTCCAGCCCCTGGTGGTGCTGAATCCAGCCACAATGCTGCCAGAGGAGCTGGCTGACCATCCACATAACTGTGGTGAGGTCTTAGCCGAAGTCATAGGAATAAGGCTGGATCTCAGAGACATTCTCCTCCTGGATGCCAAGATGACTCTCTTCATATATGGAAGTAGCTACATGGTCAATGGAAAGAGGTATGCGGGGGCTGTGGTGGTTACTCTTGAGCAGAAACTCTGGACAGCAGCCCTGCCGCACGGAAATTTGGCACAAAAAACGGAACAGTTTGCACTCACTAAGGTACTGCAGATCACCAAATGTAAAACCACCAAAATCTATATGGACAGCAGTTATGCCTTTTCTACTTTACATATACATGGGGCTATTTATAAAGAAAGGGTCCTTTTAGCACCAGAAGGAAAAGCAATGAAAAACAGAGGAGAAATATTGGCTCTCCTCCAGGCTATTTGGAACCCAAAAGAGTTAGCTGTTATGCATTACCCAGGACACCAAAAGGGGACTGATTCGAATTCAAAAGGAAACCACTTCACAGATCAAACCACAAAACAAGCAGCCACAGAAACAGTGCAAGAGCTGGTTACACTCCCGCCTCTAGCTCTACCAGAAAAACCGGACTACAGAGGTAGATTTAAAATATTTACAAAAATGGGCTAAATTAGACTATGAAGGGGACTGGGCTAGGACTAAAAGAGGAAATTTAATTATTCTTCGAAGACTAGGTAAGAAGTTAGTAGACAAGATACTTATTTGGAGGTGTGGAAACTCAAGGACCTTATAGGCAAGAAATTCCAGGTTTCTAAATTAGGGAATTTGGATAAGGATGTAGTTGATAGATGTGCCCAATGTCAGGCAGTTGATGTGGGAGGAACTAGAATTGGAAGAGGGAAAAGAGAAAGAGGTCAGGAACCAGGAATTTATTGGGAAATTGATTTTACAGAAACCTCTAAAATATGGGCACAAGTATATGTTAGCTTTTGTAGATACCTTTTCAGGCTGTGTAGAGGCTTTTTCCACCAAACCTGAGACAGCAGCAGTGGTAGGCACAAAAAGGCTACTAGAAGAAATAATTCCTAGTTTTGGGCTGCCTCTCGCAATTGGGTCAGACAGTGGCCCTGCATTTGTGAGCTCAGTCTCACAGACATTGACCAAGGCCGTGGGCACAAATTGGAAACTATATTGTGCCTATCAGTCCCAGAGTTCCGGGCATGTAGAGAGACTGAACCAGACTCTTAAAGAGACCTTGACAAAACTTATTCTGGAGACTGGAGGTGGATGAGTGGATCTCCTTACTTCACCCTCCTCAGGGCACGATGGACACCCTATTTAAACAAGGTGACCCCATTTGAAATAATGTTTGGAAGACACCCCACACCCCCACACCCCCCCTCTGTCCTCAGCTACAAGGGGTTGCCATTGCAGAAATTACTGATCAGTCTGTACTACAGACACTGCAGGGATTACAGTCTGTCTTTAAAAAAGCCCATGCAGGGATCTGTACTGCCCACACTGGGATGGAGATGCAGGTGGAACCACATTTTTACCAAACCAAGGACTTTGGATGGATACGTAGCTATCAAGTGGAGAACTTGGAACCTCGCTGGAAGGGACCATTTACTGTTACCCTGACCACCCCCACAGCAATAAAAGTAGAAGGCATCAGGGCCTGGATTCACAATGATCACATCAAAGGAGTGGAGAATGAAGACGCCCCCCAGAGGTGGAAGCTTCAGCCAATGGACTCCACTGACCATGGACTAAAGCTAAGACTCAAAAGACTATGAGTTTATTGTTGCTCTTATTGTTACCTGTTTATGTAAAGTATAGGTAGGAAATTAGATGATGCGGTAAATGGTTAACTCATCAGCCGACAGTGCACTAGTGTCATTTGTACAAAAGAAAACTAGAGCGATAAAAATGTTAGACTTCCATGCTCAATATAACCCTTTACAACCAGAGAACATAGAACTGGCTGAAAAGTCAAGGATTTGACTAATCTCCAAAGAAAATGGGGGAATGTAAGGGCTGGGTTGGCCAGAGGGAGTCATTTTGTGTTTATGTAGTGAACTTAGATTGACTCTATGCACTAAACTTAGATTGACCGCGCCCCTCCCAGAGGAACTTAACTTACAAAGCTTAGATGCAAGCAGGTCAGGCAAGAGGAGGACATCCAAACAGTGGGGCACACATATATCTACTAGGGTAAATTGAAATTCAACTGGGCACCTGTGTGTTACCTTGCAATTTTTTTTCCATGTGTGGCAGACTTAGCATGACTGTGCAGTGAATTGAACACTTATTGGCCACCTGTGTATAGCCTGGATAAACTACCTGTATAAAAGTTAGTCTGTGAGGCTGGGAGGGGTCGCCTCTTTGCAAGAGACGGCCCTGAATGGTCAGTTTGATTCTCCATGCTTGGAGCAAAATAAACCTTTGCTTGACCTTTGCTTTGTATAAGTCCTGCTTTTTTGATTTTGGACTCTAACACCCCCATCGGCAGGGATTTCAGGAAAGGCCTGGGGACAGATGCCTGAATAACAAGGATGAGTAGAGATGACTGATGTGAGCAATAACCAGTCTTACATGCTGCATATGAGCCATGCTCTCTGGGTGGAATGCACTATGTCTGGGCTCAGGCTCTGTCAGACAAAACACTAGTGGCAAAGCAGCCTATAAATCTGGGTTTCCTCGAGGGCCAAGCAGATTGATCCTCAAGTGGGGTTTTGGGGCAGACTCACCAGATGCTTCTTCTTTCTATGGGGAAGGCAGAATGCTGTGATGTGGCTGGAGAATTCTCTATCAGGAGGGCTTGGAGACCAGGAGGGTGAGGATGGAATTGTAAACACAAGCTACTGTTCAATTCAGTGAGTGGAAGGCAGTTCCAGTGTGCAGTGGCTGATTCAAGATATCCAGCACCTGAGTAAAGGGTGATGTCAGACATTTGCTCACACTGGAGTGTGTCTATGATGACTAACAAATGGAGGTGTGTTATCAATAGGCCATGGAAGATTTCCATCGCTGGGTCTTGTGAGATGCTCCAAAAAGCAAAGTTTCCTTCTACTAGACAGATGGAGTTTTGTTTGGGTGCTCCAGTGTCCCCCATGTGGAAACTTTCGGTAGCAGAGCACTCCTGCAAAGATGCATGGAAAGCACACCTCCAATGACCATTGCAGCTGAGGAACATGGCAGGTTCATTCTGGTGGCTATGGGGCGAAGTAGCAAGGCCTTGAGTTCACATGGAATATCTTGCTGATGGATCTCAATGCTAGTTTGTTACCAGGGAGATCTGATGGCTAAGGTGCCATGAAGGATTCAACTACGCTGAGGGTTTGACACAGGAAGAAGAGCACGGTTTCCTTCTGGGGACAGGAGATGTTCTGCTGTGTGGCTCAGGGACCACATATTGTATCAGAAGTTGGTATTCCAGAACTGGCGATTGAGGACAGAGGCCTGAAAACCAAATCTAGGATTCCAATGAGATCCTAGGGGCATGTCAGGTTCAATCTTCTGACTCAGGACCATTGACTTGGCTGCCTGCCTGGATGTAGGTGACCAGGATGATTCAGACTGCACATTTGCATCCAGAGCGGCCTCCAAAATTGGGGTTGGCGCAGGGGCCTGGCAGTTTTCTCCTAATCTGGAGGTTTGGGTCAACTTTGACAAGAAGAGTTTCCTTGGTGATTGCAGGCACAGTCTGTGCTGTGGCTCCCGAGACGCCAACCTGGAGGACATGTGAGCCAAAGTTTTGGAAGAGAAGTCTGAAAACACAAATTTGGGTTAGGGTTAGTGGTGAGGTGATCGCAGGCCTAATGTGTAGACATGGAAGGCATCTCATCAGGACCTCTAATTAGGTTGACTCAAAGGCCCAAGCACAGGCTTTTGTATCTGGAAGTGTGTCCTGGATGGCCTCGGAATGCAGTTGTGGTCTCATGGCTTCATGGGAGATTTTTCATCCCTAAGGATCCTGGCGACTCCCAATAGATTGGTGACTTTTTCAGTGAAAGGAAGAGTGATGTTTTCCATCATAGGAGTGCCCCAAAACAGGGATTCCAGAGGTGGGCTCTGGGTCTGGGCTCCTGGAAAATACCACCAAGGGTTAGGATTGGGCCTAGGGGCATACCAGGCCTGCAGTGCGGGATCCTCGTGGTGCAACAGAGAAGGCTTGTTTGAAAGAAGGCTCAGGCTGAGGGTCATAATACCTCTTTGTCCCCAGGGCGACAATCCACAGTGGGTGTCATCTCATTGGCCATGCAGCTGGCTCCCGCTCTGAGGGTTGGACACCCATCCCTATAGCCAGGTCTCCTGCCATGGGGAAATAGGGGTTCTCTATTCTGTTTCAGTTTCCCCCACTGGCAGTGATTCCAGCAACTGTCTGGGGACAGATGCCTAAATACCAAGAAGGGATACAGATGACAGACTTGCACCATAGCCGGTCTCATATGCTGGATATGGGTCCCACTTTCTGGGTGGCTGACCTGATGTTGAGGATCAGGCTCTGTCAGACACAGCTCTAGTGGCCAAGGCAGCCTATAAATCAGGGTTTCTTCGAGGGCCGAGCAGATTGATCCTCATCCTAACCAAGAGTTAGGATTTGGGCCTAGGAGTGTACCAGTCATGCAATGTCGGACCCTTGAGTTGCAACTGAGAGCGTTTGTTTGAAAGCATGCTCAGACTGAGGGTCACAATGCCTGATTGTGTTTAGGGTGGCCCCCAGGAGTGGGCGTGGTTTCCTTGGCCATGCTGCTGGTTCTCATTCTGAGGGTTTGACACCTATCCCAAGAGTCAGGATTCCTGCCATATGGAATGAGAAGTTCTGTATTGTGCTTCAGGATACCCCATTGGTAGGGATTTCAGCAAACGTCTGGGACAGCTGCATGAGTACCAAGGATGGGTAGAGATGATGGCCCTGGGGCATGGCTGGTCTTACATGCTGGATATGTAGCCTACACCCTGGGTCGCTGCCACGAAGTCAGGGCTCAGGCACTGTCAGACACAACACTAGTGTCCAGAGAAAAGTATAAATCGGGGTTCCCTTGAGGGCTGAGTATATTTATTTTCATGGGGAGTCTGGACAGACTAACCAGGCCATTCTTCATGCTTTCAAAGAAGCCCTCTCAGTTACACCACCAGGATCCTGCATTGCAGTTCCATTATGCCCCTAGGCCCAAATCCTAACAATTGGTGGACTTTTTCAGGAGCCCAGACCCAGAGCCCATCTCTGGAATCCCTGTTTTGGAGCACCCCTAAGATGGAAAAGTGCATTCTTCCCTTCTCCGAAAATGCCATCAAACTATGGGGAGTCGCCAGGATACTTAGAGAGGAAAAGTGTCCCATGGACCCATGAGAACACACCTGCATTCCAAGGCCATCGTGGACACACAATCCTGATAGAAAAGTCTGTGCTACACCCTTCCCATCACCCCAATTACAGTTCCTAACGAGCTGCCCTCCAGTTCTACGCATTAGGCCTGCAACCACCACGTCACTCACCCTAACCTGAATTTTTGTTTGCAGATTTCTCTCCCCAAACCATGGATCACATGCCCAACAGGATGGGGTCTCTGGAGCCACATTATAGCACTCTGCTACTATCACCAAGGAAATTGTGCCCATCATAGTTGCCCAAACCTTCCAGATTAGGAGTAACCTGCAAGGCCCCTGAGCCAACCCCAATATTGGCGCCCACTCTGGACGCAAATGCACAGTCTGAAACAACCTGATTACCTACATCCAGGCAGACAGCCAATTGAATGGTCCTGAGTCAGAAGATTGAACCTGACATGCCCCTAGGACTGTACTGGAACCCTAGATTAAGATTAAAGCATCTGTGCTCAGGGTCCTGTTCTGGAATACCAAGTTAGGATACATCACATTGTCCCTGAGCCACACAACAGAACATCTCCTGTCGCAGGAAGTAAACTGTGCTATTTGACCGGTTCCAAACCCTCCATGTATGAGAATCCTGCACGGCACATTAGCCACCAGCACATTCTAAGGTCTCCCTCATAACAAACCAGCATTGTGACCAAACCGCAAGAGATTCCTGTCATCAGAGTGACCAGAGGGAACCTGTCATGTTCTTAAGCTGCAAATGTCAATGGATTTGTGCTTTCCAGGCATCCAAGGGGGAGGGCTCTGCTACCCATACTTTCCACATGGGCGACCATGGAGGAAACAAAACCAGACTCCAACTGTCCTGTAGAAGGGAACCTTGCTGTTAGGAGCATCTCACAAGCTTTGGCATTGGAAATCCTCCATGGCCTCTTGGTGCCACCCTCCATTTGTCGGTCATCATAGACACAAATTCAGTGTGAGCAAAGATCTGGCATCTGCCCTTATTTAGCTGCTGGATATCTCGTATAAGCCGCTGCACATTGGAACTGCTTTGTACTTGGGACTGAATTGAGCCATAGCTTGTGTTTACAAATCCATCGTCAACCTCCTAGTCCCCAAGCCCTCATGATAGGGAATTATGGAGCCACAACACAGCATTCTGACTTACCCATAGAAAGAAGAGGTGCCTGGTTAGTCTGCCCAGAAACCCCACATGAGGATAAATATGCTCGGCCCCCGATTTATAGACTGCCCAGGAAACTAGTGCTGTGTCTGACAGAGCATGAGCCCCAACATAGTGTCAGCCACCAAGAGAGCGGGCCCCATTACCAGCATGTGAGACCGGCCATGTCCCACGTCCGTCATCTCTACACATCCTTGGTATTCAGGCACCATTCCCCAGACCTTTGCTGGAAACCCTGTCAATGGGGGAACCTGAAGCACAATAGAGAACTTATCTTTCATGGCAGGAAGCCTAACTGTTGCGATGGGTCCAACCCTCAAAGTGGGAGCCAGCTGTATGGCCAATGAGACCATGCCCTCTCTTGAGGGCTCCCCTGCACACAAACATGCATGGTGACGCTCAGTTTGAGCATGCTTTCAAAGAAGCCCTCTCAGTTGCACCACCAGGATCCCGCATTTCAGTCCTGGTATGCCATAGGCCCAAATCCTAACACTTGGTGGGATTATCCAGGGGCCCAAACCCAGAGCCCGTCTCTGGAATCCCTGTTTTGGGGCACCCCTAAGATTAAAAATAGCACTCTTCCCATCCCGAAAAGCCATCAAACTATTGGGAGCCGCCAGGATCCTTAGAGAGGAAAAGTCTCCCATGGACCCATGAGACCACAGCTGCATTCTGAGACCATCCTGTACACACAATCCAGATATGAACGCCTGTGCTTCCACCTTCAAGTCACTCAAATTACTGTTCCTGGTGAGTAGCCCTCCACGTCTACACATTGCCTTGCGATAACCTCGCCACTAACCCTATCCCGAGTTTGTGTTTGCAGACTTCTCTCCCAAAACCATGGCTCACATGCACTCCAGGATGGGGTCTCTGGAGCCACACCACAGGACTGTGCCTGCCATCCACATGGAAATTGTGCCTGTCACAGTAACTGAAACCCTCCAGAGTAGGTTAAAACATGAAAGGCCCCTGAGGCCTCCCCTATATTGGAGGCTACTCTGGACACAAGTGCGCAGTCTGAAACACCCGGATCACCTACATCCACAGAGACACCCAATTTAAATGTCCTGAGTCTGAATATTGTACCTCTCATGCCCCTAGGGCCTCATTGAAAACCTAGATTAGATTGTCAGGCATCTGTCTTCAGAGGCCTATTCTGGAATATGAACTTATGATACAACATGTGGTCCCTGAGCCACAGAACACTACATCTCCTGTCCTCAGAAGGAAACCGTGCTCTTCTACCTGTGTTATACCCTCAAGGTAGGAGAATCCTGTATGTCACCTTAGCCACCAACACATTCTAAGATCTACCTGGTAACAAACCAGCATTGTGCCCCATCTGCACGAGATTTCATGTCAACTCAAGGACATGGTACTTCACCCCAGAGCCACCCTATTCCTCAGCTACAGTGGTCAATGGAGTTGTGCTTTCCAGGCATCCAGGCGGAAGAGCTCTGCTACCCATACTTTTCACAGGGGGGACACTGGAGCAAACAAACGAGACGCCACCTGTCCAGTAGAAAAGCAACCATGCTGTTTGGAGCATCTCACATGCATCAGCATGGGGAATCCTCTATGGACTCTTAACACCACTCCTCCATTTCTCAGTTGTCATAGACACAAACTCAAGTGTGAGCAAACATCTGACATCCACCCTTAATCAGGTGCTGGATATTTCATTTGTTGGCCATCATAGATACAAACTCCATCGTGAGTAGACATCTAACCCTTGCCCGTACTTAGGTGCTGGAGATCTCAAAACAACCGCTAAACATTGGAACGGCAATGTGTTACGTACTGAGCTTAACCGTAGCTAGTGTTTTCAGGCTTCTGTCCTCACACTCCTCGCCTGCAAGTCCTCCATATTGGGAATTCAGGAGCCACAACGCAGCCTTCTGCCTGCCCCCCAGAAAGAAGAATTACCCTATGGGTCTTCTCAGAAACCGACATGAGGTTCCTCCTGCACGGTCCTCAATGGCACACCAATATAATAGGCCGACCTCTGCACAAATGCTCTGTCTGACACAGACCGATCCCCAACCTCCTGTCAGCCACCCAGACAGTGGGCTCCATAACCTGCAGGTGGGTCCAGCCTTGGACCGAGGCCATCATATTGAACCAACCTGGGTATTCAGGTACCTGTTACAGACTTAGCTCAAATTCCTGCCCATAGGGGAACCTGAAGCACAAAAGAGTAATCCTACTTCCCCATGGCCAGAAAACTGAATGTTGAGATGTTTGTCCAACCCTCAAAGTGGAAGCCAAGTGCATGGCCCATGAGACCACACACACACAGGATGGGCAGCTGGGCATAAACAAGCATTGTGACCCTCAGAATGAGACCCCTTTCCAAAGAACCCCTTGGGAGCTAGACCAGGATCTCACAGAGTTGGCCTGTCATGCCTCTAGGCCCAAAACCGAAGTCTTGGTTGGGTTTTCCAGGTTCCTAGACCCAGAACCCATCTCTGGAACCCCTGTTTGGTCTGGACTCCTGAGATGTGAAACAGCGTTTTCCTCTTCCCCAGAAAGACATCAAACTCCTGGGTGCCAAGCAGCATCCCCAGAGAGAAAGAATATCTCATGGATCCATAAGGTCACCCCTCCATTTTGTGGCCATCCTAGACACACAATCCAGACAGAAAAGCCTGTGCTACTCCCTCAAAGCCACCTGAATTTCGAATCCTGAGGAGCTTCCCTCAGTGTCTGCAGATCGAGACTGCCATCACTTCGTTTCTAAAACTTTCCCGAGTTTGTGTCTGAAGTCTTTGGTCCCAAAATCCTGACCCACATGTTCTCCATGATGGGGCCTCGAGAACGACACAACATCACTGGGTCTGCTCTCCTGAGGAAACTCTGCCCAACTCAGTTTTCCAAAATGTACAGATTAGGAGAAAACTGCAAGGCCCCTGAGTCCACCCTAATTTCATAGGCCGCTCTGGAAAAAATGCACAGCCTGACACAGCCTCAGCACTTACCTCCAGGATGACACGCAGGTCAATGGCACTGAGTCCAAAGATTGAACCTGCCATGCTACTACAACCTCACCAGAACCCAGCTTAGGTTTTGTGGCCTCTCTCCCCAGAAGCCTGTACTGGAATTTCAACATATGGTCCAACCTGTGAGACGTTCAAGAGAACACCTCCTGTCCCGAGAAGGAAACCTGGCTCCTGGGTACTGGGTCTAATACTCAGGATAGAGAATCCTGCATCGCCCTAGAGCCGCCACTACATTCTAAGGTCTCCCTGGACACCGAGCAGCATTGTGACGCATTAGACTGAGAACTTCTGTCAACGCAGATCACTTGGAACTTGGAATCAGTGTCATTGGATCAAGCCTGCCCTGTTCCTCAGCTGCAATGGTAACGCAAGATGGGCTTCCCAGGCCTTCATTCAGAGAGCTCTGCTATTGAATCTTTCATATGGGGGACCCTGTAGCCCTGTAGGCGGACTTCTCCTGTCACGCAGTAGGACACCTTGAGGTTTGGAGAAGCTCACAAGCTCCAGCTTGGAAAAACCTCCAAGAATTCTTGAGGCCACCCCACCATTTGTTGGCCATCATGGACACAAACTCCAGCGTGAGCAGACATCTGACCCTCGCCCAGGTGCTGGAGATCTCGAAACAACTGCTGTACATTGGAACAGACATGTGCTCGGCACTGAGCTTAACCATAGCTTGGGGTTTCAAACTTCTGTTCTCACACTCCTCGCCTGCAAGCCTCCATCTTGGGTATTCTCGAGCCATAATGCAGCCATCTGCCTGCTCACCAGAAAGAAGAAATTTCCTAAGGATCTGGGAACAATCCCCACATGAGGATCCAGGAGCACAGCTCTTAATGGCACCCCAATATCATGGGCTGCCCTCTGCACGAATTCTCTGTCTGACACAGCTCGAGCCCGACCTCCTGTCAGCCACCCAGACAGCGGGCCCCATTTCCTGCAGGTGGGTCCTGCCTTGGCCCAAGGATCTCATCTCAATGCAACCTGGGTATTCAGGTACCTGTCCCAGAACTTAGCTCAAATTCCTGCCCATGGGGGACCCTGAAGCACAGAAAAGTACACCTCCTTCCCCATGTCCAGAAAACTGAATGTTGAGATGGCTGTCCAACCCTCAAGTGGGAGCCAAGAGCATGGCCCATGAGACAACGCCCACACAGGATGGGCATCTGGGCACAAACAGACATTGTGACCCTCAGCCTGAGAACCATTTCCAACAAGTTACCTTCGGAGTTGTACCAGGAGAACATAGAGCGGGACTGTCATGCCCCTAGGCCCAAATCCTAAGCCTTGTTGGGGTTATCCAATCTCCTGGAACCAGAACCCATCTCTCGAATGCCTGTTTGGACGGGACCCCTGTAACAGAAATCCATGCTGCCCCCATCCCCCAGAAAGACACCAAACTCTTGGGTGCCAGACAGAATTACCAGAGAGGTAGAATCTCACAGGGATCCATGAGGCCACCCCTCCATTTCGTGGCCATCTTAGACAAACAATCCAGACAGAAAAGCCTGTGCTCCTACCTCCCAGCTGTCAGAATTTCACATACCGAGGAGCTTCTCTCAGGGTCTGCAGATCGGGTCTGCAATCACCTCGCCCCTAACGCTTACCCGAGTTTGTGTCTGAAGACTTAGGACCCATGTGCCCTCCAGAATGGGGCCTCTAGGACCACACCACATCACTGGTCCTGCTCTCCCGAGAAATCTCAGCCCATCTCAGTTTCCCAAACCCACCAGATTAGGAGAAAATTGCAAGGCCCCTAAGCCCACCCCAATTTCATAGGTCGCTTTGGAAAAAATGCAGTCTGACATAGCCTCAGAACATACCTCCAGGAAAACACACAGGTCAATGTGAAGGGATGAATGGCCTAAGACCATGGCGGGTCCGATGTGTTGGGTGTGCAGCCAGCTGTCTCGGTGTCTGTCAGGAGGTCTGGGTTCAGGCTATGTAAGACAGAACATTAGTTGTTAGGGTAGCCTATGCAATTGGGGTGTTGCCAAGGGCTGAGCAGGCTGATTTTCATTTAGGGTATCTGGGCAATGCCATAGACAATGTTTATTTTCTGGGGGGCAGGCAAGTGCTTCGTTTTGGCCCCAGAACTCTCAATCGGGAGGGCTTATGGGCAAGGAGTGTGAGGACAGAATTCTGAAAACACAAATTAGGGTGAGGTTTGGACCAAGGGCGAGGCAGGCCCACTCTGCAGAGGCAGAATCGAAATCTCCTGCATTTGAAGTCAGGGTGAGGATTAGACGTTAGCTGAGGCTGGGGTTTGTGTCCATGATGGCCCCTTCATGAAGCGGGGGCCTCATGAGGCCAATGAGGTTTTCATACTCTGAGTTGTGAGTGGATCCAAACCACAAGGTTTCCTTCTGCGGGACAGCCAATTCCTGGTGGATGGCTTCAGGACGTCCCATACAGAAGGACTGGAGAGCAGTTTTCAAAAGATGGATCCCTGTACAGTATGCCTCGCATTCACATTGGCCATTAGGACAAGACATGTTTGATCTGCTGGCTCTGGGGCAAGCTATCCAGGGGGCTGAGCTGAAATGAACTCTCCTGAGGATGCATCATAATGTGGGTTTGTGTCCATGGAGACTTTAGAATTTGCTGGTGGTTCAGGGGCCCTGCGGAATTCTCCTACCTGAAGGGTTTGATACAGCTCCAATAAGAACGCTCCCCATGTGGAAACGGGAGAGGTTTGGTTTAGTGCCTCAGAAAAGCCCCATGTGGGGGCACCTGGGTGGCTCAGTGGGTTAAAGCCTCTGCCGTCGGCTCGGGTCATGATTCAAGGGTCCTGGGATCGAGCCCCACATTGGGCTTTCTGCTCCGCAGGGAGCCTGCTTCCTCCCGTCTCTCTCTCTCTGCCCGCCTCTCTGCCTACTTGTGATTTTTCTGTGTCAAATAAATAAAATCTTAAAAAAAAAAAGAAAAGCCCCATGTGCTGGTATTCAAAACCAAAATCTGAGGAGGGACACCTGGAACCCAAAGCTAGGGTTCAGATTAGGGCCTAGGGGCCTGTCCGTTTTAATCTTATGTCTCTGGGGACACTGTCTGAGTGTCTAAATGGAGATAGTTGCTCAGCTGGTGTCAGAGTACCCCTCTTAGTCCAGGGCGGTCTACACTATCGGGATGGCCTCGGTGTCCTTGGAGATTTCTCCTAATCTGCAGATTTGTGGCCAATGGATTGGGCACAGTTTCTTTGGAGAGGACAGGCGCAGTCTTTCGGTGTGGCTCCAGAGGCCCTAGCCTGGAGGTTGTGTGGGTCCAGGCTGTGAGCACAGAAGTCTGAAAACACAAACTCAGCTTAGTTGTGGCGCCGAGGGTATCGCAGGCCGGATCTACAGACCGAGATGGGACCTCCCCGGCTTATGAAAGAAGGGCGAGTGGGAGGCGTTCCCTCAGGCTTTTGTCTCTGGATGTTGTGTGAATTATAGCTGTGGATTTTAGGGGTGGCCCCAGGGACTATGGACGAGTATCCCTCTCTGGGGATTTGGCCCTGATCCCAAGAGTTTGGGGTCATTTTGTGGGAAGGGTGGAGTCCTGTTGTCTGGCTCAGGTGTCTCTCCAAGAGAGGGATTCCAGAGCAGAGCCCCAGGTACGGGTGACTGGAAAACTCGAACTCTGGTGCAGATTGGGAGCACAGGGGCTTGGCAAGACCCACATGGGGGCTCTTGTTCCAGGCCCTGAGAGTCTTTGGTTAGACATGGGGCTCATGCTGAGGGTCAAAATACGAGTCTGTGCCCAAGGCGGCACTCAAGTTTGGGTGTGGCCTCAGGGTCCATGAAGGTTTCCCCTTTTTTTTTTTCAGTTTTTTTTTTAAGATTTTATTTATTTATTTGACAGACAGAGATCACAAGTAGGCAGAGAGGCAGGCAGAGAGAGAGGGGGGAAGCAGGCTCCCTGCTGAGCAGAGAGCCTGATGCGGGACTCGATCCCAGGACCCTGAGATCATGACCTGAGCCGAAGGCAGAGGTTTAACCCACTGAGCCACCCAGGCGCCCCCATGAAGGTTTCTCCTAACCTGAAGGTGTGACTTCACGCCTACAGCAAGAATTGTAGCCATGGGGAAGGAGGAGTTCTAATTTGTGCTTCAGGATTTGATATAATGTCTAGGTTCAGATGTCTGCAAACCCAGGTAGGGAAGAGATGATGGCCTAAGGCCATGGCGTGACCAATGTGCTGGGTGTGTGGCCAGCTGTCTCCTTGTCTGTCTGGATGTTTGGCCTCAGGCTGTGTCAGACAGCGTATTAGTGCCCAGGGCAGCCTATCCAATTGGGGTGCTGTCAAGGCCCGAGCAGGTTGATCCTCATTTGGGGTTTCTGGAGAGCCCCATAGAACAAATTTTTTCTTCTGGTGGACAGGCAGAGGGCTGCATTGTGGTTCTGGAATTCCAATTATGGAGGGTTTGTTTGCCAGTAGTGTGAGGAAGGAAGTCTGAAAACACAAGCTAGCATTAGGTTTGGGGCCGAGGGCACGGCATGCCTATTCTGCATAGGCTAAATAGAGATCTCCTGCATCTGAGGTCAGGACGAGTATGTGGCATTGCCTCAGGCTAGAGTTTGTGTCCATGATGGCGCCTTCCTGAAAGGTGTGGGGGCTTCATGAGGACAGGGAGTTTTCCCTATGAAGGGAATTGTGAGGTACTCCAAAGCTCGAGGTTTCCTTTTGCAGGACAGTCAAGTCCTATTGGATGGTTCCAGGATGCCCAGATGGAAAAACTTGAGAGCAGGGGTCTAAGCATGCATGCCTGGAAATGCCACCTCACATTCCCACTGTTTGGTCAGGACAAGGCAGGCTCAATCTGCAGTCTCTTGGGCGAGCCACCTAAAGGGCTGAGTTGAAATGGACTCTCCTGAGGAATTGTCATATTGTGTGTTGATAGCCATGGAGACCATGGTATGTGGCAGTGGCTCAGGGACTCTGCATGATTCTCCAACCCAAAGGGTTTAACACAGCTCCAACAAGGAATCTTCCCATGTTGAGATGAGAGGTGTTCTGTTCAATGCCTCAGGAAAGCCCTATATGCTGGTCTTCGAACCCAGGCCTCTGAGGAGTAACACCTGGAAAACAAAGCAAGAGTTCAGATTCTGGCCTAGGGTCCTGTCCGGTTCAATCTTCTGTCTCTGTGGACATCTGTCTGCATGACTGCATGGAGGTAGTTGCTCAGCTTGTGTCAGAATGCCCCTGTTTGTCCAGGGAGGCTTCACGTAGTGGGATGTCCCTATAGGCCTATCTGGTTCAATCTTCTCCTATGTGGACATCTGTCTACAGGTCTGAGTGGAGGTAGATGCTCAGCTATTGTCAGATCGTCCCTGTTTTTCCTGGCAGTGTATACTATTGGGATCACCTTGGTGACTTTGGAGGTTTCTCTTAATTTTCAAGGTTGTGGCCAATGGAATATGCAGAATTCCTTTGGAAATGGAAGGCACAGTTTTGAGGTTTGACTCCAAGGGCCCAAGCTTGGAGGGTGTGTGGTTCAGGGCTGTGGGGACAAAAGTCTGAAAACATAAATTCGGCTTAGGTTTGGGGACGTAGGTATGGCATGCCCAATCTACATACCATGAGGAGAACTCTTTGGGATATTAACATATGGCACGTGTGAGGTGCTTGCTTAGGCTTTTGTTTCTGGATTTTGTGTGAACGATGGCCATGGAATGTCAGGGAGGACTCATGGGAATAAACGAGTCTCCCTCTCTGTGGATTTGGCCTGTTCCCAAGAGTTTTGGGTCAATCGGTGGGATGGGATGAGTCATTTCTGTTTTGTTACCTCAGGTGCCCCACAAAAAGAGGAATTCCAGAGCAGAGCCCTGGTTAGGGGCGACTGGACAACCCGACCTCTGGTTGAAGATTGGGGCCTAGGAGGATGGCAATTCCAATATGCCATCTCTTGGTCCAGCCACTGAAAGGCCGTACTTGAGCACAGTCGACATGCTGAGGGTCCCAATGCATGTTTGTGCCCTCGAGGCACTCCAGCAACCAAGCCTCACGAATACCAAATATGCTGATATTGGAAACCAGGCCTCTGAGGAGAGATACCTGGAAACCAAAGCAATGGATCCAAATAGAACCTAGGTGTCTGTCTGCTTTAATCTTCTTCTCTTGGGACATCCTTCAATGGTATGAGTGGAGGTAGAAGTTCAGCTGGTGTCAGACGGCCCCTGTCTGTCCCGGGTGGCCTATACTATTGGGATGGCTTCTGGGACTTTGGAGGTTCCTCCTAATTTGTATGATTGTGGACAATGGAATGGACAGAATTCCAGTGGAGTGGGAAGGCACAGACCTGATGTGTGGCTCCAGGGGCCCCAGGCTGGAGGGTGTGTGGGCCAGGACTGTGGGGACAGAAGTCTGAAAATACAAATTCGACTTAGGTTTGGGGACGTAGGTAAGGCAGGCCTGATCTACAGACCGTGAGGAGAACTCTTCGGGATATGAAGAAATAGTAAGTGTGAGGCACTTATTCAGGCTTTTGTCTCTGGATTTTGTGTCAACGATGGCCGTGGAATGTCGGGGAGGCCTCATGGGCCATTGTCGAGTCTTTCTCGCTGGGGATTTGGATCGATCCCAATTGTTTTTGGGTCAATCTGTGGGATGGGAGGAGTCCATTCAGTATTGCTGCCTCAGGTGTCCCACAAAAAGAGGGATTCCAGAGCAGAGTCCTGGAGAGGGGCGAATGGACAACCCGAAATATGGTTAAAAATTGGGGCCTAGGGGCATGGCAAGACCAATATGCAGTCTCTTGGTCCAGCCACTGAGAGGCCTTACTTGAGGACTGGGCTCACGCTGAGGGCCACAATGCGTGTTTGTGACCAACACGGCCCTCAAGCATGGGCGGGTCCTCATGGGCCACACTGGTTTCAACTACACTGAATGTTGGATAACATGCCAAACACAAAGTTTCTTGCCATGGGGAAGGTGTTCTATTTTCTGCATCAAGTTCAACACTGGGCAGTGATTGGAGATAAGGTCTAGGTTCTGAAGCCTGAAAACCGAGATTGGGAAGAGATAACGACCCAAGGCCATGGCAGGTCTGATGTGCCTAGTGTGTGGCCAGCGTGCTGGGTGTGGGTCGGGAGGTCTAGGCTTTGGCTGTGTGAGAAAGGGCATTAGTGCCCAGAGAAGCCTGTATAATTGGGGTACAGTCAAGTGACTTGCAGGATGATGCTCATTTGGGGTTTCTGGGTAGCCCCAGAGGGCAATGTGTTTCTACTGGAGGGCAGGCAGAGTGCTGCATTGTAGTTCTGGAATTGCCAAACTGGAGTGCTTTTGGGCCAGGAGCATGAGGACAGAAGTCTGAGAACACAAGCTAGGTTTAGGTTTCTGGGCGAGGGCATGGGAGGAACACTCAGCAAAGCTGAATTGAGATCTAGTGCATCTGAAGTGAGGGCGATGATTAGATGACCACTTGGGCTGGAGTTTCTGTCCCTGATGGCCCCTTCATAAAGGGGGGCAGATCACGAGGCCATGGAGGTTTTCCCACGAAGGGAGTTGTGAGATGCTCCAAACTGCAAAGATTCTTCTACGGGACTATTGAGACTGGTTGGTTGGCTCCAGGAATTCCCATATGGAATGATTCCGAGCAGGGTTCTAAGGATGGATGGCTGGGCAGCCCGCCTCTCATTCCAATTGTCTCCTAGCGACAAGACAGATTCGATCTGCTGGATCTGGGTGCGCAACCGAGGGGGCTGAGTTGAAGTGGACTCTCCTATGGATGGATCCTAATGTGGGTTTGTGTTCATGGAGACCTTGGAATGAGGCGGTGGCACTGGGGCCATGAAGGGTTCTCCTAACCAGAGGCTTTGACACAGCTCCAACATGCAAGATTTCCATGTGGAGACGAGATTTGTTCTGATGGGGGTCTCAAGAAACAGCCATAAACTGTTATTGGAATCCAGGCCTCTGAGGAGAGATGCCTGGAAACCAAAGCAATGGATCCGATTAGGGCCTAGGGGCCTGTTCGTTGCAATTTACCTCTCGAGACATCTGTCTACGTGTCTGAGTGCAGGTCGCTGCTCAGATGGGCTCAGATTGCCCCTGTTTGTCCTGGGCAACCAACAATATTGGGATGGCCTTGGGAAATTTGGAGGTTTATCATATTTGTAGTGTTGTGGCCAATGGAATGGGCAGAATTCCCTTGGAGAGGGCAGGCACAATCCTCAGGTTTGGCTCCAGGGGCCTGAGCTTGTAGGATATGTGGGTCAGAGCTGTGGGGACAGAAATCTGAAAACACAAACTCGGCTTAGGTTCCGAGTGGTAGGTATGGCAGGACTGATCTACAGACCATGAGGGAACTCTTCGGGATATGAAAAAAGTGTGAGTGTGAAGCGCTTACTCAGGCTTTTGTCTCTGAAACTTGTGTCACCGATGGAAGTGGAATGTCCAGGTGACCTCATGGGCAATGAATGAGTCTTCCACTCTGAGGATTTGTCCTGATCCCAAGACTTTGGGGTCATTCGGTCGGATGGGAGGAGTCCGTTTATTTTATTTATTTATTTATTTATTACCTCAGGTGTCCCACCAAAAGAGGGATTCCAAAGCAGAGCCCTGGGGAGTGGCAACTGGACAACCAGAAATCTGGTTAAAAATTGGGACATAGGGGCATGGCAAGCCCATTATGATGTCTAATGTTCCAGCCCCTGAGAGGACTTACTAGAAGACAGGACTCATTCTGAGGGTCACAATGTGTGTTTATGCCCTCGCAGCACTCAAGCATGGGTGGGGCCTCATGGTGAACACTAGTTTCTCCTATACTGAATGTTGGACAACATGCCAACCACAAGGTTCTTGTCATGTGGAAGTAGTTCTGATTTCTTTATCACATTCACCCCTTCCAAGGGTTTGGAGTTAAGGTCTAAGTTCTGAAGCCTGAAAAGCTAGGTTAGGAAGAGATGATGAGACAAGGCCATGACGGGTCCGATGTTCTCAGTGTGTGGTCAGGTGTCTCGGTGTTGGTCAGGAGGTCCGGGCTCAGGCTGTGTCACACAGTGTATTTGTGCCCACGTTAGACTATATAATTTGGGTACAGTAGAGTGCCTTGTAGGTCTATCCTCATTTGGGGTGTCTGGGAAGCCCCAGAGGGCAACATTTTTCTTCTGGAGGCCAGACAGTGTGCTGCATTGTGCGTCCAGATTTGCCAAACATGAGGGCTTGGGGGCCAGGAGTGTTAGGACAGAAGTCTGAGAACACAAGCTAGACGTAGGTTTCATGTCGAGGGCAAGGCAGGCACACTGTGTAAAGCAGAAACTAGATCTCGTGCATCTGAAGTCAGGGTGAGGATCAGACATTGGCTCAAGTTGGAGGTCCTGTCCATGATTTCTCCTTCATAAAAAGGGGCAGTGGCATCACAAATCCATCCAGGTTTTCCCACGTTGGAAGTTGTGACATGCTCCAAAATGCAAGGATTCCTTCTGCAGGACATTTGAGACCTGTTGGATGGCTCCAGACATCCCATACGGAACAACGCCAGAGCAGGATTCTAAGGATGGATGCCTGGGCAGCCCGTCTCGCATTCCAATTGTGTCCTAGCAACAAGACAGGTTCAATCTGCTGACTCTGGGGGAGCAAGCAAAGGGTTGGGTTGAAATGGAATCTCCTGCGGATTGGTCCTAATGTGGTTTTGTGTCCATGGAGACCTTGGAATGGAGCAGTGGAACTGGGGCCCTGAAGGATTCTCCTAACCAGAGATTTTGAGATCACTCAAAAAAGCAAGTTTCCCATGTGGAGGCAAGATTTGTTCTAATTGGTGCCTCAAGAAAACACCATATGCTGGTATTGGAAACCAGGCCTCTGAGGAGGGATACCTGGAAACCACAGCAATGGATCCGATTAGGGCCTAGAGGCCTTTCCGGTTCAATCTTCTTCTCTGGCGACATCTGTCTATGGTATGAGTTGTGGTAGTTTCTCAGCTGGTGTCAGACCGCCGCTGTTTGTCTGGGCGGCCTACACTATTGGGATGGCCTTGGGGACTTTGGAGGTTTCTCCTAATTTGTACGATTATGGACAATGGAAGGCATAGAATTCCCGTGGAGTAGGCAGACATAGACCTGATGTGTGGCTCTGGGGGCCCAAGCCTGGAGGGTGTGTGGGCCAGGACTGGGGGACAGATGTCTGAAAACACAAACTCAGCTTAGGTTTGGGGATGTAGGTATGGCAGGACCGATCTATGGACCGTGAGGAGAATTCTTCAGGATTTGAAGAAAGGGCGAGTGTGAGGCGCTTTCTTAGCCTTTTGTCTCTGGATTTTGTGTCAGCGATGGCCGTGGAATGTCAGGGAGGCCTCATGGGCCATGGACGTCTTCCTCTCTGTGGATTTGGCCCGATCCCAATTGTTTCGGGTCAATCTGTGGGATGCAGAAGGACTTTAGTTTTGTTACCTCAGGTGTCCCACCAAAAGAGGGATTCCAGAGCAGAGCCCTGGGGAGGGGCGACTGAACAACCTGAACTATGGTTAAAAATTGGGGCCTAGGGTCATGGCAAGCCCAATATGCCTTCTGATGGTTCAGCCACTGAGAGGCCTTCCTTGAGGACAGAACTAACGCTGAGGTTCACAATGCGTCCTCATGCCCTCGTGGCGCTCTAGCTTGGGCAGTGACTCATGGTTCATGCTGGTTTCTCGAACACTGAACATTGGATGACATGCCAACCACATGTATTCTTGCCCTGGGGAAGTAGTGGTTCTGATTTCAGCATCTCATTCACCCATGGGTAGTGATTGGAGTTAAGGTCTAGGTTGTGAAGTCAGATAAACGAGGTTGGGATGAGATGACAATCTAAGGCCATGTTGGATTTGATGTGCACAGTGTGGAGCCACCTGTCCCTGTGTTGTTCAGAAGCTTCAGGTTCAGGCTGTGTCAGAAAGGGCATTAGTGCGCAGGATAGACTGTATAACTGGGGTACAGTCGAGTGCCGTGCAGGTTGATCCTCATTCGGCGTATCTGGGTATCCCCAAGGGCAACGTTTTTCTTCTGGAGTTCAGGCAGAGTGTTGCATTGTGGCTCCAGAATTCCCAAACAGGATGCTTTGTGGGTGAGTGTGAGGACGGAAGTCTGAGAACACATGTTAGGCATAGGTTTCTGGGAGATGGCACGGCAGGCCCCCTCTGCAGATCTGAATCATATTTCATGTATCTGAAGTCAGGGCGAGGTTCAGACCGAGGCTCAGGTTGGAATTTCTGTCCATTATGGCCCCTTCATGAAGGGGGCAGCATCTCGAGGTCATGGAGGTTTACCCACAATGGGAGTTGTGAGATGCTCCAAACCACAAGGATTCCTTCTGAACAACAATTGAGACCTGTTGCATCACTCCAGGACGTCCCATATGGAACGATGCCAGAGCAGGGATCTAAGGATGGATGCCTGGGCAGTCCGCCTCTCATTCCAATTATCTCCTAAGAAATAGAAAGGTTTGATATGCTAACTCTAGTGGAGCAACCGAGAGTGCTGAGTTGAAATGGACTCTCCTGCAGATTGGTCCTAATATGCATGTGTGTCCATGGAGACCTTGTAATGGGGCGGTGGCACACGGGCCCTGAAGGATTCTGCTATCTGGAGGTTTTGAGACATCTCCAAAGGACAAGTTTCCCATGTGGAGACGAGATTTGTTCTGATTGGTGCCTCAGGAAACCCCCATATGCTGATATTGGAAACCAGGCCTCTGAGGAGAGATACCTGGAAACCAAAGAAATGGATCCGATTAGGGACTGGGTGCCTGTATGTTTTAATCTTCTTCTCTTGGGACATCATTTTACGGTATAAGTGGAGGTAGATGCTCAGCTGGTGTCAGACGGCCCCTGTCTGTCACAGGCGGCCTATACTTTTGGGTTGTTCTCGGGGATTTGAAGGTTTCTTCTAATTTGTACGATTGTTGACAATGGAATAGGCAGAATTCCCGTGGAGTGGGCAGGCACAGTCCTAATGTGTGGCTCCAGGGGCCCCAGCCTGGAGGGGTTTGGGGCCAAGACTGTAGGGACAGAAGTCTGAAAACACAAACTCGGTTAGGTTTGGGGATGTAGGTATGGAAGGCCCGATCTACGGACCATGAGGAGAACTCTTCAGGATATGAAGAAAGAGTGAGTGGGAGGCACTTATTCAGGCATTTGTCTCTGGATTTTGTGTCAACGATGGCTGTGGAAAGTCGGGGAGTCCTCATGGGTCATGGATGAGCCTTCCTCTCTGTGGACTAGGCCCAATCCCAATTGATTTGTGTCAATCTGTGGGATGGGAGGAGTCCTTTAAGTATTGTTTTACCCCAGGTGTCCCCCAAAAAGAGGGATTCCAAAGCAGGGCCCCGGGGAGGGGCAAATGGACAACCTGAACTATGGTTAAAAATTGGGACCTAGGGCATGACAAGCCCAATATCCCGTCTCTTGGTTCAGCCACTAAGAGGCCTTTCTTGAGGATGGGGCTCACCCTGAGGGTCACAATGCGTGTTTTTGACCAACGCGGACCTCAAGCATGGGCGGGGCCTCATGGGCCACACCTGTTTCAACTACATTGAACGTTGGACCACATGCCAACCACAAGGTTTCTTGCCATGGGAAGGAGTTCTGATTTCTTCATCATGTTCAACCCTGGGCAGTGATTGCAGATAAGGTCTAGGTTCTGAAGCCTGAAAACCGAGGTTGGGGAGAGATGATGACTTAAGGCCATTTTGGGACCAATGTGCTCAGTGTGCGGTCAGCTGGCTGTGTGTTGGTCATGAGGTCCAGGCTCAGGCTATGTCAGAAAGGGCATTAGTGCTCAGGGCCTCCTGTAGAATTGGGGTACAGTCAAGAGGCGTGCAGATTAATCCTCATTTGGGGATTCTGGGTAGCCCCAGAAGGCACTGTCTTTCTTCTGTAGGGCAGACAGAGTGCTGCACTGTAGTTCTGGAATTGCCAAACTGGAGGGCTTGTGGGCCAGGAGTATGAGGACGGAAGGCTGAGAACACAAGCTAGGCTTAGGTTTCTGGGCGAGGGCACAGCAGGCAAACTCTGCAGAGCTGAATGAAGATCTAGTGCATCTGAAGTGAGGGCGATGATTAGATGATCGCTTAGGTTGGAGTTTCTGTCCTTGATGGCCCCTTCATAGAGAGTGGGGGGGATCACGAGGCCATGGAAGTTTTCCCACGATTGGAATTTTGAGATGCTCCAAGCCGCAAAGATTCTTCTACGGGACAATTGAGACTGGCTGGTTGGCTCCAGGAATTCCCATATGGAATGATTCCAAGCAGGGTTCTAAGGATGGATGGCTGGGCAGCCCGCCTCTCATTCCAATTGTCTCCTAGCGACAAGACAGATTCGATCTGCTGGATCTGGGGGAGCAACCGAGGGGGCTGAGTTGAAATGGAATCTCCTATGGATGGATCCTAATGTGGGTTTGTGTTCATGGAGACCTTGGAATGGGGCGGTGGCACCGGGGCCATGAAGGGTTCTCCTAACCAGAGGCTTTGACACAGCTCCAACATGCAAGTTTCCCATGTGGAGACGATATTTGCTCTGATGGGTGCCTCAAGAAACAGTCATATGTTGGTATGAGAATCCAGGCCTCTGAGGAGAGATGCCTGGAAACCAAAGCAATGGATCCGATTAGGGCCTAGCGGCCTGTTCGTTCCAATTTATTTCTGGGGACATCTGTCTACGTGTCTGAGTGCAGGTAGGTGCTCAGATGGGCTCAGATTGCCCCTGTTTGTCCTGGGTAGCCAACACTATTGGGATGGTCTCAGGGACTATGGAGGTTTATCCTATTTGTAGGGTTGTGGCCAATGGAATGGGCAGAATTCCCTTGGAGAAGGCAGGTACAGTCCTCAGGTTCCAGGGGCCTGAGCCTGTAGGGTGTGTGGGCCAGTGCTGTGGGGACAGTTGTCTGAAAACACAAACTCAGCTTAGGTTTCATTTCTTAGGTATGGCAGGACTGATCTACAGACTGTGAGGAGAACTCTTTGGGATATGAACAAAGGGCGAGTGTGAGGTGCTGGCTCAGGCTTTTGTCTCTGGATATTGTGTCACAGATAGCCATGGAATGTCCGGCCTCATGGGCAATGGGCGAGTCTTCCTCTCTGGGGATTTGTCCCGATCCCAAGACTTTGGGGTCATTCTGTGGGGTGTGAGGAGTCCGGTTTTTTGTTTGTTTGTTTTGTTTTGTTTTTACCTCAGGTGTCCCACCAAAAGAGGGATTCCAGAGAAGAGCCCTGGGGAGGGGCGACTGGACAACCAAAATCTGGTTAAAAATTGGGGCATAGGGGCATGGCAAGCCCATTATGATGTCTAATGGTCCAGCCATTGAGAGGACTAACTAGAGGACAGGACTCACGCTGAGGGTCACAATGCGTGTTTATGCCCTCCCAGCAATCAAGCATGGGCAGGGCCTCATGGTTAATGCTGGTTTCTCCTACACTGAACGTTGGACAACGTGCCCACCACAATGTTTCTTGCCATGGGGAAGGAGGAGTTATGATTTCTGCATCACGTTCACCACTTGGCAGTGTTTGGAGTCAACATCTAAGTTCTGAATCCTGAAAAGTTAGGTTGGGAGGAGCTGACGAGCTAAGGCCATGGCGGGTCCGATGTGCTCAGTGTGCCGTCAGCTGTCTCGGTGTTGGTCAGGAGGTCCGGGCTTAGGCTGTGTCAGACAGTGTATTAGTGCCCACGTTAGACTATATAATTTAGGTACAGCAGAGTGCCTTTGGGGTGTGTGGGAAGCTCCGTAGGGCAATATTTTTCTTCTGGATGGAAGGCAGAGTGCTGGATTGTGGGTCCAAAATTGCCAAAATTGAGGTCTTGAGGGCCAGGAGTGTGAGAACAGAAGTCTAAGAACACAAGCTAGAGATAGGTTTCAGGGCGAGGGCAAGGCCGACACACTCTGCAGAACAGAATAGAGATCACGTACATCTGAACTCAGGGTGAGTATCAGACATTTGCTCAGGTTGGAGTTCCTGTCCATGATTTCCCCTTCATAAAGGGGGTGGCATCACAATACCATCGATGTTTTCCCACGTTGGGAGTTGTGAAATGCTCCAAAACGCAAGGATGCCTTCTGCAGGACATTTGAGATCTGTTGGATGGCTCTAGGACGTCCCATAAGAAACTATGCCAGAGCAGGGTTCTACGGATGGATGCCTGGGCAGCCCGCCCCACATTCCAATGGTCTTCTAGTGACAAGACAGGTTTGGTCTGCTGGCTCTGGGGGAGCAAGCAAGGGGGCTGAGTTGAAACGGAATCTCCTGCGGATGGGTCCTAATGTGGGTTTGTGTCCATGGAGACCTTGGAATGGGGCGGTGGCACTGGGACCCTGAAGGATTCTCCGAATCGGAGATTTTAAGACAGCTCCAAAGAGCAAGTTTCCCATGTGGAGGCAAGATTTGTTCTAATTGGTGCCACAGGAATACCCCATATGCTGGTATTGGAAACTGTAAGGGTGGGGCAGACTGAGTGGAGTCATCTAATCAGTAGGCCGTATGTATATCCACTGGGAAGGTTGAAATTCAATTGGCCACCTGTGTAGGGGCGGGGCTCAACCACCCCCATAAAGGTTGCTCTGCCAGGCTGCCAAGAGGGGCTCCTGCAGGAGAGCAGCGGCTGCTACAGGAGGGATGAAGTCGGCGGAGAGCGGTGAAGTCGGCGGAGAGCGGTGAAGTCGGCGGAGAGCGGTGAAGTCGGCGGAGAGCGGTGAAGTGGAGCGGAGAGCGGTGGAAGTCGCAGAAGAGCAGGGGAGTCAACGGTGTATAGAAGAGCTGTAACAGCTCTTGTAAGAGCTATAACCGCGTTTGGCGGTCCAGCCTCCAGCCTCCGGCGGCGGCCCCGAGCGCCGCCGCCTGCAGCCTCCGGCGGTGGCCCCGAGCGCCGCGGCCTGCACCCTCCGGCGGCGGCCCCGAGCGCCGCCGCCTGCAGCCTCCGGCGGCGGCCCGAGCGCCGCCGCCTGCAGCCTCCGGCGGCGGCCCCGAGCGCCGCCGCCTGCAGCTTCCATCCTCCGGCGGCGGCCCCGAGCCGCCGCCTGCAGCTTCCAGCCTCCGGCGGCGGCCCGAGCACCGCCGCCTGCAGCTTCCAGCCTCCGGCGGCGGCCCCGAGCCATCGCCTGCAGCCTGCAGCCTCCGGCGGCCCAGCAGTCCAGTCGTCTGCGGTCCAGTTGTCAGCGGTCCCTCGACGCCTGCGGTCCTGAGACATCTGCGGTCCAGTTGTCAGCGTTCCCTCGACGCCTGCGGTCCTGAGACATCTGCGGTCCAGTTGTCAGTGGTCCCTTGACGCCTGCGGTGCCAGCGGCCCTGCCCCGCACTCCAGGACCCTCAGCAGTGACACAGTGAGAAACGACCTAGATGTCAGCAACCTCATTGGGAGTAGGCTCGCCGGGGTCAAAGTTGTCATCTTTTATAAAAGAAAGCCCTGACCGGTCAGTGCGATTCATGATGCTTGGCGCGAAATAAAGCTTTGCTTGACCTTCGCTTTGTATCAGTCTCGTTCCTTTGATCACGGACCCTAACATTAACGAGTCCTCTGAGAAGAGATGTCTGGAAAACAAAGCAATGGATCTGATTACAGCCTAGGGGCCTGTCCAGTTCAGTCTTCTTCTCTGTGGATATCTGTCTACGGTTCTGAGTGGAGGGTGTTGCTCAGCTGGTGTCATATTACCCCTGTTTGTCCTGGGTGGCCTACACTATTGGGATGTCCTCGGGGATTTTGGAGGTTTCTCCTAATTTGTACGGTTGTTGCCAATGGAATGGGCAGAATTCCCTTGGAGAGGATAGGCACAGTCCGGAGTTGTGGCAACAGGGGCCCTAGCATGGAGGGTGTTTGGTCAGTTCTGTGGGGACAGAAGACCGAAAACACAAACTTTGCTTAGGTTTGGGCATGTGGGTAAGGCAGGCCCAATCTACAGATCATGAGGAGACTTCTTCAGGATATGATCAAAGGGCTAGTGTGAGGCACATGCTCAGGCTTTTGCATTTGGATTATGCATCACCGATGGCCATGTAATGACGGAGTGGCCTCAAGGGACATGGTGAGTCTCCAAACTGTGGGGGTTTGGCCCGATTCCCAGAGTTAGGAGTCATTCGTGGGATGGTAGGAGTCTTTTCTGTTTCCTAACCAGGTCTCCCACGAAAAGAGGGATTCTTGAACAGAGCCCTGGGGAGAGGTGACTGGACATCCCGACATTTGGTTAAGATTGGGGGCCTAGGGGCGTTGCAAGCCCCATATGCGGACTCTTGCTCCAGCCACTGAAAGGCCTTACTTGAGAACAGGGCTCACGCTGAGGGTCACAATTCATGATTGTGCCCAACACTGTCCTCAAGCATGGGCAGGGCCTCATGGGACACACGGTTTCTCCTACACTGAATGTTGGACAACATGCCAACCACAATATTTCTTGCCATGGGGAAGGATGAGTTCTGATTTCTGCATCATGGTCAACCCTTGGCAGTGATTGGAGATAAGGTCTAGGTTCTGAAGCCTGAAAAACTAGGTTGGGAAGAGATGATGACCTAAGGCCATGGCGGGTCCGATGTGCTAATTGTGCGGCCAGCTGTCTGGGAGTCGGTTGGGAGTTCCAGGCTCAAACTGTGTCAAACAGTGCATTAATGCCCAGGGTAGACTGTATAATTGTGGTACAGTCGAGTGGTATGCAGGTTGATCCCCATTTGTGGTTTCTGTGTAGCCCCAAAGGGCAACGTTTTTCTCCTGGGGGGCAGTTAGATTGCTGCATTGTGGCTCCAGTATTGCCAAACTGGAGTGCTTGCGGGCCAGGAGTGTGAGGACGGAAGTCTGAGAATACAAACTAGGCTAAGGTTTTGGGGCGAGGGCACGGAAAGCACACTCTGCAGAGCTGAATAGAGATCCCATACATCTGAAGTCAGGGCGAGGCTCAGACCTAGGCTCAGGTTAGGGTTCCTGTCCATGATGAACCCTTGATGAAGGGGCTGGGCATCACAAGGCCATGGAGGTTTTCCCATGGTGGGAGTCTGAGATGCTCCAAACAACAAGGATTCCTTCTGCAGGACAGTCAGGACCTGTTGGATGGCTCCAGGATGTGCATACGGAACGAATCCAGAGCAGGGTTCTAAGGATGGATGCCTGGGCAGCCCGCCTCACATTCCAATTGTCTGCTAGTGACAAGACGGGTATGATCTGCTGTCTCTGCGGGAGCAACCAAGGGGACTGAGTTGACATGGACTCTCCTGCATATGGGTCCTAATGTGGGTTTGTATTCAAGGAGACCTTGGAATGGGGCGGTGTTACTGGGGCCCTGAAGGATTCTCCTAACTGGAGATTTTGAGACAGCTCCAAAGAGCAAGTTTCCCATGTGGAGACGAGATATGTCCTGATAGGTGTCTCAGGAAACCCCATATGCTGGTATTGGAAAAGAGGTCTCTGAGGAGAGATGTCTGGACACCAATGCAATGGGTTCAATTAGGGCCTCTGCTCCTGTCTGGTACAATATTCTTCTCTGTGGACATCTGTGTACGGTTCTGACTGGAGGCTGTTGCTCAGCTGGTGTCAGATCACCCCTGTTTGTCCTGGGTGGCCTACACTATTGGGATGTCCTCGGGGATTTTGGAGGTTTCTCCTAATTTGTATGGTTGTTGCCAATGGAATGGGAAGAATTCCCTTGAAGAGGACAGGCACAGTCCTGAGTTGTGGCAACAGGGGTCCCAACATGGAGTGTGTTTGGTCAGTGCTGTGGGGATAGAAGTCTGAAAACACAAACTTGGCTTAGGTTTGGGGACATAGGTATGGCAGAGGAAATCTATAGACCGTGAGTAGAACTCTTCAGGATATGAACAAATGGCGAGTGTGAGGCGCTTGCTCAGGCTTTTGCCTCTGGATTTTGTGTAAACGATGGCCGTGCAATGATGGGGTGGCCTCAAGGGCCATGGAGGAGGAGTGTCCCACTGTAGGGATTTGACCCAATCCAAAGACTGGGCGCATTTTGTGGGATGCAGTTTTTTAACCTTTGTTGTTGTCTCACCAAAGTGGGATTCTAGAACAGAGCCCTGGGAAGGGACGACTTGACAGCCCGAACTCTGGTAAAGGATGGGGCCTAGGGGCATGGCAAGCCCCGTAAGTGGGCTCTTGGTCCAGCCACTGAAAGGCCTTACTTGAGAACAGGGCTCACGCTGAGGGTCACAATTCGTGATTGTTCCCAACGCTGCCCTCAAGCAAGGGTGGGACCTCATGGTCCACGCTGGTTTCTCCTACACTGAATGTTGGACAACATGACATCCACAATATTTCTTGCCATGGGGAAGGATGAGTTCTGAGTTCTGCATCACGTTCACCCCTGGGCAATGATTGGAGATAAGGTCTAGGTTCTGAAGCCTGAAAAATGAAGTTGGGAAGAGATGAGGACCTAAGGCCATGGCAGGTCTAATGTGTTCAGTGTGCGGCCAGCTGTCTGGGTGTCGGTCGGGACTTCTGGGGTCAGGCTGTGTCAGACACGGCATTAGTGCTCAGGGATAGACTGTATAGTTGGCGAAGAGTCTAGTGGCGTGCAGGTTGATTGTCACTTGGTGTTTCTGGGTAGCTCCAGAGGGTAACATTTTTATTCTGGAGGGCAGGCAGAGTGCTGCATTGTGGCTCCAGTACTGCCAAACTGGAGCGCTTGTGGGCCAGGAGTGTGAGGACAGAACTCTGAGAACACAAGCTAGGCTTAGGTTTCGGGGCGAGGGCACGGAAGGCACTCTCTTCAGAGGTGAATTGAGATCTCATGCGTCTGAAGTCAGGGTGAGGATCAGATGTTGGCTGTTTGGTGTTTCTGTCCATGATGGCCCCTTCATGAAGGAAGGGGAGCATCACAAGGCCTTGGAATTTTTCCCTTAATGGGACCTGTGAGATGCTCCAAACCGCAAGGATTCTTTCTGCGGGACAATTGAGACCTGTTGGAATGCTCCAGAACGTCCCATATGGAAGCACTCCAGAGCAGGGTTCTAAGGATGGATGCCTGGGCAGCCCGACTTGCATTCCAATTGTTTCCTAGTGATAAGACGGTTTCGATCTGCTGGCTCAGGGGGAGCAACAGAGGGGGCTGAACTGAAATGGACTCTCCTGCATATGGGTCCTAATGTGGGTTTGGGTCCATGGAGTCATTGGAATGGGGAAAATTTCCTTCTACGGAAAGGAGATGTTCTGTTGTGTGACTCAGGGAACAGATGTTGTATCATAAGTTGGTTTTAGAGAACAGCCATCTGAGGAGAGATGCCTGAAAACCTATTCTTGGGTTCCAATGTTGTCCTAGGGCATGTCGGGTTCAATTTTCTGACTCAGGATCATTGACTTTGGTGTCTGCCTGAGTGTAGGTGATCAGGGTGTGTCAGACTTTGCATTTGCATCCACAGCCGCTTCCAATATTGCAGTGGGATCAGGGGTCATGGATGTTACTCCTAATTTACAGGGTTTGGGCAAATGTGATGGGCAAAGTTTCCTTGGGGATGGCAGGCACATTCCTGTGGTGTGGCTCCAGAGACCCCATCCTGGAGCAAATGTGAGGCATGATTTTGGGAGAGAAGTGTGCAAACAAAAACTAGGTTTAGGTTTAGTGGCACAATGATAGCAGCCCAATGTGTCGACCTGGAGAGCAGCTTTTCAGGAACTGTAACTAGGGTGACTCGATGACGGTAGCACAGCCTTTTCTATCGGCATTGTGTGTCCAGGATGACTTCGGAATGTAGGTGTCGTCTCATGGGTCCATGGGAAATTTTTACTCTCTAAGGATACTGGTGGCTCCCAGTTGTTTGGTGGCTTTTTGGGGGAAGGGAAGAGTGCTGCTTTCCATCTTGGGGTGCCACAAAACAGGGATTCCAGAGACGGGCTCTGGGTTTGGGCACCAAGAAATTCCCAACAAGGGTTAGTGTTTGGGCCTAGGAGCGTATCCGGCGTGCAATGTGGGATCCTGGTGGAGAAATAGAGAGGGATTGTGTGAAAGCATACTCAAGCTGAGGGCACAATGCCTGTTTGATCTTAGGGCACTCCTCAGGAGTGGGAATGGTCTCATTACCCATGCAGCTGGCTCCCTCTATGAGGGTTGGACAACCATCCCAACAGCTAGGTGTCCTGCCATGGGGAAGAAGGAGTTCTCTTTTGGGCTTCAGGTTCCACCATTGACTGGGATTCCAGCAAAGGTCTGGAGACAGATGCCCGAATACCAAGGAGGCAGAAAGAGGACGGATTGGGTCATGACCAGTCAAACGTGCTGGATATGGGCCCCGCTTTCTGGGAGGCTGACATGAGGTTGGGTGTCAGGCTCTGTCAGACACAGTGCTAGTGGCCAGGGAAGGCTATAAATCGGGGATCCTCGAGGGCCAAGCAGATGATCCTCATGCGGGGTTTTTGGACAGTCTCACCAGGCACTTCTTCTTTCTATGGGGAAGGCAGAATGCTGCGATGTGGCTCCAGAATTCCTATCAAGAGGGCTTGGGAACAAGTAGGGTGAGGATAGAATTGTAAACACCAGTTACAGTTAAATTCAGTGCCAAGCAGATGGCAGTTCTAATGTGTAGCAGTGGATTTGAGATATCCAGCACCTGAGTATGGGCTGATGTCAGATGTTTGCTCACCCTGGAGTTTGTGTCTATGATGGCCGACAAATGAAGGGATGGCTTCAAGAGGCCATGGAGGATTACCCGTGATTAAGATTGTAAGATGCTCCAAACAACAAGGTTTCCTTCTACTCAACAGGTGGAGTCTGGTTTGTTTGCTCCTGGGTAGCCCATGTGGAAACTTTGGGTAGCAGAGCTCTCCCACAGGGATGCCTGTAAAGCACATGTCCAATGAACATTGCAGCTGACGAATATGACAGGTTAGTTCTGGTAGCTCTGGGGACAAGTGCCAAGGCCTTGAGTTGACATGAAATCTATTACAGCTGGGTACCAATGCTGATTTCTTATCATGGAGATCTTAGAATGTGCTGGTGGCTAAGGTAACTTGCAGGATACTCCTACCCTGAGGGTTTGGCACAGTTCGAAGAGCACAGTTTCCGTCTTGGGACAGGAGATGTTCTGTTGTGTGGGTCAGGGTCCACGTGTTGTATCCTTACTTGGTATTCCAGAATAGGTCTCCGAGGACAGAGGCCTGAACCTTATCTAGGGTTCCAAGTATGTCCTAGGGGCATGTCAGTTTCAATATTCTGACTCAGGATCATTGACTTGGGTGTCTACCTGGATGTATGTGATCAGGGAGTTTCAGTCTTTGCATTTGCATCCAGAGCGGCTTCCTATATTGAGGGGGGATCAGGGTATTTTGAGGTTTCTCCTAATCTGGAGGGTTTTAGCAAATGTGATGGGCAAAGTTTCCTTGGCGATGGCAGGCACAGTCCTGTGTTGTGGCTACAGTGACCCCATCCTGGAGGACATGTGAGGCATGGTTTTGGGAGAGAAGTCTGCAAATGAAAACCAGGTTTAGGTTTAATGGTGTGGTGATCACAGTCCAATGAGTCGACCTGGAGGGCAGCTCGTCAGGAACTGTAATTACAGTGACTCAATGGTGGTAGCATAGCCTTTTCTATCGGCATTGTGTGTCCAGTATGGCCTCGAAATTCATGTGTAGTCTCATGGGTCCATGGGAGATTTCTCTTCTCTAAGGATCCTGGCAGATCCCCATAGTTTCCTGGCTTTTTTGGGGAAGGGAAGAGTGCTGTTTTCTATCTTAGGGATGCCAAACAACAGGGCTACCAGAGACGGGCTCTGGGTGTGGCAACCAAGAAATTCCCACCAAGCATTAGGATTTGGGGCTAGGGGCCTACCAGGCTTGCAATGAAAGATCCTGGTGGTGCAACTGAGAGGGCTTGTTTGAAAGCATGCTCATGCTGAGGGTCACAATGCCTGTTTGTTCCCAGGACACCCTTCTGGAGTGGGAATGGTCTCATGGCCCATTCCCTGGCTCCCTCTCTGAAGGTTGGACACCCATCCCGACAGCTAGGTTTCCTGCCATGGGGAAGGAGCAATTCTCTCTTGGGCTTCAGGTTCCCCCATTGGCAGGGATTCCACAAAGGTCTGGAGACAGATGCCTGAATACCAAGGATGGGTAGTGAGGACGGACTGGGCCATGGCCATATCACATGCTGGATATGGGTCCTGCTCTCTGTGTGGCTGACATGAGGTCGGGTCTCGGGCTCTGTCAGACACAGCATTAGTGGCCAGAGCAGCCTATAAATCGGGGATCCATGAGGTCCGAGAAGATGATACTCATGTGGGTTTTGTGCAGTCTTACCAGGCACCTCTTCTTTCTATGGGGAAGGCAGAATGCTGCATTGTGGCTCCAGAATTCCGTATCAAGAGGACTCCGGGACCAGTAGGGTGAGGATGAATTGTAAACACAAGCTAGGGTTAAATTCAGTTTAAAACAAAAGTACAATGACTCATTTGAGACATCCAGCGCCTGAGTAAGGACAAATGAAAAGATGTTTGCTCACACTCGAGTTTGTGTTTATGATGACTGACATATGGAGAGTTGGCGTCAAGACCCATGGAGGATTTCCCATGCTGAGGCTTATGAGATGCTCCAAATAGCAAGGTTACCTTCTACTGGACAGGTGGAGTCTGGTTTGCTTGCTCCGGGGTCCCTCATGTGGAAATTTTTGGTAGCAGAGTCCTTCCGCATGGATGCCTGCAATGCACAAGTGCAATGACCATTGCAGCTGACGAACATGACGATTCGTATTGGTGGCTCTTGGGCCAAGTGCCAAGGCCTTGACTTGACATGGAATCTCTTACAGATGGGTCCCAATACTGGTTTGTTACCCGGTAGGTCTTAGAATGTGCTGGTGGCTAAGGGGCCATGAGGGATTCTCCTACCCTATGGGTTTGACACAGGTTGAATGCACGCTTTCCTTCTGGGGAGAAGAGATGTTCTGTTGTGTGCCTCAGGGTCCACATGTTGTATTCTAACTTGGTATTCCAGAAGAGGCCTCTGAGGTCCGATGCCGAAAACTTAATCTAGGGTTCCTATGATGTCCTAGGTGCATGTCAGTTTCAATTTTCTACTCAGGATCATTGAAGTGGGTGTCTGCCTGCATGTAGGTGATCAGGGTGTTTCAGACTGTGCATTTGTGTCCAGAGCAGCTTCCAATATTGGGGTGGAATCAGGGGCCTTGGAGTTTTCTCCTAATCAGGACGGTTTGGGGAAATGTGATGGGTAAAGTTTCCTTGGGGATTGCAGGGACAGTCCTGAGATGGGGCTCCAAAGACCCCATCCTGGAGGGCATGTGAGCCATGGTTGTGGGAGAGAAGTCTGCAAACAAAAATTAGGGTTAGTATTAGTTGCAAGGTGGTCGCAGGCCCAATCCGTAGACGTTGAGGGAAGCTCGTCAGGAACTGTAATTAGGGTGATTGGAAGTCGGTAGCACAGGTTTTTCTATATGGATTGTGTGTCCAGGATGGACTCCAAATGCAGGTGTGGTCTCATGCGTCCATGCAGACTTTTCCTCTCTAAGGTTCCTGGTGATACCTCATAGTTTGGTGGCTTTTCGGGAAAGGGAAGAGTAATGTTTTCCATCTTAAGGGTGTCCAAAACAAGGATTCCAGAGACGGGCTCTGGGTCTGGGCACCTGGAAAATCCCACCAAGGGTTAGGATTTGGGCCTAGGGACGTATCTGGCCTGCAATGCTGGATACTGGTGGTGCAACTGAGAGGGCTTCTTTGAAAGCATACTCAGGATGAGAGTCACAATGACTGTTTGTGCCAAGGGCAACCCTCAGAAGTGGTCGTGGTCTCATTGGTCATTCAGCTGGCTTCCACTTTGGGGGTTGGACACCTATCCCATCACACAGGTTTCCTCCCAAAGGAAAGGGGGAGTTCTCTATTATTCTTTAGGTTCCTCCATTGTCAGGGATTCCAGAAAATGTCTTGGGATAGGAGCCTGAATACCAAGGATGGGTAGAGATGACAGACTTGTGCCATAGCCAGTCTGACAGGCTGGATATATGGCCCACTTTCTGGGTGTTTTAAACTAAGTCTTGTCTCAGCCTTATCAGAAACAGCAATAGTAGCCAGGGCAGCCTATACATCGGGGTTCCCTCGAGGACCGAGCAGATCGATCCTCATGTAGATTGCTGGGCAGACTCACCAGGCACTTTTTCTTTCTATGGGGAAGGTAGAATGCTGTGTTGTGGCTCCAGAATTCCCTATCAAGAGGTCTTGGGAGCCAGTAGAGTGAGGATGGAATTGTAAACACAAGCTACAGTTCAATTCAGTGCCAAGCAAAAGGCAGTTCCAATGTGCAGTGGTGGATTCAAGACATCCAGCACCTGAGTAAGGGCGGATGTCAGATGTTTGCTCACACTGGAGTTTGTGTCTATGATGGCCGACAAGTGGAGGGGTTGTGTCAAGAAGGCTTGGAGGATTTCCCATGCTGAGGCTTGTGAGATGCTCCAAATAACAAGGTTTCCTTCTACCAGCCAGGGGGAGTCTGGTTTGTTTGCTCCAGTGTCCTCCAGGTGGAAAGTTTGGGTAGCAAATCTCTCCCGCATGGATGCCTGGAAAGCACACCTCCATTGACCATTGCAGCTGAGGAATATGGCAGGTTCATTCTGGTGGTTCTGGGTGAAGTACCAAGACCTTAAGTTGACAGTAATCTATTATAGATGGGCCAGAATGCTGGTTTGCTACTAGGGAGATCTTAGAATGTGCTGGTGGCTACGGTGCCGTGCAGGATTTTCCTACCCAGAGGGTTTGGCACAGGTTGAATGCACGGTTTCATTCTGGGGAATGGACAAGTTCTGTTGTGTGGCTCAGGGGCCAAAAGTTGTATTATAAGGTCGTATTCCAGAGCAGGCCTTGGAGGACAGATACCTGAAAACCCGTTCTAGGGTTCCAATTAAGTCCTAGGGTCACGTCTGCTACAATCTTCTGCCTCAGGACCATTGACGTGGGTGTTTGCCTGCATTTAGGTGATCAGGGTGTTTCAGACTATGCATTTGCTCCCAGAACGGCCTCCAATATTGGAGTTGCCTCAGGGTCCTTGCAGATTTCTCCTAATCTGGTGCGTTTGTGCAACTGTGACTGGCAAAGATTCCTTGGGGATGGCAGGCCCAGTCCTGTGGTGTGGCTCCAGAGACCCCATCCTGGAGGGCATGTGAGCCATGGTTCTGGGAGAGAATTCTGCAAACACAAACTCGGGGTAGGCTTGGTGGCGAGGTGATCTGAGGCCCAATGCATAGACCTGGAGGGCAGCCCGTCAGGAACTCTAATTCAGGTGACTGGAAGGACGTAGCACAGACTTTTTTATCTGGATTGTGTGACCAGAATGGCCTCGGAATGTAGGTATGGTCTCATGGGTCCATGGGAGACTTTTCCTCTCTATCTATCCCCTCTTCTCTCAATACTTTGGTGGCTTTTTCGGGGAAGGAAAGAGTGCTGTTTTCCATCTTAGTCATGCCCCAAACATGGATTCAAGAGACAGGCTCTGGGTCTGCGTGCCTGGAAAATCACACGAGGATTAGGATTTGGGCCTAAGGGCATCCCAGGCCTGCAATGAGGGAAACTGGTGGTGCAACTGAGAGGTCTTGTTTGAAAGCATACTCTGGCTGAGGGTCACAATGCCTGTTTGTTCCCAGGGCAGCCCTTAAAAATGGGCGTGGTCTCATTGGCCATGTAGCTGGCTCTCAATTTGAGGGTTGGACACCCATCCCAACAGCCAGGTTTCCTGCAGTTGGGAAGGAGGAGTTATCTATTGTGCTAAAGGTTCCCCCATTGGCAGCGATTCCAGCAAAGGTCTGGGACATGTGCCTGAATACCAAGGATGGGTAGAGTTGATGGACTTGGGCCCTGGCTGGTTTCACATGCTGAATATGGTGCCCTCTCTCCAGGTGGTAACACGTGTTCGGGGCTCAGGCTCTATCAGACACACCAGTAGTGGCCAGGGTAACCTGTAAATTGAGGAAACCTATAAATCCCTCGATGGCCAAGAAGATTGATCCACATTTGGCGTTTCTGGGCAGACTCACCTGGCACTTCTTCTTTCTATGAGGAAGGCAGAATGCTGCAATGTGGCTTGAGAATTCCCTACCAAGAAGGATTTAGGTCCATGGAGGTGAGGATGGAATTGTAAACCCAGGCTACAGTTAAATTCAGTGCCACGCCGAAGGCAGTTCTAGCGTGCAGCAGCTTATTCGAGATATTCATCACCTGAGTAATGACGATGTCAGAGTTTTGTTCACAGTGGAGATTGTGTCTATGATGACCAACAAATGGAGGGGTGGCATCAAGAGGCCATAGAGGATTTTGCTCCCTGGGGCTTGGGAGATGCTCCAAACAGTAAGATTTCATTCTACTGGACAGGTGGAGTCTGGTTTGTTTTCTCCAGTGTCCTCCATGTGGAAAGTTTGAGTAGCAGAGCACTTCAGCAAGGATATGTGGAAAGTCCACCTCCAATGACCATTGCAGCTGAGGAATATGGCAGGTTCATTCTGGTGGTTATGGCGCGAAGTATGAAGGATTTGAGTTGACATGGAATCTCTTGCAGATTGGTCTCAATACTAATTTGTTACCAGGAAGATCTTAGAATGTGCTGGTCGTTAACGGGCCATGCAGGATTCTACTTACCTGAGTGTTTGACACAGGTCCAAGAGCACGGTTTCCTTCTGGGGACAGGAGAAATTCTGTTGTTTGGCTCAGGGAACACATGATGTATTATAAGTTGGTTTTCCAGAACAGGCCTCTGAGGACAGATGCCTGAAAACCTAATCTAGGGTTCCAATGAGGTCCTAGGGGCATGTCAGTTTCAATCTTCTGACTCAGGACCATTGATTTGTGTGTCTGACTGGATGGAGGTGATCATGGTAATTCAGACTGGGCTTTTGCATCCAGAGCTGCCTCCCATATTGGGGTGAGCTCAGGGGCCTTTTAAGTTTATCCTAATCTAGAGAGTTTTGGGCAACTGTGACAGGAACAGTTTCCTTGGGGATGGCAGGCACAGTCCTGTTCTGTGGCTCCAGAGACCCCATTCTGGAGGATATGTGAGCCATGGTTTTGGTAGAAAAGTCTGCAAACCCAAATTGGGTTATGGTTTGAGGCAAGGTGATCGCGGGTCCAATGCATAAACCTGAAGGGCAGCTCATCAGGAAATGTAATTATGGTGACTGGAAGGCGGTAGCACAGACTTATCTCTCGGGATTGTGTGTCTAGGATGGCTTCGGAATGCATGTGTGGTCTCATGGGTCCATGGGAGATTTTTGCCTCGCTAAGGATCCTTGCGGCTTCCCATAGTTTGGTGGTTTTTTCAGGGAAGGGAAGAGTGCTGCTTTCCATCTTAGGCATGCCCAAAACATTCATTTCAGAGCAAGACTCTGGGTCTGGGCACCTGAAAAATCATATGAAGTGTTATGATTTGGGCCTAGGGGCATACCGGGCCTTCAAGGTGGAATCCTAGTGGTACAACTGAGAGGTCTTGTTTGAAAGCATGCTCAGGCTGAGGGTCACAATGCCTGTTTGTGCCCAGGGCTGCCCTCAGGATTGGTTGTGGTCTCATTGGCCATGAAGCTGGCTCCAACTCTGAGTGAGTGTTGGACACCAGTCTCAACATACAGGTTCCTGCCATCTGGAAGAAGGAGTTCTCTATGGTGCTTAAGGCTCCCCAGTAAGGGTCTGGTCGGAGTCATTTTGTGTTTATGTAGCGAACGTAGATTGACCCTATGCAGTAAACTTAGATTGACCCCGCCCTTCCCAGAGGAACTTACTTGCAAAGTCTAGATAAAAGGGTAGTTCAGGCCTGGTGAAGACATCCAATCAGTGGGGTACGCATATATCTACAAGGGTAAATTGAAATACAATTGTGCAACCGTGTTTTACCTAGAATTTTTTTTTTTTTCTGTCCGTGGTGATTTAGCATGACTGTGTAGTGTTCTCTGTGTATTGCAATCTCATTGGCCACGTGTGTATAGCCCGGTTAAATACCTCTATAAAAGTTAGTCTGTTAGGCTGGGAGGCATCACCTCTTTGCAGGAGACGGCCATGACCAGTCAGTTTGATTCTCAATGCTGACGTGAAATAAAGCTTTGCTTGACCTTCATTTTGTGTCAGTCTCGCTCCTTTGATTATGGACCCTAACATTGGAGGGGCACCCGGATTCAAATGATGAGAACTGAGCCAGCATCGGAATTTTTGGGAAAAGCCTCCAGAAGAAAGATCATGGGATCCTATCTGTCTGTCTGGTTAGAGCTCCAGGGTATGGCTCACCAGGAAGAAGATGGATGCAGCCATGCCCTCCAGGGCTGGAGTGGATGCGTGGATGCCCCATCCCTCTGCTGGTAGATCAAAGGGGGGGTTCGAGTCCCCTGGGCTGTTGGGGGTTTTGAGTCCCCCTAGGCAGTCGCCAGGGTGTTCGAGCCCCCAGTCAGTCAGGGGTCTGCTGGGGGATTCGAGTCCCCCTAGGCGGTTGGGGGGTTCAAGTCCTCCTAGTCGGCCAGGGGGTTCGAGTCTCCCTAGATGACTGGTGGGTTTGAGTCCCCCTTGGTGGTTGGGGGTTTGAATTCCCCTAGAAGGCCATGGGGTTCAAGTCCCCCTAGACAGTCAAGGGCTTTGAGTCCCCGTGGGTGGTCAGGGGGTTTGAGTCCCCCTAGACATTCAGAGGGTTCGTGTCCCCATGGGTGGTTGGGGGTTAGAGTACTCCAGGGCAGTTGAGTTTATGTCCCCCTAGGTGGTCAGGGGGATAAAGCCCCCACCAGTGGCAGGTTATGGGTAAGAATTCTTGGGCCTGCAGTTCTCTTTGCCGGTCCTTTTATTGTCTGTTGTGTTGTTTGTTCTGATTGAAGGAATGGGGCAAGCAGAGAGTTAGGGGACTCTGACTTCATCTTTCTGTTCTTCATAATATTGTAAGGCTTCTCGCTCACTCATTCTGTGTGTTAAGGGCTAAGACTGGAGTCAACTGGGTTAGTCGAATGCCAGGTTAAGGTGTCCAATGCTGGCTCATTGAAGCCGGGCATGGAATATAGTGCTTAGTGGACCATTTTTGGTAATCAGTACTGGCACTGCGGGATAAACTGACCTTGAGACAGAGACTTTAAGGAATATTACCAAGCAGTTGCCGAAACTCCCTTTGTTTGGGAGAATTCCTTGCCTTTTCTGGCCCAACGTGGACTGCATAGCCTCTCCCATTTGCTGGCAGGAGAGCATGGCATCTGAGGTGGAGATGGTTATTTGTCTGTCTCAAGGTTTTAATGAGTAATTGTTAAAGTGGCTTCATAAGTCTTTGGTAACCTGGAACTCTGAAGGGTTGCTTGAATGACAAATGGAATTAAATTTGTTGGACATGTAGGTCTTAACCAAATGGGATAAAATGCTAGAGCGTTGGCTGCTGGACTGGGTTTGTGCTTTTGAAATCTGCTGGTGAACATGTTCTGTGCTTAACTGATTGATATATTTGCCATCTAAAGAATTCTGTTGTACTAACTCACAATTAGTTTATATTTAGTCTTCAGTAGAGGTTCAGGTATGTCTAAGAGTACAAAATTCTGTTAAGAGTAATTAAGACTGATGGAAATGAGAAAAGCAACTCTGTATGTAAAAAGTAGGAGATATGTAAAAGTTTGAATCTGAAAAGTGCCTGACTGTGTGAATGTGTCTGTATGGCTCGACTTCCACTACGGAGTCTGAGTGGGCTGCACCCTGAGTCTTGCAGGGCGTCATATGGCATAACAGTCATCTACTCCACAGATTGTCCTTGTCCAGGGTTTATACGGATAGATCTTAGCAAAGACTCTCCTAAGTACACGTGAGGGACTCGAGCAGGACAGCCTATGAAAGATCTCCCTTCCATTGTCTGCAACATCATTCACGATGGGAAGGAAACCTAATAAACTTAATATCTGCTTATTTAAAAAAAAAGACACTAGTATAGAAAAGCTGGTTTTCTCTCTGTTTAAAAAGAATAATTTTTCTTAAGTTAATTGATCTGTTATGGTTTTCTCTTTGCCTGCCCAGAAAATTCAGTTTCTATGTTTTGTTTTATCAGGTATTTAACATCTCTATATTTAGGCATGTGTTCTAAAACTTTCTAAGGTTTTAGCAATTGTTGACAGGATTTAAACCAATGATAAACCTTAGGTTACATTTCGGAAAATGTCATGCATTACCTAAAGTTTTTTGTTTTTGTTTTAAAGATTTTATTTATTTATTTGACAGAGAGAGATCACAAGTAGGCAGAGAGGCAGGCAGAGAGAGAAAGGAGGAAGCAGGCTCCCTGCTGAGAAGAGAGCCTGATGCAGGACTCGATCCTAGGACCCTGAGATCTTGACCTGAGCTGAAAGCAGCGGCTTAACCCACTTAGCCACCCAGGCGCCCTTTCCTTTTATTTATTTAAAAAGATTTTATTTATTTATTTGTCAGAGAGAGAGGGAGAGAGAGCGAGCACAGGCAGACAGAGTGGCAGGCAGAGGCAGAAGGAGAAGCAGGCTCCCCGCCAAGCAAGGAGCCTGATGTGGGACTCGATCCCAGGACACTGGGATCATGACCTGAGCCAAAGGCAGCTGCTTAACCAACTGAGCCACCCAGGCATCCCCAGGCGCCCTTTCCTAAAGTTTTAATATGTTGATAGATCACCACTTGATATTGTGATAATGGAAATGTTACGTATCACAGAAGTAACCTGATTTTCTTGCCAGTTACATTGTAAATTCTCATCTCACCAGCTCTTTACCATATCTGTTCTGAGTTTTTGTCATTTGTAATTGTTTTAATTCTTTTGTAAGATAAATTCCGTCTCAAAGAAAATTCATAGGGGAGACTTTTAGGACAAATACAGGTCTTTGATATGTTGAAATTCTAAACTGAAATGGGTAAGAATTTACAGAAGTAAAGACTGCATTCGGACTAAACCAGAATTATTAACATGGGTCTACGTGAACTGAAAGACTGTAGTGTTGTATCTCTTGAAGTTTTTTCTTATGTTTCGTCTTCCAGACTAGGGAAACTTATTCTTAAGTTCTCTGTAACTTACAGAGATAAAATGTAGTCATTTGTAACCAAATCAAGGTATTCAACTCTTTCTCTCTGTCTGAACCCTCTGAAAGCAAAAGGCCTCAGCAAGTATTCTTTCTTCCATGGCAATCAGTCATTTGCATAAGTTCAATAAGAATCCGTTGTCCTTGTAACAGGACACCATTGGAAACATTGGTTATTTTATTTTATCATGGCTTTGCCTGGAATGCCATGTTAGAATAGACTCAGATATTACTAGACAGCTTAAAGGAACTAATGTTGACTTTATAAAACCTGGAACCGTAAAGGCCTTTGGAACTGTTGGCCTGATACCTTGCTTAAAGAGTTCCCAGCAGCCTCACCAGGTGAGTAAAGGATGTTACTTCCTGGCAGGTGCAGGAACCTCAGGATTTGGGGGGGGGGCTCAGGAAGAGGAATTCACCCAAATCAACAGGTATGGCAGGCGTGTCTGATGGCAAGTATGTAACTTGGCCTCTGGCTTGGAGAGGTTATCATAAGTTCAACCTAGAGATTCCTTATGAGAAGTACCAGCAGAGCAGATTCTAAAAGATTTATATGATCCCTCACTGTTCTTGCTGAGCTTATATAAAAAAATTAGGCCAAGCTTGTTAAAACAGGAATTGTTTTTCAAATAAATTAGTCCTGATTTGGCTATCTCTGAAAACGAGATTTATTTTAGAGAGAAAATTGTTTTAATAACACACCTTTATGGATGTTAAATTCTATATTTGATTGTCTTTAAATGTTTGTTTACTTAAGCTAGACAACTTGAGGTAAACTTCAGGGAAGTTGCATGGTAGCTCACTTAGACAATCTTGCTTTATCAGTCAGTCACCCCAGATATTGGAAACTTCATAAAATTGAAGGATTTGAAGGGAAGAATCTGACTGAGTTAGTGGGAATACCAGAAAAGGTGTTTAACAACAGGGATGCACAGGAGGATGAAAAACAGACAAAAAACCTGGTTAAGGTTTTGGCATTACATGAGGCAGAGAGTAGATGGGTAGGGGATAGTAGATGGAAGGAAAAGCCTAAGCACAGAGAGGGCAGGAGGGAAGACTTAGATTCAGATCAGTGCGCTTACTGTAAGGAAAAAGGACATTAGGCCAGGGAGTGCCCCAAAAGGAAGACAACAATGCTTGCCTCCAGAGATTGAAGGGTTCATGGTTCGGAGCCCCTCCCCGAACCTCAGGTAAAAATTGAATTGGAGGGGAAATCAGTTTAATTTTTGGTGGACATGGGAGCCCGATTTTCATCATTACTTAAACCTATTGGAACACTACTTGGAGAGGAAATCTGGGTACAAGGAGCAAATGGCACAGAGACATAAATGGGAAACAGAAAGGCCTATAAATTTGGCCTTGGGAATAATTAAACATCAATTTTTGGTCCTCACTAATGCCCCATATAACTTGATGGGAAGAGATCTCCTCCACAAGTTAAGAGCTGGCACTCAGTTCGCAGAAGGAGGCATGACAGTAACCTTGAGACAACCCACTGTACAAGTGCTTATGGCAGCAGTAGATGAATACCTCCTTTACGAGCCAGTCTCAAAACTGGAAACAAAGTTGGGGGAGCCTTCTCCAAATACTACACGAGGAGTTTCCCGTGGTCTGTGCAGAAGGGAAGCCCCCTGACTTGGCCAAGGAACAACCTCCAGTGGTGGTACAATTAAAGGCAAGTTATGGCTGTTCGTGTTCGGCAGTACCCACCTTCCCCGGGAAGCAAAGGAAGGGATCAGAAAACACAAAAACACCTCCTTACAAATCTCCATGAAACACACCTTTGCTGCCCATCAAAAAGGCCAAGACTGGGGAGTACCGACAGGTCCAGGACTTGTGGGAAGTTAATAAATATGTTGAAGATATCCACCCAACGGTGCCTAACCCCTATACCCTACTCTCCCTCTTATTCCCCAAAAGTACTAATACGGATGCATTTTTTTCTGCATGTCTTTAGCAAAGGAATTCTCAGCATCTTTTTGCTTTTGAGTGGTCTGACCCACAGAAAGGATTCCAAGGCCAGCTCACCTGGACAAGACTTCCCCAAGGGTTCAAGAATTCGCCCACTATCTTCAACGAGGCACATGAGGATTTAAGTGAGTACAGAACCACCAACCTAGGACTCACTCTGTTACAGTACGTTGATGACTTGTTAGTAGCCACTGAGGACTATGAGTCATGTTTGCGGGGGACGAGATCTCTCTTATAGACTCTGCAAGAAAAAGGGTATTGGGTGTCAGCAAAGAAAGCAAAGCTCTGTCAGAGCCATTCCACTTAAAGGCTTTGATCTCCAGGAGTGAGTGCATTGACTATCTGAGTCCAGGAAACAGGTGATCACCTGATAAGCCCCCCCCATCACGTCCCGACAAGTGAGGGAATTTCTTGGGACAGTGTGATACTGTAGGCTGTGGATACCGAGGTTTGTGGAGATTTCATGACCTGTCTATGAACTGGCAAAAGGAGGGCTCACTATGGTAAAGTGGACAGCTGAGGCAGAAGGAGCATTTCAGGAATTACAAACAGCCTTACTGAGTGCCCCAACATTGGTCATTCCAGGTGTTACCAAGCCCTTCCACATTGCCTGGGACACCAAAAGGGGACTGATCTGATTTCAAAAGGAAACCACTTAGCAGATCAAGCCTCAAAGCAAGCAGCCTGAGAAACAGTGCAAGAACTGGTTACACTCCCGGCTTTAGCCCTACCAGAAAAAAAACGGACTATTCAGAGGAAGATTTAAACTATTTACCAATATGGGATAAATTAGACTATGAAGGAGATGGGTTAAGACTAAAAGAGGATATTTAATTCTTTGAAGACTAAGTAAGAAGTTAGTAGAGCAGATACATCAGGGTACTTATGTGGGCATATGCAAACCCAAGGACCTTATAGGCAAGCAATTCCAGGTTCCTAAATTAGGGCATATGGCTCAGGATGTAGTTGATAGATGTGCTCAATGCCAGGCAGTTGAGGTTGGAGGAACTAGAATTGGAAGAGGTAAAAGAGAAAGAGGTAAGGAACCAGGAATTTATTGGGAAATTGATTTTACTGAAATGAAACCTCTAAAATATGGGCAGAAGTATATGTAATTTTTGTAGATATCTTTTAAGGCTGGGTAGAGGTTTTTTCCACCAAACGTGAGACAGCAGGAGTGGTAGGCAAAAAAAAAGGTTACTAGAAGAAATAATTCCTAGTTTTGGGCTGCCTCTCGTGATTGGGTCAGACAATGGTCCTGCATTTGTGAGCTCAGTCTCACAGACATTGGCCAAGACTGTGGGCACAAATTGGAAACTACATTTTGCCTCACGCCCCAGAGTTCTGGGTAAGTAGAAAGAATATATCAGACTCTTAAAGAGACCTTGACAAATCTAATTCTGGAGACAGGCGATGGATGGTTGTATCTCCTTCCTTCGCCCTCCTCAGAGAATGATGTACACCCTATTTAAATAAGGTGACCCCATTTGAAATAATATTTGGGAGACTGCCCCTCCCCCACTCTGTCCTCGGCTACAAGAGGTTGCCATAGTAGAAATTACTGATCAGTCTGTACTCCAATCACTAGAGGCATTACAGTCTGTCTTATAAAAAAGCCCATGCCGGGATCTGGACTGCCCACACTGGGATGGAGATGGAGGTGGATCCACATCCTTACCAACCCAAGGACTTGGATTGGATACTTCGCTATCAAGTGGAGAACTTGGAGCCTCGCTAAAAGGGACCATTTACTGTTACCCTGACCACCCCCACAACAATAAAAATAGAAGGCATCAGGGCCTGGATTCACGAGAGTCATGAGGATGAAGATGCCCCCCCCAGAGGTAGAAGCCTCAGACAATGAACCCCGCTGACCAGGGACTAAAGCTAAGACTCAAAACACTATGAGTTTATTGTTGCTCTTATTGCTACCTGTTTATGTAAAGTATAGGTAGGAAATTAGATGAAGCGGTAAATGACTAACTCATCAGCCGACTGTACACTAGTGTCATTTGTACAAAAGAAAACTAAAGAGCGATAAAAGAGTGATAAAGAGCGATGAAAATGTTAGATTTACATGCTCAATATAACCCCTCACAACCAGAGAACATAGAACTGGCTGAAAAGTCAAGGATTTGACTTCTCCAAAGAAAAGAGGGAATGTAAGGGCCTGGTTGGCCAGAGGGCATCATTTTGTGTTTATGTAGTGATCTTATATTGACCCTATGCACTAAACTTAGATTTACCCTGACCCTCCCAGAGGAACTTAATTGCAGAGTCCAGATACAAGGGCAGGTCAGGCCATATGAAGACATCCAATCAGTGGGGCACGCATATATCTCCTAGGGTAAATTGAAATTCAGTTGGGCACATGTGTGTTACGTAGCACTTTTTTTTCTGTGTGAGGCAGACTTCCCATGCATGTGCAGTATTCTCTGTGTACTGCAATCTCATTGGCCACCTGTGTATAGCCTGGCTAATCTACCTCTATAAAAGTTAGTCTGTGAGGCTGGGAGGGGTCTCCTCTTTGAAGAGACAGCCATGACCGGTCAGTTTGATTCTTGATGCTTGACACGAAATAAAGCTTTGCTTGACTTTCGCTTTGTATCAGTCCTGTTCTTTGATTATGGACCCTAACACCCCCATTTGCAGGGATTCCAGGAAAGGACTGGTGAGAAATACCTGAATAACAAGGATGGATGGAGATGATGGACTTGAGCCATGACCAGTCTCACATGCTGGGTATGGACCCCTCTCTCTGAGAGGAGGGCACTAGGTAGGGGTTCAGGCTCTGTCAGACAAAGAACTAGTGACCAAAGAAGCCTATAAATAGGTGTTCCCTCGAAGGCCGAATGGATTGATCCTCAAGTGGGGTTTCGAGTCAGACTCACCAGGCACTTCTTCTTTCTATGGGGATGGCAGAATGCTGTGATGTGGCCGGAGAATTCACTTGGCTTCACATGGAATTTCTTGCTGATGGGCCTCAATGCTAGTTTGTTACCAGGGAGTTCTTAGAATGTGCTGGTGGTTAAGGGGCCATGCAGGATTCTAGCACCTTGAGGGATTGACACAGGTTGAAGGGCACAGTTTCCTTCTAGGGACAGGAGATGTTCTGTTGTGTGGCTCAAGGAACACATGTTTTATCCTAAGTTGGTATTCCAGAACATGCCTCTGAGGACAGATGCTTGAAAACTTAATCTAAGGTTCCAATGAGGTCCTAGGGGCATGTCAGTTTCAATCTTCTGACTCAGGACCATTGACTCGGGTGTCTGCCTCGATGGAGGTGATCAGGGTGTTTCAGACGCACATTTACGTCCAGACTGGCCTCCAATATTGGGGTGGGCTCAGGGGCCTTGCAGGTTTCTCCTAAACAGAGGGTTTGGGCATATGTGATGCCCAATTTCCTTGGGGATGGCCGGCAAAGCCCTCTGGTGTGGATCCAGAGACCCCATCCTGGAGGGCATGTGAACCATGATTTTGGGAGAGAAGTCTGCAAATACGAACTCAGGTTAGGGTTAGTGGCGAGGTGATTGCAGGCCCAATGCATAGAACTGGAGGACAGCTGATCAGGAACTATAATTAAGGTGACTCGAAAGTGGTAGTACAGGCTTTAATATCTGGATTGTGTGTCCAGGATGGCCTCGGAATGCAGGTATGGTCTCATGGGTCCATGAGAGATTTTCCCTCTCTAAGGTTTGCAGTGGCTCCCAATACTTTGGTGGCTTTTTCGTGGAAGGGAAGAGTGATGGCTTTCAACTTAGGGCTGACCCAAGATAGGGATTCCAGAGATGGTCTCTGGGTCTGGGCGCTTGGAAAATCCCACTAAGGGTTATTATTTGGTCCTAGGGACGTACCAGGCCTTCAATGCCTGATGTTGGTGGTGCAAATGAGAGGGCTGGCTTGAAAGCATGTTCAAGCTGAGTATCACAATGCATGTTTGTGCCCATGGCGGCCCTCAGGAGTGGGCATGGTCTCATTGGCCATGCAGCTGGCTCTGCCTCTAAGGGTAGAAAAACCATCCCAAAAGCCACGTTTCCTGCCTTGGGGAAATAAGTGTTCTCTTTTGTGCTGCCGGTTTCCCCATTGGCAGGGATTCCAGCAAAGGTCTGGGGGCAGATGCCTGAATACTAAGGATGTGAAGAGATGATGGACCTGGGACATGTTCGGTCTAACATGCTGGATATGGGACCGGCTCTCTGGGTGGCTTACAGGAAGTCGGCGATCCGGGTCTGTCAGACACAGAACTAGTTGCCAGGATAGCCTATAAATCGAGGCAGCCTATAAATCCCTCGAGGACCAAGCAGATTGAACCTCATGTGGGAGTCCCTGCAATCTTACCAGGCACTACTTCTTTCTCTAGGGAAGGCAGAATGCTGCGGTGTGGCTCCAGAATTCCCTATCAAGAGGGCTTGGTGACCAGCAGGGTGAGGGTGGAATTTTAAACACACCCTACGGTTAATTCAGTGCCAAGCGTAAGGCAGTTCAAATGTGCAGCAGCTGATTCGAGATATCCAGCACCTGAGTAAGGGCGGATGTCAGTTGTTTGCTCACACTGGAGTTTGTATCTATGATGATCAATAAATGGAGGGGTGGTTTTAAACGGCCATGGAGGATTTCCCAAGCTGAGGCTTGTGAGATGCTCCAAAGAGCAAGGTTTGCTTCTATTGGACAGGTGGAGACTGGTTTGTTTGCTCCACGGTCCTCCATGTGGAAAGGTTGGGTACTAGAGCTCTACCACATGGACCTGGAATGCATACCTCCATTGACCATTGCAGTTGAGGAACATGGCAGGTTCGTACTGATGGCTCTAGGGCGAGAACCAAGGCCTTGTGTTGAGAGGAAATCACTTGCAGATTGGTCAAGATGCTGGTTTGTTACCAGGGAGATCTTAGAATGTGCTGGTGGCTAAGAGGCCGTGCAGGATTTTCCCACCCTGAGGGTTTGACACAGGTCTAAGAGCACAGTTTCCTTATGGGGATAGGAGATGTTCTGTTGTGTGGCTCAGGGACCACATGTTGTATCATTCATTGGTATTCAAGAACAGGCCTCTGAGGACATAGGCCTGAAAACCTAATCTAGGGTGCCAATGAGGTCCTAGGGGCATGTCAGGTTCAATCTTCTGACTCAGGAAGATTGACTTGGGTGTCTGCCTCGATGGAGGTGATCAGGGTGTTTCCGACTGCACATTTGCTACCAGACCAGCCTACAATATTGGGGTGAGATCTGGGGCCTTGCATGTTTCTCCTAATCTGGAGGGTTTGGGCAAATGTGACGGGCACATTTTCCTTGGGGATTGCAGGCACAGTCCTGTGGTGTGGATCCTGAAACCCAATCGTTGAGTCATGGTTTTGGGAGACACGTCTGCAAACAGAAACTCGGGTTAGGGTTATTGGTGAGGTGATCGCATGCCCAATGCATAGAACTGGAGGGCAGCTCATCAGGAACTGTAATTACAGTGACTCGAAGGTGGTAGCACAGGCTTTTCTATCTGGATTGTGTGTCCAGGATGGCTTGGAATGCAGGTTTGGTCTCATGGATCCATGGGAGATTTTTCCTCTCGTAGGATTCCAGCGGTTCCCAATACTTTGTTGGCTTTTTCAGGGAAGGGAAGAGTGCTGTTTTACATCTTATGGGTGTCCCAAAACAGGGATTCCAGAGACGGACTATGGGTTGGGCGCATGGAAAATCCTACCAATGGTTAGGATTTGGGCCTAGGGACATACCAGGCCTTCAAAGCTAGATCATGGTGGTGCGACTAAGAAGGCTGGCTTGAAAGCATGCTCAGGCTGAGGGTCTACATGCCCGTTTGTGCCGATGGCGGCCCTCAGGAGTGGCCGTGGTCTCATTGGCCATGCAGGTGGCTCCTACTCTGAGGGTTGGAAAACCATCACAAAAGCCACGTTTCCTGCCTTGGGCAAATAGGAGTTCTCTACTGTGCTCAAGGCTCCCCCATTGACAGTGATTCCAGCACAGGTATGGGTATAAATGCCTGAATACCAAGGAGATAGAGAGGACGGATGTTGGCCATGGCCGGTCTTACATGCTGGATATGGGCCCGACTCTCTGGGTGGCTGAAACGAGGTTGGGGCTCAGGCTCTGTCAGACACAGCACTAATGGCCAGTGGACCTATAAATCGGGGTTCCCTTGAGGGCTGATCAAATAGATTTTCATGTGGGATTTCCTTGCAATCTCTCAGGCACTTCTTCTTTCTATGGGGAAGGCAGAATGCTATGTTGTAGCTCTAGAATTCCCAATAAAGAGGGCATGGTGAAGAGTAGGGTGAGAATAGAATTGTAAACCAAAGACATGGTTAAATTCAGTACAAGGCTGAAGACAGTTGTAATATGCAGCGTCTTATTTGAGATATCCAGCACGTGAGAAAGTGCGGATGTCACATGTTTGCTCACACTGGAGTTTGTCTCTATGATGAGCATCAAATGGAAAGGTGGCGTAAAGAGGCACTGGAGGATTTCCCACACTGACGCTTGTGAGATGCTCCAAACAGCAAGGTTTCCCTCTACTGAACAGGTGGAGTCTGATTTGATTGCTCCAGGGTCCCCCATGTGGAAAGTTTGGGTAGCAGAGCTCTCCCGCATGGATGCCTGGAAAGCACATCTCCATGGACCATGCAGCTTAGGAGCATGGCAGGTTCATTCTGGTGGTTCTGTGACGAAGTACCAAGGCTTTTAGTTGACATGGCATCTCTAACAAAGGGGTCACCATGCTGGTTTTTTACAAGGGAGATCTTAGAATGTGTTGGTGGCTAAGGTGCCATGCAGGATTCTCCTACCCTCAGGGTTTGACACAGGTACAAGAGCACGGTTTCCTTCTAGGGGCAGGAGTTTTTCTGTTGTGTGGCTCAGGGATCACATGTTGTATTATAAGTTGTTATTCCAGAGCCGGCCTCTGAGGATAGATGCCTGAAAACCTAATTGGAGTTCCAATGCGGTACTAGGGGTGTGTCAGGTTCAATCTTCAGACGCGGAACCATTGACTTGGATGTCTGTCTGGATGTAGAGAATCAGCGTGTTTCAGACTATGCATTTGCATCCACAGCGGCACCAATATTGAGGTGGGCTCAGGGACTTTCCAGGGTTCTCCTAATCTGGAGGGTTTGAGTAACTGTGATGGCCAAAGTTTCCTTGGAGATGGAGACACAGTCCTGTGGTGTGGCTCCAGAGACTCCTGGAAGGCATGTGAGCCATGGTTTTGAGAGAGAAGTCTGCCAACACAAACTTGGGTTAGGGTTAGCTGCGATATCATCACAAGCCCAATGCGTAGACCTGGAGCACAGATTGACAGGAATTGTAATTAGGGTGACTCTTGGCCGTAGCACAGGCTTTTATATCTGGATTGTGTGTCCACAATGGCCTCGGAATACAGGTGTTGCCTCATGAATCCATGAGAGATTTTCCTCTCAAAGGATCCTGGCAGTTCCCAATAGTTTGGTGGCATTTTCGGGGAAGTAAGAGTGCTGATTTCCATCTTAGTGGTGTCCCAAAACAGGGATTCCAGAGACGGGCTCTGTTTCTGGGCGCCTGGATAATCCAACCAAGGGTTAGTATTTCGGCCTAGTGGCGCCCCAGGCCTGCAATGTGGTATCCCGGTGGTGTAACTGAGAGTTCTTGCTTGAAAGCATGCTCAGGTTTAGGGTCACAATGACGGATTGTGCCCAGGGCGGCTCTTAGGAGTGGGCGTGGTATCATTTGCCATGCAGCTGGCTCCCACTTTGAGGGTTGGACACCCATTCCAAAAGCCAGGTTTCCTGCCATGGGCAAGGAGGAGTTCTCCATTGTGCTTCAGGTTCCCCCATTGTCAAGGATTCCAGCAAAGGTCTGAGGACAAATGCCTGAATACCAAGAATGGGTAGAGATGATGGCCTTGGGCCATGGACAGTCTTACATGCTGCATTCAGGCCCCGCTCTCTGGAAGGCTGACATGAATTCGGGGCTCAGGCTCTGTCAGACAGAGCACTAGTGTCCAGGGAAGTCTATAAATCAGGGTTCCCTCAAGGCAGAAATAGATTGATCCTCATGTGGGGTTCCTGGGCAGACTCACCAGGCACTTCTTCTTTTTATGGGGAAGGCAGAATGCTGCATTGTGGCTCCAGAATTCCCTATCAAGTGGGCTTGGGGACCAGTAGGGTGAGGATGGAATTGTAAATGGAAGGTATGTTTAAATAGACTGCCAGGAAGAAGACAGCTCCAATGGGCTACTTCTTATGTGAGATATCCAGCATGTGAGTAAGGGTGGATGTCAGATGTTTGCTCACACTGGAGTATGTGTCTATGATGACCGATAAATGGAGGGTTGGCATCCAGAGGACATGAAGGATTTCCCGTGCCGAGGCTTGTGAGATGCTCCAAACAGCAAGGTTTCTTTCTACTGGACAGTTGGAGTTTGGTGTGTTAGCTTCAGGTTCCCCCATATGGAAATTTTGGGTAACAGAGCTCTCCCATATGGATGCCCATAAAGCATATCTCAATGGGCCACACAGCTGAGGAATGTGGGAGTTTTGTTCTGGTGGCTCTGGGGTGAAGTACCAAGGCCTTGAGTTGACATGGACTGTCTTGCACAGGGGTTTCAATGCTAGTTTGTTACCACGGAGATCTTAGACTGTGCTGGTGGCTAAAATGCCATTCAGGAATCTCCTACCTTGAGGGATTGACACAGGTCCAAGAGCACATTTCCCTTCTGGGGACAGGAGTTTTTCTGCTGTATAGCTTAGGGACCACATGTTGTATCATAAGTTGGTATTCTGAACAGGCCTCTGAGGACAGATTAATGAAAACCTATTTGGAGTTCCAATGAGGTCCTAAGGGCATGTGTGTTTCAATCTTCAGACTCCGGACCATTGACTTGATTGTCTGCCTAGATGTAGGGACTAAGGGTGTTTCAGACTGTGCATTTGTGTCTAGAGCAGACTCCAATATTGGGGTGGGCTCAGGGGCCTTGCAGGTCTTTCTAATCTGGAGGGTTTGGGCAAGTGGGTTGGAAAAAGTTTCCTTGGGTATGGCAGGCAAAGTCCTGTGGTGTGGCTCCAGAGACACCATCCTGGAGGGAATGTGATCCATGGTTTGAGAGAGAAGTCTGCAAACACAAACTACGGTTAGGGTTAGTGGCGAAGTGATTGCAGGTCCAGTGCGTAGACCTGGAGGGCAGTTCATCAGGAAATGTAATTAGGGTGATGCGAGGTAGTAGCACAAGCTTTTATATCTGGACTCTTGTCCCGGTTGGCCTCGGAATGCAGATGTTGCCTCATGGGTACATGGGAAATCTTTCCTCTCTTACGATACTGGCGGATCCCAATAGTTTGTTGGCTTTTCTGGGGAAGTGAAGAGTGCTGTTTTCCATCTTAGGGGTGACCCAAAACAGGGATTCCAGAAACAGGCTCTCAGTCTGGGCCCCTGGAATATCCCAACAAGGGTTAGTATTTGGGACTAGGGGCATACCAGGCCTTAAGTGTGGGATCCTGGTGGTGCAAATGAGAGGGATTATTTGAAAGCATGCTCATGCTGAGGGTCACAATGCCTCTTTGTGCCCAGGGATGCTCCCATGGGTGACCGTGGCCTCATGGGCCATGCAGCTGGTTCCCACTCTGAGGGTTGAACACCCATCCCAACAGTCAGGTTTCTTGCCATCGGGAAGGAGGAGTACTCCTGGGCTTCAGTTTCCCCCATAGGCAGGGATTTGAGCTATGGTCTGGGGAGAGATGCCTGAATATCCAGGTTGAGTAGATGTGATGGCTTCGGTCTGTCAGGCTTCGGGCCAACAGTTCCTACGTGCAGAATGTGGGTTCCGCTGTATGCATGGCTCAATGGAGTTCGTAGCTCAGGCTGTGTCAGACAGAGCCTGAGTGCCCACAGCAGCCTATGATATTAGGATTCTGTCAAGGGTCATGCAGGTGGATCCTCAGTGGGTTTTCTTGGCAGACTCACCAGGCACTTTTCTGTGGGACAGGCAGAATGCTGCATTGTGGCTCCATAATTCCCTATCAAGAGGCCCTGGGGACCAGGAGGGTGAGGATGGAATGGTAAACACAAACTACAGTTCAATCCACTTCAAATCAGAAGGCTGATTTGAGCTATCCAGCACCTGAGTAAGGGCAGATGTCAGATCTTTGCTCACACTGTAGTTTCTGTCTATAATGACCAACAAATGGAGGGGTCGCACAAGAGGCCATGGAGGATTCCCCATGCTGTGACTTGTGAGATGCACCAAACAGCAAGGTTTCCAATTACTGGAAAGGGGGATTTTGGTTTGTTTGCTCCAGGGTCCCCCATATGGAATGTTTGGGTAGCAGAGCTCTCCCGCGTCGAAGCCTAGAAAGCACACCTCCATGGTGCATTGAAGTTGAGGAAATGGCAGGTTCGATCTGGTGGCTTTGGCTAAGTTCCAAGCAGCCTGAGCTGACATGGAGTTTCATGCTGTTGGATCACAATGCTGGTTGGGAGTCATGGAGAAGTTAGAATGTTGGTGTGGTCAGAGGGCCATGCAGGATTCTCCTACACTGTGACATGGACACAACTACCCAAAGCAATGTATACTGCTGGGGACAGGAGGGGATCTGTAGTGTGGCTCAGGGGCCACCTGTTGGAATATAAGTTGGTATTGGGTAACAGGCCCCTGTGGATAAGCACCTGAAAATCTAAGTTCTGGTATCGATGAAGTCCTAGAGGCATGTCAGGTTCAATCTGCTGACTCAGGACCTTTGACTTGGATGTCTGCCTGGAGGCAGGGTCTCATTGTGTGTCAGAATGCACATTAGGGTCCAGAGCATTCTTCAAAATGGAGGTGTGCTCAGGGGCTTTGTACTTTGCTCCTAATCTTCAGGGTTTTGGCAACAGTGAGGATAGAGTTTCGTTCATGAGGGTAGGCACAGTTGTTTGGTGTGGCTCCAGAGGCCCCATCCTGAGGGCATGTGGGCCAGAGCTTTGGGGACAGAAATCTGGAAACGTGAACTAGGGTTAGGGTGAGGGCTGAGGAGATCACAGGCCTGATATGCAGGCCCTGAGTGCAGCTCATATTGTACTGAAATTAAGGTGTCATAGAGGCAGTAGCACAGGCTTTTCTATCTGGATTGTGTGTCAAGGATGGTCGCAAAATGTAAGAGTGTTTGCTGGTGTCATGGGAGATTCTCGTCTCTAGGGATTCTTCCCAGCTACCAAGAGTTTGGTGTCCCTGCCTATGGGAGAAGGGAAGACTGCTGTTTTCTGTCTCAGGGGACACCCACAAGAGTGATTCCAGAGACAGGTCCTTGCTCTGGGTACCTGGAAAACACGAATGAAGGTGAGGATTTGGACCTAGGAACCTGGTAGGCCTACTCTGCGTGCTCCTGGTTCAGCTATCGAGGGGGTTTGTTTGAAAGTAGGCTCACACTGAGAGTCGCAATGCCTCTTTGTGCCCAAGGTGGCTTTCATGAGTGGCCGTGGTCTCATGGGCCATGTAGCTGGTTCCCACTCTGAGGGTTGGACACCCATCTCAACAGCCAGGTTTCCTGCCATCGGGAATGAGGAGTACTCTTGTGCTTAAGGTTCCCCTATAGTCATGGATTTGAGCTACGGTCTGGGAAGAGACTCCTGAATACCAGGTTTGAGTAGAGGTGACAGATTTGGGCCATGGCATTTTCCACCTGCAGAATAAGGGGACCACTGTCTGCATGGCTGTCTGCAGGTTGTGGCTCAGGATGTGTCAGACAGAGCCTGAGTGCCCATTGCAGCCTATGATATTAGTGTGCCATCGAGGAACATGCAGGTGGATTCTCATGTGGGATTTCTGGGCAGAATCACCAGGAAGAACTTCTTCCTGTGGGGTAGGCAGAATGCTGTGTTGTGGCTCCAGAATTCCCTATCAAGTGGGTTTGTGGACCAGGAGGTTGAGGATGGAATTGTAAACACAAGCTACGGTTAAATTCAGGTGGTAGGCAGCTCCAGTGTGCAGTGGCTGATTTGAGATATCCAGCACCTGACTAAGGGCGGATGTCAGATGCTGGCTCACACTGGAGTTTGTGTCTATGATGACTGACAAATGGCGGGTGGCATCCCGAGGTCATGGAGGATTTCCCACACTGGGGCTTTTGAGATGCTCCAAACAGCAAGGGTTCCTTCTACTGGAAAGTGTGGAGTCTAGATTCTTTGCTCCAGGGTCCCCCATATGGAAAGTTTGGGTAGCAGAGCAATTTCGCATGGATGCCAGGAAAGCACAACTCCACTGACCTTTGCAGCTGGGAAACATGACAGGTTCAATCTGGTGCCTCTGGGGCGAAGTTCCAAGAGGCCCGAGTTCACATGGAGTTTCATGCTGTTGGATCACAGTGCTGGTCTGCATCCAGGGAGATGTTATAATGTTGGGGTTGTCAGGGGCCCATGCAGGATTCTCCTACACTGGGTCTTGGACACAGTTACTGAGAGCAAGGTATCCTTCTGGGGACAGGAGGGGTTCTGTTGTGTGGCTGAGGGACCACATGTTGATATATAAGTTGGTATTGGATAACAGGCCTCTGGGTGCAAGAGCCTGAAAACCTACGCTAGGGTACAGATGAAGTCCTAGAGGCATGTCAAGTTCAATCTTCTGACTCAGGGCCTTTTACTTAGATGTCTGTCTGGAGGCAGGTGCTCGTTGTGTATCAGAATATGCACTTGGGTCCAGAATGTTCTTTGAAATTGAGCTGGGCTCAGGTGCTTCGTACTTTGCTCCTAAGATTCATGGTTTTGGCAAACTTGAAGGGTAGAATTTTTGGGGGGAGTGTAAGCACACTCGTCTGATGTGGGACCAGAGGCCCCATCTTGGAGGACATGTTAGCCAGGGCTTTGGGGACAGAAATCTGCAAATGCAAACTATTGTTAGGGTGAGGGCCGGTGTGCTCTCAGGCCAAATCTGCAGGGCGTGAGTGCACCTCATAGTGTACTGACATTAAGGTGTCATGGAGGCGGCAGCACTGGCTTTTCTGTCTGGACTGTGTGTCTAGGACAGTCACAAAATGTAGGGGATTCTTCTTGAGGCCATGGGAGATTCTTCGACTCTGGGGATTCTGCCCAGCTCCCTAGAGTTTGGTGTGTCTGGGGGAAGGGAAGACTGCTGTTTCCTGTCACAGGGGACCCCCAAAAGAGGGATTCAAGAGACAGGTTCTGGGACTGGGCATCTGGCAAACGTCGAGGGTTAGGATTTGGCCCTAGGGACTTGGCAGGCCTGCCCCATGTGCTCCTGGTCCAGCCACGAAGACGGTTTGTTTGCAAGCAGGCTCACTCTGAGGGTCACAATGCCTGTTTGTGCCCAGGGTGGCCCTCATGAGTGGCCATGGTCTCATGGGCCATGCAGCTGGTTCCCACACTGAGGTTTGGACACCCATCTAAACAGCCTGGATTCCTGCCATCGGGTAGGAGGAGTACTCCTTTGCTTCAGGTTCCCCCATAGGCAGGGATTTGAGCTGTGATCTGGGGAGAGATGCCTGAATATACAGGTTGAGTAGATGTGATGGATTCGGGCCATGAAAGTTCCCACCTGCAGGATATGAAGCAAACTGTTTGTGTGGCTGACTAGAGGTCGTGGCTCAGGCTGTGTCAGGCTGAGCCTGAGTGCCCATGGCGGACTATGATATTAGGGTGCCATTGCCGGCCATGCAGGTGGATCCACATGTAGTGTTTCTGGGCAGAATCACCAGGCACTTCTTCTTTTTGTGGGGTAGGCTGAATGCTGTGTTTTGGCTCCAGAATTACCTGTCAAGAAGAGTTGGTGACGAGGAGGGTGAGGATAAAATTGGAAACACAAGTTACGGTTAAATCCAGTGCCAAGGGGAAGGCAGTTCCAGTGTGCATCAGCTGTTTCGAGAATACCAGCACCTAAGTAAGGGGTGATGTAAGATGTTTGCTTACACGGGACTTTGTATCTATGTTGGCCTCCAAATGGAGGGGTGGCGTCATGAGGCCATGGAGGATTTCCCACACCGGGGCTTGTGAGATGCTCCAAACAGTAAGGATTCCTTGTACTGGACAGGGCGAGTCTGGTTTGTTTGCTCCACCTTACCCCATATGGAAAGTTTGGGTAGCAGAGCTCTCCAAAATGGATGCCTGGAAAGCACACCTCCATTGACCATTGCAGCTGAGGAACATGACAGGTTCATTAAGGTGACTCTGGGGTGAAGTTCTAAGCAGCCTGAGTTGACATGGAGTTTCATGCTATTGGATCATAATGATGGTTTGTATCCAATGAGACATTAGAATGTTGAGGTGGTCAGGGGTCATGCAGGATTCTCCTACACTGAGTCTTGGACATAGCTACCAAAAACAAGCTATCTTACTGGAGACAGGAGGGATTCTGTTGTGTGGCTCACGGACCACATGTTGGAAATTAAGTTGTTATTGGAGAAAAGGCCTCTGGGTCCAGGCACCTGGAAATCTAATCTAAGGTATCAATGAAGTCCTAGGGGCATGTCAGGATCAATCTTCTGACTCAGGGCCTTTGACATGGGTGTCTGCCTGGAGGCAGGTGCTCATGGTGTGCCAAAATGCGCATATCAGTCCTGAGTTTTCCTCGCAATTGAGGTGAGCTCAGTTACTTTGTATATTGCTCCTAATCTTCAGGGTTTGGGCAACAATGAAGGGCAGATTTTCCTTCGGGTGTGTTGTCACAGTCATCTAGTGTGGCTCCAGAGGCCCCATCCTGGAGGGCATGTGGGTCAGGGCTTTGGCACAGAAATCTGCAAATGCGAACTAGGGTTAGGGTGAGGGCCGAGGTGATCACAGGCCCGATCTGCAGGACCTGAGGGCAGCTCATTGTGTACTGAATTTAAGGTGTCATGGAGGCCGTAGTGCAGGCTATTTTGTCTGGATTCTGTGTCCAGGATGATCTCAAAATATAGGGGTGGCTTCATGGGGTCAAGAGAGATTCTTTGTCTCTGTGGTTCTACCCAGCTCCCAGTGTTTGGTGTCTCTCGGAGAAGGGAAGACTGCTGTTTTCTGTCTCTGGGGACCCCCAAAAGAGGGATTCGAGAGACAGGTTCTGGGTCTGAACGCCTGGAAAGCACAATCAAGGGTGAGGATTTGGCCCTAGGGACCTGGCAGGCCCACATTGTGGACTCCTGGTCTAGCTACTGAGTGTCTTTGTTTGAAAAGAGGCTCACACTGAGGGAGCATGAGCCTCTCATGCACAAACACATTACCTGTTTGTGCCCAGGGCGTCTCCCATGAGTGGCCGTGCTCTCATGGGACATGCAGCTGGTTCCCACTCTGAGGGTGAGACACCCATCTCAACAGCCAGGTTTCCTGCCATCAGAAAGGAGGAATAATTCTGTGCTTCGGGTTCCCCCATAGGCAGCAATTTGAGCTACTTTCTGGGCACAGATGCCTGAATATCCAGGTTTTGTAAAGATGATGGCTTCAGGCCATGGGACCACCTGCAAGATATGGGGCCCATTCTCTGTTTGGCTGCCTGGAGGTTGTGGCTCCGGCTATGTGAGACAGAGTCTTAGTGCCCATGGCGGCCTATGATATTATGGTGCTATCGAGGACCATGCAGGTGGATCCTCATGTTGGGTTTCTGGGCAGACTCACCAGGCACTTCTTCTTTCTGCGGGGCAGACAGAATGTTGCGTTGTGGCTCCAGAGTTCCCTATCAAGAGGGCTTGTGGACCAGGAGGGTGAGGACGGATTTGTTAACACAAGCTATGGTTAAATTCAGTGTCAAGCAGAAGGCACTTACAGTGTGCAGCGGCTTATTTGAGACATCCAGCACCTGAGTAAGGGCGGATGTCAGATGTTTGCTCACACTGGAGTTTGTGTCTGTGATGACCGACAAATGGAGGGGAGGCGTCATGAAGCCCTGGAGGATTTCCCACCCTGGGGCTTGTGAGATGCTACAATCAGAAAGGTTTCCTTCTAATGGACTGGTGGAGCCTCGTTTGTATGCTCCAGGGTCCCCCATGTGGAAAGTTTGGGGAGCAAAGCACTCCTGCATGGATGCCTGGAAAGTCCATCTCCAGTGTACATTGCAGATGAGGAAATGGCAGTTTCGTACTTGTGATGCTGGGGCGAAGTTCAAAGTCGCTGGTGTTGACATGGAGTTTCATGCTGTTGGATCACAATGCTGGTTTGTATCCAGGGAGACATTAGAATGTTGGGGCGGTCAGGTTCCATTCAGAATTCTCTTTCACTGAGTCTTGGACACAGCTACCAAGAGCAAGATATCCTTAAGGGACAGGAGGGTTTCTGTTGTGTGGCTCATGGACAATATGTTGGAATATAAATTGGTATTGAAGAACAGACCTTTGGGGACAGGTACCTGAAAATCTAAGCTAGGGTATTGATAAAGTCCTAGAGGCATGTCAGGTTCAATCTTCTGACTCAGGGCCTTTTACTTGGAATTCTGCCTGGAGGCAGGGGCTCATTGTGTGTCAGAATGGGCCCTTGGTCCAGAGTTTTCTTCTGAGTTGAGGTGGGCTTACGGTCTTTGTACTTTGCTCCTAATCTCCAGGGTTCGGTTAACAGTGAAGGGCAGAGTTTCCTTTGGGTGTGTAGGCACAGTCCTCTGGTGTGGCCCCAGAGGCCCCATCCTGATGGGCATGTGGTCCAGGGCTTTGGGACAGAAATCTGCAAACACGAACTAGGGTTAGGTTGAGGGCTTAGGTGATCACAGGCCTGATCTGCAGGCCCTGTTGGAAGCTCATAGTGTACTGAAGTTAAGGTATCATGGAGGCGGTAGTGCAGGCTATTCTTTCTGCATTGTTTGTCCTGGGCTTTTGCAAAATGTAGTGTTGGCTTCATGGGGACAGGGGAGATAATTCGGCTCTGGGGATTCTGCCCAGCTCCCAAGAGTTTGTTGTCTCTGGGAGAAGGAAACACTGCTGTTTTCCGTCTCAGCAAACCCCCAAAAGAGGGATTCCGGAGACAGGTTCTGTGTGTGAGCTCCTGGAAAATACCTACGAAGGTGAGTGTTTGGCCCTAGGGTGGTAGGCATGCTCTGCGGGCTCCTGGTCCAGCTACCAAAGGGTGTTGTTTGAAAGCGGCCTCACGCTAATGATTAAAATGCAAGTTTGTTCCAGAGTGGCTCGCATGAGTGGCTGTGGTCTCATGAGCCCTGCAGCTGGTTCCCACTCTGAGGGTTGGACACCTATCTCAACAGCCAGCCTTCCTGCCTTCGGGAAGGAGGAGTACTCTTGTGCTTCAGGTTCCTCCGTATTCAGGGATTTGAGCTACAATATGGGAAAGATGCTTGAATATCCAGGTTGAGTAGAGATGACGGTTTGGGCCACGGCAAGTCCAACCTGCAGAAAATGGGGCCCACTATCTGCATGGCTAACTCTAGGTCGTGGCTCAGGCTGTGTCAGACAGAGTCTTAGTGCCCATCTCAACAACCAGGTTTCTGGCCATCGGGAATAAGGATACTCCTGTGCTTCAGGTTCCCCCATAGGCAGGGATTTGAGCTACAGTTTGGGAAAAATGTCTGAATACCCACGTTAAATAGAGATGACGGCTTCTGGCCATGGCAGGTCCCACCTGCAGGATATGGGACCCACTGTCTGCATGGGTGCCTGGAGGTCGTGGCTCTGGCTGTGTCAGACAGAGCCTGAGAGCCCATGACAGCCTAAGATATTAGGGTGCCTTCGAGGGCCATGCAGGTGGATCCTAATGTGGGGATTCTGCGCAGACTCACCAGGCACTTCTTCTTTCTATTGGGAAGGCAGAATGCTGCGTTGTGGCTACAAAATTCCCTATCAAGAGGGCTTGGGGACCAGGAGGGTGAGGATAGAATTAAAAACGCAAGCTTTGGTTCAATTCAGTGACAAGCAGAAGGCACTTCCAGCGTGGAATGGCTGATTCGAGATATCCAGCACCTGAGTAAGTGCAGATATCAGGTGTTTGCTCACACTGGTGTTTGTGTCTAGAATGATGAACAAATGGTGGGTTTGCGTCAAGAGGCCATGTAGGATTTCCCACTCTGCAACTTGTGAGATGCTCCAAAGAGCAAGGTTTCCTTCTACTGGACAGGGGGAGTCTGGTTTGTTTGCTCCAGGGTCCCCCATATGGAAAGGATGGAAGCAGAGCTCTCCCTCATAGAGGCCTGGAAAGCACTATTCCATTGACCATTGCAGCTGAGGAACATGGCAGGTTCGATCTGTAGGCTCTTTGGCGAAGTTCAAGGGGGCTGAGTTGACATGGAGTTTGATGGTGTTCAATCACAATGCTGGTTTTTATCCAAGGAGACACTGGAATGTTGGGATGGTCAGGGACAATGCAGGATTCTAATACACTGAGCCTTGGACACAGCTACCAAGAGCAAGGTATCCTATTCGGGACAGGAGGGGTCTGTTGTGTGGCTCAGACACAACATGTTGGAATATATATATATATATATATTTTTTTTTTACATTTTTTTTCCAATTTATTTATTTTCAGAAAAACAGTATTCATTATTTTTTCACCACACCCAGTGCTCCATGCAAGCTGTGCCCTCTATAATACCCACCACCTGGTACCCCAACCTCCCACCCCCCCACCACTTCAAACCCCTCAGATTGTTTTTCAGAGTCCATAGTCTCTCATGGTTCATCTCCTCTTCCAATTTACCCCAAAGCACATACCCTCCCCAATGTCCATAACCCTACCCCCCTTCTCCCAACCCCCTCCCCCCAGCAACCCACAGTTTGTTTCGTGAGATTAAGAGTCACTTATGGTTTGTCTCCCTCCCTATCCCATCTTGTTATATATATAAGGCGGTAAGGGGAACAGTCCTTTCGGTACAGGTACCTGAAAACGTAAGCTAGGGCATCAATTAAGTCCAAGGGGCATGTCAGGTTCAATCTTCTGACTCAGTGCCTTTGACTTGGATGTTTGCCTGGAAGTAGGTGCTCACTGTGTGTCACAATGTACACTTGGGTCCAGACCGTTCTTGGAAATTGAGTTGGGCTCAGGGTCTTTCCACTTTGCTCCTAAGCTTCAGAGTTTGGGCAACAGTGAAGGGCAGAGTTTTCTTTTGGAGGGTAGACACAGTCATCTGGTGTGACTCAAGAGGCCCCATCCTAAAGGGCATGTGCGACAGGGATTTGGAGACAGAAATCTGCAAACACGAACTAGTGGTAGGGTGAGGCCCAAGGTGATCACAGCCCCGATCTGCAGCCTCTGAGGGCACCTCATGGTGTAGTGAAATTAAGGTGTCATCGAGGCAGTTGGGCAGACTTTTCTGTCTGGATTTTGTGTCCAGAATGGTTAAAAAATGGAGGGGTGGCTTCATGGGGCCATGGAACATTCTTCATTTCTGTGGATTCTGTCCATCTCCCAAGAATTTGCTGTCTCTGGGGGAAGGGAAGACTGCTGTTTTGCGTCTCAATGGACGCCCACAAGAGGGATTCCAGGGACAGTTTTTGTGTCTAGGCGACTGGAAAACACCAAAGAATGTGAGGATTTGCCCCTAGGGGCTAGGATGTCCCACTCTATGGGCTCCTGGTCCAGCTCCCGTGGGGGTTTGTTTGGAAGCAGTTTCATGTAGCCGGTCCAATGCCTGTTGGTGCCCAGGGTGGCTACCATGTGTGGCCGTGATTTCATGTCCATGCAGCTGGTTCCCACTCTGAGGGTTGAACACCCATCCCAACAGCCAGATTTCCTGCCATCAGGAAGGAGGAGTACCCTTGTGCTTCAGGTACCCCATAGGTAGGGATTAGAGCTACAGACTGGGCACAGAGGCTTGAATATCCAGGTTGAGTAGAGATGACGGCTTTGGGCCACAACAAGTCCCACCTGCAGGAAATGGGGCCCACTGTCTGGCTCAGGCTCTGTCAGAGAGAGCCTTAGTTTCCATGGTGGCCTAAGATATTAGGGTGTCATCGAGGGCCCTGCAGGTGGATCCTTATGTGGGATTTCTGGGCAGACTCACCAGGAAATTCTTCTTTCTTGGGGCAGGCAGAATGCTGCATTGTAGCTCCATAATTCCCTATCAAGAGGGCTTGTGGACCAGGAAGGTGAAGATGGAATGGTAAACACACGCAACTGTTAAAGTCATTACCAAGCGGAAGGCAGTTCCAGTGTGCAGAGGCTGATTGGATATACCCAACACCTGAGTAAGTGCGGATGTCAGCTGTTTGCTCACACAAGAGTCTGTGTCTATGATGACCAACAAATGGAGGGTGGCGTCAAGAGTTCATGGAGGATTTCCCACTCTGGGGCTTGTGAGAAGCTCCAAACTGTAAGGTTTCCTTCAACCAGACAGGGAGATTCTGGTTTGTTTTCTCCAGGTTCCCCCATGAGGAAAGTTTGTGTAGCAGAGCACTCCCATATGGACGCCTGGAAAGCACACCTCCATTGACCATTGCAGCAGAGGAACATAGCAGGTTCATTCTGTTGGCTCTAAGCTGAAGTATCAAAACCTTGAGTTGACATGGAGTCTCATGAAATGGGTCACAATGCTGGTTTTTTACCAGGGAGATCTTAGAATGTGCTGGTGGCTAAAAGGCCGTGCAGGATTCATTTACCCTGAGTTTTTGACACAGTTCCAAGAGCACGGTTTCCTTCTGGGAACAGGAAATATTCTGTTGTGTGACTCAGGGACCACATGTTGAATCATGTTGCTATTCCAGAACAGGCCTCTGAGGACAGGTGCCCGAAAACCTAATCTAGGGTTCCAATGAAGTACTAGGGGCATGTCAGTTTAAAACATCTGACTCAGGCCCATTGACTTGGGTGTCTGCCTGGATGTAGGTAATCAGGGTGTTCAGACTGCGCATTTGAGTCCAGAGCGGCTTCCAAAATTGGGGTGGGCTCAGGGGCCTTGCAGATTTCTCCCATCTGGTGGGGTTGGGCAACTTTAATGACACAATTTCCTTTGGGATGGCAGGCACAGTCCAGTGGTATGGCCACAGAGACCCCATCCTGGAGGGCATGTAAGTCATGATTTTGGGAGAGATGTCTGCCAACACAAACTCGGGTTAGGGTTATTGGTGAGGTGATCACAGGCCCAATGCATAGACCTGGAGGGCAGCTCGTCAAGAACCTTAAATCTGGTTACTCGAAGGTAGCAGCACAGGCTTTTGTTTCTGGATTGTGTGTCCAGGATGGCCTCAGAATGCAGGTGTGGATTCATGGGTCCATGGCAGACTTTTCTGCTCTAAAGATGCTGGCAGCTGTCGTTGTTTGGTGGCTTTCTCGAGGAAGGGAAGAGTGCTGTTTTCAATCTTATGCATGCCCCAAAACAGGGATTCCAGAGACGGGCTCTGGGTCAGGGTGCTTGGAAAATCCCACCAAGGCTTAGGATTTGGGCCAAGGGGCATGCCAGGCCCACAATGTGGTGCAACTGAGAAGGCTTGTTTGAAAACATGCTCAGGCTGAGGGTCACAATGCCTGTTTGTGCTCAGAGTGGCCCTCATGCGTGGGTGTGGTTTCATTAACCATGCAGCTGGCTCCCACTTTGAGGGTTGAACACCCATCCCCACAGCCAGGTTTCTTGCCATGGGAAGGAGTAGTTCTCTATTGTGCTTCAGGTTCCCCCATTGTCAGGGATTCCAGCCAAATTCTGGGGACGGTGCCTGAACAACAAGGATGGGTAGAAATGACAGACTTTGTGAATGACCAGTTTCACATGCTGGATATAGAGCCCACTTTCCGGGTTGCTGACATTAGGTAAGGGCTCAGGCTCTGTCAGAAACAGCATTAGTAGCCAGTAAACATATAGATCGGGGTTCCCTCAAAGGCCCAGCAGATTGAATCTCATTTGGGGTTTCTGGGTAGACCCACCATGCACTTCTTCTTTCTGTGGAGAAGGAAGAATGCTGCGTGGTAGCTCGAGAATTCCCTTTCAAGAGGGCTTGGGGACCAGTAGGGTGAGAATGGTACTGTAAACATAAGCTACAGATCAATTCAGTGCCAAGCGGAAGGCAGTTCCTTTGTACAGCGGTTTATACGGGATATCTAGCCCCTAAGGGTGGATATCAGATGTTTGCTCACACTGGAGTTTGTATCTATGGTGACCAACCAATTGAGGTGTGGTGACAAGAGGCCATGAAGGATTTCCCACTCCGAGGCTTGAGAGATGCTCCAAAGAGTAAGTTTTCCTTCGACTGGACAGGTGGAGTCTAGTTTGTTTGCTCCAGGGCCCCCCATGTGGAAAGTTTGGGTAGCAGAGCTCTCCCACAAGGATGCCTGGAAAGAGCACCTCCATTGATCATTGCAGCTGAGGAACATGCCGGTCCGTCTGGTGGCTCTGGGGCAAAGTATCAAGGCCTAGAGTTGACATGGAATCTCTTGAAGAGGGGTCACAATGGTGGTTTCTTATTAGGGAGATCTTAGAATGTGTTGTTTTTGAGGTGTCGTGTAGGATTCTCCTACTCTGAGGGATTGGCAGAGGTCGAGGAGCGCGGTTTTTCTGGGGACAGGATATCTTCTGTTGTGTGGCTCAGGGTCCACATGTTGTATCATGAGTTGGTATTCCAGTTCACTAAGGACAGATACCTGAAAACCTAATCTAGGGTTCCAATGTGGTCCTAGTGGCATGTCAGTTTCAAATATCTGACTCAGGACCATTGACTTGGGTGTCTGCCTGGATGTAGGTGATCAGGGTATTTCAGGGTGTTTCAGATTGGGCATTGCATGCAAAGGGACCATCAGTATTGAAGTGGGCTCTGGGTCCTTGCAGGTTTCTCCAAATTTGAAATGTTTGGGCAACTGAGACGGGCACAGTTTCCTTGGGGATGGCAGACACATCCTGCCTGGTGGTCTGGCTCCAGATACACCATCCTGGAGGGCAAGTGAGCCATGGTTTTGGGAAAGAAGTCTGCAAGCACAAATTCCGGTTACGGTTAGTGTCAAGGTGATCACAGGCCCAATGTGTACACCTGGAGGGTAGCTCGTGAGGAACTGTAATTAGGGTGACACGAAGGAGGTAGCACAGGCTTTTCTATCCGGATTTTGTGTCCAGGATGGCCTCAGAATGCAGGTGTGTACTCATGGGTCCGTGGGAGACTTTACCTCTCTAAGGATCCTGGAAGCTCCCAATAGTTTAGTGGCTTTTTCAGGGAAGGGAAGAGTTCTGCTTTCCATCTTAGGGGTGCCCAAAACAGAAATTACATAGATGGGCACTGGGTCAGGGTGCCTGGAAAATCCCACCAAGGGTTAGGTTTTGGACCTAGGGGCGTACCGGGCCTAAAATGCAGGATCCTGTTGGTGAAACTGAGAGGGCTTATCTGAAAGCATGCTCAGGCTGAGGGTCACAATGCCTGTTTGATCCCAAGGCGGCCCTCAGGAGTGGGCGTGGTCTCATTGAAGATACCGCTGGCTCCCACTCCGAGGGCTGCCCACCCATGCCAACAGACAGGTTTCCTGCCATTGGGAAGGAGGAATTCTCTATTTTGCTTCAGGTTCCCCCATTACCGGGATTCCAGCAAAGGTCTAGGGACAGATGCCTGAATACCAAGGATGGATAGAGATGACGGACTTAAGCCATGGCTGGTCTCACATGCTGGATATGGTCCCTTGTCTCTTTGTGGCTGACACGAAGTCAGGGCTCAGGCTCTGTCAGACACAGCACTAGTGGCCAGGGCAACCTACAAATTGGGGTTCCCTTGAGGGTCGATCAGATTGATCCTCATGTTGGCTTTCTTAGAAGACTGACTGACACTTCTTCCTTCTATGAGGAAGGCAAAATGCTTCCTTCTATGAGGAAGGCTCGAGAATTACCTATTATAAGGCCATGGAGACCTTGAGGGTGAAGATAGAATTGTAAACACAGCTACAGTTAAATTCAGTGCCAAGCGGAATGCTTCTCCAATGTGGAGCGGCTGATTCGAGATATCCATCATCTGAGTAAAGGTGGATGTCAGATGTCTGCTCACACTGGAGTTTGTATCTATAAATACTGAGGGTGGTGTCAAAAAGCCATGGAGGATGTCCCACGCTGTGGCTTGTGAGATTCTCCAAATAGCAAGGCTTTCTTCTGCTGGAGTTGGGGATTCTGGTTTGTTTGCTCCATTCTCCTTCATGTGGATAGTTTGGGTAGTACAGCTCTCCTGCATGGCTGCCTTGAAAGCCCACCTCAATTGTCCATTGCAGCTGAGGAATATGGAAGGTTTGTTCTGGTGGCTCTGGTGTGAAATATCAAGGGCAATGAATTAACATGGAATCACTTTCAGATGGGTCACAATGGTGGTTTTTTACCAAGGAAATCTTAGAATGTCCTTGTGGCTAAGGGGCCATGCAGGATTCTCCCACCCAGAAGGTTTGACACAGGTCGAATGGTATAGTTTCCTTATGGGTACAGTTGATGTTCTTTTCTGGGTCTCAAGAAACACATGATGTGTCATACGTTGGTATTCCAGAACAGGCCTCTGAGGACAAATGCCTGAACACCTAATCTAGGGTTCCAGTCAGGTGCTAGGGGCATGTCAGTTTCAATATTCTGACTCAGGACCTTTGACTTGAGAGTCTGCTTTATGTAGGTGATCAGGGTGTTTCAGAATACGCATTTACGTCCAGAGCAGCCTCCAAAATTGTGGTGGGCTCAGGGGCCTTGCAGGTTTCTCCTAATCTGGAGGGTTTGGGAAACTTTGGCAGGCAAATTTTCCTTGAGGATGACCGGCACAGTCTTGTGGTTTGGCTCCAGAAATCCCAAACTGGAGGGCATTTGAGCCATGGTTTTGGGAGAGAGATCTGCAAATATAAACTCTGGTTAGGATTAGTGGCGAGGTGATCACAGGCCCAATGCATAGACCTGGGTGGCAGCTCGTCTGGAACTGTACTTAGGGTGACATGAAAGAGGTAGCACAGGCTGTTCTATCTGCATTGTGTGTCCAGGATGGCCTCGGATTGCAGGTGTGGTCTCATGGGTCCATGGAATATTTTTCCTCTCTAATGATCCTGGCAGCTCCCAATACTTTGGTGGCTTTTTATTGGAAGAGAAGAGTGCTGTTTTCCATCTAAGGGGAGCTCCAAAAGAGAAATTCCTGAGATGGGAACTGGGTATGGGCACTTGGAAAATCTCACCAAGGGTTAGGGTTTGGGCCTGGGGTGTACCAGGCTGGCAAAGCAGGATCCTGGTGGTGAAACTGAGAGAGCTTGTCTGAAGGCATGCTCAAGCTGAGGGTCACAATGCCTCTTTGATCCCAGGGCGGCCCTCAGGAGTGGGTGTGGTCTCATTGGCAATGCAGCTGGCTCCCACACTGATGGTTGGACACCCATCCCAACAGCCAGCTTTCCTGCCATGGGGAAGGAGGAGTTCTCTATTGTGCTTCAGGTTCCCCCATTGGCAGGGATTCCAAGAAAAGACTGGGGACAGATGCCAGAATACAAAGGATGGGTAGACATGACGGACTTGAGCCATGGCCGGTCTGCTTCCTGGATATGGGCCCCACCCTCTGGGTGGATGACAGGAGGTCAGAGCTCAGGCCCTGTCAGACACAAAACTAGTGGTCAGGGCAGCCTATAAATCAGGGTCCCTCGAGGGCTGAGCAGATTGATCCTCATGGGGGGTTTCTGGGCAGACTCACCAGGCACTTCTTCTGTAATGGGGAAGGCAGAATGCTGCATTGTGGCTCCAGAATTACCTCTCAACAAGGATTGGAGACCAGTAGGGTGAGGATGGAATTGTAAAACCAAGCTATGGTTCAATTCAGTGCCAAGCGGAAGGCAGGTCCAATATGTAGCGCCTTGTTTGAGAAACCAACACCTGAGTGAGGGCAGTTGTCAGATATTTGCTCACACTGGAATTTTTATCTATGATGATCGACAAATGGAGGGGTGGTGTCAAGATGCCATTGAGGATTTCCCACGCTGAGGCTTGTGAGATGCTCCAAACAGCAAGGTTTCCTTCTACTGGTCATGTGGAGTCTGGTTTGTTTGTTCTAGGTTCCCCCATGTGGAAAGTTTGGGTAGCAGAGCACTACCGCATGGATACCTGGAAAGCAAACCTCCATTCTCCATTGCAGTTGAGGAACATGGCAGTTTTGTTCTGGTGGCTCTGGTGTGAAGTACCAAGGGCGATGAGTTAACATCGAATCTCTTTCAGATGGGTTACAATGTTGGTTTTTTACCAAGGAATACTTAGAATGTCCTGGTGCTAAGGAGCCAAGCAGATTCTACTACCCAAAAGTTTTGACCGAGGTCGAAGAGCACGGTTTCTTTCTGGGGACAGGAGATGTTCTTCTTATATCATGTTATATCATAAGTTGGTATTTCAGAACAAGCCTCTGAGGACAATACCTGTAAACCTAATCTAGGATTCCAGTGAGGTCCTAGGAGCATGTCAGGTTCAATCTTCTGACTCAGGACCATTGACTTTGGCATCTGCAGTATGTAGGTGGTCAGAGTGTTCCAGACTGCTCATTTGTGTACAGAGCAGCCTCCAATATGGCGGAGGGCCAATGCGCCTTTGAGGTTTCCCTTAATCTAGATGGTTTGGGAAACTGGGACGGGCAAATATTTTGGGGGATGGCAGACACAGTCCTGTGGTATGGCTCCAAAAACCCCATCCTGGAGGACAGATGAGCCATGGATTTGGGAGAATAGACTGCAAACTCAAACTCGCCATAGGCTTAGTGGTGAGGTGATCACAGGCCAAATGCGTAGACCTGGAGGAAAGCTCATAAGGAACTGTAATTAGGGTAACTGGAAGGCAGTAACACAGACTTTCCTATTTGGATTGTGTGTTTGGATGGCCTCAAAATGCAGGTGTGGTCTCATGGGTCCAGGGGAGATTTTTCTTCCTTAAGGATCCTGGTGGCTCCCAATAGTTTGGTGGCTATCTCAGGGAAGGGGAGAGTGCTGTTTTCCATCTTAGGGGTGCCCCAAAACAGGGATTCCGGAGACAATCTCTGAGTCTGGGCACCAAGTGATTTCCCCCAAGGATTAGGATTTGTGTCTAGGGGCATACCAGGCCTGCAATGCGGGATCATGGTGGTGCAATAGAGAGGACTAATTTGAAAGCATGCTCAAGCTGAGGGTCACAATGCCTTTTTTTTCCCAGGGCGACCCATAGGAGTGGTCATGATCCCATTGCCCATACAGCTGGCTCCCTCTCTGAGGGTTGGACACCCATCCCAATCGCTAGGTTTCATGCGATGGGGAAGGAGCAGTTTGCCATTGTGCTTCAGGTTCCCCCATTGGCATGTATTCCAGCAAAGGGTTGGGGAGAGATGCCCGAATACCAAGGATGGGTAGAGAAGATGGATTGAGCCATGGCCGGTCTCATATGCTGGATACAGTTACCACTCTCTGGGTGGCTGACACAAAGTCATGGCTCAGGCTCTGTCAGACACAGCACTACTGGTCGGGCAGCTGATAAATCTGGGATCCTCGAGGGCTGAGCAGATGATCCTCATGTGGGGTTTCTGGACAGTCTCCCTAGGCAATTCTTCTTTCTAAGGGGAAGGCAGAATGCTGTGTTGTGGCTCCAGAATGCCCTATAAAGAGGGCTTGAGGACCAGTTGGGTGAGCATGGAATTGTAAACACTAGCTATGGTTAAATTCAGTGCCAAGCGTTAGGCACTTCCAAAGGGCAGCAGCTTATTCGAGATAGCCAGCACCTGAGTAAGGGGGGATATCAGATATTTGCGCACACTGGAGTTTGTGTCTATGATGTCTGACAAATGGAGAAGTGGTGTCAAGAGGCTAAAGAGAATTCCTTATTCTGAGGCTTGTGAGATGCTCCAAACTGCAAGGTTTCCTTCTACTGGACAGGTGGAGTCTGTTTTGGTTGCTCCACAATGCTCCATGTAGAAAGTTTGGGTAGCAGAGCTCACCCGCATGGATGCCTGGAAAGCACATGTCCATTAATCATTGCACTTGAAGACCGTGGCATGTTTTTTTGTTGTTGTTGCCTCTGGGGTGAAGTACCAAGGCCTGGAGTTGACATGGAATCTCTTGCAGATGTTTCACTATGCTGGTTTGTTACCAGAGAGATGTTAAAATGTGCTGGTGGCTAAGGGGCCATGCAGGATTCTACCACCTTGAGGGTTTTATACAGGTCCAAGGGCACTGTTTGTTTCTAGGGACAGGAGATGTTCTGTTTTGTGACTCAGGGAAGACATGTTGTACCCTAAGTTAGTATTCCAGAACAGACAACAAATGCCTGAAAACCTAATCTAGGCTTCCAATGAGGTCCTAGGGGCAGTCAGGTTCAATCTTCTGACTCAGGCCCATTGACTTGGGTGTCTGCCTCGATGGAGGTGATCAGGGTGTTTCACACTGTGCATTTGCAAATATACAGGCCTCCAATACTGGGAAGGGCTCAGGGGCCTTGCAGGTTTCTCCTAAACTGAAGGGTTTGGGCAAATGTGACGGCCATAGTTTCCTTGGGGAATGCAGGCACAGTCCTCTGGTGTGGGTACAGAGACCACGTCCTGGAGGGCATGTAAGCCATGGTTTTGGGTGAGAAGTCTGCATACACAAACTTGGGTTAGGGTTAGTGGAAAGGTGATCACAGGCCCAATGCATAGACCTGGAGGGCAGCTCATCAGGAACTGCAATTAGGGTTCCTCAAAAGTGGTAGCAAAGGCTTTTCTATCTGGATTGTGTGTCCAGGATGGCTTCGGTATGCAGGTGTGGTCTCATGGGTCCATGGGAGACTTTTCCTTTCTATGAAATCTACTCTCTCCCTGTAATTTGGTGGCTTTTTCGTTGAAGGGAAGAGTGATGGTTTCCAACTTATGTGTGTCCCAAAATAGGGATTCCAGAGATGGGCTCTGGGTCTGGGCGCCTGAAAAATCCCACCAAGGGTTTGGATTTGGGTCTAGTGGCGTACCAGGCCTTCAAAGCCCGATCCTGGTGGAGCAACTGAGAGGGCTGCCTTGAAAGCATGCTCAAGCTGAGGATCACAATGCCTGTTTGTCCCCATGGCGGCCCTCAGGTGTCAGTGTGGTATCATTGGCCATGCACCTGGTTCCCATTCTGAGGGTTGGAAACCCATTCCAAAAGCCACGTTTCCTGCCTTGGGGAAATAGGAGTTTCTATTGTGCTTCAGGTTCCTCCATTGGCAGGGATTCTAGCAAAGGTCTGGGGACAGATGAGTGAGTACTAAGGATGGGTAGAGATGATGGACATGAGCCATCTCTGGTCTCCCATGGTGGATATGGGCCCGGCTCTCTGGGTGGCTGACAAGAGGGCCGGGCTCAGGCTCTGTCAGACACAGCAGTACTGGCAAGTGTACCTATAAATCGGGGTTCCCTTGAAAGCTGAGCAGACAGATCCTCATGTGGGATTTTCTGGCAGTCTCACCAGGCACATCTTCTTTCTATGGGGAAGACAGAATGCTGCATTGTGGCTCCAGAATTCCTCATCAAGAGGGCAGGAGGACGAGTACAGTGAGGATGGAATTGTAAACCTAAGCCACGGTTATACTCAGTGCCAGGCAGAAGACAGTTCCAATGTGCAGAGTCTTATTCGAGATATCCAGGGCGTGAGTAAGGGTGGATGTCAGATGTTTGCTCACACTGGAGTTTGTGTCTATGATGACCAAAAAATGGAGGGGTGGCATCAAGAGGCCCTATAGGATTTCCCACGCTGAGGATTGTGAGATGCTCCAAACAGAAAGGTTTCCTTCTACTAGACAGATGGAGTCTGGTTTGTTTGCTCCAGGGTCCCACATGTGGAAAGCCTGGGTAGCGGATCTCTCCCGCATGGATGCCTGGAAAGCACATCTCCATTGAACATTGCAGCTGAGGAACATGACAGGTTTGTTCTGGTGGCTCTGGGGCAAAGTACCAAGGCCTTGAGTTGACAATGAATGTCTTGTAGAAAGGCCACAATGATGGTTTGTTACCAGGGATATATTCAAATGTGCTGGTGGGTAAGGTGCCGTATAGGATTCTCCTACCCTGAGGGATTGGCACCTTTCGAAGAGCACGGTTTCCTTCTTGGGACAGGAGATGTTCTCTTGTGTGGCCCAGGGCCCAAATGTTGTATCATATCTTGGTATTCCAGAACAGGCCCCTGAGGACGGATTCCTGAAAACCTAATTGAGGGTTCCAATGTGGTCCTAGGGGCATGTCAGGTTTAATCTTCTGACTCAGGACCATTGACTTGGCTGTATTCCTCGATGTAGGTGATCAGGTTTTTTTCAGACTGTGCATTTCCATCCATAATGGCCACTAATATAGTGGTGAGATGAGGGCCTTGCTGCTTTCTCCTAATCTGGAAGGTTTGGGCAACTGTGACAGGCACAGTTTCTTTGGGGCTGGCAGGCACAGTCCTGTGTTGTTGCTCCAGAGACCCCATCCTGGAGGGCATGAGAGCCATGGTTTTGGGATTGAAGTCTGCATACACAAATTCGGGTTAGGGTTAGTGTAATGGTGGTCGCAGGCCCAGTGCATAGACCTAGAGGAAAACACGTTAGGAAACGTAAATAGGGTTATTGGAATGCAGTAGCACAGGTTTTCTATCTGGATTGTGTGTCCAGTATGTGTTGGGAATGTAGGTGTGGTCGCATTTGTCCATGGGAGACGTTCCTCTCTAAGGATCCTGGTAGCTTTCCATAGATTGGTGTCTTTTTCGGAGAAGGGAAGAGTGCTCTTTTCCATCTTAAGGGTGCCACAAAACAGGGATTTCTGAGACCGGCTCTGGGTCTGGGCTCCTGCAATATCTCACCATATGTTAGGATTTGTGCCTAGGGTGTACCAGGCAAGCCATGCAGGATCCTGCTAGTGCAACTGAGAGGGCTTGTTTGAAAGCATGCTCAGGCTGAGTGTCACAATGCCTGTTTGTGACTGGACCGGCCCTCAATAGTGTGCATTGTCTTATTGTTCATGGAGCTTTCTCCCACCTTAAGGGTTGGGAACCCATCCCAACAGCCAGGCTTCCTGCCCTGGGAAAAAAGTGTTCTCTATTGTTCTTCAGGTACCCTCATTGGCAGTGTTTCCAGCAAAGGTCTGGGGACAGGTGCCTGAATACGAAGGATGTGTAGAGATGACAGACTTGGGCCATGGCCTTTCTCACATGCTGGTAATGGGACCCACTCTCTGTGCGGCTGACACTATTTCGGGGCTCATGCTCTGTCAGACACAGCACTAGCGACCAGAGCACCCTATAAATTGTGGTTCCCTCGAGGCCCAAGCAGATGATCCTCATGTGGAGTTTCTGGGTAGATTCACCAGGCACTTCTTTCTATAGGAAAGGCAGAATGTTACATTGTGGCTCAAGAATTCCTATCAAGAGTGCTAGGGGACCAGTAGGGTGAGGATGGATTTGTAAACACAAGCTATGGTTCAATTCAGTGCCATGTGGAATCCACTTCCAATGTGCAATGGCTTATTCGAGATAGTCAGTAGCCGAGTAAGGGCAGATGCCAGATGTTTGCTCTCACTGGAATTTGTGTCTATGATGACCATCAAAAGGAGGGGTGGTGTCAATATCCCATGGAGGATTTCACACGCCGAGGCCTGTGAGATGCTCCAAACCACAAGGTCCTGCTCCTTGGCAGGTGGAATCTGGTTTGTTTGCTCCAGGGTCCCCCATGTGGAAAGTATGGGTAGCAGCGCTCTCTCACATGGATGCCTGGAAAGCAGACCTCCACTGACCTTTGAAGCAGAGGAACATGGTGGCCAGCCATGTGGCGCTAGGACGAAGTTCCAAGGCCTTGAGTTGACATGGAATCTCTTGCAGATGGGTCACAATGCTGGATTGTTACCAGGGAGATCATAGAATTTGCTGGTGGCTAAGGTACTGTGCAGGATTTTCCGACCCTGAGCGTTTGCAAAAGTCGAAGATCTTGGTTTCCTTCTGGGGACAGGAGATGTTCTGGGGTGTAGCTCAGAGAAAACCCATTGTATCATTAGTTGATATTCCAGAACAGGCCTCTGAGGACAGATGCCTGAACACCTAATCTAGGGTTCCAATGAGGTCCTAGGGGCATGTCAGTTTCAATCTTCTGACTCGGGACCATTGATTTGGTTGTCTGCCTGGATGTAGGTAAGCAGGGTGATTCAGGCTGCGCATTTGCATCCAGAGCGGCCGACAATATTGGGGAGGGCTCAGGCACCTTGCAGGTTTCTCCTAATTTGGAATGTTTTGGCAACTGTGACGGGCACAGTTTCCTTGGTGATGGCAGGCATAGTCCTGTGGTCTGGCTCCAGGGACCATATCCTGGAGGGCATGTGAGCCATGGTTTTGAGAGCGAAGTCTGTAAACAAAAATTTGGTTTAGGGTTAGTGGTGAGGTGATCATAGGCCCAATGCATAGACATGGAAGGCAGCTCGTCAGGAGCTGTAAATCGGATGACTCGAAGGTGGCAGCACAGGCTTTTGTATCTTGATTGTGTATCAGGGAGGGCCTCCGAATGCAGGTGTGTTCACTTGGGTCCATGGCATATTTTTTCTATGTTTCCTGGCAGCTCCCAATAGATTTGTGGCTTTCTCTGGGAAGGGAAGAGTGCTGTTTTCCATATTATGGGTTCCCCAGAACAGGGATTCAACAATCCCAAAAGCCCTGTTTCCTGCATTAGAGATGGAGACGTTCTGTATTGGGCTTCAGGTTCCCCCATTGGCAAGGATTCTAGCAAAGTTCTGGGGAAAGATTCCTGAATACCAAGGATGTGTAGAGATGAGGAAGTAGGTCCGTGGCCGTCCCACATGTTAGATACGGGTCCAGATCTGTAGGTGGCTTACACTAAGTCGGGGCTCATTCTCTGACAGACACAGCACTAGTGGTTAGGGCAGCCTAGAAATCAGGGTTCCCTCGAGGGCCGAGCAGATTGATCCTCATGTGGGGTTTCTGGGCAAATTCACCAGGCACTTCATCTTTCTATAGAGAAGGCAGAATGCTGCATTGTGGCTCTAGAATTATCTATCAAGGGGTGTTGTGGACCAGTATAGTATGGATGGAATTGTAAACACAAGCTACCGTTCAATGTAGTGCCACACAGAAGGCAGTTCCAATGTGTAGGGGCTTATTAGAGATATCCAGCACCTGAGTAAGGGCAGATGTCAGATATATGCTCACACTGGAGTTTGTGTCTCTGATGACTGACAAATGGAGGGTGGCATCAAGAGGCCATGGACGATTTCCCACTGGGAGGATCCTTAGAGAGAAATGTCACCCATGAACCCATGAGACCACACCTGCTTTGGAGTCCATCCTGGACACACAATCCAGGTAGAAAAGCCTGTGATACCGCCTTCCCATCACGCTAATTACAATTCCTGATGAGCTGCCCTCTAGGTCTACACCTTGGGCCGGCAATTACCATGCCACTAACCGTAACCCAAATTTGTGTTTGCAGACTTCCCTCCCAAAACCATGGCTCATATGCCCTCAAGGATGGGTTCTCTGGATCCACACCACAGGACTGTGCCTGCCATCCCCAAGGAAACTGTGCCCATCACAGTTGCCCAAACATTCCAGATTAGGAGAAACTTGCACGACCCCTGAGCCCACCCCAATATTGGCATCTGCTCTGTATGCAAATACAGTCTGAAACTCTCTTATCATATACATCCAGGCATACAGCCAATTAAATGGTCCTAAGAGAGAAGATTGAACCTGACATGCCCTTGTACCTCATTGGAAAGCTTGATTTGGTTTTCAGGCATCTGTCCTCAGGGTTCTGTTCTAGAATACCAACTTATGATACAACATGGGTTCCCTGAGGCACACAACAGAATATCTCCTGTCCCCAGAAAACCGTGCTCTTTGTCCTGTGTCAAACCCTCAGGGTAGGAGAATATTTCACGGAATCTTACCAACCAGCACATTCTAAGATCTCCCTTGTAACAATGCAGCATTGTGGTCCATCTGCAAGAGACTCTATGTCAACTCAAGGCCTTGGTCCTTCGTCCCAAAGCCACCAGAACCCACCTGCCATGTTCTTTATCTGCAGTGGTCAATGGAGGTGTGCTTTCCAGGCATCAATGCCAAAAAGTTCTGCTATCCAGACTTTCCACATGGGGGACCCTCGAGCAAACAAATCAGACTCCACCTGTCCAGTAGAAGGAAACCTTACTGTTTGGAGCATCTCAAAAGCCTCATCAGGCGAAATCCTACATGGCCTCTTGACGCCACCCCTCCATTTGTGGGTCATCAAAATAGAAACTCTAGTGTGAGCAAACATCTGACAACCACTTACTCAGGTGCTGGATACTTGGAAAAGACACCTCACATTTGAACTGCATTCCACTTGGCACTGAATTGAACCGTAGATCGTGTTTGCAATTCCATCATCACCCTACTGCTCCCCAAGGCCTCTTGATATTAAATTCTGGAGCTGCAATGTAGCATTCTGCCTTGCCCATTGAAAGAAGAAGTGCCTGCTGAGTCTGTCCAGAATCCGCACATGAGGATCAATCTGCTCAGCTTTGGAGGGAATCCAGATTTATAGGCTGCTCTTGCCACTAGCATTGTGTCTGACAGAGCTTGAGCCCCGAACCAGTGTCAGCCACCCAGAGAGAGGGCCCCTAACCCAGCATGTGATATTGCCATGGCCAAAATTCATCCTCTCTACCCATCCTTGGTATTCTGGCACCTTTCTCCAGGCTTTGCTGGAATCCTTCCAATGGGGGAACCCGAAGCACAATTGAGAACTACTCTTTCCCCATGGAAGGAAACCTGACTGCTGGGATGTGTGTCCAACCCTCAGAGTGGGACCCAGGTGCATGGCCAAAGTGACCACGCCCACTCCTTCAGTCTGCCCTGGGCACAAACAGGCATTATGACCTTCAGCCTGAGCATGCTTTCAAACAAACCCTCTTAGTTGCACCACCACGATCCCATATTGCAGGCCTGGTACTCCCCTAGGCCGAAATCCTAAGCCTTTTGTGGAATTTTCCTGGCACCGAGACCCAGAGCCCTTCTCTGGAATCCCTGTTTTGGGGCACCACTAAGATGGAAAACTGCACTTTTCCCTTCCCCAAAAAAGCCACCAAACTATGGGGAGTCGCCAGGATCCTTAGAGAAAAAAAAAAAAAAAATCTCCCATTGATGCAGGAGACCACACCTGCATTCCGCGGCCATCCTGGACACACAATCCAGATAAAAAATCCTGTGCTACGGCCTTCCAGTCGCCTTTACATTTCCTGACGAGCTGCCATCCTACATCGCAGGACCTACGTATTGGTCCTGCGATCACCTCGCCAATAACCCTAACTAGAATTTGTGTTTGCAGACTTCTCTCCCAAAAACATGCATCACATGTCCTCCAGGATGGGGTCTCTGGGGCCAAACCAGAGGATTGTGCCTGCCATCCCCAAGGAAACTGTGCCCGTCACAGTTGCCCAAACCTTCCAGATTAGGAGAAACCTGCAAGGCCCCTGAGCCCAACCCATTATAGGGGGCTGCTCTGGATGCAAATGTCTATCTGAAAAACCGTGATCGCCTACATCTAGGCAGACAGCTAAGTCAATGGTGCGGAGTCAGAAGATTGAAACTGTCATGCCCGTAGGACTTCATTGGAACCCCAGATTAGGTTTTCAGTCATCTGTCCTCCAGGGCCTGTTCTAGAATACCAACTTATGATACAACAGGTAGTCCCTGAGCCTCACATAAGAACATCTCCCATCCCCTGAAGGAAACCTTGCTCTTCGACCTGTGCCAAACCCTCAGTGTAGGAGAATACTGCACGGCACCTTAGCCACCAGCACATTCTAAGATCTCCTTGGTAACAAGCCAGCATTGTGGCACATCTGCAAGAGATTCCATGTCAACTCAAAGCCTTGGTCCTTCGCCCCAGAGCCACCAGAATAATCCTGCCATGTTCCTCAGCTTCAGTGGAGAATGGAGGTGTGCTTTTCAGGCATCCATGTGGAAGAGCTCTGCTACCCAAACTTTCCACATGGGGTACCATGGAGCAAACAAACCAGACTCCATCTGTCCAGTAGACGGAATCCTTGCTGTCTGAAGCATCTCACAAGCCTCAGCGGGGGAAATCCTCCATGGGCTTTTGATTCCACCCCTCCATTTGATGGTCATCATAGACACAAACTCTAGAGTGTGCAAACATCTGACATCCGCCCTTACTCAGGTGCTGGATATCTCAAAAAAGACGCTTCACATTGGAACTGCATTCCGCTGGCACTGAATTGTACAGTATCTTGTGTTTACAATTCCATCCTCGCTCTCCCTACTGGTCCCGGAGGCCTCTTGAGCATGAAATTCCAAGTCAACTCAGGCCTCTTGGAACATTGCCTCAGAGGCACCAGATTGAACCTGCCATGTTCCTCAGCTGCAATGGTCAATGGAGGTGTGCTTTCAGGCATCCATGAGGGAGAGCTCTGCTACACAAACTTTCCATATTGGGGACCCGGGAGCAAACAAATCAGACTCCACCTGTCCAGTAGAAGTAAACATTGCTGTTTGGAGCATCTCACAAGTCACAGAGTGGGAAATCCTCCATGGCCTCATGACGCCACCCTTTCATTTGGCAGTCATCATAGACACACACTCCAGTGTGAGCAAATATCTGATATCCATACTTACTCCAGTGCTGGATATCTCGTATCAGCTGCTGCACACTGGAACTGCCTTCTGTTTGTCATTGAATTTAACATTAACTTGTCTTTAAAATTCCATCCTCCTTTTGCACCCACCCTCTTGATAGGGAATTCTTGAGCCACAACACAGCATTCTGCCTGCCCCACAGAAGAAGTGCCTAGTGAGTCTTCACAGAAAACCCACATGAGGATCCACCTTCATGGCTCTCGATGGCACCCTTATATCATAGGCCACCATGGGCACTGAGGATCTGTCTGACACAGCCTATGCCACGACCTCATGATAGCCACTTAGAGAGTGGAACCCATATACAGGAGGACCTGCCATTGAACGAAGCCGTCACATCTACTCAACGTGGATATTCAGGCATCTCTCCCCAGACTGTAGCTCAAATCCCTGCCTATGGGGGAACCTGAAGCCCAGGTGTACTCCTCCTTCCTGATGGCAGGAAACCTGGCTGTTGAGATGGGTGTCCAACCCTCAGAGTGGAGCCAGTTGCATGGGGCATAAGACCACAGTCACTCATGGGAGCCACCCTGGGCACAAACAAGCTTTGTGACCCTCAGCATGAGCCTGCTTTCAAACAAACCCCCTCAGTAGCTGGGCCAGGAGTCTGCAGACTGGGCCTCCCAGGTTCCTAGGGCCCAATCCTTACCGTATTTCATTATTTCCAAGCCCACCTCCATTTTGAAGAACGTTCTGGACCCAAATGCGCATTGTGACACACAATGAGCACCTGCCTCCAAGCAGACATTCAAGTCAAAGGCCTTGAGTCAGAAGATTGACCCTTACATTCCTCTAGAACTTCATCGATACTGAGCTTAGGTTTTCAGGTGCCTGTCCACAGGGGCCTGTTCCCCAATACCAACTTATATTCCAACATATGGTCCCTGAGCCACACTAAAGAACCCCTCCTCTCCCCAGTAGGATAGCTTGCTCTAAGTAGTTGTGTCCCAGATACAGTGTAGGAGAATCCTGCATGGCTCTCTGACCAACCAACAATCTAATTTCTCCATGGATACCAACCAACATTGTGACCCATCAGCATAAAACTCCATGTCAATTAGAGCCAGAAGGAACTTTTCCCCAGAGCCACCAGATCGAATCTGCCATGTTACTCAGCTGAAATGGACCAGGGAGGTGTGCTTTCCAGGCATCCATCCGGGCAAATTCTACTACCTAACTTATCACATGGGGGACCCTGGAACAAACAAACCAGACTCCACCTGTCCAGTAGAAGGAAACCTTGCTGTTTGGAGCATCTCACAAGCTCCAACGTTGGAAATCCTCCATGGCCTCTTGACGCCACCTCTCAATTTTTCAGTCATCATAGACACAGGCTCAAGTGTGAGGAAACATCTGACATCCTCCCTTACTCAGGTGCTGGATATCTCACAGAATCTGCTGCAGATGGGAACAGCCTTCCACTTGGCACTGAATTTAACCATAGCTTGTATTTACAATTCCATTCTCACCCTACTGGTCCCCAAGCCCTCTGGATACGGAACTCCAGAGTCACGGTATTCTGCCTTCCCCATAGAAAGAAGAAGTGCTTGGTGAGTCTGCCCAGAAAACCTACATGAGGATCAACTGCGAGGCCCTCGAGGGAACCCCGATTGATAGGCTGCCTGGCCTCTCGTATGGTGTCTGTCAGAGCCTGAGCCCCAACCTAGTGTCAGCAACCCAGAGAGCGGGACCTGTACCTAGCCTGTGAGACTGAACATGGCCTTACTCCATCATCTCTACTCATCCTTGTTATACAGGCATCTGTCCTCAGACATTTGCTGGAATCCCTGCCAATGGGGGAACCTGAAGCACAGTAGAGAACTCCACCTTTTCCATGGCAAGAATCCTAACTGTTGGAATGGGTGTCCAACTCTCAGAGTTGGAGACAGCTGCATGGCCAATGAGACCACAACCACACATGAGGACCACCTGGGACCCAAAAAGGCATTGTGACCCTCAGCCAGAGCATGCTTTCAAACAAGCCCTCTCAGTTGCACCACCAGGATCACGCTTTGTAGGCCAGGGATGCCCCTAGGCCCATATCCTAAACATTGGTGGGATATTCCAAGCATTCAGACCCAGAACCGGTCTCTGGAATCCCTGTTGTGTGGCACTCCTAAGATGGAAAACAGCACTCTTCCATTTTCCGAAAAACCCACCAAACTATTGGGAGACGTCAGGATTCTTAGAGAGTAAAATCTCCCATGGACTTATGGGACCACACCTGCATTCCAAGGCCATCCTGGATATAAAATCCATATATAAAAACCTGCCCTAATTACAGTTCCTAAAAAGCTACCCTCAGGTCTATGCCTTGGGCCTGTGATCACCTCGCCATTATCCCTAACCCAAGTTTGTGTTTGCAGACTTCTCTCCATAACCATGGCTCACATGCCCTCTAGTGTGGGGTCTTGGAATCACACCACAGCACTGTGTGTGCCATCCCCTAAGAAACTGTACACTTCACAGTTTCCTAACCGTCCAGATTAGGAGAAACCTGCAAATCCCCTGAGCACACCCCAATATTGGAGGCCGCTCTGGACACAAATGCACAATCTGAAACACTCTGATCACCTACATCTAGGCAGACACCCAAGTCAACTGTCCTGAGTCTGAAGATTGAAACTGGCACGCCCCTAGGACTTCATTGGAACTCTAGATTAGGTTTTCAGGCATCTGTCCTCAGAGGCAAGTTCTGGAATATAAACTTATGATACAACATGTGGTCCCTGAGCCACAAAACACTACATCTCCTGTCCCTAGAAGGGTCACAGCTCTTTGACCTGTGTTAAACCCTCAGTGTAGAAGAATCCTGCATGGCACCTAAGCTACCAGCACATTATAAGATCTTCCTGGTAACAAACCAGCATTCTGACCCATCTGCAAGAGATTCAATGTCAACTCAAGGCCTTGGTACTTCGCCCCAGAGCCACCAGAATGAACTTGCCATGTTCCTCAGCTGCAATGGTCATTTGGGGTGTGCTTTCTAGGTATCCATGTGGAAGAGCTCTGCTATCCATACTTTCCACGTGAGAGACTGTGGAGCAAACAAACCAGACTCCACCAGTCAGTACAAGAAACAACCTTGCTGTTTGGAGCATCTCAGAAGCAACAGCATGCGGAATGCTCCATGGCCTCTTGAAATCACCTCTCCATTTGTCGGTCATCATTGTCACAACCTCCATTGTGAACAAACATTATTCATCCGCCCTTATTCAGGTACTGAATATCTCCTTCATTGGTCATCATAGATACAAACTCCAGTGTGAGCAGACATCTGACCTCGCCCATACTCAGGTGCTGGAGATCTCAAAAAAACCGTTGCCCATTGAAATGGCCATGTGCTCTGCACTGAGCTTAAATGTAGCTTGTCTATTCAGACTTCTGTCCTCACACTCCTCGCCTATAAGCCCTCCATATTGGGAATTTGGGAGCCACAGTGCAGTCTTCTCCTCCCCAGCAGAAAGAAGAAGTGCCCTATGCGTGTGCTCAGAAAATCCATATAAGGATCCATCTGCATGGCCCTCTATGACACCCCAATATAATAGGACACACTGTGCACTAATGCTCTGTCTGACACAGCCCGAGCCCTCACCACATGGCAGCAACAAAGATAGTGGACCCCATATCCTACAGGTGTGACCTGCCTTGACCTGAGACTTTCTTCTCGAATCAAACTGGGTATCCAGGTACCTGTTCCAGAACATAGCTCAAATTCCTGCCCATGGGGGACCCTGAAGCACAAAAGAGTACACCTCCTTCCCCATGGCAGGGAAACTAAATGTTGACATGGTTGTCCAAACCTCAGATTGGGATCCAGGTTCATGGAACAAGAAACAGCGCCCACTCAGGATGGGGAGCTGGGCACAAACAGGCATTGTGACCCTCACCCTGAGATCCATTTCCAACAACCCCCCTCGGGAGCTGGAACAGGACCCCACAGAGCGGGCCTGTCAGGCTCCTAAGCCAAATCCTAAGTCTTGGTGGGGTTACCCAGGTACCAGGACGCAGAACCCATCTCTGGAATCCATGTTTTGACAGGAACCCTGACACGGTAAAACATGGTCTCCCCTTCCCCAGTAAGACACCAAACTCTTGGGTGCCGAGCAGAAACCCCAGATAGGAAGAAACTCCCATGGTTACATGAGGACACCCATCCATTCCGTGGCCATCTTAGACACAATCCAGACAGAAAAGTCCTTGTTCCTGCCTACCAGCTGTCCAAATTTCAAATATGAGGAGCTTCCCTCAGGGTCTGCAGATCGGGCCTGCCATCACCCGGCCCCTAACTCGTACCCGATTTTGTGTCTGAAGATTTTGGTCCCAGAGCCCTGAAACACATGCCCTCCAGGATGGGGCCTCCAGAACCACAGCACATCACTGGGCCTGCTCTCCAGAGGAAACTCTGCTCCGTCTCAGTTGCCCAAACCCTCCATATTAGGACAAACCTGCAAGGCCCCTGAGCTCACCCCAAATTCATAGGCCGCTCTGGAAAAAATGCACTATCTCACACAGCCTCAGCAGCTACCTCCAGGAAGACACGCAGGTCAATGGAGCTGAGTCCGAAGATTGAATTTGCCATGTCCCTAGGACCTCATCAGAACCCTAGCTTAGGTTTTCAGGCCTATGTTCCCAGAGACCTGTCCTGGAAAACCAATATATGGACCAAACTCTGATCTGTGAGCCATAAAAGAGAACCCCTCCTGTTCCGAGAAGGAAACCTTTCTCGTGGGAACTGGGTCTAACCCTTAGGATAGGAGAATCCAGCATGGCCCCAAGGCCTATGCCACATTCTAAGGTCACCCTGGACACAAAGCAGCATTGTTATCCGTTAGACTGAAAACTTGTGTCATTTCAGATCAGTTGATACTTGCAACCAGAGACAGCGGAACAAGCCTGCCCTGTTTCTCGGCTGTAATGGTAACTCGCGGTGGGCTTCCCAGGCCTCTATTCAGAGACCTGTGCCATCGAATCTCCATATGGGGGAACCTGGAGCCCTCTAAGCGGACTTCCCCTGTCCCGCAGTAGTACACCTTGCTGTTTGGAGCAGCTCACAAGATCCAGCATGGGAAAACCTCCATGGCTTCTTGAGAAAACCCCACCATTCATTGGCCATCATGGATACAAACTCCAGTGTGAGCAGACATCTGACCCTCGACCATACTCAGGTGATAGAGATCTCGAAACAACTGCTGTACATTGGAAGGGCCATGTGCTCGGCACTGAGCTTAACCATAGATTGTGTTTTCAGGCTTCTGTCCTCACATTCCTCGCCTGCAAGCCCTCCATATTGGGAATTCTGGAGCCACAAGGAAGCTTACTTCCTTCCCACCAGAAAGAAGAAGTGCCCTATGGATCTGCACAAAAACCCCACATGAGGATCCAGTTGCACAGCTCTCAACAGCACCCCAGTATCATAGGCCACACTCTGCCCGAATGCTCTGCTGACACAGCTCGAGCCCCGACCTCCAGTCAGCCACCCAGATAGCGGACCCCATATCTGGCAGGTGGGTCCTGCCTTGGCCTGAAGCCGTCATCTTGAAACAACCTGGGTAATCATGTACCTGTCCCAGAACTTAGCTCAAATTCCTTCCCATGGGGGACCATGAGGCAGAAATGAGTACTACTCCTTCCTCATGGCAGGAAAACTGAATGATGAGATGACAGTCCAAAGCTCAGAGTGGGAGCCAGATGTATAGCCCATGAGACCACGCCCACTCAGGATGGGGAGCTGGGTACAAACAGGCATTGTGACCCTCACCCTAAGACCCTTTCCAACAAGCCCCCTCACGAGCTGGACCAGGAGCCCACAGAGCAGGCATGTTATGCTCCTAGTCCCAAATCCTAAGCCTTGGTTGGGTTATCCAGGTGCCCGGACCCAGAACCAATCTCTGGAATGACTGTTTGGATGGGAACCCTGAGATGGAAAACCGCGTTCTCCCCTTCCCCCAGAATGACACCAAACACTTGGGTGCTGGGCAGAATCCCCAGAGAGGTAAAATCTCTCATGGACCCATGAGGCCACCCCTCCATTCCATGGCCATCCAAGACACACAATCCAGAGAGAAAAGCCTGTGCTCCTGCCTCCCAGCTGTTCGAATTTCAAATCCCGAGCAGCTGCCTTCAGGGTCTGCAGATCGGGCCTGCCATCACCTCCCACCTCACTCTTACCCGAGTTTGTGTCTGAAGACTTTGGTCCCAAAGTCCTGACCCACATGTATTCCAGGATGGGGCCTCCAGACCACATCACATCACTGGGCCTGCTCTTCTGAGGAAACTCTGGCCATCTCAGTTTCCCAAGCCCTCCAGATTAGTAGAAACATGCAAGGCCCCTAAGCCCACCCCAACTCCTTAGGCCGCTCTGGATAAATGCACAGTCTGACACAGCCTCAGAACATACCTGCAGGAAGACATGCAGGTCAATGGGAAGGGATGAATGCCCTAAGACTATTGTGGGTCCAAGGTGCTGAGTGTGCGGCCAACTGTCTCGGTTTCTGTCAGACGGTCTGGGCTCAGGCTATGTAAGACAGAGCATAAGTGCTTAGAGTAGCCTATGCAGTTGGGTTGTTGCCAAGAGCCGAGCAGGTTAATCCTGCTTTGGGTTTCTGGGCAACACCATAGACAATGTATTTCTTCAAGTAAGCATGTAGAGTGCTTCGTTTTGGCTCCAGTATTCCCAATAAGGGGGACTTGGGGGCCAGAAGTGTGAGGATGGAAGACTGAAAGCACAAGCTATCGTGAGGTTTGGGGCTAAGGGCACGACAGGCGCACTCTGCAGAGGCTAAATTGGGATCTTCTGCATCTGAAGTCAGGGTGAGGTTCAAACGTTGGCTGAGGCTGGAGTGTGTGTCCATGATGGTCCCTTCATGAAGCGGGGGCCTCATGAGGCTAAGGAGTTTTTCCCACGCTGAGTCTGTGAGTGGCTCCAAACCACAAGGTTTCTTTCTGTGGGACAGACGAGTCCTGTTGGATAGCTCCAGGACGTCCCATATGGAAGGACTGGAGAGCAGGGTTCGAAGGATGGATGCCTGTACAGCATACATCACATTCTTATTGGCTCCTTGAGACAAGACATGTTTGAACAGCTGGCTCTGGGGCAAGGTACCCAGGGGGCTGAATTGACATGGACTCTCCTGAGGATGGGTCATAATGTGGGTTTGTGTCCATGGAGATGTTGGAATGTGCTAGTGGCTCAGGGGCTCTGCAGAATTCGCCTACCTGAAGGGTTTGATACAGCTCCAATAAGAAAGCTCCCCATGTGGAGAGGAGAGGGGTTCTGTTTGGTGCCTAAGAAAAGCCCCAGATGCTGGTCTTCAAAACCAGTCCTCTGAGGAGAGACAACTGGACCAAAGCTAGGGTTCAGATTAGGGCCTAGGGGCCTGTCTTTTTCAATCTTCTGTCTCTGGGGACACTCTCTGAGTGTCTAAGTGGAGATAGTTGCTGGGCTGGCGTCAGAGTGCCCCTCTTAGTCCAGGGCAGTCTACACTATCGGGATGGCCTCGGGGTCCTTGGAGATTTCTCCTAATCTGTAGGTTTGTGGCCATTGGATTGGGCACAGTTTCCTTGGAGAGGACAGGTGCAGTCTTTCGGTGTGGCTCCATAGGCCCTAGCCTGGAGGGTGTGTTGGTCTGGGCTGTGGGCACAGAAGTCTAAAAACAGAAACTCGGGTTATGTGTGACACCGAGGGTATGGCAGGCCGGATCTGTAGACCGTGAGGGGAACTCCTCGGCTATTGAAAGAAGGATGAGTAGGAGTCGGTACCTCAGGCTTTTGTCTCTGGATGTTGTATACAGGAAAGCCGTGGATTGTAGGTTGACCTCAGGGGCTATGGGCGAGTCTCCCTCTCTGGGGATCTGGCCCAGCTCCCAAGAGTTTGGGGTCATTTTGTGGGAAGGGTGGTGTCCTGTTATCTGCCTCAAGTGTCTCTCCAAGAGAGGGAATCCAGAGCAGAGCCCCAGGTACAGGCAACTGGAAAACTCAAACTCTGGTGAGGATTGGGAACATAGGGGCTTAGCAAGCCCCTTTTTTGGGCTCCTGGTCCTGGCTCTGAGAGGCCTTACTTCGACATGTGGCTCACGTTGAAGGTCACAATGCGAGTTTTTGCCCACGTCGGCCTAGCCTCAGTAGCTATGAAAGTTTCTCCTACCCTGAAGGTGTGACTCCATGCCAACAGCAAGCTTTACAGCCATGGGGAAGGAGGAGTTCTGATTTGTGCTTCAGGTACCCAACTGTGTGGGGATTTGATATAATGTCTAGGTTCAAATGTCTGAAAACCCAGGTTGGGAAGAGATGACAGCCTAAGGCCATGGCGTGTCCGATGTGCTGTTGTGAGGTCAGCTGTTTCCTTATCTGTCTGGTCGTCTGGCCCCAGGCTGTGTCAGACAAAGCTTTAGTGCCCAGGGCAGCCTATCCAATTGGGGTGCGGTCTAGGCCCGGGCAGGTTGATCCTCATTTGGGGTTTCTGGAGAGCCCCATAGGGCAACGTTTTTCTTCTGGTGAGCAGGCAGAGGGCTGCGTTGTGGTTCCGGAATTCCCAGTCTGGAGGGCTTGTTGGCCAGGAGTGTGAGGAAGGAAGTCTGAAAACACAAGCTAACATGAGGTTTGGGGCCGAGGGCATGGCAGGCCCACTCTGCAGAGGTTGAATCGAGATCTCCTGCATTTGAGGTCAGGGCAAATATCAGATGTTGCCTCAGGCTGGAGTTTGTGTCCATGATGGCCCCTTCCTGAAAAGGGTAGGACCATCATGAGGCCAGAGAGATTTCCCTACGCTGGGAATTGTGAGCTGCTCCAAACCTCAAGGTTTCCTTCTGCAGGACAATCGAGTCCTGTTGGATGGTTCCAGGATGCCCCATACAGAAAGATTCGAGAGCAGGGGTCTAAGCATGGATGCCTGGGAATGTCACCTCACATTCCCATTGAATGGTTGGGATAAGGCAGGCTCAATCTTTGGGACCTTGGGCGAGCTACCCAGAGGGCTGAGTTGTAATGGACTCTCCTAAAGATGGGTCATAATGTGGGTTGGTGGCCAAGAAGACCTTAGAATGTGGTGGTGGCTCAGAGTCTTAGTGGGATTCTCCAACCTGAAGGGTTTGACACAGCTCCAACAAGGAAGCTTCCCATGTGGAGATGAGAGGTGTTCTGTTTGGTGCCTCAAGAAAGCCCCATATGCTGGTCTTCGAACCCAGGCTTCTGAAGAGTGACACCTGTAAACCAAAGTAAGAGTTCATATTAGGGCCTAGGGGCCTGTCCGGTTCAATCTTCTGTCTCTGTGGACATCTGTCTGCATGTCTGCGTGGAGGTAGTCACTCAGCTTGTGTCAGAATTTCCCTGTGTGTCCAGGTCATCCTATAGTAGTGGAATGCCCTCGGGGACCTTGAGGTTTCTCCTATTCTGTAGGGTTGTGGCTAATGGAATGTGCACAGTTTCCTAGGAAAGAGCAGGCACAGTCCTATGGTGTGGCTCCAGAGGACTCAGCCTGGAGGCTGTGTGGGCCAGGGCTGTGGGGACAGATGTCCGAAAACACAAACTCGGCTCAGGTTTGGGGCCGTGGTTATGGCAGGCCTCATCTACAGTCCGTGAAGGAATCACCTCAGGATATGAAAGGAGAGCGAGTGGGAGGCAGTCGCTCAGGCTTTTGTCTCTGGATGTTGTGTCCATGATGGCCGTTTAACGTAGGGGTGGCCTAATGGGCCGAGGAAGAATATTCCCTCTCTGGTGATTTGCCCAGCTCCCTAGAGTTTGGGGTCATTCTGTGGGAAGGGAGGAGTCCTGCATTCTGCCTCAGGTGTCCCCCCAATAGGGGGATTTTAGAGCGGAGCAGTGGGTACTGACAACTGCAATACCTGCCCTCTGGTAAGGCCTGGGGGCCTATGTGCATGGCAAGCCCCATATGCGGGCTCTTGGTCCAGCCACTGAGAGGCGTTACTTGAATATGGGACTCACGCTGAGGGTCCCAATGGGTGCCTGTGCCCAAGGCAGCCCTCAAGCACTGCGTGGCCTCTCGGACCATGCAGGTTTTCCTACATTGAATTTGGACAACATGCCAACCAGAAGGTTTCTTGCCATGGAGAAGGAGGAATTCTAATTTTTGCATCATGTTCACACCTGGGCAGTGATTGTAGATAAGGTCTAGGTTCTGAAGCCTGAAAAGCGAGTTTCGGTAGAGATGACCACCTTAGGCCATGGCAGGTCCAATGTGTTCAGTTTGGGACCAGCTGTCTGGGTGTCGTTTGGGACGTCTGGTCTCAGGCTGTGCCAGACAGGACATTAGTACACAGGGTAGGCTGTATAATTGTGGTACAGTCGAGTGGCATGCATTAGATAATCATTTGGGGTTTCTTATTAGCAGCATAGGGCAAAGTTTTTCTTCTGGAGGGCAGGCAGAGTGCTGCAATGTGGCTCCGGAATTCTCAAACTGGAGGGCTTGTGGGCCAAGAGAGTGAGGACAGAAGTCTGAGAACACAAGCTAGGCTTAGATTTTGGTGCAAGGGCACGGCAGGCACACTCTATAGAGCTGAATCGAGATCTCATGCATCTGAAGTCAGGGCGAGGATCAGACGTTGGCTCAGGTTGGAATTTCTGTCTTCGTTGGCCTCTTTATGAAGGGGGGGGGTGCATTATGAGGCCATGGAGGTTTTCCCACGATGGGATTTCTGAGATGCTCCAAACCGCAAGGATTCCTTCTGTGGGACAATTAAAACCTGTTGAATGGCTCAAGGACATCCCATAAGGAAGTTCTCCAGAGCAGTGTTCTAAGGGTGGATGCCTGGGTAGCTGGCCTCATATTTCAATTGCCTCCTAGAGACAAGACACGTTTGATCTGCTGGCTCTGGGGTAACAACCCAAGTGGCTGAGTTGAAATGGACTCTCCTGAGGATGGGTCATAATGTGGGTTTGAGTCCATGAAGACCTTGAAATGGGGTAGTGGCATCAGGGCGAGAAAGTATTCTCCTAACCAGAGGTTTTGACACAGCTCCAACGAGCAAGTTTTCCATGGGGAGACGAGATTTGTTCTTATTTGTGCCTCAGGTAACCACCGTATGCTGGTATTAGAAACCAGGTCTCTGAGGAGAGATGCCTGGAAACCAAAGCAATGGATCCGATTAGGGCCTAGGGGCCTGTCCAGTTCAATCTTCTTCTCTGGAGACATCTGTCGAAGGGTCTGAGTGGAGGTAGATGTTCAGCTGCTGTCAGATCAGCCCTATTTGTCCTGGGCGGCCTACACTATTGGGATGGCCTCGGTGACTTTGGAGGTTTCTCCTAATTTGCAATGTTGTGGCCAATGGAATGGGAAGAATTCCCTTGGAGAGGGAAGGCACAATCCTGAGGTGTGGCTTGAGGGACCCAAACATGGGGGGGGGTGTGTCATGGCTGTCGGGACAGAAGTCTGAATAACAAACTCTGCTTAGGTTTGGGGACGTAGGTATGGCAGGCCCGATCTATAGACCGTAAGGAGATCTCTTCTGAATATGAACAAAGGGCGAGTGTGAGGCACTTGCTCAGGCTTTTGTCTCTGGATTTTGTGTCACTCATGGACGTGGAATGTCAGAGTGGCCTCATGGGCTATGGACGATTCTCCCTCTCTGGGGATTTGGCACCATCTCAAGAGTTTTGGGTCATTCTGTGGGAAGCAATGAGGCCTTTTGTTTTTTTACCTCAGGTATACCACCAAAAGAGGGATTCCAGAGCTGAGTCCTGGGGAGGGTTGACTAGACAACCTGAACTCTGGTTAACATTGGGGATCTAGGGGCATGTCAAGCCCCATATGCGGGCTCTTGGTCCAGACACTGAGAGGCCTTCCTTGAGGATAGGGTTCACATTGAGGTTCACAATGCATATTTGTGCCCAATGAGCCTGTGAAGCCTGGGTGGGGCCTCGTGTACCATGCTGGTTTTTCCTACAGTGAACGTTGCACAACATGCCAACCACAAGGTTTCTGGCCGTGGGGAAGGAGGAGTTCTGATTTCTGCAACACGTTCACCCCTGGACAGTGATTGGAGTTAAGGTCTTGGTTCTGAAGCCTGAAAACCGAGGTAGGGAAGAGATGAAGACCTAAGGCCATGGTGTGTCTGATGTGCTCAGTGTTCGGCCAGCTGTTGAGTGTGGGCTGGGAGGTGCAGGCTCAGGCTGTGGCAGACAGGGAATTAGTGCCCATGCTAGACTGTATCATTGGGGTGCAGTCGAGTTTCATGCAAGTTGATACTCATTTATGGTTACCGGGTAGCCCCAGAGGGCAACGTTTTTATTCTGGAGGGCAGGCACAGGTCCGCATTTTGGCTCTGGAATTCCCAGACTGGAGGGCTTGTGGGCCAGGAGTGTGAGGACGAAATTCTGAGAACACAAGCGAGAATTAGGTTTCGGGGTGAGGGCACAGCAGGCATCCTCTGCAGAGATGATTTGAGATCACGTGCAACTGAAGACAGAGCTAGGATCAGACGTTGGCTCAGGTTGGACTTTCTGTCCGTGACAGCCTTTTCATGAAGGGGAGTGTCATCAAGGCCATGGAGGTTTTCCCACGATGGGAGTTGTGAGATGCTCCAATCCACAACGATTCTTTCTGTGGGACAGTCAAGACCTGTTGGATGGCTCCAGGATATCCCATAAGGGTGTTCTCCAAAGCAGGGTTCTAAGGATGGATTCCTGGGCAGCCCGCCTCCCATTCCAGTTGTCTCCTAGCGACAAGGCAAGTTTGATCTGCTGGCTCTGGGGAGCAACCGAGGGGGGTGAGTTGAAATGGACTCTCCCGAGGATGGATCATAATGTGGGTTTAAGTCCATGGAGACCTTGGAATGGGGCGCTTGATCCGGGGCCCTGAAATATTCTCCTAACCGGAGTTTTTGACAGAGTTCCAAAGGGTACGTTTCCTATGTGGAGACAAGACTTTTCTGATGTGTGCCTCAGTAATCCCCCATATGCTGGTATTGGAAACCAGGCCTCTTAGAACCGAAGCCTGGAAAGAAAAGCAATGGATCTGATTAGGGTCTAGGTGCTGATCTGGTTCAATATTCTTTTATGGGGATATATATCTCTGGGTCTGAGTGGAGGTAGTTGCTTAGCTTGTGACAGATCACCCCTGTTTGTCGTGGGCAGCTGACATTATTGGGATGGCCTCGGGTAGTTTGGAGGTTTCTCCTACTCTGTAGGGTTGTGGCCAGTGGAATGGGGAGAATTCCCCTGGAGATGTCAGGCACAGTTCTGAGTTGTGGCTCCAGGGACCCAAGCTTGGAGGGTGTGTGGGCCAGGACTGTGGGGACAGAGTTCTGAAAACGGAAACGCAGCTTAGGTTTGGGGACGTATGTATGAAAGGCCCAATCTACAGACCGTGAGGAGAATTTTTCGGGCTATGAACAAAGGGCGTGTGTGAGGCGCTTGCTCAGGCTTTTGTCTCTGGAATTTGTGTCAAGGGTGGCCGAGGAATGTCGGGGTTACCTCAAGGGCCATGGACACATCTTTCTCTCTGGGGATTTGGCCCGATCCCAAGTGGGTGCGGTCATTCTGTAGATGGGAGGAGTCCTTTCTGTATTTTTTCTTTTTACCTCAGGTGTCCCAACAAAGAGGGATTCTAGAGCAGAGCCCTGAGTAGGGGTGACTAGACATCTCAAAATCTGGTTGAGATTGGGGAATAGGGGCTTCACCAGTCCCATATGCGGGCTCTTGTTCCAGTCACTGAGAGGCTTTACTTGAGGATAGGGCTCACTCTGAGGGTCACAATGTGTATTTGTACAAATTGCAGCCCTCAGGGATAGGCGTGACCTCATGGGCCACGCTGCTTTCTCCTACAAAGTACGTTGGACTACATGCCAATCACAAGGTTTCTGGCAATGGGGAGGGAGGAGTTCTGATTTCTGCATCACGTTCACTCCTGGGCAGTCAGTGGAGATAACGTCTAGGTTCTGAAGTCTGAAAACCGAGGTTGGGTAGAGATGATGACCTAAAGCCATTGTGCATGCGATGGGCTCAGTGTACAGCCAGCTGTCTGGGTGTTGGACGGGAGGTCTGGGCTCAGGCTGTGTCAGACAGGGCTTTAGTGCACAGGCTAGACTATATAATTGGGGTATGGTCAAGTGGCATGCAGATTGTTCCTAATTTGGCGTTTCTGGTTGGCCCTATATGGCAACGTTTTTCTTTTGGAGGGCAGGCAGAGTACTGCATTGTGTCTTCAGAATTCCCAAACTGGAGGGTTTGTGGCCAGGACTGTGAGGACAGAAGTCCGACAACAAAAGCTAGGCTTAGGTTTCGGGGCGAGGACACGGCAGGGATTCTTAGAGATTTCTGAGGGATTCTGAGACGAGCCCTGTATAGGGGTGACAAGACATCTCGAACTCTGGTTACAATTGGGCGACTAGGAACATGCAAGCCCCATATGCGGACTCTTGGTCCAGCCACTGAGAGGCATTACTTGAGGACAGGGCTCATGCTGAGGGTCCCAATATGTGTTTGTGCCCACCGCGGCACTCAAACATGACCGGGGCCTCATGGGCCACTCTGGTTTCTCCTACACTGAATGTTGGACAAATTGCCAACCACAGGTTTTTGCCATGGGGAAGGAGAAGTTCTGATTTCTGCCTCTCGTTCACCGCTGGGCAGTGAGTGGAGATAAGGTCTAGGTTCTGATGCCTGAAAACCGAGGTTAGGAAGAGATGACGACCTATGGCCATGGCGTGTCCAATGTGCTCAGTGTGCGTTCAGCTGTCTGGGTGTCGGTCATGAAGGTCGGGCTCAGGATCTGTCAGACTGTGCATTACTGCCTAGGCTGGACTGTATAATTGGTGTACAATCGAGTGTCATGCAGGTTGATCCTCATTTGTGGTTTCTTTTCTTCAGGAGGGCAGGCAGAGTGCTGCATTGTGCCTCCAGAATTACCAAACTGGAGAGCTTGTGTGCCAGGAATTTGAGGACAGAAGTCTGAGAACACAAGTAGGCTTATGTTTTGGGGCGAGGGCATGGCAGGCACACTCTGCAGAGCCGAGTCGAGATCTTGTGCATTTGAAGTCAGGGCGAGGGTAGACGTTGGCTCAGGTTGAAGGTTCTGTCCATCATGGCCCCTTCTTGAAGGTAAGGGGACATCATGAGGCCATGGAGGTTTTCCCATAGTGGGAGTGTGACATGCTCCAAACCATAATGATTCCATCTGCAGAACAGTGGAGACCTGTTGGATGGATCCAGGACGTCCCATAAGGAACATCTCCAGAGCAGTTTTCTAACGATGGATGCCTAGGCAGGCCACCTCACACTCCAATTGTCTCCTAGCGACAAGGAAGATTCAAACTGCTTGCGCTAAGGGAGCAAACAAGGACACTATTTTGAAATGGACTCTCCTAAGGATTGGTAAAAATGTGTGTTTGTGTCCAAGGAGACCTTTGAATGGTGCAATGGCTCCAGGGCCCTGAAGGATTCTCCTAACCAGAGAATCCAGAGAATCACACAGCTCCAAAGAGCAAGATTCCCATGTGGAGACGAAATTTGTTCTGATTGGTGCCTCAGCAACCCCCATAAACTGGTATTGGAAAACAGGCATCGAGAAGAGATGCCTAGAATCTAAAGCAATAGATCTGATTCATGCCTAGAGGCCTGTCTGCTTCAATCATCTCTGGGCACATCTGTCTATGGTTCTCAGTGGAGGGCCTTGCTCAGCTTGTGTCAGAAAGTCCTTGTTTGTCCCATGCGGCCTATACTACTGGGATGGTCTCAGGGACTTTGGAGGTTTTTTTCTAATCTGTAGGGTTGTTTCCTTTGGAATAGGCAGAATTCACATGGAGAGGGCAGTCACAATTCTGAGGTGTGTCCCTAGCTGTCTGGGTGTCGGTCGGGAGGTCCGAGCTCAGGCTGTGTCAGACAGGGCATTAGTGCCCAGGCTAGACTGTATATTTGGGGTACAGTCCAGAGGTGTGCAGGTTGATTCTCATTTGTCATTTCTGGGTAGCCCCGTAGGGCAATGCTTTTCTTCTGCAGGGCAGGCAGAGTGCTGCATTGTTGCTCCGGAGTTCCCAAACTGGAGGGCTTGTGGAACAGGAGAGTGAGGACGGAAGTCTGAGAACACAAGCTAGGCTTAGGTTTCGGGACGAGGACATGGCAGGCACACTCTGCACAGCTGAGTCGAGATCCCGTGTATCTGAAGTCAGGGCGAGGATCAGACGTTGGCCTAGGCTGGAGTTTCTGTCCATTATGGCCCATTCATGAAGGTGGGGGGGCATCACGAAGCCATGGAGGTTTTCCCATGATGGGAGTGTGTGATGCTCCAAACTGTAAGGATTCGTTCTGCGGGACAGTCGATACCTGTTGGATGGATCCAGGAAGTCCCATAAGGAAGTTCGCCAGAGCAGGGTTCTAAGGATGGATGCCTGGGCAGCCCACCTCGCATTCCATTGTCTCCTAACGACAAGTCAGGTTCGATCTGTTGGCTATGGGGGAGCTACTGAGGGGGTTGATTTGAAATGGACTCACCTGAGGATTGGTCATAATGTGGGTTTATGTCAATGGAGACCTTGGAATGGGGCGGTGGCTCCGGGGACCTGAAGGTTTCTCCTAACTGGGCTTTTTCACAAAGCTCCAAAGACCAAGTTTCCCATGTTTAGACAAGATTTCTTCTAATTGGTACTTCTCGATACCCACATATGCTAGTATTGGAAACCAGGCCTCTGAGGAGAGATGCATGGAAACAAATGCAATGGATCCAATTAGGGTCTAGGTCCCTGTCCATTTCAATCTTCTTCTCTGGGTATATCTGTGTACGGGTCTGAGTTGAGGTAGTCACTCAACTTGGGACAGATCGCCCCTGTTTGTCCTTGGAGGCCCACACTGTTGGGTCCGTGTTGTGTATTTTGGAGTTTTCTCCTAATATATAGGGTTGTCTCCAGTTGAATGGGCAAGGTTCCCTTGGAGAAGCAGGCACAGTCCTGAGATGTGGCTCCAGGGGCCCCAGCCTGATGGTGTGTGGGCCAAGACTGTCATACAGAAGTCTGAAACACAAATTCACCTTATGTTTGTGGACGTAGGTATGGCACGCCCAATCTACAGACCATGCAGAGAATTATTCAGGCTATGAACAAAGGGCGAGTGTGAGGGGCTTGCTCAGGCTTATGTCTCTGGATTTTGTGTCAACGGTGGCCATGGAATGTCAGGGTGGCCTCATGGACCATGGACAAGTCTTTCTTTCTGGGGATTTGGCCCAAACCCAAGTCGCTGCTGTCATTCTGTGGATGGGAGAAGTCCTTTCTGTATTTATTTTCCTCAGGTGTCCCACCAATGAGGGATTCCAGCACAGAGCCCTGAGTAGGGGTGACTAGATATCTCGACCTCTGGTTAAGATTGGGAGACTTGGGACATGGCAAGACCCATATGCAGGCTCTTGGTCCAGCCACTGAGAGGCTTTACTTGAGGACAGGGGTCACTCTGAGGGTCACAATGTGTGTTTGTGCCTATCGCGGCCCTCAAGCATTGGTGGGGCCTCATGGGCCAGCTGGTTTCTCCTACAATGAATGTTGGATAACATGCCAAACACAATGTTCTGGCCAGGGGGAAGGAGGAGTTCTGATTTCTGCAACACGTTCACCCCTGGAAAGTGAGTGGAGATAGAGTTTAAATTTCTGAAGCCTGAAGACCGAGGTTGGGAAGAGATGATGACCTAAGGCAATGGAGGGCCCAATGTGCTCTGTGTACAGGTAGTTGTCAGTCAGGAGGTCTGGGCTCTGGCTGTGTCAGATAGGGCTTCAGGGGTAAGGCTAGACTGTATAATTGGGGTACGGTCGAGTGGCATGCAAGTTGTTCCTCATTTGGCGTTTCTGGGTAGCCCCATAGGGCAACATTTTTCTTCTGGAGATCAGGTGGAGTGCTACATTGTGGCTCCAGAATTCAAAACTGGAGGGCTTGTGGGCTAGGAGTGTGTGGATGGAAGTCTGAGAACACAAGTAGGCTTACGTTTTGGGGTGAAGGCACGGCAGGCACAATCTGCAGAGTTGAAATGTAATCTCGTGCATCAGAAGTCTGGGCGTGAATCAGACGTTGGCTCAGGTTGCAGTTTCTGTCCAGGATGGCCCTTTCTTGAAGGGAAGGGGGCATCACCAGGCCATGGAGGTTTTCCCACGGTGGGAGCCGTGAGATGCTCCAATCTGCAAGGATTCCTTCTGCGGGACAGTCGAGACCTGTTGGATGGCTCTAGGACGTCCCATACGAAAAGAAGCCAGAGCAGGGTTCTAAGGAAGGAACCCTGGAGAGCCTGCCTCACATTTCAATTGTATCCTAGCAACAAGGCAGGTTCCATCTGCTGGCTCTGGGAGAGCAACCGAGGGTGCTGATTTGAAATGCACTCTCCTGTGGATGGGTCATAATGTGTGTTTGTATCCATGGAGATCTTGGAATGGGGCAGTTGCTCCAGCGACCTGAATATTTGTTCGAATGGGAAGTTTTGACACAGCTCCAAAGGACATGTTTCCCATGTGAGATTAGATTTCCTCTAATTGGTACCTCAGGAAACACCCTTATGCTGGTATTGGAAACCAGACCTCTGTGCAGAGATGCCTGGAGTGAAAAACAATGTATCCAATTAGGGCCTAGGTGCCTGTCTGTTCAATCTTCTTCTCTGGGCATATGTGTCTATGGGTCTGAGGGGAGGTAGTTGCTCAGCTTGTGCCAGATCGCTCCTATTTGTCCTGGGCGACCTACACTATTGGGATGGCCTCAGGGACTTTGGAGGTTTCTCCTAATCTGTACAGTAGTGGCCAATGGAATGGGCAGAATTCCCTTGGAGAGGGCAGGCACTGTCCTGAGTTTTGCTCCAGCTGGGAGGGTGTGTGGGCCAGGGCTGTTGGGACTGAAGTCTGAAAACACAATCTCAACTTAGGTTTGGGTACATAGGATCAGATGTTGGCTCAGTTTGAAGTTTTCATCCGTGATGGCCCATCATGAAGGTGGGGGGCATCATGAAGCCATGGAGGTTTTTCCATGTTGGGAGTATGTGATGCTCCAAACTGCAAGGATTCGTTCTGTGGGACAGTCAAGACCTGTTGGATGGATCCAGGACGTCCCATAAGGAAGTTCTCCAGAGCAGGGTTCTAACGATGGATGCCTGGGCGGCCCACCTCGCATTCCAATTGTCTCCTAGTGAAAAGGCAGGTTTGATCTGCTGGATCTGGGTAGCAACCGAGGGAGCTGAGTTGAAATGGACTCTCCTGAGGATCAGTCATAATGTAGGTTTGTGTCCATGGAGACCTTTTAATGGGGAGGTGGCTCTGGGGCCCTGAAAGATTCTCCTAACCAGAGGTTTTGACACAGCACCAAAGAGTAAGTTTCCCATGTGGAGAATATATTTGTTTGTTCTTATTGGTGTCTCAGGAACCCCCATAAGCTGGTATTGGAAACTGCTCAGCTTGTGTCAGATAGTCCCTGTTTGTCCCGGGTGGCCTACACTAGTAGGATGGTCTCCAGGACTTTGGAGGTTACTCCTAATCTGTAGGGTTGTGGCCAATGGAATAGGCAAAATTCCCTTAGAGAGCACAGGCACAGTCCTGAGATATGGCCCCAGCTGTCCGGTTGACAGTAGGGATTTCCGGTTGAGGTCCAGGCTCAGGCTGTGTCTGACAGTGCATTAGTGCCCAGGGTAGACTGTATAATTGGGATACAGTCAAGTGGCGTGCAGGTTGATACTCAATTGTCATTTCTGGGTAGCCCCATAGGGCAACGTTTTTTATTCTGGAGGGCAGGCAGAGTGCTGCATTGTGGCTCCAGTATTCCCTAACTGGAGGGCGTGTAGTCCAGGAGAGTGAGGATGGAAATCTGAGAACACAAGCTATGCTTAGGTTTTGGGGCAAGGGCACGGCAGGCACACTCTGAAGGGCTGAATCACGATCTCATGTATTTGAAGTCAAGGCAAAGATCAGTAATTAGCTCTGGTTGGACTTTCTTTCCAGGATCCACCTTCATGAAGATTGGGGCCACCAAGTACCCATAGAGTTTTCCCACGATGTGAGTTGTGAGATGCTCCAATCCGCAAGAACTCCTTCTGTGGGACAGTTGAGAGCTGTTGTATGGCTCCAGGTTGTCCCATAAGGAACAATGCAAGAGAAGTGTTCTAAGGATGGATGCCTGAAAAGCCAGCCTCTCATTTCAATTGTCTCTTAGCAACAAGGCAGGTTCGAACTGCTGGCTCTGGGCTAGCAACTGAGGGGGTTGAGTTGAAATGGACTCTCCTAAGGATGGGTCATAATGTGGGATTGTGTCCATGGAGACCTTGGAATGGGGCACTGGCTCCTGTGACCTGCAGGTTTCTCCTAACTGGAGGTTTTGACCCAGCTCCATAACACTAGTTTCCCATGTGGAGACGAGATATGCTCTGATTGGTACCTCCGGAAACTCCCATATGCAGTTATTGGAATCCAGACCTCTGAGGAGAGATGCCTGGAAACAAAACAATGAGTCCAATTAGGGCCTAGGTGCTTGTCCTGTTCAATCTTCTTTTCTAGGATATCTGTCTATGGGTCTAAGTGGAAGTAGTGGCTCAGCTTGTGTCAGATCACCGCTGTTTGTCCTGGATGTCCTACACTACTAGGATGGCCTCAGAGACTTTGGAGGTTTCTCCTAATCTGTAGGTCTGTGTCCAAAGCAATGAGCAGTATTTCCTTTAAGAGGGCAGGCACAGTCCTGAGGTGTGGTTCCAGGGGCCCCAGCCTGATGGTGTGTGGGCCAGGACTGTGGGTATAGAGGTCTGAAAAAAAAACTTGCCTTATGTTTGTGGACATAGGTATGACAGTCCCAATCTATGGACCATGAGAATAATTTTTCAGGCTATGAACAAAGGGCGAGTGTGAGGCGCTTGCTCAGTCTTATGACTGGATTTTGTGTCAGCAGTGGCCATGGAATGTTGGGGTGGCCACATGTGCCATGGAAGAGTCCTTCTTTCTGGGGATTTGGCCTAATTCCAAGTGGCTGGGGTCATTCTGTGGATGGGAGGAGTACTTTCTGTATTTATTTACCTCAGGTGTCCCACCAAAGAGGGATTCCAGAGAAGAGCCCTGAGTAGGGGTAACTAGATATCTTGACCTCTGGTTAAGATTGGGAGACTTGGGGCATGGCAAACCCCATATGTGGGCTCTTGGTCCAGCCACTGAGACACTTTCCTTGAGGATAGGGCTCATGCGCAGGGTCCCAATGCATGTTTGTGCGCATTGCGGCCCTCAAGCATGGGCGGGGCCTCATGGGCCATGTTGGTTTCTCCTACACTGAATGTTGGACAACATTCCAACCACAAGGTTCTGGTGAGGGGGAAGGAGGAGTTCTGATTTTTGCATCACATTCACCCATGGGAATTGACTGGAGATAAGGTCTGGGTTTCTGAAGCCTGAAATACCGAGGCTGCGAAGAGATGACGACCTAAGGCCATGGTGGTTCAGATGTTCTCATTGTACGGCCAGCTGTCCTGTTATCAGTCGGGAAGTCAGGCCTCAGGCTCTGTCAGATAGGGCATTAGGGCACAGGCTAGACTGTATAATTGGGGTATAGTCGAGTGGCGTGCAGATTGATCCTGTTTTGGGGTTTCTGAGTAGCCCCATAGGGCAACGTTTCTCTTCTGAAGGGCAGGCAGAGTGCTGCATTGTGTCTCCAGAATTCCCAAACTGGAGGGCTTGTGGCCCAAAAGTGTTAGGACGGAGGTCTGAGAACACAAACTATGCTTAGGTTTTGGAGCGAGGGCTCAGAAGGCACACTCTGCAGAGCTGAATCGAGATCTCGTGCATCTGAATTCAGGGCGAGGATCAGATGTTGGCTCAGGTTGGAGTTTCTGTCCACAATGTCTCCTAAATGAAGGTGGGGGCTCACTAGGCCATGGAGTTTTGCCCACGGTGCGAGTGTGTGATGCTGCAAACCACAAGGATTCCTTCTGTGGGGAGTCGAGACCTGTTGGATTGATCAAGGACGCCCCATAAGGAAATTTTCCAGAGCAGGGTTCTATCGATGGAAGCCTGGGCAGTGAACTCACATTCCAATTGTCTCCTAGCAACAAGGCAGGTTCGGTCAGCTGGCACTAGGTGAGCAACCGAGGGGCCTGAGTTGAAATGGACTCTGCTGAGGATGGGTCATAATGTGGGTTTGTGTCCATGGAGACCTTGAAATGGGGCGGTGGCTCCGGGGCCCTGAAGGATTCTCTGAACCAGAGGTTTTGACACAGCTCTAAAGTGCTGGATTCCCATATGGAGATGATATTTGTTCTGATTGGTGCCTCAGGAACCCCTATACGCTGGTATTAGCAACCAGGCTTCTGAGGAGAGATGCCTGGAATTCAAAGTATTGATCTGATTCACGCCTAGGGGTCTGTCTGCTTCAGTCTTCTCTGGGCACATCTGTCTATGGTTCTGAGTGGAGGTCGTTGCTCAGCTTGTGACAGACTGACCCTGTTTGTCCCTGGCGGCCTACACTACTGGGATGGTCTTGGCGACATTGGAGATTTCTCCTAATCTGTTGGGTTGTGGCCAATTGAATAGGTAGAATTCCCTTGAGAGCACAGGCACAGTCCTGAGACATGGCCCTAGTTATCCGGGTGATGGTTGGGAGGTCCGGGCTCAGGCTGTGTCAGACAGGGCATTAGTGCCCAGGGTAGACTGTATAATTGGGGTACAGTCGAGTGGCGTGCAGGTTGATCCTCATTTGACATTTCTGGGTAGACCCATAGGGCAACGTATTTCTTCCGGAGGGCAGACAGAGTGCTGCATTGTGGGTCCAGAATTCCCAAACTGGAGGGTGTGTGTTCCAGGAGAGTGAGGACGGAAGTCTGAGAACACAAGCTATAGTTAGTTGTCAGGATGAGGGCATGGCAGGCACACTCTGAAGAGCTGAATCGATATCTCATGATCTGAAGTCAAGGCGAGGATCAGCCATTAGCTCAGGTTGGAGTTTCTGTCCATGATCCGACTTCATGATGATTGGGGGCATCATGTGGCTTTGGAAGTTTTCCCATCATGGGAGTTTTGAAATGGTCCATGCACAAGGACCCCTTCTGCGGGACAGTCGAGACCTGTTGGATGGCTCCAGGACATCCCATAAAGAACGACTCAAGAGCAGCTTTCTATGGATGGATGCCTTAAGAGCCCGCCTCACATTTCAATTGTCTCCTAGCAACAAGGCCGGTTCGATCTGCTGGCTCTGTGGGAGCAACCGAGGGGGTTTGGTTGAAATGGACTCTCCTGAGTATGGGTCATAATTTGGAATTGTGTCCATGGAGACATTGGAATGGGGCGGTGGCTCCGGTGACCTGAAGTTTTCTCCTAACTGGAGGTTTTGACACAGCTCCATAGAGCAAGATTCCCATGTGAAGAAGAGATTTGTTCTGATTGATATCTCTGAAAACCCCATATGCTGGTGTTAGAATCCAGGTCTCTGAGTAGAGATGCCTGGAAACAAAAGCAATGGATCCGATTAAGGCCTAGGTGCTTGTCCCTTTCAATCTTCTTCTCTGGGCATATCTGTCTATGGATCTGAGTGGAGGTAGTGCCTCAGCTTGTGTCAGATTTCCCTTGTTTGTCCTGGACGTCCTACACTATTGGGATGGCCTCAGGGACTTTGGAGGTTTCTCCGAATCTATAGGGTTGTGTCCAAGGAATGAGCAGAATTCCCGTGGAGAGAGCAGGCCGTGAGGTGTGGCTTCAGGGGCCCTACCCTTGAGGGTGTGTGGGCCAGGACAATGGAGACAGAAGTCTGAAAACACAAACTCGACTTAGGTTTGGGGACATAGGTATGGCAGGCCAGATCCACAGACTGTGAGAATTTTTGGGGCTATGAACAAAGGGCGAGTGTGAGGCGCTTTTTCAGGCTTTTATCTCCAGATTTTGTGTCAACGGTGGCCGTGGAATGTCTGGCTGGCCTGATGGGCCATGGACGAGATTTTCTCTCTGTGGAGTTGGCCTGATTCCAAATGTTTGGGGTCATTCTTTGGATGGTAGGAGTTCTCTATTTTTTTTTTTTTTTTTACCTCATGTGTCCCACAAAAGAGGGATTCCAGAAAAGAGCTCTGAGTGGGGTTAACTAGACTTCTCAAGCTCTGGCTAAGATTGGGGGACTAGGGGCATGGCAAGCCCCATATGTGGGCTTTTGGTCCAGCCCCTGAGAGGCTTTACTTGAGGACAGGGCTCACGCTGAGGGTCCCAATGTTTGTTTGTATCCATCGCTCAGTGTGCGGCCAGCTATTTGATTGTTGGTCACGAGGTCTGGGCCCAGGCTATGTCAGACAGGGCATTACTTCCCAGGCTGGACAGTTTAATTGGGGTACAGTCTAGAGGTGTGCAGGTTTATCCTCATTTGGGGTTTCTGGGTAGCTCCATAGGGCAGGCAAAGTTTTTCTTCTAGAGAGCAGGCAGAGTGCTGCATTGTGTCTCCAGAATTCCCAAACTGGAGGACTAATGATCCAGGAGTGTGAAGACGGAAGTCTGAGAACACAAGCTAGGCTTAGGTTTTGGGGCAAGGGCACGGCAGGCACACTCTGCAGAGCTGAATCGACATCTCGTGCATCTAAAGTCAGGGCGAGGATCAGACGTTGCCTCAGGTTGGAGTTTCTGTCTATGATGTCCCCTACGTGAAGGTCGGGGCATCACAAGGTCATGAAGCTTTTCCCAAGGTGTGGGTGTGTGATGCTGCAAACCACAAGGATTCCTTCTGCAGGAGACCTGTCGGATAGATCAAGGACACCCCATTAGGAGCTTCTCCAGAGCAGGGTTCTAACGATGGAGGCCTGGGCAGCCCAACTCGCATTCCAATTATCTCCTAGCAACAAGACACGTTTGATCTGCTGGCTCTGGGGGAGCAACCGAGGGGCTGAGTTGAAATGTACTCTCCTGAGGATGGGTCATAATGTGGGTTTGTGTCCATGGAGACCTTGGAATGGGGCAGTGACTCCGGTGCCCTGAAGGAGTCTCCTAACTGGAGTATTTGAGACAGCTCGAAAGAGCAATGTCTCCATGTGGAGACAAGATCTGTTCTGATTGTTGCCTCAGGAAACTCATAAGCTGGTTTTGTAAACCAGACATCTGAGAAGAGATGCCTGGAATCCAAAGCAATGTATCCGAATAGGGCCTAGGGGCCTGTTCACTTCAATCTTTTTCTCTGAGAACATCAGTCTACGGTTTTGTGTGGTGGTTGTTGTCAGCATGTGTCAGATCGCCCCTGTTTGTCCTGGGAGGGCTACACTATTGGCATCGTCTCGGGGACGTTGGAAGTTTCTCCTAATCTGTAGGGTTGTGGCAAATGGAATGGGCAGAATTCCCTTGCAGAGGGCAGGAGCGTCCTTTGATGTGACCCCAGCTGACTGGGTGTTGGTCAAGAGGTACCGGCTCAGTCTGTGTTGGCCAGGGCATTAGTGGGCAGGGTATACTGTATAATTGGGGTACAGTCGAATGGCATGTAGGGTGATCATCATTTGGCATTTCTTGGTAGCCCCTGGGGCAACGTTATTATTATTATTATTATTTTTTTTTTCTGGAGGGCAGGCATAGTGCTGCATTGTGGATCCGGAATTCCCAAATTGGAGGGCTTGTGGGCCAGGAGAGTGAGGAAGGAAGTCTGCAAACACAAGCTAAGCTTAGGTTTTGGGTTGAGGGCATGGCAGGCACACTCTGCAGAGATAAATCGAGATCTCATGCATCTGAAGTCAGGGCGAGGATCAGACATTGGCTCAGGTTGGAGTTTCTGTCCATGATGGCCCCTTCATGAAGAGGTTGTGCTTCATGTGGCCATGGAGTTTTTCCTTCGATGGGAGTTGTGAGATGTTCCAAACCGCAAAGATTACTTCTGCGGGACAATTGAGACCTGTTGGATGGCTCAAGATCCTCCTATCTGGAATGACTCCAGAGCAGGGTTCTAAGGATGGATGCCTGGGCAGCCCGCCTTGCATTCCAATTGTATCCTCTCTACAAGACAGGTTCGATCTGCTGTCTCTGGGGGAGCAACCAAGGGGGCTGAGTTGAAATGGACTCTCCTGAGGATTGGTCATAATGTGGGTTTTTGTTCATGGAGACCTTGGAATGGGGTGGTGGCACCGGGGCCCTGAAGGATTCTCCTAACCGGAGGTTTTGACACATCTCCATCGGGCAAGTTTCCCATGTGGTGATGAGATTTGTTATGATCAGTGCCTCAGGAAACCCCCATATGCTGATATTGGAAACCAGGACTCTGAGGAGAGATGCCTGGAAACAAAACAATGGATCCAATTATGGCCTAGGGGCATGTCCGGGTGAATCTTCTGCTCTGGGGACATTTGTCTATGGGTCTGAGTGGAGGTAGTTGAGCAGCTGGTGTCATATGACCCATGCTTGTCCCGGGCGGCCCACAGTATTGGGATGGCCTCGGAGTCTTTGGAGGTTTCTCCAAATATGTAGTGTTGGGGCCAATTAAATGGGCAGAATTCCCATGGAGAGGGCAGGCACAGTCCTAAAGTGTGGCTCCAGGGGCACCATCCTGGAGGGTTTGTGGACTAGGACTGTGGGGACAGAAGTCTGAAGATGCAAACTCGGCTTACGATTGGGGACGTAGGTATGGCAGGCATGATCTACAGATGGTGAGGAGAACTCTGCATGATATGAACAAAGGTCGAATGTGAGGTGCTTCCTCAAGCTTTTGTTTCTGGATTTTGCTTCAAATATAGCCGTTGAATGTCGAGGTGGCTTCATCAGGCATGGACGAGTATCCCTCTCTGGGGATTTAGATCTATTCCAAGAGTTTGGGGTCATTCTTTGGGATGGGAGGTGTCCTTTCTAATTTTTTTTACCTCAAATGTCCCACCAAAAGACTGATTTCAGAGGAGAGCGCTGGGGAGGGGCAACTGGATAACCCGACCTCTGGTTTAGAATGGGGGCAAAGGGGCATGGCAAGCCCCATATGCTGGCTCCTGGTCCAGCCACTGAGAGGCCTTACTTGAGGACAGGGCTCACACTGAGTATCACAATGCAAGTTTGTGCCCAACCTGGCCCTCAGGCATGGGTGGGTCCTCATGGGCCAAGCTGGTTTCTCCTACTCTGAACTTTCTACAACATGCAAACCACATGGCTTCTTGCCATGCGGAAGGAAGAGTTCTGATTTCTGCATCATGTTCAACCCTGGGATGTGATTGGAGATAAGGTTTAGGTTCTGAAGCCTGAAAACCAAGGGTGGGAAGATATGACGACCTAAGGCCATGGCGGGTCAGGTGTGCTCAGTGTGCGGCCAGCTGTCTGGGTGTCGGTCGTGGGGTCCGGACTCAGGTTGTGTCAGACAGGGCATTTGTGCCCAGCGTAGACTGTATAATTGGGGTACAGTCGAGTGGCGTGCAGGTTGATCCTCATTTGAGGTTTCAGTGTAGCCCCATAGGGCAACGTTTTTCTCCTAGAGTGCAGGCAGAGTGCTGCATTGTGGCTCCAGAATTGCCAATCTGGAATGCTTGTGGGCCAGGAGTGTGAGGACAGAAGTCTGAGAACAGAAGCCAGGCTTAAGTTTCGGGATTAGGGCATGACAGGCACACTCTGCAGAGCTGAATAGAGATCCTGTGCATCTAAACTCAGGGCGAGCATCTGACTTTGACTCAGGTTGGAGTTTCTGTCCATGATAGCCCCTTCATGAAGGGGGAGGGTCTCAAGAGGCCATGTAGGTATTCCCACGATGGGAGTTGTGAGATGCTCCAAACCGCAAGGATCCCTTCTGTAGGATCCTCAAGAACAGTTGGATGGCTTCTAGAGGTCCCATATGGAACGACTCCAGAGCAGGATTCTAAAGATGGATGTGTAGGGCGCCTGGGTGGCTCAGTGGATTAAGCCGCTGCCTTCGGCTCAGGTCATGATCTCAGGGTCCTGGGATCGAGTCCCACATCGGGCTCTCTGCTCAGCAGGGAGCCTGCTTCCTCCTCTCTCTCTCTCTCTCTCTCTGCCTGCCTCTCTGCCTACTTGTGATCTCTCTCTGTCAAATAAATAAATAAAATCTTTAAAAAAAAATGGATGTGTGGCGTGCCCGCCTCACATTCCAATTATTTCCTAGCGACAAGGCAGGTTCAATCTGTTGGCTCTGGGGGAGCAACCAAGGGGGCTGAGTTGAAATGGAATCTCCTGAGAATGGATAATATTGTGCGTTTGTGTCTATGGAGACCTTGGAATGGGGCAGTGGATCTGGGGCCCTGAAGGATTCTCCTAACCGGAGGTTTTGACAGAGCTCCAAAGAGCACATTTCCAATATGAAGTCAAGATTTGTTCTGATGAGTGCCTCAGGAATCCCCCATATGCTGGTATTGGAAACCAGGCCTCTGAGGAGAGATGTCTGGAAACCAAAGCAATGTATCCGATTAGGGCCTGGGGCCTGTCCAGTTCAATCTTTTTCTCTGGAGACATCAGTCTATGCATCTTATTGGAGGTAGTTGCTCAGTTTGTGTCACATCGCCCCTATTTGTCCCAGATGGCCTACACTATTGGGAAGTCCTCGGGGTCTTTGGAGGTTTCTCCTAATCTGTATGGTTGTGGACAATGGAATGGGCAGAATTCCCTCGGGGAGAGCAGGCACAGTCTTGAGGTGTGGCTCCAGGGGTCCCTGCATGGATGGTGTGTGGACCAGGGCTGTGGGGACAGGAGTCTGAAAACAGAAACTCGGCTTAGATGAAGGGACGTAGGTTTGGCAGGCACAGTCTACATACCTTGAGGAGAACTCTTTGGTAAATGAACAAAAGGCGAGTGTGAGGCACTTGCTCAGGCTTTTGTCTCTGGATTTTGTGTGAACGATGGCCGTGGAATGATGGGGTGGCCACATGGACAATGAACGAGATTCCCTCTCAGGTATTTGTCCAGACACCAAGAGTTTGGGTTCATTCTGTGGTTGGATGATGAAGTCTTTCTGTTTTGTTTGTTTCTTTGTTTGTTTTGTTTTGTTTTGTTTTTACCTCAGGTGTCCCAACCAAAAAGGGATTCCAGAGCAGAGCCCTGGGGAGGAGCAAGTGGACAACCCGACATATGGTTAATATTCGGGGCCTAGGGGCATGGCAATCCACATATCTCGGCTCTTGTTCCAGCCACTGAGAGGCCTTACTTGAGGACAGGGCACAAGCTGAGTGTCACAATGCGTGTTTGTGCCCACCACGGCCCTGAAACATGGGCAGGACCACCTGGGCATGCTGGTTTCTCCTACACTGAACATTGGACAACATGCCAACCACAGGGATTCTGGGCACGGGGAAGGAGGAGTTCTGATTTCTGCAACACGTTCACCACTGGGCAGTAATTGGAGATAAGGTCTAGGTTCTGAAGCCTGAAAACTGAGGTTGGGAAGAGATGACGACCCAAGGCCATGGCAGTTCTGAGTGCTCAGTGCGGGGCCCGCTGTCTGCGTGTCAGTTGGGAGGTCTGGGATCAGGCTGTTTCCGACTATTCATTAGGGCCCAGGGTAGACTGTATAAGTGGGGTGCAGTTGAATTGAGTAGTTGATCCTCTTTTGGTATTTCTGGGTAGCCCCATAGGGCAAAGATTTACTTCTGGAGGGCAGGCAGAGTGCTGAATTGTGTCTCCAGAATTCCCAAACTGGGGGCTAGTTGGCCAGGAGTGTGATGACATAAATCTGAGGGCACAAGCTAGTCTTAGGTTTAGGGGAGAGAGCAGGGCAGGCACAATCTCCAGAGCTGAATCGAGCTGAATAGAGATGTATTGTGCATCTGAACTCAGGGTGAGTATCAGACGTTGGCTCACGTTGGAGTTTCTGTCCATGATGGCCCATTCATGAAGGGGGAGGCATCAGGGGCCTTTGAGTATTTCCAATGATGGGAATTTTGAGATGCTCCAAACCGCAAGGATTCCTTCTGCAGTACAATTGAGACCTGTTGGATTGGTCCAGGACGTCCCATAGAAAACGACTCAAGAGCAGGGTTCTAAGGATGAATGCCTGGAAAGAATGCCTCACATTCCAATTGTGTCCTAGCAAAAAGACAGGTTTGATTGCTGGCTCAGGGAGAGCAACCAAGGGGGCTGAGTTGAAATGGACTCTTCTACAGTTGGGACCTAATGTGGGTTTTTGTCCATGGAGACCTTGGAATGGGGTGGTGGCACTGGGGCCCTGAAGGATTATCCTAACCTAAGGTTTTGACACAGCTCCAACAAGCAAGTTTCCCATGCGGAGACATTTGTTCTGATCGGTGCCTCAGGAAACCCCATATGCTGGTATTGGAAACCAGGGCTTGGCGAGGGATGACTGGAAACCAAAGCAATTGGTCTTATTAGGGCCTAGGGGCCTTTAGGGTCCAATGTTTTTCTCTGGAGACATCTGCCTATGTGTCTGAGTGGAGGTAGTTGTTCAGCTGCTGGCAGAAAACCCCTGTTTTTCCCGGGCTACCTACAGCATTGGGATAGCTTAGATATTTTGGAGTTTCCTCTAATTTGTACGGTTGTGGTCAATGGAATGGGCAGAATTCCCTTGGAGAGGGCAGGCACTGTCCTGGCGTGTGGCTCCAGGGCCCCCAGCCTGGAGGGTGTGTGGGCCAGGGCTATGGCAACAGAATTCTGAAAACACAAACTCAGATTGGGTTTGGGAACGGAGTTATGGCACGCCCGATCTACAGACCGTGAGAAGAATTTTTTCGGACTACGAACAAAGGGGCAGTGTGAGGTTCTTTCTCGGGCTTTTGTCTCTGGATTTTGTGTCAACTGTGGCCGTAGAATGTCGATGTGGCCTCATGGGCCATGGATGAGTCTTTCTCTCTGGGGGTTTGGCCCAATTCCTAGTGTTTGGGTCATTCTGTGGATGGGAGGAGTCTTTGGTATTTTTTTTACCTCAGGTGTCCCACCATAGGGGAATTCCAGAGCAGATCCCTGAGTAGGGTTGACTAGACATCTCGACCTCTGGTTAAGACTGGGGGACTAGGGGCATGGCAAGCCCCGTATGTGGGCTCTTGTTCCAGTCACTGAGAGGCCTTACTTGAGGACAGGGCACACATTGAGGGTCACAATGCGTGTTTGTGCCCAACGTGGCCCTTAAGAATGGGCAGGGCACCTGGGCACACTGGTTTCTCCTACACTGACCATTGGACAACATGCCAACCGCAAGGATTATGGGCATGGAGAAGGAGGAGTTCTCATTTTTGCATCACGTTCACCCCTGGGAAGTGAGTGGAGATAAGTTCTAGGTTCTGAAGCCTGAAAACCGAGTTTGGGAAGAGATGGCGACCTAAGGCCATGATGGGTCCGATGTGTTCAGTGTACGGCCAGCTGTCTGGGTGTTGGTCGGGAGGTCTGGGCTCAGGCTGTGTCAAACAGGTCTTCAGTGCCCAGGCTAGACTGTATAATTGAGGTACAGTCAAGTGGCATGCAGGTTGATCCTCATTTGGCATTTCTGGGTAGCCCCATAGGGCAACGTTTTTCTTCTGGAGAGCAGGCAGAGTGCTGCACAAGCTAGGCTTAGGTTTCGGGACGAGGACACGGCAGGCACACTCTGCAGAGCTGAATCAAGATTTCATGCATCTGAAGTCAGGGAGAGGATCAGACGTTGGCTCAGGATGGAGTTTCTATCCATCATGGCCCCTTCATGAAGGTGTGGGTGCATCACGAGGCCATGGAGGATTTCCCACAGTGGGATTGTGTGATGCTCCAAACCACAAGGATTCCTTCTTTGGGACAGTCGAGACCTGTTGGGTGGATCCAGGATGCCCCATAAGGAAATTTTCCGGAGCAGGGCTCTAACGATGGATGCCTGGGCACCCCAACTCGCATTCCAATTGTTCCCTAGCAACAAGGCAGGTTCAATCTGCTGGCTCTGTGGGAGCAACCGAGGGGGCTAAGTTGAAATTGACTCTCCTGTGGATGGGTTATAGTGTGGGTTTTTGTCCATTGGGTCCTTGGAATGGGGCGGTGGTATCGGGGCCCTGAAGGATTCTCCTAACTGGAGGTTTTGACACAGCTCCAAAGAGCACGATTAACATGTGGAGACAACATTTGTTCTGATCACTGCCTCAAGAAACCCCATACGCTTGTATTGGAAACCAGGCCTCTGGAGAAAGATTACTGGAAGCCAAAGGAATGGATCTGATTGGGGCCTAGGGGTCTGTCGGGTCAATGTTTTTTCTCGGGATATCTGCCTACAGTTCTGAGTGGAGGTAGTTGTTCCTGGTGGCAGATCGCCTCTGTTTGTCCCGGGCGACCTACACCATAAGGATAACTTTGGGGATTTTGGAGGTTCCTCTAATTTTTACGGTTGTGGCCAATGGAATGGGTAGAATTCCACTGGAGCGGGCAGGCACAGTCCTAATTTGTGGCTCCAGAGACCCCAGCCTGCAGGGTGTGTGGGCCAGGGTTGTGGTGACAGAAGAAGCCTGAAAACACAAATTCGGATTAGGTTTGGGGATGGAGGTATGGCAGGCCCAATCTACAGTCTGTGAGGAGAACTCTTTGGGATATGAACAAAGAGCTAGTGTGAGGCACTTGCTGAGGCTTTTGTCTGGGTTTTGTATCAACAATGGCCATGAAATGTCGGGGTGGCACCAATCAGAACAAATTAAGAGAAACCTCCAACGTCCCCAAGACTATCCTAAGAGTATAGGCCACCCGGTACAAACAGGGGCTAACTGCCACCAGCTGAGCAACCACATCCACTCAAACCCAGAGACAGATGTCCCTAGAGAAGAAGATTGAACGAGACAGGCCCCTAGGACCTCATCAGATCCATTGCTTTGGTTTCCAGCCATCTCTCCTCAGAGGCCTGGTTTCCAATAGCCACATATGGGCTTTCCTGAGGCACCCATCAGAACAAATCTTGTCTCCATATGGGAAACGTGCATGTGGGAGCTGTGTCAAAACCTCTGGTTAGTAGAAACCTTCAGAACCCTGGTGCCACCGCCCCATTCCAAGGTCCCCATGGACATAAACCCACATTATGACCCATGCAAAGGAGAGTCCATTTCAGCTCAGCGCCCTCGGTTGCTCTGCCAGAGCCAGCAGATCGAACCCGTCTTACCGCAAGTAGACAACTGGAATGCTAGGCAGGCAGCCCAGGCATCCATCCTTAGAACCCTGCTCTAGAGTCATCCCTATGGGATGTCCTGGTGCCATCCAACAAGTCTCAATTGTCCCGCAGAAGGAATCCTTATGGTTTGGAGAATCTCACAACTCCCATCGTGGGAAAACCTCCATGACCTCGTGATGCCCTGCCCCCTTCATGAAGGGGCCATCATGGACAGGAACTCCAACCTGAGCCAACGTCTGATCATCGCTCTGACTTCAGATGCACGAGATCTCGATTCAGCTATGCAGAGTGTGCCTGCCGTGCCTTCCCCCAGAAACCTATGCCTAGCTTGTGTTCTCAGACTTCCATCCTCACACTCTTGGCCCACAAGCCCTCAGGATGGCAATTCTGGAGCCACAATGCAGCACTCATCCTGCACTCCAGAAGATAATTGTTGCCCTATGGGGCTACCCAGAAACCCCAAATGAGGATCAACCTGCATGTAACTCTACTGTACCCCAATTATAGAGTCTGCTCTGAGCACTAATGCCCTGTCTGACACAGCCTGAGACCGGACCTCCCGATCAACACCCAGACAGCTGGCCAGACACTGAGCACATCGGACCTGCCATGGCCTTATCTCGTGATCTCTTCCCAACCTCGTGTTTCAGGCTTCACAACCGAGACCTTAACTCCAGTCAAGACCCAGGAGTAAACGTGATGCAGAAATCAGAACTCCACCTTCCCCGTGGCCAGAATCCTTGTGGTTTGCATGTTTTCCAACGTTTAGGGTAGGAGAAACCAGCATGGCCCATGAGGCCCCACCCATGCTTGAGTGTTGCATTGGGCACAAACAGGCATTGTGACCCTCAGCATGAGTCCTGTCCTCAAGTAAGGCCTGTCTGTGGCTGGACCAAGAGCCCACATATGGGGCTAGCCATACCCCTAGGCCCCCATTCTTAATCAGAGGTTGGTTGGTCCATTCGGCCCTCCCCAGGACTATGCTCTGGAATCCCTCTTTTGGTGGGACACCTGAGGTATAAAAACAGAACGGACTCCTCCCATCCCATAGAATCACCCCAAACTCCTGGGATCGGACCAAATCCCCAGAGACAGAGACTCATCCATGGCCCATGAGGCCACCTCGACATTCCACAGCCATCAGTGACAAAATCCAGAGACAAAAGCCTGAGCAAGCACCTCACTCTCGCCCTTTGTTCATATCCCAAACAGTTCTCTTCACAGTCTGTAGATTCAGCCTACCATACCTATGTCCCCAAACTTAAGCCAAGTTTGTGTTTTCAGACTTCTGTCCCCACAGCCCTGGCCCACACACCCTCTAGGCTGGGGTCCCTGGAGTGATACCTCAGGACTGTTCATGCCTTCTCCAAGGGTATTCTGCCCATTCCATTGGCCACAACCATACAAATTAGGAGAAACCTCCAAAGTACCTGAGGGTATCCCAAAAGTGTCAGCCCTTCAGGCAAACAGGGTTTATCTGACAACAGCTAAGCAACTACCTCCACTAGGACCCATAGACAGATGTCCCCCATGAAGAATATTGAACCGGACCGGCCTCTAGGCCATAACTGGATCCATTGCTTTGGTTTCCAGACATCTCTCCACAGAGAACTGGTTTCCAATACCAGCACACAGGTGATTCCTGAGGCACCGACCAGAACACATCTCGTCTCCACATAGAAAACATACTTCTTGGAGCTCTGTCAAAATCTCCAGTTAGGAGAATCCTTCAGGGCCCCAGTGCCACCGCTCTATTCCAAGGTCTCCATTGACCCAAACCCATATTATATCCCATCCGCAGGAGAGTCCATTTCAACACACTCCCCTTGGTTGCTCCCCCAGAGCCAGCAGATTGAAATACTCTTGTCCCAAGGAGACAATTGGAATATGAAGAGGGCTGCCCAGGCATCAAATTTTAGAACACTGTTCTGGAGTTGTTCCATATGGGACGTCCTTAAGCCATCCAACATGTCTCAGTTGTCCCACAGAAGGAATTCTAGTGGTTTGGAACATCTCAAAATTCCCATCAAGGGAAAAACTCCATGGCATCGTGTTGCCCCACCCCCCCTTCCTGAAGGGGCCATCATAGACAGAAACTCCGACCTGAGCCAACGTCTGATCCTCGCCCTAACTTCAGGTGTAGGAGATCTCGATTCAGCTCTGTAGAGTGTGCCTTCAGTGTCCTCGCCCCGAACCTATGCCTATCTTGTCTCAGACATCAGTCCTCACACTCCGGGCCCACAAGCCCTCCAGTTTGGCAATTCCGGAGCCATTATGTAGCACTCAGACTTCCCTCCAGAAGAAAATCATTGTCCTCTGGGGCTACCCAGAGACACCAAATGAGGATCAACCTGCACGCCACTTGACTGTACCCCAATTATATAGTCCACCCTGGTCAATAGTGCCCTGTCTGACACAGCTTAAACCCGGACCTCCTGACTGACACCCAGACAGCTGACTGCACACTGAGCACATTGGACCCGCCATGTTCTTAGCTCGTCATCTCTTCCCAACCTATCTTTTCAGGCTTCAGTACATCGACCTTAACTCCAAACCCTGCCAAGGGGTGAACGTGATGCAGAAATCAGAACTCCTCCTTCCCAATGGCAAGAAACCTTGTGTTTGTTATGTTGTCCAATGTTCACTGTAGGAGAAATTAGCATGGCCCTTGAGGCTCCGCCCATGCTAGAAGTCAGCGTTAGCACAAACACACATATTGGCACTCAGCGGGAGTCCTGTCCTCAAGTAAGGCCCCTCAGTGGCTGAACCAATAGCCCGCATATGGGGTTTGCCATGCCCATAGGCCCCCAATCTTAAGTAGAGTTCGGGTTGTTCAGTGGCCCCACTCAGGGCTCTGCTCTGGAATTCCTCTTTTGGTGGGACAACTGTGGTAAAAAACAAACAAACAAACAAACAAACAAAAAAAAGAAAACAAAGCCCACACACAGAACGGACTCTTTCTCTTTCCATCCCACAGAATGACCCCAAACTCTTGGGATCTGGCTAAATCCCCAGAGAGGGAGACACGTCCATGTCACATGAGGCTACCCCGACATTCCACGGCTATCATTGACACAAAATCCAGAGACAAAAGCCTGAGCAAGCGCATCACACTCACCCTTTGTTTATATCCCAAAGAGTTCTCCTCATGGTCTGTAGATCGGGCCTGCCATACCTATGTCCAGAAATCTAAGCCGAGTCTGAGTTTTCAGACTTCTGTCCACGCAGCCCTGGCCCACACACCCACAAGGCTGGGACCAATGGAGCCACACCACAGGACTGTGCCTGCCCTCTCCAAGGGAATTCTGCCCATTCCATTGTCCACAATCATATAAATTAGGAGAAACCTCCAAAGTCCCCGAGGCCAGCCCAATAGTGTAGGCTGCCCAGGACAAACAGGGGCAATCTGACACCAGCTGAGCAACTACTTCCACTCCGATCCATAGAGAGATGTCCGCAGAGAAGAAGATTGTACCGGATAGGCCCCTAGGCCCTAATCAGATCTATTGCTTTGGTTTCCAGGCATCTCTCCCCAAAGGCCTGGTTTCTAATATCAGCACATGGGGGTTTCCAGAGGGCACCATCAGAACACATCTCGTCTCCACATGGGAAACAAGCTCATTGGAACTGTGTCAAAACATCCGGTTAGGAGAATCCTTCAGGGCCCCGAGCCACTGCACAATTCCAAGGTCTCCATAGACACAAACCCACAATGTAGCTCACTGCAGGATGCTCTCTACTCCCCAACAGCCAGCCGATCAAACCTATACCGCCTCATTCCAAGGTATCCATGGACACAAACACACATTAGGACCCATCAGCAAGAGAGTCCATTTCAACCCAGTCCTTTCGGTTGCTCCCCAGGTCCAGCAGATCTAACCTCTCTTGTCACAAGGAGACAATTGGAATGAGAGGTGGGCTGCGCAGTTATCTATCCTTAGAAACCTGCTCAGAATCGTTCTCTATGGGAAGTTCTGGAGCTCAACAACATATCTCAATGGTCCCGCAGAAGAATCTTTGCAGTTTGGAACATCTCACAACTCCCATTGTGGGAAAAGCTCCATGGCCTCATGATCCCCACCCCCCCTTCATGAAGGGGCCATCAGGGACAGAAACTCCAACCTGAGTGATCGTGTGATCCTCGCTCTGACTTCAGATGCACGAGATCTCGATTCAGCTCTGCAGAGTGTGCCTGCCGTGCCCTCGCCCAGAAACCTAAGCCTAATTTGTGTTCTCAGACTTCCATCCTCACACTCCTGGCTCACAAGCCCTCCAGTTTGGCAATTCCAGAACTACAATGCAGCACTCTGCCTGCCCTCCAGAAGAAAAACATGCCCTCTGGAGCTACCCAGAAACCCCAAATGAGGATCAAGCTGCACGCTATTTGACTGTACCCAATTATACAGGCTGCCCTGGGCACTAATGCCCTTTCTGACACAGACTGAGCCTGGACCTCCTGACCTACACCCAGCCAGCTGTCCGCACACTGAGCACATCGGACCCGCCATGGACTTAGGTCATCATCTCTTCCCAACCTTCGTTTTCAAGCTTAAAAACCTAGACCTTAACTCCAATCACTGCCCAGGTTTGAACATGATGCAGAAATCAGAACTCCTTCCCCATGGCAAGAATCCTTGTGGTTGGCATGTTGTCCAACGTTCAGTGTAGTTGAAACCAGTGTGGCCCATGAGGCCCCGCCCATGCTTGAGGGCCGCGTTGGTCACAAACACGCATTGTGACTCTCAGCGTGAGCTCAGTCCTCAAGTAAGGCCTATCAGTGGCTGGACCAAGAGATGGCATAGTGGCCTTGCCATGCCCCTAGGTCCCAATTTTTAACCATATTTCGGGTTGTCCATTCTCCCCTCCCCAGGGCTATGCTTTGGAATCCCTCTTTTGGTGGGACACCTGAGGTAACAAAATTGAAAGGACTCCTCCCATCCCACAGATTGAACCAAAACAATTGGATTGGGCCACATCCACAGGTAGGAAGACTTGTGAATGGCCCATGAGGCCTCCCCGACATTCCACGGCTACGGTTGACACTAAATCCAGAGACAAAAACTTGAATAAGCGCCTCACACTCACTCTTTCTTCATAGCCCGAGGATTTCTCCTCACGGTCTGTAGATCGGGCCTGCCATACCTTCTCTCCAAACCTAAGCCATGTTTGTGTTTTCAGTCTTCTGTCCCCACAGCCCTTACCCACACACGCTCCACACTTGAGCCATTGGAGCCACACCTCAAATCTGTGCCCTCCCTTTCCAAATGATTTCTTCCCATTCCATTGGCCACAACCTTGCAAATTAAAAGAAACCTCCAAAGTCGCTGAGGCAATCCCAATAGTGTAGGCCACCCAGGACAAACAGGGGTGATCTGACAACAGCTGAGCAACTACCTCCACTCAGACCTGTAGACAGATGTCCACACAGAAGAAGATTGAACTGGATAGGCCCCTAGGGACATCTCACCATTGTAAGCTGCCCTGGACAAACAGAGACATTGTGACACAATCTGAGCAACTGCATCCATCCGGACACACAGACAGATGTCCACAGAAACAGAAGATTTTAGCAGACAGGCCCCTAGGCTTAATCTGATCTCTTGCTTTGGTTTCCAGGTATCACTCCTCAGAGGCCTGGGTTCGAACAACAGCATATGGGGCTTTTCTGAGACATCGAACAGAACCTCTCTCATCTCCACATGGGGAGCTTTCTTACTGGAGCTGTATCAAACCCTTCAGGTAGGCGAATTCTGTAGGGCCCCTGATACACCAGCACATTCTAATGTCTCCAATGACACAAACCCACATTATGACGCATCCTCAGGAGAGTCCATTTCAACTCAGCAACCTGAGTAGCTTTTCCCAGAGCCAGCAGATCATACATGTGTCGCAAATAGCCAATGAGAAGGCGAGGTATGCTGTACAGGCATCCATCCATCGAACCCTGCTCTCCAGTCCTGCCGAAAGGGACGTCCAAAAGAACTCAACTGTCCGGCAGAAGGAAACCTTGTGGTTTGGAGCAACTCACAAACTCAGTGTGGGAAAACCGCCTTGGCCTCATGAAGCCCCTGCTTCATGAAGGTGCCATCATGGACACTGTTAGGGTCCGTGATCAAAGGAACGAGACTGATACAAAGCGAAGGTCAAGCAAAGCTTTATTTTGCGCCAAGCATCATGAATCGCACTGACCGGTCAGGGCTTTCTTTTATAAAAGATGACAATTTTGACCCCGGCGAGCCTACTCCCAATGAGGTTGCTGACATCTAGGTCGTTTCTCACTGTGTCACTGCTGAGGGTCCTGGAGTGCGGGGCAGGGCCGCTGGCACCGCAGGCGTCGAGGGACCGCTGACAACTGGACCGCAGATGTCTCAGGACCGCAGGTGTCGAGGGACCGCTGACAACTGGACCGCAGATGTCTCAGGACCGCAGGCGTCGAGGGACCGCTGACAACTGGACCGCAGATGTCTCAGGACTGCAGGCGTCGAGGGACCGCTGACAACTGGACCGCAGATGTCTCAGGACCGCAGGCGTCGAGGGAACGCTGACAACTGGACCGCAGATGTCTCAGGACCGCAGGCGTCGAGGGACCGCTGACAACTGGACCGCAGATGTCTCAGGACCGCAGGCGTCGAGAGACCGCTGACAACTGGACCGCAGACGACTGGACTGCTGGGCCGCCGGAGGCTGCAGGCTGCAGGCGATGGCTCGGGGCCGCCGCCGGAGGCTGGAAGCTGCAGGCGGCGGTGCTCGGGGCAGCCGCTGGAGGCTGGAAGCTGCAGGCGGCGGCGCTCGGGGCCGCCGCCGGAGGATGGCAGCTGCAGGCGGCGGCGCTCGGGGCCGCCTCCGGAGGATGAAAGCTGCAGGCGGCGGCGCTCGGGGCCACCGCCGGAGGCTGGAAGCTGCAAGCGGCGGCGCTCGGGGCCGCCGCCAGAGGCTGGAAGCTGGACCGCCAAATGCGGTTATAGCTCTTACAAGAGCTGTTACAGCTCTTCTATACACCGTTGACTCCCCTGCTCTTCTGCGACTTCCACCGCTCTCCGCTCCACTTCACCGCTCTCCGCCGACTTCACCGCTCTTCGCTCCACTCTCCGCGGACTCGGCTCCACCGCTCTCCTGCAGCAGCCCCCGGCCCTCCTGCAGCAGCCTGCAGCCCCCGGCCCTCCTGCAGCAGCCCCGGCTCTCCTGCAGCAGCCCCAGGCCCTCCTGCAGCAGCCCCCCTTGGCAGCCTGGCAGAGCAACCTTTATGGGGGTGGTTAAGCCCCGCCCCTACACAGGTGGCCAATTGAATTCCAACCTTCCCAGTGGATATACATACGGCCTACTGATTGGATGACTCCACTCAGTCTGCCCCACCCTTACATTCCCCCCTTTCCTTTGGAGATAAGTCAAATCCTTGACTTTTCAGCTTGTTCTATGTTATTTCAAGCATATAAGGTAAATATTTTGTCATTTCTTTAGTATAGCAACAATACACTCACAGTTTCTTTAGTCTTAGTTTCAGTCCATGGTCAGCAGGGTCTTTTGGCTGCATTTCCCATTTCTGGAGGGCATCCTTACTCTCAGCTCATTTGACATGACCCGCATGAACCCAGGCCCTGATGCCTTCCACTTTTACTGCCGTGGGGGTGGTTAGGATAACAGTAAATGGTCCCTTCCAACGAGGCTCCAAATTCCCCACTTGATAGCGACGTATCCAAACCAAGTCCCCGGGTTGGTAAGGATGTGGTTCCACCGTCTCTGTTCCAGTATGGGCAACTCGGATTCCTGTATGGGCTTTTTTTAAGACAGATTGTAATGCCTGCAGTGACTGGAGTACAGACTGATCCGTCATTTCTGCTAGGGCAACCTCCTGCAGCCGAGGACAGAGTGGGGGGGGTCTCCCAAACAATATTTCAAATGGGGTCACCTTGCTTAAATAGGGTGTACATCAGGCTCTAAGGAGGGCAAAAGGAAGGAGATCTACCCATCCACCGCCAGTTTCCAGAATTAGTTTTGTCAAGGTCTCTTTAAGAGTCCGATTCATTCTTTCTACTTGCCCCGAACTCTGGGGCCTGTATGCACAATGTAATTTCCAATTTGTGCCCACAGCCTTGGCCAATGCCTGTGAGACTGAACTTACGAATGCAGGGCCATTGTCTGACCCAATTGCAAGAGGCAGCCCGAACCTAGGAATTATTTCTTCTAGTATCTTTTTTGCTCCTACCCCTGCGGTCTCATGCTTGGCAGGAAAAGCCTCCACCCAGCCTGAAAAGGTATCCACAAAAACCAACATATACTTGTGCCCATATTTTCCAGGTTTCATTTCTGTAAAATCTATTTCCCAATAAATTCCTGGTTCCTTACCTCTTTCTCTTTTCCCTCTTCCCATTTTAGTTCTTCCTACATTAACTGCCTGGCATTGGGCACAGCTATCAACTACATCCTGAACCATACGACCTAATTTAGAAACCTGGAACTTCTTGCCTATAAGCTCCTTGAGTTTTCGTGTCCCCAAATGAGTACCCTGATGTATCTGGCCTACTAACTTCTTACCTAGTCTTCGAGGAAGAATTATTTTTCCTATTTTTGTCTTGGCCCAGTCCCCTTCATAGTCTAATTCAACCCATTTCTGTAAATACTTTAAATCCTCTTCTGAATAGTTTGGTTTTTCTGGTAGTGCTGGAGCCGGGAGTGCAACTAGTTCTTGCACATTTTCTCGAGCTGCTTGCTTTGCGGCTTGATCTGCTGAGTAGTTTCCTTTTGAAATCAGATCAGTCCCCTTTTGATGTCCTGGGCAATGCATAACAGCCACCTCTTTCGGGTCCCAAATAGCCTGGAGGAGAGCTAATATTTCTCTTCTGTTTTAAATTCCTTTTCCTTCTGCTGTTAATAGGCCCCTTTCTTTATAAATAGCCCCATGTATGTGCAGTGTAGCAAAGGCATACCTGCTGTCCGTATAGATGTTGGTGGTTTTTCCTTTGGCCATCTGCAGTGCCTTCGTGAGTGCAATTAGTTCCGCTCTCTGTGCCGAAGTTCCATGTGGCAGGGCTGCTGTCCAGAGTCTCTGCTCAGGAGAAACCACCGCGGCCCCTGCATACCTCTTTCCATTGACTATGTAGCTGCTCCCATCTGTGAACAGAGTCATCTCGGCATCTGGGAGGGGAATGTCTCTGAGATCCGGCCTTATTCCTGTGACTTGGGTTAAGACCTCCTCACAATCGTGTGGATGGTCAGCTAGCTCTTCTGGCAGCAGTGTGGCTGGATTTAGCACTGCTGGGGGTCGGAAGGCCACTTTTGGTTCATTGAGGAGAAGGGCCTGATACCCCGTTACTCGGGCCATCGTCATCCATCGGTCTGGTGGAGTCCGGAGAAGGCCCTCAATCGCGTGTGTGGTGGTTATAACAAGATTTTGGCCCAAAGTTAATTTGCTCGCATCCTTAACCAGGAGGGCTGTTGCGGCAATTATGCGGAGGCAAGGAGGGAACCCAGCTGCTACTGGGTCTAGTTTCTTACTAAGGTAGGCCACTGGTCTTCGCCAAGGTCCCAGAGTCTGAGTTAAAACTCCTTTGGCCACTCCCGATTTTTCATCCACGTATAATTGGAAGGGTTTGGTTACATCTGGGATGACCAATGCTGGGGCACTCAGCAAGGCTGTCTGTAATTCCCGAAATGCTCCCTCTGCTTCAGCTGTCCACTCAATCCTAGTGAGCCCTCCTTTTGTCAGTTCATAGAGCGGTCAGGCAATCTCTGCAAACCGTGGTATCCATAGCCTACAGTAGCCCACTGTTCCAAGAAACTCCCTTACTTGTCAGGACGTGGTGGGACGGGGGTATCGGGTAATCACCTGTTTCCTGGATTCAGACAGTGAACGTACTCCCTCATGGAGGTCAAAGCCTAGATAAGTGGCATAGCTCTGACAGAGCTGTGCTTTCTTTGCTGACACCCGATACCTTTTTTTCTGCAGAGCCTGTAAGAGAGCTCTCGTCCCCCACAAACACGACTCATAGTCCTCGGCGGCTACTAGCAAGTCATCAACGTAATGTAACAGAGTGACTCCTGGATTAGAAATTCTGTACTCACGCAAATCCTCATGCAGGGCCTCATCAAAAATGGTGGGCGAATTCTTGAATCCTTGGGGAAGTCTTGTCCAGGTGAGCTGGCCTTGAAACCCCTCCTGTGGGTCAGACCACTCAAAAGCAAAAAGGGGCTGAGATTCCCTTGCTATAGGTATACAGAAAAATGCATCCTTTAAATCTAAGACAGTATATACAGTTCTTTTGGGGCCCAGGAGGGAGAGTACGGTATAGGGGTTAGGCACTGTCGGGTGTATATCTTCAACCCGTTTGTTAACTTCCCGCAAGTCCTGAACTGGTCGGTATTCCCCAGTCTCGGCCTTTCTGACGGGGAGCAAAGGAGTGTTCCATGAAGATTTACAAGGAACTAAAATCCCGTCTCCTCGGAGGCGGTTAATGTGTTTCCTGATCCCTTCCTTTGCTTCCTGGGAAAGAGGATATTGCCGGACGCGTATAGCCGTAGCTGTCGCCTTTAATTGTACCACCACTGGAGGTTGTTCTTTAGCCAAGCCAGGGGGCTTCCCTTCTGCCCAGACCTCAGGAAACTCGTTCTGTAGGATTTGGAGGAGGCTTTCCCCCTTTGTCTCCTTTGGTTTTGAGACTGGCTCGTAAAGGCGGTATTCATCCACTGCTGCCATAAGCACCTGTACAGTGGGTTGTCTCAATGTTACAGTCATATCTCCTTCTGAAAACTGAATGCCAGCTCTTAACTTGTGGAGGAGATCTCTTCCCATCAAATTATATGGGGCATTAGGGAGGACCAAAAATCGATGTTTAACTAATCCCGAGGCTAAATTTAAAGTCCTTTCTCTTGTCCATTTATGTCTCTCTGTGCCATTTGCTCCTTGTACCCAAACTTCCTCTCCAGATTGTTTTCCCATAGGTTTAAGTAACGATGAAAATTGGGCCCCTGTGTCTACCAAAAAATCAACTGATTTCCCCTCCACTTCAATTTTTACCCGAGGTTCGGGGAGGGGTTCCGAACCATGGCCCCTTCAATCTCTGGTGGCAAGCATTGCCGTCTTCCTTTTAGGGCACTCCCTGGCCCAATGTCCATTTTCTTTACAGTAAGCACACTGATTGGAATCTAAGTCTTCCCCCCTGCCTTCTCTCTGCTTAGGTTTTTCCTTCCATTTACTATCCCCTAGACGTCTCCTCCCCGCCTCATGTAATGTCAAAACCTTAACCAATTTTTTTGTCTCTTTTTCATCCTCTTGTGCATCCCTGTTGTTAAATACCTTTTCTGCTATTCCCACTAACTCAGTCAGATTTTTTCCTTCAAATCCTTTGATTTTCTGAAGTTTTCTCCTTATATCTGGGGCTGACTGACTTGCAAAAGCAAGATTCATTGCCCTCTGATTTTCAGGTGCCTCAGGATTGATCGGGCTATACATTTTATAGGCTTCAATTAGCCTTTCTAGGAAGGCTCCTGGAGACTCATTCTGACCTTGAGTCACTGTACTAATTTTGGATAAATTTATGGGTCTCCTTGCAGCTGCACGGAGGCCTCCCAATAGAGCCTGGCGGTAGAAACATAAGCTCTCCTTACCTTCATCAGAGTTTGGATCCCAGTCGGGAGATTCCCTCGGGCAGTAGTCCTCCATCTGGCGGGGATCGAGGTCCCTGCCAAGTCTCTCGCTTATCACCTTATGGGTTTCTCGCATGATGCGATCCCGTTCTTCCCCATTAAAGAGAGCCATAAGGAGCTGTTGAACATCTACCCAGGTGGGTTGATGAGTAAGAAAAACAGTTTCCAAGAGGCTAATTAAATCCTGAGGGTGATCAGAAAAGGATTTGTGTTGGGTTTTCCAGTTATAGATGTCAGAAGAGGAGAAAGGGATATAGCTTAAGTAAGGCCGCCCTCTCCCCTCTGGTAGAGCAACCTCACGAAGGGGCAGCATCAGCGCAGACCGTACCAGTGAGGTAGAGGAAGGCTGAGGAGGATAGGGGAAAGGGGAAGGATCAGGGCAGTCTCGCCGCATGGTGATCCCATAGGTGGACCCCGACCGTGTATGAGGTGGACTTGTAAAGACATTTTGGGACCGAGAGTCAGATTTACAAGACAAATAAAGGGAGGTGAATTCCGCATCCTCCATATCTGATGGAGGTAGAACGGTCTTCTTCCCTGAATCCCCCTCATCTGCTTGTTCTGGTTTTGGTGCTCCAACCTGCCTTAGAGGGAGAGAAATAATTTCATTAGTGGGTGGAAGATGGGACTTGAGCCATGACGGTGGCTCTTCTATCAGGTATCGCCAGGCCACAATATATGGTACTTGGTCTCGATGTAGATCCAAGACCTCACTCAGGGTAGAATATATCTGAGTCAAGGCAAACGTTCCTTCTGGTGGCCACCCTGTGGAGAAATTGGGCCATTCTAATTGACAGAGTGTTTTTAGTTTTCCTGGATAAACCTTATCACCTGACTGAGTGGCTTTACCTTGAAAATCTTTGAAATGTTCAAGAACAAGACCTAGGGGTGTCACAGGCACCTTATTCTCTGTTTGTTCCATTTCTCCAAATACAACAAACAGCACAACAGACAACAAAAGAACCAGACAAAAACAAACGTAAACCCAGTGATCCTTATCCAGAGCCTGCTGCTGGGGGGGGGCTTTTTTTGGTCCACAACACACCACACAATAGATAACAAAAGAACCAGACAAAGACAACTGCAGACCGAGCGATTCTTACCCAAAATTTGCCACTTATGGCGGCTATTTTCATCTTCCAACCGCCTAAGGGGACTCGAACCCCTCGACCGCCCAGGGGGACTCGAACCCCCTGACCGCGCAGGGGGACTCGAACCCCCTGACCGCGCAGGGGGACTCGAACCCCCCGACCGCCCAGGGGGACTCGAACCCCCTGTCGATCTATCAGCAGAGGGATGGGGCGTCCCCGCATCCACTCCAGCCCTGGGGAGCATGGCTGCGTCCAGCTTCTCCCCGGTGGGCTATACCCTGGAGCTCCAACCAGACAGACGGATAGGATCCCAAACCTCGGAACCCAATACTTCGAAACCCAATACCTCGAAACCCAATACCTCGAAACCCAATACCTCGAAACCCAATACCTCCAAACCCAATACCTCCAAACCCAATACCTTGAAACCCAATACCTCGGAACCCAATACCTCGAAACCCAATACCTCCAAACCCAATACCTCGAAACCCAATACCTCCAAACCCAATACCTTGAAACCCAATACCTCCGGAGGCTTTTCTTAAAAATTCTGATGCTGATTCAGTTCTCGTCGTTTGATCCAGGACAAGCCCCCAAATGTTAGGGTCCGTGATCAAAGGAACGAGACTGATACAAAGCGAAGGTCAAGCAAAGCTTTATTTTGCGCCAAGCATCATGAATCGCACTGACCGGTCAGGGCTTTCTTTTATAAAAGATGACAACTTTGACCCCGGCGAGCCTACTCCCAATGAGGTTGCTGACATCTAGGTCGTTTCTCACTGTGTCACTGCTGAGGGTCCTGGAGTGCGGGGCAGGGCCACTGGCACCGCAGGCGTCAAGGGACCGCTGACAACTGGACCGCAGATGTCTCAGGACCGCAGGCGTCGAGGGACCGCTGACAACTGGACCGCAGATGTCTCAGGACCGCAGGCGTCGAGGGACCGCTGACAACTGGACCGCAGATGTCTCAGGACCGCAGGCGTCGAGGGACCGCTGACAACTGGACCGCAGATGTCTCAGGACCGCAGGCGTCGAGGGACCGCTGACAACTGGACCGCAGATGTCTCAGGACCGCAGGCGTCGAGGGACCGCTGACAACTGGACCGCAGATGTCTCAGGACCGCAGGCGTCGAGGGACCGCTGACAACTGGACCGCAGACGACTGGACTGCTGGGCCGCCGGAGGCTGCAGGCTGCAGGCGATGGCTCGGGGCCGCCGCCGGAGGCTGGAAGCTGCAGGCGGCGGTGCTCGGGGCCGCCGCCGGAGGCTGGAAGCTGCAGGCGGCGGCGCTCGGGGCCGGAGGGTGGAAGCTGCAGGCGGCGGTGCTCGGGGCCGGAGGCTGGAAGCTGCAGGCGGCGGCGCTCGGGGCCGCCGCCGGAGGCTGCAGGCGGCGGCGTTCGGGGCCGCCGCCGGAGGATGGAAGCTGCAGGCGGCGGCTCGGGGCCGCCGGAGGCTGAAGGCTGGACCGCCAAACGCGGTTATAGCTCTTACAAGAGCTGTTACAGCTCTTCTATACACCGTTGACTCCCCTGCTCTTCTGCGACTTCCACCGCTCTCCGCTCCACTTCACCGCTCTCCGCGGACTTCACCGCTCTTCGCTCCACTCTCCGCGGACTCGGCTCCACCGCTCTCCTGCAGCAGCCCCCGGCCCTCCTGCAGCAGCCCCGGCTCTCCTGCAGCAGCCCCCGGCCCTCCTGCAGCAGCCCCCCTTGGCAGCCTGGCAGAGCAACCTTTATGGGGGTGGTTAAGCCCCGCCCCTACACAGGTGGCCAATTGAATTCCAAACTTCCCAGTGGATATACATACGGCCTACTGATTGGATGACTCCACTCATTCTGCCCCACCCTTACAGACAACAAACTCCAACCTCAGCCAACGTTTGATCCTCACCCTGACATCAGATGCAGGAGATCCTGATTCAGCCTCTGCAGATAGGGCCTGTTGCACCCTTGGCCCCAAACCTCACCTTAGCTTGTGTTTTCAGACTTCCGTCCTCACACTCCTGGCCCATAAGCCCTCCCGGTTGGGAATTCTGGGGCCACAACGAAGCACTCTGCCTGCCCCCCAGAAGAAAAAGATTGTCTATACGATTTCCCAGAAACCCTCAATGAGGATCAAACTGCTAGGCTCTCGGCAACACCCCAACTCCATAGGCTACCCTAAGCACTAACGCTCTGTCTTACATAACCTGAGCCCAGACGTTCCAACAGACACCAAGACAGCTGGCTGTACACCCAGCACATTGGACCTGCCACGGCCTTAGGCCATCATCCCTTCCCAACCTGGGTTTTCAGGGATCGGAACCTAGACCATATCTCCAATCCCTACACAGAGGGGAACCTGATGTACAAGTCAGAACTCCTCCTTCCCCATGGCAAGAAACCTTGCTGTTGGCAGTGAGTCAAACATTCAGTGTAGGAGAAACCTGCATAGTCCCTGAGGCCACGCCCATGCTTGAGGGCCGCTTTGGGCACAAACATGCATTGTGACCCTCAGCGTGAGTCCTTTTTTCAAGTAATGCCTCTCAGTGACTGGACCAAAAGCCCGCATATGGGGCTTGTCATGCCCATAGGCACACAGGCCTAACCAGATGGCGAGTATTCCAGTTGTCCGTACCCACTGCTGTGCTCTAGAATCCCTCTACTGGGGAGACAACCTGTGGCAGAAAACAGTACTCTTCCCTTCCCACGGAATGACCCCAAACACTTGGGAGCTTGGACAATCCCAAGTGAGGGAGACTCTTCCACGGCCCATGAGGCAACCCCTACATTAAATGACCATTGTGGACACAACATCCAGAGACAAAAGCCTGATCGACTGCCTCCCACTTGCCCTCATTTCATATCCAAAGGAGCTCACTTCAAGGACTGGAGATCAGGCCAGCCATAACCTTCGCCCCAAGCCTGAGCCAAGTTTGAGTTTTCAGACATCTGTCCCCACAGCCCTGGCACACAGAGCTTCCAGGCTGGGTTCTCTGGAGCCATACCACAGGACTGTGCCTGCTCTCTCCTAGGAAACTGCCCATTCCATTGGCCACAACCCTACAGAATAGGAGAAACCTCAAGGTCCCCTAGGACATCCCACTACTGTAAGCTGCCCTGGACAAACAGGGGTATTCTGAAAGAATCTGAGCAACTACCTCCACGCAGGCATGCAGAAAGATGTCCACAGAGACAGAATATTGAATCTGACAGGCCCCTAGGCCCTAATCTGAACTCTTGCTTTGGTTTCCAGGTGTCACTCCTCAGACGCCTGGGATCGAAGATGAGCATATGGGGCTTTCTTGAGGCACCAAACAGAACACCTCTCATCTCCACATGGAAAGCTTCCTTTTTGGAGCTGTGTCAAACCCTTTGGGTTGGAGTATACTGCAGTGTCCCTGAGCCACTGCCACATTCCAAGGTCTCCATGGCCATCAACCCACATTATGACCCATCCTCATGAGAGTCCATTTCAACTCAGCCCTCTGGGTTGCTCGCCCAAGAGCCCGCAGATTGAGCCTACCTTGTCCCCACCAAAATTGGGAATGTGAGGTGGCGTTTCCAGGCATCCATGCTTAGACCCCTGCTCTCGAGACTTTCCGAATGGAGCATCCTGGAACCATCCAATAGGACTCGACTGTCCTGCAGAAGGAAACCTTGAGGTTTGGAGTAGCTCACAAATCCCATCGTAGGGAAACCTACCTGGCCTCATGAAGCCCCCACCTCTTTCAGGAAGAGGCCATCATGGACACAAACTCTAGCCTGAGGCAACGTCTCATACTCGCCCTGACATCAGATGCAGGAGATCTCGATTCAGCCTCTGCAGAGTGGGCCTGCCGTGCCCTCAGCCCCAAACCTTATGCTAGCTTGTGTTTTCAGACTTTCTTCCTCACACTAGTGGCCAACAAGCCCTCCCAACTGGGAATTCCGGAACCACAATGCAGCCCTCTGCCTGTCCACCAGAAGAAAATCATTGTCCTTTGGGGCTCTCCAGATATCCCAAATGAGGATCAACCTGCTCGGGCCTTGACTGCACCCCATTTGGATAGGCTGACCTGGGCACTAATGCTCTGTCTGAAACAGCCTGAAGTCAGACGTCCCGACAGACAAGGAGACAGCTGGCCGCACACCCAGCACATCAGACACGCCTTGGCCTTAGGCCATCATCTCTTCCCAACCTGGATTTTCAGACCTAGATATTATATATGAACCTAGACATTATATCAAATCCCCACACAGTTGGGTACCGGAAGTACGAATCAGTACTCCTCCTTCCCCATGGCTTTAAAGCTTGCTGTTGGAATGGAGTCACACCTTTAGGGTAGGAGAAACCTTCATGGCCCTTGAGGCCATGCCCAAAATTGAGTGCCGACTTGGGCACAAACTTGCATTGTGACCCTCAGCGTGAGCCCATGTCAAAGTAAGGCCTCTCAGGGCCTGGACCATGAGCCCCCATATGGGGCTTGCCAAGCCCCTATGCTCCCAATCCTCACCAGAGTTCGAGTTTTCCAGTCGCCCGTACCTGGGTCTCTGCTCTGGAATCCCTCTCTTGGAGAGACACCTGAGCCAGACAACAGGACTCCACCCTTCCCACAAAATGACCACAAACTCTTGGGATCTGGGCCAAATCCCCAGAGAGGGAGACATGTCCATAGTCCCAGAGGCCACCACTAAATTCCACGGCTATGCTGGACACAACATCCAGAGACAAAAGCCTGATAGAACGCCTCCACTCGCCCTTCTTTCATAAGCCAAGGAGCTCCTCTCTCAGTCTGTAGATCCGGCCTTCCATACCCGCGGCGCCACACCTAAGCCGAGTTTGTGTTTTCAGACTTCTGTGCCCACAGCCTGGACACACACCAACTCCAGGCTAGGGCCTCTGGAGCCACACCGAAAGACTGTGCCTGTCCTCTCCAAGGAAACTGTGCCCAATCCATTGACCACAACCCTGCAGGTTAGGGAAAACCTACAAGACCCCTGAGGCCATCCCGATAGTGTAGTCTGCCCTGGACTAAGAGGGGCACTCTGACACCAGGTAAGCAACTATCTCCACTTAGACACTCAGACAGTGTCCCCAGAGACATAAGATTGAAATAGACAGGCCCCTAGGCCCTAATCTGAACCTTAGCTTTAGTTTCCAGGTGTCCCTCTTCAGAGGACTGGTTTCAAAGACCTGCATATGGGGCTTTTCTGAGGCAGAAACCGAACCTCTCTTGTCTCCACATGGGGAGCTTTCTTATTGGAAGTGTATCAAACCCTTCAGGTAGGAGAATTCTGCGGGGCCCCTGAAGCACCAGCACATTCCAAGGTCTCCATGGACAAAAACCCACATTATGATGCATCCTCAGGAGAGTCCATTTCAATTCAGACCCCTGGGTAGCTTGCCACAGAGCTAGCAGATCAAACATCTCTTGTTCTAATGGCCAATGGGAATGCGAGGCATGCTGTACAGGGATCCATCCTTCGAACCCTGCTCTCCAGTCCTTCCGTATTGGATGTCCTGGAGCCATCCACCAGGACTCGACTCTCCTGCAGAAGGAAACCTTGTGGTTTGGAGCAACCTCCAAACTCAGCGTGGAAAACTTCTTTGGACTCATGAGGCCTCCGCTTCATGAAGGTGCCATCATGGACACAAACTTCAGCCTCAGCCAACGTTTGATCCTCGCCCTGACTTCAGATGCAGTGGATTTCAATTCAGCCTCTGCAAAGTGGGCCTGCGGTGCCCTTGGCCCCAAACCTTATCCTAGATTGTGTTTTCAGACTTCTGTCCTCACTCTCCTGGCCCACAAGTCCTCCCGATTGGGAATTCTGGGGCCACAACGAAGCAATGTGCCTCACCCCCCAGAAGAAAAACATTGTCTATACCGATGCCCAGAAACCCCAAATGAAAATCAACCAGCTTGGGTCTCTGCAAGACCCCAATTGCATAGGCTACCCTAAGCATTAATGTTTTGTCTTACATAGCCTGAGCCCAGACCTTCTGACAGACACCGAGACAGCTGGCTGCACACACAGCACTTCGGACCCGCCATGGTCTTAGGCCATTCATCCCTTCCCATTGACCTGTGTGTCTTCCTGGAGGTATGTTCTGAGGCTGTGTCAGGCTGTGTAATTTTTCTGGAGTGGCCTATCAAATTGGGGTGGGCTTAGGGGCCTTGCAGGTTTCTCCTAATCTGGTGTGTTTGGGAAACAGACGGGCTGAGATTCCTCGGGAGAGCAGGCCCAGTGATGTGGTGTGGTCCTGGAGGCCCCATCCTGGAGGGCATATGGGTCAGGACTTTGGGTCCAAAGTATTCAGACACAAACTCGGTAAGAGTTAGGTGTGAGGTGATGGCAGACCCGATCTGAACACCCTGAGGGCAGCTTCTCGGGATTTGAAATTCTGACGGCTGAGAGGTAGGATCACAGGTTTCTCTGTCTGGATTGTTTGTCTAAGATGGCCACGGAATGGAGGGGTGGTCTCATGGCTCCATGTGAGATTCTACCTCTCTGGGAATTCTGCCCGGCACCCAAGAATTTGTTGTCTTTCTGGGGGATGGGGGGAACGCAGTTTTCCGTGTCAGGGGTCACATCCAAACAGGCATTCCAGAGACCGCTTCTGGGTCCGGGAGCCTGGATCACCCCAACAAGGCTTAGGATTTGGGACTAGGGGCATGACAGGAGCGCTCTATGTTCTCCTTGTATAGCTCCCAAGGGGGCTTATTGGAAATGGGTCTCAGGCTGAGGGTCACAATGCCTGTTTGTGCCCAGAGGCCAATGCTGAGTGGGCGTGGTGTCACAGGCTATGCACTGGGCTCCCACTCTGAGGTTTGGACAGCCATGTCAACACTCAGTTTTCCTGCCATGGGGAAGGAGGTATATATTTTTTGTGCTTCAGGGTCCCCCATGGGCAGGAATTTGAGCTAAGTTCTGTACCAGGTACCTGAATACCTAGGTTGCTTTGAGATGAGGTCCTCGGGCCAAGGCAGGGCCCACCTGCAGGAAACTGGGCCCGCTGTCTGGGTGGCTGACAGGAGGTCGGGCTCGAGCTGTGTCAGACAGAGAATTCATGTAGAGGGCTACCTTTGATATTGGGGTGCCATTGAGAGCTGTGCAAATGTATCCTTATATGGGCTTTCTGGGCAGACCATTAGGGCACTTCTTCTTTCTGGTGAGCCGGCAGATGGCTGCATTATGGGTCCAGAATACCCAAGATGGAGGGCTTGCAGACGAGGAGTGTGAGGACAGAAGTCTGAATACACAATCTGTTAAGCTCAGTGCCGAGCACATGTCTGTTCCAATGTACAGCAGTTGTTTTGAGATCTCCAGCACCTGGGCGAGGGTCAGATGTCTGCTCACGCTGGAGTTTGTGAGCTGCTCTAAAAAATCAAGGTGTCCTACTGTGGGATAGGAGAAGTCCGCTTACGGGACTCCAGGGTCCCCATATGGAAGATTCGATGGCAGAGCTCTCTGAATGGAGGCCTGGGAAGCCCATCTCGTGTTATCATTGCATATGAGGAACAGGGCAGGCTTGATACAGTGACACTATTTCCAAGTTCCAAGTGATCTGCGTTGACAGAAGTTCTCAGTCTAACAGGTCCCAATGCTGCTTGGTGTCCAGGGAGAACTTAGAATGTGATGGCGGCTCTCAAGCCATGCAGGATTCTCTATCCTGAGGATTAGACCCAGTAACCAGGAGCCAGGTTTCCTTCTCGGGACAGGAGGTGTTCTCTTGTACGGCTCACAGACCACAGGTTGGACCATATGTTGACTTTCCAGAACAGGCCTCTGGGGAGAGAGGCCTCAAAACCTAAGCTAGGGTTCTGATAGGTTGTAGGGGCATGGCAGGTTCAATCTTCGGACTCAGTGCCGTTGACCTGCGTGTCATCCTGGAGATAGGTGCTGAGGCTGTGTCAGGTTGTGAATTTTCTCCAGAGTGGCCTATGAAATTGGGGTGGACTCAGGGGCCTTGCAGTTTTCTCCTAACTTGAACGTTTTGAGAAACTGAGACAGGCAGAGTTTCCTCAGGAGAGCAGGCCCAGTGATGTTGTGTGGTTCTCCAGGCCCTACCCTTGAAGACATGTGGGTCAGGATTTTGGGACCAAAGACTTCAGACACAAACTTGGGTAAGTGTTAAGAGCAAGGTGATGGCAGTCCTGATCTGCAGACCCTGAGGGAAGCTCCTCAGGATTCGAAATTCAGGTGGCTTTGAGGGAGTAGCACAGGCTTTTCTGTCTGGATTGTGTGTCTAGGATGGCCACAAAATGGAGGGGTGACCTTATGGATCCATGAAATAGTCTTTCTCTCTGGGGATGCTGCTTGGCACACAAGAGTTTGATGTCTTTCTGGGGAAGAGGAAAATGCTGTTTTCCATCTCAGGTGTTGTACAAACAGGCATTCCAAAAATGGGTTCTGGGTCCAGGCACCTGGAAAACCCAACCAAGACTTCGGTTTTGGGCCTAGGGGCATACAGGCCTGCGCTGTGGGATCCTGGTCCAGCTTCCAAGGGGGCTCTTTCTAAAGGGGTCTCATTCTGAGGGTCACAAAGCCTGTTTCTGTCCAGCTGCCCATCCTCTGTAGGCGTGGTCTCATGGGCCATGCACTTGGCTCCCACTCCGAGGGTTGGACAGCAATCTCAACATTAAGTTTTCTTGCCATGGGGAAGGAGGAGCACTCTTTTGTGCTTCAGGGTCCACTATGGGAGGAATTTGAGCTAAGTCTGGGACAGATACCTGAATACCCAGGTTGCTTCATGATGATGGCCTCAGGCCAAGGCTGGACCCACCTGCAGGATATAGGGCCCACTATCTGGGTGGCTGACAGGAGGTTGGGGATCGGGCTGTGTCAGACAGACCATTTGTGCAGAGGTCAGTCTATTATATTGGGGTGCCATTGAGGGACGTGCAGGAGCATCCTCATGTGGGTTTCTGCTAAGACCCATAGGGCACTTCTTCTTTCTGGTGGGCAGGCAGAAGGCTGCCTTGTGGCTCCAGAATTCCCAATATGGAGGGCTTGCAGGCGAGGAGTGTGAGGACAGAAGTCTGAAAACACAAGCCATGGATAAGCTCAGTGCTGAGCACATGGCCATTCCAATGTGCAGTGGTTGTTTTGAGATCTCCAGCACCTGAGTATGGGCGAGGGTCATATGACTGCTCATGCTGGAGTTTGTATCCATGGTGATCAACGAATTCTTGGGTATCCTCAAGAATTCTTGGAGGTTTTACCAAGCAGGACCTTTTGAGCTGCTCCAAACAGCAAGGTGTCCTACTGCAGGACAGGGGGAGTCGGCTTAGAGGGCTCCAGGGTCCCCCATATAAAAAGATTCGATAGCAAAACTCTCTGAATAAAGGCCTGGGAATCCATCCTTGCATTACCATTGCAGCTTAGGAACATGGCAGGCTTGATCCGCTGGTTTTGGTTCCAATTTCCAAGTGATCTAAGTTGAAGGATGTTCTCAGTCTAATGTGAGACTGAGACTGCTTGGTGTCCAGGGAGACCTTAGAATGTGTTGGTGGAGCTACATCTGTTCAGTCTTCTCCCACCAAAATGACTAGGAGGAGGAATGCCCAACAGAAGAAAAATACAGAGGATGGACCTTCCGCAACAGAGCTAACGGCTATCAACATAGACAATATGTCGGAAAGAGAATTCAGGCTAACAATTATCCAGGCAATAGCTAGGTTGGAGAAAGCCATGGATGACCAAACAGAATTGATTAGAGCCGAACTGAAAGCGACCAGACAGGATGTTCACAATGTTAGGGCGGAGCTTAAAGCTACCAGGGAGGAGGTCCACAATGCTCTCAATGAGTTCCAATCCAATCTAAACTCTCTCAAAGCTAGGGTAACTGAGACAGAAGATAGAATTAGTGATCTGGAAGACAAACAGATAGAGAGAAAGGATCAGGAGGAAGCCTGGAACAAACAGCTTAGATCCCACGAAAGCAGAATTAGGGAAATAAGTGATGCCATGAAGCGTTCCAACGTCAGAATTATTGGAATTCCTGAAGGGGAGGAGAAAGAAAGAAGTCTAGAAGATGTCGTGGAACAAGTCCTTCATGAAAACTTTCCGAATCTCGCGAATGAAACCAGCGTTCATGTACTAGAGGCTGAACGGTCTCCACCCAAGATTATACACTCCAAAAAAACATCACGACACCTGATAGTCAAATTGAGAAATTATAATTGTAGGTATAATCTCTTGAAAGCTGCCAGGGCAAAGAGGCTCCTTACTTACAGAGGGAAGCCCATCAGAATAACGTCAGACCTGTCCACAGAGACCTGGCAAGCCAGAAGAGGCTGGCAAGATATATTCAGGGCACTAAATGAGAAGAACATGCAGCCAAGAATACTTTATCCAGCAAGACTGACATTCAAAATGGATGGAGAGATAAAGAGTTTCCAAGACCGGCAAGACTTAAAAGACTATGCAACCACCAAGCCGATACTGCAGGAAATATTAAGGGGGGTTCTATAAAAGAGGAAAAATCCCAAGAATAGCATTGAACAGAAATATAGAGACAGTCTACAGAAAGAAAGACTTCAAAGGTAACTCGATGTCAATAAAAACGTATCTATCAATAATCACTCTCAATGTGAATGGCCTAAATGCACCCATAAAACGGCACAGGGTTGCAGATTGGATAAAACGACAGGACCCATCCATATGCTGTCTACAAGAGACCCATTTTGAACCTAAAGATACACGCAGACTGAAAGTGAAGGGGTGGAGAAGCATCTTTCATGCCAATGGGACTCAAAAGAAGGCTGGGGTAGCGATTCTCATATCAGATAAATTAGACTTCAAACTAAAGACTGTAGTCAGAGATACAGAAGGACACTACATAATCCTTAAAGGGACTATCCACCAAGATGATCTAACAATTGTAAATATCTATGCTCCCAATATGGGAGCAGCCAATTACTTAAGAAAACTGTTAATCAAGATAAAGAGTCATATTGATATGAATACACTAATCGTAGGTGATCTTAACACGCCTCTTTCAGAATTAGACAGATCATCGAAGCAGAAAATCAATAAAGAAACAAGAGCATTGAACGACACATTGGACCAGATGGACCTCATAGATATATACAGAACATTCCACCCTAAAACAGCAGAATACTCATTCTTCTCAAGTGCACACGGAACCTTCTCCAGAATAGACCACATACTGGGTCACAAATCAGGACTCAGCCGATACCAAAAGACTGAGATTATTCCCTGCATATTCTCAGATCACAATGCTTTGAAACTGGAGCTCAATCACAAGGAAAAGTTCCGAAGGAACTCAAACACCTGGAAGCTAAAGACCACCTTGCTTAAGAATGCTTGGATCAACCAGGAGATCAAAGAAGAACTGAAACAATTCATGGAAACCAATGAGAATGAAGACACTTCGGTCCAAAACCTATGGGATACAGCAAAGGCGGTCCTAAGGGGAAAATATATAGCCATCCAAGCCTTGCTCAAAAAAATTGAAAAATCCAGAACACACCAGCTGTCTCTACACCTTAAAGAACTGGAGGATCAACAACAAATCAAACCAACTCCACACATAAGAAGGGAAATCATCAAGATTAGAGCTGAGATCAATGAGGGAGAAACCAGAGATACAGTAGAACGTATCAATGAAACTAGAAGCTGGTTTTTTGAAAGAATCAATAAGATCGATAAGCCACTGGCTACACTAATCCAAAAGAAAAGAGAGAAATCCCAAATTCATAAAATTATGAATGAAAGGGGAGAGAACACAACTAACACCAAGGAAGTAGAAACAATCATCAGAAGTTACTACGAACAGTTATATGCCAATAAGCTTAGCAACCTTGATGAAATGGATGCATTCCTGGAAAAATATAAACTACCAAAATTGAACCAGGAAGAAATCGACAACCTGAATAGACCGATATCTAATAACGAGATTGAAGCAGTGATCAAAAATCTCCCAAAAAACAAGAGCCCAGGACCTGACGGATTCCCTGGGGAATTCTACCAAACCTTCCAAGAAGAAATAACACCTACTCTCCTGAAGCTGTTTCAAAAAATTGAAGCAGAAGGAAAACTTCCAGACTCTTTCTATGAAGCCAGCATTACCCTGATCCCCAAACCAGGCAAGGACCATACCAAAAAGGAGAATTTCAGACCAATATCACTGATGAATATGGATGCTAAGATTCTCAACAAGATCCTAGCCAACAGGATCCAACAACACATTAAAAAGATTATCCACCATGATCAGGTGGGATTCATCCCTGGGCTACAAGGATGGTTCAACATTCGTAAATCAATCAATGTGATACAACAAATTAATAGGAGAAGAGAGAAGAACCACATGGTCCTCTCAATTGATGCAGAAAAAGCATTTGACAAAATCCAACATCCGTTCCTGATTAAAACGCTTCAAATTATAGGGATAGAGGGAACATTCCTGAACCTCATCAAATCTATCTATGAAAGACCCACAGCAAATATCATCCTCAATGGGAAAAAGCTTGCAGCCTTCCCGCTGAGATCAGGAACAAGACAAGGATGCCCACTTTCACCACTCTTGTTCAACATAGTATTAGAAGTCCTAGCAACAGCAATCAGACAACAGAGAGAAATAAAAGGTATCCAAATTGGTAATGAAGAAGTCAAACTCTCTCTCTTCGCAGATGACATGATTCTTTATATGGAAAACCCAAAAGACTCCACCCCCAAACTACTAGAACTCATACAGCAATTCAGCAGCATGGCAGGATACAAAGTCAATGTGCAGAAATCAGTGGCTTTCTTATACACTAACAATGAAAATACAGAAAGGGAAATTAGAGAATCGATTCCATTTACTATAGCACCAAGAACCATAAGATACCTGGGAATAAACCTAACTAAAGAGGTAAAGGATCTATACTTGAGGAACTATAGAACACTCATGAAAGAAATTGAAGAAGACACAAAAAGATGGAAGACCATTCCATGCTCTTGGATCGGAAGAATAAACATCGTTAAAATGTCTATACTGCCTAGAGCAATCTATACTTTTAATGCCATTCCGATCAAAATTCCACCGGCATTCTTCAAAGAGCTGGAGCAAATAATCCAAAAATTTGTATGGAATCAGAAGAGACCCCGAATCGCTAAGGAAACGTTGAAAAACAAAAATAAAGCTGGCGGCATCACCTTACCTGATTTCAAGCTTTATTACAAAGCTGTGATCACCAAGACAGCATGGTACTGGCATAAAAACAGACACATAGACCAGTGGAACAGAGTAGAGAGCCCTGATATGGACCCTCAACTCTATGGTCAATTAATCTTCGACAAAACAGGAAAAAATATACAGTGGAAAAAAGACAGTCTCTTCAATAAATGGTGCTGGGAAAACTGGACAGCTATATGTAGAAGAATGAAACTCGACCATTCTCTTACACCGTACACAAAGATCAACTCAAAATGGATAAAAGACCTCAACGTGAGACAGGAATCTATCAGAATCTTAGAGGAGAACATAGGCAGTAATCTCTTCGATATCAGCCACAGCAACTTCTTTCAAGATACGTCTCCAAAGGCAAAGGAAACAAAAGCGAAAATAGACTTCTGGGACTTCATCAAAATCAAAAGCTTCTGCACAGCAAAGGAAACAGTCAAAAAAACAAAGAGGCAACCCACGGAATGGGAGAAGATATTTGCAAATGACAGTACAGACAAAAGGTTGATATCCAGGATCTATAATGAACTCCTCAAACTCAACCCACACGAAACAGACAAACACATCAAAAAATGGGCAGAAGATATGAACAGACACTTCTCCAATCAAGAAATACAAATGGCTATCAGACACATGAAAAAATGCTCATCATCATTAGCCCTCAGGGAGATTCAAATTAAAACCACATTGAGATATCACCTTACACCAGTTAGAATGGCCAAAATTAACAAAACAGGAAACAACATGTGTTGGAGAGGATGTGGAGAAAGGGGAACCCTCTTACACTGTTGGTGGGAATGCAAGTTGGTGCAGCCTCTTTGGAGAACAGTGTGGAGATTCCTCAAGAAATTAAAAATAGAGCTTCCCTACGACCCTGCAATTGCACTCCTGGGTATTTACCCCAAAGATACAGATGTCGTGAAAAGAAGGGCCATCTGTACCCCAATGTTTATAGCAGCAATGGCCACAGTCGCCAAACTATGGAAAGAACCAAGATGCCCTTCAACGGATGAATGGATAAGGAAGATGTGGTCCATATACACTATGGAGTATTATGCCTCCATCAGAAAGGACGAATATCCAACTTTTGTAGCAACATGGACGGGACTGGAAGAGATTATGCTGAGTGAAATCAGTCAAGCAGAGAGAGTCAATTATCATATGGTTTCACTCATTTGTGGAGCATAACCAATAGCATGGAGGACAAGGGGCTTTAGAGAGTAGTAGGGAATTTGGGTAAATTGGAAGGGGAGGTGAACCATGAGAGACTATGGACTCTGAAAAACAGTCTGAGGGGTTTGAAGTGGCGGGGGGGTGGGAGGTTGGGGTACCAGGTGGTGGGTATTATAGAGGGCACAGCTTGCATGGAGCACTGGGTGTGGTGAAAAAATAATGAATACTGTTTTTCTGAAAATAAATAAATTGGGAAAAAAAAAAAAAAAGAATGTGTTGGTGGGTCTGAGGCTCTGCAGGATTGTCCTACCTGAGGGTTAGACCCAGTTCCCAGGAGCCAGGTTTCCTTCTCAGCATAGGAGTGGTTCTCTTGTATGGCTCAGAGACCACATGTCAGGTCATATGTTGGATTGCAAGAACAGGCCTCTGGTCACAGAGGCCTGAATACTAGGCTAGGGTTCTGATGAGGTTGTAGGGGCATGTCATGTTCAACCTTTGGACTCAGGGCCTTTGACCTGCGTGTCTTCCTGGAGGTAGGTGCTGAGGCTGTGTCAGACTGTGAATTTTTTTTCCAGAGTGGCCTATGTAATAGGTGTGGGCTAAGGGGCCTTGCAGGTTTCTCCTAATCTGGAAGGTTTGGCCAACTGAGACGGCAGAGTTTCCTCTGAAGATCAGGCCCAGTGATGTAGTGTGGTTCTGGTGGTCCCATCCTGGAGGGAATGTGGTTAAGGGCTCTGGGACCAAAGTCTTCAGACACAAAATTGGGTAAAAGTTAGGGTCGAGGTGATGGCAGGCCCGATCTGAAGACCCTGAGGGCAGCTCCTCGGGATTTGTAATTCGTGCAGCAGGGAAGCAGGAGTAAAGGCTTTTCTTTCTGGATTGTGTCTAGGATGACTTCAGAATGGTGGGGTGTCCTCATGTGTCCATGGGATTTTTTACCTCTCTGGGGATTCTGCCCGGCACCCATGAGTTTGGTGTCTTACTGGGGGGAAGGAGAGAGTGCGGTTTACCATGTCAGGGTCCTGTCAAAACTGGGATTCCAGAGATGGGTTCTGGGTCCTTGTGTGTGGATCACCCCACAAAGGCTTAGGATTTGGGCCTAGAGGCATGACAGGCCCACTCTGTGGGGCCCTGGTCCAGCTCCCACAGGGACCTGTTGGAAATGGTCTCAGGGTGAGGGTCACAATGCCTGTTTGTGCCCAGTTGCCCATCCTGAGTGTGCGTTGTCTCTTGTTCCATGCACCTGGATCCCAATCTGAAGGTTTCACCACAATCTCATCAGTTAGTTTTTCTGCATGGGGAAGTAGGAGTATTCTTTTGTGCTTCAGGTTCCCCCACGTGCAAGAATTTGAGCTTTGTTCTGGGACATGTACGTGAATACCCAGGTTGGGTCGAGATGAAGGACTCAGGTCAGGGCAGGTCACACATGCCAGATATGGGGCCCACTATCTGCGTGGCCGCCAAGAGGTCAGGGATTGGCTGTGTCAGACCGAGCATTAGTGAACAGGGTTGCCTATGTTATTGGGTTGCCATAGAGGGCCTTGCAGGTGGATCCTCAGTGGGGTTTTACGCAGACCCATAGGGCACTTCTTTTTCTGGAGGGCAGGCAGAAGGCTGCATTGTGGCTCCCCAATTCCCAATTTAGAGGGCTTGAAGGCAAGGAGTGTGACTACAGAAGGCTGAAAACACAAGTTACGGTTAAGCTCAGTGCCGAGCACATGGCCATTCCATATGCAGCGATTGTTTAGAGATCTCCAGCACCTAAGTACGGGCAATGGTCAGATGTCTTCTTACTATGGAATTTGTATCTATGATGGCCAACAAACGAAATATCCAGCACCTGAGTAAGGGTGGATGTCAGATGTTTGCTCACACTGGAGTTTGTGTCTATGATGACCGACAAATGGAGGAGTGGCATCAACAGGCCATGGAGGATTCCCCACGCTGATGCATGTGAGATGCTCCAAACAGCAAGGTTGCTTTTTCTACTGGACAGATGGAGTCTCATTTGTTTGATCTGGGTCCCCCATGTGAAAAGTATGGGTAGCAGAGCTCTTCCACAATGGTACCTGGAAATCACACCTCCATTGACCAATGCAGCTGAGGAACATGGCAGGTTCTTTAGGGTGGCTCTGGGGCAAAGTACCAAGGACTTGAGTTGACATGGAATCTCTTGCAGATGGGTCACAATGCTGGTTTGTCACCAGTAGATCTTAGAATGTGTTGGTGGCTAAGGTGCCATGCAGGGTTTTTCTAATCTGAGGGTTCAACACAGGTTGAAGAGCACGGTTTCCTTCTGGAGACAAGAGATATAGTGCTGTGTGGCTCAGGGAGCACATGTTGTATCATAAGTTCATATTCAAGAACAAAGCTCTGAAGACCGATGCCTGACAACCTAATCTAGGGTTCCAATGAGGTCCCAGGGGCATGAGAGTTTGAATCTTCAGACTCAGGACAGTTGACTTGGGTGTCTGCATGGATGTAGGTGATCAGGGTGTTTCAGACCGTGCAATTGTGTCCAGAGTAGCCTCCAATATTGGGGTGACCTCAGGGGCCTTGCCTGTTTCAACCTACTCTGGAAGGTTTGGATAACTGTGACAGGCACAATTTCCATGGGAATGGCAGGCAAATTCCTGTGGTGTGGCTCCAGAGACCCCATCCTGGAGGGCAAGTGAGCCATGGTTTTGGGAGAGAAGTCTGCAAACACAAATTCAGGTTATGGTTAGTGGTGAGGTTATTGCAGGGCAATGCGTAGACCTGGGGGGCTACTCATCAGGAAAAATAATTTGAGTGACTCTAAGGCAGAAGCACAGGCTTTTCTATCTGGATTTTGTGTCCAGGATGGCCTCGGAATGCAGCTGTGGTCTCACGGGTCCATGGGAGATTTTTCCTCTCTAAGGATCCTGGTGGCTCCCAAAAGTTTGATGGCTTTTCAGGATGGGAAGAGTGCTATTTTCGATTGTAGGTGTGCCCCAAAACAGGGATTCCAGAGACGGGCTCTGGGTCTGGGCACCTGGAAAATCCCACCAAGCATTAGGACTTGGGCCTATGGGCATACCAGGCCTGCAATACGGGATCCTGGTGGTGCAACTGAGAGGGCTTGTTTGAAAGCATGCTCAGGCTGAGGGTCACCATACATGTTTGTACCCAGGGGGGCCCTCAGGAGAGGGCGTGTTCTTATTGGCCATATAGCTGGCTCCCACTTTGACTCCTAGAGTTGGACACCCATCGCAGCAGCCAGGCTTCCTGCCATGGAAAGAGGAGATCTCTGTTGTGCTTCAAGTACCCCCTTTGGCAGGGTTTCCAGTAAAGGTCTGAGAAAGGTGCCTTAATTCCAAGGATGTGTAGAGATGACGGACTTGGGCTATGGCCGGTCTCAAATGCTGGAGATGAGGACCTAGGGCATGGTGGGTCCGAATGTGCTCAGTGTGCGGCCAGCTGTCTGGGTGTGGGTAGGGAGGTCTAGTCTCAGGCTGTGTGAGACAGGGCATTAATGCCCAGGGTAGACTGTATAATTGGGGTACAGTCAAGTGGCGTGCAGGTTGATTCTCATTTGGGGTTTCTGGGTAGCCCCACAGGGCAATTTTTTTTCTTCTTGAGGGCAGGCAGAGTGCTGCATTGTGGCTCCATAATTCCCAAACTGGAGGTCCTTTGGGCCAAAAGTGTGAGGACAATAATCTGAGAGCACAAGCTAGGCATAGGTTTCAGAGCGATGGCACAGCAGGCACCCTCTGCAGAGCTGAATTGAGATCTCATGCATCTGAAGTCAGGGCGAGGATCAGACGTTTGCTCAGGTTGGAGTTTCTGGCCATGATGGCCCCTTCATGAAGGAGGGGGGCATCATCACAAGGCCATGGAGGTTTTCCCATAATGGGAATTGTGAGATGCTCCAAACCGCAAGGATTCTTTCTGCGGGAAAACTGAGACATGTTGGAATGCTCCAGGACATCCCATTATGGAACGACTCCAGGGCAGGGTTCTGAGGATGGATGCCTGGCCATCCCGCCTCGCATTCCAATTGTGTACTAGTGAAAAGACAGGTTCAATTTGCTGGCTCAGGGGGAGCAACAGAGGGGGCTGAGTTGAAATGGCCTCTCTTGTGGATGGGTCCTAATGTGGGTTTTTCTCCATGGACACATTGGAATGGGGAGAATTTCCTTCTAGGAACAGGAGATGTTCTGTTATGTGACTCAGGGAACAGATGGTGTATCATAAGTTGGTTTTCGGGAACAGCTATCTGAGGAGAGATGCCTGAAAACCTATTCTTGGGTTCCAATGATGTCCTAGGGGCATGTCGGTTTCAATGTTCTGACTCAGGATCATTGACTTTGGTGTCTGCCTGGTTGTAGGTGATCAGGGTGTTTCAGACTGTTCATTTGCATCCAGAGCTACTTCCAATATTGCGGTGGGATCAGGGGCCTTGGAGGTTTCTCCTAACCTGCAGGGTTTGGATAAGTGTGATAGGCAAAGTTTTTTTGGGGATGGCAGGCACTGTCCTGTGGTTTGGCACCAGAGACCCCATCTTGGAGGACATGTGAGGCATTGTTTTGGGAGAGAAGTCTGCAAACAAAAACTAGGTTTAGGCTTAGTGGCACCGTGGTCACAGCCCAATGTGTCGACCTGGAGGGCAGCTTGTCAGGAACTGTAACTAGGGTGACTCGATGATGGTAGCACAGACTTTTCTATCAGCATTGTGTGTCCAGGTTGACCTCGGAATGTAGGTGTCGTCTCACGGGTCCATGGGAGATTTTTCCTCTCTAAGGATCCTGGCAGATCCCCATTGTTTGGTGGCTTTTTCGGTGAAAGGGAAGAGTGCTCTTTTCCATCTTAGGGGTGCCCAAGAACAGGGATTCGAGAGATGGGCTCTGGGTCAGGGCACCAGGAAATTCCCACCAATAGTTAGTATTTGGCCCTAGGGGCATACCAGGCTTGCAATGCGGGATCCTGGTGGTGAAACTGAGAGGGCTTGTTTGAAAGCATGCTCAGGCTGAGGATCACAATGCCTGTTTGTTCCCAGGACACCCTTCAGGATTGGGAATGGTCTCATTGTCCATGTGGCTGGCTCAATCTCTGAGGGTTGGACACACTTCCCAATAGCTAGCTTTCCTGCCATGGGAAAGGAGCAGTTCCCTCTTGGGCTTCAGGTTCCTCCATTGGCAGGGATTCCAGCAAAGGTCTGGAGACAGGTGTCTGAATAGCAAGGATGGGTAGTGAGGATGAACTGGGCCATGGCTTGTCTCACATGCTGGATATGGGCTGTGCTCTCTGGGTGGCTGACAAGAGGCTGGGTCAGGCTCTGTCAGACACAGCACTAGTGGCCAGGGCAGCCTAAAAATCGGGGATCTGTGAGGTCCGAGCAGATGATACCCCTGTGGGTTTTTGGCAGTCTTACCAGGCACCACTTCTTTCTATGGGGAGGGCAAAATGCTGTGTTTTGGCTCCAGAATTCGCTATCCAGAGGACTTCAGGACCAGTAGGGTGAGGATGGAATTGTAAACACAAGCTAGGGTTAAATTCAGGTCAAAGCAGAAGGCATTTCCTATGTGTAGGAACTCATTCAAGACATCCAATACCTGAGTAAGGGCGGATGAAAGATGTTTGCTCACACTGGAATTTGTCTATGATGACCAACAAATGGAGAGGTGGCGTCAAGAGGCCATGGAAGATTTCCCATGCTGAGGCTTGTGAGATTTTCCAAATAGCAAGGTTTGCTTTTATTGGACAGGTGGAGTCTGGTTTGTTTGCTTTGGGGTCCCCCATGCAGAAATTTTGGGTAGCAGACCCCTTCTGCATGGACACCTGGAAAGAACAAGCCCAATGAGCATTGCAGCTGTGAATATGACAGGTTCGTAATGGTGGGTCTGGGGCCAAGTACCAAGGCCTTGAGTTGACGTGGAATCTCTAACAGTTGGCTCCCAATGTTGCTTTGTTACCCATTAGGTGTTAGAATGTACTGGGGGTTAAGGGGCCATGAAGGATTCTCCTACCCTGAAGGTTTGGCACAGGTCGAAGTGCACAGTTTCCTTCTTGGGACAGGAGATGTTCTGTTGTGTGGCTCAGGGTCCACATTTTGTATCACAACTTGTTACTCCAGAAGAGGCCTCTGAGGACACATGCCTGAAACATAATCTAGGGTTCCAATGACATCCTAGGTGCATGTAAGTTTCAATTTTCTGTCTTAGGACCATTGACGTGGGTGTCTACCTGGATGTCGGTGATCCAGGGTGTTTCAGACTGTGCATTTTTGCCCAGAGCGGCTTCCAATATTGGGGTGCACTCAGGGGACTTGCAGGTTTCTCCTAATCTGGACGGTTTGGGCAACTGTGATGGGCAAGGTTTCCTTGGAGATGGCAGGCACAGTCCTGTGCTGTGGCTCCAGAGACCCCATTCTGGAGGACATGTGAATCATGTTTTTGGGAGAGAACACTGCAAATGAAAACTCAGGTAAGGCTTAATGGTGTGATGATCGCAGGCGCAATGCATCTACCTGGAGGGCAGCTCATCAGGAGCTCTAATTAGGGTGACTCGATGGCGGTATCACAGGCTTTTCTTTTTTTTTTTTCCAATTTATTTATTTTCAAAAAACAGTATTCATTATTTTTTCACCACACCAGTGCTCCATGCAAGCTGTGCCCTCTATAATAACCACCACCTGGTACCCCAACCCCCCACCCCCCCGCCACTTCAAACCCCTCATATTGTTTTTCAGAGTCCATAGTCTCTCATGGTTCATCTCCCCTTCCAATTTACCCAAAAGCACATACCCTCCCCAATGTCCATAACCCTAACCCCCTTCTCCCAACCCCCTCCCCCCAGCAACCCACAGTTTGTTTCATGAGATTAAGAGTCACTTGTGGTTTGTCTCCCTCCCTATCCCATCTTGTTTCATGGATTCTTCTCCTACCCACTTAAGCCCCCATGTTGCATCACCACTCCCTCATATCAGGGAGATCATATGATAGTTGTCTTTCTTCGCTTGACTTATTTCGCTAAGCATGATACACTCTAGTTCCATCCATGTTGTCGCAATTGGCAAGATTTCATTTCTTTTGATGGCTGCATAGTATTCCATTGTGTATATATACCACTTCTTCTTGATCCATTCATCTGTTGATGGACATCTAGGTTCTTTCCATACTTTGGCTATTGTGGACATTGCAATGTTTATAGCAAACATTCGGGTGCACGTGCCCCTTTGGATCACTACGTTTGTATCTTTAGGGTAAATTCCCAGTAGTGCAATTGCTGGGTCATAGGGCAGTTCTATTTTCAACATTTTGAGGAACCTCCATGCTGTTTTCCAGAGTGGTTGCACCAGCTTGCATTCCCACCAACAGTGTAGGAGGGTTCCCCTTTCTCCGCATCCTCGCCAGCATCTGTCATTTCCTGACTTGTTGATTTTAGCCATTCTGACTGGTGCGAGGTGATATCTCATTGTGGTTTTGATTTGTATTTCCCTGATGCCGAGTGATATGGAGCACTTCTTCATGTGTCTGTTGGCCATCTGGATGTCTTCTTTGCAGAAACGTCTGTTCATGTCCTCTGCCCATTTCTTGATTGGATTATTTGTTCTTTGGGTGTTGACTTTGTTAAGTTCTTTATAGATTTTGGACACTAGTCCTTTATCTGATATGTCGTTTGCAAATATCTTCTCCCATTCTGTCAGTTGTCTTTTGGTTTTGTTAACTGTTTCCTTTGCTGTGCAAAAGATTTTGATTTTGATGAAATCCCAAAAGTTCATTTTTGCCCTTGCTTCCCTTGCCTTTGGCGATGTTCCTAGGAAGATGTTGCTGCGGCTGAGGTCGAAGAGGTTGCTGCCTGTGTTCTCCTCAAGGATTTTGATGGATTCCTTTCTCACATTGAGGTCCTTAATCCATTTTGAGTCTATTTTTGTGTGTGGTGTAAGAAAATGGTCCAATTTCATTTTTCTGCACGTGGCTGTCCAATTTTCCAAACACCATTTATTGAAGAGGCTGTCTTTTTTCCATTGGACATTCTTTCCTGCTTTGTCGAAGATTAGTTGACCATAGAGTTGAGGGTCTATTTTTGGGCTCTCTATTCTGTTCCATTGGTCTATGTGTCTGTTTTTGTGCCAGTACCATGCTGTCTTGATGATGACAGCTTTGTAATAAAGCTTGAAGTCCGGAATTGTGATGCCACCTTTGTTTTTCAATATCCCTTTGGCTATTCGAGGTCTTTTCTGGTTCCATATAAATTTTAAAATTATTTGTTCCATTTCTTTGAAAAAGATGGATGGTACTTTGATAGGAATTGCATTAAATGTGTAGATTGCTTTAGGTAGCATAGACATTTTCACAATATTTATTCTTCCAATCCAGGAGCATGGGACTTTTTTCCATTTCTTTGTGTCTTCCTCAATTTCTTTCATGAGTACTTTATAGTTTTCTGAGTATAGATTCTTAGCCTCTTTGGTTAGGTTTATTCCTAGGTATCTTATGGTTTGGGGTGCAATTGTAAATGGGATTGACTCCTTAATTTCTCTTTCTTCTGTCTTGTTGTTGGTGTAGAGAAATGCAACTGATTTCTGTGCATTGATCTTATATCCTGACACTTGATGAATTCCTGTATAAGTTCTAGCAGTTTTGGAGTGGAGTCTTTTGGGTTTTCCACATAGAGTATCATATCATCTGCGAAGAGTGATAATTTGACTTCTTCTTTGCCGATTTGGATGCCTTTAATTTCCTTTTGTTGTCTGATTGCTGAGGCTAGGACTTCTAGTACTATGTTGAATAGCAATGGTGATAATGGACATCCCTGCCGTGTTCCTGACCTTAGTGGAAAAGCTTTCAGGTGTTCTCCATTGAGAATGATATTTGCAGTGGTTTTTTCATAGATGGCTTGATGATATTGAGGTATGTGCCCTCTATCCCTACACTTTGAAGGGTTTTGATCAGGAAGGGATGCTGTACTTTGTCAAATGCTTTTTCAGCATCTATTGAGAGTATCATATGGTTCTTGTTCTTTCTTTTATTGATGTGTTGTATCACATTGACTGATTTGCGGATGTTGAACCAACCTTGCAGCACTGGGATAAATCCCACTTGGTCGTGGTGAATAATCCTTTTAATGTACTCTTGAATCCTATTGGCTAGTATTTTGGTGAGAATTTTTGCATCTGTGTTCATCAAGGATATTGGTCTATAGCTCTCTTTTTTGATGGGATCCTTGTCTGGTTTTGGGATCAAGGTGATGCTGGCCTCATAAAATGAGTTTGGGAGTTTTCCTTCCATTTCTATTTTTTGGAACAGTTTCAGGAGAATAGGAATTAGTTCTTCTTTAAATGTTTGGTAGAATTCCCCCGGGAAGCCATCTGGCCCTGGGCTTTTGTTTGTTTGGAGATTTTTAATGACTGTTTCAATCTCCTTACTGATTATGGGTCTGTTCAGGCTTTCTATTTCTTCCTGGTTCAATTTTGGTAGTTTATATGTTTCTAGGAATGCATCCATTTCTTCCAGATTGTCAAATTTCTTGGCGTAGAGTTGCTCATAGTGTGTTCTTATAATAGTTTTTATTTCTTTGGTGATAGTTGTGATCTCTCCTCTTTCATTCATGATTTTATTTATTTGGGTCCTTTCTCTTTTCTTTTTGATAAGTCTGGCCAAGGGTTTATCAATTTTATTAATTCTTTCAAAGAACCAGCTCCTAGTTTGGTTGATTTGTTCTATTGTTTTTTTGGTTTCTATTTCATTGATTTCTGCTCTGATCTTTATGATTTCTCTTCTCCTTCCGGGCTTAGGGTTTCTTCCTTGTTCTTTCTCCAGCTCCTTTAGGTGTAGGGTTAGGTTGTGTACCTGAGACCTTTCTTGTTTCTTGAGAAAAGCTTGTACCTCTATATGTTTTCCTCTAAGGACTGCCTTTGTTGTGTCCCACAGATTTTGAACCGTTGTATTTTCATTATCATTTGTTTCCATGATTTTTTTCAATTCTTCTTTAATTTCCCGGTTGACCCATTCATTCTTTAGAAGGATGCTGTTTAGTCTTCATGTATTTGTGTTCTTTCCAAACTTCCTCTTGTGGTTGAGTTCTAGCTTCAGAGCATTGTGGTCTGAAAATATGCAGGGAATGATCCCAATCTTTTGATACTGGTTGAGTCCTGATTTAGGACCGAGGATGTGATCTATTCTGGAGAATGTTCCATGTGCACTAGAGAAGAATGTGTATTCTGTTGCTTTGGGATGAAATGTTCTGAATATATCTGTGATGTCCATCTCATCCAGTGTATCATTTAAGGCCTTTATTTCCCTGTTGATCTTTTGCTTGGATGATCTGTCCATTTCAGTGAGGGGAGTGTTAAAGTCCCCTACTATTATTGTATTATTGTGGATGTGTTTTTTTGATTTTGTTATTAATTGGTTTATATAGTTTGCTGCGCCCACTTTGGGGGCATAGATATTTAAAATTGTTAGATCTTCTTGTTGGACAGACCCTTTGAGTATGATATAGTGTCCTTCCTCATCTCTTATTATAGTCTTTGGCTTAAAATCTAATTGATCTGATATAAGGATTGCCACTCCTGCTTTTTTCTGATGTCCATTAGCATGGTAAATTCTTTTCCACCCCCTCACTTTAAGTCTGGAGGTGTCTTCTGGTTTAAAATGAGTTTCTTGGAGGCAATATATAGATGGGTTTTGTTTTTTTATCCATTCTGATACCCTGTGTCTTTTGATTGGGGCATTTAGCCCATTAATATTCAGGGTAACTATTGAGAGATATGATTTTAGTGCCATTGTATTGCCTGTAAGGTGACTGTTACTGTATATTGTCTCTGTTCCTTTCTGATCTGCCACTTGTAGCCTCTCTCTTTGCTTAGTGGACACCTTTCAGTATTTCCTGTAGAGCTGGTTTGGTGTTTGCAAATTCTTTCAGTTTTTGTTTGTCCTGGAAGCTTTTAATCTCTCCTTCTATTTTCAATGATAGCCTAGCTGGATATAGTATTCTTGGCTGCACGTGTTTCTCGTTTAGTGCTCTGAAAATGTCATGCCAGCTCTTTATGGCCTGCCAGGTCTCTGTGGATAAGTCAGCTGCCAATCGAATACTTTTACCATTGTATGTTACAGACTTCTTTTCCCGGGCTGCTTTCAGGATTTTCTCTTTGTCACTAAGGCTTGTAAATTTTACTATTAGGTGACGGGTTGTGGGCCTATTCTTATTGATTTTGAGGGGCGTTCTCTGAACCTCCTGAATTTTGATGCTCATTCCCTTTGCCATATTGGGGAAATTCTCCCCAATAATTCTCTCCAGTATACCTTCTGCTCCCCTCTCTCTTTCTTCTTCTTCTGGAATCCCAATTATTCTAATGTTGTTTCGTCTTATGGTGTCACTTATCTCTCGAATTCTCCCCTCGTGGTCCAGTAGCTGTTTGTCCCTCTTTTGCTCAGCTTCTTTATTCTCTGTCATTTGGTCTTCTATATCGCTAATTCTTTCTTCTGCCTCATTTATCCTAGCAGTGAGAGCCTCCATTTTTGATTGAACTTCATTAATAGCTTTTTTTATTTCAACTTGGTTAGATTTTAGTTCTTTTATTTCTCCAGAATGGGCTTTTATATCTCTGGAGAGGGTTTCTCTAATATCTTCCATGCCTTTTTCAAGCCCGGCTATAACCTTGAGAATTGTCATTTTGAACTCTAGATCTGACATATTACCAATGTCTGTATTGATTAGGTCCCTAGCCTTCAGTACTGCCTCTTGTTCTTTTTTTTTTTGTTGTGAATTTTTCTGCCTTGTCATTTTGTCCAGCTAAGAGTATATGAAGGAGCAAGTAAAATACTAAAAGGGTGGCAACAATCCCAGGAAAATATGCTTTAAATAAATCAGAAGAGATCCCAAATCGTGAGGGGGGTTTTCTCCCCCCTCACGATTGGGTGAGGGATCTCCTCTGATTGGGATCTCCTTTGATTGGGATCTCCCAATCTCTTCTGATTGGGATCTCCCAATCTCTTCTGATTGGGATCTCTTCTGATTTGGGGATAAAAAGAGGTTCAAAAAGAAAGAAAGAAAAAAAAGAATTAAAAAAAAAGAGATGGAATTAAAAATTCGATCAAGAATTTAAAAAAGAATTAAGAAAAAAAAGATTGAAGAGATTAGGATCTCTTCTGATTTGGGGATAAAAAGAGGTTCAAAAAGAAAGAATGAAAAAAAAAGAATTAAAAAAAGAAAATGAATAAACAGAAGTATAAAAAAGAAAAAAATATATATATTAGATAATCTAGTTAAAAAACGTTAAAAAAGAAAAGGGTAAAAGTTATAAAAAATTTTAGCAGAAGAAGAGAAAAAAAATGAAAAAGAAAAAAATTAGATTAACTGCAAGACTAAAAAATCACAGGCAGAAAGCCATGAGTTCCGTGGTTTGTTTTCTCCTCCTCTGGAATTCTGCTGCTCTCTACTTGGTATTGAAACTGCACTCCTTGGTAGGTGAACTTGGTCTTGCCTGGATTTCTTGTTGATCTTCTGGGGGAGGGGCCTGGTGTAGTGATTCTCAAGTGTCTTTGCCCCAGGCGGAATTACACCGCCCTTACCAGGGGCCGGGCTGAGTGATCTGCTCGGCTTTGCTTTCAGGAGCTTTTGTTCCCTGAGCGCTTTCCGTAGAGTTCTGGAGGACGGGAATACAAATGGCGGCCTCCTGGTCTCCGGCGCGGAGGAGCTGAGAGCCAGGGGCCCCACTGCCCTGTGCGCCCTCAGCAACAGCTCCCAGTAACTCGCGTCTGCCTAACCTCCGGCCGTGCTCAGAGCTCACCGAGCTTGCGACCGGTTCAAGGCAACTCCTAGCTGCTAGCTTACTGTTGGCTCTGTCTCTGCAGCCGGCTTTCCCGTTCCAATAACCGCAAGCTCTGCAACACTCAGACACCCCCGATCCTTTTGTGACCCGGCGGGACCTGAGGCCACGCCGATCCCGCGTGGGCTTCGCCCCGGTTTAGCCTCCAGAGCGATGTCCCTCAGCAGAACAGACTTTAAGAAGTCCCGATTTTGTGCTCCGTTGCTCCGCCGCTTGCCGGGAGCCGGCCCCTCCTCCCGGGGTCTATCTTCCCATCGCTTTGGATTCACTTCTCCGCCAGTCCTACCTTTCAGAAAGTGGTTGTTTTTCTGTTTCTAGAATTGCTGTTCTTCTTCTCTTCGATCTGCCAATGGATTGGCAGGTGTTTGCAATCTTTAGATAAGCTCTAGCTGATCTCCTGCTAGCTGAGTTAGTCTCAGCCTGCTACTTCTCCGCCATCTTGACTCCTCCCTCTCACAGGCTTTTCTATCTGCATTGTGTGTCCAGGGTGGCCTAAGAATACAGGTGTGGTCTCATGGGTCAATGGGAGAGTTTTCCTCTCTAAGGATCCTGGTGGCTCCCCATTGTTTGGTGGCTTTTTTGGTGAAAGGGAAGAGTGCTGTTTTCCATCTTGGGGTGCCTCAAAACAGGGATTCCAGAGACGGCCTCTGGTTTTGGGCACCAAGAAATTCCCACCAAGTGTAAGGATTTGGGCCCAGGGGTGTACTGGGCCTGCAATGTGGGATCCTGGTGGTGCAATAGAGAGGGCTTGTTTGAAAGCATGCTCAGGCTGAGGGACACAGTGCCTGTTTGTTCTTAGGGCACCCCTCAGGTGTGGGCATGGTCTCATTGCCCATGAAGCTGGCTCCATCTATGAGGGTTGGACAAACATCTCAACAGCTAGGTTTTCTCCCTTGGGGAAGGAGCAGTTCTGTATTGGACTTCAGGATCCCCCATTGGCAGGGATTCCAGCTAAGGTCTGGAGAAAGATGCCCAAATACCATGATGCGGTGAGAGGACGGATTGGGTCATGACCAGTCTCACATGCTGGATATAGGCCCCGCTTTCTGGGTGGCTGACACGAGGTTGGGTGTCAGGCTCTGTCAGACACAGCACTAGTGGCCAGGGCAGCCTATAAATAGGGGATCCTCTAGGGCCGAGTAGATGATCCTCATGTTGGTTTTTCAGGCAGTCTCACCAGGCATTTCTTCTTTCTATGGGGAAGGCAGAATGCTGCAGTGTGGCTCCAGAATTCCCTATCAAGAGGGCTTGGGGACGAGTAGGGTGAGGATGGAATTGTAAACACCAGCTAAGGTTAAAATCAGTGCCAAGCAGAAGGCAGTTCCATTGTGCAGCATCTTATTCGAGATATCCAGCACCTGAGTAAGGGCAGATATCGGATATTTTCTCACACTGGACTTTGTGTCTATGATGGCCGACAAATGGAGGGGTTGCGTCAAGAAGCCTTGGAGGATTTTCCATGCCGAGGCTTGTGAGATGCTCCAACCAGCAAGGTTTCCTTCTACCAGACAGGGGGAGTCTGGATTGTTTGCTCTGGGGTCCCTCATGTGGAAAGTTTGGGTAGCAGAGCTCTCACACATGGATGCCTGTAAAGCACACGTCCAATGAACATTGCAGCTGACGTACATGACAGGTTATTTCTGGTAGCTCTGGAGCTAAATGCCAAGGCCTTATGTTGACATGGAATCTCTCGCAGATGGATCTCAATGCTGTTTTGTTACCAGGGAGATCTTAGAATGTGCTGGTGGCTAAGGTGCCATGCACAATACTCCTACCCTGAAGGTTTGGCACAAGTTGAAGAGCACAGTTTCCTTCTTGGGATAGGAGATGTTCTGTTGTGTGGGTCAGGGTCCACATGTTATATCCTTACTTGGTATTCCAGAATAGGGCTCTGAGGACAGATGCCTGAAAACCTATTCTTGGGTTCCAGTGATGTCCTAGGGGGATGTCAGGTTCAATTTTCTGACTCAGGATCATTGACTTTGGTGTCTGCCTGGATGTAGGTAATCAGGGTGTTTCAGACTGTGCATTTGCATCCAGAGCCACTTACAATATTGCGATGGGATCAGGGACCTTGCAGGTTTCTCCTAATCTGGAGGGTTTGGGAAAATGTGATAGGCAAAGTTTCCATGGGGATGGCAGGCACTGTCCTGTGGTGTGGCTACAGAGACCCCATCCTGGAGGACATGTGAGGCATGGTTTTGGGAGAGAAGTCTGCAAATGAAAACTAAGTTTAGGCTAAGATCGCATTCCAATGTGTCGACCTGGAGGGCAGCTCGTCGGGAACTGTAATTAGGATGACTCAATGGCACTAGCATAGCCTTTTCTATCGGCATTGTGTGTCCAGGATGGCCTCAGAATGGAGGTGTGGTATCTTGGGTCCATGGGAGATTTTTCCTAAGGATCCTGGTGGATCCTTACAGTTTGGTGGCTTTTTCGGGGGAAGGGAAGACTCCTGTTTTCCATTTTGGGGTGCCCAACAACAGGGCTACCAGAGACGGGCTCTGGGTCTGGGCACCAAGAAATTCCCACCAAGGGTTAAAATTTGGGCCTAGGGGCGTACCAGGCCTGCAATGCGGGATCCTGGTGTTGCAACTGAGAGGGCTTGTTTGAAATCACGCTCAGGCTGAGGGTCACAATGCCTGTTTGTTCTCAGGACACCCTTCAGGAGTGGGAATGTTCTCAATGCCCATGCAGATGGCTCCCTCTCTGAGGGTTGGACACCCATCCAAACAGCTAGGTTTCCTGCCATGGGGAAGTAGCCGTTCTCTCTTGGGTTTCCGAAACCCCCACTGGCAGGGATTCCAGCAATGGTCTGGAGACAGATATCTGAATAGCAAGGATGGGTAATGAGGACGGACTGGGCCATGGCCGGTCTCACATGCTGGATATGGGTCCTGCTCTCTGGGTGGCCGACACGAGGTCGCTTGTCAGGCTCTTTCACACACAGCATTAGTGGCCAGAGCGGGCTATAAATCGGGGATCCATTAGGGCTGAGCAGATGATACACATGTGGGTTTTTTGGGCATTCTTACCAGGCACTTCTTCTTTCTGTGGGGAAGGCAGAATGCTGTGGTGTGGCTCCCGAATTCGCTATCAAGAGTGCTTCAGGACCAGTAGGGTGAGGATGGAATTGTAAACACAAGCTAGGTTAAATTCAGTTCAAAGTAGACGGCAGTTCAAATGTGCAGCAACTCATTCGAGACATCCAAAACCTGAGTAAGGGCACATGAAAGATGCTTGCTCAAACTCGAGTTTTTGTCTATGATGACCAACCTATGCAGAGATGGTGTCAAGAGGCCATGGAGGATTTCCCATCTGAGGCTTGTGAGATGCTCCAAATAGGAAGATTTCTTTCTACTGGACAGGTGGAGTCTGGTTTGTTTCATCCGGGGTCCCTCATGTGAAAATTTTTGGTAGAAGAGACCTTCCACATGGATGACTGGAATGCACAAGTACAATGACCATTGCAGCTGACGAACATGTCAGGTTTGTATTGGTGGCTCTTGGTCCAAGTGCCAAGGCCTTGACTTGACAGGGAATCTCTTGCAGATGGGTCCAAATACTGATTTGTTACCCAGTAGGTCTTAGAATGTGCTGGTGGCTAAGGGGACATGAGGGATTCTCCTCCTCTATGGGTTTGACACAGGTCTAAGTGCACAGTTTCCTTCTTGGGAAAGGAGATGTTCTGTTGTGTGTCTCAGGCTCCACATGTTGTATCCTAACTTGGTATTCCAGAAGAGGCCTCTGAGGTCAGATGCCAGAAATGTAATCTAGGATTCCTATGATGTCCTAGGTGCACATCAGGTTCAATTTTCTGACTCTGGACCATTGTCGTGGTTGTCTGCCTGGATGTAGGTAATCAGGGTGTTTCAGACTGTGCATTTGCATCCAGAGCGGCTTCCAATATTGGGATGGGATCAGGGGTCTTGGAGGTTTCTCCTAATCAGGAGGGTTGGGGAAATGTGATGGATAAACTTTCCTTCGGGATTGCAGGCACAGTCCTAGGTGTGGCTGCAGAGACCCAATCCTGGAGCATGAGAGCCATGGTTTTGGGAGAGAAGTCTGCAAACAAAAATTCGGGTTAGTGTTTGTTGCAAGGTGGTCGCAGGCCAATCCGTAGATGTTGAGTGCAGCTCATCAGGAGCTGTATTTAGGGTGATTGGAAGACAGTATCACAGGCTTTTCTATGTAGATTGTGTGTCCAGGATGGGATCGGAATTTAGGTGTGGTCTCATGGGTCCATTGGAGACTTTTCCTCTCTAAGGATCCTGGCGGCTACCCATAGTTTGGTGACTTTCTCAGGGAAGGGAAGAGTGCTGTTTTCCATCTTAGGGGTGCCCAAAACAGGGATTCCAGGGATGGGCTCTAAGTCTGTGTGCCTGGAAAATGCCACCAAAGGTTAGGATTTGGGTTTAGGGGCATAGCAGGCCTGCAATACGAGATGCTGGTGGTGCCACTGAGAGGGCTTGTTTGAAAGCATGCTCAAGCTGAGGGTCACAATGCCTGTTTCTGAGCAGGGCAGCCCCTAGGGGAGGGCATTAGCTCATTTGCCAGGGAGCTTGCTCCTACTTTGAGACTTGGACACCCATTCCAACAGCCAGGTTTCCTGCCATGGAAAGGAGGATTTCTTTATTGTGCTTCAGGTTCACACAATGCCAGGGATTCCAGCACAAGTCTGGGGACAAGTGCCTGAATAACAAGGATTCGTAGAGATGATGAATTAGGGCCATGGTTGGCCCCACCTGCTACATATAGGTCCCGCTCTCTGGGTGGCTGACAGTAGGTCGGGGCTCAACCTCTGTCAGACCCAGCACTAGTGGCCAGGACAGCCTATAAATCGGGGTTCTCTCAAGGGCCGAGCAGATTAATCTTCATGTTGGTTTTCTGTGCAGACTCACCAGGCACTTCTTATTTCTTTGGGGAAGGCAGAATGCTGCGTTTAGGCTCTAGAATTCCTTATCAAGAGACCTTGGGGAGCAGTAGGCTGAGGATGGAATTGTAAACATTAGCTAGGGTTCAATTCAGTGCCAAGCGAAAAGCAGTTCCAGGGTTCAGTGACTGATTCGGATATCCAACACCTGAGGAGGGCGGATGTCTGATATTTGCTCACGTGGAGTTTGTGTCTATTATGAACGACAAATGGAGGGGTGGTGTCAAGAGGCCATGGAGGATTTCCCATGCTGAGGCTTGTGAGATGCTCCAAACAGCAAGGTTTCCTACCACTGGACAGGTGGAACCCCGGTTGTTTGCTAAAGGGTTCCCCATGTGGAACGTTTAGAATGCGGAGCTCTCCCACATTGATGCCTGAAGAGAACACCTCCATTGACTATTGCAGCTGAGGAACATGGCAGGTTCTTTCTGGTGACTGTGGGGTGAAGTATAAAGGCCTTGAATTGACATGGAATGTCTTGCAAATGGGCCACAATACGCGTTTGTTACCAGGGATATCTTAGAATATGCTGGTGCCTAACGTTCGTGCAAGATTCTCCTACACTGAGGGTTTGGCACAGGTCAAAGAGCACGGTTTCCTTCTGGGGACAGGAGATTTTCTGTTTTGTGGTCAGCGACCACATGTTGCATCATAAACAGGTACTCAGAACAGGTGCCTGAGGGCAGGTGCCTGAAGACCTAATCTAGGGTTCCAATGAGGTCCTAGGAGCATGTCAAGTTCAATCTTCTGACTCGGGACCATTGACTTGGCTGTCTGCCTGGATGGAGATGTTCAGTTTGTTTCAGACTGCACATTTGCGTCCAGAGAGGCTGACAATATTGGGGTAGACTCAGGAGCCTTTCAGTTTTCTCCTAATCTGTAAGGTTTGAGAAACTGTGATGGGTACATTTTCCATGGGGATGGCAGGCACAGTCCTGTGGTGTGCCTTGAGAGACCCTTTCCTGGATGGCATGTGAGCCATGGTTTTGGGAGAGAAGTCTGAAAACAGAAATTTGGGTTTGGGTTAGTTGCAAGGCGATTGCAGGCCCAGTGCATAGACTTGGAGGGCAGCACATCAGGAACTGTAATTAGGGTGACTGGAAGGTGGTAGCATAGGCTTTTCTATCTGGATTGTGTGTCCAGACTGGAATCGGAATGCAAGTGTAGTCTCATGGGTCCATGGGAGACTTTTCCTCTCTAAGGATCCAGGTGGCTCCCCATAGTTTGGTTCCTTTTCCGGAGAAGGTAAGATTGCTAATTTCCATCTTAGAGGTGCCCCAAAACAGGGATTCCAGAGATGGGTCTGGATCTGGGTGCCTTTAAAATCCAACGGAGGTTTAGAATTTGGGCCTAGGGGCGTACCAGGCCTTCAATGTGGGAACCTTGTGGTGTAACTAAGAGGACTTGTTTGAAACCATACCCAGGCTGTGGGTCACAATACCTGCTTGTACCCAGGGCAGCCCTCAGGAGTGGGCGTGGTCACATTGGCCATGCACATTGTTCCCCCTTTGAGGGATGGACACCCATCCCAATAGCCACGTTTCCTGCCTTGTGGAAGGAGTAGTATTCTATTTTGCTTCAGGTTCCGCCATTGGAAAGATTCCAGCAATGACTGGGGAAAGAAGCCAGAATACCAAGGATGAATAGAGATGATGGACTTGGGCCATGGCCAGTCCCACATTCTAGATATGGGGCCCACTCTCTGCATGGCTGACACTAGGTCTGGGCTCAGGCTCTGTCAGAAACAGCACTAGTGGCCAGAGCAGCCTAAAATTCGGGGTTCCCTCAAGAGCCAAGCCGATTGATCCTCATGTTGGGGTCTGGGCAGTCTCAGCAGGCACTCTTCTTTCTATGGGGAAGGTAGAATGCTGCGTTTGGGCTCCAGATTTCAATATCAAGAGACCTTGGGGACCAGTACAGTGAGGATGGAATTGTAAACTCAAGCTACTGTACAACTCAATACCAAGCAGAAGGCAGTTCAAATGTGAAGCATCTTTTTCGAGATATCCAGCACCTGGGTAAGGACGTATGTCAGATGTTTGCTCACACTAGAGTTCGTGTCTTGATGACCAACAAATGGAGGGGTAACGTCAAGAGGCCATGGGGGATTTCCCACATTGAGGCTCGTGAGATGCCCCAAATAGCAAGGTTTCCTTCTACTGGAATGGTGGAGTCTGGATTGTTTGCTCCAGGGTCCTCCAGTTTGGGTAGTAGGTCTCTCCTGTGTGGATGCCTGGACAGCACACCTCCATTGAGCATTGCAGCTGAGGAACAAGGCACATTTGTTCTGGTGCCTCTGAAGTGAAGGACCAAGGTCTTGATTTGACATGGAATCTCTTGAAGATGGGCCAAAATGCTGGTTTGTTACCAGGCAGATCTTAGAATGTTTTGGTGGCTAAGTTGCCATACAGGATTCTCCAACCCTCCAGGTTTGATACACGTTGAAGAAAACGGTTTCCTTCTCAGGACAGGAGATGTTCTGTTGTGACACTTAGGGACCACATGTATCATATGTTGGTATTCCAGAATAGGACCCTGAGTACAGATGCCTGAAAACCTAATCCAGGGTTCCAATGAGGTCATACGGGCATGACAGGTTCAATCTTCTGACTCAGGGCCTTTGACATGGCTGTCTGACTGGATGTAGGTGATCAGGGTGTTTCAGACTGCAAGTTTGCACCAGAGCGACCGCCAATATAGAGCTGGGCTTAGGGGAATTGCAGGTTTCTCCTAATCTTGAAGGTTTGGGAAACTGTGACCGGCACAGTTTCCTAGGGGATGGCAGGCACAGTCCTGTGTTGTGGCTCCAAAGGCCCCATCCTTGGTGGCATGAGAGCCATGGTTTTGGCAGAGAATTCTGAAAACTGAAAATCGTGTTAGGGTTAGTGGTGTGCTGCATAGTCCCAATGCATAGACCTAGAGGGAAGCACATCAGGAACTGTAAATAGGGTGAATAGAAGGCAGTATCACAGGCTTTTCTCTCTGGATTGTGTGCCCAAGATGGCCTCGGAATGTAAGTGTGGTCTCATAGGTCCATGGGAGACTTTTCCTCTCTAAGGATCCTGGCGGCTCTCCATAGTTTGGTACCTTTTTCGGGGAAAGAAAGAGTGCTATTTTACATCTTAGGGTGCCCCAATACAGGCATTCCAGACATGGGCTCAGGGTCTGGGCGTCTGGAAAATCCCACCAAAGGTTAGGATTTGGCCCTAGGGGCATACCTGGCCTGCACGCATGATCCTGGTGGTGCCACTGTGAGGGCTTGTTTGAAAGCATGCTCAGGCTGAGGGTCACAATGCCTGTTTGTGCCCAGAGCAGATATCAGGAGTGGGCGTGGTCTCATTGGCCATACAGCTGGCTCCCTCTTTGAGGGCTGGACACCCATCCCAACACCCAGGTTTCCTGCCATGGGGAAAAAGGAGTTCTCTATTGTGCTTCAGGTTCCCCCATTGTCAGGGATTCCAGCAAATGTCTGGGGACAGGTGCCTGAATACCAAGGATGGGTAGAGATGACAGACTTGGGCCATGGCCGGTCTCCATGCTGGATATGGGGCCCACTTTCTGGGGCGTTGAAACTAAGTCTGGTCTCAGGCTTTGTCTGACACAGTAATAGTAGCCAGGTCAGCCTACACATCGAGATTCCCTCGAGGGCTGAGCAGATTGATCCTCATGTTTGGTTGCTGGGCATACTCACCAGGCATTTCTTCTTTCTATGGGGAAGGCAGAATGCTGCTTGTGACTTCATAATTCCCTATCACGAGGCCTTGGGAGCCAGTAAGGTGAGGATGGAATTGTAAACACAAGCTATGGTTCAATTCAGTGCCGAGCAAAAGGCAGTTCCAATGTGCAGTGGTGGATTCAAGATATCCAGCACCTGAGTAAGGTCAGATGTCAGATGCTAGTTCACACTGGAGTTTGTGTCTATGATGACTGACAAGTGTAGGGGTTGCATCAAGAAGGCTTGGAGGATTTTCCATGCTGAGGCTTTTGAGATGCTCCAAACAGCAAGGTTTCCTTCTCCCGGACAGGGAGAGTCTGGTTTGTTTGCTCAAGTGTCCCCCATGTGGAAAGTTTGGGTAGCAAATCTCTCCCACATGGATGCCTGGAAAGCACACCTCCATTGACCATTGCAGCTGAGGAACATGGCAGGTTCATTCTGGTGGTACAGGGCTAAGTACCAAGGCCTTAAGTTGACAGGGAATCTATTAGAGATGGGCCACAATGCTGGTTTGTTACCACAGAGATCTCAGAATGTGTTGGTGGCTATGGTGCCGTGCAGGATTCTTCTACCCTGGGGGTTCGGCACAGGTCTAAGATTGCTGTATCCTTCTGGGGACAGGATTTGTTTTATTGTGTGGTTCAGGGACCACATGTTGCATCCTAAGTTGGTATTCCAGAACAGGCCCCTGAGGACAGATGCCTGAAAACCTAATGTTACCATCCAATGAAGTCCTAGGAGCATGTCAGTTTCAATCATCTGACTCAGGACCATTGACTTGGCCTTTTGCCGGGATGTAGGTGATCAGGGTGTTTCAACTGCATTGCACCCTGATCGGCGGCCAATATTGAGGTGGGCTCAGGGGCATTAAGGTTTCTCATACTCAGGAAGGTTTGGAAAACCGTGATGGTCACAGTTGCCTTGAGGATGGCAGCCACAGTCCTGTGGTGTGGCTGCAGAGACCCCATGCTGGAGGGCATGTGAGCCATGGTTTTGGGAGGGGAGCTGCTAATTCAAACACGGGTGTGGGTTAGTGGTGATGTGATCGCAGGCCCAGTGCATAGACCAAGAGGGCAGGATTTCAGGAATGTAATTTGCATGAATAGAAGGCGGTAGCACAGGCTTTTCTATCTTGATTGTGTATCCAGGATGGACTCCAAATGCAGGTGTGGTCTTATGAAGCCATGTAGACTTTTCCTGTCTAAGGTTCCTGGTGTTTCCCCATAGTCCGGTGGCTTTTTCGGGGAAGGGAAGAGTGCTGTTTTCCATCTTAGGGGTGCTCAAAACAGGGATTCCAGAGATGGGCTAAGGGTCTGGGTGCCTGGAAAATCCCACCAAGGGTTAGGATTTGGGCCTAGGGACATACCAGGCCTGCAATGCTGGATACTGGTGGTGCAACTGAAAGGGCTTGTTTGAGAGCAAACTCAGGATAAGAGTCACAATGACTGTTTGTGCCAAGGGCAGCCCAAAGGAGTGGGCGTGGTCACATTGGCCATGCAGCTGGCTCCCACTTTCGGGGTTGAACACCTATCCCAACACCCAGATTTCCTCTCATGGGAAAGGAGGAGTTCTCTATTATGCTTTATGTTCCTCCATTATCAGGGGTTCCAGCAAATGTCTGGGGACAGCTGCCTGAATACCAAGGATGGGTAGTGATGACAGACGTGGGCCATGGCCGGTCTCACATGCTGGATATGGGGCTCACTTTCTGGGTGGTTGAAACTAAGTATGGCCTCAGGCTCTGTCAGACACAGCAATAGTAGCCAGGGCAGCCTATACATCGGGGTTCCCTCGGGGGCTGAGCAGATTGATCCTCATGTGTGGTTGCTGGGCATACTCACCAGGCATTTCTTCTTTCTATGTGGAAGGCAGAATGCTGCATTGTGGCTCCAGAATTCCCTATGAAGAGGTCTTGGGAGCCAGTAGGTTGAGGATGGAATTGTAAACACAAGCTATGGTTCAATACAGTGCCAAGAAAAAGGCAGTTCCAATGTGCAGTGGTGGATTCAAGATATCCAGCACCTGAGTAAGGGTGGATGTCAGATGTTTGCTCACACTGGAGTCTGTTTCTATGATGGCCGACAAGTGGAGGGTTTGCATCAAGAAGACTTGGGGGATTTCCCATGCTGAGTCTTGTGAGATGCTACAAAGCAAGGTTTCCTTCTACCGGACCGGGGGAGTCTGGTTTGTTTGCTCAAGTGTCCCCCATGTGGAAAGTTTGGGTAGCAAATCTCTCCTGCATGGATGCCTGGAAAGCACACCTCCATTGACCGTTGCAGCTGAGGAACATGGCAGGTTCATTCTGGTGGTACTGGACGAAGTACCAAGGCCTTTAGTTGACAATGAATCTATTACAGATGGGCCCCAATGCTGGTTTGTTACCAGGGAGATCTTAGAATGTGCTGGTGGCAAAGGTGCTGTGTAGGTTTCTCCTACCTTGAGGATTTGGCACAGGTAGAAGGCACGGTTTCATTCTGGGTAAAGGACAAGTTCTGTTGTGTGGTTCAGGGATCAAATGTTGTATTATAAGGTGGTATTCCAGACTAGGCATCGAAGGACAGATGCCTGAAAACCTATTCTAGGGTTCCAATGAGGTCCTAGGGGCATGTCTGGTACAATCTTCTGCCTCAAGCCCATTGACTTGGGTGTTTGCCTGCATTTAGGTGATCAGGGTGTTTCATACTCTTCATTTGCTTCCAAACGGCCACCAATATTGGAGTTGACTCGGGGTCCTTGCAGATTTCTCCTAATCCGGTGGGTTTGTGCAACTGTGACTGGCAAAGATTCCTTTGGGATGGCAGGCCCAGTCCTGTGGTGTGGCTCCAGAGACCCCATTTTGGAAGGCATGTGAGCCACAGTTTTGGGAGAGAAGTCTGCAAACACAAACTCGGGTTAGGGTTAGTGGCGAGGTGATCTCAGGCCCAGTGCATAGACCTGGAGGGCAGCTCGTCAGGAACAGTAATTAAAGTGACTGGAAGGAGTTAGCACAGGCTTATATATCTGGATTGTGTGACCAGGATGGCCTCAGAATGCAGGTATGGTCTCATGGGTCCATCATAGATTTTACCTCTCTAAGGATCCCATCTTCTCCCAATACTTTGGTGGCTTCTTCGGGGAAGGGAAGAGTGCTGTTTACCATGTTAGTCATGCCCCAAGGCAGGGATTCCAGAGATGGGCTCTGGGTCTGCCTGCCTGGAAAATCCCACGAAGTGTTAGGTTTCGGGCCTAGGGGCGTCCCAGGCCTTCAATGCGGGAAACTGGTGGTGCAACTGAGAGGGCTTCTTTGAAAGCATACTCTGGCTGAGGGTCACAATGCCTGTTTGTTCCCAGGGCGGCCCTTAGGAATGGGCGGGCTCTCATTGGCCATGTAGCTGGCTCTCAATTTGAGAGTTGCACACCCATCCCTACAGCCAGGTTTCCTGATATTGGGAAGGAGGAGTTCTCTATTGTGTTTCAGGTTCCCACATTGGCAGCGATTGCAGCAAAGGCCTGGGGAAAGGTGCCCGAATACCAAGGATGGGTGGAGTGGCTGGACTGGGGTGATGGCTCATCTCACATGCTGGATATGGTGCCCTTTCTCCGGGTGGCTGACATGAGTTCGGGGCTCAGGCTCTGTCAGACACACCACTAGTGGCCAGGGTAACCTGTAAATCAAGGAAGCCTATAAATCCCTCGATGGCCGAGCAGATTGATCCACATTTGGCATTTCTGTGCAGACTCAGCAGGCACTTCTTCCTATGAGAAAGGCAAAATTCTGCAATGTGGTTTGAGAATTCCCTACCAAGAGAGATTTGGGTTCATGGAAGTGAGGATGGAATTGTAAACCCAAGCTACAGTTAAATTCAGTGCCACGTAGAAGGCAGTTCTAGTGTGCAGCGGCTTATTCGAGATATTCACCACCTGAGTAAGGACAATGTCAAAGTTTTGCTCACACTGGAGTTTGTGTCTATGATGACCAACAAATGGAGGGGAGGCGTCAAGAGGCCATGGAGGATTTCGTTCGCTGGGGCTTGGGAGATGCTCCAAACAGTAAGATTTCATTCTACTGGACAAGGGGAGTCTGCTTTGTTTTCTCCAGTGTCCTCCATGTGGAAAGTTTCAGTAGCAGAGCACTTCTGCATGGATGTGTGGAAAGCACACGTCCAATGACCATTGCAGCTGAGGAACATGGCAGGTTCATTCTGGTGGCTAGAGCATGAAGTGTCAAGGCCTTGAGTTGACATGGAATCTCTTGCAGATCAGTCTCAATGCTAATTTGTTACCAGGGAGATCTTGGAATGTGCTGGTCGCTAAGGGGCCATGCAGGATTCTACCACCCTGATTGTTTTACATGAGTCCAAGTGCATGGTTTCTTTCTGGGGACAGGAGAAATTCTATTGTTTGGCTCAGGGAACACATGTTGAATTATAAGTTGGTTTTCCAGAACAGGCCTCTGAGGACAGATGCCTGAAAAACTAGTCTAGGGTTCCAATGAGGTCCTAAGGGCATGTCAGTTTCAATCTTCTGACTCAGGAACATTGATTTGTGTGTCTGCCTGGATGGAGGTGATCAGGGTGCTTCAGACTGGGCTTTTGCATCCAGAGCTGCCTCCCATATTGGAGTGAGCTCAGGGGCCCTTCAGATTTATCCTAATCTAGAGAGCTTGGGCAACTGTGACAAGAACATTTTCCTTGGGGATGGCTGGCACAGTCCTGTGCTGTGACTCCAGAGACCCCATTCTGGAGGAATTGTGCGCCATGGTTTTGGGAGGGAAGTCTGCAAACCCAAATTGGGTTATGGTTAGTGGCAAGGTGATCGCAGGCCCAATGGGTAAACCTGAAGGGCAGCTCATCAGGAAATGTAATTATGGTGACTGGAAGGCAGTAGCACAGACTTTTCTCTTGGGATTGTGTGTCTAGGATGGCTTCAGAATGCATGTGTGGTCTCATGGGTCCATGGGAGATTTTTGTCTCTCTACGGATCCTGATGTCTCCCCATAGTTTGGTGGCTTTTTCAGGGAAGGTAAGAGTGCTGTTTTCCATCTTGGGCGTGCACCAAGACATCCATTCCAGAGCCAGGCTCTGGATCTGGGCGCCTGGAAAATCCCACGAAATGTTATGATTTGGGCCTAGGGGCATACCAGGCCTGCAATGCGGGATCCTGGTGATGCAACTGAGAGGGCTTGTTTGAAAGCATGCTCAGGCTGAGGGTCACAATGCCTGTTTTTACCCAGGGCTTCCCTCAGAATTGGGTGTGGTCTCATTGGCCATGCAGCTGGCTCCCACTATTAGTGTTGGACACCAGTCTCAACAGACAGGTCCCTGCCGTCTGGAAGAAGGAGTTCTCTATGGTGCTTAAGGTTCCCCTGTAAGGGTCTGGTTGGCCAGAGGGAGTCATTTTGTGTTTATGTAGTGAACTTAGATTGACCCTATGCAGTAAACTTAGATTGACACCTCCCTTCGAGAGGAACTTACTTGCAAAGCCTAGATAAAAGGGTGGTTCAGGCCAGGTGAAGACATCCAATAAGTGGGGCACGCATATATCTACTAGGGTAAATTGAAATACAAGTGGACACCCGTGAGTTACCTAGCATTTTTTTTTTTTCTGTGTGTGGTGATTTAGCATGACTGTGCAGTGTTTTCTGTGTATTGCAATCTCATTGGCCACGTGTATATATCCCGGCTAAATACATCTATAAAAGTTAGTCTGTGAGGCTAGGAGGGGTCGCCTCTTTGCAAGAGACGGCCTGACCATTCAGTTTGATTTTCAATGCTGGTGCAAAATAAAGCTTTGCTTGACCTTCATTTTGTATCAGTCTCACTCCTTTGAATACGTACCCTAACATTGGAGGGGGCACTCGGATTCAAATGATGAGAACTGAGCCAGCATCAGAATATTTTGCAAAAGCCTCCAGAAGTAAGATCACGGGATCCTATCTGTCTGTCTGGTTAGAACTCCTTGGTATGGCACACCAGGGAGAAGATGGATGAAGCCATGCTGCCCAGGGCTAGAGTGTATGCAGGGACGCCCCATCATTCTCCTGGTAGATCAACGGGGGGATTTGAGTCCCCCGGGCGGTCAGGGGTTTCGAGTCCCCTAGGCTCTCACCGGGGTGTTCGAACCCATCCATCAGTCAGGGGCCTGCCATGGGGTTTGAGTCCCCCTAGGAGTTTAGGGGGGTTGAGTACCCCTAGATGGCCAGGGGGTTCGAGTCCCCCTAGATGGTTGGGGGGTTCGAGTCCCCCTTGGTGGTTGGGGGTTCGAGTCCCCCTATAAGGCCAGGGGGTTCAAGTCCCACTAGACAGTCAAGAGGTTCAAGTCCCCATGGGTGGTCGAGGGGTTTGATTGCCCCTAGACTGTTGGGATTTCGAGTTCCCCTGTGTTGTTGGGGCGTTCGAGTCCCCCTAGGTGGTTGGGGGTTAAACCCCCATCAGTGGCAGGTTATGGGTAAGAATCCTTGGGCCTGCAGTGTTCTTCCCTGGTCCTTTTGTTGTCTGTTGTGTTGTTTGTTATGATTGAAGGAATGGGGCAAGCAGAGAGTAAGGGGACTCTGATGTCATCTCTCTGTTCTTCATAATAGATGAAAGGCTTCTCACTCACCATTTTGTGTGTTAAGGGCTAAGGCTGGAGTCAACTGGGTTAGTCAAATGCCAGGTTAAGGTGCCCAATGCTGGCTCATTGGAGCCGGCGTGGAATATCATGCCTAGTGGGCCAATTTTGATAAGCAGAACTGGCACTGCGGGAAGAACCGAACTCGAGACAGAGACTTTAAGGAATATTCCCAAGCAGCTGTTGGAACGCCCTTTGTTTTGGGAAATTCCTTGCCTTTTCTGGCCCAAAGTGGACTGCATAGCCCCTCCCCCTTGATGTCAGGAGAGCATGGCATCTGACATGGAGATGGTTATTTGTCTCTCTCAAAGTTTTAATGGGTAATTGTTAAAGCGGCTCCCGAAGTCTTTGGTAACCTGAAATTCTGAAGGGTTGCTTGAATGACAAATGGAATTACATTACATTTGTTGGACATGTAGGTGTTATCCAAATGGGATAAAATGCTAGAGCGTTGGCTTCTGGAACTGGGTTTGTGCTTTTGAAATCTGCTGGTGGACACATTCTGTGCTTAACCGAATGATAATTTTGCCATCTAAAGAATTCTGTTGTACTGACTCACAGTTGGGTTATATTTAGTCTTCAGTAGAGGTTCAGGTATTTCTAAGAGTACAAAATTCTGTTAAGTGTAATTAAGACTGATGGAAATGAGAAAAGCAACTCTATATGTAAAAAGTAGGAAATATGTAAAAGTTTGAATCTGAAAAGTGCCTGACTGTGTGAATGTGTCTGTATTGCTCCACTTCCACTACAGAGTCTGAGTGGGCTTCACCCTGAGTCTTTCAGGGCTTCATATGGCATAACGGTCATCTACTCCACCGAGTGTCCTGGTCCGGGGATTATATGGACATACCTTAGCTAAGACACTCCTAAGTTCCCAAGAGGGATGTGAGCAGAACAGCATCTGAAGGAGCTCCCTCCCTTTGTCTGCAACATCATTCACCATGGGAGGAAAACCTAGTAAACTCATTATCTGCTAATTAAAAAAAAAAAGACACTGGTATAGAAAATCTGGTTTTTTCTCTGTTTAAAAAGACAAAGTTTTCTTAAATTAATTGATCTGTTTTGATTTTTTCTTTGCCTGACCAGAAAATTCAGCTTCTATGTTTTGTTTTATCAGGTGTTTAACATCCCTAATTATATATATGCATTTGTTTTAAAACTTTCTAAGATTTTAGCAATTGTTGACAGGATCTAAACCAATGATAAACCTTGGGTTACTTTTCGGAAAATGCCATGCATTTTTCTAAAGTTTTAAAACGTTGATAGATCACCACTTAATGTTGTGATTATGGAAATGTTACGTGTCACAGAAGTAACCTGATTTTCTTGCCAGTTACATTGTAAATTCTCATCTCACCAGCCTTTACCATATCTGTTGAGTTTTTGTCATTTGTAATTGTTTTAATTCTCTTGTAAGATAAATCCTGTCTCAAAGAAAATTCATATGGTAGACCTTCAGGACAAATACAGGTCTTTGATATATTGAAATTCTGTAACTGAAGTAGGTAAGAATTTACTGAAGTAAAAGCTGCATTCAGACTAAACCAGAATTATTAACATGGGACTAGGTGAACTGAAAGACTGTAATGTTGTATCTCTTGATGTTTTGTCTTATGTTTGCTCTTCCAGACTAGGGAAACTTTTTATTAAGTTATCTGTAACTTACAGAGATAAAATATAGTCATTTGTAACCAAATCAAGGTATTCAACTCTTTCTTTCTATCTGAACCCTCTGAAAGCAAAAGGCCTCAGCAAGTACTCTTTCTTCCATGGCAATCAGGCATTTGCATAAGTTCAATAAGAATCCATTCTCCTTGTAACAGGACACCATTGGAAACATTTGTTATTTTATTTTACCATGGCTTTGACTGGAATGCCATATTCGAAAAGACTCACATGTGACTAGACATCTTAAAGGAAATAAGGTTGACTTTATGAAACCTGGAACCTTAAAGCCCTTTGGAACTGTTGGCCTGATACCTTGCTTACGGAGTTCCCAGCAGCCTCACCAGGTGAGTAAAGGATGTTACTTCCTGGCAGGTGCAGGAACCTCAGGACTCTCTGGAGGCCTCAGGAAGAGGAACTCACCCAAATCAACAGGTTTTGCAGGCATGTCTGATGGCAAGTATGTAGCTTGGCTTCTGGCCTAGAGAGGCTATCATAAGTTCAAACAGAGATTCCTTCTAAGAAGTTCCAGCAGAACAGATTCTAAAAGGTTTTTATGATCCCTCACTGTTCTTGGTGAGCTTATGTAAACAATTAGGCCAAGCTTATTAAAACTGGATTTGTTTTTCAAATAAATTAGATCTGATTTGGCTATCTCTGAAGACGAGGGTTATTTTAGGGAGAAAAATTATGTTTTAATAACACACCTTTACGGATGTAAAATTCAAGATTTAATTGCCTTTAAATGTTTGTTTACTTAAGCTAGACAACTTGAGGTAAACTTCAGGGAAGTTGCACGATAGCTCACTTAGACGATCTTGCTTTGTCAGTTAGTCACCCCAGATATAGGGAACTTCAAAAAATTGAATGATTTGAAGGGAAGAATCTGTCTGAGTTAGTGGGAATAGCAGAAAAGATGATTAACAAAAGGGATGCACAGGAGGATAAAAAACAGACAAAAAAATACTGGTTAAGGTTTTGGAATTACACGAGGCAGAGAGGAGATGGGTAGGGGATAGTAAATGGAAGGAAAAGCCTAAACACAGAGGAGTCAGGTGGGAATAATTAGATTCAGATCAGTGTGCTTACTGTAAGTTAAAAGGACATTGGGCAAGGGAGTGCCGCAAAAGGAAGACAACAATGCTTGCCACCATAGATTGAAGGGGTTATAGTTCGGAGGCCCTCCCCAAACTTCGGGTAAAATTTTAAGTGGAGGGGAAATCAGTTTATTTTTTGGTGGACATGGGAACCCAATTTTCATCATTACTAAACGTATTGGAACACTACTTGGAGAGGAAGTCTGGGTACAGCGAGCAAATGGCACAGAGAGACATAAATGGACAACAGAAAGGATTTTAAATTTGGCCTCAGGAATAGTTAAACATCAATTTTTGGTCCTCCCTTATGCCCCATATAACTTGATTGGAAAAGATCTTTTCCACAAGTTAAGAGCTGGCATTCAGTTCTCAGAAGGAAACATAGCTGTAACCTTGAGACAACCCACTGTACAAGTGCTTATGGCAGCAGTAGATGAATACCTCCTTTACGAGCCAGTCTCAAAGCGAGAGGAAACAAAGTTGGAGGAGACTTCTCCTAATCCTACAGCAGAAGTTTCCTGAGGTCTGGACAGAAGGGAAGCCTCCTGCTTGGCCAAGGAACAACTTCCAGTGGTGGTACAATTAAAGGAAACAGCTATTGCTTTTTGCATTCGGCAGTACCTCCCTTCCCCGGGAAGCAAAGGAAGGGATCAGAAAACCCAGTAATCACCTCCAAGGAGAAGGGATCCTAGTTCCTTACAAATATCCATGGAACACACCTTTTTTGCCCATCAAAAAGGATGAGACTGGGGAAAACCGACCGGTCCAGGACTTGCGGGAAGTTAATAAATGGGTTGAAGAGATCCACCTGATGGTGCCTAACCCCTATAACCTACTCTCCCTCCTAGGCCCCAAAAGTACTGTGTATACTGTCTTAGAGCTCAAGGATGCAATTTTTCTGCATGTCTTTAGCAAAGGAATTCTTAACACCTTTTTTCTTTTGAGTGGTCTGACCCACAGAAAGGATTCCAAGGCCTGCTCACCTGGATAGGACTTCCCCAAAGGTTCAAGAATTCGCCCACTATCTTCAACGAGGCCCTACATGAGGATTTGCGTGAGTACAGAACCTCCAACCCAGGACTCATTCTATTACAGTACATTAATGACTTGTTAGTAGCCACTGAGGACTATGAGTCATGTTTGCAGGGGACAAGAGCTCTCTTACAGACTATGCACAAAAAAGGTATTGGGTGTGGGGCGCCTGGGTGGCTCAGTGGGTTATGCCGCTGCCTTCGGCTCAGGTCATGATCTCAGGGTCCTGGGATCGAGTCCCGCATCGGGCTCTCTGCTCAGTAGGGAGCCTGCTTCCCTCTCTCTCTCTGCCTGCCTCTCTGCCTACTTGTGATCTCTCTCTGTCAAATAAATAAGTAAAATCTTTTTTTAAAAAAAGGGTATTGGGTGTCAGCAAATAAAGGACATCTCTGTCAGTGCCATGCCACTTAAAGGCTTTGATCTCCATGAGGGAGTGCATTCACTGTCTGAGGCCAGGAAATAGGTGATCACCCGATACATCTGCCCCACCACGTCCCAACAAGTGAGGGAGTTTCTTGGAACAGTGGGCTACTGTAGGCTGTGGATACCATGGTTTGTGGAGATTGCCTGGCCTCTCCACGAACTGGCAAAAGGAGGGCTCACTATGATAGAGTTGGACTGCTGAGGCAGAAGGAGCATTTCAGGAATTACAAACAGCCTTACTGTTTGTAATTACTGAGTGCCCCAGCATTGGCCATCCTAGATGTTACCAAGCCCTTCCACATTGCCCGGTACACCAAAAGGGGACTGATCTGATTTCAAAAGGAAACCACTTAGCAGATCAAGCCGCAAAGCAAGCAGCCTGAGAAACAGTGCAAGAGCCGGTTACACTCTCAGCTCTAGCCCTACCAGAAAAACCGGACTATTCAGAGGAAGATTTAAACTATTTACCAAAATGGGATAAATTTGACTATGAAGGAGACTGGGCTAAGACTAAAAGAGGAAATTTAACTCTTCTTCAAAGAATAGGAAAGAAGTTAGTAGACCAGATATATCAGGGTACTTATTTGGGGATACACAAACCCAAGGACCTTATAGGCAAGCAATTCCAGGTTTCTAAATTAGGGCATATGGTTCAGGATGTAGTTGATAGATCAGCTCAATGCCAGGCAGTTGAGGTGGGAGGGCTATAATTGGAAGAGGGAAAAGAGAAAGAGGTAAGGAACCAGGAATTTATTGGGAAATTGATTTTACAGAAATGAAACCTCCTCAATATGGACACAAGTATATTTTAGTTTTTGTAGATACCTTTTCAGGCTTGGTAGAGGCTTCTTCCACCAAATGTGAGATGGAAGGAGTGGTAGGCAAAAAAAAAAAAAAAAAGAAAAAAAGAAAAAAAAAAGGTGATTGGGTCAGACAATGGTCAGACAATGGTCCTGCATTTGTGAGCCCAGTCTCACAGACATTGGCCAAGGCCGTGGGCACAAATGGAAACTACATTGTGCCTATCAGCCCCAGAGTTCTGGGCAAGTAGAGAGAATGAGATGGACTCTTAAAGAGACCTTGACAAAGCTAATTCTGGAGACTGGCAGTGAATGGGTGTATCTCCTTCCTTCTCCCTCCTCAGTGAATGATGTACACCCTTTTTAACAAGGTGACCCCATTTGAAATAATGTTTGGGAGATGCCCCCACCCCGCCCGCTCTGTCCTTGGCTACAAGAGGTTGTCCTAGTAGAAATTACTGTTCAATTTGTAATACAGTCACTGCAGGCATTACAGTCTGTCTTTAAAAAAAAAGCCCATGCTGGGATCCTGACTTCCCACACTGGGATGGAGACAGCGGTGGAACCACATCCTTAGCAACCCAAGGACTTAGATTGGATACATCGCTATCAAGTGGAGAACTTGGAGCCTCACTGAAAGGGAAGGTTTACTGTTCTCCTGACCACCCCCTCAGCAATAAAAGTAGAAGGCATCAGGGCCTGGATTCACGAGGGTTACGTCAAGTGAGCTGAGGATGAAGATGCACCCCCAGAGGTAGAAGCCTCAGCCAATGAACCCTGCTGGACAGGGGCTAAAGCTAAGACTCAAAAGACTATGAGTTTATTGTTGCTCTTATTGTTACCTGTTTATGTAAAGTATAGGTAGGAAATTAGATGAAGCAGTAAATGGCTAACTCATCAGCCGACTGTGCACTAGTGTCATTTGTACAAAAGAAAACTAGAGCGATAAAAAATGTTAGACTTACATGCTCAATATAACCCCTTACAACCAGAACATAGAACTGGCTGAAAAGTCAAGGATTTGACTAATCTCCAAAGAAAAGAGGGAATGTAAGGGCCTGGTTGGCCAGAGGGCGTCATTTTGTGTTTATGTAGTGAACTTAGATTGACTTTATGCACTAAACTTAGATTGACCCTGACCCTCCCAGAGGAACTTAATTGCAGAGCCTAGATACAAGGGCGGGTCAGGCCAGATGAAGACATCCAATCAGTGGGGCATGCATATATCTCCTAGGGTAATTGAAATTCATTTGGGCACATGTGTGTTACTTAGCATTATTGTGTGTGTGTGTGTGTGTGTGTGTGTGTGTGTGTGTGAGGCAGACATACCATGCATGTGCAGTATTCTCTGTGTACTGCAATCTCATTGACCACCTGTGTATAGCCTGGCTAAACTACCTCTTTAAAAGTTAGTCTGTGAGGCTGGCAGGGGTTGCCTCTTTGCAAGAGACGGCCTGACCGGTCAGTTTGATTCTCGATGTGAGGCACAAAATAAAACTTTGCTTGACCTTAGCTCTGTATCAGTCCTGATTCTTTGATTATGGACCCTAACACCCTAATTTGCAGGTATTCCAGGAAAGGACTGTGGAGAGATGCCTGAATAACAAGGATGGGTAGAGATGATGGACTTGAGCCATGACCGCTCTCACAAGCTGGGTATGGTCCTAGCTCTCTGGGAGGAGGGCACTAGGTATGGGCTCAGGCTCTGTCAGACAAAGAAGTAGTGCCCAAAGCAGCCTATAAATCGTGGTTCCCTCGAGGGACGAGCAGATTGATCCTCAAGTGGGGTGTTGGGACAGACTCACCAGGCTCTTCTTCTTTCTATGGGGATGGCAGAATGCTGTGATGTGCCTGGAGAATTCACTTGACTTCACTTGGAATTTCTTGCCGATGGATCTCAATGCTAGTTTGTTACCAGCGAGATTTAGAATGTGCTAATTGCTAAGGGGCCATGCAGGATTCTCGCACCTTAAGGGTTTGACACAGGTCAAAGTGCACAGTTTCCTTCTAGGGACAGGAGATGTTCTGTTGTGTGGCTCAGGGAACACATGTTGTATCCTATGTTGGTATTCCAGAACAGGCCTCCTAGGACAGATGCCTGAAAACCTAATCTAGGGTTCCAATGAGGTCTTAGGGGCATGTCAGTTTCAATATTCTGACTCAGGACCATTGACTAGGGTGTCTGCCTCAAATGGAGGTGATCAGGGTGTTTCAGACGCACATTTACGTCCAGACTGGACACCCATATTGGGATAAGCTCGGGGGCCTTGCAGGTTCGTCCTAAACAGGAGGGTTTGTGTGTATGTGACGCCCACAGTTTCCTTGGGGATGCCCGGCACAGCCCTCAGGTGTGGCTGCAGAGACCCCATCTTGGAGGGCATGTGAGCCATGGTTTGGGGAGAGAAGTCTATAAATACGAACTCAGGTTAGGGTTAGTGGCGAGGTGATTTCAGGCCCAATGCATAGAACTAGAGGACATCTGATCAGGAACTGTAATTAGGGTAACTAGAAAGTGATAGTACAGGTTTTTATATCTGGGTTGTGTGTCCAGGATGGCCTCGGAATGCAGGTGTGGTCTCATGGGTCCACCAGAGATTTTTCCTCTCTAAAGATCCCAGTGGCTCCCAATACTTAGGTGGCTTTTTCGTGGAAGGGAAGAGTGGGCTTTTGGAAAATCCCACCAAGGTTATTCTTTGGTCCTAGAGGCGTACCAGGCCTTCAAGGGCCGATGCTGGTGGTACAACTTAGAGGGCTGTATTGAAAGCATGCTCAAGCTGAGTGTCACAATGCCTGTTTGTGCCCATGGCGGCCCTCAGGAGTGGGCGTGGTCTCATTGGCCATGCAGCTGGCTCCCCCTCTGAGGGTTGGAAACCCATCCCAAAAGCCAATTTTCCTGCCTTGGGGAAATAGGAGTTCTCTATTGTGATTCAGGTTTCCCCATTGGCAGGGAATCCAAAAAGGTCTGGGGATAGATGCCTGAATACTAAGGATTGTTAGAGATGATGGACCTGGGACATGGCCAGTCTAACATGCTGGATATGGGTCCAGCTCTCTGGGTGGCTGACAGGAGGTTGGGGCTCAGGCTCTATCAGACACAGAACTAGTGGACAGGGTAGCCTATAAATCGAGGCATCCTGTAAAACCCTCCAGGGTCGAGCAGATTGAACCTCATGTGGGATTTCCCTGCAATCTTACCAGGCACTACTTCTTTCTGTGGGGAAGGCAGAATGCTGTTTTGTGGCTCCAGAATTCCCTATCAGGAGGGCTTGGCGACAAGTAGGGTGAGGATGGAATTGTAAACACACCCTAAGGTTAATTCAGTGCCAAGCAGAAGGCAGTTCCAATGTGCAGCAGCTGATTCGAGATATCCAGCACCTGAGTAAGGGTCGATGTCAGATGTTTGCTCACACTGGAGTTTGTGTCTATGATGAGCAACAAATGGAGGGGTGGCGTCAAATGGCCATGGAGTATTTCCCAAGCTGAGGCTTGTGAGATGCTCCAAAGAGCAAGGTTTCCTTCTACTGGACTGGTGGAAACTGGATTGTTTGCACATGGTCCTCCTTGTGAAAAGTTAGGGTAGCAGAGCTCTACTGCATGGATGCCTGGAATTCACACCTCCATTGACCATTGCAGCTGAGGAACATGGCAGGTTCATTCTGATGGCTCTAGGGCGAGTACCAAGGACTTGAGTTGAGAGTTAATTGCTTGCAGATGAGTCAAAATGGTGGCTTGTTACCAGGGAGATTTTAGAATGTGCTGGTGGCTAAGGGGCCTGGCAGGATTCTCCCACCCTGAGGGTTTGACACAGGTCTAAGAGCATGGTTTCCTTATGGGGATAGGAGATGTTTTGTTGTGTGGCTGAGGGACCACATATTGTATCATACGTTGGTATTCCAGAACAGGCCTATAAGGGCAGAGGCCTGAAAACCTAATTTAGGGTTCCAATGAGGTCCTAGGGTCATGTCAGGTTCAATCTTCTGACTCAGGAAGATTGACTAGGGTGTCTGCCTGGATGTAGGTGATCTGGGGGTTTCAGAATGCGCATTTGCATCCTGAGCGGCCTTCAATATTAGGGTGGGTTCAGGGGCCTTGCAGGTTTCTCCTAATCTTCAGGATTTGGGCAACTTTGACGGGCACATTTTCTTTGGGAATGGCAGGCACAGTCCTATGGTGTGGATCCAGAGACCCAATCCTTGAGGACATTTGAGGCATGGTTTTGGGAGAGAATTCTGCAAACACCAACTCAGGATAGGGTTATTGGTGAGGTGATCGCATGCTCAATGCATAGACCTGGAGGGCAGCTCGTCAGGAACTGTAATTATGTTGATTCGAAGGTGGTAGCACAGGCTTTTCTATCAGGATTGTGTGTGCAGGATGGCTCAGAATGCAGGTGTGGTCTCATGGATCCATAGGAGATTTTTCCTCTCTCAGGATCCCATTGGTTCCCAATACTTTGTTGGCTTTTTCAGGGAAGGGAAGAGTGCTGTTTTCCATCTTAGGTGTGTCCCAAAACAGGGATTCCAGAGACGGACTCTAGGTTGGGCTCATGGAAAATCCCACCAAGGGTTAGGATTTGGGCCTAGGGGGCATACCAGGCCTTCAAAGCTAGATCATGGTGGTGCAACTAAGAGGGCTGGCTTGAAAGCAAGCTCAGGCTGAGGGTCTACATGCCTGTTTGTGCCCAGGGAGGCCCCCACGAGTGGGCGTGGTCTCATTGGCCATGCAGCTGGCTCCTACACTGAGGGTTGGAAAACTATCCCCAAAGCCACGTTTCCTGCCTTGGGGAAATAGGAGTTCTCTATTGTGCTCAAGGTTCCCCCATTTGCAGGGATTCAAGCACAGGTCTGGGTACAGATGCCTGAATACCAAGGATGGGTAGAGAGGATGGACGTTGGCCATGGCCGATCTTACATGCTGGACATTGGCCCGACTCTCTGGGTGGCTGAAACAAGGTCGGGGCTCAGGCTCTGTCAGACACAGCACTAGTGGCCAGTGAACCTATAAATCGGGGTTCCCTCGAGGGATGATCAGACAGATCCTCATGTGGGATTTCCTGGAAGTCTCTCAGGCACTTCTTCTTCCTATGGGGAAGACAGAATGCTGCGTTTTGGCTCCAGAATTCCCTATCAAGAGGGCATGGTGAGGAGTAGGGTGAGAATGGAATTTAAACCGAAAACATGGTTAAATTCAGTGCCAGGCATCTTATTCAAGATATCCAGCACGTGAGAAAGGGTGGATGTCTTATGTTTGCTCACACTGGATTTTATCTCTATGATGAACAACAAATGGAAAGGTGGTGTAAAGAGGCCCTGGAGGATTTCCTCACTGAGGCTTGTGAGATGCTCCAGACAGCAAGGTTTCCCTCTACTGGACAGGTGGAGTTCGATTTGATTGCTCCAGCGTCCCCCATGTGGAAAGTTTGGATAGCAGAGCTCTCCTGCGTGGATGTCAGGAAAGCACATCTTCATGTGCCATGCAGATTAGGAGCATGGCAGGTTCATTCTGGTGGCTCTGTGACAAAGTACCAAGGCCTTGAGTTGACATGGAATCTCTAACAAAGAGTTCACCATGCAGGTTTGTTACAAAGGAGACCTTAGAATGTGTTGGTGACTAAGGTGTCATGCAGGATTCTCCTGTAATTAGGGTCATGCGAGGCAGTAGCCCAAGCTTTTATATCTGGACTCTTGTCCCGGATGGCTTCGGAATGCAAATGTTGTCTCATGGGTACCTGGGAAATTTTTCCTCTTTTAGGATCCTAGCAGCTCCCAATAGTTTGGTGGCTTTTTTGGGGAAGTGAAGAGTGCTGTTTCCATCTTAGGGGTGACCCAAATCAGAAATTCCAGAAACAGGCTCTGGGTATGGGTCCCTGGAATATTCCAACAAGGGTTAGTAGTATTTGGGAGTAGGGGCATACCAGGCCTTCAATGTGAGATCCTGGTGGTGCAACTGAGAGAGCTTATTTGAAAGCATGCTCGGGCTGAGTGTCACAATGTCTCTTTGTGCCCAGGCAGGCTCCCATGAGTGACCGTGGCCTCATGGGCCATGCAGCTTGTTCTCACTCTGAGGGTTGAACACCCATCCCAACAGTCATGTTTCCTGCCATCGGGAATGAGGAGTACTCTTGTGCTTAATTTTCCCCCATAGGCAGGGATTTGAGCTATGGTCTTGGGAGATATGCCTGATATCCAGGTTGAGTAGATGTGAGTGCTTCGGGCTGTCAGGCTTCGGGCCAACAGGTCCCACCTGCAGAATATGGGGCCTGCTTTCTGCGTTGCTGAATGGAGCTCGTGGCTCAGGCTGTGTCAGACAGCCTGAGTGCCCACGGCGGCCTATGATATTAGGGTTCCATCAAGGGTCATGCAGGTGGATCCTCATGTGGGTTTTCTTGGCAGACTCATCAGGCACTTCTTTCTGTGGGACAGGCAGAATGCTCCATCATGGCTCCAGAATTCCCTATCCAGAGGCCTTGGGGACCAGGAGGGTGAGGATGGAATGGTAAACACAAAATACAGTTCAATCCAGTACCAATCAGAAGGCTGATTCGAGCTATCCAGCACCTGAGTAAGGGCGGATGTCAGATGTTTGCTCACACTATAGTTTTTGTTTACAATGACTGACAAATGGAGGGATGACACAAGAGGATTTCCCATGCTGTGACTTGTGAGACTTGTGAGATGCTTCAAATAGCAAGGCCTCCTCTTACTGGACAGAGGGATTTTGGTTTGTTTGCTCCAGGGTCCCCTATATGGAAAGTTTGGGTAGCAGAGCTCCCCCGCGTTGATGCCTAGAAAGCACACCTCCAATGTCCATTGAAGCTGAGGAAATGGCAGGTTCGATCTGGTGGCTTTGGGACTAAGTTCCAATTAGCCTGAGTTGACATGGAGTTGCATGCTGTTGGATCACAATGCTGCTTGAGATCCATGGAGAAGTTAGAATGTTGCTGTGGTCAGAGGGCCATGCAGAATTCTCCTACACTGTGACTTGGACACAGCTATCAAAAGCAAGGTATACTTCTGGGGACAGGAGGGGTTCTGTAGTGTGGCTCAGGTACCACAGGTTGAAATATAAGTTGGTATTGGGTAACAGGCCCCTGGGGATAGGAACCTGAAAATCTAAGCTCTGGTATCAATGAAATCCTACAGGCATGTCAGGTTCAATCTGCTGACTCAGGATCTTTGACTTGGATGTCTGCCTAGAGACAGGGTCTCATTGTGTGTCAGAAGGTGCGTTTGGGTCCAGAGTGTTCTTCAAAATGGAGGTGTGCTCAGTGGCTTTGTACTTTGCTCCTAATCTTAAGGTTTTGGAAACAGTGAGGATAGAGTTTCCTTAGGGAGGATAGGCACAGTCGTTCGGTGTGGCTTCAGAGGCCCAGTCCTGAGGGCATGTGGGCCAGGGCTTTGGGGACAAAAATCTGGAAACATGAACTAGGGTTAGGGTGAGGGCCGAGGTGATGACAGGCCCGATCTGCAGGCCCTGAGTGCAGCTCATATTGTATTGATATTAAGGTGTCATAGAGGCGGTAGCGGAGGCTTTTCTATCTGGATTGTGTTTCCAGGATGATCGCAAAATGTAGGAGTGTTTCATGATGCCATGGGAGATTCCTTGTCTCTGGGGATTCTGCCCTGCTCCCAAGAGTTTGGTGTCTCTGGGGGAAGGGAAGACTGCTGTTTTCCATTTCAGGGGACACCCACAAGAGGAATTCCAGAGACAGATCCTTGTTTTGGGCACCAGGAAAACACGAATGAAGGTGAGGATTTGGACCTAGGAACCTGGCAGGCCCGCTCTGCGGGCTCCTGCTCCAGCTACTGAGGGAATTTGTTTGAAAATAGGCTCACGCTGAGAGTCACAATGCCTCTTTGTGCCCAAGGCAGCTCCCATGAGTGACCGTGGTCTCATGGGCCAAGTAGCTCGGTCCCACTCTGAGGGTTGGACACCCATCTCAACACCGAGGTTTCCTGCCATTGGGAATGAGGAGTACTCTTGTGCTTAAGGTTCCCCTATAGGCAGGTATTTGAACTACAGTCTTGGGAGAGACGCCTGAATAGCCAGGTTGAGTAGAGATGACAGCTTTGCGCCATGGCATTTCCCACCTGCAGAATCCGGGGACCCCTGTCTACATGGCTCTCTGGAGTTTGTGGCTCAGGATGTGTCAGACAGAGCCTGAGTGCTCATTGCATCCTATGATATTAGTATGCCATCGAGGGCCATGCAAGTGGATTCTAATGTGGGGTTTCTGGGAAGAATCACCAGGCAGGACTTCTTTCTGTTTGGTAGGCAGAATGCTGTTTTATGGCTCCAGATTTCCCTATCAAGTGGGTTTGTGGACCAGGAGGTTGAGGATGGAATTGTAAACACAAGCTATGGTTAAATTCAGTGCCAAGCAGTAGGGAACTCTAGTGTGCAGTGGCTGATTTGAGGTATCCAGCACCTGACTAAGGGTGGATGTCAGATGCTTGCTCACACTGGAGTTTGTGTCTACGATGACCGACAAATGGCGGGGTGGCATCCCAAGGCCATGGAGGATTTCCCACACTTGGGCTTTTGAGATGCTCCAAACAGCAAGGTTTCTTTCTACTGGAGAGGGTGAGTCCGGTTTCTTTGCTCCAGAGTCCCCCATATGGAAAGATTGGGTAGCAGAGCAATCTCGCCTGGATGACAGGAAAGCACAACTCCACTGACCTTTGCAGCCGAGAAACATGGCAGGTTCGATCTGGTGACTCTGGGGCGAAGTTCCAAGAGGCCTGTGTAGACATGAAATTTCATGCTGTTTAATCATAGTGCTGGTTTGCATCCAGGGAGACGTTAGAATATTGGGGTGGTCGGGGGCCCATGCAGGATTCTACTACACTGAGTCTTGAACAAAGCTACCAAAAGCAACTTATCCTTCTGGCGACAGGAGAGGTTCTCTTGTGTGGCTCAGGGACCACATGTTGGAATATAAGTTGGTATTGGAGAACAGGTCTTTGGCGACAGGCACCTGAAAACCTAAGCTCGGTTATAGATGAAGTCCCAGAGGCATGTCAGGTTCAATGTTCTGACTCAGGGCCTTTGCCTTGGATGTCTACCTGGAGGCAGGTCCTCATTGTGTGTCATAATGTGCATTTAGGTCAAGAGTTTTCCTTTGAATTGAGGTGGGCTCAGGGGCTTTGTACTTTGATCCTAATCTTCAGGATTTTGGCAACAGTGAATGACAGAGTTTCCTTCAGGAACGTACACACACTTGTCCGGGACTCCAGAGACACAATCCTGGAGGGCATGTGGGCCTGGGCTTTGGGAACAGAAATCTGCAAATGCAAACTAGGGTTAGTGTGAGGGCCAAGGTGATCACAGGCCCAATCTGCAGGCCCTGAGGCCGCTCATAGTGTACTGAAATTAGGGAGTCATGGAGGCGGTAGCACAGGTTTTTCTGTCTTTTCTGTCTGGATAGTGTGTCCAGGACAGTCGCAAAATGTATGGGAGTCTTCATTTGGCCATGAGAGATTCTTCGCCTCTGGGGATTCTAACCAGCTCCCAAGAGTTTGGTGTCTCTGGATGAAGTGAAGATTGCTGTTTTCCGTCTGACGGGACCACAGAAAGAGGGATTCCAGAGAAAGTTTCTGGGTCTGGGTGCCTGGAAAACATGAACGAGTGTGAGACTTTGGCTCTAGGGACCAGGCAGGCCTACTCTGCAGACTCCTGGTTCAGCTACAGAGGTGTGTTTGAAAGCACGCTCACGCTGAGGGTCACAATGCCTGTTTGTGCCCAGGGTGGCTCCCATGTGTGACCGTGGTCTCATGGGCCATGCAGCTGGTTCCCACTCTGAGGGTTGGATACCCATCTCAACAGCCAGGATTCCTGCCATCGGGACGGAAGAGTACCCGTGTGCTACAATTTCCCCCATAGGCAGGGATTTGAGCTACGTTCAGGGGAGAGATGCTTGAATAACCAGGTTGAGTAGATGTGACCGCTTCAGGCCACGGCAGGTCCCACCTGCAGTTTATGAGGTCCACTGTCTGCATGGCTGACTGAGGGTCGTAGCTCAGGCTGTGTCATACAGAGCCTGAGTGCCCATGGTGGCCTAAGATATTAGGGTCCCATCGAGGGCATTGCTGGTGGATCCTAATGTGAGGTTTCTAGGATGACTCACCAGGCACTTCTTTCTGTGGGGCACGCAGAATGCTGCATTGTGGCTCAAGAATTCCCTAACAAGAGGGTGTGGGCAAAAGGAGGGTGAGGATGGAATTGTAAACACAACCTAAGGTTTAACTGCAGTGACAATCAGAAGGCAGTTCCAGTGTGCAGCAGCTTACACGAGATATCCAGCACATGAGTAAGGGTGGATATCAGATGTTTGCTCCCACTGGAGTTTGTGTCTATGATGATGACTGCCAAATGGAAGGGTGGCATTAGGAGGCCTTGGAGGATTTCCCACTCTGTGACTTGTGAGATGCTCCAAACAGCAATGTTTCCTTCTATTAAACAGGTGGTGTCTTCTTTGTTTGCTACAGGGCCCACATTATGGAAAGTTTGTGTAGCAGAGCTATCCCTCATGGATGCCTGAAAGCACAACTCCATTGACCACTGCAGCCACGGAACATGGCAGGTTCGATCTGGTGGCTCTGGAGAGAAGTTCCAAGTGGCCTGAGTTGACATGAAGTTTTATGCTGTTGGATCACAATGCTAGTTTGTACCCAGGGAGATGTTAGAATGTTGGGTGGTCAGGGGCCATACAGGATTCTCCTACACTGAGATATGGACGCAGCTACCAAGAGTAATGGCTACTTCTGGGGACAGAAGGAGTTCTGTTGTGTGGATCAAGGACCACATGTTGGAATATAAGTTGATTTGGAGAAGATGTCCCTGGGGACAGGCGCCTAAACATCTAAACTAGTGTATCAATGAAGTCCTATAGTCATGGCAGGTTCAAACTTCTGACTCAGGGCCTTTGACTTGGATGTCTGCCTGGAGGCAGGGCCTCATTGTGAGTCAGAATGTGCATTTGGGTCCAGAACCTTCTTCGAGATTGAGGTGGGCTCAGGGAATTTTTACTTTGCTCCTAATCTTCAATGTTTGGGCAACCGTAAAGGGCAGATTTTCCTTCAGGAGCGTAGGGACAATCATCTGGTGTGGCACCAGAGGCCCCATCCTGGAAGGCATGTGGGCCAGCGCTTTGGGGAGAGAAATCTGCAAAAGCAAACTAGGGTTAGAGTGAGGGCCAAGTTGACCACAGGCCCAATGTGCAGACCCTGAGGGCAGCTCATAGTGTACTGAAATTAAGGTGTCATGGAGGTGGTAGCACAGGCTTTTCTGTCAGGTGTGTGTCCAGGATGGTCGCAAAAGCTAGGGGTGGCTTCATGGGATATTCTTCGTCTCTGGGGATTCTGCTCAGTTCCCAAGATTCTGGTGTCTCTGGGGGAAGGGAAGACTGTTGTTTTCCGTCTCAGAGGACACCCAAAGAGGGATTCCAGAGACAGGTTCTGGGTCTGGGCGCCTAGAAAACTTGAACAAGGATGAGAATTTGGCCCTAGGGACCAGGCAGTCCCACTCTGTGTGCTCCTGATCCAGCTACCGAGGGGTTTTTGTTTAAAAGCAAGCTCACACTGAGGATCACAATGCCTGTTTGTATCCAGGGAGTCTTCCATGTGTGACCATGGTCTCATGGGTCATGCAGCTGGTTCCCCCTCAGAGGGTTGGGAAGGAGGAGTACTCTTGTGTGTCAGGTTCCCCCATAGGCATGGATTTGAGCTACGATCTGGGACAGAGGCCTGAATATCCAGGTTGCGTAGAGATGTTGTTTTTGGCAACAGGAAGTCACACTTGCAGGAAATGGGGCCCACTGTCTGGGTGACAGACTGGAGATCATGGCTCAGGCTATGTCAGACAGAGCCTGGGTGCCCACGGAAACCTATGATATTACAGTGTTGTCAGGGGCCATACAGGTAGATCCTCATGTGGGATCTGGGAAGACTCACCAGGCACTTCTTCTTTCGATGGAGAAGGCAGAATGCTGCATTATGTCTCCAGAATTCCCTATTGAGAGGGCTTGTGGAATAGGAGGTTGAGGATGGAATTGTAAACACAAGCTACTGTTAAATTAATTGCCAAGAAGAAGGCAGTTTCAGTGTGCAGTGGCTGATTCAAGTTATCCAGCACCTGAGTAAGGGCAGATGTCAGATATTTGCTCACATTGGAGTTTGTGTCTGTGATGATGGACAAATGATGGGGTGGCGTCTAGAGGCCATGGAGGATTTCCCACTCTGGGGCTTGTGAGATGCTCCAATGAGCAAGGTTTCCTTCTACTGGACAGGGGAAGTCTGGTTTGTTTGTTCCAGTGTCTCCCATATGGAAATTTTGGATAGCAGAGCTCTCCCACATAGATGACTGGGAAGCACACCTCCATTGACCATTAAAGCTCAGGAACATGGCAGGTTCGATCTGGTGGCTCTGGGACGAAGTTTTAAGGGGGCTGAGTTGACATGGTATTTCATGCTATTGGATCACAATGCTGGTTTGTATACAGGGAGATGTTAGAATGTTGGGGTGGTCATGGGCCCATGCAGGATTCTCCTACATTGAGTCTTGGACACAGCTACCAAATGCAATGTATCCTTCTGGGGACAGCAGGGGTTCTGTTGTGTGTCTCAAGGGCCACATGTTGTAATATAATTGATATTGGAGAATAGGCCTCTGGGGACAGGCTCCTAAAAATCTAAACTAGGGTATCGATGACGTCCTATAGTCATGGCATGTTCAAACTTCTGATTCAGGGCTTTTGACTTGGATGTCTACCTGGAGGCAGGTGCTCATTGTGTGTCAGAATGTACACCTGGGTCCGGAGCGTACTGGGAAATTGAGGTGGGCTCAGGGGGTTTGTACTTTGCTCTTACTCTTCGGGGTTTGGGCAACAGTGAAGGGCAGAGTTTCCTTCAGTAGGGTAGGCACAGTATTCCGTTGTGGCTCCAGAAGTCCCATTCTGGAGGACATGAGGGCCAGGGATTTGGAGATAGAATCTGCAAACGCGAACTAGGGTTAGGGTGAGGGCCTAGGTGATCAGAGTCCCGATCTGCAGGCCCTGAGGGAAGCTCATAATGTACTGAAATTAAGGTGTCATGGATGCGGTAGCTCATGCTATATTGTCTGGATTCTGTGTCCAGGATGGTCCCAAAAGTAGGGGTGGCTTCATGGGGCCATAGGAGATTCTTCGTCTCTGGGTATTCTTCCCAGCTCCCAAGAGTTTGGTGCCTCTGCAGGAATGGAAGACTGCTGTTTTCAGTCTCAGGTTAACCACAAGATAGATTCCGGAGACAGTTTCTGGGTCTGGGCACCTGGAAAACACCAACGAGGGAGACGATTTGGCCGTAGCTACCTGGCTGGCTTGCTCTGCGGACTCCTGGTACAGATACTGAGGGCGTTTGTTTGAATGCAGGCTCACGTTGAGGGTCACAATGCCTTTTTGTACCCAGGGCGACTCCCATGTGTGACCGTGATCTCAAGGCCCATGCAGCTGGTTCCCACTCTGAGGGTTGGGCACCCATCTCACAGTCCAGATTTCCTGCCACTGGGAAGGAAAAGAACTCTTGTGCTTTAACCCCCATAGTCAGGGATTTGAGCTATGGTCTGGAGACAGATGCCTGAATAACCAGATAGAGCAGAGTTGTTGATTTCAGGCCATGGCAGGTTCCATCTTCAGGATATGGGACCACTGTCTGCATGGCTGACTGGAGGTCATGGCTCAGACTGTGTCAGACAGAGCCTTGTTGCCCACAGCGGCCTATGATATTAGGGTGTCACCGAGGGCAATGCAGGTGGATCCTCATGTGTGCGTTCTGTGCAGACTCACCAGGCACTTCTTCTTTCTATGGGGCAGGCAGAATGCTGTGCTGTTGCTCCAGAATTCCCTATCAATAGGGCCTGGGGACCAGGAGAGTGAGGATGGAATTATAAACCCAAGCTAAGGTTAAATTCAGTGACAAGCGGAAGGCTGTTCCAGTGTACAGAGGCTGATTTGAGACATCCAGCACCTAAGTAAGGACGGATGTCAGATGTTTGCTCACACTGGAGTTTGTGTCTATGATGAAGGACAATGGTGGGGTGGCGTCAAGAGGACATGGAGGATTTCCCACGCTGCGGCTTGTGAGATGCTCCAAAGAGCAAGGTTTCCTTCTACTGTACAGAGGGAATCTGGATTGTTTGCTCCATTTTCCCCCATATGGAAATTTTGGGTAACAGTGCTCTCCCAAATAGATGCTGGGAATGCATACCTCCATTGACCATTGCAACTCAGGAACACGGCAGGTTCAATCTGTTAGCTCGGGGACGAATTTCTCAGGGGGTTGAGTTGACATGGAGTTTCATGCTGTTGGATCCCAAAGCTGGTTTGTATCCAGAGAGACGTTAGAAATTTGGGGTGGTCAGGGGCCCTTGCAGGATTATCCTACACAAAGACTTGGACACAGCTACCAAGAGCAAGGGATCCTTCAGGGGACAGCGGGGGTTCTGTTGTGTGGCTCAAGGACCACATGTTGGAAATAAGTTGGTATTGGAGAAGAGGCCTCTGGGAACAGGGGCCTAAACGTCTAAACTAGGGTATCGATGAAGTCCTATAGTTATGGGAAGTTCATACTTCTGACTCAGGGCCTTTGATTTGGATGTCTGCCTGGAGGCAGGGGCTCATTGTGTGTCAGAATACATATTTAAGTCCAGAGGCTTCTTTGAAAATGAGGTCGGCACAGAGGCTTTGTACTTTGCTCCTCATATTCAGGGTTTGGGCAACAGTGAAAGGCAGTTTCCTTCAGGAGTGTAGGCACACTCGTCCAGTGTGGGACCAGAAGCCCCATTCTGGAGGGCGTGTGGGCCAGGACTTTGGGAACAGAAATTTCAAACGCTAACTAACGTTAGTGTGAGGGACGAGGTGTTCACAAGACCGATCATCAGGCCCTGAAGGCAGCTCATAGTGTACTGAAATTAAGGTGGCATGCAGGCAGTAGCGCAGGCTTTTTTGTCAGGATTGTGTGTCTAGGACGGTTGCAAAAGGTAGGCTTGGCTTCATGAGGCCATGGAATATTCTTCATCTCTGGGGATTCTGCCCAGCTCCCAGTGTTTGTTGTCTCTTGGAGAAGGGAAGATTGCTGTTTTCCGTCTCAGGGGACCCAGAAAAGAGGGATTCGAGAGACAGTTTCTGGGTCTGGGCACGTGGCAAGCAGAAACAAGGGTGAGGGTTTGGCCCTAGGGACGTGGCAGGCCCACTCTGTGGATTCCTGGTCTAGCTACCTAGGGTATTTGTTTGAAAGGAGGCTCACACTGAGGGTCACAATGCTTGTTTGTGCCCAGGGCTTCTCCCATGAGTGGCCCTGGTCTCTTGGTCCATGCAGCTGGTTCCCACTCTGAGTGTAAGACACCCATCTCAACAGCCAGGTTTCCTGCCATTGGAAAGGAGGAATAATCCTGTATTTCAGGTTCCCACATAGGCAGGGATTTGAGCTACGGTCTGGGGACAGATGCCTGAATATCCAGGTTGTGTAAAGATGATGACTTGGGCCCATGGCAGATCCACCTGCAGGATATGAGGCCCACTCTCTGTGTGGCTGCCTGGAGGTCGTGGCTCCGGCTGTGTGAGACAGAGTCTTAGTGCCCATGGCGGCCTATGATATTATGGTGTTGTCGAGGGCCATGCAGGTGGTTCCTCATGTGGGGTTTCTGCGCAGACTCACCAGGCACTTCTTTCTGTGGGGCCCGCAGAATGTTGCATTGTGGCTCTAGAATTCCCTATCAAGAGGGTTTGGGGATCAGGAGGTTGAGGATGGAATTGTTAACACAAACTATGGTTAAATTCAGTGCCAAGCGGAAGGCACTTACAGTGTGTAGCTTCTGATTCGAGACATCCAGCACCTGAATAAGGTCAGATATCAGATGTTTGCTTACACTAAAGTTTGTGTCTATGATGACCGACAAATGGAGGGGAGGTGTCATGAAGCCATGAAGGATTTACCACCCTGGGGCTAGTGAGATGTTACAAACAGAAAGGTTTCCTTCTAATAGACTGGTGGAGCCTCGTTTGTATGCTCCAGTGTCCCCCATGTGGAAAGTTTGGGGAGCAGAGCACTCCTGCATGGATGCCTGGAAAGCCCACCTCCAGTGTCCACTGCAGATGAGGAAATGGCAGTTTCATACTGGTGATGCTGGGGCGAAGTTCAAAGTCGCCGGTGTTGACATGGAGTTTCATGCTGTTGGATCACAATGCTGGTTTGTATCCAGGGAGACATTATAATGTTGGGGCTGTCAGGGGCCATGCAGGATTCTCTTACACTGAGTCTAGGACACAGCTACCAAGAGCAAGATATCCTTAAGGGACAGGAGGGGTTCTGTTGTGTGGCTCAGGGACCACATGTTGGTATATAAGTTGGTATTGAAGAATAGGCCTCTGGGGACAGGCACCTGAAAATCTAAGCTAGGGTATTGATAAAGTCCTAGAGGCATGTCAGGTTCAATCTTCTGTTTCAGGGCCTTTGACTTGGATGTCTGCCTGGAGGCAGGGGCTAATTGTGTGTCAGAATGTGCCCTTGGGTCCAGAGGTTTCGTCAGAATTGAGGTAGGCTCACGGGCTTGGAACTTTGCTCCTAATCATCAGGTTTGGTCAACAGTGAAGGGCAGAGTTTCCTTCGGGTGTGTAGGCACAGTCGTCTGGTGTGGCTCCAGAGGCCCTATCCTGATAGGCATGTGGGCCAGGGCTTTGGGACAAAAATCTGCAAATGCGAACTAGGGTTAGGTTGAGGGCTGAGGTGATCACAGGCCCGATCTGCAGGCCCTGTTGCAAGTTCATAGTGTACTGATGTTAAGGTATCATGGAGGCCATAGTGCAGGCTTTTCTGTCTGCATTGTTTGTCCTGGACTTTCGCACAATGTAGGATTGGCTTCTTGGGGCCATGGGAGATACTTTGGCTCTGGGGATTCTGCTCAGCTCCCAAGAGTTTCTTGTCTCTGGGAGAAGGGAACACTGCTCTTTTCTGTCTCAGGGAACCCCAAAAGAGGGATTCCAGAGACAGGTTCTTGGTGAAGGTGCCTGGAAAATGCCTATGAGGGTGAGTGTTTGGCCCTAGGGTGGTAGGCATGCTCTGTGTGCTCCTGGTCCAGCTACCGAAGGATTTTGATTGAGAGCAGCCTCACGCTGAGGGTAACAATGCTAGTTTGTTCCCAGAGTGGCTACCATGAGTAGCCGTTGCCTCATGGGCCATGCAGCTGGTTCCCACTCTGAGAGTTGGACACCTGTCTCAACAGCCAGGCTTCTTGCCTTCAGGAAGGAGGAGTACTCTTGTGCGTCAGGTTCCTCTGTAGTCAGGGATTTGAGCTACAATATGGGAAAGATGTTTGAATATCCAGGTTGAGTAGAGATGACGGCTTCGGGCCACGACAAGTCCAACCTGCATGATATGGGGACCAATATCTTCATGGCTCACTCTAGGTCGTGGCTCAGGCTGTCTCAGAGTTTTAGTGCCCATCTCAACTAGGTTTCCTACCATCGGGAACAAGGATACTCCTGTGCTTCAGGTTCCCTCATAGGCAGGGTATGAGTTACAGTTTGGAAAGATGCCAGAATAACCAGGTTGAATAGAGATGATGGTTTCTGGCCATGGCACGTCCCACCTGCAGTATATGGGGTCCACTGTCTGCATGACTGCCTGGAGGTCGTGGCTCTGGCTGTGTCAGACAGAGCCTGAGAGCCCATGGCGTCCTATGATATTAGGGTGGCATCAAGGGCCATGCAGGTGGATCCTAATGTGGGGTCTGGGAAGACTCACCAGGCACTTCTTCTTTCTATGGGGAAGGCAGAATGCTGCGTTGTGGCTCCAGAATTCCCTATCAAGAGGGCTTGGGGACCAGGAGGGTAAGGATGGAATTAAAAACACAAGCTACAGTTCAATTCAGTGACAAGTAGAAGGCACTTCCAGCAAGCAGCGGCTGATTCGAGACATCCAGCACCTGAGTAAGGGTGAATATCAAGTATTTGCTCACACTGGTGTTTGTGTCTCGGATGACGGACAAACGGTGGGTTTGAGTCAAGAGGCAATGGCGGATTTCTCACTCTGCGGCTTGTGAGATGCTCCAAACAATAAGGTTTCCGTCTACTGGACAGGGGGAGTCTGGTTTGTTTGCTCCAGGGTCCCCCATATGGAAAGCTTCATAGCAGAGCTCTCCCTCATGGATTCCTGGAAAGCACTACTCCAGTGACCATTGTAGCTGAGGAACATGGCAAGTTCAATCTGGTGGCTCTGGGGCGAAGTTCCAAGGGGGCTGAGTTGACATGGAGTTTGATGCAGGTCGATCACAATGTTGGTTTGTATCCAGGGAGACACTGAAATGTTGGGATGGTCAAGAGCAATGCATAATTCTAATACACTGAGTCTTGGACACAGCTACCAAGTGCAAGGTATCCTTCTGGGACAGGAGGGGTCTGTTTTGTGGCTCAGGCACAACATGTTGGAATATAAGACAGTATGGGGGAAGAGTCCTCTCGGTACAGGTGCCTAAAAACCTCAGCTAGGGCATCAATGAAGTCTTAGGAGCATGTCAGGTTCAATCTTCTGACTCAGGGCCTTTGACTTGGATGTTTGCCTGGAGGCAGGTGCTAACTCTGTGTCACAATGTACACTTGGGTCCAGACCATTCTTGGAAATTGAGGTGGGCATAGGGGCTTTGTATTTTGTTCCTAAGCTTCAGGGTTTGGCAGCAGTGAAGGGCAGAGTTTCCTTCGGGTGGGTAGACACAGTCGTCCGGTGTGGCACCAGAGGCCCCATCTTGGAGGGCATGTGCGACAGGGTTTTGGAGACAGAAATCTGCAAACACAAACTAGTGGTAGGGTGAGGGCCGACATGATCACAGCCCCTATCTGAAGGCTCTGAAAGTAGCTCCTTGCGTAGTGAAATTAAGGTGTCATCGAGGCAGTTGGGCAGACTTTTCTGTCTGGAATGGGGTCGCAAAATGTAGCGGTGGCTTCATGGGGCCATGGAACATTCTTTATCTCTGTGGATTCTGTCCATCTCCCAAGAATTTGCTGCCTCTGGGGGAAGGGAAGACTGTTATTTTCTGTCTCAGTGGACACCCCCAAGAGGGATTCCAGGGACAGTTTCTGGGTCTAGGCGACTGAAAAACACCAAGGAGAGTGAGGATTTGCCCATAGCGGCCTGGGTGTCCCACACTGCAGGCTCCTGGTCCAGCTACCATGGGGCTTTGTTTGGAAGCAGATTCCCGCTGACGTGAATGCTGGCCTCAGAATACAGGTGTGGTCATGGGCCCACGGGAGATTTTTACACTCTTAGGATCCTGGCTGTTCCCCAAGTTTGGTGGCTTTTTCAGGGACAGGAAGTGTGCTGTTTTCCGTCATTGGGTTGCCCCAAAACAGGGATTCCGGATACGGGCTATCAGACTGGGTGCCTGGAAAATCACACAAAGGGTTATTATTGGGGCCTAGGGTCGTACCAGGCCTGAAATGCGGATTTCTGGCCGTGCCAATGAGAGGGCTTGTTTGAAAGCGTGCTCAGGCTGAGGGTCACATTGCCTGTTTGTGCCGAGGGCGGCCTTCAGGAGAGGGCGTGATCTCATTGTCTATGCAGCTGGATCTCACTGTGTGGTTTCGACCAATATCCCAACTGCCAGGTTTCCTGCCATGGGGAAGGATGAGGTCTCTATTGTGCTTCATGTTTCCCTATTGGCAGGTATTCCAGCAAAAGTCTAGAGAAAGGTGCCTGAATCCAATGATGGATAGAGATGACGGATTTGGGCCATGGCCGGTCTCACATGCTGGATATGGGGCCCACTCTCTGGGTGGCTGACACTAGGTCGTGGTTTAGGCCCTGTAAGACACAGCACTAGTGGCCAGGACAGCCTATAAGTCAGAATTCCTTTGAGTGCCAAACAGATATATTTAATGTGGGGTTTCTTGGTAGACTGTCCAGGCAATTCTTCTTTCTATGGGGAAGGCAGAATGCTGCGTTGTGGCTCCAGATTCCTCATCAAGAAGGATTGGGGACCATTAGGTTGATGATGGAATTGTCAACACAAGTTATGGTTCAATTCAGTTCCAAGAGGAAGGGAGTTCCAATGTGCAGAGTCTAATTCGAGATACCCTGCACCTGAGTAAGGGCAGATGTCAGATATTTGCTCACACTGGAGTTTGTGTCTATGATGACTGACAAATGGAGTGGTGGCGTCAAGAGGCTATGGAGGATTTCCCACGCTGGGGCTTGTGAGATGCTCCAAACAGCAAGGTTTCCTTCTACCAGACAGGGGTGTCTGGTTTGCTAGCTCCAGGGTCCCGCATGTGGAAAGATTGGGAGCAGAGCTCTTCCACATGAATGCATGGAAAGCACACCTCCAATGACCATTGCAGCTCAGGAACATGTCAGGTTCCTTCAGGTGGCTCTGGCATGAACTACCAAGGCCTTGAATGGACACTGAATCTCTTGAAGATGGGTCACAATGCTGGTTTGTTACCACGGAGATCTTAAAATGTGCTGGTGGCTAAGTGGCCATGCAGGGTTCTCCTACCCTGAGGCTTTGACACAGGTCCAAGAGCACAGTTTCCTTTTGGTGACAGGAGAAGTACTGTTGTGTGGCTCAGGGACCACATGTTCTATCTCAAGTTGGTATTCCAGGGAAACCGTGCTCAATGCTCTATGCTCAATGCATAGACCTGGAGGGCAATTCGTCAGGAACTGTAATTAGGGTGACTCGAAGACAGTAGCAAAGGATTTTCTATCTGGGTTGTGTGTCCAGGAAGGCCTAGGAATGTAGGTATGTTCTCATGGGTCCATGGGAGACTTTACCTCTCTAAGGATCCTGGCAGCTCCCAATAATTTAGTGGCTTTTTCGGGGAAGGGAAGAGTGTTGTTTTCCATCTTAAGCATGCCCCAAAGCAGAAATTACATAGACAGGCACGGGTTCAGGGCACCTGAAAATCCCACCAAAGGTTAGGATTTGGGCCTAGGGGCCAGGCCTACAATGTGGGATCCTGGTTGTGAAACTGAGAGGGCTTGTTTGAAAGCATGCTCAGGCTGAGGGTCACAATGCCTGTTTGGTCCCAGGGCGGCCCTCAGGAATGGGTGTGGTCTCATTGGCAATACTGCTGACTCCCACTCTGAGGGTTGCACACCCATCCCAACAGACAGGTTTCCTGCCATTGGGTAGGAGGAATTCTCTATTGTGCTACAATTTTCCCCATTGACCGGGATTTCAGCAAAGGTCTAGGGACAGATGCCTGAATACCAAGGATGGGTAGAGATGACTGACTTGAGCCATGGCCTGTCTCACATGCTGGATATGGTCCCCGGTCTCTTGGTGCCTGATGAAGTCGGGGCTCAGGCTTTGTCAGACACAGCACTAGTGGCCGGGGCAGCCTACAAATCGGGGTTCCCTCGAGGGTCAAGCAGATTGATCCTCATGTTGGCTTTCTTGGAAAACTGACCAGCATTTCTTCCTTCTATGAGGAAGGCTGAATGCTCTGATGTGGCTCAAGAATTACCTATTAAGAGGCCATGGAGACCTTGAGGGTGAGGATAGAATTGTAAACACAAGCTTCGGTTAAATTCAGTGTGAAGCATAAGGCAGCTCCAGTGTGCAGCGGCTGATTCGATATATCCAGCACCTGAGTAAGGGCGGAAGTCATATGTCTGCTCACACTGGAGTTTGTGTCTATTATGATTGACTAAAGGAAGGGTGGCGTCAAAAAGCCATGGGAGATGTCCCATACTGGTGCTTTTGAGATTCTCCAAACAGCAAGGCTTTCTTCTACTGGAGTTGGGGAGTCTGGTTTGTTTGCTCCAGTGTTCTCCATGTGGATAGTTTGGGTAGTACAGCTCTCCCGCATGGCTGCCTTCAAAGCCCACCTCAATTGTCCATTGCAGCTGAGGAATATAGAAGGTTCATTCTGGTGGCTCTGGTGTGAAATACCAAGGGCAATGAATTAACATGGAATCTCTTTCAGATGGGTCACAATGCTGGTTTGTTACCAAGGAAATCTTAGAATGTCCTAGTGGCTAAGGGGCCATGCCAGATTCTCCTACCCGGAGGGTTTGACACAGGTCGAAGGGCATGGTTTCATTCTGGGGACGGGAGATGTTCTGTTCTGTAGCTCAGGAACCACATGTTGTATCATAAGTTGGTATTCCAGAACAGGTCTCTGAGGACAAATGCTTGAACAGCTAATCTAGTGTTCCAGTGAGGTGCTAGGGGCATGTCAGTTTCAATCTTCTGACTCAGGACCATTGACTTGAGTGTCTGCCGGATGTAGGTGATCCGGGTATTTCATAATACACATTTACTTCCAGAGCAGCCTCCAATATTATGGTGGGCTCAGGGGTCTTGCAGGTTTCTCCTAATCTGGATGGCTTGGGAAACTGTGACGGGCAAATTTTCCTTGGGGATGACAGGCACTGTCCTGTGGTTTGGCTCCAGAGACCCCATCCTGGAGGGCATTTGAGCCATGGTTTTGGGAGAGAAATCTGCAAATATAAACTCGGGTTAGGGCTAGTGGTGAGGTGATCACAGGCTCAATGCATAGACCTGGATGGCAGCTCCTAAGGAACTGTACTTAGCGTGACTTGAAAGACTTAGCACCGGCTTTTCTATCTGCATTGTGTGTTCAGGATGGCCTTGGATTGCAGGTGTGGTCTAATGGGTCCATGGGATATTTTTCCTCTCTAAGGATCCTGGCAGCTCCCAATACTTTGGTGGATTTTTCTGGGAAGGGAAGAGTGCTATTATCCATCTAAGCGATGACCCAAAAGAGAAATTCCAGAGATGGGAACTGGGTATGGGCACCTAGAAAATCTCACCAAGTGTTAGGATTTGGGCCTAGGGGTGTACCAGGCTGGAAAATCAGGGTCCTGGTGGTGAAACTGAGAGTGCTTGTCTGAAAGCATGCTCAGGATGATGGTCACAAAGCCTTTTTGATCCAAAGGCAGCCCTCAGGAGTGGGTATAGTCTCATTGGCAATGCAGCTGTCTCCCACACTGATGGTTGGACACCCATCCCAACAGCCAGCTTTCCTGCCATGGGGAAGGAGGAGTTCTCTATTTTGCTTCAAGTTCCCCCGTTATCAGGGACTCCAACAAAAGACTGGGTACAGATGCCTGAATAGCAAGGATGGGTAGATATGACGGACTTGAGCCATGGCCGGTCTGCATGCTAGATAAGGGCCCCAACCTCTGGGTGGATGACACAAGGTCGGGGCTCAGTCTCTGTCAGACACAGCACTAGTGGCCAGGGCAATCTAAATTGGGGTCCCCTCGAGGGATGAGCAGATTGATCCTCATGTGGGGTTTCTGGGCAGACACACCTGGCACTTCTTCTGTAATGGGGAAGGCAGAATGCTGCGTTGTGCCTCCAGAATTCCCTCTCAACAAGGCTTGGAGACCAGTAGGGTGAGGATGGAATTGTAAAACCAAGCTACGGTTCAATTCAGTGCCAAGCGGAAGGCAGGTCCAATATGTAGTGCCTTATTTGAGAAACCAGTACCTGAGTAAGGGCGGTTGTCAGATGCTTGCTCACAATGGAATTTGTATCTAGGATGATCGACAAATGGAGGGGTGGCGTCAAGAAGCCATATACGATTTCCCACGCTGAGGCTTGTGAGATGCTCCAAACAGCAAGGTTTCCTTCTACTGGACATGTGTTGTCTGCTTTGTTTGTTCTCGGTTCCTGCATGTGGAAAGTTTTGGTAGCAGAGCACTACCGCATGGATATCTGGAAAGCAAACCTCCATTCTCCTTTTAACTGAGGAACATGGTAGGTTTGTTCTGGTGGCTCTGGTGCAAAGTGCCAAGGGCGATGATTTAAAATGAATCTCTTTCAGATGAGTTACAATATTGGTTTTTTATCAAGAAACGTTTAGAATGTCATGGTGCTAAGAGGCCAAGCAGGATTCTACTACCGGGAAGTTTTGACAGAGGTCGAAGAGCATGGTTTCTTTCTGGGGACAGGAGATGTTATTGTTATATCATGTTATATCATAAGTTGGTATACCAGAACAAGCCTCTGAGGACAATACCTGTAAACCTAATCTAGGATTCCAGTGATGTCCTGGGGGCATGTCAGGTTCAATCTTCTGACTCAGGACCATTGACTTTGGCGTCTGGCAGATGTAGGTGATCAGGGTGTTTCAGACTGTGCATTTGCATACAGAGAAGCATCCAATATGGTGGTGGGCCCAGGCGCCTTTGAGGTTTTTCCTAATCCAGACGGTTTGGAAAACTGGGACGGGCAAATTTTCCATGGGGATGGCAGGCACAGTCCTGTGGTGTGTCTTCAAAAACCCCATCCGGGAGGACATATGAGCCATGGTTTTGGAAAAGTAGACTGCAAACTCAAACTCAGGATAGGCTTAGTGGTGAGGTGATCACAAGCCCAATGCGTAGACCTGGAGGAGAGCTTACTAGGAACTGTAATTAGGGTGACTGGAAGGCAGTAGACAGGCTTTCCTATCTGGATTGTTTGTTTTGATGGCCTCAAAATGCAGGTGTGTTCTCATGGGTCCAGGGGAGATTTTTTCTTCCTTAAGGATCCTGGATGTTCCCAATAGTTTGGTGGCTTTCTCAGGGAAGGGGAGAGTGCTGTTTTCCATTTTAGGGGTGCCCCAAAACGGGGATTCCGGAGACAGGTCTGGGCGCCAAGAGATTCCCGCCAAGGGTTAGGATTTGGGCCTAGGGGCATACCAACCCTGAAATGCGGGATCCTGGTGGTGCCATATACAGGGCTTATTTGAAAGCATGCTCATGTTGAGGGTCACAATGCCTGTTTGTCCCCAGGGCGACCCATAGGAGTGAGCATGGTCTCATTGCCCATACAGATGGCTCCCTCTCTGAGGGTTGGACACCCATCCCAACCGCTAGGTTTCATGCCATGGGGAAGGAGCCGTTCACTATTGGGCTTCAGGTTTCCCCATTGGCAGGGATTCCAGCAAAGGTTTGGGGAGAGATGCCCAAATACCAAGGATGGGTAGAGAGGATGGATTGAGCCATGGCCGGTCTCAGATGCTGGATATGGGAATCACTCTCTGGGTGGCTGACACGAAATCATGGCTCAGGCTCTGTCAGACACAGCACTACTGGTCAGGGCAGCTGATAAATCAGGGATCCTTGAGGGCTGAGCAGATGATCCTCATGTGGGGTTTCTGGAAAGTCTCATCAGGCATTCTTCTTTCTATGGGGAAGGCGGAATGCTGTGTTGTGGCTCCAGAATTCCCTATCAAGAGGGCTTGGGGACCATTCGGGTGAGTATGGAATTGTAAACACTAGCTACGGTTAAATTCAGTGCCAAGCGGTAGGCAGTTCCAAAGGGCTGTGGCTTATTCGAGATAGCCAGGACCTGAGTAAGGGGGGATGTCAGATATTTGTTCACACTGTAGTTTGTGTCTATGATGTCCAACAAATGGAGGGGTGGTGTCAAGAGGCTACGGAGAATTCCCCATGCTGAGGCTTGTGAGATGCTCCAAACAGTAAGGTTTCCTTCTACTGGACAGGTGGATTCTGCTCTGGTTGCTCCACAGTCCTCCATGTAGAAAGTATGGGTAGCAGAGCTCTCCTGCATGGATGCATGGAAAGCACACATCCTTTTTTCATTGCACCTGAGGATCATGGCATGCTCCTTCTGTTGCCTCTGGGGCGAAGTACCAAGGCCTGGAGTTGAAATGGAATCTCTTTCAGATGTTTCACTAGGCTGGTTTGTTACCAGCGAGATCTTAGAATGTTCTGGTGGCTAAGGGCCATGCAGGATTCTACCACCTTGAGGGTTTTATACAGGTCCAAGGGCACGGTTTGCTTCTAGCGACAGGAGATGTTCTGTTGTGTGGCTCAGGGACCACATGTTGTACCCTAAGTTGGTATTCCAGAACAGACAACAAATGCCTGAAAACCTAATATAGGGTTCCAATGCGGTCCTAGGGACATGTCAGGTTCAATCTTCTGACTCAGTCCCATTGACTTGGGTGTCTGCCTCGATGGAGGTAATCAGGGTGTTTCAGACTGCGCATTTGCCAATAGACTGGCCTCCAAAACTGGAATGGGCTCAAGGGCCTTGCAGGTTTCTCCTAAACTGGAGGGTTTGGGCAAATGTGATGGCCATAGTTTCCTTGGGGATTGCAGGCACAGTCCTATGGTCTAGCTACAGAGACCCTTTCCTGGAGGGCATATGAACCATGGTTTTGGGCGAGAAGTCTGCATACACAAACTCGGGTTAGGGTTAGTGGAGAGGTGATCACAGGCCCAATGCATAGACCTGAAGGGCAGCTCATCAGGAACTGTAATTAGGGTGCCTCAAAAGTGGTAGCACAGGCTTTTATATCTGGATTGTGTTTCCAGTATGGCCTCGGAGTGCAGGTCTGGTCTCATGGGTCCATGGGAGTTTTTCCTCTCTTAGGATCCTTGCGACTTCCCATAATTTGGTGCCTTTCCGGGGAAGGGAGGGGTGTTGTTTTCCATCATAGGGGTGCCCCAAAACGGGGATTCCAGAGACAGACTCTGGGTTTGGGCACCTGGAAAATCCCACCAAGTTTTATGATTTGGGCCTAGGGGTGTACCAGGCCTGCAATGCGTGTCTTGCAGGTGCAACTGAGAGCGTTTGTTTGAAAGCATGCTCAGGCTTAGGGTCACAATGCCTCTTTGTCCCCAGGGCGTCCCTCAGGAGTGGGCATTGTCTCATTGGCAGTGCAGCTGGCTCCTACTTTGAGGATTGGACACCCATTCCAAAAGCCAGGTTTCCTGACATGGGGAAGGAGGAGTTCTCTATTGTGCTTTAGGTTCCCCAATTGGCAAGGATTCCAGCAAAGCTTGGGGACAGGTGCTTGAATACCGAGGATGGGTAGAACTGAAGGAAATGTGTCATGGCCGGTCTCACATAATAGATATGGGGCCTGCTCTCTTCAGGGCTGACACAAGTTCTAGGCTCAGGCTCTGTCAGACACAGCTCTAATGGCCAGGGCAGCCTATAAATCTGGGTACCCTCGAGGACCGAGCAGATTGATCTTCAATTGGGGTATTTGGCAGGCTCACCAGACACTTCATTTTACTATGGGGAAGGCATAATGGTGTGTTGTGGCTCCAGAATTCCCTTTCAACAGGGCTTGAGGACCAATAGGTTGAGCATGGAATTTTAAACAGAAGCTAGGTTTCAATTCAGTGCCAAGCTGAAGGCAGTTCCAATGTGTAGTGGTTTATTGGAGATATCCAGCAACTGAGTTAGGGCTAATGTCAGATGTTTGCTCACACTGGAGTTTGTGTCTATGATGATTGACATTTGTAGGGGTGACATCAAGATTTCATGGAGGATTTCAGATGCTTAGTCTTGTGAGATGCTCCAAACGGCAAGGTATCCTTCTACTGGAATGTTGGCACCTCTTTTGTATGCTCCAATGTCCCCCATGTGGAAAGTTTGGGGAGCAGAGCTTTCCCGCATAGATGTCTGGAAAGCACACCTCCATTGACCATCACAGCTGAGGAACATGGCAGGTTCATTGGCTCTGGGGCAAAGGACCAAGGCCTTGAGTTGACATGGAATCTCTTGCAGATGGGCCACAAGGCTAGTTTGTTACCAGGGAGATCTTAGAATGTGCTGGTGACTAAGGTCACTTAGTCACCTTAGTGACCGTGCAGGATTCTCCAAACCTGAAGGTTTGGCCCAGGTCAAAGAGCATGGTTTCCTTCTTGGGACAGGAGATGTTCTGTTGTGTGGCTCAGACCACATGTTGTATCATAAGTTGGTATTCCAGAACAGGCTTCTGAGGACAGATGCCTGAAAACCTAACCTGGGTTCTAATGGTGTCCTAGGGTCATGTCAGGTTCAATCTTCTAACTCAGGACCATTGACTTGGGTGTCTGCCTGGATGGAGGTGATCAGGGTGTTTTAGACTGCACATTTGCATCCAGAGCGGCTGCCAATAGTGGGTGGGCTCAGGGGCCTTGCAGGTATTACCTAATCTGGCGGGTTTGGGCAACTGTGACAGGCACAGTTTCCTTGGAGATAACAGGTACAGTCCTGTGGTGTTGCTCCAGAGACCCCATCCTGGAGGGCATGTGAGCCATAGTATTGTTAGAGAATTCTGCAAACACGAGTTTGGGTTAGGGTTAGTGACTAGGTGATTGCAGGCCCAATTCCTAAAACCTGGAGGGCAGCTCATCATGAACTGTAATTAGGGTGACTGCAAGGCAGTAGCACAGGCTTTTGTATCTGGATTGTGTGTTCAGGATGGCCTCGGAATGCAGCTGTAATCTCATGGGTCCATGGGAGATTTTTCCTCTCTAAGGATACTGGTGGCTCCCCATAGTTTGGTGAGTTTTTTGGGAAAGAGAAGAGTGCTTTATTCCATGTTAGGTGTGCCCCAAAACAGGGATTTCAGAGTCGGGCTCTGGGTCTGTGCGCCTGGAAAATCCCATCAAGGGTTATGATATCAGCCTAGGGGAGTACCAGTCCTGCATTGCAGGATCCTGGTGGTGCAACTGAGAGGAGATGTTGGAAAGCATGCTCACACTGAGGGTCACAATGCTTGTTGGTGACCAAGGTGGGCTCTGAGGAGTGGTCGTGGTCTCATTGGACATGGAGCTTGCTCTGACTTTGAGGGTTGGATACCCATCCCAACAGCCAGATTTCCTGCCATTGGGTAGGAGTTCTCTATTGTGCTTCAGGTTCCCCCATTGGCAGGGACTCCAGCAAATTTCAGGGGACAGGTGGCTGAAAACCAAGGAAGGGTAGAGATGCTGGACTTGGGCCATGGCCGGTCTCAAATGATGGATATGGGCCTGCTCTCTGGGTGGCTGACATTAGGTCTGGGCTCAGTACCAAGGCCTTGAGTTGACATGGAATTTATTGCAGATGGAGCACAATGCTGGATTATTGCCAGGGAGATCTTAGAATGTGCAGGTGGCTAAGGTGACATACAGGATTCTCCTACCAACAGGGTTTGACACAGGTCAAAGAGCACGGCTTCCTTTTGGGGACAGGAGATGTTCTGTTGTGTGGCTCAGGGACCTCATGTTGTATCCTGTTGAGTCTGCCCAGAAACTGCACATGAGGATCAATCTACTCGGCCCATGAGGCAACCCCGATTAATAGCTTAACCTGGCAACTAGTGCTGAGTCTAACAGAGCCTGAGCCCCTACCTCGTGTCAGCCACCCAGAGGTCTGGGCCCATATAGAGCATGAGAGATCGGACATGGGCCTGGGCCATCATCTCTACCCATCCTTGGTATCCAGGCATCTGTCCCCTGACCTTTCCTGGAATCACTACCAATGGGGGAGCCTGAAGCACAATAGAGAACTCCTCCTTTCCCATGGCACGAAACCTGACTGTTGGAATGGTTGTCGAACCCTCAGCGTGGGAGCCAGCTGCATGGCCAATGAGACTATGCCCACACCTGAGGGCCGACCTGGGCACAAGCAGGCATGGTGATCTTTAGCCTGAGCATGCTTTCAAACAAACACTCTCAGTTGCTCCTCCAGTACCCACATTGCAGGCCTGGTATGCCCCTAGGCTCAAATCATAACCCTTGGTGGGATTTTCCAGGTGGTCAGATCCCGAGCCCATCGTGGATTCCCTGTTTGGGGCACCCGTATGATGGAAAACAGCACTCGTCCCTTCCCCAAGAAAAGCACAAAACTATTGGGAGCCGCCAGGATCCTAAGAGAGGAAAAATCTCCCATGGACCCATGAGACCACACCTGCATTCCGAGGCCATCCTGGACACACAATCCAGATAAAAAAGCCTGTGCTACCGCCTTCGAATCACCCTATTTACAGTTCCTGATGATATTCCCTCCAAGTCTATGCATTGGGCCTGCGATTCTCTCGCCACTAACCCTAACCCCAGTTTGTGTTTGCAGACTTCTCTCCCAAAACCATGGCTCACATGCACACCAGGATGTGGTCTCTGGAGCCACACCTCAGGAAAGTGCCTGCCATCCCCAAGAAAACTATGCCTGTCACAGTTTCCCAAAACCTCCAGATTAGGAGAAACCTGCCAGGCCCCTGAGCCTACCCCAATATTGCAGTCCACTCTGGACGCAAACGTGCAGTCTGAAACACCCTGAGTACCTCCATCCAGGTAGACAGCCAAGTCAATGGTTCTGAGTCAGATGATTGAAACTGACATGCCCTTGGACTTCACTGGAACCCTAGATTGGGTCTTCAGACATCTGTTCTCAGAGTCCTGTTCTGGAATATCAAGTTATGATACAACATGTGGTCCCTGATCCCCACAACAGAACATCTCTTGTCTCCAGAAGGAAACGGTGCTCTAGGACCTGTGTCCAACTTTCAGGGTAGATGAATCCTTCATGGCCCATTAACCCCAACACTTTCTATGATCCTGGTAACAAACCAGCATTGGGACACATCTTCATAAGACTCCATGTCAACTCAAGTTGTTGGTACTTTGCCCAAGAGCCACAAAAGGAACCTGCCATGTTCCTCAGCTACAATGATCAATGGATGTGTGCTTTCCAGGAACCCATGAGGTAGATCTCTGCTACTTAAAAATCCCACATGGGTCACCCTAGAGCAAACAAACCAGACTGCCCCTGTCAGGTAGAAGGAAACCTTGCTGTTTGGGGCATTTCACAAGCCCCAGCATGGGAAGTCCTCCATATGCTCTTGAGGTCACCCTTCCATTTGTTGGTCATCATAGACACAAATTCCAGCATGAGCAAACATCTGACGTCTGCCCTTACTCAGGTGCTGGATATTTGAATCAGTCACTGCACCCTGGAAATGCCTTTCATTTGACACTATATTCATGCGTAGTTTGGGTTTACAATTCCATCCTCACCCTACTGGTCTGCAAGCCCTCTTTATAGGGAATTCTGGAGCCAAAACGCAACATTCTGCCTTCCGCATAGAAAGAAGAAGGGCCTGGTGAGTCTGCCCAGAAACTCCTCATGAAGATCAATCTACTCGGCCCTCGAGGGAACCCCGATTAATACTTTGCCCTGGCCACTAGCACTATGTCTGACAGAGCCTGAGCCCCGACCTCGTGCCAGCCTACCCAGAATGTGGGGCCCTTATCCAGGATGTGAGACCGGCCATGGCCTATGTCCATCTTCCCTATCCATCCTTGGTATTCAGGCAACTCTCCCAGATCTTTGCTGGAATCCCTACCAATGGGGGAACCTGAAGCAAAATTGAGAACTCCTCCTTCCCCATGGCAGGAAGCCTGGCTGTTGTGATGTGTGCCCAACCCTCAGAATGGGAGCCAGCTACATGGCCAATTAGACAACTCCCACTCCTGAGGGCCGCCCTGGACAAAAGCAGGTATTGTGTCCCTCAACTTTAGCATGCTTTCAAACAAACACTCTCAGTTCCATTTCCAGGATCCCGCATTGCAGGCCTGGTATGCTCCTAGGACCAAATCCTAAAACTTGATGGGATTTTCCATGCCAACATACCCAGAGCCTGTCTCAGGAATCTCTGTTTTGGAGCACCCCTATGATGGAAAACAGCACTCTTCCCTTTCCCGAGAAAGGTTCCAAACTATAGGGAGCCGCCAGGATGCTTAGAGAGGAAAAATCTCCCATGGACCCATAACACCACACCTGCATTGCGAGCAATCCTGGACACACAATCCAGATACAAAAGCCTGTACTATTGCCTTCAACTCACGTGATGTACAGTTCCAGATTAGCTGCCCTACAGACCTACGCATTGGGCCTGTGATCACCTCGTCATTAACCCTAACCCAAGTTTGTGTTTGAAGACTTCTCTTCCAAAACCATGGCTCACATGCCCTCCAGTATGGGGTCTCTGGAGTCACACAACAGGATAGTTCCTGCTATCCCCAAGGAAACTGTGTCCATCACAGTTGCCTAAACCCTACAGATTAGGAGAAACCTGCAAGTCCCCTGAGCCTAGTCCAATACTGGAGGCCACTCTGGACGCAAAAGTGCAGTCTGAAACACCCTGATCACCTCTATCCAGGCAGACACCAATGTCAATGGTCCTAAGTCAGATGATTGAACCTGACTTGCCCCTAGGACCTCATTGGAAGCCTAGATTAGCTTTTCAGGCATTTCGCCTCAGAGGCCTATTCTGTAATACCAATATGATAAAACATCATCCCTGAACCCCACAATAGACTATCTCTGGTCCCCAGTCAGAATCCGTGCACTTCGACTTGTGTCAACCCTCAGGGTATATGAATTCTGCACAGCCCCCTAGCCACCAGCACATTCTAAGATCTCCCTGGTAACAAACCAGCATTGTGACCCATCTTCATGAGATTCCATGTCACATCAAGTCCTTGGTAATTCGCCCCAAAGCCACCAGAAGGAGCCTGCCATGTTCGTAAGCTGCAATGGTCAGTGAGGTGTGCTTTCCAGGCATCCATGTGGGAGTGCTCTGCTACTCAGTCTTTCCACATGTGGGAATCTGGAGCAAATAAACAAGACTGCCTCTGCCAGGTGAAGTGAACCTTCCTTTTGGAGAATCTCAGAAGCACCAGTGTGAGAAATCCTCCATGGCCTCTTGACACAACCCCTCCATTTGTCGGTCATCATAGACAAAAACTCCAGCTTGAGCAAACATCTGACATCCACCCTTATTTAGGTTCTGGATTTTTGTTTCCACTGCTGCACACTGGAAATGCATTTCGCTTGACACTGAATTTAACTATAGCTTGGGATTAGAATTATATTCTCAGCCTCCTGGTCCAGAAGCCCTCTTGAGAGGGAATTCGGGAGCCACAAAGCAACATTCTGCATTCCCCATAGAAAGAAATAGGGCCTGTTGAATCTGCCCAGAAACTCCACATAAGGATCAATCTGCTTGGAACTCGAGGGAACCTTGATTTATAGGCTGTCCTGGGCACTAGTTCTGTGTCTGACAGCCTGAGCCAAGACCTAGTTTCAGCCACCCAGAGATCTGAGTCCATATCCAGCATGTGAGATCGGCCAGGGCCCAAGTCTGTCACCTCTATCCATCCTTGGTTTTGAGGCATCTTTCCCCAGACCTTTTCTGGAATCCCTGATAATGGGGGATCCAGAAGCACAATAGAGAACTCCTCCTTCCCCATGGCAGGAATCCTGGCTGTTAATATGGGTGTCCAAAGCTCAAAGTGGGAGCCAGCTGCATGGCCAAGGAGACAACACCAACTCATGCGGGCTGTCCTGGGCACAAGCAGCCATTTTAACCCTCAGCTTGAGCATGCCTTCAAAAAATGTTCTCAGTTTCACCTCCAGGATCCCGCATTGCAGGCCTGGTACTCACCTAGGACCAAATCCTAACACTTGGGATTTTCCATGTACCCATACCCAGAGTCTGTCACTGGAATCCCTGTTTCGGGGCACACCTAAGATGGAAAACAGCACTCTTCGCTTCCCTGAGAAAGCCACCAAACTATTGAGAGCCTCCAGGGTCTTTGAGAAGAAAAATGTCCCATGGTCCAATGAGTCCACACCTGCATTCCGAGGCCATCGTGGATACAGCATCCAGATACAAGAGACTGTGCTATTGTCTTTGAGTCACCTGATTTACAATTCCTGCCATGCTGCCCTCCAGTGCTATGCATTGGGCCTGCGATCACCTCACCACTAACCCTAACCTGTGTTTTTGTTTGCAGACTGCTCTCCCAAAACCATGGCTCACATGCCCACCAGGATGGGGCCCCTAGAGTCACACCACTAGACTGTGCCTGCCATCCCCAAGGAAACTGGGCCCATCACAGTTGCCCAAAACCTCCTGATTAGGAGAAACCTGCAAGGCTCCTGAGCCCAGCCCAATTATGGAGGCCGCTCTGGATGCAAATGTGTATTCTGAAACACCCTGATCACCTCCATCTGGGCAGACACCCAAGTCAATGGTCCTGAGTCAGATAATCGACCCTGACATGGCCCTAGGACCTCATTGGAAGCTTAGATTAGCTTTTCAGGCATCTGTACTCAGAGTCCTCTTCTGAAGTACCAACTTATGATACAACATATGGTCCCTGAGTCCCACAACAGAAAATCTCCTGTCCCCAGACAGAAGCCGTGCTCTTGGACCTCTGTCCAACCCTTAGGGTATATGAATTCTGCACAGCCCCTTAACCACCAGAACACTCTAAGATCTCCCTGGTAACAAACCTGCATTGTGACACATCATCATGAGGCTCCATGTCAATTCAAGGCCCTGGTACTTCGCCCCAGAGCCACGAGAACGAACCTGCCATGTTCCTCAGCTGCAATGGTCAATGAAGATATGCTTTCCAGGCCTCCATACGGGAGTGCTCTGCTACACAAATTTTCCACATGAGAAACTGGAGCAAACAAACCAGACTGCCCCTGTCCGGTAGAAAAGAACTTTGTTGTTTGGATCATCTCACAAGTCCCAGGGTGGGAAATCCTCCATGTCCTCTTGACGCCACCCTTCCATTTCTTGGTCATCATAGACACAAACTCCAGCCTGAGCAAACATCTGACACCCGCCCATACTCAGGTGCTGATATTGAAATCAGCTGCTGCTCACTGGAACTGCCTTTTGCTTGGCACTGAATTTAACCCTAGCTTCGGATTACAATTTCATCCTCACCCTACTGGTCCGCCATATCTCTTGATAGGGAATTCTGGATCCACAACGTAACATTCTGCCTTCTGCATAGAAAGAAGGACCTGGTGAGTCTGCCCAGAAACTGTACATGAGGATCAATATGCTAAACCCAGGAGGGTACCCATATTTATAGATTGCCTGGGTACTAGTGCTGTGTCTGACAGAACCTGAGCCCCGACCTCGTGTCAGCCACCCAGAAGGTGGGGCCCATATCGAGCATGTGAGACCAGCCATGGCCCAGGGCCATCATCCCTACCCATCCTTGGTATTCAGGCATCTGTCCCCTAGACCTTAGCAGGAATCCCTACCAATGGGGGAACCTGAAGCACAATAGAGAACTCCTCGTTCCCCATGGCAGGAATCCTGGCTTTCTGATGGGTGTCCAACCCTCAGAATGGGATCCGGCTTCATGGCCAAGTAGACAACGCCCACTCCTGATGGCCTCCTGGGCACAAGCAGGCATTGTGACCATCAGGTTGAGCATTCTTTCAAACAAGCACTCTCAGTTGCACCTCCAGGATCCCGCATTGCAAGCTTGGTATGGCCCTAGGCCCAAATCCCAACCCTTGGTGGAATTTTACAAGCACTTGGACCCAGAGCCCATCTCTGGAATCCCTGTTTTGGGACACTCCTAAGCTGGAAAAAGCACTCATCCCTTCCCCGAGAAATCCACCAAACTATTGGGAACCGCCAGGATCCTTGAGATCTTCATGAGATTCCATGTCCAATCCAGTCCTTGGTACTTCACCTCAGAGCCACCAGAATGAACCTGCCATGTACCTCAGCAGCAATGGTCAATGGAGGTGTGCTTTTCAGGCATCCGTGTGGGAGAGCTATGCTACCCATTCTTTCCACATGTGGTACCCTGGAGCAAACAAACCAGACTGCCCCTGTCCTGTAGAAGGAAACCTTACTGTTTAGAGCATCTCATAAGCCCCAACCTGGGAAATCTTCCATGGCCTCTTGACACCGCCCTTCCATTTGTGGGTCATCATAGACACAAACTCCAGCATGAGCAAATATCTGACAACCAGCCTTACTCAGGTGCTGAACATTCGATTCAACCGCTGCACACTGGAAGTGCCTTTTTCTTGATACAGAATGTAACCATAGCTTGGGTTTACAATTCCATCCTCAGACACATGGCCTGCAAGACCTCTTGATAGGGAATTCTGGAGCCACAATGCAACATTCTGCCTTCCCCATAGAAAGAAGAAGGGCCTGGTGAGTCTGTCCAGAAACCCTACATGAGGATCAATCTGCTTAGCTTTGAAAGAACCCCGATTTATAGGCTACCCTGGGCACTAGTGCTGTGTCTTACAGATACTGAGCCAAGACTTAGTGTCAGTCACCCAGAGATCGGGGCCCATATCCACGATTTGACACTGGCCATGGCCCATGTCCGTCATTTCTACCCATCCTTGGTATTCAGGTATCTGTCCCCAGACCTTTGCTGGAATACCTGCTACTGGGGGAACCTGAAGCACAATAGAGAACTCCTCTTCCCCATGGCAGGCATTCTGGCTATTGGGATGGGTGTCCAACCCTCAAAGTGGGAGCCAGCTGTATGGCCAAGAAGACCACACCCACTCATGTGGGCCACCCTGGGCACAAGCAGGCATTGTGTCCCTCAGCCTGAGCATGATTTCAAACAAGCCCTCTGAGTTGCACCTACAGCATCCAGCATGCAGGCCTGGTAAGCCACTATGCCCAAATCCTAACACTTGGTGGGATTTTCTTGGGGACCAGACCCAGAGACCATCTCTGGAATCCCTATTTTGGGGATTCAGCATGGAAAACAGCACTCTTCCCTTCCCTGAGAAAGCCACCAACTATTGGGAGCTTCCAGGATCCTTAGGAAAAATCTCCCATGGACACATGAGGCCACACCTGCATTCCGAGGCCATCCTGTACACACAATCAGGATACAGAAGCCTGTGCTACCGCCTTTGAGTCACCCGATTAACAGTTCCTGACAAGCTGCCATCCATGTCTATGCATTGGGCCTGCTATCACCTTGCCACTAACCCTAACACGAGTTTCTGTTTGCAGACTTCCCTCCCAAAACCATGGCTCACATGCCCTCCAGCTTGTGGTATATGGAGCCACACCATGGGAGTGTGCCTGTTTTACCCAAAGAAAATTTACCTATCACTGTTGCCTAAACCCTCTAGATTAGGAGCAACCTGCAAGGCCCCTGAGCCCACCCCAATACTGGAGGCCATTCTGGACGCAAATGTGCAGTCTGACACACCCTATCACCAACATCCAGGCTGATAGCTAAGTCAATGGTCCTAAGACAGAAGATTGAACCTGACATGCCCCTAGGACTTCACTGGAACACTAGATTATGTTTTCAGGTATCTGTACTCAGAGTCCTGTGCTGGAATATCAACTTATGATAAACATGGTCCCTGAGACACACAACAGAACATCTCCTGTCCCCAGAAGGCAGCCGTGCTCTTGGGCCTGTGTCAAACACTCAGGGTAGATGAATCCTGCATGACCCTTGGCAACCAGCATATTCTATGATCTCCCTGACAACAAACCAGCATTGTGACCCATCTTCATGAGACTCCATGACACCTCAAGGCCTTGGTACTTCACCCCAGAGCCTCCAGAACAAAACTGCCTTGTTCTTCAGCTTCTATGGTCAATGTAGGTGTACTTTCCACGCATCCAGTGGGTGTGTTTTGATAGCAACTTTCCACATAGTGAACTCTGGAATAAACAAACCAGACTCCTATGTACAGTTAAAGGAAACCTTGCTGAATGGAGTACCTCACAAGCCTGACCGTGGGTAATCCTCCATGGTCTCATGAGGCCACCCCTCCATTTGATGGTCGTCATAGACACAAACTGCAGTATGAGCAAACAATTGTCATCCGCACGTACTCAAGTGCTGGATATTCGAATCAGCCGCTACACACTGGAATTGCCTTTTGTTTGACACTAAATTTAAAAGTAGCTTGGGTTTATAATTCCATCCTCACCCTAGTGTTCCGTAAGTCCTCTTGATAGGGAATTCTGGAGCCACAATGCATCATTCTGCCTTCCCCATAGAGAGAAGAAGGGCCTAGTGAGACTGCCCAGAAACCCTCCATGAGGATCGATCTACTTGACCCTCAAGGAAACCCCGATTTATAGGTTGCCCTGGCCACTATTACTATGTCTGACAGAACCTCATCTCCGACCTCATGTCAGGATCCAGAGGGTGGGGCCCATCTCCAGAATGTGAGACTGGCCATGGCCCAGGGACTTCATCTCAACCCATTCTTGGTTCAGGCATCTGTCCCCAGACCTTTGTTGGAATCCTTGCCTATGGGAAACCTGAAGCACAATAGAGAACTCCTCCTTCTCCATGGCAGGAATCCTGGCTTTCGGGATGAGTGTCCCAGAGTGGGAGCCAGCTGAATTGCCAAGGAGACCCCGCCCACTCATGAGGGCCACCATGGAAACAAGCAGGAATTGTGACCCTCAACCTGAGCATGCTTTCAAACAAACACTCTCAGTTGTACCTCCAGGATTCCTCATTACAGTCCTGGTATGCCCCTAAGCCCAAATCCTAACCCCTGTTGGGATTTTCCAGGTGCCCAGAACCACTTTCGGGATGAGTGTCCCAGAGTGGGAGCCAGCTGAATTGCCAAGGAGACCCCGCCCACTCATGAGGGCCACCATGGAAACAAGCAGGAATTGTGACCCTCAACCTGAGCATGCTTTCAAACAAACACTCTCAGTTGTACCTCCAGGATTCCTCATTACAGTCCTGGTATGCCCCTAAGCCCAAATCCTAACCCCTGTTGGGATTTTCCAGGTGCCCAGAACCACAGCCCGTCTCTGGAATCCCTGTTTTGGGGCACCCCAAGGATGGAAAGTAGCACTCTTACCACTGCCGAGAAGGCCACAATAGTACAGGGAGCCGCCAGGATCCTTGAGAGGAAAAATCTCCCATGGACCCATAAGACAAAACCTGCATTCTGAGGCCATCCTGGACACACAATCCAGATACAAAAGCCTGTGCTACCACTTTCGAGGCACCTGATTTACAGTTCCAGACAAGCTGCCCCCCAGGTCTATGCATTGGGCCTGTGATCACCTCGCCGCTAGCCTTAACCTGAATTTGTGTTTGCAGACTTCTCTCCCAAAACCATGGCTCATATGCCCTCCAGGATGGGGTCTTTGAAGCCACACCACAGGACTGTGCACGCCATCCCAAGGAAAATGTGCCCATCACAGTTGCCCACACCCTCCATATAAGGAGAAATCTGAAAGTCCCCTGAACCCACCCTAATATTGGAGTCCACTGTGGATGCAAATGCACATTCTGAAACACCCTGATCACCTGAATCCAGGAAGACACCCAAGTCAATGGTCCTGAGTCAGAAGATTGAACATGACATACCCCTAGGACCTCATTGGAACCCTAGATTATGCTTTCAGGCATCTGTCCTCAGAGACCTGTCGTGGAGTACCAAATTATGATACAACATATAGTCCCTGAGCCCCACAACAGAACATCTCCTTTCCCTAGACGGAAGCTGTGTTCTTAGACCTGTGTCAAACACTCAGGGCAGATGAATCATGCTCGGCCCCTTAGCCACCAGCAGATTCTAAGATCTCCCTGGTAACAAACCAGCACTGTGACCCATCTTCTTGAGACTCCATGTCAACTCCAGGCCTTGGTACTTCCCCCCAGAGCCACCAGAATGAATCTGCCATGTTCCTCAGCTGCAATGGTCAATGGAGGTGTGTTTTCCAGAAATCTATGCGGGAGTGCTCTGCTACCCAAACTTTCCACATGGAGGACCTTGGAGTAAACAAACCAGACTTCCCCTTTCTTGTAGAAGGAAACCTTGTTGTTTGGAGCATCTCACAAGGCCCAGCGTGTGAAATCCTCCATG